>NC_064922.1:225090635-226450635 GCF_023897955.1 Schistocerca gregaria
TTGGCTGCAAAAATTTATTTTTCACATAAGCACAGAAGCTGATATCGTTATAGGTACAGAAAGCTGGCTAAAGCCTGAAATAAGTTCTGCAGAAATTTTTACGAAGTCTCAGACGGTGTTCAGGAAAGATAGATTAGGCAGAATTGGTGGTGGAGTGTTTGTGTCTGTCAGTAGTGGTTTATCTTGTAGTGAAGTCGAAGTAGATACTCCGTGCGAATTAGTGTGGGTGGAGGTTATACTTAACAGCCGAATTAAGTTAATAATTGGCTCCTTCTACCGACCCCCAGACTCCGATGATACAGTTGCGGAACAGTTCAGAGAAAGTTTGAGTCTCGTAACAAATAAATACCCCACTCATACGGTTATAGTTGTTGGGGACTTCAACCTACCCTAGGTATGTTGGCAAAAATACTTGCTCAAAACCGGTGGTAGGCAGAAAACGTCTTCCGAGATTGTCCTAAATGCATTCTCCGAAAATTATTTCGAGCAGTTAGTCCACGAACCCACGCGAATTGTAAATGGTTGCGAAAACACACTTGACCTCTTGGCCACAAACAATCCAGAGCTGATAGAGAGCATCATGACTGATACAGGGATTAGTGATCACAAGGTCATTGTAGCTAGGCTCAATACCATTTCTTCCAAATCCATCAGAAACAAACGCAAAATAATTTTATTTAAAAAAGCGGATAAAGTGCCACTAGAAGCCTTCCTAAAAGACAATTTCCATTCCTTCCGAACTGACTATGCGAATGTAGACGATATGTGGCTCAAATTCAAAGATATAGTAGCAACAGCAATTAAGATATTCGTACCTCATAAATTGGTAAGAGATGGAACGGATCCCCCGTGGTACACAAAAAAGGTCCGAACGCTGTTGCAGAGGCAACGGAAAAAGCATGCAAAGTTCAGAAGAACACGAAATCCTGAAGATGGGCTAAAATTTACAGACGCGCGAAATTTGGCACGTACTTCGATGCGAGATGCCTTTAATAGGTTCCACAACGAAACATTGTCTCGAAATTTGGTAGAAAATCCGAAGAAATTCTGGTCGTATGTAAAGTACACAAGCGGCAAGACGCAGTCAATACCTTCGCTGCGCAGTGCCGATGGTACTGTTATCGACGACTGTGCCGCTAAAGCGGAGTTATTGAACGCAGTTTTCCGAAATTCCTTCACCAGGGAAGACGAATGGAATATTCCAGAATTTGAAACACGAACATCTGCTAGCATGAGTTTCTTAGAAGTAGATACCTTAGGGGTTGCTAAGCAACTCAAATCGCTTGATACGGGCAAGTCTTCAGGTCCAGATTGTATACCGATTAGGTTCCTTTCAGATTACGCTGATACTATAGCTCCCTACTTAGCACTCATATACAACCGCTTGCTCACCGATAGATGTGTACCTACAGATTGGAAAATTCCGCAGGTCGCACCAGTGTTCAAGAAGGATAGTAGGAGTAATCCATTTAACTACAGACCTATATCATTGACGTCGGTTTGCAGTAGGGTTTTGGAGCATATACTGTATTCAAACATTATGAATCACCTCGAAGGGAACGATCTATTGACACGTAATCAGCATGGCTTCAGAAAACATCGCTCTTGTGCAACGCAGCTAGATCTTTATTCGCACGACGTAATGGCCGCTATCGACAGGGGATCTCAAGTTGATTCCGTATTTCTAGATTTCCGGAAAGCTTTTGACACGGTTCCTCACAAGCCACTTCTAATCAAGCTGCGGAGCTATGGGGTATCGTCTCAGTTGTGCGACTGGATTCGTGATTTCCTGTCAGGAAGGTCGCAGTTCGTAGTAATAGACGGCAAATCATCGAGTAAAACTGAAGTGATATCAGGTGTTCCCCAGGGAAGCGTCCTGGGACCGCTACTGTTCCTGATCTATATAAATGACCTGGGTGACAATCTGAGCAGTTCTCTTAGATTCTTCGCAGATGATGCTGTAATTTACCGTCTAGTAAGGTCATCCGAAGACCAGTATCAGTTGCAAAGCGATTTAGAAAAGATTGCTGTATGCTGTGTCAGGTGGCAGTTGACGCTAAATAACGAAAAGTGTGAGATGATCCACATGAGTTCCAAAAGAAATCCGTTGGAATTCGATTACTCGATAAATAGTACAGTTCTCAAGGCTGTCAATTCAACTATGCACCTGGGTGTTAAAATTACGAACAACTTCAGTTGGAAGGACCACATAGATAATATAGTCGGGAAGGCGAGCCAAAGGTTGCGTTTCATTGGCAGGACTCTTAGAAGATGCAACAAGTCCACTAAAGAGACAGCTTACACTACACTCGTTCATCCTCTGCTAGAATATTGCTGCGCGGTGTGGGATCCTTACCAGGTGGGATTGACGGAGGACATCGAGAGGGTGCAAAGAAGGGCAGCTCGTTTTGTATTATCGCGTTATAGGGGAGAGAGTGTGGCAGATATGATACACGAGTTGGGATGGAAGTCATTACAGCATAGACGTTTTTCGTCTCGGCGAGACCTTTTTACGAAATTTCAGTCACCAACTTTCTCTTCCAAATGCGAAAATATTTTGTTGAGCCCAACCTACATAGGTAGGAATGATCATCAAAATAAAATAAGAGAAATCAGAGCTCGAACAGAAAGGTTTAGGTGTTCGTTTTTCCCGATCGCTGTTCGGGCGTGGAATAGTAGAGAGATAGTATGATTGTGGTTCGATGAACCCTCTGCCAAGCTCTTAAATGTGAATTGCAGAGTAGTCATGTAGATGTAGATGTAGATGTAGATGTAAGCACGACAGCCTTACGACACCCTCCTGGGAGGGCCTCTATGTCCACGTGGTACCAGTCCATTGAACTACTGTGCGTTGCTATTGGGAGGGCAGACTTCCATGCAGTCGGGAGTTGTCGTGTAGAGGGATAAATTATTTGCATTTTTGTGGCGATGAATACGTTTCGTTTCTTCAGTTTCCTGAGGTTAGCACAATACACTTCAGAGGTGATCATTGCATCATGAGGGAGCACATGACGCCTTCAGAATCCCAAAAGACCGTCGCTATGCCTTTACCAGCCAGATTGCAGCTTTGAACTTTTTCTTCGGATGAGAAATGGTGTGGCGCCACTCCATGGACTGTTGTTTTGTTCCGGGTTCGAATTGATGAATCCATGTTTCATCGTCTTTCGCGATCTTTTACAAAAAATTATCACGATTAGCATCATAATGCGGAAAAAATTATGCACAGATGTAACTTCGTTGCTCTTTATGATCGTCTGTTAGGCGGCGAGGAACTCGGTGGGTACACACCTTCGAGGACCCCTACAGGTGGACAGGTGTGACAGCAATACCAACAGAGACGTTTAGCTATGCAGCGACGTGTCTGACTATGATGCGTCGAACATTTCGACAGAGAGTATCCGCAGGTTCCAACGTTGCAGGGGTGACAGCCATGTGCAGCCGACTGGCCGACTGGGACACAGCAGATCTGACAGCGTGACCACGTTGCCAGGGTGGCAACGCCTTGCCCAATGACTCACTGTGCTTTTGTTGACTGTCACGTCTCTGTAGACATTCTACAAGGAGCACCTTAGCAACTGCCGGGGACTGCTGTTTAAACACCATCGACCCCACTGTGCTCTAAGGTGCGGCCACAAAGGGCCCAACAGAAAGGGGTTTGCCTCTGTTATCTGTCGCCTTAATTCACATCCTTGCAGCTGCGCTGTCGCCAGCAACGGCAGCCACCAAATTTTGCTGCCTTGCCGGCAGACCACCGCTGACAGCGCGACAGTGGCTGATGATATCAAAGAGGGAAACATAGTTCTCTACATCTACGATTCCGACATGAGTAAAAGATGTTCTTAAGTAGGTGTTTTCCCTTAAAATTCCAGCCACCGCCACCTCTGCAACCGAAGTTCAGGCAGGGAAACAGCCAGCAGTCGATTCCCCACTACCGCAGGGGTCACGTCCGGACCCCTACAGTAGTTAACTCCACAAAGCGGAGCGGTAGCTCAGAGTAAACCTAATTAAGTGTTGAATACAATCTGATTTCAAAAATGGACCATTTATGTTTATTTATCTATTATTAGAACATTTCTATCACTGAACGACAGAGTTGTTGGAAGCCCTCCTGAGTGATATCGTGGCAAATTCTGTCCAATTGGTGCGTGAAATCATCAAACTCACTATTTGGTTAGAAGACTCTGCTCATAATGCTCCTAACTTTCTCACCTTGAGAGAGATCTGGCGTTCTTGTTGGCCAATATAGAGTCTGGAAAGCACGACCACGTGCAGTAGAAACTTTCAGCGTCAGCGGACTGGCACTATCTTGCTGAAATGTAAGCCCAGAATGGTTCACTATTAAGAACCATAAACCGAACCGTAGAATATCGATAACGTACCGCAGTACTGCAAGGGTGCCGAGGATGACAACACTAAGAGTCCTGCTATGAAATGCAATGGCACCTCAGACCATAACTCCAGGTTGTTTGGCTGTATGGCGTGTGACAGATTGGTACCCCACTGCTGGCCTGGGCGTCTCCAGAAATGTATTTGTTGGTTATTGGGGCTCAATTAGAATCAGTACTCATCACTGAAGACAATTTTACAACAATCAATGGGATTCCAGGTCGCAGACATGTCTGGAGACACCGTGGACAGCAATGGGATGCCAAACTGACTGGTACTCGCCATACGACCCGACAACCAGGAATGATGGTCTGAGGTGGCATTAAATTTCATTACCCTTTTGTTGTTATCCCCGCCACCTTCACAGCACAGTGGTATGTAGACGATATTCTACGACCCGTTTTGTTGCCCATCATGGCAAGGCATCCTGTGCTTACATTTCAAGAAGATAGTGCCCCAGATGATGAGAGTTTCTACACTCCTGGAAATTGAAATAAGAACACCGTGAATTCATTGTCCCAGGAAGGGGAAACTTTATTGACACATTCCTGGGGTCAGATACATCACATTATCACACTGACAGAACCACAGGCACATAGACACAGGCAACAAAGCATGCACAATGTCGGCACTAGTACAGTGTATATCCACCTTTCGCAGCAATGCAGGCTGCTATTCTCCCATGGAGATGATCGTAGAGATGCTGGATGTAGTCCTGTGGAACGGCTTGCCATGCCATTTCCACCTGGCGCCTCAGTTGGACCAGCGTTCATGCTGGACGTGCAGACCGCGTGAGACGACGCTTCATCCAGTCCAAAACATGCTCAATGGGGGACAGATCCGGAGATCTTGCTGGCCAGGGTAGTTGACTTACACCTTCTAGAGCACGTTGGGTGGCACGGGATACATGCGGACGTGCATTGTCCTGTTGGAACAGCAAGTTCCCTTGCCGGTCTAGGAATGGTAGAACGATGGGTTCGATGACGGTTTGGATGTACCATGCACCATTCAGAGTCCCCTCGACGATCACCAGAGGTGTACGGCCAGTGTAGGAGATCGCTCCCCACACCATGATGCCGGGTGTTGCCCCTGTGTGCCTCGGTCGTATGCAGTCCTGATTGTGGCGCTCACCTGCACGGCGCCAGACACGCATACGACCATCATTGGCACCAAGGCAGAAGCGACTCTCATCGCTGAAGACGACACGTCTCCATTCGTCCCTCCATTCACGCCTGTCGCGACACCACTGGAGGTGGGCTGCACGATGTTGGGGTGTGAGCGGAAGACGGCCTAACGGTGTGCGGGACCGTAGCCCAGCTTCATGGAGACGGTTGCGAATGGTCCTCGCCGATACCCCAGGAGCAACAGTGTCCCTAATTTGCTGGGAAGTGGCGGTGCGGTCCCCTACGGCACTGCGTAGGATCCCACGGTCTTGGCGTGCATCCGTGCGTCGCTGCGGTCCGGTCCCAGGTCGACGGGCACGTGCACCTTCCGCCGATCACTGGCGACAACATCGATGTACTGTGGAGACCTCACGCCCCACGTGTTGAGCAATTCGGCGGTACGTCCACCCGGCCTCCCGCATGCCCACTATACGCCCTCGCTCAAAGTCCGTCAACTGCACATACGGTTCACGTCCACGCTGTCGCGGCATGCTACCAGTGTTAAAGACTGCGATGGAGCTCCGTATGCCACGGCAAACTGGCTGACACTGACGGCGGCGGTGCACAAATGCTGCGCAGCTAGCGCCATTCGACGGCCAACACCGCGGTTCCTGGTGTGTCCGCTGTGCCGTGCGTGTGATCATTGCTTGTACAGCCCTCTCGCAGTGTCCGGAGCAAGTATGGTGGGTCTGACACACCGGTGTCAATGTGTTCTTTTTTGCATTTCCAGGAGTGTACTACTCGTGCTTGCGAAACCCTTCCTTGGCCAGCAAAATAGCCAAATCGCTCCCCAATTGTGAACATTTGGAGCGTTATCGGCAGCACCCTCCAGCCAGCTGGGGATTTTGATATTCTAATGTGCTAGGTGGGTAGAATTTGGCAAAATATCTCTCAGGATCCAACAGCACGATCAATCAATGCCAAACTGAGTAACTGCTCGATATCCTTCCCGTTCGTATAATTCCCTCGTTGTTTACCTTTTCTTGTGTGTGTGTGTGTGTGTGTGTGTGTGTGTGTGTGTTCCAGTTGATTTTGGCAAACAAAATTTACGAGAATTGTTGATATTCTTCAACGCTACTCAGATTTCGATTTCATGCACACAGTATTGGACTTGCAAAGATTTGATGAAGCCAGACTTTGATTATCTGAATCAATAATAAGATTCGTGTATTGATTAGTAGTCATGTGAACAACATGCGTACGTGTGCGACTCAAAGTGCGCTATTGTGTTTTCAGAATACAACAAATTCAAGTGACATTGATAATGTACTTATTCCAAAAACAACCCCTGTTACCTTAGCTCGTTCAGAAGCATCACTACTCAGGGATTTGGAGATTTACCATTTTGCAGGTGGGCAAAAAGTATAATTTAGAGTCAAAATTCAGTACAATATGAAGTCCCAGTAAAAGGAGGTAAGATCGGAAGGTCACAAGTAAAAACCGATTTAACTATTCAAAAATGATGCAGTTTTGTATGACATATCGTAGTATAGTGATGGAATTTAGTTGCACCCCGCGTTAGGAGTTGATTAATGTAAATGACATTTATTAACTATTGGATAAAGATACTTACATGCAACATCCACAATTATTATCCTGCATCGGCTTCCCCGTCTTCGAATAGCTACCGCAGTGTAGGTCCATTTGGTTCTGATGACTGTATTAATCCTTTGATCTCCTTCTACAATTTTTACTCCGTACAAATTTTCGTCCATTATCAAACTGATGATTTCTTCATAAATCACGACATGTCCTATTAATGGAGTACTTCTTTTAGTTAAGTTGTGACTACATTTATTTTTTGCCCAATTGGATTCATTAGCGCCGGTCGGTGTGGCCGAGCGGGTCTAGGCGCTTCAGCCTGGAACCGCGCGACCGCTACGGTCGCAGGTTCGAATCCTGCTTCGGGCATGGATGTGTGTGATGTCCTTAGGTTAGTTAGATTTGAGTAGTTCTAAGTTCTAGGGGACTGATAACCTCAGATGTTATGTCCCATAGTGCTCAGAGCCATTTGAACCATTTTTTTTTTTTTTTTTAGGATTCATTACCTTCGCATCAGTTGCTCGACCTGCCCTCTAATCTTCAACATTCTTTTGTAGCACCACGTTACGAAAGTGATTATCCTCTTCATGTCCGAAATGCTTAACGTCCTCGATTCCCATGCATACGAAGTTTCGCTCCATAAAAATACCTTCTGGAAAGACTTCCTAACAATGACTTTGGTATTTGAGGTTAACAAACTTGTTGAAGCACAAATACCAAAACGCAGCTACTAATTTTGTTGTGTTTCATTTCCTAATCTAGTTCCCAAAAAATAACCTCATTTAATACACCTACATTCTATCACCCCTCTTTTACTTTTGTAAGTAGGCTGTTTAGGTTTTCTTATTGGTAACGACGCTTAGCGCTCGGTATGAAAAATCACTGGCTGTGCTGTGCGCAGTCTGTGTTTACTTTGCATTGTTGTCTGCCATTGTAGTGCTGGGCAGCGGCAGCTGGATGCCAACAGCGCGTAGCGTTGCGCAGTTGGAGGTGAGCCGCCAGCAGTGGTGGATGTGGGGAGAGAGATGGCGGAGTTTTGAAATTTGTAAGACTGGATATCATGAACTGCTATATATATTACGACTATAAAGGTAAATACATTGTTTGTTCTCTATTAAAATCTTTCATTTGCTAACTGTGCCTATCAGTAGTTAGTGACTTCCGTAGTTTGAATCTTGTAGTTAGCTGGCAGTAGTGGCGCTCGCTGTATTGCAGTAGTTCGAGTAACGAAGATTTTTGTGAGGTAAGTGATTTTTGAAACATATAGGTTAATGTTAGTCAGGGCCATTCTCTTGTAGGGATTATTGAAAGTCAGATTGCGTTGCGCTAAAAAAAATTGTGTGTCAGTTTAAGCACATTCGTGTATAATTGTTCAAAGAGGACGTTTCACATAGACCAGTTGTGTACAATTTTTCTAAGGGGACGTTTCACTTTTGTTGATGTTCATCTTATACCCTCTTTCCAAGACACCACCCATTTCGTTTAACTGCTCTTGCAACTTTGTTGCCGTCTCTGCTACTAACAAACCTCAAGGTTTTTATTTTTTTCTGCCTGAACCGCAATTCTCTTTCCAAATTTTATTTACTGCTTTTTCAATCGTGAAATTGTTGCCGTTATATTTTTTTGCCGAAGACACGTGGCTCTGCTGTGCTGTTAAACGATGCTGACGTCCTCTTGAGCAGAATAATCCGGGTGTAAAGTAGATAAATTTGTAAATTTGTTGTAAGGTCTTATGGGAGCAAACTGATTACGCCATCGGTCCTAGGCTTACATACTACTTACTCTAACTTAAATTAACTTACACTATGGACAACGCTCACACACACTCATGCCCGAGGGAGGACTCGAACCTCCAACGGAGAGGGGGGAGCCCGGGGGAAGAGGGGTGGAGGAAGGGGATGGGGGAAAACGAAAGAGAAGGGAGGGAGGGTGCCAAGAGTAGAGGCCACAGGAAGTGGGGGCGGGTAGGATCAAAGTTGATAGGAGGGGTAGATGGAGGGGATGAGGACATCATCAGGGAGGGGGAGCTGCCGGAAGCCACCTTGGGAGAGCGTAAGGAGGGTGGAGAAATGGAGACCGGGTGGGACGTGGGAATACAGCCGCGGCAGCGGGCGGGGTTGGGAGAGGATGGGCGGGACAAGCGGGTGAGGAGGGTCGAGTTGGAGAGCATGGCGTTCAAGGATTTGAACGGATTTATAAAAGGAAGGGGGGCGGAGATCCAGGCCGGATGGGCATAGCAGAGGATAGGGTGGATGAGGGATTTATAGGTGTGGAGGATGGTGGAGGGGTCCAGACCCCATGTACGGCCCGAAAGGAGTTCGAGGAGGCGGAGTCGGGAGTGTGCCTTGGCTTGGATTGTCTGGAGATGGGGGTCCAGGAGAGGCGACGGTCGAGGGTGACGCCAACGTACTTGAGGATGGGAGTTAGGGCGATAGGACGGCCATAGATGGTGAGACAGAAATCAAGGAGGCGGAAGAAAGGGGTGGTTTTGCCTACAATGATATCCTGGGTTTTGGAGGGATGCCTCTACAGGCTCCTGTGCCAGCCTAAATACTGCTTGGCGCATGGATATGGCTGGCTCTATTTGCAGTCACGTGTCGAGCGGAAGGAAAGAGGTACGCTGCTGTAGCGACCTCTTGCGGCGCCGTGGACGCCTCCTGGCGGTCTCTGGAAAGCGTCTGTGTTTCTGAGACGACCGGCCAGGCTGACCCCTACTCTGTCCGGGGCCCGCTGTACCGGTCTCCTACGCGGGAAGCGACAGTTGCAGGCGCTTAGTCTGGACACAGTAAGAACACACCATGTCATACTCAGCTGAGAGCAATCTTCAGACGTAAAAGTAGCTTTGGGCGTACCCCAAGGAAGTGTTTCATGACCATTACTTCTCACGAAATATGTAAAAGACCTAGTGGATAACGTCGGAAGTTTGATGAGGCTTTTCGCTGATGGCGCTTTGCATGCAGAGAAGCGGCAACTTTAGAAAATTGTAGCGAAATGCAGCAATACCTGTAGAGGAAGGACGCTTGGTACATGTAGTGGCAGTTAAGGCAGTAACAGGTTGATTTAGCTAAAACAAAAGCGTCTTGGAGATAATCAACCAATTCCAGAGGCATACGCTGCAGGAGAGACGTCCTGTATCACGTGTGGTTTACTGTTGAGAGCTACGACAGTGTAGGACCCTATAACAGTGAACCAGTACATTACCTACACCTACGCATATCTCGCAAATAGATCAAGAACGTAAGCTCCAGGAGCTTCGAGTTTCAGCTAAAGGCTTACTAGGAAACCGTTCTTCACGCGAAGAGTAGGAAAAGGAGGAAGTCACAATGTTACACAAAATACCCACTGCAACAGACCGCAAGACGGTTTGCGAAATATAGCTGAATGACGATGATGATGTTTGGTTTGTGGGCCGCTCAACTGCGTGGCTATCAACGCCCATACAAATTCCCAATCTTTACACACTCCAATCTCGCCACTTTCAAGAATGATGATGAAACAATGAGTACAACACAAACACCCAGTCCCCGGGCGGAGAAAATACCCAACTCGGCCGGGAATGGAACCCGGAACCCCTTGATCCAGAGACAGCAACGCTAGCCACTAGTCGTATGGTTGCAGATGTAAATCAGTTATCAAAAGTTTTCTATGCGTCCGTACATCTGGTCAGCTCGGATTTTTTGTTTCACGAATTGAATTACTTAACAGAATCTTTGTAACTATTGTATAACATTAAAAGACACACACACACTAAGGAAGTTCCTTTCTGGAAGCATCACACCATTCTCTTCAGTTTCATTTAGCCATTCTTGAATCTGCAAACCTCATATTTATCTGTGTACCCACTTCGTCAGACGTGTTCGGTAAGTGCCTTTCATTATTCTGCTTCCTCTGTACCCACCAAGAAATTATGAGTCCGTGGTGCATTCAGCCTCGCGAACCCAGTTGAGGAGCTACTCGACCGAATAGTAGCAGCTTCGGTCAAGAATATTATCATAACGACCGGTAGAGCGGTGTGCTGACCTCACTCCTCTCCTATCGGCATCCTCATCTGAGGATGACACGGCGGTCGGATGGTCCCGGTAGGCCACTCGTGGCCTGAAGATGGAGTGAGTGTGTAGCTGATTACTGTCAGTGTTCAGGTATACAATAAATTTGGAAGGCCTCTTGTGTCTACATTCTGTGTCTCTGGCTCCAGGCTCCAATGGCTCTGGAACCAACCCCTCCCCCGAAAGACGTGGTGCTTGTACATTCTTACAGCTTGTCCTTCATGTTAAATCGTACGAGGAATATTGTTTAACTAAATTTGTATCCTCTAAAAAACTAAAACACAAGCAATTAAGATTGCACATCGTCAGTCATTACGTAGACAAAACACCACGACGTAGCATTCTACCCTTAAGTCCCATTCTAATCCTCTCCCTCTCCAGATTTATCAATTTGTAGCACTTTCTACTTCACTACCTGAAAACAAAAATATGGATGGAAATGTAAGGATTTTCCTTGAATAGTGAAGGTACACGTAATGTGTATGCATACTATAGGGCGCTCCTAAAAGATTTGAGAGTGTGGAAGTAACGTAATCTGACTGCAATGAAATCACTTGTGACTGAGTTGATAACTAGTCTTTAACGGTGCCAGAAAATGCTATTTGCTATACTGTTAAAGAAACTTATCAGTCAATCCCGTACATCTGTCAGCCGGTTTGTGGTACTCGTTGACAATGAGATCCCTAAACATATTTAACTAACCATTTATCCTGATATCGTTTTACTTCGTATAGACAGGGTATCTTATTTTTCCTCATTTTAGAATATGTTAGCCAACTAAGTGAGTAATCACACTTTCTCTCATTTTCATACAGTATAAAAATGAGGTAACCGAAAATCCAAACTTCAAGTGAGACACGTAATACGCTGTTGTCAAGGGAATATTAATTACAGTGATTCTGTTGATCCTTACGGCATGTTTACATAACTAATGACGCCGCAGTCTGAAGTTTTCTACAGCGAATAGGTAATAAATTCTCGAGGTAGTATACTAACGTTTATGTAACTGCTTTGCATTACTTACAGCACACGACTGAGCTATTTTACATGTTTAAATCTAAAAAGACACACTTACTCTTGCTATCAGTTGTCTTCGAAGAAAATACAGCGGTTGCTCCCCTTTTACCTTATTTCACTGTGCGGCCTAAATTGAGGACTCCATTTGCATTATCGCAAACACACGTTGCTTATACACCGTACTATTTACAATTCTGGAGGTCGTTATCGTATATTCCTGAAAAGCGGATCCTCTTTCTGATTGCCGCTCTTTGAAATCGTAGCTGAGACCTGCAAGAAGCTCCTAATTTCCGGCAGGG
Organism: Schistocerca gregaria; assembly: GCF_023897955.1. Classification (NCBI taxonomy): domain Eukaryota; kingdom Metazoa; phylum Arthropoda; class Insecta; order Orthoptera; family Acrididae; genus Schistocerca; species Schistocerca gregaria. The sequence continues at coordinate 225,103,089 of NC_064922.1, forward strand.
AACGAATGGCGCAGGGCGTTCCCTGCTGTAGAACTCATAAATAACCAGTCTGCTCACAAGACAAGAATCAATAGTTATAACTGCTGTAAATACCGGCCATTTTCTACCTTCCACTCTCCATTAGGTAGCTCACTCGCACCGAAAGGAAGTTGCACCTTATCGCTTTTTTCCATTAGCGGGATAAAATAAGGTTGGTTACACAGTCTTTTCGTTACGTACAGGTAAATTAAATGGATTCTACCTTACGTCACATGAACACTATTTCAATGTAAAGTTACAGTTGACACATACAGTACAGCATTGTATTACTACTGTAAAACAGTTTTATTACTTGAATGGGCGTTTGATTTCTATTTATTTATTTATTAGCTCAGTGGCTCAATGTAAAAGCAGCATTCCACAGCCAATCTTAATCCAGAGATATGAATGATTAGACGAAAACATGAACGACTCAGAACGTGTAAGACATGTATTATATAGATACACCTGTATGAGACCATTAAAGTTACTGAAGTTGTGTCATTTCATTTGTAGAAGTACCTGCACGTGGGCTTCAGGCTGGACCCCCATATACGTTCGATGCTGAGGTACTAATCCGGAACATGGAGAGCCTCGGCAATGCTGTTCGAGTGTGCGGGGGTATTTAAGGTAAACTGGGGCGAAAGCTAGAATTTTGATCGACTAGGGAGGCGTGACTGCATAATCCATGCACTTGTGTGAACCGTTGTGCTAAGGCGGCTTAGTGGCTAAGGCACCTGCCTAGCAAGCTGAAGCCCCAGGTTCGATTTCTGGTCTTGGTACAAACTTTCACTTTCCACTTCAGTCAATGTACAGGGTGATTATAATTAAAGTCAAACTTTCAAACCGCTGTAGAAATAACACCACTGGTCAGAATGGCGTCAAATTGTAACGGAATATTATCGGAGAATGGGGACAACGTATGGCAGAAGACAAATAAAATTGTTACAAAATATAGCAATAGATGGTGCTGTAAGCATCAAAATTTTATAGTGGTCGACTACAAGAGACAAATGAATCATACAGCAGTGCCTAAGGTGTACATTTGACGTTAAACAAACTGTACTGCTCAGTGTGCATGGGTGTACAGCTACCATACTGTTAGTTACGTAAGCCCATCCACCACGGCATAGTCGTTTCACATCGGATGGGAAAAATCAGTTTTTAATTGCCCTGAGCCCAAAAACCTCATAAACAGCAGATATCACATCGGTTTTTAATTGTCCTGAGGCCAAAAACCGCATAAAAAGCATCCATCAAAATCAAATCGGATTATTAATTTCCTTCTGACTGGTGCAAAACATGTTCAATATTCTGTCCACTGTTTTCTGGGAAAAGTTGAAATCGAGAAACAGTATGTTCCACAACCGATCGAAGTGTTTCCGGCGTCACGTTCAGAATGTGTTGCATAATGCGTGCCTTCAGTGCAGCTAAGTTTGCAATCGGAACACTGAACAAAACATCTGCCAGATAGACCCACAAACGCAAGTCACACGGATTATGGTCAGGTGATCGGGACGGCCAGGCTTTAGGGAAATGGCGGATGATAACTCTAGCATTTCCGAAATGGCGCTTCAGCAACTGCTTAACTGGATTTTCAGTATAGAGAGCTGCGCCATCTTCCATAAAAATAATCCCATCCACACACCCACGCTGTTGGAGAGCTGGAATGACGTGGTTGCGCAAAAGACTCATAGCGCTTATCAGTGACGGTAAAGGTAACAGGACAGGACGCACCTGCCTCTTCGAAAAAATATGGCCCTATGATAAATGATGCCGTAAACCCGCACCACACAGTGACCTTTCCAGGATGAAGTGGTACTGGTTGATTTGCGTGTGGATTTTCCGTTGCCAATATTCGACAATTCTGTGTATTGACTTATCCTGTCAGATGGAAGTGGGATTTGTCTGTCCACAAAATCTTCCACGGCCAATCATTGTCCACTTCCATGCGAGCAAGAAATTCTAAAGCAGAGGTCTCTCTTGCTGGCTGGTCAAAAGGGAGCAAATCACGCACGTGGATAATTTAGAATGGATATCAAAGAAGGATGTTTTTACGCACCGTGCCCACGGGTATGTCCAATGTTCGGGCAGTTCTCCGTGCACTACACTTTTGCACACCAACAATCGTCTCCTCTTGCATTGCTATGGCTACTGCTTCCACTGACGTAGAAACAATTCGTTTCCTCCATCTACCAGATTGCACACTAAAAGAACCCGTCTTTTCGAATTTCCGAATCATTTTCTCCGGATCAGCAACAGTCATCAATGCCTTTTTTCAAACCCTTCAATGTCTGGAACTTCTGCACAGCGACGTGTTCACAGTCGTCATTCTCGTAATACAGCTTTACAAGCAGCGCGCGATCTTGTATTGAGACAGTAATGGCAAACGTCGCAAACGCGAAAGTAGAAAAAGCCGTGACCCGGCGTGTTTACACAAACTCAATGGGTAGTGCGTGTGACGTGTTTTCGTTTACGTATACTGACACATGCAGCGCGGTCTTTTGATCAATTTTCACACTTTTTTTCGTCTTCTGCCGTACGCTTTCCCCCTTCTCCGATAATATTCCGTTGCAATTTGACGTTATTTTGTCCAGTGGTGTTATTTATACAGCGTTTTGAAAGTTTAACTTTAATTATAATCACCTTGTACATAAAAACTTTCCTATGTAAATACACTACATGTCATAATATTTTGTATCTTTTGGATACTTCACCTGTGATTGTGACAGTCATTTATCACCTAACGATGGCCTATAAAGCAAAAGTCGGTTTGTGACTAAAATAATATAATACTAAAAAGGGAAAGCTTCCTATCGTTCCTCAAAATTGTATTTATTCAGTCACGAACCGAATTTCGGCTTTTTAAGACATCTTCAGCGACAAACGAATTTCACAAACACAGGCAAATGTCGTGCGCGCTTGGATACAAAATATTCAAAAATAATGACATGTAGAGTGTTTACAAAGAGAATTATTACATTATTTGTGACACAGAACTAATTACGCTAACTAAAGGGAACCAAATTATACTTAATGTAATTGTTTCTGAGCGATTTGCCTAAATCGATGCAGATAAACTTCGGAATGGTTCCTTTAAAACGGCACAGTCGATTTTCTTCCCCAACATTCCTTAATTCGATGGGACCGATGACCTCTCTGTTTAGTCCAAGCCCTCGAATCAACCAAACAACTAACTTTATCTGTGTTTGTAACATACAATTGTCACCCGAAGATGCCATAATAAGCCGAAATAAACATAATATAATTTTGCAGAACATTAGGAACTGTTTCCATTTTAATATTATAATCACGTTGTGCGAAGCAGAACTCAATTAATTTTAAATAAATATAATTTTGAAGAATATTAAGAAGTGTTTCCTATGTAATTTTGTTATCAGCTTCTGTCAAGCACGGACATAAAATTCTGTTAATGTTGAATCCCTGAAGATAATGGGACATTTTGTCGTATAGTAACCATTTATCACTTCAAACAGCAGGAAACGAATGTGGTTACTTATCAAGCTTACACTCCCTTCAGCTGCCCTTCTCAGTAAATCACGAACTCGTCCTAGCTGCCCTCATATTTACTCAGAACCATGGGAGACACGCTCCTGTAACGGACACGTTCGCGATGGGTGCGTAATACATCAATGCCTTGAAGTGTCCGAATGACCAGAAATGATTAGGGTTGGATGAAACAAAATGACATTGTACTGGAGCTGCTGGACCAATTCATCGCACATTCAGTGTTTGTGTTAGGTACTCCCGTACAAGGCGTAAAATCGTCTTTCTGCAGTGGTAATGTTCAACAACCGCGCGAGGAGTTTTCCATGCGGAAACTAGTAAATCCTATACCTGTTAATCTGTCCAGTAATCTCTGTGACTCTATGTGTTTTTGAACATCAATTCCTGCCTGCACAGTGATGCTAAAACAAACCTAATACCTTTATTCCTTGATCAACGAGATTTGTGTTCACCCAGACATAACTATTGTGGTAATTTATTATCCCAGTTCGTGTGAACCTCAGCTTATCCATCAATATAATGGGAACTGTGAAACGCAGGTATTCGTCTAGAAAACCATCGGCAGAACTGTAACGTGGCATGGTCGTTTTGTGGCCCTGGAGAGTGCACACATCACAACTCACGGGAAAAGTAGCTGTTCAACCTAAATGACGTTGTAAGAACCCCGTCCACTAAGGTGGTGACCTGGATTACCCCATGCTGGGGCCAGCAATGCGCTACCTTGGTCAAATACAAGACAAAAAGTAACACTCTGTGCTAACAAATCTGGGCCGAGAAACTGCAAGAACTCAACTCTCTGGCCCCTTCCACTACTGCCCTACGGGGAGACATAATCGAGGCCAGTCAATAACCCCGAGTACGCCATTCACTTCCTTTTTGTATAACTGTCATCCACTAGCTTCTGGCCTACAGCATACTGCAAGACCTGATGTACCGGGGCACGAGCTGGAGACAAAAACAAAAGGCCACCTTCCGGAGTTCGGGGCCAATGCGCTAGAGCGCGTCCCGCCTAGACGGTTGCCAGGCGATGTGGCCGCTCTACAGTACACGGCCCTGTTGCTGCCGTGACTCATACGTCGCCTTGACGTCGACACTTTAACAGCGGCACCTATGCTGTATTAGCGTTGAGCTGCCGTGCGCTCGGCTGACGCGAGCTAAGTACATAGCCACATGGTTGTCTGAGCAGTCACTGCTGCCTGGAGTCAGAGTGTGGTGTCACCGCCAGACACCACACTTGCTAGGTGGTAGCCTTTAGATCGGCCGCGGTCCGGTTGTATACGTCGGACCCGCGTGTCGCCACTATCAGGGATTGCATACCGAGCGCCGCCACACGGCAGGTGTAGAGAGACTTTCTAGCACTCGCCCCAGTTGTACAGCCGACTTTGCTAGCGATGGTTCACTGACTTCTACGCTCTCATTTGCCGAGACGATAGTTAGCATAGCCTTCAGCTACGTTATTTGCTACGACCTAGCAAGGCGCCATTATCCGTACTTTTGATATTGTGAATCATGTACCATAAAGAGCGACGTTCGTCATTAATGGATTAAAGTTAAGTATTCCACCAGCTACGTCCGTTTTTCTCAATTCTAATTCCCTTGTCATGTTCCAGACCTCACGCCATCCTGCGTGAGCTGCAACGCGTGCATTTCGGACTCCTTAGGTGACCCTGTGTTGGCTCTCCTGCCAACCACAACACAGAGCATGTCATAGAGTCACCATCTTCGGATCACAGTGGTAGCGTTTCGTTAAACAGAAAATTATATAAATCGACCACTTATAATTCCACGACCACCGAGTAAATGGTAGTACACACCCAACAACTTGCACACCATACTAAGGCTACAACCGTGGCATATCATAGAGTAAGCACTCCCGACACTTCTACATTGGCGCCTGAAGAACTGCTAGCCATTACACTGTGTAACATGTCTGGTGTCACGAATGGCAACACCAGCGGCCTAGCGCCGAGGATCGGTAACGATAAACTGAACGGGACAATGTCCTCTTTTAACGCACCCAACTGTCTAATTAAGACTATCTTATCATCTTATCATTTGAGCCAGTTGTACTAGCAAAGACTGAATGGCCTCTGTAGTGGTAACCCCTTGTTTCCATGGCTTACGCATTGCAAAACCTGTGTCAACAATAAGAGGAAATTCACCAGGAAAAATACCTCAGGAAAGGGCTTGTTAATAACAACACCGTTACACCACCCATTGTTGTTGTTGTGTTCTTCAGTCCTGAGACTGGTTTGATGTAGCTCTCCATGCTACTTTATCCTGTGCAAGGTTCTTCATCTCCCAGCAGCTACTGCAACCTATATCCTTCAGAATCTGCTTAGTTTATTCATCTCTTGGTCTCCCTCTACGATTTTTACTCTCGACGCTGCCCTCCAATACTAAATTGGTGATCCCTCGATATCTCAGAACATGTCCTACCAACCGATCACTCCTTCTAGTCAAGTTGTGCCACAAACTCCTCTTCTCCCCAATTCTGTTCAATACCCTCTCATTAGTTATGTGATCTACCCATCTAATCTTCAGCATTCTTCTGTAGCACCACATTTTGAAAGCTTCTATTCTCTTTTTGTCTAAACTACACTCCTAGAAATTGAAATAAGAACACCATGAATTCATTGTCCCAGGAAGGGGAAACTTTATTGATACATTCCTGGGGTCAGATACATCACATGATCACACTGACAAAACCACAGGCACATAGACACAGGCAACAGAGCATGCACAATGTCGGCACTAGTACAGTGTATATCAACCTTTCGCAGCAATGCGGGCTGCTATTCTCCCATGGAGACGATCGTAGAGATGCTGGATGTAGTCCTGTGGAACGGCTTGCCATGCCATTTCCACCTGGCGCCTCAGTTGGACCAGCGTTCGTGCTGGACGTGCAGACCGTTTGAGACGACGCTTCATCCAGTCCCAAACATGGTCAATGGGGGACAGATCTTGCTGGCCAGGGTAGTTGACTTACACCTTCTAGAGCACGTTGGGTGGCACGGGATACATGCGGACGTGCATTGTCCTGTTGGAACAGCAAGTTCCCTTGCCGGTCTAGGAATGGTAGAACGATGGGTTCGATGACGGTTTGGACGTACCGTGCACTATTCAGTGTCCCCTCGACGATCACCAGAGGTGTACGGCCAGTGTAGGAGATCGCTCCCCACACCATGATGCCGGGTGTTGGCCCTGTGTGCCTCGGTCGTATGCAGTCCTGATTGTGGCGCTCACCTGCACGGCGCCAAACACGCATACGACCATCATTGGCACCAAGGCAGAAGCGACTCTCATCGCTGAAGACGACACGTCTCCATTCGTCCCTCCATTCACGCCTGTCGCGACACCACTGGAGGCGGGCTGCACGATGTTGGGGCGTGAGCGGAAGACGGCCTTACGGTGTGTGGGATCGTAGCCCAGCTTCATGGAGACGGTTGCGAATGGTCCTCGCCGATACCCCAGGAGCAACAGTGTCCCTAATTTGCTGGGAAGTGGCGGTGCGGTCCCCTACGGCACTGCGTAGGATCCTACGATCTTGGCGTGCATCCGTGCGTCGCTGCGGTCCGGTCCCAGGTCGACGGGCACGTGCACCTTCCGTCGACCACTGGCGACAACATCGATGTACTGTGGAGACCTCACGCCCCACGTGTTGAACAATTCGGCAGTACGTCCACCCGGCCTCCCGCATGCCCACTATACGCCCTCGCTCAAAGTCCGTCAACTGCACATACGGTTCACGTCCACGCTGTCGCGGCATGCTACCAGTGTTAAAGACTGCGATGGAGCTCCGTATGCCACGGCAAACTGGCTGACACTGACGGCGGCGGTGCACAAATGCTGCGCAGCTAGCGCCATTCGACGGCCAACACCGCGGTTCCTGGTGTGTCCGCTGTGCCGTGCGTGTGATCATTGCTTGTACAGCCCTCTCGCAGTGTCCGGAGCAAGTATGGTGGGTCTGACACACCGGTGTCAATGTGGTTTTTTTTTTTTTTGCATTTCCAGGAGTGTATTTATCGTCCACGTTTCACTTCCATACAAGGCTACACTCCATACAAATACTTTCAGAAACGACTTCCTGACTCTTAAATGAATACTCAATGTTAACAAATTTCTCTTCTTCAGAAACGCTTTCCTTGCCATTGCCAGTCTACATTTTATATCCTCTCTACTTCGACCATCATCAGTTATTTTGTTCCCCAAATAACAGAACTCCTTTACTACTTTAAGTGTCTCATTTCCTAATCTAATTCCCTCATCATCACCCGACTTAATTCGACTACATTCCATAATCCTTGTTTTGCTTTTCTTGATGTTCATCTTATACCCTGCTTTCAAGACACTATCCATTCCATTCAACTGCTCTTCCAAGTCCTTTGCTGTCTCTGACAGAATTACAATGTCATCGGCGAACCATCTATAGAAACTTCTTAATTGATAGACCTAAGCGTCAATCATATACATTCTCTAGCGGAATTCCCAAGTATTTTACATTTAAATGAGATGCCCGCTTAGAACCTCCTGTCGTGCCCAGCCAATGATCTCGCAGCGCGTTACAGCCCATCCTCACTTCCCTGGGTATGTACTTTTGACTGATAAAGCCTGTTTCACTAGAGCCGGAATGCTTAAACAATCGCAACAGCCATGTTTGAACAGAACAATCGCAACAGCCATGTTTGAACAGACGAGAGTCTCCACACTGCAGCTGTCGAAAAGTCGTCAACACAGATAATCAGTCAACGTGTGGGCAGACATAGTCAATGAGTACGTACTAGGCCCGTTTCTTCTGCCTCTCCGCTTAAATACACCAGTGTATTCAATGTTTATCAGACATATCAGCCAGTTTCAAATAATATCCACGTTCTTGGAACATATCCCGCTTGTTATTTGTCGACGGATGTGTTTTCGTCATTCTGGAGAGCCATCTCACTTCGGATTCGTGAGCACCTCGGTCAGACATTCCCTGAAATGAGGGGTCCTGTTTCGTGGGCAGCACGTTAACATTCTTTTTCTGGGGCCATGTGAAAAGTCTTGTGTACGAGACGCCTGTCTAAGACAATTCTCGCTGTCCGCGACACTGTTCAGTCCTCTCCGGGGATATTAGAACGGGTACGACAGAACTTCATGCGACGATGCCATGCCTATGCAGGGACCCTGGGAGACACCATTTTGAACAACTGTTGTAAATTTAGCAGCTTGTGAGACTTGTGGCAGCCATCAATGGAACTCATTATTACTGAGGATTTTCGGTCGCCATTACTATTACATCAATTATCTGAGGGTATTGGGGAGTATCCTTCGGGAATTCTGTACTTTATGATCAGGGATCAGAAGTTGGAGCCCTTAGTTTGAGCACTGGGCAAGACTAAGGCGGAACACGGGTAGATTTCCTATTATATCTTTAGACTTGGCCGTTACCGGACTAGTGTCCCTTACCTCAAATTGATATATTTACCATTCCAGAGAAATTGTAAATTCATCATGGAATTATCCTGTATGTGATAATTATTTATGTGTGTCTCGGTATCATTTCTATATCAAACTTAAGACGATTGTCTCTCTAGCGGGAACAGGTCGTGGATCAGTTTCGCAAAATTAAAAAAAAATGATTATAATTTGCGATGTGGCTCCAATGAAAAAGCATCTATTCGCACAACAGCTGTACGTAGGTTCTGTACTGTCAGGGTCGACCGTTCATCGTCTTATCGAATTCTTTCAAAACGCAGACAGCTGGTGTCCTGAGACGTGCTCTGATGATTACTTAGCCACAGCTTGGAAAATCTTCAGTAAAGTACCAGTTGTCTGTCAGACGATATACCAAAGCGTCTACCATCGTATAGGTGTTTTCTAAATTACTTTTGGTCAAAGCACTGCAATTCACGTATTACACGGCGATCTAAAACAAGTACCTTCTTTTAAAATGTGTACATGCATTACTCGCATCTTATTTCTGAAAATCCTGTGCAATTCCTAACTTATGTCATTATGAATCTTCCCTGATTCTACACTAATATGAACTGTATACAAGACACAGGTTACCATATTTCGTAATCTACGAGTGCTCTTAAAAATGTTCAGATGTGTGTGAAATCTTATGAGACTTAACTGCTAAGGTCATCAGTCCCTAAGCTTACACACTACTTAACCTAAATTATCCTAAGGACAAACACAGACACCCATCCCCGAAGGAGGACTCGAACCTCCGCCGGGACCATACGAACGCTATATTTTAAGAGAGATAGTAGTGACGTATACAAGACGTGTTATTCTTTTCGTGTGGTTTCACCCTGCCTTAGTATGTAACTGTCTCAAATATGCCGTAGAAGCGCTGGGCTATTTCAAATGAAGGAACAGATTTCAAACGTTTATTACTTCCAAACTACAATAGGTAGAAACAGAACTCCAACGTTTCTGCAAAACGAAAAGTTCAAATATTTATGCAGTCAACGTGAGCACCATGTGGTACACGACAGATATTAAAACTGTTCTCATTTCCTGCCACACACAAAGCGACTGGTCTCTCGTTATCGAATTTACAGCTTCAGAAATGCGATGTCCCAGTCGTTCAAGAGTGTCAGGCATAGGAGGCATAACCCGACAGATATAAGCCACAAGCTGTGAGGTCTAGAGACCTGGGAAACCACCGGCAATGAAGTTCATCTCCTCTTCCAGTCCAATGTATTAGAGTATTTCTCTAATCACGTCAGACGTTACCTGAATGACACAATTCCAGTGGCCTACAATAGAGATCGCCAGTATAACGGGAAATATGTTACACATCGGCAGTAACGTGGCGCAAGTAGTACGCAGATAATTTTTTTTTTAATTTTTTTTTTTTGTCATCAGTCTACTGACTGGTTCGATGCGGCCCGCCACGAATTCCTTTCCTATGCCAACCTCTTCATCTCAGAGTAGCACTTGCAACCTACGTCCTCAATTATTTGCTTGACGTATTCCAATCTCTATCTTCCTCTACAGTTTTTGCCCTCTACAGCTCCCTCTAGTACCATGGAAGTCATTCCCTCACGTCTTAGCAGATGACCTATCATCCTGTCCCTTCTCCTTATCAGTGTTTTCCACATATTCCTTTCCTCTCCGATTCTGCGTAGAACCTCCTCATTCCTTACCTTATCAGTCCACCTAATTTTCAACATTCGTCTATAGCACCACATCTCAAATGCTTCGATTCTCTTCTGTTCCGGTATTCCCACAGTCCATGTTTCACCACCATACAATGCTGTACTCCAGACGTACATCCTCAGAAATGTCTTCCTCAAATTAAGGCCGGTATTTGATATTAGTAGACTTCTCTTGGCCAGAAATGCCTTTTTTGCCATAGCGAGTCTGCTTTTGATGTCCTCCTTGCTCCGTCCGTCATTGGTTATTTTACTGCCTAGGTAGCAGAATTCCTCAACTTCATTGACTTCGTGACCATCAATCCTGATGTTAAGTTTCTCGATGTTCTCATTTCCAGTACTTCTCATTACCTTCGTCTTTCTCAGATTCATAACAGTCCACAAACCAGGATATGAACCACATACTGCGTCTTAACAGGTAGTTCCAGTTCTTCGATCTTAGTACTTCCATTGAAGCTGCAAATGAGTGTCGACCTGTTTGACGAAGAAATCATCATCCATGCCGACGACGACTCCGACACAAAGTCAGCAACCTAGTGACAACGCACGGAGCTGTGTCTCTTCTACGATGAACATAGTCGTGTTCTCAGATTTGGACTTAAGTCTCTGAATGGGAGACTGACACAGGCTAGGACTGTGTGTACAACGATCATATGCAAAATGAGTATCTGTCTTACAGACTAAATCAGCTGTTTGTTCACAGACGTTTTTAGTTATTTCAGTAGTCATAATATTTGTATTTAAGCGTGCTGATACTTCTTATTGATAGTAGTGCCCCTGGGCGCATAGTCATATCACCTGCACCTCCTAGGATGCCGACAACGTAAGAAATCAAAACGGCCACATCGATTGGCAACTAAGTGAAATTATAACACGATTCATAAATTTGAGCTGTTGTTCTTGTGTTCTTTAGTCCTAAGAGTGGTTCGATGCAACTCTCCATGCTGCTCTATCCTGTGCAAGGTTCTTCATCTCCGAATAACTACTGCAACCTACATGTTTCTGCATATGCTTACTCTGATCATCCATTCCTCTCCCTCTACGATTTTTACCCCCCCCCCCCCCCCACACTTACCTATAATACTAAATTAGTAGCCCTTCGATTTCTCAGAATGCGTCCTATCAACCGACTCCTTCGTTTAATCAAGTTGTGCCACAAATTTGTTTTCTCACCAATTCTATTGTTGTTTTAATTGTTTATCGTCACTGTTTCCACTCCATACATGGCTACATTCCACACAAAAGCTTTCAGAAAAGACTTCCCAACACTTAAAGCTACATTCGATGTTCACAAACTACTCTTTTTTACACACGTTTATCTCTCTATTGCCAGCCTGCATTTTGTATCCTCTCTACTTCAGCCATCATCACTTATATTGCTGCCCAAATAATAAAACTCGTCTACTATAAGTGTCTCGATTCCTAATCTAGTTCCCTCCGCAGTTGTAAGAGTCGACGGTCACGAACGAAAGCAGAGGTTGAGAAGAGAGTGTGGCAGATTTGTAGCCTATCCCGGATGTTATTCAATCTTGAGCAAACATTATAGGAACCAAAAAAAATTGAAGTAGGTATTAAAGATCATCGAGAAGAAGTAAAAGCTTAGAGATTTGCCGATGGCATTGTAATTATGTCAAAGACAGCAAACATTTGAAGAGCAATTTAGCGAACAGTATCTTGAAAGGATGATGTAAGACGAGCATCAACAAAAGCAAAACAAGAGTAACAGAATTTAGTCGAATTAAAACTGGTTTCTGTACAAGTTGTAAACAACCTTTCGCTCTCTGCTATCTTCAGAATTTCAACGAGAACACTCCAGTCAACGTTTCCAATAACTTTCTCTAAGTCTACAAATGCTGTTTAGGTAGATTTGTCTTTCCTTAATCTCTGCTGTGAAGAATCTGTGTTAGTATTTTGTAAATATGATTTATTTTATTCTTTTTTTTCATCAGTCTTCTGCCTGGTTTGTTGCGGACCGCCACGAATTCCTCTCCTGTGATAACTTCTTCACCTCAGAGTAGCACTTGCAACCTACGTCCCCAGTTATTTACTTGATGTATTCCATTCACCGTCTTCGTCTACAGTTTTAGCCCTCCACCGCTCCCTCTAGTACCATGCAAGTCATTCCCTCATATCTTAACAGATGTCCTATCATCCTATCCCTTCTCAATGTTTTCCACGTATTCCTTTCCTCTCCGATTCTGCGCAAGACCTCCTCATTCCTTACCTTACCAGTTAACCTAATTTTCAACATTCGTTTGTAGCACCAAATCTCAAATGCATCAATTCTCTTCTGTTCTAGTTTTACCACAGTCCACATTTCACTACCATACAATGCTGTACTCCAGACGTACATTCTCAGATATTACTTCCTCAAATTAAGGCCGATATCTGATATTAGTAGACATATCTTGGCCAGGAATGCTCTTTTTGCCATTGCTAGTCTCCTTTTGATGTCCTCCTTGCTGCGTCCGTCACTAGTTGTTTTACTGCCTAGGTAGCAGAATTCCTTAACTTCATCTACTTTGTGACCATCAATCCTGATGTTAAGTTTCTCGCTGTTCTCATTTCTACTACTTCTCATTACCTTCGTCTTTCTCCGATTTATTCTCAAACCATACTGTGTACTCATTAGAATGTTGATTCCATTCAGCAGATCATGTAATTCTTCTTCACATTCACTCAGGATATCAATGTCATCAGCGAATCGTATCATTGATATCCTTTCACCTTGAATTTTAATACCACTCTTGAACCTCGGTTTTATTTCCATCATTACTTCCTCGATGTACACATTGAACAGTTGGGCGAAAGACTACATCCTTGTCTTACACCCTTAATAATACGAGCACTTGGTTCTAGGTCATCCACTCTTATTATTCCCTCTTGGCTGTTGTAGATATTGTTTACAACCCGTCTCTTCCTCTAGCTTCGAATTTCGAACATCATGCACTATTTTAAGTTATCGAACGCTTTTTCCACGTCGACAGATTGTATGAACGTCTCTTGATTTTTCTTTGGCCTTGCTTCCATAATTAACCGCAACGTCAGAATTGCCTCTCTTGTGCCTTTACCTTCCCTAAAGCCAAACTGATCTTCACCTAGCGCACCCTCAATCTTCTTTTCCATTCGTCTGTATATTATTCTTGTCAGCAACTTGAATGCATGAGCAATTAAGCTGATTGTGTGACTTGTCAGCTCTTGCCATCTTTGAAATTGTGTGGATGATGTTTTTCCGAAAGTCAGATGGTATGTCGCCAGACTCATGCATTCTACACAACAACGTTAATAGTCGTTTTGTTGCCAATTCCCCCAGCGATTTTAGAAATTCAGACGGAATGTTATCTACCCCTTGTGCCTTATTTGAACGTAAGTCCTCCAAAGCTCTTTTAAATTCCGGTTCTAATACCGGGTCCCCTATCTCTTCTAAATCGACTCCTGTTACTTCTTCTATCATATCAGACAAATCTTCCCCCTCATAGAGGCTTTAAATGTATTCTTTCCACCTATCCGCTCTCTCGTTTGCATTTAACAGTGGAATTCCCGTTGCACTCTTAATGTCATCACCCTCGCTTGTAAAGTCACCGAAAGCTATTTTGACTTTCGTGTATGCTGAGTCAGTCCTACCGACAATCATTCCTTTTCCGATTCCTTCACATTAATCATGCAGCCATTTCGTTTTAGCTTCCTTGCACTTCCTATTTATTTCATTCCTCAGTGATTTGTATTTCTGTGTTCCTGAGTCTCCTGGAACATTTTTGTTCTTCCTCCTTTCATCGATCAATTGAAGTAGTTCTTCTGTTACTCATGGTTTCTTCGCACTTACCTTATTATACCCATGTTTTCGATCCCAACTCCTGTTATCGCCCTTTTTAGGTATGTCCATTCGTCTTCAACTGTACTGCCTGCTGAGCTATTCCTCACTGCTGTATCTATAGCCTTAGAGAACTTCAAGTGTATCTCGTCATTCCTTAGACCTACCGTATCCCACTTCTTTGCGTATTGATTCTTCCTGACCAATGTCTTTAATGTCTTAAATTTCAGCCTACTCTTCATCACTACAGTGTTGTGATCTGATTCTACACTCCTGGAAATGGAAAAAAGAACACATTGACACCGGTGTGTCAGACCCACCATACTTGCTCCGGACACTGCGAGAGGGCTGTACAAGCAATGATCACACGCACGGCACAGCGGACACACCAGGAACCGCGGTGTTGGCCGTCGAATGGCGCTAGCTGCGCAGCATTTGTGCACCGCCGCCGTCAGTGTAAGCCAGTTTGCCGTGGCATACGGAGCTCCATCGCAGTCTTTAACACTGGTAGCATGCTGCGACAGCGTGGACGTGAACCGTATGTGCAGTTGACGGACTTTGAGCGAGGGCGTATAGTGGGCATGCGGGAGGCCGGGTGGACGTACCGCCGAATTGCTCAACACGTGGGGCGTGAGGTCTCCACAGTACATCGATGTTGTCGGCAGTGGTCGGCGAAAGGTGCACGTGCCCGTCGACCTGGGACCGGACCGCAGCGACGCACGGATGCACGCCAAGACCGTAGGATCCTACGCAGTGCCGCAGGGGACCGCACCGCCACTTCCCAGCAAATTAGGGACACTGTTGCTCCTGGGGTATCGGCGAGGACCATTCGCAACCGTCTCCATGAAGCTGGGCTACGGTCCCGCACACCGTTAGGCCGTCTTCCGCTCACGCCCCAACATCGTGCAGCCCGCCTCCAGTGGTGTCGCGACAGGCGTGAATGGAGGGACGAATGGAGACGTGTCGTCTTCAGCGATGAGAGTCGCTTCTGCCTTGGTGCCAATGATGGTCGTATGCGTGTTTGGCGCCGTGCATGTGAGCGCCACAATCAGGACTGCATACGACCGAGGCACACAGGGCCAACACCCGGCATCATGGTGTGGGGAGCGATCTCCTACACTGGCCGTACACCTCTGGTGATCGTCGAGGGGACACTGAAGAGTGCACGGTGCATCCAAACCGTCATCGAACCCATCGTTCTACCATTCCTAGACCGGCAAGGGAACTTGCTGTTCCAACAGGACAATGCACGTCCGCATGTATCCCGTGCCACCCAACGTGCTCTAGAAGGTGTAAGTCAACTACCCTGGCCAGCAAGATCTGTCCTCCATTGAGCATGTTTGGGACTGGATGAAGCGTCGTCTCACGCGGTCTGCACGTCCAGCACGAACGCTGGTCCAACTGAGGCGCCAGGTGGAAATGGCATGGCAAGCCGTTCCACAGGACTACATCCAGCATCTCTACGATCGTCTCCATGGGAGAATAGCAGCCTGCTTTGCTGCGAAAGGTGGATATACACTGTACTAGTGCCGACATTGTTCATGCTCTGTTGCCTGTGTCTATGTGCCTGTGGTTCTGTCAGTGTGATCATGTGATGTATCTGACCCCAGGAATGTGTCAATTAAGTTTCCCCTTCCTGGGACAATGAATTCACGGTGTTCTTATTTCAATTTCCAGGAGTGTATATCTGCTCTTGGGTACGCCTTACAATCCAATATCTGATTTCGAAATCTCTGTCTGACCATGATGTAATCTAATTGAAATCTTCCCGTATCACTCGGTCTTTTCCATGTATACCCCCTGCTCTTGTGATTCCTGAACATTTTCTATTACCAGCTGAAATTTATCACAGAACTCAATAAATCTTTCTCCTCTCTTATTCCTTGTTCCATGGCCATATTCTCCTGTAATCTTTTCTCGACTCCTTCCCCTACAACTGCATTCCATTCTCCCATGACTATTAGATTTTCATCTCCCTTTACATACTGTATTACTTTTTCAATATTCTCACACACTTTCTCTATCTCTGCATCTTCAGCTTGCGATGTCGGCATGTGTACCTGAACTATCGTTGTCGGTGTTGGTTTGCTGTCGATTCTGGCAAGAATAACCCTATCACTATACTGTTGACAGTAACATACTCTTTGCCCTGCCTTAATATTCATAACGAATCCTTCTCCCATTATAACATTTTCTTCTCCTGTTCATATTACCCTATACTCATCTGGTCATAAATCCTTGCATTCTTTCCACTTCACCTCACTGACCCTCACTATATCTAGACTGAGCCTTATATATTCCCTTTTCAGATTTTCTAGTTTCCCTACCACGTTCAAGCTTCTGACATTCCACGCTCCGGCTCGTAGAAAGATATTATTTCGTTGATTATTCAATCATTTTCGCATGGTAACCTCCCCCTTGGCAGTCCCCTCCCGGAGATCCGAATGGTGCACTATTCCGTAATCTTTTGCCAATGGAGGGATCATCATGACATATTTCAATTACAGGCCACATGTCCTGTGGATACACGTTACGTGTCTTTAATGCAGTGGTTTCCATTGCCTTCTGCATCCTCATCCGTTGATCTTTGTTGATTCTTCCACCTTCAGGGGCAGTTTCCCACCCGTAGGACAAGAGAGTTCCCTGAACCTCTGTCCGCTCCTCCGCCTTCTTTGGCAAACCCGTTGGCAGAATGAGGGTGACTTCTTATGGAGGAATTCTTCGACCGCCAATGCTGTTATTAATCAAAATTTAGGCAGGGGCGGGATTCGAACCCGGGCCGAAAAATGTTTTGATTATGTATTAAAGACGCTACCCCAAGTACACGGATCTTAAAAACTGTTCAATCGGTAATACTCACACGTGTCACCATCAGTTTTTTTTAGAACTGGCTTTACTGTGTTCTTCTTGAAGTCTGAGGGTATTTTGACAGTCTCATACATTTTTTTTTGTTTTTTTTCTCATGGCTGACTCTCCCAAGGCTAAAAACGTAGTTCTAAAGGATTGTCGTCTACCCCTGACCCCTGTTTCGACTTAGGTGTTCCTCTGCTCTATCAAATTCTTCTCTCAGTCCCACATCTCCCATTTCGTCTTCATCTACATTTTATTCCAGTTATGTAGCTTTACCTTCAAGTTCATTTCGCTTTTATAGTCACCCTGTCTTCTCCCTCCACCTTTCAGCTTTCCCTTCTATCCATATGACTGGTTTTTCCATATGAGCTTTTGATCTTAATACAATTGCTCCTCTTTTCTCCAAATGTTTATTTAATTTTCCTGTAGGTGGTATCTATTTTTTCCTTAGTGATATATGCTTGTGAATCCTTAGAGTTGTCCTGTAGCCATTCTTGGTTACACATTTTGAACTTCCGATCAATGTCATTTTGTACACGTTGGTATTCACTGATTATGCCCAGTGCAAATTTCCACCAGGCGGCTTCCTCTTTCATTTCTTTGTCGCATTCCATGTCCACCTAGTATTTTTCTTTTCTTCCTTCTTCTACTGTCGAATACCAGTCCACTATGTCAATTAAATGTTCGTCTCTCTTACCACTTTTATCTCATGATACATTTCTTCAATCTGTTCATCATCTGCCGAACTAACTGGCGTATAAACATGTACCTTTGTGGTGCGTGTGGGCTTCTTGTCTATCTTGGCTATGACAATGTGTTTACTATGCAGTTCATATTACCTTAACCACATTCCTATTTTCATATTCATGACTAAACCCACGACTGCGTTACCACTATTTGATTTCGTATTTATAATCTTGTGTTCAGCTAACCAGAAGTCCTGTTCCTCCTGCCACCGAACTTCACTAGTAACTTTAATATACCTTTCCCCTTTTCAAATTGTCTAATCTACCTGCTCGAATAAGAGATCTAACATTCCACACTCCTATTCATAAAACGTCAGTTTCGTTTCTCTTGATGAAGACATCTTTTTGCATAGTCTCCGCCCGAAGTAGTACCTCAGCATCGTTAGGCAATTCAGTTAGCACATCTACAGGAGAAGAACCCTGCGGAAATCAATGTTGATTTGTTGCACGTGTATGGTGGCAATGTACCGTCATATGGCACTGTAATTAGCTGGTTCAGACGCTTCCATTGCAGTCAACATGTCTGAATAAGGAAAATGAAATAGGAGAGTGAATAAACGGGAACCGCAAGAGAAATGAAGTTCACGGTGCTCGAAAACCGGCATATCATAACCAACGAGAGAATGCAGAATTCGAAATCAGTCCTAGATCGGTTTTCACCATCTTGCACGAGATTTGGTATTAGAAACAAGTTCCTACTTCTTGTCATCCGTAACCACTCATGCTCATTACATCATTTTTTAAATAAAAAAGTACAGATCAATCCAGACGATTTCTTTAGCCACCTAATAACCACGGACGAGAGCCAGCGTATTACTATGTCCCCAAGATAAAGGAGCAAATCAAGCAGTGGACATGTGTCCATTTACCACAGTCGAAAGAAATTTTTATGTGGGCTGCTAACATACCGTGTTCGTAAGGGGAAAATCGACGCAAAAGTATGGTACTGAAATCTAACGAGGTTATAGGAGACATTCAACACGAAGCATCACAGAAAGCTACCAAAGCGTGTATTTCTGATCCACGACAATGCCACAGATCATTCTGCACGGGACACGGTCACAATGCTGCTTCTTGTATCAACTTTTATCTTACTTCCCCGTATTCACATGGCATAGCACCCCGTGATTTCTTTCTTTCTCGTCGTATGAAGAAACCATTGCGTAATGGGCACTTCCATATAAAAATACAAAGTTCAGTTCTCATAGCGAATGTTAGAAGTGCCCTCCACCAGAACTGATGCACAACTGTAGTCGTTTCACCATATTCTGCGACCTTGTGTAAAGTGTACACTCACTCACACCAATGTTGTTTATTTCGTGTGGAATGGAGTCACGGAGCTCTGCACTTGCCCGTGCTGTATTCTTGTTTACTCGGCTTTTAAGAAGCCCCCACAAGAAAAAATGTCAGTTGGTTGGGGGGCCAAAGATTTTTTTGAGACTATTCGGTCACCAAATAAACTGGTTGCAAATGGAATGGAACAGCTAGGCGCTGAAACGTTTCTCTACCTTGTTGGAAATAACATGTCAACCAGATTCTCCACAAATTTATTATAGATGCCCGTAGAAACTTTAGTGTCTACGGTCGTTTCAAAGAAAGTGGGGCCACCAATCCTGGAAGTTGACACTGCGCACCACACTCCAACTTTTTCATTATGCAATGATGTTTCGTTGATGATATGAGAGTTTACACCAGCCCAGTATCTGCTGATGTGACCTAACAGATGGAACCATGCGTCATCTATAAACGAATTTGCTGAAAGAATGTCTAGTCTTTCAATAAGAAACCCCTGAAACTATCGACAGTGACGCATTCTTCTTTCATGACCTGTTTCTTGCAGTGCTTGCATCACCTGAATTCTGTATGGTCGAAATCCAACTTTCTGCGGAGCAGCTCATTGACACAAGGCATATGCCAGTGTCCTGGCTCAATCGTCGCAATGATTTCCTTGGAGAATTCTTCAAGAGTCTTCCGACACTATTAGTAACCTCTGCACCCAGTGATGGTTTGTGTTTACCACAGTCACTGTTTAGCACAGGAGTTACCTCTAGCTTACTTACAATCGATAAAATTGTTGACTTTGTTGGAAAATCGCGCAAATTGACTACTCTTCGGAATGCCCGTTGTGCAGTAATCAATGAGTTTATCCTCCGAAATTTTTCACAATAAAAACTGCATGTCTCTGCCAGCTAAAAACTGCGAACAAATCCTAATTCGTTCGTTAGTGTCACGCCTCGCGAACTACATATTCACAGACTTCAGAAACCGTGACCAATGAGGTTACGAACGAACTAACACGAGGTGAACAGGCGCGACATTATATTGGACAAAGGACTCATGCGCAAAAACAACAATTAACTTGCCAACAACGGGCAGTGCTTTTGAGTCTCCCTAGCTACCGAGATCAATAAAACAACTTTCCCATTAGTATGAGCTTTCGAAGGGAAATTATGACCGAGTGAAGTAGTTCAAGTTTATATGGACCGCCCTGTAGAAGCAATGCACTTTAACTTAAGAAACAAAACAAAAACAATTTATAATGCAAAGTCTATCGACTCTATAGTATCGCAGAATTTCTCATGCAAACGGTGACGCCACACAGTTAATTTAATGTGAAAATAATTCAAATTTTAGTGGTACAAATTCAGAAATCTACATATCTACTCTACAATTCACACTTAACTGTCTGGCAAAGGGTTCATCGAACCATTTTCATAGTATTTCTCTACCGTTCCACTCTCGAACAGCGCACCGTAAAAACGAACACTTATATCTCACCGAGAGAGCTCCGATTTCTTTTACTTTGTTACAATGATCATTTTTATCTACCTAGATGGGCGTCACCAAAATATTTTCGCTTTAGGAGACAAGGCGTAGACTGAAATTCTGTGAAAAATTCTTTCCGCGTCCAAACACAGCTTCGTTTTAATGATTGACACACCAACTCGCGTACCATATCCGTGAATTTCTGTCCCCTATTTCGCGATAGTACAAAACGAGCTACACTTCTTTAAACGTTTTCGATGTGTTCCGTCAGCTCTGTCTGGTAACTGCATAGCAGTACTCTGGCAGAAGCGGAAAAGGATTTTAGTGGACTTGTTGCATCTTCCAAGTATTCTACCAACAAAATACAGTCTTTCGTTCCTTCTACCACAACATTACCTATGCGAAGGTTCCAGTTTAAGTTGTTCGTAATTGTTATCACTAAATATTTAGTTGAACTGACAGCCTTTAGATTTGTGTGATTCATCGTGTAACCCAAGTTTAATGGATTCCTTTGAGAGGTCATATGAATGATCTCACAATTTTCATTACTTATTGTCAATGCCTCTTCCCGCACTATACAGATATTTCGTCTAGCTCATTCCAATTGGTTTTGACCATCTGATGACTTTGCTAGGCGGTAAATGAGAGTCTAAGGAAGTTGCTGAGATCCTAAATCATTTATATAAATTAGGAGGATTAGGGGACTATAACACTTTCATGGGGAACTGCATGACTTTCCAGTTATTGACAACTCTGATATTTCTTACAGCAAATCACGAATCTAGTCACGCAATTTGAAGATTGGTATCAAAACCCGCCTGAAAATCCAAAAATATGAAATCATTTTGAGATTCTCTGTCGACAGTACTCATTACTTCATAAGAATAAAAGAGTCAAATGTGCTACACAAAAAAAATATTTTCTGAATCCCTGCTGACTGTGCCAATAGATCGTTTTCTTCGAGGTGATGTATAATTTTCGATTACGGAGTATTTTCCAAAATCCTATTGCAGATTGCCGTCAGTGATAGGCATCCGTAATTGTTTCCTTTCTTGATTATCGTATGACCCGTGCAACGGATATTTCAGCGAGCGAGTGGTTCTATGTGGAGCTATTGCACCAGCATACTATCAAAAGGAATCTAACTGGTATTCACTTCTGACCGGAAGACTTGCCTTTATTAAACAATTTGAGCTCCTTCGCTACACCTCGGATAACTACATCTCAGGTGTTCACGTTTACAGCAGTTCTTGATTAGAATTCTAGAATCTTTACTGCGTCAGCTTTGGTGGAGGAATTTCGGGAAACCGTATTCAGTAATTCTGCCGTAGTTACATTGTTATCTCTAAACTTCTAATTGCTATCGGTCAGTGAAGGCATTGATTGTGTCTTTTTGCAGGTGCCCTTTTATATGCGACCTGAATACCTTTGGATTTTCTGCTGATTTCCAGACAGAGTTTTGCTGCGGAAAGTATTAAAAGCATTTCGCATTGAAACCCACGCTAAACTTCGAACTTTCGCATTTCTTCGACATTCTTGTGGTTTTTGTGTCTTTTAAATTTGTTAGCCATCCGAGGTGGCCGAGCGGTTCTAGGCGCAACAGTCTGGAACTGCGCGACCGCTCCGGTCGCAAGTTCGAATCCTGCCTCGGGCATGGATGTGTGTCACGTCCTTAGGTTAGTTAGGTTTAAGTAGTTCCAAGTTCTAGGGGACTGATGACCTCCGATGTTAAGTCCCAAAGTGGTCACAGTCATTTGAACCATTTTTTTTTTTTCAAATTTGTTACACATTTCTGTTGCTCTTGTAACGGTGTTCAGATCTGCTTTGTATATCATTTACTTGGTGTAAATTTCTCAGTGCCGTCGATACTATTTCTTCGAATTCAAGCGACATCTAGGTTTGCGCTTGCATAGTCTGGAAGGAATGGAGACTGCCTCTTACGCAGGTGGAAAGCGAATCTTCTTCTGCTTTTTTTCATATGGATACATTTTGCGTTTATTTTTGGTAGTTTTGGATGTTACGGTATTCTGTCTCGCTACTATGACCTTACGCTCACTAATCCCTGTAGCCATCATAATGTCCCCCATTGTTTTTGCGATTATGTATTGCTAAGAGATCTATAATTGTCCATACAAATAACATACAACTTAGGTACGTGAGACAGTTCGAAAATTGAATGTAAGAGTTTCAAAATACGAACCAAACTGAAATTTCTCTGTTTATGCCGACGGTAGTTCATTATCGTATGTCTGCATACAGCTTACGTTAATGTTAGCCTGTATCACGGTACACCTACTTTGGAACGGATTACCATCAATTTGGCTTGTGCTTCTGAACTGGCAGGGGCTCAAGGCCCGTTGCCTATCACATATCAAAGCGGCTGATTAAATTAATAATTCTGTGCCCCCCAATTCCGAACTAATTGTGGGTACGTGATTTATTCACGAATCATGCCACCGCATCATCCCCCGAAATATTCATCACAGCAGTTTCAGATTCACTGAGTCCTACTGTGTATACAGGACCTTGAAAGTTCAAACACCACAGCCGAGCGAGCATCGTCGGACATCGCAATAAGACTTAGAGACTGAAAACTGATTCCGTTCTACACTCCTCCCGACCAGAGGTGGCCAAAAAATAACGCAACTGCAGGAAAGAACCAGTTATCGTAACAGCCGTTTACTAGTACTGGACATTTATTTTGATTACTTCCAATACCGTCTGTCATCTGTTTACATTAGCACCATCAGCATGTGTTATCCACCCTTCCAGTGAAAAACTGATTACTCCCACATAGTTAAAAAAAAAAGAAAAAATGGTTCAAACGGCTCTGAGCACTATGGGACTTAACTTCTAAGGTCATCAGTCCCCTAGAACTTAGAACTACTTAAATCTAACTAACCTAAGAACGTCACACACATCCATGCCCGAAGCAGGTTTCGAATCTGCGACACTAGCGGAGGCGCGGTTCCAGACTGTAGCGCCTAGAACCGCTCGGCCACTCCGGCCTGCAACGGTTAAAAATCCTGACTTCCGGTATTCTTACAGGTGTGGGGATAACATTCTTTGACAGGTAGGTCGCAATACTTGAACAGTATGTTTCATGTTAATTCCGATCTACGTGGAATCTACTACTAACACACAGAAACAAAAATACTAAGTCACTCCGTTAACAGTTGGCAGTGAGTTTGTCTTTCGTCGGAAATAATGGACTAGTTTTTCAAAGCTGTTACTTCATGATGAACACATCTGCTGATTTCTTTCACTGTCGTAGATAACTACAGCCTAAAATGTTACTTATGCTGTTAACTCTCAAATTGTTTTATGAGGAATGCACAATATGTTGTTTACCACCATTTGCACTTGGATGTAAGGTTCTGACGTCTTTTCCAAGCTTCTGTCCAATGTTTGGCTGTGACTTGGTGTGGTAAAAAAATGTTCAAATGTGTGTGAAATCTTCTGAGACTTAACTGCTAAGGTCATCAGTTCCTAAGCTTACACACTCCTTAACGTCAATTATCCTAAGGATAAACACACACACCCATCCCCGAGGGAGGACTCGAACCTCCGCCAGGACCAGCTGCACAGTCCAAGACTGCAGTGCCTTAGACCGCTCGGCTAATTCCACGCGGCTTTGTGTGGTAACTTAACTTCTCACTATCCAGAACAGTGAACAACGAGACATCTTTATTATGTCTAGTTAGCGTGATTAATATGTGCAGAATATATTCCTTGAACAACACGTAACGTACAGTTTTAAGTAATAAGAAAAACATCGTAACGTCCTAAGATTATGTTTTATATGTGTGTATGTATCTGTAGGAACCTACATTCTTATGCCTCGTCCCATGGATTCTTGCCTGAAAAAGGAAGAGTATGCCAGCCGGAGTGGCCGAGCGGTTCTAGGCGCTACAGTCTGGAACCGCGCGACCGCTATGGTCGCAGCTTTGAATCCTGCCTCGGGCATGGATGTGTGTGACGTCCTTAGGTTAGTTAGGTTGAAGCAGTTCTAAGTTCTAGGTGACTGATGATCACAGCAGTTGAGTCCCATAGTGCTCAGAGCCACTTTTTTTAATTTTTATTTTTTTTTAACGAAGAGTATTCTCAGTTGTGATAGATCTTGCTCTGACTGACTTATCAGTGCATAAAGCAAACGAATCAGGCAGAAAACCTCTTTTCAAATTCTGTTCACATGTGAACATATACCATATACCAATAGATAATATTTTGGAGGCTTGCACCAATATATGATACATATCGATATTGATTTTCGGGGTACAAAATAGAATACTCAGGCCTCGTATTGCCATATTTATTATTTTTCTGTCACGAAATATCTGGCCCACCAGCAAATGGATCTTCAGTCACTATCATCTGCCGTCTGTTAATTATCTCGTGTGGTGATACACACCACAATGTTAATTTTTGATAATCTGCTGGAGGAGAAGCTGAATTTTAAATTTTACCTGCAGTAAATGCCCTGCGTGTTAATTGATGCTCCCGGAAATATGAGACTTCTATTCCATTAACCAATTTCAGCAACTGTATTACAGAAATAGTAAGAACAGCGGTATATTTGTTATTAATCTTTCTGCGCCAGCGACATTAATGACGGCTTGAAACCTTCAAATTTGTTACATTTAACACGACGTCAACTCGGTTTGTGTTCCATTAGCCAGTCACTGCCCAGATAACTAAGTACTCATTAAATTAAATGTATGGGAGAGGTGACAGTTGGTCAATTTGTAGTAAAATGGCTTTGAACATAAAGAAAACAAATTCGAAGAATTTCAGTTTGATGAGGAAAAATTACCCAGTTAAACACATATATAGAATGCATAACAAACACAAAATTTTAGGAACGAACATTGATTCTCATTTGAAGCGGTTTGAACACACAAAGATACTTGCTAACAAAATATCATCAGCATGTTGCGCCCAAAGACTCCTTTCATCCCTGTGTAACAGCCAGTATCTTTTTATGTACACACAGTTCTTCACTATGTAACTCTTTTCTGTGGAACAGATGCACCAAATATGAACACATTTTTCAAACTACAGAGCATGGCCATAAGAATAATAACTGAAAACAGAAGTTGCACTCATTGTAAAGACACCTTCAAAACAATGGAGATTTTAGCTACACCATGTGAGTGCATTTACCAGTTACACACATAAAACATAACACTGATAATTACTGCGCAAACAGCTCTATCCATGACAATGGAACAAGAAACAGACTGAAGTTGTTCATTAATATAGAATACACATAAAACTCGAAACAGTATTTCTGCATCAAGTACTGAAACTGCACAATAAATTGACTCACTACTTAAAGAGATGACTAAAATAAACTTATTTAAAAAGACAGCTAAAAACTACCAGTGAAGATACACATTCTGTACTCTGAAAGATTACTTAGACAACACAGAGTAGGTGTAACATGCATAAATTAAATAACTGTAATAAACATAAAGGAAGACTGTACTGTAGTTCCTTCTCTAGATTGTCGCACAGATGACAAAATGGTAGATATCGAAATAGACGACAGAGGGATAGAGAAAAATTAAAATCGCTCAAAAGAGGAAAGGCCGCTGGACCTGATGGGATACCAGTTCGATTTTACCCAGAGTACGCGAAGGAACTTGCCCCCCTTCTTGCAGCGGTGTACCGTAGGTCTCTAGAAGAGGGTAGCGTTCCAAAGGATTGGAAAAGCGCACAGGTCATCCCCGGTTTCAAGAAGGGACGTCGAACAGATGTGTAGAAATATAGACCTATATCTCTAACGACGATCAGTTGTAGAATTTTGGAACACGTATTACGTTCGAGTATAATGACTTTTCTGGAGACTAGAAATCTACTCTGTAGGAATCAGCATGGGTTTCGAGAAAGACGGTCGTGTGAAATCCAGCTCGCGCTATTCGTTCACGAGACTCAGACGGCCATAGACACGGGTTCGTTGGTAGATGCCGTGTACCTTGATTTCAGCAAGGCGTTCGGTACAGTTCCCCACAGTCGTTTAATGAACAAAGTAAGAGCATATGGACTATCAGACCAATTGTGTGATTGGATTGAAGAGTTCCCAGATAACAGAACGCAGCATGTCATTCTCAATGGAGAGAAGTTTTCCGAAGTAAGAGTGATTTCAGGTGTGCCGCAAGGGAGTGTCGTAGGACCGTTGCTATTCACAATATACATAAATGACCTTGTGGATGACATCGGAAGTTCACTGAGGCTTTTTGCGGATGATGCTGTGGTATATCGAGAAGTTGTAACAATGGAAAAAAAATGTACTGAAATGCAGGAGCATCTGCAGCCAATTGACGCATGGTGGAGGGAATGGAAATTGAATCTCAATGTAGACAAGTGTAATGTGCTGCGAATACCTAGAAAGATAGATCCCTTATCATTTAGCTACAAAATAGCAGGTCAGCAACTGGAAGCGGTTAATTCCAAAAATTATCTGGGAGTACGCATTAGGAATGATTTAAAATGGAATGATCATATAAAGTTGATCGTTGGTAAAGCAGATGCCAGACTGAGATTCATTGGAAGAATCCTAAGGAAATGCAATCCGAAAACAAAGGAAGTAGGTTACAGTACGCTTGTTCGCGCACTGCTTGAATACTGCTCAACAGTGGGGTTAATAGAAGAGATAGAGAAGATCCAACGGAGAGCAGTGCGCTTCGTTACAGGATCATTTAGTAATCGCGAAAGCGTTACGGAGATGATAGATAAACTCCAGTGGAAGACTCTGCAGGAGAGACGCTCAGTAGCTCGATACGGGCTTTTGTTGAAGTTTCGAGAACATACCTTCACCGAAGAATCAAGCAGTATATTGCTCCCTCCTACGTATATCTCGCGAAGAGACCATGAGGATAAAATCAGAGAGATTAGAGCCCACACAGAAGCATACCGACAATCCTTCTTTCCACGAACAATACGAGACTGGAATAGAAGGGAGAACCGATAGAGGTACTCAAGCTACCCTCCGCCACACACCGTCAGGTGGCTTGCGGAGTATGGATGTAGATGTAGATGTAGAAGGTATATCTTTTCACTTACCACTTTCTTTAATTCGTTTTCTTTCTTTTCTGGAAAAAGTTACTACCAAAGCTGTCCAGTATGTAATACTACCATCTTATCCTCTTTCTGAGCTCAACAACGTTCTCGTTATAGAGGGATACTGACTCAGTTTTTTCAGCTATAAGAGGTAAAGATGAGGTACACAAAGTAGAAACAGGCATCGTCTGTATAACTCTGACATCAGCTGATAAGGTGTGTAGTGTTGTGAAACAACGTGTGCTTTGTGTGTAGTGTGTTCAGGGAGTGGAAGTGAGAAATGAACAGTCCAGTTATAATCTTTTATATTATTAAATAACTTCTTAGTAAAACAGTATTCAGTTCTATGAATAAGGATTGTGTTAAACAGACTGGCCTTATATTCGGGAGGTGGAGGCTCCAGTCTTTATCTTGCGATCCTGATCTATGTTTTCCGTAATTACCCCGAACTACTTCGACAGAATGCTGGGATGGTTCCCACTCTAAGGCCAAGGCCGACTACACACCTCATCCTTCTTAAACTATATCTGTAAGTACGTGAACGGCAGTTATATGTATCACATAATGTTAGCTGTCCTCAGATAGTAATACCAAGACATGTTCAGTATGCTTGTAAAAGTGATGTCTGAGTGAATAAAACTACTACTACTACTGCACAGCCTTCTGAATTCACCGCAAGTAGGTTTTCTTGTATCCTGGTTTTATTTGTGTCTTGGTGGGCCCGACACCGTTCAACTTGAATATCCTAACGACACTGCCGAACAAGGCAATTGTGCAATGTCGTAGGTACTACTGTCTTCATCCGAGCCTGGCGGGAAGGTATAGGCACTAGGGCTGAGAAATGGAGCGTGTACGTGTCTGTGTTGCGGGTTGCATACTTTACAAATGGAGGCGCCGCTGTTACTTTAGTGCTAAGTGGCTTCCTTCGTCCCCGCTGAAGTTCCGCGAGTGCAACGAGTCTGGGGAACGTGGCGCTGTGGTCGCTTTTTAATTGAAGCATGTGATAGTGTAAGGCTAGCCGTGGCTTATTGTTGTCAGGATCAGATAACGAAACTGTGCTTTGTGATACTGTAGAGCGTATAAGACGGAAATTAAATGTTGCGGCGTAGAAAATTTAAAATTTGTTCCAATAAAGGACTGATTTCTCCAGTAAGTTTTGAACAATAGTCCACGTTTCATACGAAAGATACAAATATCGTCAAATGCAAGCAAAATAGTTGTATCCTAGTTTATTCCAACTTACCTCATAACTCATGTGTGCTCCGTCAAACGAAAATGAGCACAGAGATATGTCACTTTTATATCTTTGAGACATAAAAGCTCGCTTTTTCTGTATTATTTTGGTCATGGCAACTTGAGTTATGGGGTAATAGCGAATTGTGGAGTTTACCCTATGAGCCGTTTCTGCAAATTTTTCCGAGACCTAAATTTATTTTAATAATTAATCACCATTTAAAAAATCACACTTCATGTCATGTTTTCTGGCACATGTGTTGTAGATACAGAAAAGCCTCCAAAATCAGTTGTTAGACGTTGTCACAATAGACATTAAAATAATTTTACAGAAGTCTTCTATACATATACACTCCTGGAAATGGAAAAAAGAACACATTGACACCGGTGTGTCAGACCCACCATACTTGCTCCGGACACTGCGAGAGGGCTGTACAAGCAATGATCACACGCACGTCACAGCGGACACACCAGGAACCGCGGTGTTGGCCGTCGAATGGCGCTAGCTGCGCAGCATTTGTGCACCGCCGCCGTCAGTGTCAGCCAGTTTGCCGTGGCATACGGAGCTCCATCGCAGTCTTTAACACTGGTAGCATGCCGCGACAGCGTGAACGTGAACCGTATGTGCAGTTGACGGACTTTGAGCGAGGGCGTATAGTGGGCATGCGGGAAGCCGGGTGGACGTACCGCCGAATTGCTCAACACGTGGGGCGTGAGGTCTCCACAGTACATCGATGTTGTCGCCAGTGGTCGGCGGAAGGTGCACGTGCCCGTCGACCTGGACCGGACCGCAGCGACGCACGGATGCACGCCAAGACCATAGGATCCTACGCAGTGCCGTAGGGGACCGCACCGCCACTTCCCAGCAAATTAGGGACACTGTTGCTCCTGGGGTATCGGCGAGGACCATTCGCAACCGTCTCCATGAAGCTGGGCTACGGTCCCGCATACCGTTAGGCCGTCTTCCGCTCACGCCCCAACATCGTGCAGCCCGCCTCCAGTGGTGTCGCGACAGGCGTGAATGGAGGGACGAATGGAGACGTGTCGTCTTCAGCGATGAGAGTCGCTTCTGCCTTGGTGCCAATGATGGTCGTATGCGTGTTTGGCGCCGTGCAGGTGAGCGCCACAATCAGGACTGCATACGACCGAGGCACACAGGGTCAACACCCGGCATCATGGTGTGGGGAGCGATCTCCTACACTGGCCGTACACCTCTGGTGATCGTCGAGGGGACACTGAATAGTGCACGGTACATCCAAACCGTCATCGAACCCATCGTTCTACCATTCCTAGACCGGCAAGGGAACTTGCTGCTCCAACAGGTATCCCGTGCCACCCAACGTGTTCTAGAAGGTGTAAGTCAACTACCCTGACCAGCAAGATCTCCGGATCTGTCCCCCATTGAGCATGTTTGCGACTGGATGAAGCGTCGTCTCACGCGGTCTGCACGTCCAGCACGAACGCTCGTCCAACTGAAGCGCCAGATGGAAATGGCATGGCAAGCCGTTCCACAGGACTACATCCAGCATCTCTACGATCGTCTCCATGGGAGAATAGCAGCCTGCATTGCTGCGAAAGGTGGATATACACTGTACTAGTGCCGACATTGTGCATGCTCTGTTGCCTGTGTCTATGTGCCTGTGGTTCTGTCAGTGTGTTCATGTGATGTATCTGACCCCAGGAATGTGCCAATAAAGTTTCCCCTTCCTGGGACAATGAATTCACGGTGTTCTTATTTCAATTTCCAGGAGTGTTGATACAAACCCATAAACGTGTATACTGACTGGAAAAAATCGAAACACCAAGAAGGAGTTGTGCGACATAAACGAAAGTTGATAGGCATGTTCTTACATCGAAAGATCATTTTTAATCAGATTTAGCGCCAGTCGCAAAAGAGTTGCGCTAGTAACGCCCGTAAGAGGATCCAGATACGTTTTGCTTTAAATATACTTTGTAAAGCGTTAGTTACCTTTAAGATTCGAAATGGTGAGTTGATGTTAGCCATGAATGCATTTAAAGAGCCAAAGACGCTATTATCAACAGTTCGCTGACTTTAAACGAGGTCGTTTGGGGTCGTGTAATAGACCTACGAGAATCTGATTCTGCGATGTTGCAGAAAGACTTGGCAGTCCACTGGTTGCAGGCGGCTAACAGAAGTTTTAAGGCTGCCAGTCTTGCTTGAAAGATGAAAGCAGAGCTGACCATTTGCAGCATAGTCGACGGGAACGAATGCGTACCTCTCGTAGAGAGCCGAATGGAGGGTCCGAATCAGAGGCTCAGACGGTTCTGCGACCGTGTAGGCTACAGATTCCTCGAGTTGCACCGCAGGGGGGTTGGGTTTCGGGTTCCGCTGAGTAGGTCAGTAGTCCACTGCACGCAGGAGGCGGCTACATGGGTCTCAGAGTCTGTGTGTAGGTCGAACATAGGAAGAAAGTACATACAGGAACCATCGGCATAATGGTTGTAAATTGTCGTAGCTGCGCTGGGAAATTACCAGAGCTCCAAGCGCTAGTAGAAAGCACTGATGCCCAAATCGTTAAAGGCATTGAAAGCTGGCTGAAGGCGAATGTAAGTCCAGCTGAAATTTGTGCGAAGAACCTAATGGTCTTCTGAAAGGATAGGCTAAACACAGTTGGCATTGGCGTGTTTGTTGCTGTTACAAGTAATTTACCTTGTAGCGAAATTGAACTAAATAGTTCCTGTGAGTTAGTATGGTAAGAGGTCATTCTTGGCAAGAGGAATAAAATAATAATTGGATCCTTTTACCCACCTCTCAGCTCAGATGATACAATTGCTGGAAGTTTCAAAGAAAACTTGAGTTTAATTTCAAACACATACCTGATTCACATAATTATAGTCAATGGTGACTTTCATTTACCCTCTATATATTGGCGAAAATGCGTCTCTAAGTCAGGAGGGACCCTTAGAACATCATCCGAAATTGTGTTAAACGCATTCCCTGAAAATTATTTGAGGTGTTAGTTCATGAGTCCAGGTTCATGACTTCAGGCAAATAGTGACCGGATGGAAATACACACTTGACCTGTTACCGACAAATAATCCTGAGCTAATAACGAGCAACAAAACGGATACACTGTAGACTAGATGTGGGTTGAATTCAAAGAAATATTATCGACAGCAGTTGAGAGATTTATACCAAATAAATTAACAAAAACAGGTCAGAACACTGTTGCAGAAACAATGAAATAAGCACGCCAAATTTAAACGAACGAAAGATCTCCGAGATTGTCGAGCTTTTACAGAAGCTCGAAATTTAGCGCGGACATCACTGTCAGATGCTTATAATAGTTCCCACAGCGAAACTTTTATTTCGAAACCTGGCAGAAAATTCAAAGGGTTTCTGATCGTATGTAAAGTATGATAGCGGTAAGACACGGTCAATGTCTTCTCCGCGCGATAGTTATGGAAATATTATCGATGACAGTGCTGAGAAAGCAGAGTTACGAAACTCAGCCTCTCGAAATTCCTTCACCAAAAAGACGAAGTAAGTATTCCAGAGTTCGAATCAAGAACAGCTGATAACATGTTTAACATAGAAGTAGATATCATCGGAGTACTCAGGCAACTTAAATCACTCAACAAAATAGTATCTTTGGTTCAGACTGTACACCAGTTAGGCTCCTTTCAGAGTATGCTGATGCAATAAATCCATACTTAACAATCATATACAACCGCTCGCTCAACGAAATATCAGTACCCAAAGACTGGAAATCTGCACAGTCACACCACAATTCAAGAAAGGTAGTAGGAGTTATCCACTGAATTACAGACCAATATCATTAACGTCGATATGCAGCAGTATTTTGGAACATGTATTGTGCTCTAACATTATGGATTACCTCGAAGAGAACGGTCTATTGACCCAGTCAACATGGATTTACAAAACAGTGTTCTTGTGAAACTCAACTAGTTCTTTAAACACACGAAGTTTTGAGTGATATTGTCAAGAGATTTCAAATTGTTTCCGTGTTTCTAGATTTTCAAAAGGATTTTGATTACCACACAAGCAGCTTGTAGTGAAATTGCGAGCGTATGGAATATCGTCTCAGTTATGTGACTGGAGTCGTGATTTCCTGTTAGAGATGTCACAGTTCGTAGTAACTAAGGGAAAGTCATCGAGTAAAATGAAGTGATCTCTAGCGTTCCCCAAGATGGTGTTATAGGCCCCCTGCTGTTCCTTATCTATATAAACGATTTAGGAGACAATATGAGCAGCCGTCTTAGGTTGTTTGCAGATGAGGCAGTAGTTTATCGTCTAGTAAAGTCTCAGAAGATCAAAACAAAATGCAAAACGACAGAAAATATATCGGTATGGTGTGGAAATTGGCACTTGATCCTAAGTAATGGAAAGTGTGAGGTCACCCACTTATCTGCAGAACCGAATCCGTTAAACTCTGGTTACATGATAAATCAGTCAAATCTACAGGCCGTAAATTCAACTGAACACCTTGGAATTACGATTACGAACAACTTAAATTGAAAAGACACACAGAATATGTTGTGGGTGGAAGGCAAACCAAAGCCGGCATTCTTACCAGACAATACATCGAAAAAGTTCAATGAACCGCCGCACGTTTTGTATTATCGCTAAACAGGGAGAATTGTCAATGACATGACAGAGGATTTTGGCTGGACAGCATTAAAACACAGACGTTTTCCGTTTCAGGGGGAATCTTCTCACGAAATTTCAATCGCCAACTTATCTCCTCCGAGAGCGAAAATATCTTGTTGACGCCGAGCTACAGAGGGAGAAAGGAAAAACAATAAAACGAAGAAAATCATAGCTCCCTCGGAAAGATATAGGTGTTCCTTTTTTCCGCGGGCTCTTCGATAGTGGCATAACACAAAGTTATTGTGAAGCTGGTTCGATGAACTCTCTCTCAGGTACTTAAGTGTGATTTGCAGAGTATCCACGTAGAAGTAGATGTAGACCACAAACAACCGCCATTTGTGACTTCAATGGTGTGAAGCGAGAGCTCATTGGACGTCATAGTGGAGGTCTGCTGAGTTTTACGTTGAAAATCGGATGTTTCTCGATGAAAGTGACAGGAAGAGCGGTTCTAGGCGCTTCAGTCACAGGTTCGAATCCTGCTTGGAGCATGGATGTGTGTGATGTCCTTAGGTTAGTTAGCTTTACGTAGTACTAAGTTCTAGGGGACTGATGACCTCAGATGTTAAGTTCCATAGGGCTCAGAGCCATTTGAACCATTTTGATGAAAGTGACAGCCGAGAGTTGGTTACAAAAAGGCCAGTTGAGCGCTTGCAACCTGCGTGTCGTCTGCGTGTATGCGTGTCTGCATGCTGGCCACACTTGACGTACACCTCGAGTTATGATCTGGGGTGCGATTTCATATGACAGTAGCTCTCGTGGTTACCCTTCTCACCCTGACTGCAAATTGGTACGTCAATACGATGACTCGACCTGTTGTGCTGCCATGTTTGAACGGCATTCCAGGGGGTGTTTTCCAACAGGACAACGCAGGTCCGCAAACCGCTGTTCTAACTCAACATGCTCTATATAAGTGTCGACATGTTGCCTTGGACTGCTCGATTATCAGCTGTGTCTATAATTGAGCACATGTGTGTCATCATCCGACGAAAACTCCAGCCTCGTCCATAAACAGCATTACCTTCCCTATATTGAACGACCAAGTGCAACAGTCATGGAACTCTATCCCACAAACAGATATCCGTCAGCTGTGTATCACAATGCATCCACGTTTGTATGCTTGCATTCAGATTTCTGGTGCTTACAATAGTTATGCAATGGTATATCTCGCGCTTGCATTAACCTGCGATATTGCAATGTTAATCACTTAAATATGTTACCTATACAGATGTATTCCCGAAATTTCATAATTCTAGTTTAATCATTTTTTGCCGTTACAACTACTTTTAAGAAAGTTATATTGAAGAAAGAAACAAAGCCAAACAGATAAGAAGAAATCTTGGGAAGACTCTGGAAACAGGTTGGAGACTATGGGTCAAGCTGCTGGAAAACCATTCTGGAGTGTAATTAGCAGTCTTCGAAAGGGAGGTAAGAAGGAAATGACAAGTATTTTGGACACGTCAGGATAACTGCTGGTGAATCCTGTAGATGCCTTGGGCAGATGGAGGGAATATTTTGAAGAGTTGCTCAATGTAGGTAAAAATACGATCAGCATTGTTTCAGATTTCGAGGTAGAATGGGGTAGCAATGATGATGGAAATAGGATCACATTTGAGGAAGTGGATAAAATGGTCAATAGATTGCAGTGCAATAAAGCAGCTGGGGTGGATGAAATTAAGTCGGAACTCATCAAATACAGTGGAATGGCAGGCCTTAAATGGCTACACAGGATAATTGAAATGGTCTGGGCGGGACGCAGGTTCCATCAGACTGGACAAAAGCAGTAATCACACCAATCTTTAAACATGGAAACAGAAAAGATTGTAACAACTACAGAGGTAGCTCTTTAATCAGCGTTGTGGGTAAAATCTTCTCCGGTATTGTTGAAAGGAAAGTGCGAGTATTAGTTGAGGACCAATTGGATGAAAATCAGTGTGGGATTAGGCCTCTTAGAGGTTGTCAGGACCAGATATTTAGCTTACAGCAAATAATGGAGAAGTGTTATGAGTGGAACAGAGAATTGTATCTATGCTTTATAGATCTAGAAAAGGCATATGACCGGGTTCCTAGGAGGGAGTTATTGTCTGTTCTACGAGATTATGGAATAGGAGGCAAACTTTTGCAAGCAATTAAAGGTCTTTACATGGATAGTCAGGCAGCAGTTAGAGTTGAAGGTAAATTGAGTTCATGGTTCAGAGTAGTTTCAGGGGTAAGACAAGGCTGCAACCTGTCTCCACTGTTGTTCATATTATTTATGGATCATATGTTGAAAACAATAGACTGGCTGGGTGAGATTAAGATATGTGAACACAAAATAAGCTGTCTTGCATATGCGGATGACAGTTGTGATGGCAGATTCGATTGAATGCTTGCAAAGTAATATTTCAGAGCTAGATCAGAAATGTAAGGACTATGGTATGAAGATTAGCATCTCCAAAACGAAATTAATGTCAGTGGGAAAGAAATATAAACGGATTGAGTGCCAAATAGGAGGAACAAAGTTAGAACAGGTGGACGGTTTCAAGTACTTAGGACGCATAATCTCACAGGATGGCAGCATAGTGAAAGAACTGGAAGCGAGGTGTAGCAAAGCCAATGCAGTGAGCGCTCAGCTACGATCTACTCTCTTCTGCAAGAAGACCAACTTTGTTGTATGGGAGCGAAAGCTGGGTGGATTCAGGTTACCTTATCAACAAGGTTGATGTTATGGATATGACAGTAGCTAGGATGATTGCAGGTACTAGTAGATGGGAAGAATGGCAGGAGGGTGTCGACAATGAGGAAATCAAAGAAAAACTGGGAATGAACTCTATAGATGTAGCAGTCAGGATGAACAGGCATAGATGGTGGAGTCATGTTACACGCATGGGAGAAGCAAGGTTGCCCAATAGACTCATGGGTTTAGCAGTAGAGGGTAGGAGGAGTCGGGGCAGACCATCGAGAAGATACCTGGATTCGGTTAAGAATGATTTTGAAGTAATAGGTTTAACATCAGAAGAGGCACCAATGTTGGCACTGAATAGGGGATCTTGGAGGAATTTTATAAGGGGGCTATGCTCCAGACTGAACGCTGAAAGGCATAATCAGTCTTAAATGATGATGACGATCATGATGAGCTATTCACACCTTTACACCCTATGTATATACATAAGTGTGATTATTTATGTTGGTGACGGCATGGTGTACTGAACGACATTACAACAGTATTTAAATTACTTTCAGACTACTATTACATGTCGTATGTTTTAGGTTACTTAGTACCTCCAAGTATGCGTGGTAATGGGTAGCCATTAATGCTCAGTTTCCCCTGGGCAGCAGGCCAGGTGTCGAAGTGTGGTGGTGTGAATGCACAACCACAAGTCTTGACACTCGGAATCTCCTTAGTGGTACAGTTATGACCTTGTAGAAAACTGTGACGTGTTTGTGGGAAAACTTTGCGACCCAGAAAAAAATAGCGAACACGCTAATGTGTGTACATTTGTGACATTTCAACCTGAGAATAGCTATAAAGTCGAAAGCATGACTGTGTGAAATAAATGAGTAATAATTTACAGTCTAACTACGGAAATTCTTGTCTAGGGCGCTGCAGTCATGGACTGTGCGGCTGGTCTCGGCGGAGGAGTCTGAGAGCACACAGAGACAGTGATTTGGGAGATGACGTCACAGGACTCACTGGGGAGTTTAAATCGAGTGTACGGAACTCGTTTCTGATCTCTAATAGGCACTGACTGTGGAGATTCCTCCGATGGAGCTACAAAAGGGTAGCAACCAGCAGCTGGCGGGACGCCTGGCCGTGAAGATGTTGCCGCAACGGGCACTGACTGATCTGATGGTACGAAATTCGATGTGTCTGTGATGCGGCCTCAGAATGTGGTTGCAGTCCTGCCGTGGCAGTTTCATGTTTTTCGAGTCATTCTAAGTACTCTGACTAAATCAGTTTCGTTTCGTCAACACAGTCTCCAGTTTCAGTGTAGCGTTGAGTAACGGTTCCTTGTCTTGACATTCTGTTGGTGGAATCTTGTTGGTGTCCTTACTGTTCATTTTTACACCACACGTAATTAATTTGTTGTCCTACTTGGTCTTGGGCGTAAAGTCATTTGGATGTCATTCAAAGGCAAATTCGCGCCTTTATGAGAGTGATGTATTTCTGCATTATGTGTACTGTATGATGTACTTTATATTTTAAACCTTCCAAAGTTAATTTTAATGTTCAAATAATTTTAGTGTCATCGAGTTCTTAGTTGTTACATTGAGTTACATTGAGTTTCTCTGAGTGTTATTTAGATAGTCTAATTTGCATATATGTTGAATTATCAATTTAGAACGAATAAGGCTGTCTGGCATTAATATTTCAATTTTCTGTACACGTTTTAATCTCCGCGCTTTTCTGTCTGTATGTGATTTTGGTCACCACAGGTAGACTGATTAACAAGAACGATTTGTGGGTGTAATATATTGCCGCTACCCCGAACAAGTTTTCTTTTCGTAGATACATAGCGGCAATGACTGAAGTGGGTGGAGCCGTTAGTTTAATGTTTAATAAGTTAGTTATGCATTATTGTGAACTCTACTGCACAGAATCATCCCAGTTCTTCCTCCACTGTCTGGTATCAGTCTATATAGACCAAACTCCTTGCTCCTTTCAGCTCTCCCTTCTTTTGCTTAGGACTGGTTTTCCATGTGAGTTCTTGATATTCATACAACTGCTTCTCTTCTCTCCAAATGCTTCTTTAATTTACCTTTAGGTGGTATCTATCTTTCCCCTAGTAAAATATGCTTCTAAATCCTTGCATTTGCCCTCTAATAATTGCTGCTTAGCCATTTTTCCTTCCCTGTCAACCTGCTTCATTTGTTCCATTTTTATATTTTCTGCTTTCATCAATTAAATTCAATATCTCCTAAGTTATCAAAGAGTTTCTAATAGGCCTTTTCTTCCTGTTTGAACCGTTGCTGCCTTCAATATGTCATCCCTTAAAGTTACCCATTCGTCTTCTGAAGCAAGATGGCTTTGATATCATTGAATCTTTTTTCTCTTTAAGTTGGTACATACGGTATAAGACATAAATAACGTGCCTCCTACATTCGAAGAATTCTCATGGTTATAACTTTTTGGAGAAGTTGATGTAATCTTCTGAAAGTGGTGAAGCACAATCCTGAGTCACGGGTTTGTACTGTTTGGTGTCTGAGGAAATTCGTTCAAAATTGTTGAATGATAATGCGAAGTCTCCACCCTCAGTTTCAATAGTTAAGAAAAAAAGTTTTGAATTGGCTATACTTCTCTTCAAGAAAATTCACGTCGAAACCATCCACAAACGTATACTAAAGTCAAAACAAGGTGAAAGACTACGCCACATCTCTCAAAGATTAAAACTGTGTGGAGCAGCTGATGCTTCTGTAAATAGGGACATTCCTTACCGTTCGTGAAAGTATTCTGCTAGGGTCATCCCACAGGGGCTGTTCAGACGGACAGGACCCTCACTTGCAATCAATAGTCCGCGAGCTTACCTGAGTGGTAACGCGTTTGCCAGCTATCCAGCTGGTCGGGTTGGAGATTTTCTCCGTTTGTGGACTGGGTGTTGTGTTGTCCTCATCATACACGACCGGCCATTAAAATTGCTACACCAAGAAGAAATGCAGATGATGAAAGGGTAGTCATTGGACAAATATATCATACTAGAACTGACTTGTGATTACATTTTCACGCAATTTGGGTGCATAGATCCTGAGAAATCAGGTCCCAAAACAACCACCTCTGGCCGTAATAACGACCTTGATACGCCTGGGCATTGCGTCAAACAGAGCTTGGATGGCGTATATAGGTACAGCTACCCATGCAGCTTCAACACGATACCACAGTTCATCAAGAGTAGTGACTGGCCTATTGTGACGATCCAGTAGCTCAGCCACCATTGAAAAGACGTTATCAGTTGGTGAGAGATCTTGAGAATGTGCTGACGAGGGGAGTAGTCGAACATTTTTGTGTCCAGAAAGACCCGTACATGACCTGTAACATGCGGTCGTGCATTATCCTGCTGAAATGTAGGGTTTTGGAGGG
This sequence comes from Schistocerca gregaria, assembly GCF_023897955.1. Classification (NCBI taxonomy): domain Eukaryota; kingdom Metazoa; phylum Arthropoda; class Insecta; order Orthoptera; family Acrididae; genus Schistocerca; species Schistocerca gregaria. Next base: position 225,142,933 of record NC_064922.1, read on the forward strand.
ATCGGGTCGTAATACATCTGAAATGTAACGTCCACTGTTCGAAGTGCCGTCTATGCGAACAAGAGATGACCGAATCGTGTAACCAATGGCACCACATACCAGCACGCCGGGTGATACGCCAGTATGGCGATGACGGATACACGCTTCTAATGTTCATTCACCGCGATGTCGCCAAGCACGGATGCGACCATCATGATGATGTAAACAGAACCTGGCTTCATCCGAAAAAAATCGCGTTTTGCCATTCGTGCACCCAGGTTCGTCGTTCAGTACACCATCGCAAGCGCTGCTGTCTGTGATGCAGCGTGAAGGGTAATCGCAGCCATGGCGTCCGAGCTGATAGTCCATGCTGCTGCAAACGTCGTCGAACTGTTCGTGCAGGTGGTTGTTGTCTTTCAAACGTCCTCATCTCTTGACTCATGGATCGAGACGTGGCTTCACGATCCGTTACAAACATGCGGATAAGATGGCTGTCATCTCGACTGCTAGTGATACGAGGCTGTTGAGATCCAGCACGGCGTTCCGTATTATCCTCCTGAACCCAACGATTCCATATTCTGCTAACAGTCCTTGGATCTCGACCAACGCGAACGGCAGTGTCGCGATACGATAAACCACAATCGCAATATTCTACAATCCGACCTTTATCAAAATCGGAAACGTGATGCTACGCATTTCTCCTTATACGAGGCATCACAATAACGTTTCACCAGGAAAAGCCTGTCAGCTGCTGTTTGTGTATGAGAAATCAGTTGGAAACTTTCCTCATGTCAGCACTTTGTAGGTGTCGTCACCGGCGCCAACCTTGTGTGAATGCTCTGAAAAGGTATATCACAGCATCTTATTCCTGTCGGTTAAATTTCGCGTCTGTGGCACGTTATCTTCGTGGTGTAGCAATGTTAATGGCCACCCTCATCACAGGCACGCAGGTCGCCCAATGTGGCATCGACTGAAATAAGACTTGCAACATGGCGGCCAAACTCCCCCGGGTGGGACGTCCGATCATTTCATTTCAACTGAAAATAACAGTGGTACCAGATGTCTCCCTGACTGCAAGCATCATCAGGCAGCTAACTGAGGAACGATTTATCGGTTGCAGCGCTGTGGATAAACTGCGTGGATGGTAGTGCGTTCTGCAGATTAATAATTATATTCGGAACAAGCTTGGTTTACTTTTAAAGTGACCATGTACTTGTCAGTAGCAGTATATCCCCAGGACACAGATGTGTAAAAATGTTGTCGGCCGCGGTGGTCTCGCGGTTCTAGGCGCGCAGTCCGGAACCGTGCGACTGCTACGGTCGCAGGTTCGAATCCTGCCTTGGGCATGGATGTGTGTGATGTCCTTAGCATAGTTAGGTTTAAGTAGTTCTAAGTTCTAGGGGACTGATGACCACAGCAGTTGAGTCCCATAGTGCTCAGAGCCATTTGCACCATTTTGTAAAAATTTTCTGACTGATATTTCTCACAACTTGCACATACCTCAGTTGTATGTTAAGTTCAGTCAGCGAAATTAATCTCGAAATGCTCCCTGGACTGAGCCTTCTGGGAAAAGATATGTTCCAAAAAGTTATCTATGGAGAAGAAAATTTGGAAAAGAAGCCACTCGCCATGCCGGCAGTACATAAATAGTTCGAAATATCCGAGGTGATTCAGCTACGTGAAGAACTCCAATCGACTCGTTTGATGTCTGATCACTCTACCTAACATGATAACAAGTCCACACGCAGTGTGAGCCACCACGACTCACACTTGGGGGGGGGGGGGGGGGGAAGCTTTCGGATGAGCAAAAGACCTAGGAGGTATTGCAAGGCTTCATGGAATTGGTTGCACCCACACTAAGAGATTCACCCATCACGACTAACTTTATCATCCGTAGCGTCCCCGTTTAGGACCTATGTTATAAGATGATAATTTTTTTATAACTTAAATAAAGCTCAATGAAAAATTTCAATCTTCTCTAGAAAACAAAAGAGCAAGAATTTTTCAGACCCCCAAAAGAATCCTCTGTGAATTCATATAGGACCCATCAAATTACTTGCACTGGGACGACAAATTCTATGCTAAACTGATGGTGTGTCTATGGGGAACCCACTCTACGCAGTTGTAGTGAATTTCTATACGGCACAGTTTAAAGAAACAGCCATTCAGATAGCAAAGAATAAATCGTTGTGTAGGTTTCGGCTCGTTAATGATACTTTCGTTAAAGTCTTGAGAGTGAAAAGATCTCTCAGAATTTCTCTTTTCTGAATGGTCTTAATACTAATACAAAGTTCACTATGAATAGAGATAAATAAGCACAAATTTCATTTTGGATTGAGATATTATTCGAAAACTATCAGGGTACAAAATCCACAGAACACCCCTCCCCTACACAGTCAGACATAGGGATAGAAACCTCCACAAAAATTTCAGTCACCATCCCAAGCAGGGTACTAAGAAGACAGGGTATCTTTACAGCGATTGAAAAGAGTGCGCAGAAAGAATCGAGGTTTGGGTGGAGGTGGGTGGAAGGGGAGGAGTTTGGGGCTCGGTTCTTATATGGGCCTAGAACATGAGGTGAAGTTTTTGGTTTGTCCCGGACCAGCGGCCATTTCTATAGCCACTCGAGCATCTGTCTTACTGGACCTATGTCACAGTATAATAAGCAACGTTTCAACAATGAACAGGAACTGGCACCCAGTCAAATTGTTTCAATCTATCAATTCCTTTTGCAAAAGATTTTGACAAGGCTGGAATTAATGTTCAGCTAATGGCACCATCTGTATTTGGACGGTTCGGATTTTACGTGTAAAAGCAGTCATCCTCATGTAAGTCCGGACTGGAGAAACTCTTATGCTACAAATTTGGTCCACCGGTGTATCGGACCTCAGTCCAATGTAAGTTTTAACCGTACGAAAAGATTTTTTGAATTTTGAGTGCAAAACGCACGTCTTTCTGAGAGGTTTTTGATGCGCACCACTCCTATACTTTAAACTTGTACAAATCGGTTCAAACTTAGCACGAAGGTGGAGAAACGATTAAAGTCAAAACTAATTCTTTTCAGTCAATAACCTTAACCAGTTGTCGAGATATGACGGTTTAAATTAGAGTTAATTGTAGCACGTAAAATTCGTTCTTATGTACACTGAATGTGTGGAAACGGTTTAAAGTGAATCATATTAATAAGAAATGCATTCTTACGATAAAATTAAAAGGTTGCTTCCAAAAATCTAGCTTCATTCGGATTTTACGAGCAATAGACACGTTTTTTTGGGCATTTTTACGCGCACCGCTTCTGTATTTCAAACTTGTGTGAATGGGTTGAAATCTTTTGATAATGTAGACAAATATATGTAATTTAGGGTAATACTGTTTTTTTGTGAAAGTTTTATTGGTTGCCACGATGTAGCAGTCTAAACTTGCATATAAAATGCAAGTAAAGTTCGGCTTTAAGTGAATCGAAGTGCTGACACGGTAAAAAATACATATTCTTACGGTAGTTACAAAAAGCACTTTCAAAAAATTTTCACAGTTCTAGTTTTACGTACGAAAAGTCGCGAGTTTGCACATGAATCTGTGTTTAGTAGCAGTGCGTTGCACTTTAAGCGTTGCATTTGGGTATAATTAAAAAAATGTTTATTGTAATTCATTATCGTTTCGTTGTTCATACGTTAAATATTTTATTCACCAGTACCTTAAATTCGTGGAAAAGTCTTTCGACATGCGAAAGAATGCACGTATCAAAGCAAAATAATATACGGTTTGATCGAGCACTTAAAGATTTCTCAATGATCATGCAGAAAATTAAACTAACCCGAGAACTACTGCTATAAAAAATTGTCAGGAAAAGGTCACATAATTTCTAACTAACAGAAATTGCTTTAGTGCGTATTTTTTTAAAAAAAATTGCAATGCTATCTTGGAGAAAAAAATTTTTCGGACAAAACCAGCTTCAGTTCGTCAGTTTTCATACAGGGTCGAAGAGTTGATGGTTTTTTGATGTGCGTACATTGCTTCGCAATTCTTCTGCTTACTTTATCCAATCATACTCACACTCAATTCGGATTGGTTGTTGCAATATATCGTGCAAAAATTAACACTTGATATTTAATTATAACAATGAAAAGAATTTTAAGATAAGAGATTATAAAATGATGTTTGTTTTTCAGTAGTTTATTATTTGTTGCGAAAATCGTTGAATGTTCATGTGGAGAATGACTCATGAGACAGTCAGATTTTTCTTGTTTTGTCTCAGATGCAACAACTTATTTACGTCATTTGGGAAATTTTCAGGTGCATCTAAATAATACGTTCGATCAGTTCATTGGTAAGTTAGATAGGTACCGATCTCAGTAAATTGCGCATATTTTGATCCTCCACTTAAATTGCCAACCAGTTAAATCTTCATCCAGTTAATGATAAAATGAACTGTCAATTAGTCAAATTAATTAAACTGTTTGTTCTCTTTGTGTCGTAGGATGCTTCTTCCTGCTAGTCGTCAAATCATTGGATGCCGAAGAGCCATCCATCCTAGCAAATTGTTGCCCACACTTCGTTATTCATTATGAAGATACTTTCATATTTTATAATAGCCGATTGCAACTTCGTCTGCGTATTAATTCGTACTATTTCCTGTGGTTTTTCACATGGAACTTGCGGTTTACTTTGCAACTACTGTTAAGAAACACAATAAAGTACAGTCACATGTCGCTGTTAAGTTGCCATCCTGAACTCATTTGACAAGCAACCTCTTTTAACAGCAGCATTTGGACACGGAAGGATCTGTACAATTTCCTAAGTTTCGAAGCTGCTGCTGCACATGAACCATGTGACCGCGTCCTTTTTGTACAACCGTTCTACATTTTTGTTTGCGTTGTAGGTTTATCTATGTAATATGGCCCCATCGTAAATTTATGTACGGAGTAAAAATCTATTTACGTACATTATTATCATAAATTTGGCACAGTATTTAATATGTCATTCGGTAACGTATTTATGTTTGCTGTTATTTTGGCCACTGCATTAAGTACTCATTGTTAATTTTCATATGTTTACATATACAGCGTCATTCTTATATGGATAAAATGTGCGTAACTATAAAACAAGAAATTAAAAAGATATTGTTAAAAAATTGAAAAGCATGAAAAATAACGAAAAACAACAAGAAATCACAAATAATAAAAGTAAAACATATCTAAAATAAACAAAAAATAACTCAAAATTTCTCTGAGCATAAGGAGACGAAGCGTATGACACAGAAACATGCACATCATTTTGACGAGACGGTGATTTAGAGCTACTGGAACTGTTTGAAGAATCTTGGTTCTCACACAACTGTATAGTCATTTTTAGTAAACAACCAGTTTCGGCCGAAGCGGAACACCCTGAAGTATCTCATGATGATGATGATCATCATCAGCCAATTCAGACATTAAATGATATGGCCTCTTCGAGTCGTGGATTCAGGGAGGCTTTCAGCAGTCAAGTGGGACGGTCTTGGGCAGTTCTCTGCCAGGTGTTACCAGCGATATTCTTGATGTCTTTGTCCCATCTGTCTGGTGGTCTTCCTCTAGGCCTCCGGTGCTCTCTCGGACTCCAGCACTAGCTCCGTCCATCTGTTGTCTTTTCTCCTTGCGACGTGGCCAGCCCACTGCCATTTCAAGAAACCTACTGTCTCTAAGATGTCGTTAACCTTCGTCACAGTCCGGATGTCATCTGCCCTTTTCCCATCCTTCCTTGTATAGCCCAGCATTGATCTCTCCATGGCTCTCTGTGCTGTCCTCAGTTTCCCTTCTGAAATGAGTTCAGTGTCCATGTCTGGCAGCCATACGTCATCACAGGAAGAATGCAGTGATCAAATACTGTTTTGTTCAGAATTACTGCCATTTGTGATCTGAATACTGTTGAATTCTTCCAAAATGGTTGCCAGCCAAGCTTGATGCGTCGATAGATTTCTGGCCTTATGTCTCCCTTCATATTTATAATCTGGCCAAGGTAGACATATTCACTGACCTCTTCTAACAGACTGTCCTTTACTTTAACATCTCCAACTGGGACCCATTTGTTGGACATTACTTTTATTTTGGAAAGGTTGATGTTCAAGCCAACCTGCTGACATTCCGATGCAAGATCTGTAACTTAATTTTGGAGCTCTTTGGCCAGTAAGGCAATATCATCAGCAAATCTCAAGTATCTACATGCCACAAAAAAGACAGAAAATAAGTCACAGTTACTAATTACATAAACAGTCATAATATTATCCCAGAGAAAGGCCGCTATAACCCTGGCCGAATCCGTGGTGACGGTTTTTTACAATTTGACGCCTACAGTACAAAGAAGACTTTTATATTAACTGACTCTGGCCGTGGAAGCCTACAGAATTGAAACACAATATGCTACTCAATATTGTTGACGCGTTGTATACTCACAGACATCATTAATCAGATGCACAACTATTTATAACTATTAACAAGTATTATGCCATAAACCAACAAGATAAATCCTACTACAATATCGGAGTACATACGGCACGCAGTAGGTAACGTGGCGAAGCACATCACAAGACTGAAGTTTTTTCTGTCACAAATACCTCGGTAAAAATGTGTAACCAAAGGTGTTACACAAGACAAAATAACATGTTTATAAATTACCAGTAAACCCCCTATTCTTTAAAGAAGCGAACCCGTTATATAAAACAGCTTCAGACGTGTAATTAGCTCATAAATGAGTTAATGTGTTATTTATTTTACGTTAAAAGTGTAAACGATAAACAGTTTAGAAAACGTATGAAATAATGCTTAAAGTTTGTTGGAAACACCGGATGAATATACTCAAATATTCTGCGTTCCAAACGCAAGTTTTTCCCTCCCATCTGAATGTCTACGGCGCCTGAACTATGTGTCGTGCAATCATACACTGATGTGACAAAGGTCGTGGGATACCTCCTAATATCTTGTCGCAGCTCCTCTTGTCCGGTGCAGCGCAGCATCTTGAAGTTAGCAGGCACTCAAAAAGTTATTGAAAGTCCTCTGCAGAAATATCGAGCCGTGCTGCCTGTATAGCCGGCCCATAAGTGTTGCCGAAGCAGGATTTGGCGCACGAACTAACTTCTCGATTATGTCCCATAAATGTTCGATGGGATGTATAGCCGGCGACCTCAGTGGCCACACCATTCGCCCGAATCTTCCACAATGTTCTTCAAACCAACCGCGAACAAATTTGGTTCAGCGACATTGTGCATTGTCATCCATAAAAATTCCATCGTTATTCTGGAACAAGTGATCTGCAAGTATCTAAACATATTTCCAGTTGATGGTCAGTTCAGTTGAGCCAGAGGACTCAGTCCATTCCATGAAAACACAGCCCACACCATTATGGAGCCACCACGAGCTTGCATTGTGCCTTGGGTCCATGGATTCCTGAGGTCTGCGCCACATTCGAGCTATACCGTCGGCTCTTACCGACAGAATTCAGGCATCTGATCAGGCCAGAGTTTTCAAGTCGTCTGGGTTCCAGCTGATATGGTTAAGAGCCCAGGAGAGGCTTTGTAGCCGATGATGTGTTGTTCTGCGAGAGGTCTATGTGGTATCTCGCCTGCTCTCTTTATTCATCACATTTACTGGCGTCGGTAATGTATTCTACTAGATGACTCACATTCTATAACTAATGTATAGTATGGCAGTTGCCAAGACTACAGAAAGTGACCAGACGGAATTCTATAATCTCGTAAAAAAAAATATGGGAAGAGAGGGACATTTGAACACACATATCCCGCTTTGCGGCCAAAAATTGTGACCACAACAACGACACCATGGTTTTTAGAACCGCTCGATCTTGCGTGTCTTGAGCTTGGCCCGTTCATTGTTACTATTTTCCTTTTATTCGCCTTCTTCCCGTTTTCACGTTTGATCTGTGTTCACTTTTTGACGAGCTATGTACTGGGCCACTTTACCGCTCAATCTGTGGGAGGGGGGGAAGGGGTTGCAATGGAGAGGTTCCCTTGTCAGTAATGTAGATAACTTAGGTACTAATCTGAGCTGTGGTAATCTTCATGTCACTAGCTCAATCACAAAAAATAACAGGAGTAAATGGAGCAATGAGGACAGTATTATACCAACAGGAAGACTGAACACACCATTTCGTAAAATCAAACAATATTTGTGTACGACCCATGACCGTATTCCACTATATCGTTATCTGAAATTAATAACGGGAATATTCCCTGGACGACGGCCTAATTTCACCAAGGACATAAATACTGTCCGTGAAAGCCTGCCTTGTATAATCTAAATTATCTCTTTCTAATCATCAGTTTTTTTCACTCCGTCTTCAGGCCACAAGTGGCCCATCGGGACCATCCAACCACCGTGTCATCCTCAGGTGAGGATGCGGATAGGAGGGGCGTGTGGTCAGCACACCGCTCTCCCAGTAGTTATGTTCTTTGACCGGAGCCGCTACTATTCGGTCGAGTAGCTCCTCAATTGGCATCACGAGGCTGAGTGCACCCCGAAAAATGGGGCGGCCCATGGCAGCCTAGATGGTCACCCATCCAAGTGCCGGACACGCCAGACAGCGCGTAACTTCGATGATCTGACGGGAACCGGTGTATCCACTGCGGCAAGGCCGTTGCCTACTCATCAAGTTAAATACAGAGAAATTACTCGACGATCACTTGATGGGTCATCGCTAAACTGTTTTAGCCAGTTCTCTCAGAAATAATAGCTTAAATAATTGTGCTATGACAGTATTGTCTTATTACAAGGTGTCAGTTTTCTGCTGGGCTGTTCTTGTCAAACAGGATAGTTAAGTGCTGTCATTTTGGCAGTATAATAATCTTTGTTTCCATCTGCCATGCGTCACAGCTAACACAGCTAAATGAAATAAAACGAGAACACGCCGTATGTCCTCGGTGCATTCCTAATTCAATGCGAGGGTCGTGTAATGTGAATGTCCCGCTTCGCAGCAAGTAACAGACAGGAGGGCCAACTCTTAAGACTGGGACTGCCAACGGCAGAAGGCGGTCCGGAACGTGAGCAGACTGCAGTCTCGGCCTTTCGGACTGGTCTTAACATTCTCACCGTGTGTGCACACCGGAGTCGAGCAAAACCTGCCTACACCCAGAGGTCGAGTTAGGCTACCAGTAGTGCAATACACGTCTCATGACACACAGTAAAGTAAGATGGGGTTGCACAGTGACAGATTTTCAGGATTTTCTTGTGTTTCACTGACAGTTCTTAATAAAGGAATAAACGGCTACAAAACATTGAGGCATCCTTCACAATTCGATTTTGAGCCCATTTCTCCATCCATCGACCCATCAGCGCTCGTTTTATTGTTTAACCCTCACTCACCCCTCTTTTTTTTCTGGAATCTTTGGCTGCCTGTTTCGACAAGAAGTTACCGATCTTGCAACATCAAACGCCAGAGCTGCAATGCTTCTTAGTTGTTCTGGAATTAAATAATTATGATTAATTAAAAAAGGTTATATTATAGTTTCTACAAAATCAGGAAGTGTTTATTCTATAGAAACCAATCACAGAGAAATTTAGGTTTTAAAATCAATCTAAATATAGTTTTAAAACAAACAACATGCACTGTAAGCACAAACATTGTAACTGTAGCCCAACAGTTATTATATTTTTTAAAAATCGTTGAGATCTTGCTTTATTTTAACTACGAGGGGGCTTCAAATAGTAAGTTACACATTATTGTGGCAGGACAAATAACTTTTATTAGATGTTGCACTGCAGTTCAAAGTGACATAGAAACAAGGCACTTTTATTCTTTTTTTTTTTTTCAACATAGTCAACAATCCCCCCCAAACGTAGTCGGAACATTTTACATGTCGCTCAATTCCTCGACAACAGAAATCCACTCCTTGTGTAATATTTCTGATTTTACATCTATCACATTCGGATAGAAGGAGCTCTTCTTAGAGCAGTTGAGAAGGCAGCAGTGGGCTGACGACGTAATGTGGTGTCAGGTACGGATGGCAGATGGTTTGTTCGGCAGGGGTATCGTGAGAAACACCGCCTACATTGTGGTCCTTCTCTGCGATTGGCTCCGGCGTTCGGAAGTTGTGCGCCAAAATGACAATCGTCTATTATTATTACTGTCATACGAATTAAACAGCGTATTTCCTTGAATTTCAAATTTAAAAAATGGTTCAAATGGCTCTGAGCACTATGAGACTTAACATCTGAGGTCATCAGTACCCGAGAATTTAGAACTACTTAAACCTAACTAACCTAGGGACATCACACACATCCATGCCCGAGGCAGGATTCGAACCTGCGACCGTAGCGGTCGCTCAGCTCCAGACTGAAGCGCCTAGAATCGCACGGCCACTCTTACCGGCAATTTCAAATTAAAGCACCTTTGAATAGCGTGCTATCATTCCATTATTTCACAAGTATTAATAACCAGCAGAATAATAAACAACTGCAAAACGAAAATGCAGACGAAGCACTTCGATGATCTTCGGATCGAGCCTAAGCTGGATGGCTGGCGAAGTGGTTCGGCTGTAAGCTCATACCTCGTTCGGCAGTGGCCGAGGACGGACATATTGTCCGCCGTGGTATCAGTTAAGACTTAGTTAGCATTGTGTAGTGTGTACATCAGAGCTGGTTCGGCAGTTTCGGAACACGGGCATGTAGTCTGCCGCAGTCAGTGTTAGTTAAGACTTTATTAGCAATGTATGGTTATTTTGGCATATAGTTGAGAACAGAGTGATACTAATTACGGAAATATGCAATTCATTAATTTGTTGAAGAATGAAAATCATTTTTGATTCTAAAATCGAATTTAATTGTGCATTTTCTTGTGTTCTGTCAATAAAAAGCGAGTGGCATCCCGTATAAAAAAACTGATTGGAAATTTGATCATTTCTAAAAACAACAGTTCGTCGGTAAGAGTTTCTTACAGCCTCATGATTACGGATTCACGACCTACGTGCTGTTTTCTGCGCAGGGGACAACGACTGTAGAAGACTGCAGGTTGGTGAACACTTATTAGAACTTACGCATTCCACTCAAGGCAGTGGAAGCAAATAGGCACCACGCGTGTACTGCAATCTTAGTACAAATGAGATCAGAGACATATCATCTGTGGTAATACAGAGGAGGTATGAAGGAGAGAAATATTTTTGAGAGAACTTGTTTATTAAATGCACATATATATCACTTCTCTCTCTCTCTCTCTCTCTCTCTCTCTCTCTCTCTCTCACGCTCTTCTCTTTTTTCAACTTGCCGTACTTGGTAACGGAGTCATTCGAGTACCGCTGTGTGAAGGTCCTCATCGTTGCTAAACCTGCGCCTCCTGCGAATGAATTCCTTGATTGCCTTAACATTATCCTCTGTGGTCGATGTCCACGACCTTCTTTCTCGATCGACATCACCCATGTGTGTGTGACACTGGTCAGATTCTTGGAACCATTTCACTACGGCTCAACGCAACGTGGGATGTGGTCCATATACAGTCACATTTTCACGGTGAATCTGTGTGCAATTTTGACGTTTGGCCGACGAGAATCTTACCTCGGCATACTTTAGCTTCGCAGAACGTTTGTAGTTGCCAATCCATTTCAGTCCCACACTGTGATGGAACTGTTTCCAGTAGAACTCTGTCCACTGGAAACTCAGAATGTATACTCTCTTCTGACGATGCTCGACTCTTGTTGTGCGATTGTCTTACCGTGATAGTATATGTTAATTCACTTTTAGAAGTCCCCTGCTATAACAGTACACCACACATGAACATAAACTGAAACTCTAATAATCTTGAAACTCGTTTTGTTTTACATGAAAAAGTTCATGAAAAGGTTACTTTTAGCAACTGAAATTTTTTTCAGATGACTGTTTCGCAGGAACTAAAACAGGAAACTAACACAAGGAATAATGATTGCGGTTTTTACGCAGCGATCGGAAAACATTTTGCTTGTTTAAAAAAGAAGAAAAGAAAAGTTATTAAAATATTAACCAAATGACTGACATACGCAAAAAATATTATTCGAGCTTTAGCTTTTAGAAATTGCTCATTCGCTATGTCAACTTAAATTTTTTTTGTCTGCTCCCTTTCAGTACCAAGTACAGCAAGTTCACAGCACTAACTTCGCATCCTAGATACTCACGAAAATATAAGCTTACGTTTGCTGAAGGTGATGGAGACAGCGACTCTCTGCAGGGTTTGGACGGCCTCCACTAAATTCTAGAAGGTGCTTTCGATGCTGCATTTAGCAAAGAAAAGGCATTGATAGTTTGATGACACCGCGACTTGAAACTTCCGTCCTGCAAAATATTTTACGTACTGCAGTTCACAATGTACATCAAGACTCTAAATTTTCTAAAGCTATCTCAATTGGTCTTTAGGTCCTCTTTGTCAGTATCGTAATATAGCCCTTTTGTTGAGAAGACGCTAAACTTATCACATGTTCCATTCAGAGAGCAGAAGCTTGATTTCAGCACTTCAACTTCTCCATCCTTCCTTGCCTTTGCCGGCCCTGCCCCGCTATTCTGGTATACAGGTTATTTCATAGTCCTTGCATCAAACGTCTTAGGGAACGACTTTTGTTAGGGACAAAATGTTCGCCGACACTTTCCGGCAATTCCAGACGTTATTTAGTACTCGCTAGCCTTGGATGAAGAGATTTCACCGAAATAGCATTGTCTATTCATCAGAGGTACTGCATACTGCCCATCCCAGTAAACTGATAGAGTGATTTTCAACGCGAAAAAAATAACAAAGAGTGTCCAAGCGGAGAAGGACATATTAGATGCTAATGAGAAACTTTGATGTTTCTCGGCCCAGCCCGACGGAGCAGATGACTGGCTAATAGGCAACAAACATTTCTTTCTCATGCAACGCAGTGCCTATGTCCTGCCACCTCTCAGGGCACTTAGCGTCACTGTGAAACGTCAGCGAACATGTTTTCCCTAGAAAAATTTGTTCCCCTTGGCGTGATCTATCACCCTTAGGTGTCTGATGAAAAGACTATGAAACACCCTGTGTCTGTACAGGATGGACAAAATTAAACTGGCCCACAAAATATTTCACGCACCTTCACAGATGCAACCCAGCTTACACTATCTGTCCAGTTGCAGCTGATGTCAGTTGGAGAGCTTGTTTCTCTCCTCCAGTTTTATTTTGGGTACACTGTATTTTAAAGAAGCTTGCACAAGCCCAGCAACCAATTAGATTATTTAAAACTCATACGTATAGTGAGGATATTTCTATATGTGTGTCTGTATGTGGTCCCATAATATGTACACACATCAGTTTGTTATTCCTCTGAGCCAAAGGGTCTTACCACAAACACAACAGCCGGCCGGAGTGGCCGAGCGGTTCTAGGCGCTTCAGTGTGGAACCGCGCGACCGCTACTGTCGCAGGTTCGAATTCTGCCTCGGCCATGGATGTGTGTGGTGCCCTTAGGTTAGTTAGGTTTAAGTAGTTCTAAGTTCTAGAGGACTGATGACCTCAGATATTAAGTCCCATAGTGCTCAGGGCCATTTGAACCATTTTTGAACAAACACAAGACAGACTTCACGACCTGCTATTTGCTGCTCGGTCTTTACTGCACCACGGAGTGGACTACACTTGACAGTATACATTAGCCATTTTGCATCCACGCATCACTCTACAGAACCTGACCTGCTTCCCAGGGAAATAAGCATTAATGTCGCGCTCTTGCCACATAAACTTTGAAGTCCTAACTAACCTGAAAATACACTATCGCTAATAGTTAAAATTATTAGTCTGCAACTGACGTAAATACTGATGTAATGATGTTGAGTACACCATCCTCAGCCACCATTAGAAATATCTGCACTTATATCTGTTACACTACGTATAACACAATAATTATATTAAAACAGACATGTATTACAGACCACTAAAGATGTTTGATAAATCAAAGCAAGAGAATTGCATACGACAAAAGCAAGCAGAATTTCATTTAGTTGCGTAGATGGACCACATCTGCAAAGAGAAAAATTATTTTCACAAAAGTGACAAAGCAATGATTGTTTAAATAACGGATACAAGATCTGGCGGACGTAAACTTAAATGTAGGAGCCAGTTTCTCATTCAAATTACAATACTTCGGCACCTTAATGTGACTGTTTGGCCTCGAACATTCCTCGTCTAGTCACTGACTTCAGTGGATCAATAACACACAAAGCCACAACGGATATAGATCTTACATAATTACATCATGTCCATCGTCCAACTTGGTTTGGCCAGCAGTTGTGACCAATCGGTTCTAGGCGCTTCAGTTCGGAACCGCGCTGCTGCTACGGTTGCAGTTTCGATTCTGCCTGGGGCATGGATGTCTGTGGTGTCCTTAGGATAGTTAAGTTTAAGTACTTTTAAGTCTAGGGGACTGATGACCTCAGAAGTTAAGTCCCATAGTGCTTAGAGCGCTTTGAACCATTTTTTAAATCTGGTTTGAAGTAGGAGGCCTTGCGAGGTGATCGTCACGTAGTCTCTCATTCTGGACGTTTAAGGAATTTTTAATACGATGACTTACCTGTCAATACGAGCCACCGACACCGGAATGCTCCCTGTATCTCATACAGTTGAGTCTTCATCGGAACATTCCATGTCATCTGAAGGTTCTCGAGGGGATATGGAGGCATTGCAGTTTTATGGATGTTCATCTGTTGCCGTTTAGGAGTGTAAAGCTGCAGCTGACGAAGTTCCTGAAATTCAACAATTCGCTGTCTAAGAATGGCAAATAACGCTTAGCTGGTTGGAATGACAGCACCTAGATACTAGGGCACTCCAGGAAAGCTGTAGGCGTCACTGTTAGCCTGCTCCACCTCATGGAGTTGACGAAAGGATATAAAAATTAAATCTACGTATATTTTGATGAAATGTCACTACAAATTGATCCCTTCTTACGTTACTTTATCATTTCTTTTAAGGGTACGAGCAGATTCGAGGAAGTATAGCTTCCATATTGTCTACGAGATAGCAAAAAATATGTTTATACAATAGTAGTTCATATAAGACAGACATGTGTATGATTTCTTATCTACTAGGTGAGTAGTTAATTGTTAACACATAATGAGTGAAATAAATCACTAAAGACCACTGTGGTGTTGCAATGATATACCATTGTGAAAGTACAGTATTTCAATAATTTGTTTTGAAAGTAGAAGCTACGTATTGACCCTATAACAAGTACGGTTAGGTACAACTGCTGTTAACTTCACAATAAAGCCTGGAACAAATTTCAGCTTGCAATGTCGAGGCTGTATTTGTTAATTTATTGGAAGGTAAGACAATGGCGTAAGATACCATCGTTCTCACAAACTTTCATGAGTATGAGAAGACGAAAGGGAATTATTGCATTAATCACGCTTGTGACGAAACTGATCTAGATTTCGTAGTCTTCCCTCGCATCACCAGTCTGGATCTTCGTAAAGCTGCAAATCTAATTGAATTAGGGTGATGTTTGTTCACCGAAATAGACGCAACCATGTTTTAGATGACGTGAACAAACACATTTTGTTCCTTTCAAAGATCAATTATTAATTATGGTGAGCAGTTCGCACGCTAAGGAAAATAATTGACGCAAGGCTTCGGGCCAGGACACACGATTGCCGTGGCGAAGTTTACAGCTGTCGCACAAAATAAAAGTTCACAGTTATCTAAAAACGGCGTAGTTGAGATCTATCACAGTCTCTTGGTAACTTTTTAAAGATCATTAGGTTTCGGTAGATTACTTAAGTCGTTTCTTACCCCGAATCATTAAGTCCAACAATAATTCATTCCGCTGACAATTACACTCCACAGTCTTCATATCAAATGTTCATTAATTTCGGTTACAAAGGGCACTTGTTAGTAATTTTATAACTACGGGATGCAGCAACAACTAGAGCCGAACGACACTGATGTTAGTCGTTTACTTTCAATCCGCAGACCGACTACTTTTGTGATGTACAGCTGTTAATAAGAGTGCAAGAACGAACCATTATTTTAAAAATAACATAACACTTTGAAATTTTGTTACTCTGGAATTTACTGTTTTTGATTATCTACAGCAAACAAAAAGAATCTTGGATTGCAGAAAATGTTGCTAGTTACAAATTTATATAAATACGGCGAGCTTCCTCTTTTCTGGATACTGAATTCTCTCCGTTACATGAACGATCAGCTTATCGCAAATGAAGGTAAGTTACACTAATTTATTAATTAATGAGTTGATTCTTTAAATCTGCGTCATATGGTATGGAAAAATTCAAGTAACAAAAGTATATAGTCGAAGTTGTGGTGTAGTAGTGATATCGCCCCGAAATCCAACACAGAAAATAGTACTGGTTTAGAATTTCAGGTTTAATTATTGTGAAGGGTAATTAGTTTTCAGAAATTTAAGCTACTTTATAGGAACTTTGGAAAGCGTAACTTTCAAATTGTGTAGGCCATCCTTCCGAAATTGGTTTTTACATTAAGTGAAGTACAGTTCTAAATTTAATTCATTATAACTTTTTATTGAAACTTCCCTATTGAAAACTAATTACACAGACGGAATCAGAACAATAATCGAAATAATAAATTGTAGAAGAATCAGATCTAAACAGGACATAAGGTCTTTAGCTAACTGCCAAATGTCACTAGGTAAATGCATCGATGATAAGATGAAAATTATCTAAAACAAATTGATTACTTTTCGGAATAGAGACACATTACAGTTGGCAAAAATCCACCTGATTTGTCACACGTTTTTACTAATTTTTCGTAAAAGTGTGCCTGTAGTGATGTTCCTTCTAAAACTTTCTCGAATCATCCATAATCTTATAAACTATTTACAATATTTGGGCCCTCTGTCGTTGTGCCATAAATGAATACTTTTTCATTACTAAAGATAATGACAGAGACGAGATTATAAGTAAAGCAGTCATACATAAATATGACTTTATCGTCGAGTAAATGAGACGGCCTTACTCTCCACAAGATGCCTGTATCAGACAGGATTATCAAGTATTTACCCCAATATCCTAGTTAAAATGGCTCTGAGCACTATGGGACTTAACATCTGTGGTCATCAGTCCCCTAGAACTTAGAATCCCCTAGAACTTAGAACTAATTAAACCTAAATAACCTAAGGCCATCACACACATCCATGCCCGAGGCAGGATTCGAAACTGCGACCGTAGCGGTCACGCGGTTCCAGACTGAAGCGCCAAGAACCGCACGGCCGCACAGGTCGGCTAATATCCTAGTTAATACAGGAATCCACAATATGCCGTGATTGCCGCCTCAAATTCTCAAATCCTGTTATTAATAAATGTTAACGCTGAAATTATCATGTCAATTCATTATCGCTGTTCAGGCTTTTGTTTAAAGGAAAGTTGTGCGACTGTTGTACTAAATGTTCTTGCAGGTACAGACTCCATGTGTCGACTGTGGTGGTGAATCAGCTATTCTCAGAAAAAATGTGAACGCTTTCTCACTGCTTTGCACAGCAGTCTTCTCCCGAGAACTACTCGTAAAAGCAGGCTGTCTGATAATACCACAGCAGATGTGAGTCTCATACGGCTGTTGTTCTGGAACGGTCTGGGAGTCTGGTTTCTCAGGCGCTTGACTATAATTCGCCTGGTTCCGACATCACAGAATAATTGTCACCAAAAGTCAGTGGCCCATAGAAGTCGGTAAATTTTTAGTTCTAACGTTTTCCTAGGGCTGTTACGGCAGAAAGTTAAATAATGAAATCAGCATGGACTTTTCATTTTTTCGGGTGCCATGTTCATTCCCTCCATAAATTACATGTAAATATCAAAGATTCAATTAATACTGTTGTACCCATAAACCCTTTGTCTCCTCTGTCTGACGTCCAGTAACAGTTTCTACATGAGTACTTGGCTACTTTTTTGTTCAGTTATTTTCGTGTTCCAAGGAAAATGATTGCGACCTCTTACTATGCGGTGAAACGCGTCTCTCTCTCTCTCTCTGTCAGACACACACACACACAACCCACAAGCACACAATATTGTTACACATTCAGAAACTATTTTGTGCTGCATAAGGAGCTGTCAAAGAGATATAACTTTAGTTTCTGTTTGAAGTTGATTTTATGATGTATTAAGTTCTTTACATCATTAGGTATGTTGTCAAAGACTTTTATAGCTGAATACCTTACTTCTTGCTAGGAGAAGGATAGTGTAACTCAGTTTTCCTTCTAGTATTACTCTTATGAATGTTATTGTTGTTTTAGAACTAGAGTTACTGTGAAAAGTTCAGTGATAGGGTTATTGTCATCAGAATCGACAGCAAAGCAACACCGACAATAATAGCTACGTATAGACGCCGACGTCGCAGACAGAAGATGAACAGATAGAGAAAGTATATGAAGATATTGAAATGGTAATTCAGTGTGTAAAGGGAGACAAAACTCTAATAGTCATGAGCTATTGAAATGCGGTTTTAGGAAAGGGAGTGAAAGAATGGGTTGCGGGAGAATATGGACTTGCCGCTAGGAATGAAAGAGCAGAAAAAGTGATTGATTTCTGCAATAAATATCACTTAGTAATAGCAAATACTCGATTCCAAAGTCGTAAGAGGAAAAGCTATTACTTGGAAAAAGGCCGGCAGATACAGGTATATTTATGTTACTTCATGGTCGGGCAGAGATTTCGAAATCAGATACTACAATGTAAGGCGTACTCAGGAGCAGATATAGACTCAGACTACAATGTAGTAATGATGAAGAGTAAGCTGAAGTTTAAGAGACTAAGTCAGGAAGGATCAGTGTGCAAAGAAGTTCTAAGAAATGAAGAGATACGTTCACAGTTCTTTAAGGCTATAGACACTGCGATAATGAATAGCTCAGATTGCAGTGTATTTGAAGAGGAATGGACACCTCTAAAGAGGGCAGTCACAGAAGCTGGAAAGAGAAACGTAGGTACAAGGAAGACAACCGCGAAGAAACCACGGATAAAAAATGAAATACTTCAACTGATAGACGAAAGAAGAAAGTACAAAAATACTCAGTAAAATAGAGGAATACAGAAATACAATGAATGAAATAAATACTTAGGAATGACATAAACATAAAGTGCAGAGAAGCAAAGGCGATATCATTTCTCGAAAAATGTGAAGAAATCTAAAAAGAAATGATTGTCGGAAGGACCGATTCAGCACATGGGAAAGTCAAAACACACTTCGATGAAATTAAAAGCAAGGGTGGTAACATTAAGAGTTCAATGGAATTCCAATGTTAAATGCATAGGAGAGAACGGATAGGTGGAAAGAGTAAGTTGAAGGTTTCTACGAGGAAAAGACTTAACTGATGAGGTGATTAGAAGAACAGGCAGGAGTCGACAGGAAATAGATAGGGTATCCAGTACAAATGATAACATGCTGGCGGAATTTTTGAAATAATTGGGGAAGTGGCAACTAAAAGACTATTCACGTAGATGTGTAGAATGTATGAAACTAGGGATATACCATCAGACTTCCGTAAAAATATCAACCACATATTTCCGAAGATAGCAAGAGCCGACGGCTTCGAAAAGTGTCACAAAATCGGCTTAATATCCCATGCACCCAAGATTTTGACAATAATGATATACAGAATAATGGAAACGAAAATTGAGGATCTATTAAGTGACGATGTGTTTGACTTTAGGACGAGAGAGGCAGTTTCGATGTTGCGGTTGATAATGAAAGACGAAGAAAAATCGAGGAACGTTCATAGTATTTGTCGACCTGAAAAAGCGTTAGACAGTGCAAATGGCGCAAGATGTTTGACATTCTGAGAAAAATAGGAATCAGCTATAGGGAAAGGCCGGTAATATACAATATTCACAACAAACAAGAGGCAATAATGAGTTTGGAAGACAAGTTTAAAACAGAGATGCAGTCTTTCGTCGCTACTGTTCACCCTATACAACGAAGAAGGAATGAGGAAAATAAAAGAAAGGTTCAAGAGCGGGATTAAAATTCTGGGTGAAAGGATATCACTGATAAGATGAGACTGCTGTCCTCAGTGAAAGTGAAGAAGAGTTGAAGTATGTGTTGAATAGAATGAGTACAGGATAAGGACTGAGAGTAAATCGAAGAAAGACGAAAGTATTGAGAAGTAGCAGAAATGAGAACAACGTGAAACTTAATATTACAATTGGGAATCACGAAGTAGACGAAGATGAGCAATTGTTTTCCCCTAAAGGTAAGTCGAATCATATGGAAGTCAAAAAAATAAACCATGGATTACACACGGAATAAATATATCATGTGGGACAAAAACGAGACTGTATTTACTATCTACGAACAGCTCTGGTGTTAGCGTTATAATGCGTTACAAATAATAATGCAAAATGTTGAAGCAAGTAATCCAGAAATCGAAGCAGCTTTATTACGAGAAAAAGATAATTACGTCAGGCAACAAAATAAAAAAACTGTATGGAATATAGTGAAAACAGAGACAGGTGGGGCCAAAAAGGAAGAGGAATAGATAGCTCTAAAAATAAATGAGACTTTGGTAATAAGTGTACGTAATGTTGCAAACGTCTTAAGTACTTCATTTTTGTTACTGACCGCTTGACATCATCAGGTTCGATGAACGGTGCAATGGAGTATCTGAGACCAGTCTTTAAAAATAACTTCAGTGGGTATGATAACATGTCAATGAAGTTAATCAAAGAGTGCTCATGCGAGTTGAGTTCTACCTTAAGTCATTTGTCTAATCAATCTCTTATCAGCGGAACATTTCCATACTGGCTAAAGTATGCTAAAGTTAAGCCTCTTTACAAGAAGGGGGATAAAGAGATACCATCAAACTATCGACCAATTTCACATTTGCCATCTTTTTGAAAAATATTTGCAAATTTTGTGTTTAAGCTTCTCCTTAAACATCTGACTGCAAATAATATATTGTCCAAGTCACAGTTGGGTTTCTTAAAGGTTCTACTACAGAGATAGCTATTTACACTTACAGAGAGTATGTACTTAATTCATTAAATAATAAATCAGAGGCTACTGGCATTTTCTGTGACCTGTCAAAAGCCTTTGATTGTGTGAACCACACCATTCTTATAAGTAAATTGGTATATTATAGTGTCACCGGCAGTGGTGCGGAATGGTTTGGTTCTTATTTAACTAACAGGAAACAACGGGTGTCGTTGCAAAATGCCTGTGACAGTCTTCATCTGAATAGAAATTAATTACGTGTGGCGTTTCTCAAAGTTCCATCTTGGGTCCATTGCTTTTTCTTGTGTACATTAGTGACCTGTCGTCTGTTACATTGCTAAATGCTAGTTTTTTTTTTAGATGATAAAAACATTGCAAGTTAGGTACAGATTTAGAAATAGCTGCCAATCAAATTTTAACTGACATCAATAAATGGTTTAAAGCTAATTCACTGTCATTAAACTTTGAAAAGACCGACTATATGCAGTTCAGAACCTGTAAGAGGTTTCCTTTCAGCATGTGTATAACACATGAAGACAAGCAGATCGAAGAGTCTGACGTTGTTAAATTTCTGGGATTACAACTCGATAATAAATCCAGTTGGGAAGGGCATATCACAGAATTGCTTAAGCGCCTAAACAAGTCTGTATTTGCAGAGAAAATGATGTCATATGTAGGAGTTACAAACATAAAAAACTTGCACACTTTGCTTACTTTCATTCTATTATGTCATACGAGACCATATTCTGGGGTCACTCATCAAACAGAGCATAAATTTTTTGTTCGCAACAGCGTGTAATATGAATCATTTGGGGTGGAAATTCCAGAACATAGTGTCGAAACCCGTTTAAGAAACTTTGTATTCTAACCACTGCTTCTCAGTGTATTTATTCCGTAATGAAATTTGTTGCAGGTACCACATCTCTGTTTCCAACCAATAACTCAATACATAATATCAATACTAGTAATAAGGACAATCTACAAAAAAAAACCTAACATCACTACCTTGGCCCAAAAAGGGGCCCAACATTCAGTTACACACATTTTCAATCAATTTTCTGCAGCCATTAAAAATTTGGTTTCAGATAAATCACGGTTTAAACAGGGTTTGAAAGACTTTTTCATAGGCAACTCCTTCTACGAATATCTTAACAGAGACTGTTAGGCCAGCTTAAGTAAAAATTTCTGTTAGATTTCAGTTTTGACAGCACTTGGCCACAACAGTCAAGATTAGGTATTTTGTGTATGATAGATTTATTAATAGTGCATAACAATGTTTAATTCTGACAGTGTATTTATTCTGTAAATATTAGTTGTTCCTGTTCAGTGTATTGTATTCACCCATTTGACAATCTCCTGACAAATGATCAGGGTAGTAAGTATTATATTCAAATTTTTTTTATGTTATACTCTCTGACACGTTCCACACCCATGAGAATCATCCCATTTTTTGGGTCTACGCAACTAAAACTGAATCTAATTTAATACAATCTAATCTGCTACCTAGGCAGATTCTGATGGCCTGAAGGCTCGGCACGAGCATTTCGGATACTGTGCGACTTCCCGGGTGTTCGAGGAGTGCGGTGGTGAGTGTCTTCAATACGTGGCGAAACTAAGGTGAAACCTCGTCCAAAAGTCATACGGTTCGGCGGCCACACCTCATTACACAGGTCGGACGTCGTAGGCTGAGCAAACTAGTAAGACAGGACAGGCGGCGAAGAGTGGAGGAACTAAGATCGGACTTTATCGGTGGGCAGAGTGCAAATGTGTCTGAACACACAGTGCACTGATCCGTGCTAACGATGGGCGTCCACAGCCGTCGATCCATGCATATGCCGTTGTTAACACCAAAAAATCGGCAACTGTGACTGAAATGAGCACTTGACCATTGGCACTGGAATGAAATTATAATGAAATCCAGACCCTTATCTGTTTACAGGTGTTGATAAATATCAACTGGGACAGTTTAAAATGTGTGCTCCGACTGGGACTCGAACCCAGGATCTCCTACTTAAATGGCAGACGCTCTATCCGTCTGACAAGTGAGCCACTGAGGACATAGAGGATAGTGCGACTGCAGGGATTTATCTCTTGCACATGTCCGCAAGAACAGATACCATCTTCATATAAATAAGGCCTACCGGCCAATGATCTTCTTCAGTAAGGATGTACTCACATTGCCCGAATGTTATGGGAATCGGTAGACTGACTGCCATGAGTAATGAGTATAGTGGGCAAGGGCGCTACAAATGTAGTGTGTGGACAGTAAGTTGGTAATGTAGATCTTACGGGCAGCGTGCAAGAGGCAAGTCCCTGCAGTCGCACTATCTCCTTTGTCCTCGGTGGCTCAGATGGATAGAGCGTTTGCCATGTAAGCAGGAGATCCCGGATTCGAGTCTCATTCGGGGCACACATTTTCAACTGTCCCCGTTCATTGAAGTATTCAATGAACAGCGGATGAAGCCCGACCAACAGGCATTATATGCATTGATCAAAAATGATAGTGCATTGAGAATATCTAGTTTCCAGCTGTAATCTAGATCTGCCAATAAAATTTCAAAAGGTCGACTGATAGCTAAAACCTATTATTTACAAGTCAATATAACAGTCTCTGCGTGCAACAGCCTTCTGAATGGAAGTTAGCCTGACTTCACTTTCTTATTTTTTCTCAGGGATATTTCCTGAATTTACAGCAACAGTAGTGTGTTTTTAATTTTCTTTCGGTTAAACAATTTTAATATTTACTGTCTGTATACAGAGAAATTTCAATTTTCAGGAAAGGAGATTTACAAAATTTGTTAACAGACCAAACCTTTTTATATACACCTATTTATCATTTGCTGTGTTTTTGTGGTTTTCTGTATTTTGGGTTATAGTAGTTTTTCTTTCATAGTTTGCTACTCGTACATGAAACCATAGAGATCTTAAAATGATTCAAAATGGCTCTGAGCACTACGGCACTTAACATCTGAGGTCATCAATCCCCTAGACTCAGAACTACTTAAAACTAACTAACCTAAGGACATCACACACATCCATGCCCGAGGCAGGATTCGAAACTGCAACCGTAGCAGCAGCGCGGTTCCCGACTGAAGCGCCTAGAACCACTCGGCCACAGCGGCCGGCATAGAGACTGACATGGAAAATGTTCGTGACCACAGCATTTTCCATTCCATGTTATTAACTTTGTACACTGCCGCAAAAAAAAAAAAAGATGCAAGACTCTCACTATGTTCAGTGGCACCTGTGCAGAACCCTGAGGAGTTGTAGAGTTAGTGATTTAGTTGTCGTGGTCATTGGCGACAGGTGGTACTCAGGAGGTCTGTCTGGGTATCCTCCGTTTTGACTCTACAGGCGGTAACTGGGCTGAGTTCAGAGACGATCAGTTTTTGTAATATTCATTCTAGGGTACTCCTGCTGAACAAATTCAGCCATTTGGACGTATCGAAGGACTGCTGCACACGTTGAGCACAGTGTATCGACGGTATGTCGAGGTTTTCAGCAGTGTCCTGTGGAACATTCCCACGCGTTGTGTGAGCAGCGGTGGCCGACGGAACATCATCCAGGGAAAAATCTGGGCACATGTTAGAGCCGTTGTGTTATCAGCAACCATCGGGAACCGTGTGTTTGCAGCAGGATTAAGATCACATGTGCCTCTATCCAGGCTAACACCGCGAACCCGCCGTGCAAGGCTACTTTGCTGTCATGAAAGAGTTGACTGGAGATTGGAATGGTGTTAAGTTGTCTGAAATCCCAAAACGCAGGATGCGGTAGGACAAGGAAAACATGGAAGGGCAACGCCAGAATAGCAGCGTCATTTGTCGTTTAATTGTTTGCATTTATTTAACCACCACATTACAGCATGAATAAATTGATAAAATAACCACAAATGATTATGAGCAACAGAGCTAAAGTAATTACTTGCTTACACTAATTATCTGCTTTAATAAATGATTTTACCTTAATAAGTTACAAAAATCAGTGCCAAAATAAGTACCATACAGTAAAAGATTTCTAAAAATATATTAACTTATGAAACAGAAACTGCTTGAATTGCAACAGCAGCAGTCTCTTAATATACACTCCTGGAAATTGAAATAAGAACACTGTGAATTCATTGTCCCAGGAAGGGGAAACTTTATTGACACATTCCTGGGGTCAGATACATCACATGATCATACTGACAGAACCACAGGCACATAGACACAGGCAACAGAGCATGCACAATGTCGGCACTAGTACAGTGTATATCCACCTTTCGCAGCAATGCAAGCTGCTATTCTCCCATGGAGACGATCGTAGAGATGCTGGATGTAGTCCTGTGGAACGGATTGCCATGCCATTTCCACTTGGCGCCTCAGTTGGACCAGCGTTCGTGCTGGACGTGCAGACCGCGTGAGACGACGTTTCATCCAGTCCCAAACATGCTCAATGGGGGACAGATCCGTAGATCTTGCTGGCAAGGGTAGTTGACTTACACCTTCTAGAGCACGTTGGGTGGCACGGGATACATGCGGACGTGCATTGTCCTGTTGGAACAGCAAGTTCCCTTGCCGGTCTAGGAATGGTAGAACGATGGGTTCGATGACGGTTTGGATGTACCGTGCACTATTCACTGTCCCCTCGACGATCACCAGAGGTGTACGGCCAGTGTAGGAGATCGCTCCACACACCGTGATGCCGGGTGTTGGCCCTGTGTGCCGCGGTCGTATGCAGTCCTGATTGTGGCGCTCACCTGCACAGCGCCAAACACGCATACGACCATCATTGGCACCAAGGCAGAAGCGACTCTCATCGCTGAAGACGACACGTCTCCATTTGTCCCCCATTCACGCCTGTCGCGACACCACTGGAGGCGGGCTGCACGATGTTGGGGCGTGAGCGGAAGTCGGCCTAACGGTGTGCGGGACCGTACCCAGCTTCATGGAGACGGTTGCGAATTGTCCTCGCTGGTACCCCAGGAGCAACAGTGTCCCTAATTTGCTGGGAAGTGGCGGTGCGGTCCCCTACGGCACTGCGTAGGATCCTACGGTCTTGGCGTGCATCCATGCGTCGCTGCGGTCCGGTCCCAGGTCGACGGGCACGTGCACCTTCCGCCGACCACTGGCGACAACATCGATGTACTGTGGAGACCTCACGCCCCACGTGTTGAGCAATTCGGCGGTACGTCCACCCGGCCTCCCGCATGCCCACTATACGCCATCGCTCAAAGTCCGTCAACTGCACATACGGTTCACGTCCACGCTGTCGCGGCATGCTACCAGTGTTAAAGAGTGCGATGGAGCTCCGTATGCCACGGCAAACTGGCTGACACTGACGGCGGCGGTGCACAAATGCTGCGCAGCTATCGCCATTCGACGGCCAACACCGCGGTTCCTGGTGTGTCCGCTGTGCCGTGCGTGTGATCATTGCTTGTACAGCCCTCTCGCAGTGTCCGGAGCAAGTATGGTGGGTCTGACACACCGGTGTCAATGTGTTCTTTTTTCCATTTCCAGGAGTGTAATTTAAGAAAACCTGACAAAGCCTTCAAAGGATTTTCGGGAAACTAAGTGATAAATTTTTTAATCAAAGAGGCCATTAACACTCAGGAGGGCAGATACAATGCTCAAAATGACCATAAAATCTACTGAAAATTTTATCAAGGACCAGGACAGCAAAACGGATTAAGGTTATCCACACGTGTGGCAAGTATAATGTCAGGTTAGGCTCAAACAGTAGTTACGGTTAAATGATTTGGAAACATTTGCTTAACATAATAATCAAGACACTGCTTTTTTTTAAAGAAAAACCAGCTACCCGGAATTCACAAAATGTGCAGTACAAGCGTACTCCAAAGAAAATGTAGAACTTTAAGAAAGGTTCCATCAATTGGAACATTAAGAAATATAACCACTACTTAAAATCTTTTAGTAGACAGCGCGAACCAGACTCAAAGGCAGCCGATAAACATCAAAGTGGCGTTTCCGGCGGCAAGCCCAAGCGGCCGCCAGCCGCTAAAAACCCGAACGCGAGGTTCACAAGGCTACGTAATGCTATTAAGAAACGCCACTTCGGTGAAACGTAGGCCAAAAAACAAGTTAGGCACATATTAAGAGCCACCATCTTGAGAAATGATTAGCTTAAGGGCTCTTAATCCGCCATAAAATTTCAAAAATATTTCCTTAACTAAATTCATAATATCAAAAAGCGTAGTAGTGCCGAAGGTAATGATCCTTAAGGCATTTACCAGAATAAAATTTGATACAGAAATTTTTGATAAATGCTCAGAATAAGATCTGACAGTAATTTAGCCAAACCACACGGCAAGGAACCTTCTTTGAAGAAAACAGTTACATAAGGAAAATGACAGCCTTATGCCTGAGAGGCGATACATTTAGATCTTACAACTTATGCTTCATTCCGTGTTTTTTAGGCATGTAAATCTACAACACAGTTTTAATGCATACTCTAAATACAGGGCCGCGCGGGGTAGCCCCGTGGTTTGAGGCGCCTTGCCGCAGTTCGCACGGCTCTCCCCGTCGGAAATTCGAGTCCTCTCTCGGGCATGGGTGTGTGTGTTGTCCTTAGTGTAACTTAGTGTAAGTGGGGTAGGACGTCAAAAGGGCCGACTTGGGGCAGGAGAGGCACACAGGACATTTTAATTCCTACTGTCTATACTTTTACAAATAAATTCTTAAAACTTTGTCAGCATGACCAGAAAGGATTCAGGATTCACACTCGTACCAGTGGGAGTTCAAAAACATAACAAAATAAATGTTTTTACATGTCAAATTTCATCATTTTTTCACTTACTATTGCCAGCATGTGTTGCTTAAGGCACACTTTTCTTCATAAGTAGGAGAGATTCTTCGATGAATTTTGCAGAGCACACAAACCATACTCACAGGTGAATGAAACTGTAGAATTTTCCAAATCTATTAAAAAGTGCGGTAAAAATTTAGATAATAAACTGTAGAATTTGAGTTTTCTTAAACATGAAGTTTAAAATATAACAGCTCATTCAATTTTTCGTAAACTAAAGAAATTCTCGAGTTTCATACACCTGTAAGTATGGTTTGTATGTTAATGCGAACAAATATAAAATAAAAGATTAAATGCAAAATGCCTAAGAACACTGAAAATGCAGGTACACACAGCCAAATTCGATTGCCCAGCAATATGAATAATCTGAAACAACAGAGTCTTGGCTTAGAAAATTACACTCAAACAAATATTTCAGCAAGCTACCAAGTACAGGCGATAGAGCTGGACGTATCGTATTTAATGAGAAAAAAAATAGAAAGATTTAATATGTAAAAAAGATGAATGGATGAAAAAATGGGGGGGAAATGGCTTTAAATATTTATGTTATTTATGTTATTTACTCTTTCAGTACGAACTTCGTTGTAGAACCTCTTATTTACGTGTGGTAATAAAAATTCATTTAGACAGAATTAAGCACATTTAAAATTACGTGAACCTTAGCAACCCTTTCATGCTGATAAATTCAAACTAACTGATTAATAACTTTTATTTGAAACTTATTTAAATTAATTTTTTGACGTATTTCGGCCTTGGCACACATTTTCCAGATGCAGTGGGTTTTTAAATATTTACTGAATTCTTTCCCGGCGTTAGCTATGGAACACAAGACTGTCTCTGTTAGCATAAAATGGTTAAATATTGCCAAGCGGACCTGAACGTTTAATTATCATTGACAAAATACGTTTCACTATATGTTTAAGTTATTTGCTTTAGAAATGGAAAGAACCAACAGATTAACAACTTCAACGTTAATTGTCTGCCTACGAATGCACAAATGTAAAACCAGTAATAAATTCAGTCAGCCTCACGATCGCTGTAAAAGAAAAATATTTCGTAATTCGCTGCTAATTTTACCTGCTCCCGATTTCTTTAAAGAAATTCTTTAAAGAAATGTTATGGATGACATGGGCAAGCTAATTTACATTAGTAATACACAATTTTGATAAATTATAATGTATTTAGACCATACCAATAATTGAAATAACACACCTTTGTAATTTCTCCTCTAATGGTGGCTAAAGATAGATACAGACAAACGAAGTCTACTCATTCATATAATGCTACGTTACAGCTTCCTCTCTCTCTCAGCTCTCGAGGAAGACGACAAAGAATACACATTATGTAGCGCTATTTATATTATTGCTGATTGTGAATGTCTCTTTGTAATCTTACAACATTATTTTCCTCTGAGGCTATATTTTACATTTTTTCATCGCATATATTAACATATTTCGTAATTAAATTATGAGTATAGAAATATTACAATCGCAAATACATCGAGAATATTATTACAGAATATATTACAATAATAACCAACGTCCTTTACACAAAATTAAATAACATTTTTTGTTTAACAATTACAGTACATACGAATTGCTTCATAGCGCCGTACATAGTACAATTAAATGTCATTTCATTAATAGTGTGTGTGCTGCCAGGGAACGTTACACGTCGTATGAGAAATACTGACCATAAACGCGCGATGTGGCAGATATTTGATAGTCCTGGAATATCAAAGCAGAAGGACGCCGTACTCAGCTCGGTATTGTAATTCCGACTTCACGAGTTACACCAAGGCTGAATGTAAACATAGCTAGCGGCCGACTGACCCACTGTGTCCGGATCTCAGCCTATAATGCTGCCTGGCTCTTACTCCCTTCCCAACGCTGCTCTGTCAGAGATAATGACCGACAAGCTACAATCGATTCGCGCTGCCAGTGGATAATGCTCGAAATCCAGGCACATGAAGTTGATTGCGAACCCGCCACGGCTCATTGTCTTCAGTAATGAGAGCAGGTTCTAAGAGAATGCGAGTAGACCTGATACGCTGTCTACTCCAACGTGCATTCGCTCACGACACGCAAGTAACATCCCAGGCAGCATGGCGTGCAGGCCCGTCAGTTACAACTCGCGCTCACACTTGACGCTCCTGCAGGATAAAGCAATGATGAACTACTTACTGCCTCAATTTGTTGTCTATCAAATTTGTGAACCTGCTTTCTTTAAAAACTGAAATTTGTAGAGTGAAGAGCGATTTTGCTGTTTTTCAACGTAAAGAGGAGAAAAAAAAGAGGCTGATGATTCTCTAACTTACGCGAAACATATCTGGTTAAAAGGAAGAAAGTATTCTGTGTGCTCAAGGCGGACCCCATCCAAAAACAAATTTACACTTATGTTCAGGAAAAACAGAACATCTTGAACGTCTAGAGATAGGACATTCACAGGAGATTGGACATGTACATTACTATGTTCTGATAGGACATGTACATTAGTATGTTCTGCAGAAATGTTTAGCTTTCAGTCACTTCGGTTCAGCATGTGTCCCGTTGCCTAGTAGGCAACAAGCGTGATGCGTATAGGGCGCGATAGGCCTCCTGCGGTATGGCCATCCATGCTCCATTCACCTGGTTCCAAAGTTCGTCTACGGTGGTTCTCCCTGAGCCACAGCACTGCACACATCGTTCTACCATATCCCACACATTTTCGATTGGTAACCTGGGAGGCCAGGGAAAAATGCTAATATCCTGTGACACCAAGAAGGCACTTGTTCGAGCAACAACATTGTCTTGCTGAAAACTGACGCCTGGGGTGTTGCAGAAAGGGTATGGCTACGGGTCGCAGGATGTCATTCACGTAGGTCATACTGGCCACAGTGTCCTGGACAGGCACCAACTGTGATTTGTCCTTGTGCTGTGTGTGTGTGTGTTTGAGGTTTACGGGCGCTAAACAGCGTGGTCATCAGCGCCCAAGCGCATAGAAACAGGAACACAGGCGGTGAAGGGACGAAGACGGAGACGCCGAACAAGGAGAACGGCTAAAAGACACAGGCCTGACGCAGTTCCAAATGCGCACATACAGAGGCAAAACAAGAGGAGAAGAAACACACTAAAAAAGGAAAGGAAACACAAGGAAAAGAGAACAGATACCGAAGTGAAACAAGGAGGTAATCGTGACTGGCGGACCTCTTACCTAAAAACTGGGTGAGCCAGTCACCCAGCAGCACATTAAAACCTTCTCCCTAAAATCCGAGGCAACAGATTGGACAGGACACAAAACCGTAAAACCTTAACCACAGTCGCTGCGTCGTCTTGCAAAATAGAGGGCAAATCCGGTGGCAAGGAAACCACCGCCCTCTGGTCAGAGAATAAAAGACAGTCAAGTAAAATGTGGCGGACAGTAATCTGGACGCCACAAGCACTGCAGATTGGGGGGTCCTCACGCCGGAGTAAAAAACCATGCGTGAAGGGACTGTGTCCAATGCGGAGGCGAGTGAGGAGAACCTCATCCCGCCTGTATGACTGGTAGGACGTACGCCATGGTCGCGTAGTGGCCTTTACCAGACGCAGCTTATTGTCAGAAACTGCCAACCACTCCTCTTCCCATTGATGCATAACACGAAAACGCAAAAGGGAGGTTACAGCATGGAGGGGGACGGCACATTCAACAACGTGAGGGAGGGAACATGCATCTTTGGCAGCCACATCCGCCAGTTCGTTGCCCCTAATACCCACGTGCCCCGGCACCCAGCAGAAGGAAACCTCCTTCCCCTGCCGTTGCAGGTGGAGTAGGGCATCATGGATGGTCTGGACGACCGTATCCGCTGGGTACAAGTGTTGAATGGTCTGAAGGGCACTCAGGGAGTCAGAACAGATGAGGAACTTAATACTGGGAACACATCTCATCTGCTCCAATGCCCGCAGTATTGCAAATAATTCGGCATCGAGGATGGTAAACACCGCAGGAAGCCGTAACTTGACGACTCGATCAGGGAAAACAACAGCACAACCAACAGTGTCCCCCTGTTTAGAGCCATCTGTGAATACAGGTACATGGTCCGGATGCTGGTTTAAAATATCGTAAAATAAGGAGGTAAAAACAAACGCCGGAGTGCAGTTCCTCCGGTTCTCCGACAAGTCTAAAAGGATGCTGGGCCTCTGGAGCAACCAGGGAGGCAGGCGAGTAAAACCTTGTCGTTGGGGGGCCACACGCTCCACACCAAGGGACTCAAGCAAATGCTTGGCACGAATCCCAAATGGTTTTGTTGCCCTGGGACGACTGGAAAAGAGACGTTCCATAGGCTCAATAACACTCCACACCATAAGGCATTGAGTTGGCGCTTTGTTAGAATGGAGTCATTGTGATTCCGCTCCTCCTGTATGTGGCGAACCAAAACGCGGCCATCATTTTCAAACAAACAGAACCTGGATTCGTCCGAAAACACCATCTGATGTCATTTCTGTCCCCAGTGACATCGTTCCACACACCATTGTCATCTCGCATGTTTCTGCACATACCGGGTGATCAAGAAGTCAGTATCAATTTGAAAACTTAATAAACCACGGAATAATGTAACAATTGACATACATGCTTGGAATGACATGGGGTTTTATTAGAACCAAAATGCAGGATGGCGCTCCACCCCATATTGCTAGACGCGTGAAAAATCTCTTGCTAGCGTCGTTTGGTGCTGATCGTGTGCTCAGCCGCCACTTTCGTCATGCTTGGCCTCCCAGGTCCCCAGACCTCAGTTCGTTCCATTATTGGCTTTGGGGTTACCTGAAGTCGCAAGTGTATCGTGATCGACCGACACCTCTAGGGATGCTGAAACACAACATCCGATGCCAATGCCTCACCATAACTCCGGACATGCTTTACAGTGCTGTTCACAACATTATTCCTCGACTACAGCTATTGTTGAGGAATGATGTTGGACATATTGAGCATTTCCTGTAAAGAACATCATCTTTCCTTTGTCTTACTTTGTTACGCAAATTATTGCTATTCTGATCAGATAAAGTGCCATCTGTCAGACTTTTTTTGAACTTTTGTATTTTTTTTGTTCTAATAAAACCCCATGTCATTCCAAGCATGTGTGTCAATTTGTACCTCTCTATCTACATTATTCCGTGATTTATTTAGTCTTCAAATTTATACTGACTTTTCGACCACCCAGTACGTCAGAGGTAGCCCGAAAAGTGGACGATGCGCACTTAACCCATGCCGTACACTGTTCCACCTTCGCACCTGAGGCGAGGGGCTACCAGATCCATCCCGCAATCCCATTCGGATGAGATGTCGATCTTCCTGGGGGAGGGGGGAGGGGGTCTGGGTGGTGCGACCTGACCCATCTCGTTATGTAGCTGCGGCCTTCCGTGAACCATTCTGCGCAGTGCACACATCCGTTTCACTGCCGAAACACTTCGTTCCACATGAGCAGAAATTTCCTGGATGGATGGATCACATTCTCTTATGCCAATAATGGACCCTCTTTCAGACTTGACGGTGCGGTTCCCGTATACATCTGCGAGGCATCCGGCTCGTCTACTCAAGTTTACAGAAGCATCGAAAGCTGTAGGCACATTTTACCGGTAGGTGGTGTTGCGCCGCGATATCGATGTTGACCTTGCAACCACGTTCCGACATGGTTCAAATGCTAATCATTTCTGTAGAACATACTAAGATACATGTCCTGTGAATATGAACGTCCTATCTCTTGTCAGTCAAGGTGTGTATTTGCAGAGAAATATCGCCAGAAAAAGTTAGCTTAAACATCAAGACGATAGAAGTTGCCTCTGTTCGATGGTAACAAGCCTCTGGAAGCCATACGAAATATTGTGCAAGATTATTGTACTTACACTTTTGCGTACTTGTACGCACTCTTGTGAACGAAACCCAGAATTCATAGTTGTGTGGCTGCAAACTTTCGCGGGTAACTAGAACCTATAACGTGGTGTGGTAGTTCTGCCGACTTGAGCTACGGTATGAGCACACGGGTTTCCTGTCGTCGTTAAGGCACGCCTGTTTCCCCATTCGCACCGTTAGATTGGCCAGAGACCGTGTGGTTATTCTTTGTATTCCCCCATCACCATTAACTGTGTTGGCATTTATAGCTGAAACAACCGTTCCTCGGTTACACCGGTTACTTTAGTCTCCAACGTATAACATCTACGATATATATTTCTTTTTATTACGAGTGTAATATGAACGTGTGGATAATATTCATTCAATTATGTAATTATTTCTTAAAAAGATGATTATTATGTAAAACAGAGACAATATTTGTCTCACATTCTTTCTTAATCTATGTCATTCATTTCTTTTGTTTTGTACCTTTTTGTCGTTTCTTCTGACGTACATCGCCGACGCAAGACGCCAATCGATTTGAGGTCTGTTAAATGAAAAACATTTAATGTATAATTATTGTACTTTCATGTTCATTTGCTGGTAAAAACAAATAGAGCCAAATGCGTTAAAACTATTCATTATTAATTATTGTAAATTCACTTCCTCTTTTAATTATAATTTTTTATTAATTGTTTTATCATAGCTGCAAGAAGGGCAGCTATTGTTAGTTGCGATTATGTAGCAACTTCGTCTGTACTTCTAGTTGAAAATAGCATGGGTTTGTGTTAAACTAGTTTTCAAAACAATTTAATAATTTTTTTCATTGGTAGCATCAATTTAAACGATTTATTGGGAAAAGGGAAATCTTAATTAAAAAAAGAAACCCTATATCTTTTGTTGGCCGCCATCTTAACTTTTATCACAGCGGCAAATTTAAATTACTTGAAACTGCAAACTTTCAATATTCCGATGTGTAAGAAATAAATGTGCACCGGTGGTATTGAACTCTATTTATAAAAGACAAAATTAATCCAATCAGACTGCATTTTATAAGAACAGTGCTGATGGTATTTATTGTTGAACAAGATTTAGTTGCTAATGTATGTGGCCAAAATTAAACTACGCACGAATCACGGAGAAAAATATTTCTGTTAGCATACGTCAGTGTTGTGTGCGGGTGGTATTCTGTGGTTCCTTTTCATGATCAATTTGCTAAGAATAATGAAATCCATCGAAGACAAAAAAATTATGAAAGCTCTGATGTACGACCTGTAATTTTAGTGATATGAACACAGCTTACAGTCAACATTATTACACTACGTCAGGTGGAATTCTTGTGCAATTTGAACAAAATAATTATCCGGGAGAAA
Source organism: Schistocerca gregaria (assembly GCF_023897955.1). Taxonomy (NCBI): domain Eukaryota; kingdom Metazoa; phylum Arthropoda; class Insecta; order Orthoptera; family Acrididae; genus Schistocerca; species Schistocerca gregaria. The sequence goes on from NC_064922.1 coordinate 225,177,835, forward strand.
TTGTAGTTTGAATAAAGCATTATACATGTGTATAATATTGTCAGTATCATTTACAAAATCAAATCAATGCAACTGCTAAAAAATAGAGTGAATTCAAAGCGCAGAATACCATAGAGTATCGTATCATCCATATCCATTTGACTTGTCCATGTTGATCATACACAAAAACCGCCACAAACGTTACTGTTAAAATCGCTCAAAATAGCCAGATTCTGAAATAACCGATTTTATGTTGTTTTTTTCTCTATTGGTGTTTCTTACAGTAATAAACGTAGATTTCGAACAAAGACTGAAAATTTGCAGTGGAGGTGACTGAACGCTGAAACAGAAATCAGTCTCGTTGTCTCCGAAAAAGGTTTCTAAAGTGAAGGAGACAGGCAGAGGGACAACGAGGGACAGAGGTCACAAGCTGATAACTTACCTGCATCAACATTTTTGGGTGGTATCAAACATTCACCCTGAAGTACCCACAAAATTAAATGTTCAATTAGGGTTCAGCTAATATTCAAGTTTTATATCACGACAATAAAATTATAGGTATATCAGTCAAATTTACCTGCTCTTCCAACGAACTCTGTGGATGTTGATGTCGCAGGTTTGCTGTACCACCTCCCGTTTTTAAACTTTTTAAAGAGAATGGAAAACTGTACTTCACTGTTATCGCACTTCTTGAAATACTTCAGAACTAGGGATGGTACCATTCTCCAGTGCAAGTGATCTCTTTTGATGACAGCGAGGAACTACAGCATAGGCGTGGTGCTGGCAAGTCTTGCACATTGCACGTACGCACACGTAAGGGCAACAGGCCACACCAAGCCGCAACAGATATGTTGCTGTCTCTGCCGTGCCGTACCGAGTCTTACGTCACGTGGTTCTTGTTAGTTTTTAACTATAGACGCTATTATTAAAATAGTGCTGATCACTTTTCCCAATTTTTATAATAATTCATTATTTCAAAGCAATGGAAATTTTAGGAACAAACATCACTCGTTTTCTTAAAAAACGTATTAATTTAACTGATGCGGCAATTTTTAATCGGATATTAGTAAAAAATTAGGAAAACCTGTTACTCGTTAACAGAAGAAACCTTCACAAGTCAAGATTGCAAAAAGCATGTTATTGCAGGGCTTGTTTCGACAGGGCTACGCTGTCGTCATAGGATCTTATGCTGCTGATTTCCATCGCCGTTATAAATCGCTTCACGCTGCATATGCACTTCCGACTACCATGCACATTAGCACATATCGTCATGCGAAATGTAACAGTATTATGTGCAAACATAAACGTAACTATATAGTGCCGATTGCAAGTGGTCCTATTCACTACCAACTGGCAACTCATGAACATTTTTAACAGTATTAAAAGCCTACTGATAAAGCTTAAACATCAGCGAAACATGACTAGGATACAAAAGAAAAGATAAAAGTATTTTGGTGAAGACGGACGCTCTCCAAAGACTAACCTATTTGTACGGAAACACGGACAGAAGAGCTTCAACCTCAAGATGAAGAATGTTGCGTTACCTTGCGCAGATGAACAAATGCGTAGGTGACTGTTCCACTATCTGCCACTGCTCCATATATCTACATCTACATCTACATGACTACTCTGCAATTCACATTTAAGTGCTTGGCAGAGGCTTCATCGAACCACAATCATACTATCTCTCTACCATTCCACTCCCTAACAGCGCGCGGGAAAAACGAACACCTAAACCTTTCTGTTCCAGCTCTGATTTCTCGTATTTTATTTTGATGATCATTCCTACCTATGTAGGTTGTGCTCAACAAAATATTTTCGCATTCGGAAGAGCAAGTTGGTGACTGAAATTTCGTAAAAAGATCTAGCCGCGACGAAAAACGTCTTTACTATGATGACTTACATCCCAATTCGCGTATCATATCTGCCACACTCTCTCCCCTATTACGTGATAATACAAAACGAGCTGCCATTTTTTGCACCCTTTCGATGTCTTCCGTCAATCCCACCTGGTAAGGATCCCACACCGCGCAACAATATTCTAACAGAGGACGAAAGAGTGTAGTGTAAGCTGTCTCTTTAGTGGACTTGTTGCATCTTCTAAGTGTCCTGCCAATGAAACGCAACCTTTGGCTCGCCTTCCCCACAATATTATCTATGTGGTCTTTCCAACTGAAGTTGTTCGTAATTTTAATACTCAGGTACTTAGTTGAATTGACAGCCTTGAGAATTGTACTATTTATCGAGTAATCGAATTCCAACGGATTTCTTTTGGAACTCATGTGGATCACCTCACACTTTTCGTATTTTAGCGTCAACTGCCACCTGACACACCATACAGAAATCTTTTCTAAATCGCTTTGCAACTGATACTGGTCTTCGGATGACCTTACTAGATGGTAAATTACAGCATCATCTGCAAACAACCTAAGAGAACTGCTCAGATTGTCACCCAGGTCATTTATATAGATCAGGAACAGTAGAGGTCCCAGGACGCTTCCCTGGGGAACACCTGATATCACTTCAGTTTTACTCGATGATTTGCCGTCTATTACTACGAACTGTGACATGCCCGACAAGAAATCACGAATCCAGTCTCACAACTGAGACGATACCCCATAGGCCCGCAGCTGGATTAGAAGTTGCTTGTGAAGAACGGTGTCAAAAGCTTTCCGGAAATCTAGAAATACGGAATCAACTTGAGATCCCCGGTCGATAGCGGCGATTACTTCATGCGAATAAAGAGCTAGTTGCGTTGCACAAGAGCGACGTTTTCTGTAACCATGCTGATTAGGTATCAATAGATCGTTTCCTTCGAGGTAATTCATAATGTTTGAATACAGTATATGCTCCAAAAACCTACTGCATACCGACGTCAATGATATAGGTCTGTAGTTAGATGGATTACTCCTACTACCCTTCTTAAACACTGGTGCGACCTGCGCAATTTTCCAATCTGTAGGTACAGAATTATCGGTGAGCGAGCGGTTGTATATGAGTGCTAAGTAGGGAGCTATTGTATCAGCGTAATCTGAAAGGATAACCTTCCCCCTTTCTCGTGTGATAGGATGCTGTTCCCAGTCATAAGCGTCTATCCAAAAAATGGTTTAAATGGCCCTAAGCTCTATGGGACTTAACATCTGAAGTCATCAGTCCCCTAGACTTAGAACTACTTAAACCTAACTAACATAAGAACATCACACACATCCATGTCCGCGGCAAGATTCAAACCTGCGACCGTAGCAGCAGCGCGGTTCCGGGCTGAAGCGCCTAGAACAGCTCGGCCACAGCGGCCGGCAAGCGTCTATCCAAATGAATGTGTGTAAAGTCTATCGTGTTAGTGAACCACGTGACAGAGTATTTCTTAGTAGTAGGGATCAATCAGCAGGTGACATGTTCCTCGTACTACAAATAATCCCTGTTAAGTCGTGATAATAAATCCATAATTAAAGTATTGCAAAACTAACTTTTACATAATAGTGTCACACCAGATCATGCCCCATGGCAGAGCATCTTATCGTTCATCTTTGTTTAGGGAGACGTGAGTTGCGAGAGAAGAACGTTCTCTATACATGTGCGCCCGTCTAGTGCCACAAACTAACTTTATGTTTGTAGTTTCGCTTTAACCATTGTGCACCCTAAAGTACAAACACTTATCACAGACAATATAAATAAATGTATATTTCTTGAATCTGGTCCTAATCACTGCCCCTCAAGGAATGCAACTGTGGTAGTTTGTTGCAAGTGGCAGTCACAGAGCGAGTGTGAGCGAGACACAGCAACCTATCATCTGTTGAGCCACGTGTAGGATATAAAACACCTTCTTCCAAGGTAACAGGTACTCAGCTGTTACAGAATAGAGTCGCAGGTACTTCCATCGCGCTACTATTTGGCTTATGTTAACTGAAGTAAGAACTTTTCCATTGAAATTTTAATGTAGTATGTGTTAGTAGCGGAGTTCTATATCCCGTTTATTTAACTGTAATAGATAATTGTTTAGTTCGGTAAAGTTAGTATACGCTATAACCTTCAGCATTAATGAGATCTCGGCTCTGACTCTGAGCACTATGGGACTCTAACTACTTAAACATAACTAACCTAAGGACATCACACAACAATTAATGAGGTCTCACTTTCAAAATGGTTCAAATGGCTCTGAGCACTATGGGACTTAACTTCTGAGGTCATCAATCCCCTATAACATAGAACTACTTAAACCTAACTAACCTAAGGACATCACACCCATCCATTCCCGAGGCAGGATTCGAACCTGCGACCGTAGCGGTCACGCGGTTCCATATTGTAGCGCCTAGAATCGATCGGCCACTTCGGCCGGCGGTCTCACTTTAAGTGAAGCGAGTTACACATAGCAGACAGGTCTTCGTGAACCAGTGTTCAATACTATGTACACGCATGCCATTTGCACGTGATAGTGAGCTCAGTACGGTCAGTCACCTTGTAGCAGAATTCCAGCAACAGCTAGCTTTCAGTTTACGGTCTATCGGAAGCGTACCTTTATGCTTTGCAGAACACGGCGTCGTCGTGGTTACCGCAAAAGGTCACGAAGCGAACGGTGTTTCATTGTAGATAGCTAAGTAGCTTGTAGAGTGGGTAGCTTGTGAAAACTTGCCGTATTCTAAGCACAAAGAGCAGAGCGCAGCTTGGGCACAGCCAGGCGGGCTCTCACACCAACGACGCAGTCTGCTGCAGCTGTGTCCAATGCAGGCCAGCGACCCGAGCACGGGCCTCCAACTTTTTACGGTTGGCGCACGGCCCGTGTGTTGCAAACAGCGCAGTCACGTCCAGGCGCGATACTTTCTAGTTTCTTTTTCCTTGCTTTTGGGTATATTCTGGAAACTGGTCGGGGAAAACTTCCTCCGACACTAACACTCGAAGCAGGGTTACAGTAAATAGACTATCACGAGATATTTTTCGCGTTACGAATAAAATGTTCGCTGAACAATTCTTTCGTTAAATAATGCTGTACCTGAGTCCCACCGTAGCAGCATTTTTACTAGATAAAAATGTGTCTGTACGCATGCAAAGGTATATACAGCGTGATTATAATTAAAGTTCCTGGTCCAACGCGCTTTAAAAACCGAACCACAGTTCAGGGCGACATCAGATATGTACAAAATATTGAGGAAGAATGGGGAGATGTTATAGACATAAAAAAAATAGAAGATACTAGAAGGCGTTGTAAGCGGCAGAATCCATATATATTTAAAAAATTGATATACGTATATTTGCAAGTGTGTATGTATGTATGTACATATGTTCCACATCACTTCCTAAATCACTAAACTGTTTTCGGTCAGACTTGGTACATACAAGCTGAAGAGAAGTCCACGCACTCCGTCTTCATAGAGCGATTCCTCACGTACTGGCAATACAAAAATGTCTCTCACAAATTTCGTCCTGCGCATTTTTCTGGAAATAAATGGAGGTTAAATATTGACAATCTGGCAACAATATAATCACGTGCCAGGTGACTACCTCTGTCAGGAGACAGAAGTAGAGCTGTGCAGTTGGTGCAAAGGATAGAGTTTTGAGTTAGCTTGCTAGAGGTTGTGGCTTCGATTCTGAATGGAGGCATATTTGTTTTTATTTGGTAGAAGTAGTCTGTGTGGTACGGCATCTGGCTTCTTAATTGTCATACAGCGAATACAGTAGATCTTCTACAAAACATATGCAGTTACGTACTACGAACACAGAAATGGAATTACAATCGTTTTCTTTGGTCAGCTTTTAAAGAAACCTTTTTCACGTTGTGGGCACGAAATGTAGCACGCCACTGCATCTACTACGTTCCAGAACTGTTTTCTCTGTACCATTCCCCAATGGTTCCATCGAAATTATTTGCAAAGCCCGTTGCTAGCGCTATTGGTGACGTAAGGCCCTAACGAAATGTAACGGACCTGAACGAGGCAATAATAATAGTTGGTGCTAATCCATGAAACAAGCGGGGGAGGGTACACACAAAACAAGATTGTAATATAGTAGATGCAGTAGTACGAAAGAAATCGCGTCCACGACATGCAAAAGGTTTCTTTAAAATCTGAGCAATGAAAACGATTGTACTTCCATTCCTGAGTTCGTAGTACGTAACTCCATATGTCATACTCGCTGTATGACGACTAAGACGCCAGACACTGTACCACGCAGACTGTTAATAAGCAAATAAAATCCACTAGCCTTAACCCAGAATATAATCCTCGAGCTCTTGCATGCTAACCCAAAGCTCTATCCATTGCAACAACTGTACAGTAGTACTGCTGTCTTCTGGCAGAGGTAGTTACTGAACACCTGATTACAATGTTGTCAGATTTCCAATCTGTAACGTCCATTTACTGCCCGGAATATGTTCTGTACGAAATTAGATGGATACATTTTTGTATTGCCAGTATGTGACGAATCGCTCTGTAAAGTTCGAGTGCACGAATTTTTCTTAACGCTATATGTCACTTACGGTATGGAACGTATCACTGTGAATTTAAGAAACACCTATCCACCAAGGAGGTAAAAAAAAGCAGTGTAGCCCACGACGCAGAAATAACCATACTTTAGTCGTCCAATATTTTGCAATGAGAGCACTTACAAGTAACAAATTTTCCATACAATTTTAAATGCTTTACGAGGCTTTTCATCGCTGACGGCCCCGACAAAATGTTGAAAGGAAAAAAGTTTTGTCGCTTACTACAAAATGGTTCAAATGGCTCTGAGTACTATGGGACTTAACTTCTGAGGTCATCAGTCCCCTAGAACTTAGAACTACTTAAACCTAACTAACCTAAGGACATCACACACATCTATGCCCGACGGAGGATTCGAACCTGCGACCGTAGCGGTCGCGCGATTCCAGACTGTAGCGCCTAGAACCGCTCGGCCACCCCGGCCGCCTCACTTACTACATTTTCTCTGTTTGTGCAACAACACTGCCGCTTGAAAGATGACGTTTTAATTTATGAGTTCCTTATTGCTAAGTTTACTCGTGGCGAATTTTGCAGACGGTATTCACATACACCAATGAATGTACAACAAAGTGATACCGCTATACAACACACAGTTGAGAAGATATGATGGCATAAACACTGGGATGCGCGAGAAACTGCCGCATCACGGAAGACGTTTGAATTTGTGATTTCGTTGCTACTAACTCTATTCGCAACACATTTTTCAGACCTTATCCACAAATACCTCTGAAAGTACTGACAAACATATATTATTTTACGTCACATAGTTTCGGAGAGATCAAGTCAAATATTGAGATTCGTGAAAAACTGCTGCATTTTGAATGGTGTATTAATTTATTACTGCTTTACGCAAAAACGGTCTCGTAAACTGACACCCGGACGAGATAGTGGTGTGCTGACCACACGCCCCTCCATATGCATCCAGTGAGGCCTGTGGGCTGAGGATGACACGGCGGTCGGTCAGTGCCGTTAGGCCTCCATGGTCTGTTCGGGTGGAATTTACTTTTTAGTTTTATGCAACAGATTTCGCAGACAGTAGCCGCATATAACACTGGATGTATCTACAAAACTATATTACTGTACATCTCATAGTTCAGGAGGTACATCATAAACAGTGAGCTGTGTGAAAATTCATAGAAGATACAGGTGAAATATAAGTACAAATACGTGTGAAATAATTAAAATATATATGTAATATAAGTGAGATATGCGTATTTGGTCAAAGCAGTGGGTAAAGCATCGTTCTAAGCCCCTGAGCCGATTTCAGATCAATATGGTATCATATAAGTTACAATATGGAAAGAAATGCTGTGAAGCCTCCTATATGGATGAATGTGATAATGTGGGAGAGAGGAAGGGGGACCAGATGATGGACAGACAGAGCAGGAGAAGGACAAGATGACCATAGGTGGGGGGGGGGGGGGAGTGGACAGAGAATTGTGATGGGGAAATAGAGAGAGGAGAGGAGGAATGGTCAGGGAAAGGAAAGGAGATGGACAGGGACAGAGAGAGAGGAAGGGACAGGCAGGGCGAGGGAGAAAGGTGATGCACACAAGGGGAGGAGGGCATAGATAGAGAAAGGGAAAAGGAGGAGGAGAGATTGCTTGATGAAATGATGAAAAGTACAGAGAGAGGGGGGCTGAAGGAAAGGTGGGATGATGGGGCAAAGAGAGGGAGGAGGAAGTTCAGATGGACAGAGGGGGAAGGAACACATTGACAGAGGAGGAAGAAGCAGGATAACATGCGGAAGGGGCGGGAGCAGATTGGCAGAGAGACAGGGAGGAGGAGATGGACAGAGAATGGGGCGTGAAGGGTGTGGACACAGAGCGTGGGTAAAGTAGATGGACAGGAACAGATGTACTACTAGAAGATTTAAATAAGTACATACCCCTGCAACAAAAAGTTTTAACGAAAATTTTACCGCTAGACGGTGCTGTAACCAGGATAATAGGAAAATAAAAGATGCAGTGTACACGACTGTTCCTCAGTTTGCTGCTGAGAAGATCGGCATGACTCAATGAAGGATCGCGCGCTGCTGGTAAAGCTCTTTTACAAGAACGGTGACTGTGCGCCAGTAGCTCTGCAGAAGTTCCGGACACTGAAGGTCTTGGAAAACGGCTTTGGTCCGATGTCTGCCAAGGACATGGGGAAGATGATTATAAAATTCGAAAAGAAAGGTGTTTTTAAGTGCACTGCAGAGGGACGTAAGCAATAAATTGCTCTGACGCAAATGGAAGATGTGGGTACAGCACTGCAAGAGGAATAGAACGGTGGTGTGCAAGCAAGCAGTCTACGGCGAATTACCAGAATTTTGGACATGCCTGTGAGCAAGTGCATAAAATTCTACTAAACATTCAGCATTGTTACGCATATAAAATTATACATGATCAGGAGATGCTTCAGGCTGAGCTGTCAGTAAGACAAACGTTTGTTCTAGAATTTATTGCTCGCAACAAATAGGACATTGAATGGTCATGAAACATGTTGTCAGACTAAGTCTGTTTCCATTTCCAAGAACATGTCAATCCACAGAAATTAAAAATGTGAGCAACGGAAAATCCGGCCGCACATCAACCGTTACCGCTTCATTTTGCGAAGGTAACTGTGTGATACTAGCTGACGGCGTCGTTTATCTTAGTGTCATTTTTCTTGACGAGATGGGTCCTGCGGATCCTATTACCGACACCGTCAGTAGTAAACGCCATGAGAGTCTTATACACACCAACGTCATTACAGCCCCTCAGTAGCGCGGATGTAGTGGTAGGATCATTTTTATGCAAGATGGTTCTCTTCCGTACAATGTACACCCGATAAAACAGCTGCTGCAGAGACATTTCTGAAATTCTGGAATTATGAGCCGCCAGTTCCCTATAGCCAAGCCGTCCAGGGCACCTGATCATAATCCCTGTGACTTCTGGCAATGGGGTTATCTGAAAAATGTTCTGTTGAGTGCTACAATTACAAACGTAGGTGAACTGAAAGCACCAATTACGCAACGCACTCTGGACGTAACTCCTGAGATCGATCTGTTGTGGAACTTGCAGTATCTCGATTCTGGCCATTCGCGGAGAATGGGGGACAGAACATTAAATATCTGTTGCCCAGTCACACGAGATATTAGGAAATGACGTCACTGTTGCCTCTTATGCGGTTCTTGGCCTAAGAACAATTGAAAACCGATTTCTCTCATCCGATGTGGTACGACCTTAAGTAGTGAATGGGCTTACCTGACTACCAGTGCCACCACTGTTCGGTGCCAAACTTGGGTGGTCACGCATACTGCACAGTACCGCTGTTTTAATGTGCAAATCACACCGTAGCCATCGTATTGCGAATTCATTTGTCACTTGTAGCCAGATCCATTTACGTTATGGGACGCTTATAGCACCATCTGGAGGGAAAATTTTCGTAAATTATTTTTCCATCATTTTTAATTTATACATGTGAATGTGAAGTAAAGCAAGGTGGAATCGAATATACTATGGTTGAGGAAGTTTCGTCTTCTGTGACTAGTCAAACATGTTGAGTCTAAGGCTTTGTGTCATAATACAAGGATGATTTCGTTAATAACAGCAGTTGCTCTACATTGGTTACCCGCTTCATAGAATCTACAAGAGACTGTATGAGAAAGAAGTCATAAAAACACCAGCAGTTTGACCCCTTCAACTAATTGGTCTCATTACAACAAAAATAAACATGGACGAACAGTACTCAAGTATTGGTGACCGTTGGTAGTAGAGTGGCTGTGGAGACTTTGGCGAACTTTGTTTGTATTTTTGACGCCACTTGTGCATGTCAATATCCTATCCATTACACAACAGGCAACGTCCCCTACTTACCATATCATCATTATGACGTGTCAAGACACAGCTTCTCAGCCCGCCACGAATTCCTCTTCTGCTCCAACCTCTTCACTTCAGAGTATCACTTGCAACCTACATCTTCAATTCTTTGCTGGACATATTCCAATCTTTGTTTTTATCTACAGTTTTTATCCTCTGCAGTTCCCTCGGCACGATGGCGGTTATTCCCTGATGTCTTAACATGTGGCCTGTCATCCTGTCCCTTCTTCATGATAGTGTTTTCCATATGTTCCTTTCTACGTGATTCTGCAGAGAACCTTCTCAATCGTTACCTTAGCATTCCATCTTATTTTCAACATTCTACTGTGGCATCACATGCCAAACGCCTCGATTGCCTCCTGTTCCGATTTTCCCATTCTCCAACATTCACTACCATACAATGCTGTGCTCCAGACGAACACTGTCAGATATGTCTTCCTCAAATTAAAGCCTAAGTTTCATGCAATTAGTTTTTCTTTTGCTAGGACTGTTCTCTTTCCCCGCGCTAGTCCCCTTCATATGGCCTCTTTGCTTTGTCCATCATGGGTTGTTTCGTTTCCAGGACAGCAGAAATCTTTAACTCTGTCTACTTCTTGAGCACTGATTTTGATTTGCATCCACATTTGTGTTACTTCTCATTAGTTTTATCTTTCTCCCGTTTACTCTCAACAAATACAGTAGAAGGAGAATGGGTAGCTTTGAGGGATGAAGTAGTGAAGGCAGCAGAGGATCAAGTAGGTAAAAAGATGAGGGCTAGTAGAACTCCTTGGGTAACAGAAGAAATATTAAATTTAATTGATGAAAGGAGAAAATATAAAAATGCAATAAATGAAGCAGGCAAAAAGGAATACAAACGTCACAAAAACGAGATCGACAAGAAGAGCAAAATGGCTAAGCAGGGATGGCTAGAAGACAAATGAAAGGATGTAGAGGCTTATCTCACTAGGGGTAAGATAGATACTGCCTACAGGAAAATTAGATAGGCCTTTGGAGAAAAGAGAGCCACTTATATGAATATCAAGAGCTCAGATGGAAACCCAGTTCTAAGCAAAGAAGGGAAAGCAGAAAGGTGGAAGGAGTATATAGAGGGTCTATAAAAGGGAGATGTACTTGAGGACAATATTATGGAAATGAAGGAAGATGTGGATGAGGATGAGATGGGAGATGTGATACTACGTGAAGAGTTTGACAGAGCATTGAAAGACTTCAGTCGAAACAAGGCCCCCGGAGTAGACAACTTTCCATTAGAACTACTGACGGCCTTTGGAGAGCCAGTCCTGTCAAAAATCTACCATCTGGTGAGCAAGGTGTATTAAACAGGTGAAATACCCTCATACTTCAAGAAGGACATAATAATTCCAATCTCAAAGAAAGCAGGTGTTGACAAATGTGAAAATTACCGAACAATCAGTCTAATAAGCCACAGCTGCAAAATACTAACACGAATTCTTTACAGACGAATGGAAAAACTAGTAGAAGTCGACCTCGGGGAAGATCAGTTTGGATTACGTAAAAATACTGGAACACGTGAGGCAATACTGACCTTACGACTTATCTTACAAGAAAGATTAAGAAAAGGCAAACCTATGCTTCTAGTATTTGTAGACTTAGAGAAAGCTTTTTACAATGTTGACTGGAATACTCTCTTTCAAATTCTGAAGGTGGCAGGGGTAAAATACAGGGAGCGAAAGGCTATTTACAATTTGTACAGAAACCAGATGGCAGTTATAAGATTCGAGGGACATGAAAGGAAAGCAGTTGTTGGGAAGGGAGTAAGACAGGGTTGTAGTCTCTCCCCGATGTTATTCAATCTGTATATTGAGCAAGCAGTAAAGGAAACAAAAGAAAAATTCGGAGTAGGTATTAAAATTCAGGGAGAAGAAATAAAAACTTTGAGGTTCGCCGATGACATTGTAATTCTGTCAGAGACAGCAAAGGACTTGGAAGAGCAGTTGAACGGAATGGACAGTGTCTTGAAAGGAGGGTATAAGATGAACATCAACAAAAGCAAAACGAGGATAATGGAATGTAGTCAAATTATGTAGGGTGATGCTGAGGGAATTAGATTAGGAAATGAGACACTTAAAATAGTAAAGGAGTTTTGCTATTTGGGGAGCAAAATAACTGATGATGGTCGAAATAGAGAGGATATAAAACGTAGACTGGCAATGGCAAGGAAAGCGTTTCTGAAGAAGAGAAATTTGTTAACATCGAGTATAGATTTTTAAGAGTCAGGAAGTCATTTCTGAAAGTATTTGTATGGAGTGTAGCTATGTATGGAAGTGAAACATGGACAATAAATAGTTTGGACAAGAAGAGAATAGAAGCTTTCGAAATGTGGTGCTACAGAAGAATGCTGAAGATTAGATAGGTAGATCACATAACTAGCGAGGAGGTATTGAATAGGATTGGGGAGAAGAGAAGTTTGTGGCACAACTTGACGAGAAGAAAGGATCGGTTGCTAGGACATGTTCTGAGGCATCAAGGGATCACCAATTTAGTACTGGAGGGCAGCATGGAGGGTAAAAATGAATACACTAAGCAGATTCAGAAGGATGTAGGTTGCAATAGGTACTGGGAGATGAAGATGCTTGCACAGGATAGAGTGGCATGGAGAGCTGCATCAAACCAGTCTTAGGACTGAAGACCACAACAACAACAACAACAATATTCCGTACTCATTAGACTGGTCATTCCTTTTAACAGACCCGCAATTCTTCTCAATTTCGTTGAGGAGAGCAATGTCATCAGCATATATTGTTACTGATATCCTTTTACTCTAATTTTTAATCCCACTCCTGAACCCATCTTCTATTTAAGTCAATGTTTTTTCGATGTATAGTCTGAACAGTAGGGGCGACACACTCCATCCGTCTCTTAAACTCTTTTTAACCCGAGCACTTTGTTCTTGGTCTTCCAGTCTTATTGTTCTACTTTGCTTCTAGTACATATTGTACATCACCCGTCTTTCCCTGTAACTTACTCCTATTTCTATCGGAATTTCTAAGATCTTGCACCATTTCACGTTGTCGAACCCTTTTTTCTAGATAGTCAAATTCTATGTGCACCGTGTAACAGAGCCTCAATTAACTTTTGGATTCTTTTGTACATTTTTCCTGTCAACAGCTTGGACACAGGAGATGTTAAGCTGATTGTGCGATATTGTTCTCACCCATCAGCCCCTGCTATTTTCTGAATTATGTTGACTATTTTTTTTTTCAGGAAATCCGATGGCATGTCGCTAGTCTCATAGACTCTACACAGTAACTTAAATAGTTGTTTGGTTGCAATATCCGCCAACGATTTCAGAAATCGCGACCGAATGTTATCTATCCCTTGTGCTTAATTTGATCTCAGGTCTTCCAGAGCTCTTTTAATTTCTGATTCTGACACTGGATCCCCTTGCGTTCTTTATGGACTCCAGCTTCTTCGTCTATCAAGTCAGCAGACAAGTCCTCCCCCTCACAGAGGTCTTGAGTGTACTCTCTCCACCTATACGCTGTTCCCTCTGCATTTAATACTGAAATCCTCATTGCATTCTTAATGTTACAAACATTGGTTTTTGTTGTGACTGACGATTCACAATTTTTATTAAAACAACTTTTATTGATGTAAGCTCACAAGGTTGATGACTGAACATACAAACGAAAGGTAACAATCACGAATAAAGTCTCCCAATTCAGGCAAACTTCCTATTTTCCACAAAGGTTCGTGCTAACACACTCACACGCTAGTCACAGTCCAATTCCGAAAGGAAGACGTAATCTTCAACGGTTGCAGTACTCGGCGGCAACTGGCGTGAACTGAACTTCAGGCCTGGTTCTAGCCCCTAAATAGCTGTCTCCAGTCAATCAGATTTCGGCTTAGTGATACTTCCTACAGGCCGTGACTGGAGCTCCCCCTGCAGGAAGTAGTGCTCCGAATGTTTGTTTCCATTATCTTGTGTGTAAATAGCCGATGTTTACCCTGGTGTTTTGGGCACGCCTTTGGGCATAGACAACCTCGTCCACTGTGATGTTGCGGGGGTTGCTGGCCCTCAGGGGCTACCTTGGCTCCAGCATAACAGTTTTCATTTCACTGGCGGTTGGTTTGTCTTTTCTGTGTACTGAGGCAGCACTTCCGACGATCGTTTCTTTGTCTATTTCTTCGCGCTTTTCCTGCAGTCCTTTCTGCTTTGCTGCCCTCCGCTTCCTATTTTATTTCATTTCTAAGTGATTTATATTGCTGTATTCCTCTCTTTCCTTAAACATTTTTATAATTCCCCCTTTCGTCGATCAACTGAAGTATTTGCTAAGTTGCCCAAAGTCTTCGTAGTTACCTTCCTTTCATCTGTATCTGAACGGTTAACATCTGCAATCGTCCTTTTTACAGATGTTCTGGTCTCTTCAACTGAACTGCCTGCTGTGATATTCCTTATCGCAGTATCCAAATCCATAACGAACTTCAAAGAAATCTCATCCCTCCTCAGTACTTCAGTACCCTACTTCCTTCCACAACGATTCTCTTAAACTTCAGTCTTGTCTCCATCAGTGCTAAATTGTGATCAGAGTCTATACCTGTACCCTGGGTGCGTCTTGCAATCTATAACCTGATTTCGGAATATCTGTCTAACGATGATGCAATACAGCTCGAATCTTCCCGTGTCTCGTGGTCTTTTCCAAGTATACCTCCTGTTATTCTTGAACACAGGATTCCCTATTACCATTTGAAATTTATTGCAGAACTCCCTTAGTCTTTCTCTTCTTACGTTTATACTACCTCTACCACATTCACCTGTAATTCTTTGTTCTGTTTCCTTCCGTACAACCACGTTGCAATTCCCCATGAGCGTTAGATTTTCATTTCCATTTGGATACTAAAATACCCGTTCAGTATCCTCAGATACTTTTTCAATCCCTTAATCTTCTGTTTGCTACGTCGGCATGTAGTCCCAAACTATTGTTGTCGACGCTGGTTTGTTGTCGAATCTGATGAGAACAATCCCATCACTGAACTGTTCACAGTACCTCATTATCTCCCCTACTTTCCTACTCTCCACGAATCCAACTATTTTCTGCTGCTGTCTCACCAAAAATCCTTATCTTCTTTCCATTTCACTTCACTAACCTCACTACATCTAGATTGCGCCTTAGCAACTCCATTTCCAGATTTTCTAGCCGTCTTGCTCGCTCAGTCATCTGACATTCTACGCTCTGATTGCTGGAATGTTTTTTTCTCAATTTCGCCTTCCCCTTGGCACACTCCGATCAGGAATCCCAATGGGAGACTAATCTGGAATCTTATGCCAATGCATACATTATCACGACACTTTTTCAATTCGGCCACGTGTCGTGTGGAATATACATTAAGTGACTTTAATGCAGTGATTTCCATTGCCTTCTGGATCTTCATGACACTGATCAATGCTGGAAGCTCACTCTGGACGCTGCAGCAAGGAAGTTGGGGATGGAGCGCCAGTGAGGTGCGGACAACCATTGCTTGCCGACCGCTGGCGACATACATGAAGTGTCCGACGGAAGGAGATTGGAGCGGGACGACCGTTGTTCTGTCGTTCGGTTGGTCGTCTCATCGGGCGAGGTGTATTTGGTCTTTTGACAGTTTCTGGGCCTCGTCACTTGGCCATCTTGCCGGACGTGGGTCGGTTGCTTCCTTGTGCACAGATGTCGTGGCCAATGGGCAAGAGTTAGTTACCTCTACATGGAGGGTCCGAGCTAGGGTGCCCGAGTCAAATTCCGA
This sequence comes from Schistocerca gregaria, assembly GCF_023897955.1. Taxonomy (NCBI): domain Eukaryota; kingdom Metazoa; phylum Arthropoda; class Insecta; order Orthoptera; family Acrididae; genus Schistocerca; species Schistocerca gregaria. The sequence continues at coordinate 225,193,865 of NC_064922.1, forward strand.
ACAGACATAGAGTTGAGTCGGTTTGGAGTTGCAGTCAGCTTCGAACAACCAAGATTCTCCCGATCGTCGCCGACACAGGTAACTTGAGTGAGAAGGACCTGGGCTGGTCGTTCGGTCGGTCGTCTCATCGGACGACGTGTATTTGGTCGCCGACCGCTTGTGGAAACTCTCCGTGTCGAATTGATTCGTCCTTGTTGTTCCACAGTGATTGCTTTTACGATTGTTCGAGTTCTTATACCAGTGTGTTTACGTCGAGCTGTATGTATCTTCTGTGATTTTCACTGAGCAGGTGAATGTTGTCTGCGTGCTAGAATAGGCAGTTGGTCTGTTGAGACATAGGGAATTGATTAGGCTGTTGATTAGTTCTTCAGCCGTCCCTAGGTCAAGTTGCAACCCGATTGTTTATCGTAACGCTTGGCTGGCTGTCTCACCTAAACGGTGGTTAGAGTTTCCTCCCCAGGCCGGCCCTTGGAACACTTCTGAGCTCCATTTTGTTGTTTGTGATTGTCATTCTATTTGGTCGCAGGTACTGTGCCAGGCCTTCAGTCGTGTTTTATTTAAAATTCTTTTTGCTCTATATTTAGGCCTTCAGCAGCGTTTGTTTCAGAATCTGTGGCTTTAATATGTAAATCCCTGTCTGTAAGCTTTCTCTGTAATTATCTTGAATTCTTCAAACGGCCTTCAGCCATGTTCTGCAATGGTTATCTTAAGGTGGTCTCTAATTGTTCTTGAGTAATTGTTTGGGCCTTCAGCCGACAAGATACTTTTCTTAAGATGTTTTTCTGTTGAATTGTGTAAAAGATTTTCTTTAAAGCCTCTATTTTATTAAAAAAAATTATTGATCTTTAAGCCGAAGAATTAATTTGAATTTTGCTTAATAAGGCATTTAGCCGAAATTTGTAAATGCTTGGCTTTTAAAGGATTTCCTTAGTTGATCTGAAATATTATTTCGGCCTTTAGCCGAGAAGATATTGCAACTTAACTTAAGGCCTGCAGCCGTTACTTTAAATCCTGGAATTAGAACGAATCATTTAAACTTATTTTGGAGAAGTTACTTGGGCCCTCAGCTGTGAACTGATCTTTGTTGTTTTCAAGAGAAAACTGTTCATTGGTTCGAGGGTTAAAGTTCTGTGCTCTTGTATAACTAAGAGTAATTGACCTGGACCCCTTACCACAACGTGATCCACTCTGTCCTGTGAAACCAGATTTCAACAAGGTCGTGGGTAGAACTAGAGTGATTTATTATGCCGGAAGTCTACGGTCGCCATTACTATTGATTTTTATTCACAATGTAAACAGTAGCTGGGTTAAAACCTGGGACACATAACCATTCGGCTACTAGACAAAGACGCTAATCCTAGATCATAGTTTCACGCCCATCACTTTATACGTCGTCATAATTGTACCATCACCAACCACAAAATCTTAATATGATGCCACATCGGCAGGAAATTTAAAATATCGGCGAAACAGGCAATCACAGCACAGAATTTTACGGCCCATTAAAAGTAAACAGCCACCGTGTTCAAAGGTATCTGAAGGATCTGATGTTTGTGCCATGCTAAAAAGCATCCGAACGACTTGTATTACCTACAGTACTGGCCATTAAAATTGCTACACCACGAAGATGACGTGCTACAGACGCGAAATTTAACCGACAGGAAGAAGATGCTGTGTTATGCAAATGATTAGCTTTTCAGAGCATTCACACAAGGTTGGTGCCGGTGGCGAGATCCAATTACTGTTAGCAGAATGGGGAATCGGTGGGCTCAGGAGGGTAATACTGAGCGCCGTGCTGGATCCCAACAGCCTCGTATCACTAGCAGTCGAGATGACAGGTGTTTTATCCGCATGGCTGTAACGGATAGTGCAGCCACGTCTCGATCCCAGAGTTAACAGATGGGGACGTTTTCAAGACAACAACCATGTGCAAGAACAGTTTGACGACGTTTGCAGCAGCGTGGACTATCAGCTCGGACACCATGGCTGCGATTACCCTTGACGCTGCATCACAGATAGGAACGCCTGCTATGGTGTACTCAACGACGAACCTGGGTGCACGAATGGCAAAATGTCATTTTTCGGATGAATCCAGGTTCTGTTTATAGCATCATGATGGTCGCATCCGTGTTTGGCGACATCGTGGTGAACGCACATTGGAAGCGTGTATTCGTCATCGCCATACTGGTGTATCAGCCGGCGTGATGGTATGTGGTGCCATTGACTACACGTCTCGGTCACCTCTTGTTCGCATTGACGGCACTTTGAACAGTGGACGTTACATTTCAGATGTGTTACGATCCGTCGCTCTACCTTCATTCGATCCCTGCAAAACCCTACATTTCAGCAGGATAATGCACGACCGCATGTTGCAGGTCCTCTACGGGCTTTTCTGGATACAGAAAGTGTTCGACTGGTGCCATGGCAAGCACATTCTCCAGATCTGTCACCAATTGAAAACGTCTGGCAAATGGTGGCCGAGCAACTGGCTCGTCACAATACGCCAGCCACTACTCTTGATGATCTGAGGTATCGTGTTGAAACTGCGTGGGCAGCTGTGCCTGTACACGCCATCCTAGCTCGGTGCCCAGGCGTATCAATGCCGTTATTACGGCCTGAGGTGGTTGTTCTGGGTACTGAATTCTCAGGATCTATGCACCCAAATTGCGTGAAAATGCAGTCACAGGTCATTTCTAGTATAATATATTTGTCCAAAGAACACCCGTTTATCATCTGCATTTCTTCTCGGTGTAGCTATTTTAATGGCCAGTAGTATATATGTTGTACCACAGATCGATACCACCCTCACTGGCGTCTCACAGTTAGGAACAGAAATTCACGTTTCCGACAGACCCCGATTCTAGTCGCGCGGGGAGCCGGTGTATCCAATTACGAGCATCCTCTGAGCCACACCTTCATCAGCTTCAACTACGGGCACCCTCTACCAGCCTATTATAGGATGGCGGCGGCAGCTACACGGTCCAGTGTCAGTCGCAGTCCTCGACAGTCGTCAGTGTTGGTCAGCCTCGGACAGATCACTCGTACACTGCTAGCGGGAGCCTCACACTGCACGACGCTCTTTTGTTTGCTTCTTGTGATAGCTGGTATTTACTGCTGTTTGTAAAGCTTCTTTTGTAACGCTTCGAGAAATCTACAAGTTGAGCAAACCTTCTCTATACTGTAGTTGGGTGTTCGCTAATCACTTCTGCTCCTGACAAGCTTCCCTACGGCGACAGCTGCTGCTCCACTCTGCAGCCCATCTCTCCTTAGCGATGAGTGCGAAGTATAACACAACATTATCCAAATAAGTAAGCCTACACTTAAACTATGTAAACTGGCGTCATGATAAGAAAAATATATAGACCACCTGCTTCTTCAATAAATTTACTTTCGCATTTGGCGCACAACATAAATTACATAACACAGTTTCATCATGAGTGTAACTTACATTATTTCTACATCTGCACTATTTATCAAATATATATAAGAACCTAAAATTACGACTGAGCTGTAAATTTCGTTTCTCTCCCTGTGTTTTAAATTTCACCCAAAAAAATTTCTCCCGATACTGTACTGTCTCATCAGCAAATTTTGCACCTGTCTGTGTTTTTATACTTCGTTAAAGAAATATTTTTTCAACTACGACTGTGCCTCATCAGTAAAGTTCATTGCTTTTATTATCTTTTCATTTATAATACACAGAACCTTTTGGTATTTGTACACGTGTGTGTGTGTGTGTGTCTGTGTGTGTGTGTGTGTGTGTGTGTGAGAGAGAGAGAGAGAGAGAGAGAGAGAGAGTGTTTGCGTATGTGTGCTGTACATTGCTTTTATTATCTCTTAAACCATAAAACAGAAAACTTTTAAGCGTTTCTGTGTGTCTGTGTGTGTGTGTGTGTGTGTGTGTGTGTGTGTGTGTGTGTGTGTGTGTGTGTTTGTGTGTGGGTGGGTGGGTGAGTGGGTGGGTGGGTGTCTGTGTGTGTGTGTGTGTGTGTGTGTGTGTGTGTGTGTGTGTGTGTGTGTGTTATAAATTCGTGCTGTTTAACTCAATCTAGTAAGTATGATGCTTTTTATAAACATTATAACATATATTAATAGTTCACCTGCTATTAAACTGAAGGAACTTCCAGATGAAGTGTGTGTGTGTGTGTGTGTGATTTATTTATTTTCGCGCACTAAATCAGTTACAGATTACATTAAATTTATTTCTGCATTCTCTATCTCTCTATCTCTCTCTCTCTCTCTCACACACACACACACACATAACACACAAACACACACACACATGTACACATTAAAATCACAGTTAACTTTGTCTTGCAGTGCAAAGCATTTGTCATCTTAGGATGATAATGTTCACCTGTTGTTACACAGTGGAAACTATATCATGAAATAACACGTTGAACGGCAGTTTTAACATTTGAATGTAATACACATTCTGATTCATCTCCAACAAATCTTAGAATATCATTAAGCATGCATTTATCACATACAGCTCACTAAGTTTTAACAACTGTATCTGCCTTAATAAAATTGAAATGAGATCGAATTGCGTTTCGTGGACAAACAGTAAACAATATGAATAACATTTTTTTTACTGTAACTGTCAACAATTTTGTTGCACTGAATCAGAAACCGTCCACTGTGATTAATCCTTCAAAGTCATACATACCTCAAAAGTAACAGTCTTCAGATTATATAAAGCAGCCTTTCTTGGAAAACTGTTCACGTTTACTTTTGAAAAGGCGTTTAGATCATTGCCAAAACTTTGGATGTGAGAACTAAACTCACTTTCTAATTAATAACAGATGCACAACAGTCTTCTTTAGAGGGTGAACATTGATTTCTCTTACAGTTTCACTACGCAATACCTTCTGAACAAGAATTGACAATTTATATTCTTGTAATAAGCACTGATATATACATAGTTGTTACAAGGCACATCTGCAAGTAAGATATCGAGTTACTTCATTTGGCTATCACGAAATCAACTGTCTCCATGTTTCACTCTACTGTGATAAATCACGCACGTGGTGCCATTATTGCATCATAATCGAAAATTGAGAATCTTTATGTTAGATATACCCCACAGTTCTTCAGATAGCCTAGTAATGCTGCTTCAAATTTTGTGTTGATGTGTCTTGCTCTCAAGAATAGGTATCTCTCCCATTTCTCAAGTTCTCGTAGTCTTTTGGTCCATACTGCGCTTCTCCCATCGCCCACATACTTTGAATTCTGCAACGTGGAAACAGAAGCAGAAGATTTCCTGTGTTCTGGAACTGTAACATGTAATTCATAAGCGACATGTGAATTTTATTAGTAGGAGTAGTGCACATCAGATTTACATGGGAGAACAGCGTGTGTGTGCACAAGTCCAAAGAAAGACTTGAATGACAATTGCTGTGATGGCACAGCATCAGTAACATACTATTTCTATGGGGTGCCTTGTTTTTATAACCTAAGTTCTTGCTGAGCAGTATGCTGAGAGACCTGTTTCGGTAAGTCATAACCTGTTCCAACAAGCAAAACCGCTTAGCCAGCATGTTGAGAGTTGCCGATGTCTGGACATGTGCATTGAAGGAATCGTCATACATCACTGAGCTCACTTGAATGCAGGAGTGCTTTCTCCGGCATGTCAGGACTTGCACATGTAAGGAATAGGTAACACAATCTCAAATGGATATGGCAATAATCTTCGTCTCACCACATCTAAGCATTATAATAAACGGTATGGTTACACGGGCTGTTTTTATAGAAAAAGGTACACAAAGCAATTAATGACATTAGCTACTAGTGGGCATTGATTAAGTAAAAGAGAAAGTTGAAAATTTGTGTTGGACCTGGATTCGAATCTAGTTCTCCTGATTACTAGTCAGATGCGCTGACCACCACTGCACCACCCGGTCACATTGGTCATCGCAACTACATGGGATATCCTACCACATCTTCCGTCGGACCCAATTTCTCAACTTATCCAGACACCAGTGACGTAGCGCTCCTTGCCCATTATCCTCGTTACTCGAGGCGTTCCTCCGATTCCCACAAGAGTTCGAGCGTGGTGTGCATTGGCACTGTAGAGATCAGTGATCGTCCCCGTAACAAGTAACGAAGATAATGGGCAAGGGGTACTACATCACTGATGTGTGGATAAGGTTGAGACTTTGGGTGCGACGGAAGGCGTGCAAGGGTAGACCGCGTAGTTGCGATTACCACTGTGTTCGGACAGCACTCTGGTCAGCGCCTTTCACTAGATTGAACAAAACCCGGGCTCCAACCCTCGTCTGGGAAAAAATTTCAACTTTGTCCACCCATTTAATCAATGCCCTCAGGCAACTACCTTTGTATTTTCATTTATAGTGGCTCCAGGAGCAAAATGAAAAAAAAGAACATAAACCACATGCATAATTAAGGCGTGAAATTAACTTGTGCCTGGAATACGGGCACATCGTGGTGCACAGGTGATAAGCGAGAGGCCACTGCTCAGGTTTTGAAACAAAAGTCATATTACCTGCTAGTTGTGAGCGGTCAGTGCCCTGGAAGTGAGATAAAATCCCTCGCAAAAGCAGACAGACAACTCCTCACACATACATATTACTAGGCTCCAACCTACTGTGAATATGAGCTTCTAATTTTAGCTTTGTAATTGTGTCCTTGTATTCAATTCTCCTTTGAAATCGAATATGATCTCTCGTTACCTGTTCCCAAGATCCAGAGAGAAATCTACTTATAATTACTTGAACTGTTTCCAAATCTTTCGAATTTGTAGAATGAAACATTGGTGGCTGTCTTTCACTGATGAAATTGTCTCATAGCAACTTCTCATTGCATTTGAATCTTTCAGTTAACATTCGACAGCCATCATAAAATTCAAGCAATATTTTTGTTTCCCATAGTTCCTTCTTAACAGGTATTAGTTCATTATCATGTGAATTATTGCCTGACACTTTCAAAGATAGCAAGGAAACTTATAACTCTACGAATTCAGACATCTTATCCCAGTGAACACATTCACTGTGTGCTGATGACTCGTTGGAAACTGTCTTCCAAGCGTGAACGTCAAGTATCTTTTCGTTCACTCCAAGCCTGCACATTGCATACTGATATCTACGTCGTCATCTTCCAGTAATGATCTGCCACTTTTATCTAATACAGCGTTAAGAACACAGGTACATTTTTATCTTCTGTTAGCATTTATGATGTCGAGAAGGGATGGTTCTGTTTATGAACATTTGTAACACTGAGAATTTTGGCATAACTTTGAAGATCTAGTGTTGCGTAATTTTTTCAATTTGGTTTGCTTTTAAACAATAGAACGTATAATCCTCCCGTTCCCTGGTATCTCAAAATGAAAATTATTAAATCATCTCCATTGATGTCTACCTCTGAATTACCAGTTATCCACAGTCTTCACATCAGTTTAAATCTGATTCCATGTACAACATCACGCATTTTGTCTATTTGTCTGTTAAAATATTGTCCCGTAGAAGAAGGTGTAAGTAGTTGAATGACAAACACTAGCTTCACTTAACGATGGTTTATTCAGCACTTACACATACAAGACCAGGAGCGAACTGCCTCCGGCCAGTACACATGCAGTATATATACATCTACAGAACATTCCAGTACAATGATTCTTGACATTTTTGGATACTTCTAGAATGTGCTCGAACCGAATATAGAAATTAAAATTGTACGGACAAGGTTAGTTTTGAACTCACGACCCTCCATACAACAGCTTCTTCTGCGACATTGCTTCGTCCGTAACAGAACAGCGTCTGGGTGTTACGTCGTCCTAGTTCGGGAACGAGTCATCGGTCCTGCATACTCCGACTCCTAATGACTGATTCTCACCCTAGCGGTGATCTTCTTAGTTCTTTTGCCGCTACGCTCTTCGTCACCTTTCCGCTTGTTGCCTGTCGCTGGAGCTTCGAATTTACACTGGGTTGCAGGTTCCTCTTAGGGGTTCATTCGAAGGACGTGGACCGTATATATGATCTTTCGTCGTCTTGCGTCGGCGTTGAAATCTTCAAGACAACTGTCTAACATCCTTACAAGGTCCGAAGTAGTGCCTGAGGAGCTTCTCAGAGAGACCGACCTTCCGAACTTGAGTGAAGATACAGACAAGGTCACTAGGCTCGTAGACAACAGGGCGGTGGCTCGCGTCATACCTTCGACAATCGCTTTCTTGAGCCTGCAGCGTGCGGAGTCGAGCTAACTGCCGAGCTTCCTCAGCTCTGGTTAACACCTGGCCGATGTAGTCGTCGTCCACGTCATAAGGATGTAACGGAAACACAGTGTCCATCGACGTAGTCACCTCACGTTCATGCACAGGGAAAAAAGGCATACATCCTGTGGTGTCCTCTTTGGCAGTGTTGTAGGCAATCATCACGAAAGGTAGCACCTGATCCCAGTTGCTCTGCTCAACATCGACGAACATTGATAGCATGTCGGCCAAGGTCTTATTAAGGCCTTGCGCAAGCCCGTTAGTTTGCGCATGGTAAGCAGTCATCAAGTGATGAGTAATGTTGCACCGCCGGATTATCTCTGTTACAAGAATCGATTAGAAAACTTTCTCTTCTTCCACAATTAACAGCCTTGGGGCACAGTGTTTTTTAAAGCAATGTCTTCCACGATGAATTTGGCTACCTCGGATGCTTCGGCTGTTTTCACGGGTTTTGTAGTGGCATAGCGTGTCAGATAATAAGTGTAAACAATAATCCATCTATTGCCACTAGCAGACGTTGGAAATCGTCCGAGGAGATCAATCCCAACTCGCTGGAAAGGCGTTTCGGCTGGTGAAATTGGTATGAGTGGGCCAGGTGGTTTCTGAGGAACTGTCTTTCTCCTCTGGCACTCTCGACAGTGCGACACATAGTGACGGACACTCCTAAATAAACCTGGCCAAACAAATATCTCTCGCGGATTCTGTCGTATGTCTTAATAAATCCTAAATGTCCGGCCTCAGGTGTGTCCGAAATTTCTGTAGAACATCTAAGTGCATGTGTTTAGTAATCATTGGTAGCCACCTCTTTCCAAACGGATCAAAGTTTTTCTTCCAGAATGAGATTTTCACTCTGCAGCGGAGTGTGCGCTGATATGAAACTTAATGGCAGATTAAAACTGTGTGCCCGACCGAGACTCGAACTCGGGACCTTTGCCTTTCGCGGGCAAGTGCTCTACCAACTGAGCTACCGAAGCACGACTCACGCCCGGTACTCACAGCTTTACTTCTGCCAGTATCCGTCTCCTACCTTCCAAACTTTACAGAAGCTCTTCTGCGAACCTTGCAGAACTAGCACTCCTGAAAGGAAGGATATTGTGGAGACATGGCTTAGCCACAGCTTGGGGGATGTTTCCAGAATGAGATTTTCACTCTGCCGCGGAGTGTGCGCTGATATGAAACTTCCTGGCAGATTAAAACTGTGTGCCCGACCGAGACTCGAACTCGAGACCTTTGCCTTTCGCGGGCAAGTGCTCTGCCAACTGAGCTACCGAAGCACGACTCAGGGCCGGTACTCACAGCTTTACTTCTGCCAGTATCCGTCTCCTACCTTCCAAACTTTACAGAAGCTCTCCTACGAACCTTGCAAGGTTCGCAGGAGAGCTTCTGTAAAGTTTTTTTAGATATCTTGGCGTCCTTCTTCTGCTCAGCAGAGAGATCCTGGAGTGCAGCGAGACAGTCACTATCTTCATCAAAGTCTTGATGGTCTTGCACAGGGTTGTTTGAGAGACAGTCGTCACCTTGGTGTTTTATTCCACTTTTGTACACTATGGTAATGTCATACTCTTGAAGACCTAGTGCCCACCTGGCGAGTCGTCTTGTTGGATGCTTAAGAGCTGTCAACCAACAACGTGAATGATGGTCTGTAACAATTGTGAATGGCCTTCCATATAGATACTGTCGAAATTTGCACATGGCCCAGATCACAGCAAGACATTCCGTTTCTGTAGTTGAGTAGTTTCTCTCGGCTTTTTTAAGTGCCCTAGATGCTTAGGCTATGACTTTCTCTTTTCCATCCGAAATTTGCAACAGAACAGCACCGATCCCATACCCGCTGGCATCTGTGTGTAGTTCTCCAGATGCTCTCTCATCGTACAGACCAAGTACAGGGTCAATCGTCAGAACTTTTCGGAGCACATCGAAATAATCTTGTTGAGCACCACCACAGATAAATTTAAAATCAGCTTTTGACAATTCTTGGAGTGGCCTCGCTTTGATACAAAAGACTTTGATATAACTACAGTAATACGAACACAATCCGAGGAAGCTTCTCACATCTCTAATACTTTTAGGAATAGTAAATTGCTTTATAAATCTCACCTTTTCTGAGTCTAGCCGCACACCTTCGTTTGACACAAGGTGTTCAAGTATTTTGATTTCGTTTGCTCCAAAGAGATACTTTCTTGGATTAAGTTTCTGTCCACCTTGTTGGAGACAAGAACTGCCCTCAATCTTTTTATACTTTCATCAAATGTCTCTGAGAACACTATAATTTCATCTAAATAACAAAGACACATCGTCCACTTCAGGTGCCTTAGAAGATTATCCACCATCCATTCAAAAGTTGCAGGTGCATTACACAAACCAAACGGTATTACCTTAAACCCATACAGGTCCTCAGGGGTGATGAATGCAGTTTTCTCACGATCAGCCTCATCTACTTCGATTTGCCAGTATCCCTATTACATGTCCATAATTGAGAGAAACTTAGCTTCCTTTAGACAATCTAGTGTATCGTCAATTCGTGGAAGAATGTAAACGTCCTTTTTAGTTATCTTATTAAGCTTCCTGTAATCAACACAAAAGTGCCATCTGCCATCGTTCTTCCTGACGAGGACCACTGATGACGAACATGGGCTCTGCGAAGGCTGAATGATATCATTCTTCGTCCTTTTCTCTACCTCTTTGGCTTATTGGTTGATGGTCTCCAGTGCCAATCCGGTGCTTCACCGTCGATTTGTCTCATTTTCTCTTCACCTGTGGATTGAAGCATTCAGAGAACCCTTGAAAAATAGCAAGTAGCTTCTTCTGTTGTTCCTTAGTGAGATCTGGTGATAGTCGAGCTAGAAGATCGTGTCTCATAGTGGTAGAGCTAATTTCGCCCACAGACTCGGCGTGGGAGGTTTCTATGACGCTCAGCTGTTCTTCAGTTAATGGCTCAGCGTTTTCTACGCACATTCGTCTTGCAAGGATCTGCTGTTCTCTGCGACAGTCAACTATCCACAATTTACCGAATCCGTTCTTAAACGAGACGACAGAGGCTGGAATGACCAAGTTATTCCTCAGTGGTATGCTTCTCTTACATTCCACTGCAAGATCCATGGGTTGATGCATGGAATGACACGTGACAGTTACGTTTCTAGCGCTGACTGAAGGAATGATCCCTTCATCCAGCACACATAGCCTCCACACACTCGGATGCGCTTCTTCCTGTCCACAGTATCTCATCTCGTCTAGCATAATCTTCGAGCGGTCACAATCTATAATTGCCTGAGAATCTTTCAAAAAGTCCCATCCGAGAATGACGTCATGACTACACTCTTGTAAGACAATGAATTCTAAGGGCTGTGTATGGCCACTTATACCCACACGAATGGTACATCTTCCTGTAAGTTTAACATATTTCCCATTAGCCACCTTCAGCAGAGATGTTTTGCTGTCGACGAATACGGTTTTCTGCAACTAGCGACGGTACTTCTCCGAAATGACTGAATATGATGCTCCAGAGTCTACAACAGCTTGGGCTGGTAGGCCATCCATAAGGATATCGGCGTACTTTCCTATCATTTTCGTAGTGATCGACGGCGGAGGATTTTTCTCTTCGCTGACCTCACCTCCAAGTAAGGTCGCATCTTTTAGTATTACAGGTTGCGGGGGCAAGGTGATCGGCTGGAGCTTCTAAAGGGAGATGGAGACCTTGATCGGCGTGTTGGGGAGCGTCCTCTAATGCGGCTAGCTTGTAGCAATGGTGACCTACGTCGTCCTGCATCCACATCTTCTTGTTCATCTTCGTCGTCCCTGAGTTGGCGTCGGCTAAGATCGGTCTGATGTCTTCTGGCGCTGGCGTCATCAAATATCCGCGCCCTTTCTCGACTATAGCGCACCACATCTCCCGGTCGTCCACGGTGGAAGCATACTGATTAGTTATCCTGGGTCCTCCAGACCTCAGTCTTCCTTGGTGCCCAAACAGGTTCTCATGCGGTATTGTAGGAACATAACTCCGCCTGGGTCTCGACTTTTTAATGAAGGACGAGCGATTGAGTTCAATGTCTGCTCCACTTCCACCCTTATGACCTCTTGAAGCGTCTCGCTTGTTTGCTCGCCGTGCAATCCAAGTGCCTTCTGAACTTTCTCTCTCACTATCTGACGAAGAACACTTGTGAAATCAGTTGCTTCCTCCACCAAAGACATCGATACGATGTTTGGAAGCCGTTCAAACTTCTTGCTTGTAATTCTTTTTTGATGCATTGTGGCTATATACTGGCACCATTTTATGAAGTCGTATGCTGTCGAAACCTCCTTCAGGAGTAGGGCTTGATACATCCTTCATGAGATGTGCAACCTTATCTTCCTCCTTCATCCTAGGATCCACTATTTCGCACAGCTCCAAGACGTCTTGAATGTAGGATGCTGTAATTTCCCCTGGACGCTGTTCCCGGCACTTTAATTTATCTTCAGCCTTTCACTTCTGTCGTTGTGTGTCGCCGAAATAATTACGCAGTTCCTCCTGGAGTACTTCCCAGTTTGTGAACTTCTCCTTGTTGATCTCATACCATTGCTTGGCTGTTACCCTTCTAGTAGAAAAATACGTTAGCCAAACACCCGGTGTCATCCCATTTGTTAAATTTAGCTATACGCTCATATACCTTCAGCTACTTGTTTGGACCTTGTCCATTGTCACCAGAGAACCGGGAGGATGTCTCATGTAGTGGCTGTCATCGTAACGTGGTCTTCTTCTTCTGTCTCCGATAGATTGCGATCTATGGCTCGCTCGGGTTTCTCGCTACGTAAACGGCAGCTCTGTCGTGGCCTGATTGGAGCCACTTTGTCGTCGGTAATGTGCGTTATCACACGTTCCAATATCGAGCGTCTACACCAGAATAATTTCACGTAGAAGAAGGCGTAATTAGATGAATGACGAACACTAACTTCACTTAACGAAGGTTTATTAAGCACTTGCACATACAAGAACGCGGAGCGAAGTGCCTCCGGCCAAAACAGGTGCATTATATATACACCTACAGAACAGAATGTACAATGATTCTTGACATTTTTGGATACTTCTAGAATGTACTCGAACCAAATATAGAAATTAAAACTGTACAATCTAGGTGAATTATGAACTCATGACTCTCCATGCAACAGTTTAGTACCATAACCACTACACCACGGAGTTACTCAGTTTCTTCTGCGTCAATATGAAGCTGTCTGTCTATTCCACTATCCTATAAACTTCGTTAACCCTTCTTCATCTTTTTCATCATTGTCATCATGATCATCATCACCTTCCCAATTGTCATCTTCTCCTTGTTCTTCACCTTCCCTAAATATCTTGTTTTCTTTGGCTTTTGGATTTGAGAATCATGTTGATAGCCGCAACTCAGTCGGCTTCTGAACTGATTATAAGCAGATGTCCCAACCTATACCACAATACAGAAATTGCTCTCGTAGGTCAGAATATGTCAAATACAAAGAAAGTTATCGAAATTCATACAGTAACACACATTTCGAGAAATGCATTAAAATTTGTATTAGAGTTAGGAAGACCGCAGAATACATGCCTCAAATTATGTTCGTATTGTTTGAAAAGAATAAGTACATTAACGTTGTCTCTGTTTCAGAATTTGGCTATAAGATATATAATCATACAATGGAAGTAATAGCATTTAGTGAAATAAACGGGTTGCATTTACGACAATATTGAAAAACACAGGTTTGATCGATACTTGACGTAAGAAAATGTTCTCAAGCAGTCTTCCAACAAGGACAGTTACTAATACTGACTTTGAATATTTCGCTACAAAACGGGAAATACAGCATTACTGGGGTGCGTTTCTGAGAGGTGCCTTACTCAAAACTCCAGATGGAAAGTCAACCTGTTTCACGTCGGGTAATGTTATGTATTACCTCGATAGCTTCACGAAGTTATCGCCTCAAGAAATAGCGACGAATTTCAACAACTACACAATAAAGTACAACACCTTAAAATCACCTAAAGGTCAGTGTTTGGACATCTTTATTTCTGAAATCTAGATAAATTAGGAAGTCGTAAGCACACACTGACAGTATCACAACTGATGCCATCGAACATGATGTTACGTTCGACGTATCAGAAAAGAAATATCGCAACTGCTGTCATTAACCCCACAATTCACACGGAAGTGCCTAGTAGAAGTTTCATGCGTATTAAATTGCCTTTCTCACTTACCTCTAATACCATATTGAACATCAATCACATAGGTGATAACTAAATTCTAGACAGAGTTGCTTACAGACATGAAACTTACGACCTGAATGACATTATTTCCACATTGTTAAGGGAGATATAGTCATACAAGATCAAGAATGACTACAAATATGATACAGAGAAAATGTAAAAGTCAGTGCAAAACTGAACGTAAGTACAATAAAACTCTTAAATGATGTGATATGATGAGTAATTTATGCGCTGGTTTTAAGCTGAAAAAGAAACTTTACCGACAGCAGAATTTCCAGTACATGTTAGTAACGTTAGCGTCCTATTCTCAATAGTAACTTTTCTAGAGTTCATTCCACAATGCTTCTCATAGACATACGTTACATCAGTTATGGTCTGCAGTAACATTTGATATTTAGATTGTGGAATCACCAGATTCGTCCATTTACATGCCGGTTGTGAAGAGATACATATCAGAAATAAGTAAATCAGAAAGAGATCAAGACGGAAATCTTGTGGGCTTCAATGGTGAAGAAATAACTGTTCGATTTTCTTAAGGATAAATATGTACATTGCACGCAGACAGCATTTTATTTCTAAAACGAAACCAACGAATACGGAGATTAATAAGAAGATAATGAAGAAGAACACGAAAGTGAAGAACGTGTTAACTTCTCACAATTGACAAACATTGTTATCACTGGGATACGAAGTGATACGCAAAGTAACATAATTCTCTGTGAACACTCATTCCACAGTGTAGTGAATGAAGAAGAAAAAGATGGTAATAATGATGATTATGATTCTCTTTGACAGCTCTATTACTCGTTTAGAATGTAAGTTTAAATTACTTGTTCAACTACAGGTGGTTACCATTCACTACGATTCCATATCGACTGTGGTGCAAAATTAAAACTGACTTACGTCTCTATATTGAAGGAAGACGCCTCGACGAAACGGGACTGTTGAAAGTTGCTGATATTGACCCAAAAAAATTATGGACTTAACTTGTTTTCACAAATCAAATAATAAATAACCAAATCACTGATCATGTGCACAATCCGAGTATTGCAATGCTAATGAAAGGATATGCATCTTTTACGTCGAATGATGCAGTCGCATTGCAGAACGATAGTTCGCTGAAAAGAGACGAAGAAAATCTGATGATAATGATTGACGATTCGGCTCATATATCCGCACGTATGATACTTGGGTTCACAGAGAATTCCAGAAAGATTATTTTAAATGCTTGGCATGAATTTTAGACTGATAACGCACCAGTAAATACACCAGTTGTATTATCTCACATAAAACAGACACCTAGTCGAACATTGTGCTCCAACAAAATGTACCGGGAAATACCAGGAATACTTGTGTTCGACAACGAGCAAATACCGTTATGGGACATTTTAAAAATGATCTGATATTGACTCTAGCCCTCCGTCATTAGGATTTAAATGAATATGTTGCCATATTATGGATCCCTTTGTACCGTGCAACATTTGTGCCACAAACTTTTGAGCTACTATCATACTTTAGGAGTTACTCTAGGTGGCAATAGTTAGTGACTCACCTTGTATACAGTACGTTCATATACACAAACATCCGACATGTACCGAGTCTGTGACGACAGTACAATAAGAAAACGAGACACATGAATGAAATGCATTCTCTAAGTGGTGATAAATTATTAAAGTATTTGCAGTCTTAGAAAAATTCACAGAAGTGAATGATCAGCTGCGTAATTCGCTATTAACTAATAACCGCAGGTTACCACAAATAAAAGAACACACAAAGAGCGCCATTTTTGGTTGCAGGGACATAAGAGTTACGTTGTTCTATGTTCAGTTTTCGTTTGACGGAACAGGTATGTTTTCTCATGGTGGAGGTGGAATAAACAGGATTACAACAATTTTGTTTACATTGAACGAACTTCGTTGTTGTTCGTCTGAAGTGTACTATAGAAACGAATTTTCTCCACAGATCGCTCTTCCTCTAATGGAGCACATCTGAAATTGCATATACAACATCACTTTATTTGAGTCTCACACCCTACACAGTCTAACAAATCAAAGCTCCGTTATAGACCACCTGATACCAACACTCGGTCATTTCGCTCTGTCAGTGCTACCTTAAAATAGCAAGAGAGCACATTCAGCTTCCGTACAAACTCACGTCTAACCCTCACACGAACACGCTTTAGCACGAGAGAACGGGTCGCAGTGTAGGAGGCGACTGTAGCGCTACCCTTCCAGAACCGCAGAACAACAGTATTAAGGAAGGAAGCCCACGAGAAAGACAGGCCGCGGCGTGTACGTCACAGGACGTGCCACCGCAAAAAAAAGGTTCAAATGGCTCTGAGCACTCTGGGACTTAACTGCTAAGGTCATCAGTCCCCTAGAACGTAGAACTACGTAAACCTAACAAACCTAAGGACATCACACACATCCATGCCCAAGGCAGGATTCGAACCTGCGACGGTATCGGTCGTGCAGTTCCAGATTGAAGCGCCTAGAACCGCTCGGCCACACCGAGCGGCTAGTGACACTGCGGGTCTTATGAGTGCCAGCAGCCATCACGAGCAGGGAGCGAGTAACTATTTCAGACGTTTTTCATAATTTTTGACTATTTGTCCAAACGAATGCAAACTCTCGACAGCACACGAAAAATTTAAGACCTTTAGTGGATACCTGGTCAATTATATACTGATTTCCCGTGGGCCCTGCACGAAGCCGAGTGTTCGCGAAGTATGGCGAACAGCTCGATTTGTGGGACATCACAAGTTCGTTGCTATGCCTGTATTCTTTTGGGCTCCAGCTGGTGTGGTTCTGAGGTGACACCTGCCTCCTTGTTTTTTAATGTATGCAACCGTCATCATTAGATTCGTACTCGCTCCGTTTCTGTTTTCTTCTGCCAATACCTGCACCAATTACCGATCCTCTGCAGATCTTCGGCATATTTCAGTACTGTTTTATACGGTTGCGACTTTTTTCTGTATAATGTATATAATGCATCATGGCGAGCAAATACGACCGCAGAACCTGGGTTTCAACCGTCTGCCACCTGGTAACAGCAAAGGCTTAGTGTAATTTTAGAATTGGTGCAGTACATGGGAAACTGAACACCAGCTTTTATTTTTAATGCGACACTTTCTAACATTTTATGTGAGCACAACTACGTAGCTGTCTATACGGATTCGTCTAGGAAGAGGAACTCCCTTGGTTATCCTGTCGTTTTCCTGAATCGTGTCCTTAAGATTCGACTACCTCAAACATTTGCTTTCTTCAACGCAGAATTATATGCGACGTTGCTGGCACTGGAGCAGATGAGACGTACTTCGAGAGCTAAATTTCTTGTCTGTTCCGATTCTCTGAGTGCCCTTCAAACTTTGAAACGTTTGTACCCAACAGATAAAGCATCCCAGAATATCCGCACTTTCATTCCCCGCAATACCCATGTGACGTGGTACCCAGCCAAAAGACACATCCAAGCCAAGAAGGTGTGTCGTGATCCTCAATTATTTGAATGCGCCATCCTCCTGCATGCTGTCACCTCGCTGCTGAGGTACGTCATGTGTCGATGGGAAGACGAGCGGCTCGAAGTGACAGGCAATAATCTTCGTCTAGCAAAGCCCACAACGCTTCCATGGCTTACGTCCTTTCAGTCACGTCCTCCTTACTCGCCTTCCCACAGGCCACAGCCCTATGACGCATGGCTTCTTTCTACGACGAGAGGCCCTCTAATGTGTGAACTACATGTTATTTTCGAACCAGCGGGCCGCTTTGACTGTTCCGCCTGTTATGCCCTCAATTTTAAGGGGAGAAGGAAGGCAATTTTTATCCCTATTCTGCCAATGCTATTTTACCTTTTGTGTAGGTACACTTTTCAAAGGAACTATGAGTGATAAAACAACGAAATTTTTAGTGCATATATACAACATATATGCCTCAATTTACAAGTAAAATGAACATAATATCTCTTATGGTTTTGAAGTAAAAAAATATTCTTTCACTAGTAAAATTTAACTTTTTTGTACATTAATTATTATAAAACAGTTTCTGATCGTTTGATGATTCCCAATTTACTTGTAATAACTTATTACTATCTGCAGTACAAATTGACCAAATTTCATGTTTGTAACCCCATTAGTTTATCAAATAATGGTACCTGAAAGAAAGAAATGTACTTTTTGAGAAAAATCCATTTGAAGTTCACTGTTGCAATTCTAGTGTAGTTACTGATGAGAATTACTTACCACTAAAATGTTCCTGCACCATACTGAGCATCATCTGAATCATACTGATCTTTTCTTCTCGTGGTCGCTCTTTCTTCTGTCTGGCTTCTTTTGTGCATTTTAAATTAGCAATATCTGCTTTGCGGATTCTCTCTTTATCTACACTCCTGGAAATTGAAATAAGAACACCGTGAATTCATTGTCCCAGGAAGGGGAAACTTCATTGACACATTCCTAGGGTCAGATACATCACATGATCACACTGACAGAACCACAGGCACATAGACACAGGCAACAGAGCATGCACAATGTCGGCACTAGTACAGTGTATATCCACCTTTCGCAGCAATGCAGGCTGCTATTCTCCCATGGACACGATCGTAGAGATGCTGGATGTAGTCCTGTGGAACGACTTGCCATGCCATTTCCACCTGGCGCCTCAGTTGGACCAGCGTTCGTGCTGGACGTGCAGACCGCGTGAGACGACGCTTCATCCAGTCCCGAACATGCTCAATGGGGGACAGATCCGGAGATCTTGCTGGCCAGGGTAGTTGACTTACACCTTCTAGAGCACGTTGGGTGGCACGGGATACTTGTGGACGTGCATTGTCCTGTGGGAACAGCAAGTTCCCTTGCCGGTTTAGGAATGGTAGAACGATGGGTTCGATGACGGTTTGGATGTACCGTGCACTATTCTGTGTCTCCTCGACGATCACCAGAGGTGTACGGCCAGTGTAGGAGATCGCTCCCCACACCATGATGCCGGGTGTTGGCCCTGTGTGCCTCGTTCGTATGCAGTCCTGATTGTGGCGCTCACCTGCACGGCGCCAAACACGCATACGACCATCATTGGCACCAAGGCAGAAGCGACTCTCATCGCTGAAGACGACACGTCTCCATTCGTCCCTCCATTCACGCCTGTCGCGACACCTCTGGAGGCGGGCTGCACGATGTTGGGGCGTGAGCGGAAGACGGCCTAACGGTGTGCGGGACCGTAGCCCAGCTTCATGGAGACGGTTGCGAATGGTCCTCGCCGATACCCCAGGAGCAACAGTGTCCCTAATTTGCTGGGAAGTGGCGGTGCGGTCCCCTACGGCACTGTGTAGGATCCTACGGTCTTGGCGTGCATCAGTGCGTCGCTGCGGTCCGGTCCCAGGTCGACGGGCACGTGCATCTTCCGCCGACAACTGGCGACAACATCGATGTACTGTGGAGACCTCACGCCCCACGTGTTGAGCAATTCGGCGGTACGTCCACCCGGCCTCCCGCATGCCCACTATACGCCCTCGCTCAAAGTCTGTCAACTGCACATACGGTTCACGTCCACGCTGTCGCGGCATGCTATCAGTGTTAAAGACTGCGTTGGAGCTCCGTATGCCACGGCAAACTGGCTGACACTGACGGCGGCGGTGCACAAATGCTGCGCAGCTAGCGCCATTCGACGGCCAACACCGCGGTTCCTGGTGTGTCCGCTGTGCCGTGCGTGTGATCATTGCTTGTACAGCCCTCTCGCAGTGTCCGGAGCAAGTATGCTGGGTCTGACACACCGGTGTCAATGTGTTCTTTTTTCCATTTCCAGGAGTGTATTTGCACCAAGGATTTTGCAGTATTTCCACAAGATTTTATGCCCAATAATTCCAAAACATCTATTTTTCTAATTACACCATCACTGAAGCATAAAATAGCCTCATAAACACCAAATTTGAGAGTTTAAGCTTAACAAATACAATTTCTTGTAACCGGTTCCAAAAGACATAATTTACACATTCACTTAAATTTTGGGTGTTCCCATGAAGACATTTCTTCTACAAGGTATCTTTACAAAGATCTCTAAATATTGGTTTAATTTCATTCATTACTGATGCAGGTAAAGAATGTTTGTGGTCTGCATTTTTCCTGTACTTGCACCAAGTGTCAGGATCATTCAGGCAAAGACCGTGCACTGGATTTTCATTTGTGGAAAGCTCATGGAAAAAGATAGCCCATACAGCTTTTTTCACGTTTTCCAAATACGCTACATTGGCCAAGTCATAATACTTCTGTAATCTAATTCTTTAAACATTTGTCAGGTGACCTTTACCATCTATCTTCTTACCACCATCCGATACTGTTTTTGACTTTTCTTTTAATAATCTTCTCAAACTGGACCCCATTCTCTTCTATATCGGCGTAAGGCACTCTAATTTAGAAATTGTGACATTAGGACCATAGGGTTGTTCTGTACATATCCGGTCATAAGCCTCGCTGACACCGTCGCCAGGTTGCACAGAGCGTCTAGAAAACCATCATACCTCACGAAAAAAATTGTAATTATGTAAAACAAAAAGAAAGACCAGGCATTTCAAATATGTTAAAAAATGAAAATCGAATTTTTGAAGGCCACGTGCCTTTCGTCTCACCTTAACTAACGTTCAAACGAATGTGGTTCGAGTTTTAAAGTTTTTTTTACCGAAATGTCGTAAGCAGCTGTGTCCAACATTTTTACCAAGATTTTGGGGAGATGGTTTTAATGGGTTCACGGGGTGACTGACTCATCCAAGTTGTTTTTGTAAGTGGGCAGGCCAGTGATAATTCCTTGTGCTTTTCTTTTAGGTCATTCGACGTTTTACTTGTTTTTTAATTTAATGCATAGCTACTTTTCCTCTTTCTTAGTTGTCTTATGGCATGTGATATGGAGTGACTGTGTGGTCATTCCGAGAGAGTGAGTGAGCAACAGTTTTAGAATTTTAGAGATCGTCTCCACATTAGTTTGTTTTAATGAGTGTTAGAGCACTGATGACCCCACCTTTGAGCACCCATAAGATTCAAACATACACACCTGTAATGCAGCATCTAAAAAAGAGTTTGCAAACTTCTGACTCATTCATACATACTGCGAAAAGTAATTATCCTACACTGCTTCTTGGTGTTTGCACGTCAAACATAACATTTACGCACTAAATTTGTAATTGTGTAATGTTTCAGAGTAATATTCAGAACTTAGAATAGAAGGTTCTAATTGTGGTTTCTGTTTCATGTTTAAGATGCGTAGCCGCTATACTGTGACAGGAAAACAATATGACTGTACAACTGTCTAAGTACGAAACGTAACTGTGCTACCTTATGAATGTAGAGTTGTACAGCGTTTCTAAAACAATATTCTCTACCTACTAGGAAATGTGACCTAGAATCTGTGACTGTAAGTTTTCAACAATAGATATTGTTATACTGACTGACTTATTGAACGACCACATACAATTACTGATACTAATCTGAATCTATATAGGGATTTATAATTATTCGCTGTTCCCTGAAAACGCCGAAATAGATTTTGTCATTCCCCAGATATTAATTCTCACCTGCGCCGAAAGGTAACGAAACTTAGCTCCGTTCTCACACCCTACCTGTGATGTAACACTTTTCTCCACGTTGACCTGAATGATTTTACTAAAAGCGCTGTTAAGCAGTCGTTATTAAATAAGCTAAGCAGATGAATAGGAAAAAGAATCCTGTAATGTTTGAATACTCCATTAGTAGTGTAGAGCTTGACACAGTCACGTCGATTAAATATTTGAGCGTAACACTGTAGAGCGATATGAAGTGGGACAAGCATATAATGGCAGTTGTGGGAAGGCGGATAGTCGTCTTCCGTTCATTGGTAGAATTTTGGGAAGATGTGGTTCATCTGTAAAGGAGACTGCTTTTAAAACACTAATATGGCCTATTCTTGAGTACTGCTCGAGCGTTTGGGATCCCTATCAGGCCGGATTGAGGGAGGACATAGAAGCAATTCAGAGGCGGGCTGCTAGATTGGCTACTGGTAGGTTTGATCATCACGCGAGTGTTACGGAAATGCTTCAGGAACTCGGGTGGGAGTCTCTAGAGGAAAGGAGGCGTTCTTTTCGTGAATCGCTACTGAGGAAATTTAGAGAACCAGCATTTGAGGCTGACTGCAGTACAATTTTACTGCCGCCAACTTACAATTCGCGGAAATACCACAAATATAAGATAAGGGAGATTAGGGCTCGTACAGAGGCATATAGGCGGTCATTTTTCCCTCGTTCTGTTTGGGAGTGAAACAGGGAGATAAGATGCTAGTTGTGGTACGAGGTACCCTCCGCCACGAACCGTACGGTGGATTGCGAAGTATAGATGTAGATGTAGAAGCGGGTTACAATACTTGTCAGCGTGCTTCAGATCACACAACTGTGCAATGTGCGCGAGCACTTTAGTGCACATTAGGTTGTCAATAATGAAATGGAAATATGAAGGTCCGGCGTTAAGTAAATCAAAAGCTTATTTAAATTTGGTTCTTAGTGAGTATGAATGAGAAAGCAGGTTCGGTTAGAAGATCAGTCTTTGAAAATAACAAACATCTCTCTGTTAAACAGTATTGAACGGAGAATCACTTGATCATAGAGAGACGGGTTACGACCGGATATCATAGTTACTGATGAACATTTCCGTCTGTATGGCCGTGGTCGAGGAAACTTTTCGATTCCTGACATTTCATCCAGAGTTGCGCTGTACATCTTCGGAAGTGCTCATGGTGACTGACTCGTCAGGGACAAGGCTCAGCGCCGCCAAGAGCACTTCGAAGATGTCCAGCGCAGCTCCGGATAAAACGTCAGCAATCGAAAAGTTTTTTCTAACACAGCCATACAGACCGGAAGATTCATCACCATCTACACTCCTGGAAATGGAAAAAAGAACACATTGACACCGGTGTGTCAGACCCACCATACTTGCTCCGGACACTGCAAGAGGGCTGTACAAGCAATGATCACACGCACGGCACAGCGGACACACCAGACACCGCGGTGTTGGCCGTCGAATGGCGCTAGCTGCGCAGCATTTGTGCACAGCCGCCGTCAGTGTCAGCCAGTTTGCCGTGGCATACGAAGCTCCATCGCAGTCTTTAACACTGGTAGCATGCCACGACATCGTGGACGTGAACCGTATGTGCAGTTGACGGACTTTGAGCGAGGGCGTATAGTGGGCATGCGGGAGGCCGGGTGGACGTACCGACGAATTGCTCAACACGTGGGGCGTGAGGTCTCCACAGTACATCGATGTTGTCGCCAGTGGTCGGCGGAAGGTGCACGTGCCCGTCGACCTGGGACCGGACCGCAGCGACGCACGGATGCACGCCAAGACCGTAGGATCCTACACAGTGCTGTAGGGGACCGCACCGCCACTTCCCAGCAAATTAGGGACACTGTTGCTCCTGGGGTATCGGCGAGGACCATTCGCAACCGTCTCCATGAAGCTAGGCTACGGTCCCGCACACCGATAGGCCGCCTTCCGCTCACGCCCCAACATCGTGCAGCCCGCCTCCAGAGGTGTCGCGACAGGCGTGAATGGAGGGACGAATGGAGACGTGTCGTCTTCAGCGATGAGAGTCGCTTCTGCCTTGGTGCCAATGATGGTCGTATGCGTGTTTGGCGCCGTGCAGGTGAGCGCCACAATCAGGACTGCATACGAACGAGGCACACAGGGCCAACACCCGGCATCATGGTGTGGGGAGCGATCTCCTACACTGGCCGTACACCTCTGGTGATCGTCGAGGAGACACAGAATAGTGCACGGTACATCCAAACCGTCATCGAACCCATCGTTCTACCATTCCTAGACCGGCAAGGGAACTTGCTGTTCCAACAGGACAATGCACGTCCGCATGTATACCGTGCCACCCAACGTGCTCTAGAAGGTGTAAGTCAACTACCCTGGCCAGCAAGATCTCCGGATCTGTCCCCCATTGAACATGTTTGGGACTGGATGAAGCGTCGTCTCACGCGGTCTGCACGTCCAGCACGAACGCTGGTCCAACTGAGGCGCCAGGTGGAAATGGCATGGCAAGCCGTTCCACAGGACTACATCCAGCATCTCTACGATCGTGTCCATGGGAGAATAGCAGCCTGCATTGCTGCGAAAGGTGGATATACACTGTACTAGTGCCGACATTGTGCATGCTCTGTTGCCTGTGTCTATGTGCCTGTGGTTCTGTCAGTGTGATCATGTGATGTATCTGACCCCAGGAATGTGTCAATGAAGTTTCCCCTTCCTGGGACAATTAATTCACGGTGTTCTTATTTCAATTTCCAGGAGTGTATAACAATGACCCGGACAAAAGTACGGAAACTGGACTGCGTTAACAAAGTGAACAAATTTAACCAGATATGGTACTGCATTAAGTGCATTTAAAAGGTCGAAGAATTATGTAATGTTTTCCTGAGTGCATGAAAACCATGAAATAGCTGCTCAGTCAGTTTTCTATTCACCAAGACATTAATTTCTAATTATGAATCGCGAAATAAAAAATCCTTCCTCAATCATATTGCTCAAACATTTGTAATCGCCACAACCGCAAGTGCATTTCCAGATAGTACCCCAATCATTGTACCCTGAAGCGGAGGAAACAGCATCCCGAAAGTGTACCTCCGGGCCATCGCTGCCAAGTACAGACCAAAGTAAAAAGTGTCGTGCCCGCTAAGAAGCAAGACAGCTAGCTAGTGACGTGATCTGCCCATAAGAACATTAACTTTGATAACTCCTCCACACATTTGCTCCCTTTCGCAAAGACTGCAGATCCACTGTCACCTCTCCTCACTGTAATGGTATTTGAATTACGCAACCATTACGGCACCTCACCTCAACCTGTCGATAGCAGAAATATTCTACTCTGTTTCTGTAAAATAGCTAACATATTTCTGTGACAACATTCAGATTTGATTTCATTAATGTAGAGGTACTTTGATACATCGATATGTTTATATTACAATGATATTATTTTTATGTGTATTATTTCTTTTGTCACTATGATCCTTGACGTATAAGTCTGATTTTTCGGAGCGTAAGCGGTTATTAGAGAGTCAAGTCTTGGTCGTCATGTTGAAAAGTCGCAAATTGTAGTCAGTTTATGAAATGTGAACTTTAACAGTGACGAAGATATTTTCAAGTATGTTTTATATTGTGAAGTGATGATGCAACAAAAGTAATAAAAAAGAAGTGTACCTTAAATTCGGAATACTGATTACTTGTTTACATCACCATTGCGTTAACTTGCAAAAGTTTAATCTTCAAGAATGGTGTATGAAACACATCTATAAAACTTTTGAATATCGCAGAATAACACCTATGCCTCTTTGCATCCGAGCTTGGAATCATCACCACTTAGAGTTTCGACGATTGAGCCATGAGTTCACAACGAGACCAGCGTGGGAAACACGAAAAGGTGAGTGCCTAGTTTATCCATTATTTCACGAAATGACTTTAATAACTGTGCTCTAATGACACCTGCCACATAATATAACTTTGTTGTTGCCCGAAAATGCAATATTTAGCAGCGTGAGCAACACTACAATCATAATTAATTTTTGACCTTTGGTGTGGTAGGGTTGTTAGATCACACAGACACCCTACAAAACTTTGACTGAGGATCGGACTGCCAACGGTTTAGAGAGGATTTAGTCCCGGAATGAATGAAAAAAATAGCTCCGTTTTATGTGACTTAGTAGTCGAACCCTTCTGTAAATGTGTATATATATTGCAGACCAGTGAGATTGTCAGACTTAATGCGAGGTTCGTGCTAACATCAAGACCCCTAGCAGATAGCCGTCTCTGTGATGCAGGCAGAGTGGAGGACGAGACGCCGTTGTGCTCGCTAGAAGTCGCTGGGAGCAGATAAGCGCCTTCCTTCCCTCCCCCCACCCTCTTTTCCTAAAGTTCTGCGGTACTTGGTAGTCACCGCCGCCAATCCCTCTACCAATTCCAGACGGCTGCCAAGAAGTAACCGACGTCACCATCTCACTAAGTCGACGTTTAAATTTTGGTAGAGCAGCTGCTCTTTCCGCCAGAATAGCGAACAAAGCAATATCCATGCCCGAAGGCGCCAGATTTTGTTTAGCCTTCTACTTCTTTGTTCTCAATCTGTACACTAGTCTACAGCAATTCTGGGTCTCCGTTTTTCCCTATCTTCCGCAAGCCTCTTTCAGCCGCTTGTACACTACCGGTCTTTAAAATTGCTACACCAATAAGAAATGCAGATGATAAACGGGCTCAGATCTTTGGTGGTAGAAGAGTACAACATGGAACTAGAAAAATTGGTGCCATGTCACAATAAGTGCCATGTCAGTTACGCCGACTACAAAGAAGAATATATTAAGTTACTGTGACTTTATTTGTAAGGTATTGTACTGATATATTTCGTTTTCACTTAGTTATGCCAAAACATTGTTTACTTTCTACACTGCCCTCGTATTCACGCTTACAAACTATGCGTCGCTGTCTTTTATTTTCAACTCCTATGTGATTCCTGTAGAGCTGCTTGGAACAATTCCGCTGTTACGTTTCGTTTTTATTTAGTTACGCGAAAACGTTCTTTACATTCTGTGCTACCATCCTATTTACTCTTACGATCTTTGCGTCTCTCTCCTTTATTGTCAGCTGCTGCACGCTTCCTGTAAAGCTGTTGGATTACTTTCGCGTCTC
The DNA here is from genome assembly GCF_023897955.1 of Schistocerca gregaria. Classification (NCBI taxonomy): domain Eukaryota; kingdom Metazoa; phylum Arthropoda; class Insecta; order Orthoptera; family Acrididae; genus Schistocerca; species Schistocerca gregaria. The sequence goes on from NC_064922.1 coordinate 225,220,982, forward strand.
GGTGATCTAACTTAATGTGTATCAACATTTGCATCATTTCGGATGAGTCTACATGCTAGTTTCTAAATAACGACGATGCGCCATATTTGGGTGCACCACAGTATACGTCAGGAGTGCTGCATAGCTGGGAGAGGAATCTCAATCGGCGGTGAACCGGGATACATCTCGGTACCACTCGTTCTGCATTCATCACACTAGAGCCAACTGTATTTGTGATTTGTCGGAATGATGCTCCTATGTCCATCAAGCCAATGAATCAAACTCTCACAAAGTCCAGAAGATCCAAATAAATTGTAGACGCGCGTAATCTGGGCATGCTGTGTTGCGATCTCCAGCTGAAAAGTTCTAGTAACTTTGGACACACACAATAGTCATTCATAACATCGCACCAGTCTTTATCTGTAGAAATGATTCTTTTTTTTTTACTGAGGAAACAGAACAGAAGCTCACATAAGGATGAAGTTTTAATTAACACATTACACAGTCATGAAAATACTGCACTCTCCATGTGGTAGCGTTCTGACGATGCTAAGACACTTTCCATTTCTGTCGACGTATTGTTATTAGTATTATTGTTATTGTTGTTGCACAGTATTACAGAGTATACACAAATAGGTAAAAATGTTTAAAAATTAGTGTCTCAATTTGGTACCCAGATATTTACACTTTGTGTGACTTAATGCAACCTCTTCAGAGCACTTTGAAATGTACTGACTGGACAGTTTCCCACAGCAGATCTTATTGTCTCTTCCTCGACACCAGAGTCAAGTGCGCCAGGTTCACGACACGAAAGGAGCACTTTTCAAGGATACGACCGCACTGCTCTTTCCCTCTTCGATTGCTTTTCAGCTTCGACCATTCACGAAGTGGAAAATCATATTTCGTATCTTCCTTTTGTTTCTCAAAATTCCTTGTATAATTTTTCGACACAAGGACTTGAGTAATTTACAATGCTACATTCTTCGTTGGGTTTTGAATTAGGAGGGGGGGCGAGGGGGAAAGATAATAAGCATGCAATGTTAAGTAGCCAGTGTTCTTTGTACTTATTCGTAACATAAATTTTGTGATCCAAAGATGGAGTCAAGATGGCTTGCAGGACTTCAGCTGTACAACTGGTGAACTTTGGAGACTGCTATTGAGAACGGATGTGTTATGGTACTGTGTGTCCATATGTGTTTGGCAGCTTCTCTTCTGGCGTCGAGGCCAATAATGGATAAGCATGGAGTTGATCTGTCAGTGCCAATAAAGATCCTCATGCCTTATTCAGACGTACATCTACCTTACTTGTATGTGTTTACTCTTTTCTGGTGCTGGGGTACAATATTCAGCAGCTAAATATCCAAGTTAAGGTGGAGCGTTTCTAGTATATTGTCATTTGCTTCCCAGTTGTTTCCAGATATTTGTAGAGCAAATATTTTTTCATGTTCCTTTCTTTGGTAGATACGCGCAGTGCTGTTTAAATGACAGTGTTCGCTAGAGATTTGTTGGGAAGTAGACAGTGTCCGAAAATTCCTGTTGCAAACTTCTATTTTGAATAGGAGCCCATGTCTGGAAACGTACGGTACCCGCTCTACTGTCAATTGAGAACATATTTGCCATACAGGTATGCAACAGGGTTGTCACGGTCGGGGGTGGTTACGTTGATCGCCTCTCTGTCCAAATGTGGGTGAAATCTAATAGGACTTAACTGCTACGGTCATCAGTCCCTAAGCTGACACACTACTTAACCTAAATTATCCTAAGGATAGACACACACACCCATGCCCGAGGGAGGACTCGAACCTCCGCCGGGACAGCCGCACAGTCCATGAATGCAGCGCCTCGACCGCTCGGCTAATCCGGCGCGGCCTTACCTCTCTGACCTGGTTCGAGGCAGACCTGCATGGTTGGTAGAGTACACGTTTGCAGAATATACCGACATGATCCTTCTGAATGGAGAAGCTCGCGTTAATGGAAGAGTTGCTCATCGCCTTTATCAAGATCTTTCTCCACAATGTCGGACTCCATCGCATACCCTTTTCGTCACAACTACACAACCACTTAGAGGAAGGGTATCTTCACCATCATCAGGCGTGACTGTAGTGCTGCAAGGAGACGCCGCACCCCGAATTGGAAGAGGCCGTTCTGCATCGCGTTGAACAAAACCCGTCATCGGGTACACAAGCAATTTCCTTGGCTATTAATGAGTAGAATTGTAAAACAACTGTTGTACTGGGTCACGTCTAATTAACTGGTCATAAAAGTGGTCGAATTATCAACACGATTTCAAATGGCTGTAGCATGGAAACTGTACTTTTTTGGACATGGATTCCAATTCAAAATATTAGCTACTCATTTCTTTCTAAAAGGCCTGGAAGTCTGTAATGGAAATTTACCAACGCCCTGCTGTTATGGATAGTTCCATCTGGCCACAGCGCTCAAGTTTCTGTGTGGCTCTTCACTATGGAGGTCAAACCACGTGGCCTGCGTTTCATTTGGGTTTGAGATCGATTCCCAATTGCAGAAGTACTCATTTAATAAGTTATCTTGAAAGTTTGGTCTCAGAATTTGTGATATAACCATTCTAGCACATTAATGCCAGGCCATCTGCGTGCTACATTTTCTTGGACTAAGTCGTTGGCATGTAGTAGTCACAAAATTGAGTAGGAGCGTGGACTGACCTTTAAAGCATACCATTCGTCTGCACTTTTGCAGCGAGTGAAAACTGCGAGCTTACGAATTACTGGCCTTTCTGACTGGACTCACGATTTCCTACAACACGCCTGGCTTAACGCGGTGAAACTGTCAGATATAAAATTAATTTTCAGAGAATGCTGGAGATCCGTTATTTATTTCACTACTGGCCATTAAAATTGCTACACCACGAAGATGACGTGCTACAGACGCGAAATTTAACCGACACGAAGAAGGTACTGTGATGTGCAAATGATTAGCTTTTCAGAGCATTCACACAAGGTTGGCGCCGGTGGCCACACGTACAACGTGCAGACATGAGGAAAGTGTTCAACCGATTTCTCATACACAAACAGCAGTTGACGGGCGTTGCCTGGTGAAACGTTGTTATGATGCCTCGTGTAAAGAGGAGAAATGCGTACCATCACGTTTCCGACTTTGGTAAAGGTCGGATTGTAGCCTATAGCCATTGCGGTTTATCGTATGGCGACATTGCTGTTCGCGTCGGTAGAGATCCAATGACTGTTAGCAGAATATGGAATCGGTGGGTTCAGGAGGGTAATACGGAACGCCGTGCTCGATCCCAACGGCCTCGTATCACTATCAGTCGAGATGACAGGCATCTTATCCGCATGGCTGTAACGGATCCTGCAGCCACGTCTCGATTCCTGAGTGAACAGGTGGGGACGTTTGCAAGACAACAACCATCTGCACGAACATTTCGACGACGTTTGCAGCAGTATGGACTATCAGCTCGGATACCATGGCTGCCGTTACCTTTGACGCTGCATCACAGAAAGGAGGGCCTGCGATGGTGTACTCAACGACTAACATGGGTGCACCAATGGCAAAACGTCATTTTCTCGGATGAATCCAGGTTCTGTTTACAGCATCATGATGGTCGCATCCGTGTTTGGCGACATCGCGGTGAACGCACGTTGGAAGCGTGTATTCGTTCTCGCGATACTGGCGTATCAACCGGCGTGATGCTATGAGGTGCTCTTGATAACACGTCTCGGTCACCTCTCGTTCGCATTGGCGGCACTTCGAATAGTGGACGTTATATTTCAGAGGTGTTACCATCCGTGGCTCTACCCTTCATAAGATCCATGCGAAAACCTACATTTCAGCAGGATAATGCACGACTGCAAGTTGCAGGTCCCTTCTGGATACAGGAAATGTTCGACTGCTGCCCTGGCCAGCACATTCTCCAATCTCTCGCCAACTGAAAACGTCTGGTGAATGGTGGCAGAGCAACTGGCTCTTCACAATACTCCAGTCACTACTCTTGATTAACTGTGGTATCGTGTGTAAGCTGCTTGGGCAGCTGTACCTGTACAAATCATCCAAGCTCCGTTGGACTCAATGCCCAGGCGTAACAAGGCCGCTATTACGGTGGTTGTTCTGAGTACTGATGTCTCAGGATCTATGCACCCAAACTGCATGGAAATGTAATCACATTTCAGTTCTAGTATATTTGTCCAACGAATACCCGTTTATCATCTGCATTTCTTCTTGGTGTATCAATTTGTAATATCGAGTACTATACTGATAGAAAAAGGTTAAGGATCCAAAGAGGAAGGATAGATGAAGTTATTTCAGTAGTCACAAATTTCAATCAAATTTACAGAGAACTTATCGGTATCATGTTGCACCCTTTCTGGTCACGCGGTTTGAGGCGTCATGTCACGGATTGCGTGGCCCCTCCTGCTGGAGGTTCGAGTCCTCCCTCAGACATGCGTGTGTGTTTTGGTCTTAGGATAAGTTAATTTAAATTAGTTTAAATAGTGCGTAAGTCTATGGACCGATGACCTCAACAGTTTGGTCCCTTAGGAATTAATACACATCTGAAACTTCCTTGCAGATTAAAACTGTGTGCCGGACCGAGACTCTAAATCGGGACCTTTGTCTTTCACGCGCAAGTGTTCTACTTTTCTAATACACATCTAACTACATGAAGACTCTTCGTCACGTATCGTTGTGCTTTCGGAATTCCGTCAGTGACCTCCATCCACTACCTAAACTCATACGCTAAGGCTCCTCACACCACGACGTCATGAGTTGGACAACTCTGCCGCTGCAAATTGGAAGAACGGGACCTCTTCCGTAGCCGCCGCCATAATCGATGAAGATTGTCATTCGGGATAATTTAGAACCGTGATTAATCACTGAACACAATGTCATGCCATTCATCAACAGTCAATGCTTCCTGGTTAGGGCAACACTTCAAATGCAGCCCTGACTGTTGCGGTATTAGCTTCAGCCTACGTATGCGACAGTAATTCCCAAGTCCGGCTGTTGTTAGTCTCCTTTGCGCGGTGACACAGAACGTTACAGGATGTCCATTACTTGTTCTCCGATTGCAAGCGATGATGTGAACGGATTATTCAAATGGCTCTGAGCACTATGAGACTTAACTTCTGAGGTCATCAGTCCCCTAGAACTGAGAACTACTTAGACCTAACTAACCTAAGGACATCACACACATAAATGCCCGAGGCAGGTATCGAACCTGCGACCGGAGCGGTCACGCGGTTCCAAATTGTAGCGCCTAGAACCGCTCTGCCACCCCGGCCGGCTGAACGGGTTAGATGATATTGGTTTATAACACTGCCATCCTCTCTTGAGGTGATTAGACCTGGTCAGCAGGGCCCTTGACAACGAGTATAACTGCCCTCATGTTCATATGCTGTCCAAAATCGGACCACTTTCACGTCCGAATGTCGCAAAAATCTGGATACCACGTGATTCTATCAGCCGAACAGACGGTGATACGTAACAAGGTGAATCTCCACACACTTCACAGTGATAGCGCAGCAACTGAAACTGTTCATGCCCTTTATAAACTACACCTGGCCTGGTAACGACAATGAACACGAACAAGACTACTCTACTCAGCTGTCCGCCCTGCCTGTCACAGAGGATTGCAGCTCTAATCATTAACATATCTGCTGATGGTGTGGAAGAGGACGAAGGTACAGTGACGTACGACCATGTCTTCTGGGTGCTTCAAACTCTGTTTGGATGTTATCACGTTGTAACGAAACCCACGAACACCTGAAGCTAGGCGCGGGGACTCGTATTTAGCTTCCTCATAAATAAATATACGATAAAAAAAATTATTGTGCATAAATTGCAAGACCCACCACTGTTCGTTAATGAGACCGGCCTCACTGTTGTTCGGTTACACAGGCTGAGTCACTAACTATTGCCACCTAGAATAACTCAAATATAATAGTAGCTGAAACGTTTGTGAGACAAATATTGCATGGGACAACGATGGCCATAATACGACGTTGGTTTTTTGTTGTTGGGTGCGGTAGCGTCAGAAATATGAAGGTCAATCTTTTTTTTATATGGGATGCTATAGTTTGGTACTTATTTTCTAATAGCGGCTATCGAGACGAATCGAATGATATGAAAGGTCTTTGAAGGTCAACGAAGGCCAAAAAGGTGACATGCACGTCCATTTAAAGATGGTGTTCGATGTGATGACCACTGGTATCAAACTTCTTATAATGGATTGCGTGGTATTCCTTATCACTTCGGAACTTTTCGAAGCACATGCTCTGACAATTCTATCTCGTATATCGTGTAAATAGTAAAAGCAACAAAAAACAAACGTCATATTATGGCCCCCGTTGTCCCATGCAACTTTTGTCCCACAAGCGTTTCAGTTCCTATCACACTTTCGGAGTTATTCTTGGTGGCAGCAGTTAGTGACTCAGCCTGTGTAACTGGTGATGAGACATCACAAACTATAACAGTCGCATCAAACTACACTGGTATCGAAAATTAAACCAACAAATCGCTATTTCCCCGTCCTGTGTCTAATTCACTATATGATCATACAGACAGTCAACAAATGCCCGTAAGATCGTGTTCTGCACGGAAGAGGACATTCCGGTCAACGAGCAACCACGTCAACCATGACGTCAGTGCACGTATCAAAGAGAGTACTGTTTTCCGAGTATCGCCACATCCATAACTGACTTGCACAGACTTTGTAGTATGGCACAGAGAGGACTTCTGCAGGCTCTCTACATTGGAGGGCCACAGGAAGAATACAAGCTGGACAGTCGACAACCTGATGTGGTCAGTCAGACAGTCAAACAGTCAAACAGTCTAACAACATATTACATCCTCGCACATACACCGTACTCTTCGTGCTGGATTTTGAAACAGGATACCTGTAAACGTATCTCCGAAATACACCCAGAAGTAAAACTGCCCTCTCTAATACAATGTTCAGACCCACGAATTTAATTAGTGATCCGATCTCACTGCAACATTTATCAAATATTATGTAGACAGAAAAAAAATCTCTGCGCAACTATTTATAATGGCCACGCCGAAAGAAAATTGATTTACGAGAGCCTGATTAGTCACAACGAACAACTAACTTCGCTTAAGAAACGTATAAGCAATGGGTTTTTAATATCGCAGCGTGCAGTGGGTATGTGATTCCACACTGGTGTTATAGCTCCCAAATACAAGATATCAAATAGTCACACATCATAGAATGAAGAACTGTGTTCTTTCTGAGCTGAAAATCATGGATAGAATAGCAAAGTATAGTGTTCACCGTGACTGATCCTAGTTTTAAGAAAATTATGGCCATGTAAACTGAAGGTGCTAATGCCCTTACCGCAATCGTAACACCGGTTCCCGTCACATCACCGTAGTTAAGCGCTGTCGGGCTTGGTTAGCACTTGGATGGGTCACCATCTGGGTCTACCGAGTGCTGTTGGCAAGCAGAGTGCACTCAACTCTTGTGAGACCACTTGAGGATCTGCTTGACTGAAAGGTAGCGACACAGGCCACGAAAACTGACAACGTACGGGAGAGCGGTGTGCCGACCACATGGCCCCTCCGTATCCGCATCTGGTGACGCCTTGTGGCTAAGGATGACACGGCGGCCTGTCGGTACCCTTGGGCCTTCAAGGCCTATTGGGACGGAGTTTTTTTTTATTTTTGAAAAAGGAGAGGGAGAAAGGAAAAAAATTGAACAAATTGTTGATGTCAGCTGCATCGGGACTTTGTTTGGAATTAGCGGCAACGAATGAAAATCTTTGTCGGACCGAGATTGGAACCTGGATGACCTGCTTATGTTGCGTTAACCACTGCGCCACCCACACACACTGTTTATCGCAGTTGCGCGGACTATATCGCCACCCATACTCTCCCCTAGTGCCACCAATCCTCAGTCACCATCCATTTCCTCCATGCCCACGCCTTTGAGATGCACGCAAGAGGTCGAAAGAAGTTGTGCATCCGCACTTAAGGTGGAGGATTCATTACCCGTCGAGGCGAATCAATTATATGAATAAGTGTTGTCATTTCTTTCGGACATGTCCGAAACAACAATTTCATTGCTGATGGCAAGTAGCAGACCGTGCATCGAGTGATACTGGGATACCTGCTGTGAGCAAGACAGCATCATCTTATCTGAATTCCCGTTGTCAGCAAGGAAATTAATTGATTTGAAAAGTATTTGACTATAAAACCATATAACTGTCTCCAAAATGCAGTTGAGCCACGATAGCATGTGCAACTAAGTGCTCAGAAAGACGTGGTACTACACACAGTTTCAACACATAATCTGTATGTAACGGAAAGCATTGAATGAGCTCATTGCCATGGGGTGTGACGAATTTAAATGTTGTATCATTCGAATGAATCACCAGCCAACAGATTCTGTGCCGTGCATCGAAACCCACTGTCCTCACAAAGGCCATATCTCCATATGGAAGACACGCTTTAAAGAGTGTATCTTTCAGTGAAATTATCTACCTTAAACTTCGCGATTCGAACCAAGAAAATAATTATGTATGAACTACACGATCTCTGTGAACGATTAACAAACCCATATTGCGAATACGCTCATCCTACACACAGCCAAACTGCACCTTAGGCGAACCGTCGTGCCACAAACGCCAAACTGCGCCATCAAACTACCAAAACAAGACTGGATCGGCAAAACTACTGTCTGTTTAAACACGTTACCCATCGTTGGCCACGAGGCGCCCTGGGACATGATTGTGCCGTTAAAACAAAACTCAGAAGGTTCTGTCTAATCACATAACAGACTGCGCCAAAAACAAACTAAGTTGGTTGCGGTCAAATGGATCAAATGGCTCTGAGCACTATGGGACTTAACATCTGTGGTCATCAGTCCCCTAGAATTTAGAACTACTTAAACCTAACTAACCTAAGGACACCACACACATCCATGTCCGAGTCTGGATTCGAACCTGCGACCGTAGTCGATAGCTAGTTATAGAAATGTATCTTTGCAGTAAACCTGCGGTAAATAATGCGCGAAATAATTTAATAGTGAAAGTTGCAAATATAGCGGACAACTTTCAACATCTTGCCAAAAATATCTCAACGGGAACAATGGAAACAGTTCAGAGGGTTACAGCCAGTTGTTCTATTGACGCACCCTCAGAGACTGGATGATCAAATGGGTGGAAATACAGTGACGCTAGCTTACTGATTATAGATACAGACGTAGCAGACGTTTGTACGTTACTAATGTGACCACTGTCCATTTTACGAAAATTATTTTATTGTGCGCGAACCTAAAATGAGAAATAAAATAGGTTATCGTCTGCAATATATAGTCTCACTAACTGTTGCTCTTTGCAGATTTTAGCGAGATCCTACCAACGTTAATTACCAATCACGTTGGTATTACTATCCAGTGTGTAAGGTTCATCGCGCGTTAATGTGTTAAAAGTAATCACGCAAACTGTGGAACAGGGCAAAGTTCGATTCTCAAGAAGTCTATGTAGTTATATTTGAAACAACTGTGCCTACAAATTTTTCCGCATTTGAGCTGCTAACGGAATCTTTTCATTGGGTGTGAGGAACAGAACTACATTTCATTGCTATAATAAAATTAAATAACTCCATTGATTAAAAGTAAATTGGAATTTTGTTTTACTTAGGTTCATACAGGCATTTCTCGAGGTATAAAAACTACTGCATAAATGTGCACATACAGCAGTAAACGAGTGAACATTAATTGTAAGCCCGAAAGTATGTCAGGCAAAACAAATAATTAAAATCAACAGGTCCTGATTTTGTTTGGAGTCGGTTCCACGGAACGCTTTATGTTCATTCAGCGTTTATCGACACAGCAAGAGTTGACACGGTTTGGAATTTAAAAGCAAAAAATGTAATTGGATACGAACATTGATTGATAATTAGAAATGAAATTTATCAACCACAGAAGCAATATTCTAGCTCCTATATGCTGGATTTCGCCATGTATTCACGTTTACGTAGGAGTTTGTGTGTGTGTGTTTCTACTACAAAATTAGGATCCATGCGTGGTGTAGGGTGCTATTGGATTTCACTTTAATACCCACCTTACTTCTTCGGTGCGTGAGCAGGGCGCGAGATGAATGATCCCTGCTAATCTTCCGTATGAGCTAAAATTTGTCCGATTTTCCTTGGTGGTCATTTCAAGAGACGTCTGGGGAAAGATGTAATACCTTGCCCGACTCTTCCTGGAACGATAGCTCTCGGAATTTGCACAGCATACCTCTCCGTGATTCACACCACTTCTTTAGTGGCGTCTGCTAGTGGAATTTGATGAGCTTCTTCGTGACATTTCCACGCTTACAAAACGAACCGGTGACGAAACGTGCTAGTCTTCTTTGAATCTTCTTTCTTACTCTACAGTATTTAGCCTCTACAGCCCCATCTATTTCCAAAGAAATTTATCCCTTGAGTCTTATCACATTTTCTGGCATCCAGCCCTTTCTCCTTGTTAGTGTTTTGCACATTCTCTTTCCGTGGATTTTGCAGATAGCCCCTTCATTCCTTACCTCATCAGTTCATCTAATCTTCAACATTTTTCCGTAACACCACATCTCAAATGCTTCGAGCTTCTCAGAAATTAATGCCTAAAATTAAGGTCTATGATTGAGACTGGTAGACTTCTCTTGGCCAGGAATGCCAACGTTACCTATTCTAGTCTGCTTTCTATTATATTCCCCCTTGCTTCCTCCATCATGGGTAATTTTGCTTCCAAGGCAGCAGAATTCGTTTTTTGTTTTTTTTTTTTTTTTACCTCGTCATCCCCTATTTGATATTAGCTTTCTCGCTATTCTCATTTGTGTTACTTCTCTTTTCTTTCACCTTTCTTCAGTTTATTCTTACTCAATCTTCTTTACTCAGACTATACATTTCATGCAACAGATTCCCCCATTTTTCTTCAGCCATCATCAGGAAATCCTTTAACCCTGAATTCTAATCCCACTCTCGAACCTTCCTTTTATTTCCATCATTGTTTATTCGATGTATAAATTGAATAGTAGAGACGAAAAATGGCGTCTTACATCTTTCTTAATCTGAACACTTCATTCTTCGTCTTCCAATCGTGAAGTTTTCCTCTCGGTTCTTCTCCATAGGCTGTTATATATCCGTCTTCCCCTACACCTTACTCCTTTTTCTGAGAATTTCGAACATCTTTCGCCATTTCACGTTATCGAACGCTTGATTTTTCCTCAGTCTTGTTTCCGTTAGCAGTACCACCATCACGAGTGGCCCTCCGGTGTCTTTACCTTTCCTGAAGCCAACATGGTCGTCATCTAATAGAACCTCACTTTTCTTTTCCATTCTTCTGTATATTCATCTTGTCAGCGACTTGAAGGCATGAGCTGTTGGTTGCGCGAGAGATCTTGCACAACCTGCTCTTGCTATCTTCGGAATTTTCTGCAGTCAGTTTTATGAGGTCATTGGGCATTGGGCTTCTTCAGACACGTAATTCTAGATATTATTTTACTGTTGTTGGAGTTTGCATTTATTAATCACCAATCACGTAACCGAACAATATGTGGTCTTTCCAACTACTAACCGAAATATGTTTATCGAATTCAACTGCCAGTATCTGCTAAAAAGTATCGATCTCTCGAAAGTTTCCGTGTATTTCGCTGCAACTGTGGGATTGAGACATTTGATTGTTCGATGATGCTCTTTAAAACTACATCTATATCTACATCTACGTGATTACTCTGCTATTCACAATAAAGTTCCCGGCAAAGGGTTCAATGAACCATCTTCAAGCTGTCTCTCTATCGATCCACTCTCGAACGGCACGCAGGAAAAACGAGCACTTAAATTTTTCTGTGCGAGCCCTGATTTATCATATATTATCGTGGTGATCATTTCTCCCTATGTAGGTGAGTGCCAACAGAATGTTTTCGCATTCGGAGGAGGAAACTGTGATTGAAATTTCATGAGAAGGTCCCATCGCAACGAAAAACGCCTTTGTTTTAATGATTGCAACTCCAATTCACGTATCTGGTCTGTGACACTACCTCCCCTATTTCACGATAATACAAAACGAGATGCCCTTCTTTGTACTTTTTCGATGTCATCCGTACCCGGTCGCGGTGGTCTCGCGGTTCTAGGCGCTCAGTCCGGAACCGCGCGACTGCTACGGTCGCAGGTTCAAATCCTGCCTCGGGCATGGATGTGTGTGATGTCCTTAGGTTAGTTAGGTTTAATTAGTTCTAAGTTCTAGGGGACTGATGACCACATATGTTAAGTCCCATAGTGCTCAGACCCATTTTTGTCATCCGTCAGTCCCACCTCATGCAGATCCCACACCGCACAGCAATACTCCAGGATAGGACGGACAAGCGTGGTGTAAGCAGTCTCTTCAGTAGACCTGTTGCACCTTCTAAGTGTTGAATCGCAGTGTTCGGTTTGTTGCACCCACAGTATTATCTATATGATCGTTGCAATTTAGGTTATTTGTAATTGTAATCCCTAAGTATTTAGTTGAATTTACAGCCTTCAGATTTGTGTGACTTACCACGTAATGGAAATTTAGCTGATTTCTTTTAGTACTCATGTGAATAACTTCACACTTTTCCTTATCCATGATCAATTGCCACTTTTCGCACCATGCAGATATCTAAATCATTTTGCAAGTCGTTTTGATCATCTGATGACTTTAAGAGACGGTAAATGACAGCACCATCTACAAACAATCTAAGACGGCTACTCAAATTGTCTCCTATGTCGTTTATATAGATCAGGAACAATAGAGGGCCTATAACACTTCCTTGGGGAACGCCGGATATTACTTCTGTTTTACTCAATGGCTTTCCGTCTATTACTACGAATTGTCACTTTCTGGCAGGAAATCACGAATCCAGTAGCACAACTGAGGCGATACTCCGTAGTCACGCCGTTTGATTAGAAGCCCCTTGTGAGGAATGGTGTCGAAAGCCTTCTGGTAATCTAAAAATGGAATCAATTTGACATCCCCTGTCAATAGTACTCATTAATTCATGAGTATAAAGAGCTACTCGTGTTTCTCAAGAACGATATTTTTGAATCCGTGCTGACTGTGTGTCAATAAATCGTTTTCTTCGAAGTAATTCATAAAGTTCGAATACAGTAAATGTTCCAAAACGCTACTGCAAATCGACGTTATATAGGCCTGTAATGCAGCGAATTACTCCTACTTCCCTTTTTGGGTATTGGTGTAACTTGAGCAATTTTCCAGTCTTTAGGTACGGATCTTTTTGTGAGCGAATGGTTGTGTATAATTGCTAAATATGGAGCTATTTTATCAGCATACTCTGAGAGGAACCTGACTGGTATACAATCTGGACCGGAGGCCTTCCCTTTATTAAGTGATTTAAGCCGTTTTGGTACACCGAGGATATGTACTTCTATGTTTCTCATCTTGGCAGTTGTTCTTGATTGGAATTCAGGAATATTTACTTCGTCTTCTTTGGTGAATAAGTTTCGGAAAACCGTGTTTAATAACTCTGCTTTATTGCACTGTCATCAGTGACTTCACAGTTGTTATCGCGCAGTGAAGGCATAGACCGCGTTTTGCCACTGTTGTGTTTTATGTATGCCCAGAATCTCTTTGAGTTTTCTGCCAGATTTCGAGACAGAATTTCTTTGTGAAAATTATTAAAAGCAACTCACGTTGCAGTACGCGCTATATTTCGAACTTCTGTGAAACGATGCCTCGCGACTTGTTCCCAGACGACGGATTGCTGCGAAAAAATGACTTTATAGACATCACTGGAATTTATAGTTGCAATCTTTCTGGATAAGGAAAAAGAAATCCCTTCATCGGAACATGTCAGCTTAGGTTTTGTGTGTGTGTGTGTGTGTGTGTGTGTGTGTGTGTGTATGTGTGTGTGTGTGTGTGTTGGTGTGTGTGTTTGGCTCGGCAAGTTGGTGTGCCGGAGCAAAGTTGGTTGGTTGATTTGGGGGAGGGGACAAAACGGTCCCATCGGATGAGAAAGGATTCTGCCATGCCCTTTTAAAAGAATATCCCGGAATTTGTCTGGAGCGATTTAGGGAAACCTAAATCAGAATGGCCGGCTCCGGGTTTGAACTGTCGTCCTCCCGAGCATGGAGATATAGTGTTTACAGAGGGACAATTACGCCATTCGTCGCTTTTCTTTAAGATAGCGTTCTTTATAATTGACTCTTGATTGCTTTCTTTGGGGAGCACTCAAAAATGCAGTCTCTGACGAAGCCTCATCTACGCCATACGATATGTGTCACAAATCGCCAGAACATGCTCTACTACAACATCCACTGTAGTTACATCTGTTCATGATTCTTTCGAACGGCGATTGCAAATGTACCTTGCAGTCCATGATCAACAGTTTGAACACATGATTAAATAAAGGACAAAGTTATTGTATGTATGTTTTGCAATTTGGGTGGTTACCAAATCATTGTTAGTAAATTGTTCATTTCGTTTATGTGAACACGAAATAGCACTGCTCAAATGGCTCAAATGGTTCAAATGGCTCTGAGAACTATGGCATTTAACATTTCAGGTCATCAGTCCCCTAGAACTTAGAACCATATAACCCTAACTAAGCTAAGAATATCACACACATCCAGGCCCGAGGCAGGATTCGAACCTGCAACCGTGGCGGTCGCGCAGTTCCAGACTGAAGCGCCTAGAACCGTTCGAAATAACAATGCAGTGTCAAATATGTCGATACCGTGCATTGCACGTAGCTAGTAACACTGTCATTACACGCATACGATCAGCGTGAAACGACGTTTCGTTAAAAATAATATTTATTTTTCGACGTATATGTGGTCACCATAGTATTTTTAATAAAATATTTAGTTCAACGAATACATCCCATGTCATATAGTTTACAGTAATATAGGTATTTTACGTCTAAGAAGCACACAGCCAAGTACAGGAAGAGCTAGGTCAAATCTTCGTTCTAACATTTAGATATTTAATACAGTAGTTCCTTTCTGCAGCATATAAGACATCTTTATTTTTGAAGAATGACTTGTTGATTTCTCTGTAACACGTCACATAAATATGGAAGGATAAACAAATGTAAAATAACTTTCCGAAACCCTTTGTGTGTTCGTCTAAAATTATGAGCCATGTGTTTGTGGCTATTACAGCGCCATCTATCACAAAGCGAAGAAAGTATTGCAACTGAAACATTCATATTTCTTTGCGTACTACACGAATATGTAATAAAAAATGGGGGTTTCTATTTTAAAAAAGGACGCAGTTGATATCCGTTTGACCTATGACAGGGCCATTTAGCGGGCCAACCAACCCCTTCAAGATAGACGAGTTTCGTTCTTTGTAGGTTTTTCGTTTGATGCTTATTTTGTGAGCTATTTGGCCCGGTCACTATCAATGGACCACCCTGTAAATTACTCCGCTGTCTATAAAAACACGGAGGGACTTTGGATAAGAAAACAACTTAATCATTATTCCAGTCTCAGTTTCAGTTCACTGTGAGTATGGTTATACGATTCTCTGGTGCTGCGTCACTTTCAGAAGCGCAGGTAACGGCAGTTCGTTACAGGGTTAGGCCGGCCGTGCTCCGTGAACCGCATCCTGAGAAAGGTCTGCCCGTCCGGACGCGGCTCGCTTTCCAATAAGAAGCAGCTGCAGCTGACGACCGCCGGCTCCTGGCCGCTGCCGTGGCACAGATTTCAATTAACTCCGCTTGACCGGAGCACAGAATCTTGTACGGCCGGCTGTGGCGTTTCTATAGCGACCAGGTCCGCCTATAGGCAACCCACGAGAAGCTGCTGGTAAGTGACTCAGCCATCTGTCACCTCTACATCTACATCTACGTGATTACTCTGCAACTCACATTTAAGTGCTTGGCAGAGGGTTCATCGAACCACAATCATACTATCGCCCTACCACTCCACTCCCGAACAGCGCGCGGGAAAACGAACACCTAAGACCTTGCTATTCGAGCTCTGATTTCTCTTATTTTATTTTGATGATCATTCCTACCTATGTAAGTTGAGCTCAACAAAATATTTTCGCATTCGGAAGAGAAAGTTGGTGACTGAAATTTCGTAAATAGATCTCGCCGCGGCGAAAAACGTCTTTGCTTTAATGACTTCCATCCCAATTCGCGTATCATGTCTGCCACACTCTCTCCCCTATTACGTGATAATACAAAACGAGCTGCCCTTTTGTGCACCCTTTCGATGTCCTCCGTCAATCCCACCTGGTAAGGATCCCACACCGCTCAGCCATACTCTAACAGAGGATGAACGAGTGTAGTGTAAGATGTCTCTTTAGTGGACTTGTCGCATCTTCTAAGTGTCCTGCCAATGAAACGCAACCTTTGGCTAGCCTTCCCCACAATATTATCTATGTGGTCTTTCCAACGGACGTTGTTCAAAATTTTAACACCCAGGTACTTAGTTGAATTGACAGCCTTGTACTATTTATCGAGTAATCGAATTCCAATGGATTTGTTTTGCAACTCATGTGGATCACCTCACACTTTTCGTTATTTAGCGTCAACTGCCACCTGCCACACCATACAGAAATCTTTTCTATATCTCTTTGTAACTGATACTGGTCTTCGGATGACCTTGACGGTAAATTACAGCATCATCTGCGAACAACCTAAGAGAACTGCTCAGATTGTCACCCAGGTCATTTATATAGATCAGGAACAGCAGAGGTCCCATGACGCTTCCCTGGGGAACACCTGATATCACTTCAGTTTTACTCGATGATTTGCCGTCTATTACTACGAACTGCGACCTTCCTGACAGGAAATCGCGAATCCAGTCGCACAACTGAGACGATACCCCATAGCTCCGCAGCTTGATTAGAAGTTGCTTGTGAGGAACGGTGTCAAAAGCTTTCCGGAAATCTAGAAATACGGAATCAACTTGAGATCCCCTGTCGATAGCGGCCATTACTTCGTGCGAATAACGAGCTAGCTGCGTTGCACAAGAACGCAACTTTCCCCTTTCAAAATTCTCTGAAGTTATTTCTCACTAGTATGTACGAATACACTGAGAAAATGTCTTAATAATCCTTTCTCTATAGTTATATTCCTCACAAACAACTTACGGTATCTTCTATTAGTTTTCCAAGTGGTCTGATGCGACCCAGCATGATCTCCTTTCTTCTGACAGTCTCTTCATCACACAGCAGCATTTACACGACCTCAACTGTCATTTTTCTTCAATGAAGAAAGTTATGTAGAAGACCCACCCTGCTAGCCGAGCGCCTTAACGCGCCACTTCCGGGGTTCGATGCGGCGACCCTGCCCCGAATCGACGATGGCTGGTAAGGACTGGTGGAGCGAACAACCTGGATGTGGTGTTTATGTGATTTCCCACATCCAACTAGGTAAAATACGTCCTCACACTTGCCTTGGCGGAGCTGTCAGTTGTACTCTGGTGATTCATGTGAAAACGTTCCCCACGTGATTATGGCCACAGACTGGTAGTTGGAGCTATAAGCATGGGACGTTCCATTTCGGAACTCGTTAGGGAATTCAATATTCTCAACTACACAGTGTCAAGAAAGTGTAGAGAATACCAAATTTCAGGCAGTATCTCTTGTAACCTCCCAACAGAAAAAATATTTATATCACTCACATTCAGTGTAACCTCACAATAGTTTATTATACTGTAATCTCGCAATAATAACGTGACTAACCTCCCAATGAAAATTGTGGCTCACATATAACCTTTCAATAATTATCTGACAGTGAATTGAAACTGGTAAATTTTGGACGTCAGCAGTGCTGCGTCATGGCCCTGAAAGACTATTCTGAACAAATTGAAAATTCTTACCTCAATGAAGTCGCCGGATAACGCGTATATATCTGCTCCTATAAGAAATTTTTCTGGCACAGCCCAGTGCAATGCTGGCCGCTAGATTTGTCATGTATAAAAACAAACAACTGGTTTTTCTTTATGATAATCGGGATGACCATGGATTGCAGAAGTTAGTAAATTCTTTAATTTCAGATGAATGATTGTCAAAAAGTTAATTTTATAAAAAAAAGATTATAATTAAAAGATGTTTTGAAACATTTAAAAAATGGTTCAAATGGCTCTGAGCACTATGGGACTTAACATCTGAGGTCATTAATCCCCTAGAACTTCCACTCCTGGAAATTGAAATAAGAACACCGTGAATTCATTGTCCCAGGAAGGGGAAACTTTATTGACACATTCCTGGGGTCAGATACATCACATGTTCACACTGACAGAACCACAGGCACATAGACACAGGCAACAGAGCATGCACAATGTCGGCACTAGTACAGTGTATATCCACCTTTTGCAGCAATGCAGGCTGCTATTCTCCCATGGAGACGATCGTAGAGATGCTGGATGTAGTCCTGTGGAACGGCTTGCCATGCCATTTCCACCTGGCGCCTCAGTTGGACCAGCGTTCGTGCTGGACGTGCAGACCGCGTGAGACGACGCTTCATCCAGTCCCAAACATGCTCAATGGGGGACAGATCCGGAGATCTTGCTGGCCAGGGTAGCTGACTTACACCTTCTAGAGCACGTTGGGTGGCACGGGATACATGCGGACGTGCATTGTCCTGGTGGAACAGCAAGTTCCCTTGCCGGTCTAGGAATGGTAGAACGATGGGTTCGATGACGGTTTGGATGTACCGTGCACTATTCAGTGTCCCCTCGACGATCACCAGAGGTGTATGGCCAGTGTAGGAGATCGCTCCCCACACCATGATGCCGGGTGTTGGCCCTGTGTGCCTCGGTCGTATGCAGTCCTGATTGTGGCGCTCACCTGCACGGCGCCAAACACGCATACGACCATCATTGGCACCAAGGCAGAAGCGACTCTCATCGCTGAAGACGACACGTCTCCATTCGTCCCTCCATTCACGCCTGTCGCGACACCACTGGAGGCGGGCTGCACGATGTTGGGGCGTGAGCGGAAGACGGCCTAACGGTGTGCGGGACCGTAGCCCAGCTTCATGGAGACGGTTGCGAATGGTCCTCGCCGATACCCCAGGAGCAACAGTGTCCCTAATTTGCTGGGAAGTGGCGGTGCGATCCCCTACGGCACTGCGTAGGATCCTACGGTCTTGGCGTGCATCCTTGCGTGGCTGCGGTCCGGTCCCAGGTCGACGGGCACGTGCACCTTCCGCCGACCACTGGCGACAACATCGATGTACTGTGGAGACCTCACGCCCCACGTGTTGAGCAATTCGGCGGTACGTCCACCCGGCCTCCCGCATGCCCTCTATACGCCCTCGCTCAAAGTCCGTCAACTGCACATACGGTTCACGTCCACGCTGTCGCGGCATGCTACCAGTCTTAAAGACTGCGATGGAGCTCCGTATGCCACGGGAAACTGGCTGACACTGACGGCGGCGGTGCACAAATGCTGCGCAGCTAGCGCTATTCGACGGCCAACACCGCGGTTCCTGGTGTGTCCGCTGTGCCGTGCGTGTGATCATTGCTTGTACAGCCCTCTCGCAGTGTCCGGAGCAAGTATGGTGGGTCTGACACACCAGTGTCAATGTGTTCTTTTTTCCATTTCCAGGAGTGTAGAACTACTTAAACCTAACAAACCTAAGGACATCACACACATCCATGCCCGAGGCAGGATTCGAACCAGCGACCGTAGCGGTCACTCGGTTCCAGACTGAAGCGCCTAGAACCGCTCGGCCACACCGGCTGGCTGAAACATTTACATGGTACTTGATATAATAATAGTACAAATTTTGTTGTAACAAATTAAATATGCGTGCGCCTGTTTTAACTTATACTACATCGCTCAGGCACGACCGGCCCAACCGGCCGACTGCGAGCTACCACTACTACTGCAGTCACAGCTCCTACTGCAGCCGACACTGCTCTCTGGTCTGCGATTCTACTGTAGTTTACATATCGCAGGCAGCACGTGAGCAATCCATCGAAATTACAAATGCTCGAGTGGACTAGCAATAAATTCTTTACTCATGGACCTCTTACACCATCATCACGGACAACGCAGTGGCCAACGGCCTTCACATAACGACCAACAGCAGCGGCGTTTCTTTTTTCCGTCAGTGCTAACAGACAAGCAACATTACGTGAAACAACCGCAAAAATCAATATGGGACGTAGGTGGTGGTGGTGGTGGTGGTGGTTAGTGTTTAACGTTCCGTCGACAACGAGGTCATTAGAGACGGAGCGCAAGCTCGGGTCAGGGAAGGATTGGGAAGGAAATCGGCCGTGCCCTTTCAAAGGGACCATTCCGGCATTTGCCTGAAACGATTTACAGAAATCACGGAAAACCTAAATCAGGATGGCCGGAGACGGGATTGAACCGTCGTCCTCCCGAATGCGAGTCCAGTGTGCTAACCACTGCGCCACCTGGCTCGGTATGGGACGTAGGACGACCGTATCCGTTAAGACGGTGCGACGAAATTTGGCCTTATTGGTTTATGCCAGCATACGACCGGTGCCAATGCGAGTGACACCGCCTGCGCCGCCTCTCCTGCGTAAATGGCTCTCCTGTGCATTGGACTTTAGACCCGCGAAACCGTTGACCGGTCAAATGAGTTCCGATTTCAGATGGTAAAAGCTGATGACAGACTTTGAATGTGGCACAGACTCCTCGAAGCCGTGGACCGAAGTTGTCAACAAGCCACTGTGCAAGCTGGTGGTGCCCCAATGACAGTGTGGACTATGTTTACGTCGATCATGTTCGGTTGCTCGGAGACCACCTGCAGCCGTTAACGGACTTCGTGTTCCCAAACAATAATGGAATTTTTACCGATGACAATGTGTTATGTCACTAGGCCACAATTTTGCGCAGACGAACAGGGTGCACGGATTGCGTCCCGGCGGGAGAGCTATGGCGTCAGAAAGAACATTTGGCCACCAACTGTCACTAGCATTGCCAGTATCCCCATAACTAACTGACGCCACAGTCAACAGAAGATGTAGAAGAACGGACAAGAAGAAGTGGGGTATGAGAGATGTGTTCGCAATGGTGAACTCTTGTGCCTGATTGAGTAGTCGCGAAAGCACGTGATAATAACAATGTCAAGTCATATTCCTACTTGTGCACTGCCTTATAACAATTACTAATCTCATTCTAAATACTAATATTATTTAAGATGTTTGCGAAATTACTCCAGTTCCATAGAATGAACATAAAAAACCTATATCTTTTGGTTTTTCTTATTAGAAAACAAATCCTTGGGAGATTAATATCTGTTATTACATCCTGATATTTCATCAACCTTTCTTCTCTTGTAATTGCTGTACCTGAGAAAGATGAGGCACTAGATTGTCTTCTTCCTCTTGTTCTGGCTTCAACTTGATACAGAATCTCAATTCGCCAATAATAATTAGACCATCTTGTTTCAACCTTGAATGCGTTTTGTAAAACGACAGACCTCTAAAGTCTCCAGTTTTAATTAAAATATGCAATTATTTTCTGAGAGCTTAAAGTACCAGAGTGAGTCAACAATTAAGTCACAAACCCCAGAATTCCGCATATCGCGTCTACACGTATATACAAGGTGGCAGCACATTTACCGTGGAAGGTAGCCGACACACGGCATTCTCTGGCCAATGTTTAATGATTTGTGATCGGACCAAGACAGCAGATTTGCGATGTCTACTCGAGTAGAAGACCGCGATTTTTGTGAGCCGAGCGACTGTTCCTTTGGTGTCACCGCCAGAGACCACACTTGCTAGGTGGTAGCCTTTAAATCGGCCGCGGTCCGTTAGTATACGTCGGACCCGCGTGTCGCCACTATCAGTGATTGCAGACCGAGCGCCACCACATTGCAGGTGTGGTATAGACTCCCTAGCACTCACCCCCGTTGTACAGCCAACTTTGATAGCGATGGTTCACTGTCTACATGCGCTCTCATTTGCAGAGACGACAGTTTAGCATAGCCTTCAGCTACGTCGTTTGCTGCGACATAGCAAGCGCCGTATTCAATTACTATTGATATTGATATTGTGAATCATGTAGCTTCAAGAGCGACGTTCATCATTAATGGATTAAATTTAAGTATCAAACTAATTCCGTCCGCTTTCTGAATTCTAATTCCTTCTCCTGTTCCAGACCTCGCGTCAGTATAGTTCTTCCCTCCTCACGCCAGCCTGCGTGAGCTAAACCTCGTGCATTCCGGCCTCCTCTAGTAACACGGTGTTGGCTCTTCTGCCAATACAACAGTTCCCATAGCACAACCATAGCGAAATTCGCCTCATATGTGCTTAGAGTTTCTTTTCCTCGGGATGTGCCCACACAACGATATCAGTACTTTAATGTAAATTATGACGATAGGAACGTAAGGGAAACACAACACCCAGTCTCCCGGCAGAGAAGATCTCTGATGCTGCCGGAAATCGAACCCGGAGCCTTTGGTTAGCAATCAGTCACGCTGACCTCCCAGTTACCGAGGCGTACAAATTAGAAATTATTTTCACTTTAACCTTTGCACAATAGGATGCAACTATTGAGCAAAGGACAAGAAAAGCCAGAAAAAAGAAGCGTCCTGGCTGCGTTGGTAACCCAGTGACAGCACATTGCTTCTCCGTCTAGGAATATTCCGCTACCTCCAGGACTAATCGGTTTTGTGGGTTGCAGCAACTTAAGGAACAAAATAAACCTGTATAACCCGAGAGGTCACTCATTAGATGCGAACGCTACCACAAGAATTCTAGGAAGCAGGCTTTTAGCATGTAATCGAACAACGGGTTAAATGTTAAATTTACAAGGGCAGTATGCTGGTACACGCAGCTGTGATGCCTCTATCCCGGTTTGAGACTTTTTTATTGACTCGCTCTCGGAAGTTGGGAGCGACTTGTTTCGTAGAGCAGCGTTCAAGGACCTTAATAGCTCTATCGTCACTTTATTTGCGTCATCAATCTGCTGACTAGTTTGATGCGGCCCGTCACGGATTCCCCTCCTGTGCCAATCTCTTCATCTCAGAGTAGCACTTGCAACCTACGTACTCAATTATTTACTGGATGCTTCCCAGTCTCTATCCTCCTTTGCAGTTTTTACCTTCTACAACTCCCTCTAGCACCAAGGAAGTCATTCCCTGATGTCTTAACAGATGTCCTATCATTCTGCCCCCTCTCCTTATCAGTGTTTACCATATACCCCTTTCGTCTCCGATTCTGCGCAGAACCTGCTCATTCCTTACCTTATCAGTCCACTTAATTTTCAGCATTCGTCTGTAGCACCACATCTCAAATGCTTAGATTCTCTCGTGTTCCGGTTATCCTACAATTCATGTTTATTCTTGAGAAGTCTGATTAACTTTTTACAAAATAACTTATTTCGTATGAACATTAGCTACATACACAGTCATTCGTCACCAAGAACGCCAGTAATCAACAATAGGTTTTGGCCTGAAATTCTATTAAAATCACTGAATACCGTTTGATTTAAAGTAAAAATAATTAGAATTTATAACAAATTCAATCGGAACACTTTTCACTTCACTAGAACACAATCACACTGTGTTCTGGTGGAGTGAAAAGTGTTTTAGTACGTTATTTGTGAAAAATACTTGATATTGTTACTTGTGCATCACAACACCTCAACATTATGCGGAGAATGAAAGTACTTGCCACACGAAAACGTAAGTAAAAACGAATATTGGTACAAAAACATCGCGAAAAACTGAATTACATTCTAGAAGATAGGTTAACTCCCAGAAAAAATAAATCTCAACATCGTTTGGTTGCGGATGACAAGCTGCTTGTAGTAATTAACACACAAGTTATCGAGAAAATTCATGCACATGAAATGTAAAGATATTTACAAAAAGAAACGATATGTTGTTTGAAATAAAAAAGCACATAATTTTATAATAATTTAACAAAAATGTTCACATTGAGAATAAATAAAAACGAAAACCCACTCATGATGGCACAGTGGTGCCTAACATGATTGGGTACTGATAAAAATGGTGTTTTGCATAACTGGCGGACCTCACATCCAGCAAGAAAAAAAAGCTCCCGCTGTTGTTATGATGTGACAAAATTCCATCACTATTTGTATGGTCGCAATTTCCATTCAGTGACAGATCACAAGCCTTTGCAGTCCTTGTTTCATCCGTCAAAGCCGGTTCCTACACGCGCTGCTCCAAAATTGCAACAATGGGCTTTGTTGCTTTCGCAGTATCAGTATGAAATTGTGTACAAATCTACGGCAAAGCATGGCAGTGCAGACGCCCTGTCTAGCCTTCCGTTAGGCCCAGAGTCTGATTTTGATGCATCTGCTGTATCTTGTCGCCAAATCGATTCGTAGGACTCTGAATTGCTGGAATTTTTTCCCTTTTACTACATAAATGTTGAACAGGCCACGAAAGCAGACCCAGATCTCAAGAATTTGTTACATTACATTCGCACGTATTGGCCTCGTTCATTGAACACTATCCAGAACTCAGTTGTGCGCCGGAATTTGGCACGTCGGCATAACCTTTCAGTTCTACAGGCTGTGATTCTAGTTCAGAACGACAGTGGACAATCGCGTGTGCTTATTCCAAAAGTGTTGCAAAAAGATGTGTTACGATTACTCTACAATGACATTGTGGAATTGTTTGCACCAAACAGTTAGCCGGTGCTATACTTGGCAGTCATGGATGCCTACACTGAACAGATGACAGGACAGTGTCGAACATCCGCAGAAAACCAATCTACTCCGCCACAGACATTCTCAGCTTGGCTTAAGACTGAGTCAGCATGGCGACAAGTACACATTGACTTTTCAGGACCATTTTAGAACACTCGTTGGCTCATAGTGGTAGATTCTTTTAGCAAGATTTCATTTGCAGCATTTGCAAAGTGCTCCGTTTCACCTGCAGTCCAACTGAGAAGCAGAACGCTTCGTACACACTTTCAAGCAGCGGATGGTCAAGCTTCACACCACCCTAACACGGGAACAGGTGCTGCAACTCTTTCTCGCCTCCTATGGCTCCCCCTACGAGACAGTCAATCGTAGTATTGTTACCGACGACTGTGCCGCTAAAGCGGAGTTACTGAACGCAGTTTTCCGAAATTCCTTCACCAGGGAAGACGAATGGAATATTCCAAAATTTGAAACACGAACAGTTGCTAGCATGAGTTTCTTAGAAGTAGATACCTTAGGGGTTGCGAAGCAACTCAAATCGCTTGATACGGGCAAGTCTTCAGGTCCAGATTGTATACCGATTAGGTTCCTTTCAGATTACGGTGATACAATAGCTCCCTACTTAGCAATCATATACAACCGCTCGCTCACCGATAGTTCTGTACCTACAGATTGGAAAATTGCGCAGGTCGCACCAGTGTTTAAGAAGGGTAGTAGGAGTAATACATCGACCTACAGAACTATATCATTGGCGTCGCTTTGCAGTAGGGTTTTGGAGCATATATTGTATTCAAACCTTATGAATCACCTCGAAGGGAACGATCTATTGATACGTAATCAGCATGGTTTCAGAAAACATCGTTCTTGTGCAACGCAGCTGGCTCTTTATTCACACGAAGTAATGGCTGCTATCGACAGGGGACCTCAAGTTGATTCCGTATTTCTAGATTTTCGGAAAGCTTTTGACACCGTTCCTCACAAGCGACTTCTGATCAAGCTGCGGGCCTATGGGGTATCGTCTCAGTAGTGCAACTGTATTCGTGATTTCCTGTCAGGAACGTCGCAGTTCGTAGTAATAGACGGCAAATCATCGAGTAAAACTGAAGTGAAATCAGGTGTTCCACAAGGAAGCGTATTGGGACCTCTGTTGTTCCTGATCTATATAAATGACCTGGGTGACAATCTGAGCAGTTCTCTTAGGTTGTTCGCAGATGATGCTGTAATTTACCGTCAAGGTCATCCGAAGACCAGTATCAGTTACAAAGAGATTTAGAAAAGATTTCTGTATGGTGTGGCAGGTGGCAGTTGACGCTAAATAACGAAAAGTGTGAGGTGATCCACATGAGTTGCAAAACAAATCCATTGGAATTCGATTACTCGATAAACAGTACAAGGCTGTCAATTCAACTAAGTACCTGGGTGTTAAAATTTTGAACAACGTCTGTTGGAAAGACCACATAGATAATATTGTGGGGAAGGCTAGCCAAAGGTTGCGTTTCATTGGCAGGACACTTAGAAGATGCGACAAGTCCACTAAAGAGACATCTTACACTACACTCGTTCATCCTCTGTTAGAGTATGGCTGAGCGGTGTGGGATCCTTACCAGGTGGGATTGACGGAGGACATCGAAAGGGTGCACAAAAGGGCAGCTCGTTTTGTATTATCACGTAATAGCGGAGAGAGTGTGGCAGATATGATACGCGACTTGGGATGGAAGTCATTTAAACAAAGACGTTTTTCGTCGCGGCGAGATCTATTTACGAAATTTCAGTCACCAACTTTCTCTTCCGAATGCAAAAATATTTTGTTGAGCCCAGCCTACATACTTATGAATGATCACCAAAATAAAATAAGAGAAATCAGAGCTCGAACAGAAAGGTTTAGGTGTTCGTTTTCCCGCGCGCTGTTCGGGAGTGGAATCGTAGAGATATAGCATGATTGTGGTTTGATGAACCCTCTGCCAAGCACTTAAATGTGAATTGTAGAGTAATCATATAGATGTAGATGTAGACCGGCGGAACGTCTACGTTGTCGACGTCATCGGACGCTGTTACACTTGCTACACCCACAGCAGCATCCGGCACCGCCAATGGTACGCAAATATCGCTTCGCACCACGCGGTCTTGTTCTTTCCAGGGTTTATGGCAAAAGTAAGCATTGGGAAAGAGGCGTGATCCAAGAACGCTTGGCAATTTGATTGCAGATTCCGATGGTTTGCAGAGCCGCCACCAGAACCAAATTCGCGCATGTCATTTGTCCCATGATTCTGCTGCTTTTCGTCACCAGATTCATGGCCTCAAGGGATCGTGCGGCCTAAGCGGCTCCCTGCTGGTGCCACCAGGGCACCCAAGGAGGAGCGGATGGACGATGCTTCCTCGTCGCCGCCGTTGCCGTTCGCCGACCCCCTGCTCTTGGACCCGCCATCGCCATCGCCGTCGCCGTCGCCGTCGCCGTCGCCGTCGCCGTCGCCGTCATCGCTCAGGACACGCCCTCAGGCCTTGACGTGTGACCTGGCAGCAGTTTTGTGGAGGATGTTCATATTGCCTCGCAAGAGGATGGCGGAGCACAACCGAAAGTACCCAGTCCTCCAAAGATATGCCTCCCGGCCCATCTCTACGCCCATAGCCCTGCCTCCCTCCCCTTTGTCGTCCAGAGCCTCACTATACGACAAAGGTGCGGCATTTCCGGGGAGATGAATGTAAAACTTCCTGGCAGATTCACACTGTGTGCCGGCCCGAGACTCGAACTCGGGATCTTTGCCTTTCGCGGGCAAGTGCTCTAGCACCTGAGCTACCCAAGCACGACTCACATCCGGTCCTCACTGCTTTACTTCTGCCAGTACCTCGTCTTCTACCTTCCAAACTTTACAGAAGCTCTCCTGCGAACCATGCAGGACTATCACTCCTGAAAGAAAGGATATTGCGGAGACATGGCTTAGCCACGGCCTGGGCTATGTTTCCAGAATGAGATTTTCACTCTGCAGCGGAGTGTGCGCTGATATGAAAGTTCCTGGCAGATTAAAACTGTGTGCAGTAGAGCTTCTGTAAAGTTTGGAAGGTAGGAGACGAGGTACCGGCAGAAGTAAAGCTTTGAGGACGGGACGTAAGTCGTGCTTGGGTAGCTCAGTTCGTAGAGCACTTGCCCGCGAAAGGCAAAGGTCCCTAGTTCGAGTCTCTGTCCGGCACACAGTTATACTCTCCCAGGAAGTTTCATATCAGCGCACACTGCGCTGCAGAGTGAAAATATCATTCTGGAGATGAATGTTCTGGCGTAAGCTGTCGCCAACTCACCAGAGGGCAAGGAGGTTGTGACAAGATCGATAGTAGGCGCAAGCAACGCACACATCAGGAGAGATGCCAAAAATAGACTCTCAGGCAACGCGCAGCCAAAGTACTCTGGAGCGGCAGTATTCAGATAGCCGCAGCGGACCGGAGGGTCCAGTCAGGCATCCAGTGAGTCAACGAGTATTCACAGCCCAGTGGGTGTCGCAGTCGCAGTTCAGTTCCTAGCTCAGAGTCAGTCAGTACCTAGCGACCAGAGTAGTGTTCATAGCAGGACTTACGTGTCCTCTAAGTCTTTCTCGACGGCATACATGAATGAAACGTTCTCTGTTTTCCAACTGCGTTAATTCGAATAAAATTCTCGAGCTTTCGATGGTCATCTTCGTCATCGTCGTCAGGAGTTCACTAACTGCCAGGGCTGCTACGGTCTCTCTTATATAGGCATGATGACATCGTCAGCGGACAATCAGATCGACCCAACGTGGCGCGCGCGCACGTCGGCCCGGGCAGCTAGCGGAGCTATTGCCTGTGGCAGCACCGGTGACGTCAGACGGCGCCAGGGGCAGGCGCCACGTTTGAAACTGCCGCTCCCGCGTCGTGCATCTGTCTCTGGTTTCTTTCGATGTCCAACGCCCGCCCCCATGCCTCCCTGGTCTCTGATGAAATTATTGTTGTTTAAACAAATCTCGACCGCTCCTTTATAACGGAGTCCCAATATGTAGACGCATGAACCAACACTTTTGTATTTTCGAACTCTATTTTATGCCCGTTTTCCAGGCAATGCTCCTCTATGGCCAACTTGTCAAGCTTCCTTTTTTTCATATTGCGCTTGTGCTCAGTACAACGCTCCGCAATCGTGCGAATTGTTTGTCCGATATACATGCTGCCACATTCACAGGGTACACCATACACACCGGACATTCGAAGAGCAATGTCGTCCTTAACAGGGCGCAACATGTATCTTGGGTGAGGGCCGGAACACTGGTCTTAGCCCATGTTTCTGCAGCAGACGTCCTAAATTACTGCTAGTTGCTCCACAGTATGGCAGGAATACAGTCCGTTTGGCCTCTTCTACTGATTCACCAGTTGTCTTTCGTCGGCGACCCTTGGAAGCTTTTGCGATGGCTCTTTTGCTGTATCCATTGCTTACTTGCGTTGCTGCTGTGTATGTTTTAAATTTCTTAAGAGCGTAATATTTTGTCAAAAGCGTTTATTATATCTAGGCTGGTTGAATGTACATATGTATATATAAAAGTATTCGTATATGCCTGCAATTTATGTGATTGAGCTAGTTTTCAAATTTAGTTAGAAAAATCGGAATTAATTGCTAGTCATTTGTAAATGCCTTTTAGTGCTCTGAAGCTTATTTTTCCTGTCACTACTTTTACCCTCATACATTTGGCTGTTAATCTGTGACACTTTGGCAGATTGTAATTTAGTTCTTGCGGCGAAGTGTAATTTTTTGATGTTTTTCATTAATAAATTTGATTTGTTATAACCCCCGTTAAAAACCAGCAAGTTCCACTTCCTATGCCCAGGCTCCCTAGCATTTCAGAAACGAAGTATCCTAAAACATAAAGCAGGGCCTCTCAAGGTGTACTGCACCAGCGCATCGCGCAGAATGAGAAGACGGCTTCGTTACGTTCACGACGTTACAAATCCCCATTCGATGACTAGCTAAATAACAATGTCTCTTTCTTTCCTTACACTTGTCTCATTCGCTCCTCTTGTCTCGACATTTTCCGAAACTTCACCACTGTCTTCGTCACGGCCAAATTTCATGTGCAGTGAGAGACAAGATTACCAGTGCAAAATAAATTTAAATAATAATAACAAATTTAAATTTAGTTTCAACAGAAAATTGGATCTTGTACTTCATCCTTTTTTGTTTCCAATTGTGGTTCTAAGATCCGGAACAAGACTTCGGCAGTTCTTAGGACATTTTTAAATTACGATCAGAAATACTTGGATGCACTCCAGTTTTCGCACAAGACAAACAGAAAGCAACATTTCACGTACAGATGAGCGGCCAAACATATGAATAATATTCGATGCTAGTCTGTTCACCTTAAGAAAATCTTCCTTTGACAAATTCTGGTAAAATTCGAGCAAACTTTTATTACTGTAAAATAAATCCTTTTCGCTGATCATCCCTTTGCAAATCGATTAGTCCGAAATATAAATCAGGTACTTGTACACTTGCAGCAGCTATGGAAAAGGGCTTCACAAACACATAGAGTAGTGGCTGCAAGTTAGTAATTTCCTGTAACATAAAGCAAACCAAATGTTAATAAATGAATGTAATGTATGAAATTGGTTTGAAGAACTAAAAGAAGATCTGTTTCAATAAAGAGATACTGACCACTATTGTTTTTAATGTAATGTTACACTTGTACATTTAACAAAATCGACTTTATTTTGCTGTTACGGTTATTCCGGTACGTTACCTGGAATCGGTCGCTAAACTCATCTTCATGGGATTGTAGCACCTCGATATATTTTTCAAAGTGCGGTCTTCACATGTACAGATGCTGTCAAACAAAACCATAGTCCTGTTTCAATAAATCACTTTTAAAAAACACAGATTCATACTGAAGGTAAAATTTATCTATTGCTTACTTAGATCAGAAAAGTGTTGTGTACTTTTCTCTGAAACGTTGTTTTTGGAGAGCTGAAGTTTACATTGGGAAGCTTTTATCCATAGTATCTGCTAAACATCTAAGTCACCTATACGCTCAGAATTATGCAAAAATATCCCCGGACGTCCTTTGTCCAAATACTGAGTCTCGACGTGACGCAGACGAAAAACTCGGTGAAGCACTTTTTTCTCAGCCAGCGTACCTCAGCATGATATGGGATATCTGGATACTCCTATTCAAATGAAATCAAAAATTCTTTCAACTTGACGATTAATGAGCCCGTGAGAACGAATACAGTTCACGATGCACACTGCTACGTTCATCAGGTCTCCAAGACCGACAACGTTTGCACAATAGTCTATTGGTGTGGAAAAGACAGGTAAATTCGGCTTGCAGTAGGCCAATAAACCTTTTACTTTACCGAGCACCACAGGCTGTGGTTAAGGAAAACAGTTTTCCTTAAGTGGGACCTATTTCCCCAACTTCCATTTCGATGTTTCTTAAATATCCGACCCTACAGCAGGGTCCCTTACCACACAGTTCGTCTTGCAAGTCAAGAAAAGAATTGTTAACAGAGCCGTGCTACTAACCCTGCTGTTTGTTCATGTGTATGCGATAAGATACAACAGAAATTGACAGTTGATCAAACGAATTCCCGGAGATGTAGTTGATTCGCCGACATATTATCATACTGGAAACTAATATTCGGCTGCGGGAGCTAATGTGGGATTCATTATCTCTATTGCGTACAACAAAATATTCTCTATTAATGGCCCTTCCATAAACGGCTTCCCAGCTCTTGCTGAACGTAGAGCAACTTTAAAACTAGCTCTGATAGTCATTTCGCAGCACCCTACATCTTCTTCTCCCTAAATTAGAGGAAAAAATTGTGTTCGGAATGATACAAGCGACAGCGAATACACATTTCAGAGGAATGTAAACAAACCTCTGTTTCTTTCGCAGATCTTCAACCAAACCAAACATGCTAAGGCACTAGTATAAACCTCATTTACGGATACGTATTCCCTTTTGTAAGAGGCCGCAACTTCCTTAAGTCCCTTGAGTCCTATATGATTTCGCTATATTTTTCTGAATGCAGTTTGCTGTAGTATCTTTCAATAGACGATTTTCTTGCCCTGAAGGTTGGACATTTTGCCTTACCGTCACAACTAACAAAAACATGAGAACGTTCTCACTCCGGTTTAAATGGACTTCCGGGAGTCTTTGCTTTTTCGGAGCTGGTTGTCCATTATTCCGCCGTCGGAGGTTCGACTCCTCCCTCGGGCATGGGTGGGTGTGTCGTCGTTAGCTTAAGTTAGTTTAAGTTAGATTAGGTATTGTGTAACTCTAGGGACTTCAGAGTTTGGTCCCAAAGTTCTTACCACAAATTTCCAAAATTTGCTCCATTATTCTTGCAATTGTCTTGCGCCTATCTATTTCAGTATTGTATAAGCCGTCTATCGACCCACAAGACAGCACATCATGAGGGTTTCACCGTGCAAGCCGAGTTGACGCGAATTAAGCCGAACTGGACCGATGCGCCGTGCAAAGACTCTCTGCACCTTGATTTGAACTCGCGCGAGTTTCCGTGTTCGAGAGGATCTGGCATAACGGAAAGGTGAATTTGGTAATAAAGAATGTGTACAATGTGTGTGTGTGTGAGGGGAAGTAGTATCGGGAAGCCGACGCAAGGTACAAAAAATGTTCAAATGTGTGTGATATCTTATGGGACTTAACTGCTAAGGTCATCGGTCCCTAAGCTTACACACTACTTAACCTAAATTATCCTAAGGACACACACACACCCATGCCACCAGGGAGGACTCGAACCTCCGCCGTGACCAGCCGCGAAGGGCAAGGTACAAACGATGGATGTAGACTGCAGAAGTTAGGCATGGATGAAGGGACTTACGCAGGGGCAGACTACCGTCGAGAGCTGCGTCACAGCATTTTCCCCACTGCGAATCTCAACAGTCATAATAACAACGACAAATGGAGTGCTCACATCAGCTCAATGTACAATACTAGGATGTAACTTCCAAAACGTTCATGCGATCCATCCTACAGTATGCTGAAGTACTACTACTTCTATTGGATGCTGACGAATGAAAAGCAGAGCGAGCGGTCAGAATTTTGTTTGAGTCACGAAAGAGGGTCACGGAAGTGCTGGGAAACCTAAATTGGCAGGTGCTTGGCAGTAGGCACAAGCTATCCCACGCACGTCTCCTCAAAAAATATAGAAGTAGTAGTGTTAAGGAAGGAAATCAGAAACGTACTATGCCGTAAGCATTGTTCCTGTTGGGGTTGCGAAGACACGATTAGACTATTTACTGCGCGTGTAGAGGCATTTAAACAGCATTTCTTCCAGCCAGCGGAACGGAAAGTACTCTCTGCTACACACTGTCGTTTTTTCAAAGAAGTTGAACAATTTATGTTTGATTTCGAAGTTCATTTAGTAGGTTGTGCCTGTCTGCGATTTGTCGTGCTCCGTAATTTGTTATTCACTACTGTTATTTTTAGGCTTTTTTCAAAGGTGAATATCAGGACATTAATTCCGCAACGCATCACCCTTCTGATGTTCAGCTCTTCTAGTCAAAGGGCTCCTGATTTAATCAGGGTATTATGAAGTGTATGCCGGCAGCAAATTTTATTTTGGTTTGAAATTCTAGTTTGTCCTTTGTCATGTTTAATACTTCATACGAACCGCAATATACAGCCATAGCGTAATCAGCTCCAACGTTCTGAAATGATATTATGGACGCTAAAGAGGAACCAGGCCGTTCCAGGCGAGACTAAATAAATTTGTCTGGCAGCGCTGCGGGAACAAACTCACAGCCGTAGGCACAACGCTGGAAGACCGACGAACGGGACGCGGAAATAAACGTGAAGCTATGAGAACTCGCTTTCCTCTCACTGCAACACAAAACAACTTTCAAATGGATACAACAGAATGATTTGTGTTCATAAAGAACTTCCGCCTGCGAAGTTA
Source organism: Schistocerca gregaria (assembly GCF_023897955.1). Classification (NCBI taxonomy): domain Eukaryota; kingdom Metazoa; phylum Arthropoda; class Insecta; order Orthoptera; family Acrididae; genus Schistocerca; species Schistocerca gregaria. Next base: position 225,254,451 of record NC_064922.1, read on the forward strand.
ATAATGCGAATTTCGAAGAGAATGTAACTTCGCGTAATTATCCCTAGAGCGTTTAGGGCGCAAAATGTTACGCTGCTACTAATAAACTGTAAATTTTGCTACTCCAAATTTTACACAAAGGACGTCATCATTTATAGGCTGTGCACTAGCTAATTATATTTATTATATCTCTATTGGTGAATAAGAAACAGAGTAAGTGCAGACTGTCCTTTTTGTTACCTATGGCAATTTTGCTGCTCGAAATGTTATTGGAAATGAAGACGTAATCTATGTTATATGCTTGGTACAAATTATTGTTATGAGTAGAGTCTTATGCTTTAGACATAATTATTATAGCCTGAGCAAGACCTGGCTCAGTGTTCCGCACAAATAGCTCTTGAGCAGTGATTACAAAATGTCGTCATACTTCATTTGCTCGAAGGACAAAATGAACAGACTATTCTCCATTGAGGTGGTTGTAGGTTGTGCTGCTGCAACTCATATGAAATTCTGCAAGCAAATCACCCAGTATATTACTGACAAAACCAATCTCTGCACCAACCGTATTGTACAAATTTCAGCTGCAAAAGACGAGATTAGCGCTGAAGAGTAACAATGTGATATAAACTAACACTCTTATAACTTTGAGTACTTGGTATTTAATCCAACACGCCACTGTAAGGCAAATTATAAGGAATAAAAGAAATATGACGACTAATAGAAAATAGCCACACCATTACTAAACATTCGTAATATTTACGGCAAGCGCGATAGTGTCATCCAACAGCTGGAGCCAGGCAATAAACGACTGAGTCTTTGTTAACAAAAGCGTTTGCCTTGACGGTACTCAAGAGCATGTGCGACGTCATGTGCCGAGATTGGCGGAACCGCGAAAAGAAACCATCTGTAACTGTAAATTTTGCGAGGATTCAGTGAGATAGGCTTAATCTCAGTCTCTGTGACCAGCACAGTCCACGCTAAGAGTGAAGTTTCTGAGTAACTGTAATAAGAGCAATAGTATTCGAATGTATTTCGGAAATGCCGTTTGAAGCAGTTACAAATGGTATTTGAGCGCTGCTTTATACAATCATTACCATCTGACTGCTGGAGCGGGCTTTTCATACCTTCCAGTTGCAGACATTTCTCAAACCAATAGAAGCAAATATATACCGAAATAGTGCATAATTTTTGGGTACTAGCAGTATCATTTTTGCACTGTTGCGACACTAAACTCAAACCAGCTTTGCCACAAGCAGAGACACGTACATGATTCATCACGTTAGGTCGAACAACAAGGAGATTCAATTAATTAAACGCAGGTTTAAATTCCAACGTAATGTTCATCCCAACAACATGACTAACACTCTAGCGTATTTCACTTTTTTTAGTATTAATTTTATTGCGATGTCTCAAAACTTTTCATATGGATTTCCCCCTTTAAAAAATTGTAAAGAGATCCCTTCATGCTGCAAATTAGTGTCCCAGAACATATTGTATGAGGGAGCAATTTCTCCAAAACGGTGACAACTGTAAGGATACGTTGAAAGTTCGAACAGCTCCTTCTTAAAACAAGTACCTTGATGCACACAGCATCCTCCTTCGTGTCGGTTGGTGCCTAGGCGGGATGAGAAACCTCAGAGAATGCCAGCCGCTGTGGCCGAGCGGTTCTAGGCGATTAAGTCTGGAACCGCGCTGCTGCAACGGTCGCAGGTTCAAATTCTGCCTCGGGCATGGATGTGTGTGATATCCTGAGGTTGGTTAGGTTTAAGGAGTTCTAGGGGAATGATGACCTCAGAAGTTCAGTCCCATAGTGCTCAGAGCCATTTGAACCATTTGAACCTTAACTGCTTTCTACGTCCTCTGCCACTGTCTTTCTCGGTGATTGGCAAGGATGTTACTTCTTGAAGTCAGAAGTGTATTTAGTACTGGTCACTCGGTGATCATCAAACTCTGGGATGCAACTGTCTCAGCCTCCTTTCTCCTTGTTAGGACATCAGTGGTTAAAGTTAGATGGCACGTTCAAAAGACGCCAATGGTTATCGCATTCGGTTCAAAATGGTTCAAATGGCTCTGTGAACTATGGGACTTAACATCTGAGGTCATCAGTCCCCTAGAAGTTAGAACTACTTAAACCGAACTAGCCTAAGGACATCACACACATCCATGCCCGAGGCAGGATTCGAACCTGCGACTGTAGCAGTCCGGACTGAAGCCCCTAGAACGACTCGGTCACAACGGCCGGCTCATCGATTTCGGCTTTAGGAACATTTTGCTTGTGGTTATCTGCTGTGATTTCTTGGCTGCAACTGTACTTCTGTGAAGGCTGTTCTCGGCAATGTGGATTTTGTTGTTTTTGTTATATAAATGCGTTATAACCGTTTTTATTATAGGTTGCAACCTCGCCTCCTCCTTAATGTCTTACTTGACCTGTTTACAACCCCTGCAAATAGGGACAAGTTTGATTGCCATATGCGCTCAAGACTGAGACCTGTAATCATAATCGCCGGCCGCGGTGGTCTCGCGGTTCTAGGCGCGCAGTCCGGAACCGTGCGACTGCTACGGTCGCAGGTTCGAATCCTGCCTCGGGCATGGATGTGTGTGATGTCCTTAGGTTAGTTAGGTTTAAGTAGTTCTAAGTTCTAGGGGACTAATGACCACAGCAGTTGAGTCCCATAGTGCTCAGAGCCATTTTTTGTAATCATAATCACTTTCCCCACGGATAGGGCACAAGGTCACTTAAACAGAGCGATTGCTTCTAGTCCAATTATACTGCCTGTTATTGCAACGAATACGCTAGAAGCAACAGTTGTTGTTTCATCTGTGGATCATTTTTACTCGGAACTGAAGAAGTCTTGGTATCACAGCTTAAGAACAAGATACCTAAATCAACTAGTCACGCAACTGGCCATAAAAATTGCAACACCACGAAGTAGGTCTAAAGGAAATAAATAAATATTACTTAATGTGCACGAGCGAGGTGGCGTAGTGGTTAGCACATTGGACTGGTACAAACCCGAGTCCGGCCACCCTGATTTAAGTTTTCCGTGATTCCCTAAATCACTTCAGGCAAATGCCGGTGTGGTTCCTTTTAAAGGGCGCGACAGATTTCCTCCCCCTTCCTTTCCTAATCCGATGGGACCGATGACCTGGCTGTTTCGTCCCATTTCCGAAATCACCCCACCAACTATGATATACTTAATGTGCGTATACGCTATTATTAGGTTCTCCATCAGTGGATGATGCTGATCTCCCAAGTGTTGTTCATTAATGAAAAGCGGCTCCAGTTGATTTTTTAAAATTTATGAAGTTCAAACGATTAGTTTCGGCCTTTGTATTAGGCTTATAAGAAGTGTATCTCAACCTGCCAAATCTTAATAAATAATATGAAGGGTATATCGATATTTTTGTTCTTTATGTTATGAGAGGAGAGAAAATGGTTACACGGTGTGTCCCAGAAATGTGGAGACAAACTTCTAGGGTTTTTAGAGGGTGCCTTGGGGAGTCCATGTCCGGAAACGTCATCCAACAACACTACATAACGTCGAAGTTATAGGCGCCGCCAACTGGTGCCTGCCACTAGGCTATCTCTTCAGCAGCAAATATGACTTCATACGATAGGCGGAACTTCTCGTAATGTTTTTATTCCGTGATCGCGGCTGATTGCCACGATCGCCCCTGGAGAAGCTGGCTGCTGTGTAGATAGGCCTGGTGCTGCCGCGCAGACGGTCCCTGTCTCCTGCGATTGCGATGTGTCTAGTTAGTTTGTGTATGTGATACTCTTTGCCTTGGTGGACAAGGGTTTCCATCTGCAGTTTATTTTTCTCCTGTATACCGAAAAACATTCGATATTCTAGGGGGTTCAAGGAGAAAAATAAACTGCAGGTGGAAACCCGTGTCTGAAACGTCATCCGCTGGGTTAACAGAGCAACACGTTCATACGAAACAAAGCCTTCCTACAAAGCAGCTAGCTCCGTCTTATCCAATGACGATCGAGACAATCTGTCGCAATCACTGAATGACAAAAAGAAAAATACTGTAAGATGCTCCGCCTACGGTCTATAAGAATACAAAAGTCACGTTTATTGGCGAAGGAGTGATCTAGTGGCATGCGTCGGCGCCTATAACTTCGATACTGTGTACCGTCATTGGATGACGTTTCTGAACACGGATTCCTGTCCCCAATCTGTTCCTCAAGACACCCACTACAACCCTTGGAAGCCTATCGTAAAATTTCTGGGACAGTATATGTACAGCACAAGTTCATAAATAATATACAACTTACATTATGCTGTAGAGAGGCAACGTCAACTGTCAGAAACAGCAGAGGTCAAAAGCATTTAAAAATGTTTCTCGCCCAATGATGTCACGAGAAAAACTGGTGTATCGTAATTATATCCACGATAGCGATAAAAACTGAAGTTCTTTAGATGTAAATGGTGGCACACGACTCATTTAGTTATTGTACCGTTTATGACGGTTGCAAACAAAAATTCTGAATTTTTCTGACAGAGCTAAGGTTTGTTCCTGCACATGTCACTGTTCTTCTCCCGACTGAGAGGGTGGAGCAACTCTTAATTTTCGTACTACTAATCCCACCGTTTAACATCACTGTTATTTTTCTAGCTCCACTTTGTAAAGTAACGCCTCTTAGCCTTCTTAGAGGTGTGAGAAGAGTGTCTGGAGCTGGCTTTGATTGGCCAGGGACCGATTCATCTCTCGTCAGGAGATGTATTAATAAAGGATTCAACTCTGCATAGCAATCACTTTTCAGTGGCTACATACACTAGGTTTTGTGTTACGTCGCTGAGGCTTGGAGCACCTGGACACAAAACACTTTTCAGTGGCTACATACACTAGGTTTTGTGTTAAATCACTGAGGATTGGAGCACCTCGACACAAAACAGGAGCGGGACGCCTTCTACCGAACTTTGCGGATCCAGAACTAGGGAGAGCTGTTTCATCTTTTTCTCAGAAGACTGTAGGTAGATATCACGCAAGTAAAAGGGAATCAGTGAGTGCCTGAGAAAAGTAAGTAAAATATATTTTTTATCAAATTTTCATTTTGTAGTTTATTCGATTGTGTATAGGCTCGCCGATTATGATCTGAGATTGAGAAGATTGATTCTGATTACTGCGTCTTCATATTGACGTAAATAGCTTAGTTTTTGTCCACAGGTAACTAATGCTAAACATGGCCGAATCGAAGAGAGTTATAGACAATACAATGTTGATTATTTCAAGTTTGTCTTCATTTCATCACAGCTGGATAAACAATTATGTTCATGGCACTATTAGAAATACAGCAACAAGCCACAACTTTTTTCGAAATTACTTTATTGTAACTTTAAAAATTTTGAGCCTGGGCCCATCGTCAGACGGTACCATTCACGTCTTGACAGGTTTTACATTGGTGTCCTAAATTGTAACAAAGTTTTTGTGATTTCATAGTTTACGAAGATTGTGCGTTGTATATAAGATTCGTACATTGTACTTATTTTATGAAATGCTCTCCTTTACATATTACAAGAGAGACGTTCGATTTTCTTTTCCGATCCATACTGATCCATGAACTAAACTAAATAAAAGATGGGGGATACATTTGTTTACATTGTCGTTCTCCGGAAGTATACCACATCTACAGATATCGTGTTCTTTGGCACATCAAATCAGAAGCCAATATAAACAAATGTATCCGCCATCTTTTGTGTAGTTTATTTCATGAATCGACATGGATCTAAGCTTATATTCAAGGTAAAACCTTGTGTAGAACTGTTTAATCATAAAGTCTTTGTAATAATTCCGGACTAAAATGTAAAATCTTTTGTAAACTATGAAGTCACACAAACGTTGTTATATTATAGCACACAACTGTAAAATTTTCCAAGAAATCAAGGCTACTGTTTGACGATGGGCTGAGGCTTGAAATTAGTAACGGTACCGGTGCGAGATGGGACACCTGACGTGCTGTGGCGAGATAGTGAATTTAGAAACCATTTAAAACAAAATGCATCATCCATTGATAAGCTATACCACTAAAAATCTGATTGGTACATTGTACCACTCTCTTCAATTTTGCTATTGACGCAGTAAACAAATTTCGAAGCAACACCATTAATTTCAGGTTATGAACTCAGTTATGTTAAGAAAATAATGAGAACTTTGATCAATTACTCCTTTAAACTGAAGAACACTGGCTGTCAAAACGCTTATTTTTGGCAAGATTTTTCTCTTTTTTTGGACTGTTTTATAGTTTTTCGATACAATTTTGAAACAGTGAATCAGTTGGAAATGAGACATTGCTTATTTGTCAGATTTCCTTACTAAATTTAGTGAGATTAACTTGCAGTTACAAATGTTACAGACTATATCTGATTAAAACAAAGTCCATTATTTCATTTTTTGTTGCCGGTATTGAACCAGTCATGCAGAACGTTGGATGGCACCGTTTTTCCCAGTATCACAGTTTGTTACAGGTCAGCTGCCACAACAATAACATTTTGACCTACGTTCATTCTTTATACGTTTTTCACACAGACTTTGAAACTAAGTTTGAGCATGTTTTGACTATGGAATTACCACAGCGTACTATCATGTCAACTGGTGATACTGAAGAAACGGATGTTATATTACAAGAAGAACTGATCGCAATACGCACTAACGAACTTCAGTAACCAGCAATTTCGGCTACAGAAAGGCACACAAGTTTCTTCTCTTGCATTATGCACTATCGGGAGAAAGGTTTTGACAGGTTTTTAAGTCCTTATAATTCGTGGCAACGGATTTCAGAGCAGTTGCCAATCTTTTTGCAAAAAAAAAGGGAACAGATTGAAAATCGCAGTCCAATAAAATTTGTGATTAAACTAATTTGAATCCAAACATTGAAAATTTAATGTTGAAGCATCATAATTATCCTTCTCATTTAAAATTATTTATGTATTACTTTTAAGAGATGTGCATTTTGCATCATTTAAAATAATAAATGTATAAAATTTTAAATTTTTTAAAAGTTTTTCACTCTATACTTCTGCAGTTAAAACCATCAAAGTAAGCAGCACTGTATCAACTGCAAAACTCACATTTGGAGTTTATTAACTTGTAGTAATTCAACACATGAAATACAGAGGTCTTCCCGAAACAGAAGAAATTTGTACATGTCCTCCTTCAGCCTTGTAAGTCTGCCATCGCCGAACATTGTATTTACACTGGTTATGTAATGAATTACAGTGAGACAAAGATTGTGGGCCAGGCGTCTAACTTATGAAGCGCTATTATTAATGAATCCGTGGAAAAACGGACAGTAAGTTTCTTACTAACCCTTCCACGCCGGCGCCGTGATTGTTGCGCCGTGCGCTGTGGCCGAGCACCAGTTCCTCGCGGCAGTGTCCTCAGTACGGCGCATTTTTCGCGCTGCTCGCGGCGCTACTCTGTCCTGCTTTCACACTCGTAGTGTATCGCAGTTATTGGACTTTAAACTATAAATTTATTGTGGAAAATATTTATACAAATCACACATGTTTTTGATATTCTGTGTCATGTCTATGCACAAAGCCAAGCCTGTGGATGTCAGTGGAACAGCTGGAGTAGCGCGTGTACCTGACCTAGAAGCAGCTACAGTAGGCGTTGCATGTTCGTCGTCAGATTCCGACGATGATTCGCTTTCATCTTCAAAGTCACTATCCAGTGTGAGAGAAAGAGCTTCCTCCACAGTGTATCGCTTATCTGCCATATCACTTCTAGAACAAATTAACTGAGGTTAACAACACATCACTTCAGATTAGGAACGAGGCGGGAAATGAGCAGTCAACCGAAACCAACGGATTGAAACGGAATACAACAGCCATTTAGTTGGTTCAAATGGCTCTGAGCACTATGAGATTTAACTTCTGAGGTCATGAGTCCCGTAGAACTTAGAACTACTTAAACCTAACTAACCTAAGGCCATCACAGACATCCATGCCCGAGGCAGGATTCGAACCTGCGACCGTAGCGGTCACGCGGTTCCAGAGTGAAGCGCCTGGAACCGCTCTGCCACACCGGCCGGCTGTGTGTTTCCTCTCCTCTCCTAAGGACATCACACATATCCATGCCGTAGGCAGTATTCGAACCTGCGACCGTAGCGGTCGCGCGGTTACAGACTGTAGCGCCTAGAACCGCTTGGTCACTCCGGCCGGCGCCATTTAGTGACTCTGTCATTAACTACAGACATTGAACAAAGCAGCTAGATGGTGCATAAGTCAAACTTCGTCACAAGTCGAGCGTAGTGAAGCGTAGAAATATGACGCGAGGCGGAACTGATACAGCAGTCCACCGGCTGCACGGCACAGTCCACTGCTGCAGCAGTTCACCGACTGAGCGGCACATACACTCCCTCTTTCTACAGGAGTTCACCGCAGCGAAAGGGTTAATCGAGACGACGGTTTCCAGTTGAATTCGGCATGGAATAAAGTCTTTGAAAAACTCCGTGTCCTCTGTAGCCGGCGTAGTTCTGTGATGGAACAGCGTGAAGACAATCGAATTGATATCGAAGTGGAAAGTTTTCACCACGGAGGGTGCACGGCACAGTAGAATCGAACGCGCTCAACCAGCGCACTCGCAACGTGAGGTGAATCCACCAAGCATGTGCCGCCGGGGCCTTAAACACCAGAGCTCCGTGCGTTTTCGCAGAAGATGGCCAGAAGACTCTGCGCCGAAATGTTATGGCAAGAAGCTACAAACATCCGGCAGTTCTCCCGAAATTTTGTAGAACAATATATACGCCGGGAAAGTTTCAAATCTCACTACATGATCATTTATTTATGTATTTATTTCAACCATAAAGCCTGCCCTGCTGTTTGTGTAAAAGCAGGTCGTACTATAAATCTTTGCACTCAAAAAATGGTTCAAATGGCTCTGAGCACTATGGGACTTAACTACTGTGGTCATCAGTCCCCTAGAACTTAGAACTACTTAAACCTAACTAACCTAAGGACATCACACACATCCATGCCCGAGGCAGGATTCGAACCTGCGACCGTAGCAGTCGCGCGGTTCCGGACTGCGCGCCTAGAACCGCTAGACCACCGCGGCCGGCCTTTGCACTCAAAATTTTCTACATAACTTATTTATTTATTCGAATAACCCTTTAGTTGGCACGATAAATTAACCCCGGGTTTGCTTCTCCATGTTTAGTTTTCTTTGCTCCCAGACTTCCTTCATCCTTTAACGGTGCCGTTCCTTTTCTTCCTAGAACTGTTTTCTGTTTAAGTAAATCAGGACTGTGTGTTTCAAAGGGTTCATATGGCTCTGAGCACTATGGGACAACTTCTGAGGTCATCAGTCCCCTAGAACTTAGAACTACTTAAACTTAACTAACCTAAGGACATCACACACATCCATGCTCGAAGCAGGATTCGAACCTGCGACCGTAGCGGTCGCGCGGTTCCAGACTGCAGCACCTAGAACCGCTCGACCACTCTGGCCGGCTACTCTGCTGCTTATTATCCATTCAGTATATGTGTCCATAAAACTGTTGTCTCCTTTTCCATATTACAGTTGGTTCTTCCATTTTCATATTGTTTTATTTTAGCTTGTCTTTAACATTATTATTACTAATAGGGCCCTGTAGTTTCCTTGAAATTGTTCTTTCAGCTTTTTCGAGCTACATCCTCAAATCTTGTTAAGTTTAAGTGTGTTTGCTACATGCATGTTTCAGGCCTTACCATTGTGTATTAGTGTCTTAGTTCTGTGTCCAGGACAAAGTTTTTTGTTATGTTTGGTTTTCGTCATTTGGAATGCCTTTCATTTTGTGTACTCTGTTTTCTAAGGTTATCTATTGTTTGTATTGCTTGTTATCCATTCCCCTAGCTATTTAAAACTTTATTTGATATTGTGTTATTATGAATTTTAAAATTTGGTGGGATACCACTGATATTTGTCATTAACTGTTTTTGAAATGATATTTCTAGTGTTACTCTGTTGGCGTGTTTCTCTAGTTCTGTGATTTGTCCTCTGGTACTATCGAGTGAGTCAGTAATTAATGTCATGTCATCAGCAGAAGCCAGATATATTTAGGTTTCATCCTTGTGGAACGTCCTTAGCAGTGATGAATTTTCTCCATTCTCTACCTACCTTCTCTAATGCGCAGCTGAGCGTATGGCTCTGAGCACTATGAGACTTAACTTCTAAGGTCACCAGTCCCCCAGAACTTTTTTTTTTTTTTTTTTTTGCTCATCAGTCTACTGACTGGTTTGATGCAGTCCGCCACGAATTCCTTTCCTGTGCTAACCTCTTCATCTTAGAGTAGCACTTGCAACCTACGTCCTCAGTTATTTGCTTGACGTATTCCAACCTCTGTCTACCTCTACAGTTTTTGCCCTCTACAGCTCCCTCTAGTACCATGGAAGTCATTCCCTCATGTCTTAGCAGATGTCCTATCATCCTGTCTCTTCTCCTTATCAGTGTTTTCCACAGATTCCTTTCCTCTCCGATTCTGCGTAGAACCTCCTCATTCCTTACCTTATCAGTCCACCTAATTTTCAACATTCGTCTATAGCACCACATCTCAAATGCTTCGATTCTCTTCTGTTCCGGTTGTCCCACAGTCCATGTCCCACTACCATAATATGCTGCACTCCAGACGTACATCCTCAGAAATGTCTTCCTAAAATTAAGGCTGGTATTTGATATTAGTAGACTTCTCTTGGTCAGAAATGCCTTTTTTGCCATAGCGAGTCTGCTTTTGATGTCTTCCTTGCTCCGTCCGTCATTGGTTATTTTACTGCCGAGGTAGCAGAATTCCTTAACTTCATTGACTTCGTGACCATCAATCCTGATGTTAAGTTTCTCGCTGTTCTCATTTCTACTACTTCTCATGACCTTCGTCTTTCTCCGATTTACTCTCAAACCATACTGTGTACCCATTAGACTGTTCATTCCGTTCAGCAGATCATTTAATTCTTCTTCAGTTTCACTCAGGATAGCAATGTCATCAGCGAATCGTATCATTGATATCCTTTCACCTTGTATTTTAATTCCACTCCTGAACCTTTCTTTTATTTCCATCATTGCTTCGTCGATGTACAGATTGAAGAGTAGGGGCGAAAGACAACAGCCTTGTCTTACACCCTTCTTAATACGAGCACTTCGTTCTTGATCGTCAACTCTTATTATTCCCTCTTGGTTGTTGTACATATGGTATATGGCCCGTCTCTCCCTATAGCTTACCCCTACTTTTTTCAGTATCTCGAACAGCTTGCACCATTTTATATTGTCGAACGCTTTTTCCAGGTCGACAAATCCTATGAACGTGTCTTGATTTTTCTTTAGCCTTGCTTCCATTATTAGCCGTAACGTCAGAATTGCCTCTCTCGTGCCTTTACTTTTCCTAAAGCCAAACTGATCGTCACCTAGCGCATTCTCAATTTTCTTTTCCATTCTTCTGTATTTTATTCTCGTAAGCAGCTTCGGTGCATGAGCTGTTAAGCTGATTGTGCGATAATTCCCGCACTTGTCAGCTCTTGCCGTCTTTGGAATTGTGTGGATGCTGCTTTTCCGAAAGTTAGATGGTATGTCGCCAGACTCTTATATTCTACACACCAACGTGAATAGTCGTTTGGTTGCCGCTTCCCCTAATGATTTTAGAAATTCTGATGGAATGTTATCTATCCCTTCTGCCTTATTTGACTGTAAGTCCTCCAAAGCTCTTTTAAATTCCGATCCTAATACTGGATCCCCTATCTCTTCTAAATCGACTCCTGTTTCTTCTTCTATCACATCAGACAAATCTTCACCCTCATAGAGGCTTTCAATGTATTCTTTCCACCTATCTGCTCTCTCCTCTGCATTTAACAGTGGAATTCCCGTTACACTCTTAATGTTACCACCGTTGCTTTTAATGCCACCAAAGGTTGTTTTGACTTTCCTGTATGCTGAGTCTGTCCTTCCGACAATCATATTTTTTCGATGTCTTCACATTTTTCTTGCAGCCTTTCGTCGTAGCTTCCCTGCACTTTCTATTTATTTCATTTCTCAGCGACTTGTATTTCTGTATTTCTGATTTTCCCGGAACATGTTTGTACTTCCTCCTTTCATCAATCAACTGAAGTATTTCTTCTGTTACCCATGGTTTCTTCGCAGCTACCTTCTTTGTACCTATGTTTTCCTTCCCAACTTCTGTGATGGCTCTTTTTAGAGATGTCCATTCTTCTTCAACTGTACTGCCTGCTGCGATATTCCTTATCGCTGTATCTATAGAGTTAGAGAACTTCAAACGTATCTCGTCATTCCTTAGAACTTCCGTATCCCACTTCTTTGCGTATTGATTCTTCCTGACTAATGTCTTGAACTTCAGCCTACTCTTTATCACTACTATATTGTGATCTGAGTCTATATCTGCTCCTGGGTACGCCTTACAATCCAGTATCTGATTTCGGAATCTCTGTCTGACCATGATGTAATCTAATTGAAATCTTCCCGTATCTCCCGGCCTTTTCCAAGTATACCTCATCCTCTTGTGATTCTTGAACAGGGTATTCGCTATTACTAGCTGAAACTTGTTACAGAACTCAATTAGTCTTTCTCCTCTTTCATTCCTTGTCCCAAGCCCATATTCTTCTGTAACCTTTTCTTCTACTCCATCCCCTACAACTTCATTCCAGTCACCCATGACTGTTAGATTTTCGTCCTCCTTTACATACTGCATTACCCTTTCAATATCCTCACACACTTTCTCTATCTGTTCATCTTCAGCTTGCAACGTCGGCATGTATACCTGAACTATCGTTGTCGGTGTTTGTCTGCTGTCGATTCTGATTAGAACAACCCGGTCACTGAACAGTTCACAGTAACACACCTTCTGCCCTACCTTCCTATTCATAACGAATCCTACACCTGTTATACCATTTCCTGCTGCTGTTGATATTACCCGATACTCATCTGACCAGAAATCCTTGTCTCCCTTCCACCTCACTTCACTGACCCCAACTATATCTAGATTGAGATTTTGCATTTCCTTTTACAGATTTTCTAGTTTCCCTACCACGTCCAAGCTTCTGACATTCCACGCCCCGACTCGTAGAACGTTATGCTTTCGTTGATTATTCAATCTTTTTCTCATGGTAACTTCCCCCTTGGCAGTCCCCTCCCGGAGATCCGAATGAGGGACAATTTCGGAATCTTTTGCCAATGGAGAGATCATCATGACACTTCTTCAACTACAGGCCACACGTCCTGTGGATACACGTTACTTGTCTTTAATGCAGCCGTTGATCATTGCTGATTCTTCCGCCTTTAGGGGCAATTTCCCACCCCTAGGACAAGAGAGTGGCCTGAACCTCTATCCGCTCCTCCGCCCTCTTTGACAAGGCCGTTGGCAGAATGAGGCTGACTTCTTATGCCGGAAGTCTTCGGCCGCCAATGCTGATTATTTATCAAAATTTAGGCAGTGGCGGGGATCGAACCCGGGACCGAAGACGTTTTAATTATGAATCAAAGACGCTACCTTTTTTTTTAATCTCATTTTGTTCGTATTTGTTCGTTGAATCTGATCGGGGCGGACGTCGTAAGACACCCTTTTAAGTTCGTTGTTATTCTATTAACTCAGTTTTTTTGTTACAGAGAGCAGCTAACCCTCTGACCAAATACGCTGAGCTACCGTGTTGGCTACCCCTAGACCACGGGTCTAGGACTTAGAACTACTTAAACCTAACTAACCTAAGGACATCACACACAGCCATGCCCGAGGCAGTATTCGAACCTGCGACCGTAGCGGTCGACCGGTTCCGGACTGTAGCGCCTAGAGCCGCTCGGCCACCCAGCCGGCGCAGCTAAACGTAGTGACGATAAACCGTATCATTGTCTTACTCCTGGTTTTATTTCAAAAGAATTAGACAGTTCCGCCATAAATTTTATTTTCGATGTTGTGTCACACAGCGCCCAGAATACTTGAAGCTCCAGTTTCGCTGTGTTCAGCCAGCCTGGACCTGTTGAGCGACCCACGCGCCAGGTGGCTTCGCAACCCCCGTGTGTGTGGCAGCCGCTGCGCCCTCCCTGCGCATGTTTTATTCACGCGGGCACGCGACGCTTGTTGACTGCCAAAATCTGCCGCTAAATGTGTTTGGGAAAGGCAAAACGAGAAACGGTCAGCGTTCAGTGTTCTCTAAGCTGAGTTCTCGGTGCTGCATCACTGTTCCAAATATAATATTGCCCTCCCTCTCTACTTCTTCCTTACACTTTCAGTTTTTGGATGTTTTAAAGGGCATATTTTTTGTTTTGCTCTTATTTCATGTTTCCACGAAGGGACGGGCTGTTAATGGATAAAACAGCACTTCATCAAAGACTTACGTGGTTGTACACAGTTGAACAATACAAAACAAATAAGGCAGTAGTTTCGATTTTAAATAATATACAGATTATAGTATAACAAAATTTCTATATCAGGAAGAGAATTACATCATCGTTTAGAAAACATAAGGATGGGAGCTTCGGAGTTATAATAGTGGACCTTGCGAAATATTATAAACAATTATATTCGACTGATTGTGATCATAGCAAGTAATCGTGGGTTCCCTGAACTACGAATAAAATGTTTTCTTTCTGATTTATTTATTTTTTTAACAAATTTCTATGTGTTTCCTCCATCTTTTTCTCATCATCATTGCTGTTACACAGATGTTAAAATGAAAGTTTGTGCATTAATCCAAAGTTAAATGATTCATAATTTATAAACTATGGCTGATATAATCTTGATGTAGTTACGTCTTGTCAGAAATTGTGGTTGGGAGAGAGAGAGATGGTGGGGGGGGGGGGGGGGGAGAGGGGCGACGGAAGTCGTGGGCCGAAAAGTAATGCCCACTTTTGTTGTTGTTACGTATCTTGTTGACTATAAAATTGCCTCTATTGTACTCAGACGACATGTTCTCATAAATTAGTACTTTGCAGTAATTACTGATATTTAACATTGTCTCTGCATCAGTAAATTTTTCTCGGTTTAGAAGCAATGTCAATTCAAAGTGACACGGCTTTTAAACCAAGAAGATTTTACTGAAGGGTGTCACGCCGAAAGACTCCGAGGGCACACATCAAAGGGTTTTACTTATGACTTCAGCGCTCAAAGCTTCATTTGTCACATATTTCACTGTGTTTGCACCACATTACATTGAATATTTGCATCACAAAATTATTTTGCTGTCTTATCATGCATCTCTCCGCACTAGTCTATTAAACTCCTGGACTTACAAGGTCCTTGTATCTATTTAAGTCTTTTAGCGTTCTGTCAAATTCACCTCGCAATATCATCTCTCCCATTTTATCTCCATTTACCTTCTCGCCTCTTTTATTACATCGCCTCCATTTCCTTGTACTACCAGTGCATATATTCCTTATACTTTTCAGCTATCCCTTCTTCCTTAGTACTGGCTTGACATCAGAGCTCTTCTTATTCAAACAGCTACATACCTTTTCTCCAAAAGTTTCATTAATTTCCCTACTGGAGGACGTCTCCGTTTCCCCTAGTTTTGTATGCTTGTACAGTCCTGCTTTTGTCGTCGTCGAGTCATTTCTGCTAATCCACTTTTATACTTCTTACGAATCATTTTTTTTAGTCGTCTGTATACCCTTTCCTCTTCTTTATTTGCCGAATATTCAGACTTTCCCCTTCCCTTTTCTCAGTTAAATTCATTCTCTCCTTTGTTATTTAACACAACATCCTACGCACTGACTGTTACTATAACTTGCTGCAGTATTTTATTGAACTCACTGTGGGACTCGGTTTGTAATTGGACAGCAACTTTCACAGTATTACTCGAATATGGCAGACATAAAACGTATGAAATTATAAAAATGTGCCTGGTAACGGAATAAAATTAGTAATTTAAGTTATGTTCAAGATGGAAACGAAAATATTTTTACAGTAATGGTACCATGAAGAACGGAAGCAGGTAAATAATATGGGATTGGACTGGGGAAGAAGGAGTTTAACGAGGAAGATGGCAGAATGGGACGGGATATATCCAATTGAAAATTACCACCCTTCAGAGCAATACAAAGATCGCGGAACGTTAAGGTGCCATGAACAACATGCTCCACTGTAAATTCAACATTTGGAGCTTACCTATTAAGAGCTGTATGCATTACATTCATCTGTTCAGTACTACATCAAAAATTACAATGACACCATCCAGGCATCGTTTGTACAGCAGTGCTCCGTATTTAAACAGAGGACAGTCGTTGAAATATTTATTTTCCAGGTGAGCCATATAAATGTTTGCAATAGTGTCACCTAACGGAAAAGCCATTGGTAATCCTGTATGTTGCTCATATATATTATCTCCAAATCTAAAGTAATTTTACTTAAGAACAACCTATAATAGTTCCACAAATTCCTTACATTATCACCCACTAGGTTACTGAAGGTGCGCAGGTTGTCTTCAATAATATATAACACGTCAGGTGGTAGACTACAAATTTTTACACCGAAGGACGCTATATTAACATCTGCAGGTATCTTGACGTTTAATAACCTCCCCTGTGTTGTTTGTCGAGTATGATTCCTAGAGAAAGTAATGCTACCTAAGTACATTGTTAATAAATCTATGCAACTGATACTCTGTGCTATCAATGACGTTAATAGTAAGACTAAGGCCGGTCATGTTTATTAAGCTTGATAGTGGCACATAGGATAACTATTCTGGGATTCATAGGAAGAATATGCCTCTTTTGGGGCTCCGTGAGAACCTTAACGATGCCACTAAATGTGGTTTTAAGTTCCATCACGGACTTATTAGGTTTAATTTTGCATGCTCTACGTTATTGGTAGCTACAAAGTCATCCACTTTCTCTTTCTTCTTGTGATAAAATAGCTGTATTACTTTTGTCCGTGCTGATAATCAAGGCATCGTTATCAATTAATTCCTTGTTAATAGTCTTAGTTATCGTAATCTCACCATGAACCCACCCACACTCTCTGCTACAGTCTTCTATCTGTCTGACGATAGCTTCGTTCATTTTAATTGCAGTCCTATTCTTCTCCGCTGGTAATGCTTTCACCTGATCTAATGCTACTCTACTGTGGCATGGGTGATAAGGTAGTCGGCCTTTTTAGCCGTGCATTTGGCATGCAACATGCACAGCTTGAGTAACATTAAAGAAGAATTACCTATCTAGCATTACAAACAAGAGGTCCGCTCCTTAATATTCTGGAAGAGTTAGAAACCATGAAGTGCAAGTTGCAACATCCAGAAAAAAGCCTCGATGAGCAAACTGAACATAAACTAAATGGATGCTCAGGAACTATCTGCAACGTCTATAGTGGCCTCCACTACAGTAGGTTGTCGTAATTGGTCTTCGCGTACGTTGTTTCTATAACACCTCGTCCTTTGATCATGGCGGTTGCGCGTCATGTCAACTGTCTGATGTCGCATAATGTTTTCAAAACTAGGTTTACGTTTTCCTTTAATAGGCTGTACGATATATATTGTTCGTCAGCATAGTACCTAATGTGTAACTCTGCGGCTATGTATATGTTCAGTATTTTCGGGAGTATATTAGTAACGCTGGCTTCTCCGTTACTTGAGATTTTATGCGCCATGATTATTCAAGTTATCCCATACGTTGGGTTTCATTATCTGCATTCACAAACATGCATTCATAATATGATGTACCCTGTATATTTGTATATTTTCCATTGTGTTGTTTTACCGAGCGAGGTGGCGCAGTGGTTATCACGTTGAATTCGCATTCGGGAGGACAACGGTTCAATCCCGCGTCCGGCCATCCTGATTTATGTTGTTTTGTAGGGTGGGCAACCACATCCGAGGTTCAACATTTTTTCAAAGAAAATTCCGCACTGGCTGTGTGAATGATTTTTATTAAATCTGCCACCGGTTTCGCACCACTTATCGGTGCCTGAGGATGCACCGATAACTGGTGCGAAACCGGTCGCAGATTAATAAAAATCATTCATGCAGCCAGTGCGGAATTTTCTTTGAAAAAACATCCCTGATTTAGGTTTTCCGTGATTTCCCTAAAATCACTTCAGGCAAATGCTGGGATGCTCCCTCTGAAATGGCACGGCCGACTTCCTTCTCTAATCCAATGAGACCGATGACCTCGCTATTTGGTCTCTTCCCCCAAATCAACCAGCCGCAATGGTGTTTGGCTCAAATGGTTCTGAGCACTATGGGACTTAACATCTATGGTCATCAGTCCCCTAGAACTTAGAACTACTTAAACCTGACTAACCTAAGGACACCACACAACACCCAGTCACGAGTCAGAGAAAATCCCTGACCCTGCCGGGAATCAAACCCGGGAACCCAGGCGTGGGAAGCGAGAACGCTACCGCACGACCACGAGCTGCGGACTAATGGTGTTTAATTCGTGGTTTGTTAATGTGGTGCTTTTTATATTTTATAATATGGTTTTATTAGTATATCTTTACTGTAGTTTATAAATTTTGTTTCTTGACAATTTCATCATAGCTATTTACTATTTTTACTCCCTGACAATTGCATTGTACACTGCACGTCTTGTTTGTTTTGCATTAGGTCTGTCCTAGCTAATGCCAAGCACAAGTAAGGTGTTACTAGCGCCATTAGTCGCGAGTGGCGCTTAGGAGGATATGTGGGGGTGTGGCCGTGATTTTAGCTATGATTTCTTCGGTGGTCCATCCCACCATTGGTATTAACCCCAGGGGTGGCCACACTCTGATGTATACGTGTACACAGGAGTCTCATTGCGGTTCACTCTGCAACCCTTTGACTGTTCTTCGGGCTTCCACGATAAGAGGCGAGTTGGGCACATACATGATAAGCTACTGTGAGGCTAAAAAATTTGCATTTTATCGCTTTTATGCCTTTATTTTAATTTCTTGAGCGCGTGGGACATGTCCAGTCGTTTGCAGTAGATTCGTAGGATACATTACGCTGGCAATGTATGCTTATTTGCTGTTACACTCTTTTGGTTTGGCCCCGTTCACCCGGTTTCCTTTTAATATTAATTAACTTTATGAAGAATCGCTCTTAGTTTTCCCTGTGGGCTTTTTAAATTTTTTTAGCGCATTAAGATGGATATATACGCTGAAACCTCGCTCGAGTGTACCGTTATATTAAAATAAAAGATTTGTCAAGTACAAATGGAGCGGATTTTTTCATCTTCAAAAATTTTAGCGAGAGTTGTGGATGTCCGCTAAAGAATGTATCACTCAAGTCCAATAAATCAAACGAAAAGCCAACAGGAATATCCTTCTGACTGATTGTGTCCCTAGGTACCCTTCTGAACAACTACCCCTTATGATGTAGCTCCATGTCATATCCATAACTTATCCAACGGGTCTTCAACTGATTTCCACTTCCCAGCAATGAAACTATCTGCAATGTCTGCAGCTGTATCCACTACAATAGATTGCCGTATTTTGTCATCTTCACGTAAGTCGCCTCCTGGTCTAGTAGGTTGCATTTCGTGTCAACTGCGAGGTGTCGCATACCTTTTTTCCAAAACTAGGTTTAAGTTTTCTTTTACTAGGTTGTACGTAACGTATCGTTCGTCAGCTTAGAACTCAATGTGTAGCTCTGAAACTACGTATATGGTTAGTATTTTTGTTAGTTCACTAGTCACGGTGGCTTCTCAGTTTCTGAAGATTTTATGCGTCATGCTCATGTAGGTCACTCCATACGTTGCGATGCACTCTGTGCAACCATGCTCTTGCATTCTTAATATGACGTACTTTCTGTATTGACGTATCTCCCAGTATGATGATTAATTTGTGTTATGTTAGTTTCGCCCTTTTTTATTTTATATTATGGTTTTATTAATATTATGTTTCGTCCTACAGTTTTATTAATTTTCTTTGTTGACAATTTCATTATATCTTTTTATTATTTTTATTTCTTGATAGTTGCATCATACATAGCACATCTTGCTTTTATTGCTTGCTCTGTACTAGGCCTATCTCAGCTAATGCCACTCATAAGTAAGGTGGTTTTAGTGCTATTAGTAGTGGGTAGCCTCTGGGAGGTAGTGTGGGGGTGCGGCTGTATTTTCAGCTAAGATTTCCTCGGTGGTCCCTCCCGCCCTCGCTGGTAGTTCGGGTGGCGCCCACTTTCTCATGCATATGTGCCCACAGGAGTCGCATTGCAGTCCATGCCGCAGTCTGTTGACCAGTCTTGCTGGGCTTCCACGATACGCAAGTGGGTTGGCCACTTATATGGTAAGCTACTTCTATGGCTAAAAAATGTGCATTCTACGGCTTTTATGCCTTCATTGTAATCTCTTAAGACCATGCATTCGTTTGCAGTCGACTCGTAGGTTACATTAGGCTGGAAATGAGTGCTTCTTTGCTGTCACATTAAGTTTTTTTGTTTTGTTTTAAGGCCCCTTTTACCTGGTGTGGTGCTGATTGACCAAGAGAGACCTTTCATGTCTGGCCCGCATGGGATCTACTTCATAAGTTGGCTGGCTATTTTACATGACTGGTACAACTGTCCCGTACTCAATGTATAACATGATGTTCACTTTTGTATATGCTCTCTTAATCTTAATTAATTTTATGAATACTCCCTCTTTTGTAGCGCCTGAAGACGGGATTTATATCCTGAAACCCGGGTTGTATGTACAGTTTTATCGAAATAAAGATTTGTCAAATACAGCTGGAGCGGATTTATTCAACATGAAAGATTTGTATGAGCTGTGTGCAATGGACATGTGGGCAATTGATCACTTAATGTAGAATACAAGTTGAGGAAGACAGATGGATGTAGAAGGCAAGTTGATGTAAATGTCCTTTTAGTAATTCAAAGGGCGTCTAAAGCATAGGAGGAAGAAATACCCAAGCATGCATTAAAGTAAATTACCACGTAACAGGTGAGGAATATATAGTTGTGAACGTACACACAAAATGCAGGCTGATAGTATTTTCAGTCAGAAACGTGATTTGCATTGGATGGCGACGAAATTTTCCGTTACGTGTTAGTCTTAAGTAAATTACAGCGTTAGTAAGAGGAATGACTTGGTTGAAGGTGATCAATTGGAAACTGTTAATTCGAAGTCACTGATTGGTGTGACGAAAATGGGTTAATTCGAAAATTCCATTTGTCACATCATACTGCTAGAAGATTCAGGTTATGTTTGAGGGAGACACGAGAGAGTTAGACAGTGTGATGGGTAGCCAGGTGAGTCACGTGCGCACCAGTTTTCTGTCGCGCACATCGAATATCGATATCTGTGGCCCTGCTTTGCATGTCTTTGGCCGTTGTCTAGGAACGAGACCAGACCGTCCGCAAGGTGGCGCGCTAGTACACGGTCGCGCTCTGATGTAAGGCTTTGAGCTGGCTTGTTTGGGGGAGGCAGTCGAATTGACTGATTGGAGGCACATGGTGCTGTTGGTGGGTCGTGGCGTGTTTTAGAATGTTCGAATGTGTGTGAATTCCTAAGGGACCAAACTGCTTAAGTCGTCGGTCCCTAGACTTACTCACTACTTCAACGAACTTATGCTAAGAACAACACACACACCCACGTCCGATGGAGGACTTGAAGCTCCGGCGGGAGGGGCCGCGCAATCCGTGACATGGCGCCTCGAAACACGCGGCCACTCCGCGCTTTGGCGGCGTGTTTTCTGTGGCTGCACACCGCTGAGTACGTGTGTTCGTAGTTTTCAGTCCAGGATTCGACCAGCACAGCACCATACATTCTTGCGTCCTAACTGTGCCATGGAAGTATGTTATTTCCTCAAATCAGTGCAACTATTAGTGGGAAGCGTCAGATTTAGCATTGTCTGATGGTTTCTGACTGTTGTTCAAAGTTTCTTGCTTTCCAGCTTCTTGGTTACATCCGCCTTGTGCTATCTGGCCTTAGTGTGTAGCGTCTGAAGATGTGGAATGGTTTTCTGCTGTACTTGCTGGAACCACGCATTGTGAGTCGTATTGTTTCTGTGCAAGGAATTTCAATGTTGGTTTAAGTGCACCGAGTGATCAACTACGATGATTTATGTAACGTCGAATGTTTGTTGGTTTAAGTGCACCGAGTGATCAACTACGATGATTTATGTAACGTCGAATGTTTTTTGATGCTTATTTGTATGATTTGTCCACCGGTAGCAACTTGTGTTTAATTTCTGTGTTTAAATCTCCTGTAAAGTGCCCGCGATCGTTGTACCCTATGGCATATCTGTTGTTTCGTATGTAGCAAACGTTCTTGCTCATAGTGTGTTGTTCTGTTGTTTTATGTCTGTCAGTATTACCCTGGAGGGCGGATATTTCAGGGACGCCACCAAGCTGGTACTTGGCGCTATTTGCGTGTAGGATGTGTTGATATTGTATTCATTTTCTTCTATTCCAGTTAATGCTTCTACAGAGCAGATATTACGACACGTGTCGATTACGTCGATCGGTGATCCTTACTTATCAAACTTTTGCTAGTAAAATTCACTTCATTTAATTTCCACCTTTTTTATAGGCCCTTTTAGTTAGGTGAAATGCAAGCTTCTGTGAGTAGTAAGTAAACTGATGAAGTTTATTATGTCGCAGACAATACTTACAGTAGTTTGGAAGGTAGGAGACGAGGTACTGGCGGAAGTGAAGCTGTGAGGACGGGGTGTGAGTCGTGCTTAGGTGCTCAGATGGTAGAGCAATTGCACAACGAAAGGCAAAGGTCCCGAGTTCGTTTCTCGGTCCAGCACACAGTTTTAATCTGCCAGGAAGTTTCAATAGTTATAATCATTGTCTTGGTGGAATGTACACAATGATACCGCATCCTGTTTTTGTCCGATGAGTCCTATTCATACGTACGAGCAATTTCGATGGGCATGAAGCCATTACATCATTAGTATATTTGTTCATAGGTTGTGTAGTTGACCAACTAAGTAAAATAAGTCTTATTATAATCTGACGAGTGCCTGTTTCACTTTAACCATTTTTGATTATGTTGGTATTTGTGCTGTTAATTTGCCCTATTTTACTGTTCTGTTTGTTTTTGCTTCAGAGCAATTTTAGAGCGTGCCCATGTATAACATTCTAAACTTGTTCGTCGATGAAATAATATCTTTAAAATTTTACTCGTTGACTGACTAGTTCTTTTTCGTAACTTGTGTGTAATTCTTTTATTAAATTATTACGCAGTGTTTCGTCTTCTCCGTGCCTACTTCTGACATAAGTGCTTCACAGCTTTTATCATTCATGATTTCTTGTAATTCCACAACATCGCATTTTACAGCTAAAATTGTACATTCAGATCGCTTTCTATTGATGTAAAGATTTTATATTCGGATTTCGCCATGGTTATTTGTGATAATTGTAACTGACTTTTATAATAGTGATTCAAGTGCAAATTATGCAAATATGTAATCTGAGTCACTATTGATAACATGAACATATAAGTAATCTCGTCTTGCACGTTATTATTGGTGCCTTGTACCTTGTAGTTCTAGTGAAAACTGCAAATCAGAAAAATTGGAGTCACTGTTGCCATTTGGAAAAAGAGTTCGTAAGTGTTCGGTGTCTCACCTCCCGTGTTTAAGTTATGCGTTTGAAGATTAGTAACTCTACCTAACTGTATTGTCATTTTCTGGATTGCCACTCGAGTAGATATTCGAGGATTAAGAGTATCCTGACATGCTTTCTTCTCTGTACTTTATTTTAAGTAATTAAAACTTGCACTGTCGACCTACACTTGAAGATCTTATTCCTTCCCTTCATTGCATCTGTATTTCTTGCCACTTTCTGAATTCTGTTGTATTATTATTTTATAAAATTGTTTACATTCTTTTTCACAGTAATTTTACACCGCTACCCCATAGCCGCTTCCTACTGTTACGCTAGGTATATCGAGTCGTCTGCATATCGGGGAAAATAGACAAGAGGTCGGGTACAGGAATATTTGCAGTTTATGTTATATGAAGGAGAGGTGACAAGATGAATCGCTGAAGCTCTTTAGCAGTTGGGTAAAGTGTTAAGGCGCTGCTATTGTTTGATTGCGACACATACGACGATATTGGAAGACGGATGCTAATGTCCACTGGCACTGCTTATGTGTGTGGAATAATGAGAAATTTATTATAAGCCTCTAAAACCTTTTAATATCTGTGTGTACGTTTTCTTGTTGCTATTACTGTGGTTTGCAGTCCAAAGACGTTTCCGCTGCTCTCCGCCGTAGTCGGTCCTGCGAAGTGTTTTCATATCTGAGTAACTATTGGAACCCACATCCATTTTAACCTAATTCTTGCATTCAAGCCTTGGTCTTTATTATTATTACCACTCCCCCCCCCTCCTGTCCACCTGCTTAGCTGAGTGGTAACGTGCTCGCTTCCCATGCAAGCGGGCCCGGGTTCGATTCCCGGCAGGGTTGGAGATTCTTTCCGCTCAGGGACTGGTGGTGTGTTGTCCTCATCATCATTTCATCCTCATCGCCGCCGCGCAAGTCGCCCAATGTGGCGTCGTCAGAAATAAGACTTGCACTTGGCGGCCGAACTTCCTCGGATGGGGCCTCCCGCTCAACGATGCCATACGTTCATTCCATTTTTTTCCCACACCTCCTCCAAACATACACGCACACTCACAATAAACTTCACTACAAAACTGGTTAATGCCTAAAGATCTCTTTTACAAACCCATCTCTTCTTTTAGTCAGATTGTACCATCATATTTTCGTCAATTACGTTCAGTACCTCCTCATTAATTATTCAATTTACCTATCGCGTCGTCAACATTCTTCTGTGCACCACGTTTCTAAACCTTCTATTCCCTTCCTACCTGAACTGTTTATCGTCCATGTTTCACTTTCATACAAAGATACCTCCCAGACAAACGCCTTCAGAAAATGATTCGTAACATTTAAATTTATATTCGATGTTAACAAATTCCTCTTTTTCAGAAATGTTTTTCTTGTTCTTGTGAGTCTATATTTTATATCATCTCTTCTTCAGCCAACGTCAGTTATTAGCTGTCTAAATACCAATACTCGTCAACTCTTATTGTCTTCGTTTCTAATTTAATGCCTTTGGCAGCACCTGATTTAATTATACTACATTCCATTGCCATTGTTTTATTGTTTTTATGTTCGTATTATACCTCCTCCACAAAATGTCCATTCTGTTCGGCTGTTATTCTAAATCCTTTGCCATTTCTTATAGAATTACGCCATCAGTATAGCCTAAAGTTTTTATTTCTTCTGCCCTAACTTTGATTCCCTTTCCAGATTTCACCTTGGTCTCCTTCACTCCTTGCTCAACGTACAGACTGCATAACACCGAGGACAGGCTACAACCCTGTCTCACTCGCTTCTCAAGTAGAGCTTGCCTTCCATCCCCTTCGATTCTTACACTGCAGTCTGGCTTCTGTACAAGCTGTAGACAACCTTTCACTCCATATACAGTTACGGAAAAAAATCGCAGCACCAAGAAGAACTTGTGCGACGTAAACAAAAGTTGTTATCAGTGTTTCTATATCTTAAAGTTGATGTCTATTTAAATTTCGTGGCAGTCACATAAGAGTGATGCTAGTAGCTCCACTGTGGGGATGCAAACCTGGTTTGCTAGCGGTCGTGAGCGTAGGTTACCTTTGATATTGGACGTGGTATATTGATGTTAGTCAAGAATGTCTTTAAGACGAGAACAGCTCATTGAATTTGAACTAGTTAGTGTAATAGGGCTACGAGAAACTCGATGTTTCCTCTGTCATACTGCAGAAAGACTTGGCGGGAATGTAGCCACACTACGATTCCTGGAAGCGGTCGTCACTGGAATGTACAGTCTCTAGAAGGCCGGGCTCCTTACAGCCACGTGGCTCTACCGAGAGGGAAGACCATTGTGTTCGGCGAATGGCTCTGGCACTTCGTACCGTATCTGCAGCAGCAGATTGAGCAGCAGTTGGTATCATATTGACACAACGGTTGCAGATCGGTTACTTCAGCCTCCAGCCAGGCGCCCAGTACCTTACACTACAATGACCCCAACCGTTTGTAACTTCAGTGATGTCAAACGAGAGCTCGTATGATGGTAGGGTGGAGGTCTGTTGTGTTTCGATGAAAGCTGGTTCTGACTCGGTCCCAATGTTGACCGTATGTTGGTTATAAGGAGGCCAGCTGACGTCCTGCAACCAACATATCTGCGTGCTAGATACTCTGGATCTATACGCAGAGGAGTGGTCTGGGGTGTGATTTCGCTATGACAGTAGGAGCACTTTCATGGTCAATCCACGCACCGTGTCGTGCTGCCATTCATCAACAACATCCCAGAAAGTGCATTCCAACAGAATACCGTTCCCCCAGGTTGTAGATATGTTGCCTATGCTCGAACACTGGATCTGTCACCAATGGAGCACGTGGGACATCATAGGACGAAACTCCAGCGTCATCCAGCATTAATCGCCGTCCCTTTATATACCGACCTAGTTCAACAAACATGGAGCTCCATCCCACAGCCGGCCGCGGTGGTCTAGCGGTTCTAGGCGCTCAGTCCGGAACCGCGCGACTGCTACGGTCGCAGGTTCGAATCCTGCCTCGTGCATGGATGTGTGTGATGTCCTTAGGTTAGTTAGGTTTAAGTAGTTCTAAGTTCTAGGGGACTGATGACAACAGATGTTAAGTCCCATAGTGCTCAGAGCCATTTGAACCATCCATCCCACAAACTGACATCTGGCACCTGTACAACACAATGCATGCATGTCACGTTTGCATGCACACTGTCAACATTCTCGCAGCTACACTGGTTATTAATTTACCACCACAACACATTGAAAATGACATATCTCGCGCTCACATTCACTTGTAATCTTGCAATGTTAATCATTTAAATATATTTACCTAGACAAATGTATTACCGAAATTTAATTTCTCTACATTACTTTTTTCCGTCAATGTATTTTATCCCTGCCGCCATCAAAAATTCAATGAGCGTATTCCAGTCAACATTATCAAAAGCTTTCTCTAAATCTATAATTGCTATAGATGTACGTTTGGCGTTCTTTAATCTATGTGCTAAGATATTGAGTCAATATTGCCTCACATCCTCACGTGGTTCTAAATTTCTCTCGAACCCAAAGCGATGTTCTTCCAGATCTATTTCTACCAGCTTTTTTCATTTGTCTGTAAACAATTCTTGTTTGTACCTTGCAACAGAGATGTATTAAATAGTTAGTTTCGTAACGTCCGCAATTGTCAGCACCTGCCGTCTTTGGCAATGGACTACTACCGCTGCTGCCTTATTTCAGTTGAAAGGGAAATAGTCAAGCAAAAAACATGAGCACGAAATATCGACTAAGTTTGAAGCGACTAACATAAGAGAGCAGTTATCTAGAGGGGACTGGATGAAAGCGTTTGCTCACACTAAAAGAAGGAAGATTAGCATCGTGATGCCTTAATAGAGCTTGAATTTGAAAAGGTTGTGTTTTATGAGTTTTTGTTTTGTCTTCCCTTATAAATAAGCTCTTAGGTCGAAGCTTTTAGTACGTTAGAGGGCGACTGGTTCATCCAGCTATTATTTACGTGATCTCCCAATCTTTTCTGGAATTGCTTCTTAGTGGCTGTCCAGATCTGATGTCATTGTTTTAAATGATCTGCAACACTTGCTCCATTGTACCGTTCAGATGAGCCGTTGGTGTCCGTGTAAAAAATGGACAAGGGAGCGTATGTGGTCTTGTATTTTAGGCTATCGTCATTATTTGTGCTCTAGGCCTATTCGTCTCACACAGTCAACGACCGGGAGCTGATGACCGCACTGTTGAGCACCCTAAGCATCAACAAGGACAACTGGAAAGGTTGTAATACAGGTGCTAAGTGAAAGTACTGTATTTTCTTTCCACCTCATCGAAAGACTGTTATGTCGATGCAGCAACAGTCCACTGAAACAAGTAATGGAAAAACAGTTCTCAAACCTTAAGATTTACTACAGAATTTACAACTCCATTTGCTACTCAATAAGATGCATTATTTGTTTCTTCTATTCTGCGATGACAATCGCAAAAGTAATACAAAACGCACGTAGCCGTTCGAACCAGCAGGTTAATCAACAGACTGTCTAAAACCAGATATTGCGAGCGCTGACGTAATATTTCTGTTGCGTTGTTAATACATGTATTTGTTTCCTACGACAGTCAGATGGTTAATTCTAGCCTTAACCATCCAAATCACCTTGCATTACAAATGTTTAGGCTACTGTGCGATAAGATTAACGAAGCAGTGTCGCTCGTCCGTATAAAAAATTGCAGCGACGTTCAAACAGGGACGACAGCACTCCATAGACTCTACGTCTGAACTGTTTCGCTTAATAATTACACGGTCATTTTATAACCACGTGCATAAGTACAGAAGTCGCAGTAGGGAAGCAATATAAGTATTACTCTCTTTGGTATACAGAGGGCGACAGGAGCTGTTCTTTCGCAGCCACCGATCTTCGACATGAAAGTCCTCCATCGGAAAGGCAAGACGAATACCCAGCGCACGTGCTCCGACCGCCGAGGCTGATTTTAACAATCACTGCCGCAGGGTTAACGAGCGAGGTGCGGCTCGTTAACGAGATCCTAATGAGCATCCGCTAATTACAAGAAATAATTGATCAGTTAATTAGAGCATCGCACCTGCTAACGAAGGCATTTCGTCTGATAAAATTCCGGTCGCTGGTCTTTTTGTGTTTATTTGACCGTGTTCCGTCGCTTCCGAGCCATTTGCTGCTGGCTTTTGCTGTCAATGATTTGAATATTCTTCTTTTAATCTAATTACGTAATTATTCATCACAATACGAATATTATACACAATCAGCTTATTGCATATATTTACTATTATTGCATTTCAAGCCCTGACTATCAGTGATCCTGCCTAGGATCCAGGTAGCAGATTCATTCGATTCTATAATTTGTCAGATATTTGTTATTTCGAACCTCTTGTGGTAAAGACTACATGAGTTGGTTTCCTTGCTTTGGCATCTCTAGGAGACATCTTTCATGATATTGAACCTCTGCAAACATTTATTTTCTATTTTTAATCAAAAACAAAGGAGTTCAGAAAGAAAAAAATGAATCGGAAATCATATAATTGCTATTCAGTATTATCACAAAACTGGTACTATTAATTTTAATTAGAATTAATTCAGTGGGTAAATTTGTGTAGAAAATCCAAGCATTTATCAAGCCGGACGAATTTAGAGCATAAATACAAAAAGAATAAAAAATGATGGTATGTGAATCTCTTAAAATTTTCTGTATGCAAATTTGTGTGGTTCTAAGTTCCCGCATTAGATCCAAATAGTTTCTGACTAATCGCTTCTTTATTGATGATGTCTGGTTAATGCAATACGTACAAGTAAAACTTATTCTAGATATACTGGATACTGCTGGGATTTCAACAGTAATTAATATAAGTCACAATCATTGTATGGGTAGTAGCTCAAGCCAGAATGAATTTCGCTTTAGTTTGCGAAAACTGGGATTGGTATGTTATGGCAGAAAAGATGGGGCACACTACAAGCTTCCTTGTCTCGGCGAGGTAGCAAGTAGCGTCTAATTCATGAAGAAAGAGACCATGGAAGTTCAGTATTCAATGTCCCGTCGATATCGAGGTCATTAGAAACGGAGCGAGTGTCTGAGCTAAAAAACTTTTGCTCCCAACACCAGCATGGGTAGTCAACAAGGTGAGAGTGGAACGCCTCTTCTGTTGACGGTAGCTCTTTGATACTTTGTCAGTTGAGGTGTTATAGGCAATACTTGGAATGTGTCAACTCAGTCTCCAGAAATGGAAAAAGCGGCGATGTATTTTCTGAAGAAGCAACATCATCGTGATGGGCTGAATTTAATAGAAACATGGGCCACAAACAAGCAGCAAATTCAAATCAGATTCTCCACCTATGGCATAAACGATGGGACGATGCCCAAACAGTGGGACGCATCTACGGTTTTCTACCAGATGCAAAACAGAGACTGGAAATAAAGCACCTGAATCCCTCAGGAGATATGACTCGCGTCGTGACTGGTCATGGACACTACGCCACCTACTGGCATCAAATTGTGGAAGACACACCTCCGAATGTACCTGTAGTGGGAAGGTACAACAGAACGTACTGAATTAGAATGGAAGGGGATATCAAGGAGTTACTTCGTTATGTAACAGAATGACAGATCTTGGACAACAATGCTGATGATGGTTCAAGAAAAGTTGCACTATGAGATGTTGTAACAGAAGATCGAGAAGCAAATCAGCGAAGGGAACTGAAGTCATTAGTTGTGCATAAGAACTTCCATCAACAGTATGCAGCCATCATAACAACACCGGAGATAAACGCAGCCGTGGGTGGTGTCTCGCCACCCAAGAAACCAGAACTGAGATGATGTGGCTGCACTCGTGGAATAAAGAGGGTGGGAGTAAGAGTGCAGTCTGCTTTGCTGCCAAATTTATTCAATACAGCGACTCTCCCTGGGATCCCCCCCCTTTCCCAGGGGGGGGGGGGGGATGTGACAACCTCACATGACATCACCACACTCACTCTTCTCCCCCACTTTCCATCCTCCCTCCCACTTCCCCCTCCCATGCCCCACTTCTCCTCCACTTCATCATTTGTGTGTTGCTGGAAGAAAGGGCTGCTGGAGAGGGAGGCTATAAGGTACTGCCCTTATTTATTTAAATGTGGATTTTCATGCAGTTGCCTCCCCTCCCCCACTTGCAAATTGATGGGAAAAGTTGTCTACCTTGAGCTGTTGGTGATGTAGATATTCTGTGTGTGTGTGTGTGTGTGTAACAGCGTCCATTGTGTCCTCCTTGACAGTTTGAAAGAAAAGATAATGGAGAAGTGAAAATAGAGTATTTTTGTCAAATAATAGCAACGCATTGGGTTGGGGTGAAGAAGAATTTTGTAACTCGTACACACATGATTGCTAGTGATCGAGCTGCCAACTTCCTCCTTTGAAATGGCTCATCAACCTACCTCTTCCACCACACAAGAAGTGATTGCCCCAAATCCAATTGGTAAGTAATATCATTCCTGTATGCTACATTTTTGTGGTGGGCATGCTACATGCATTCATGTGGTCATGAAGTCAGGGAATATAAGACCGATTCTGTCTCAGCCGCAGTCAGCAAGGGCGCCGACTTATAAAACATAGTTGTAGGGGAGGCATACTTGGGGTGTTGCCCAGGGAAATTTTCTAAATTTTAGGTGCCAAATAGTTTTAAAGTTTCTTAAGCATTTTAGTCATTTGATCAAAATTAGATCCTCGAAAACTGGACTCTCGATAACTCGACACTCCAGGAAACTCGACAAGCATGACACATTCTTCGACTTTACAAAAAGAAACAAAACATTAACACGCACGGTATTTTTCGTAAAAAGCTAATTTTATTTATAGTAATAATCATGCTTATTGACTATTACAGAGCAGTGAATATACAGCGCTGAAAAGACTGCAATTATATTTAAATGAATCCTAAACTATCATTAAAAGAATAAAACACAAAATATTGCTGTCGTACAGTAATAGCACTTTGATTAATGAGAAATATCTAATTTAAGCTTACTTTGAGTAAGGCTCAGGGTTCATTAAATAAAAGCAGTATCTCAAAGTTAATGCGTTAAGACAGTTAATAAAGTTCATACAGCATGCGTAATACTTTCAGTCAAGAAGTATGTAGATAGTGGGTTTTAATTGGGTCTTACACCCTAAAAAAAATTAAGTATTTGAAAATAACTAATACAGTACTACAGTAATATAGTAATACAGTACTAAACTAGTACTAACATTTCGTACCTGAAAATTTACCTTTATGTATGTATTTAATTCTCTATTTTATAAAGATTTTTAACATTGTTCTAAATGCAGTTATTAGGGCTAGAGTGTCTTTAGAAAGGTGCAAATGTCGACCTGTCTGACTGTATTACTGAATATGAAGTTGTTGATGACTGGTCCGATATCCAATTCATCCAAAACATCTCGGTGGGCATGAAGAACAGCCAAGCTGTTCAGTCAGTTCTGTCACATTGTTGACTGGAGATATGACTTCAGACGTCTAAGGGCGCTAAATGGCCGTTCTGCTGTTGCTGTCGTGATTGTAACTACTTGGAGAAGCTTAATGCACTGCATTACTTCACATAACATTTCTCCAACTGCAGGCTCTTGTGTACATCACGCATGTTTTTTAAGACCAGTAGTTTTTTGTTAGTGATGTCGGCTAACATATTCAAGTGTAAGCGCAGTCTCTCAATGTGTAGGTCATTTTTGAAAAACTCAGTATATTTTTCCAAATTTGTTTCACCTCAGTTTACTAAAAGCAAGCACTCTTATTCAACTGAAATCACTTTTGTGAGTCCAGTTGAAGCAAACCGCTCAGTAATGCAAGACCGCACCGTTTCACGAACTTGTATGTAAATAGCTTTGTAGTATTCCTTTGTGGTTTTGAAAGTGTACGGTGAGCTGGCTTCGTTGTTTTCATACTTCATTGGTATACTTCGATTCCGAGGAACCAAAGGATCGTCAACTTATGAAGGTATTTGTTTTAAACACAGTTCTCAAAAGTGGTCAAAACTATCACGCTTCCCATTCAATATACAAATCAAGCACTCATATATTTTTTCCAAAAGAGCAACACTTAGATGAGGGCATTGAATTTTTTCGTTAACATCTTCTACTGGGTTCATTGCATTTCAATAAAGACGTAATTGAAATGTAACATTGACTCAAAGTAGCCTGTACATTTGTAACTTGCCTCTGCTTTGTCCCCTGAAGAAAATGTTTCAAAAAAAAGTTCTTCAAAGTTTTTCAATATTCTCAAGATACTAGAAGCTCGCATTGTCCATCGAATAGGGAAAATGGGTAATAGACCAGCTTGGCCGTTGGCGCTCTCACAGCGTATGCTTCTGACAAGTCCCATCCTTTTGCTGGATTCCCTTACAGTGTTTATTCAGTCCTTGGCTACAGCCATAATATCCCTCATAGACGTAAGATGGCAGAGACTATCTACAACTAAGAAGTCTAAACTGTGAGCAGAGCAGTTCAGATAATGTGTTTCTGGTTGTATATCCAAAACTAACTTGTTTAGTCCTTTGAACTTACCTCTCATATTCGAGGCACCATCATAGCACTGACCTCTTAAGATAGCCATTGACAAATCAAGACGAGCAAATATAGTACTAAAAAGAGTTTGTGTTTCAGTGTTGGGGGTCACGTATAAGCCAATAAAGTCTTCATTGATGATTAAGGAATCAGACAGAGTGCGAATACAAAATGACAATCGTTCGTGAATCGAAGAATCACTTGTTTCGTCAACCATAATAGAAAATGTTCAGTCTTCTTGATGGAAGCCAATACCTTTCTCAATACAGACTTGCCTAGTAGATCAATGATCTCGTTTTGAATGTCGTGGGACGTCCACTTATACCCCAGACGCCCTAACCAATCTTTAAACTCAGGTCTGTCATTCTGTCGGAGTTCCAACAATTGAAAAAAAAATTGAGTTTACATCTTCGTGCCCTCTAATTACTAGTCCTTGTCGGCATAGAAATTGCTCGGTAGTAAAAATTGTCTCAAGAGCTAAACGGCCTTTCTTCTTATCACTAACTCTTTATTCAATTGGGAGGCCACACTTCGGTTAGTGATAGAATTTAGTTTCAGAACACCTTCTTCATGTGTAAACGTATTTGCATGAAAAGGGAATTTTTCCAAAGCCTTTTTCCAGTTAAAAAACCCTACAAAAGTAAATGCATCCATTTTTTTAAACAAATTGTAATAGATTTTAGCGTCTGCCTCCTTACAGGTTTTGCAAAAAACTTTTTCAGTAGATGCTTCATATTGTAGCCATGTATAGTTGATCTCTAACCAAGACTTCTGAAATGGTCTTCTCTTACTGGATTGTCCAGGTTTCGGCTGTGAAAAGTTCTCATCTGATGGAGACGAAGCAATTGACGGCACAATAGTTGTTGGAGGTTGACTTGCAGTATCATCAACTTCCAAGCGCGCCTTTTTAGTAAGAAATTTATCCATTGCAAACTTAATTCACATTACACTAAGACACTAAAGTAAATAAATAAAATATAGTCATATAAAACAATCCACTAGACACAAAGTTCGGAACAGTATTCCCGTCTGCAGCATGCACTGAACGAAACTGTCCACACTGAATGACTGCGACAGCAGGGTGGGATTTATATAGCCACGGCATCGTAATGCCTCTAAAAGTCAAGGCGATACGAGGCGAGGGGTTTCAGGCGCTGCTCCAGTCCTTTTTATGTGGCCGCGGCTACAGCGCTGGCCCGTCGGCGCCAGACTGTACCCAAAGTTTCGGGCAATGGGACAAATTGTAAGTGTATTCGCAGCACCGAAATACTGTCATGATTCTCACCACGCGTTTTTAGTTAATCTGGTTACTACCTTAGTAATTATTTGTTTTAACTCATTACTGAATGTATTTTAAAACGTAACTATCGTCAAACAAGGAAAATAAAAAATTCCAACATAATTTTGTGATTTTACAGAGCATAATAGAACTCCGCCCCCCTCCCCCAAACCAATTTTTGAGGGGGCTCGGGCCCCCTCAGGCCCCATGGAATTGGCGCCTGTGGCAGTCAGTGAAGAACCATGAATCACCAACAGCAATCAAGAGCGTCATCCGCCTCTTCCTTACAGAAGAAACATAAAAGTAAGTGCACGTAGTTTACTTCCATGTCTTTGCTCTACTTCATGTCTTTTTCTGTGGGTGTATATTCTTTCTCATTCTATGTTAACAGACGTCCAGCAGTCCAGATCGGCGGCAACCTCCAACCTGCATCGAATTGAGCATGTCTGGGCCTACAGCAGCCACTGCCAGCTCACCAGGACCTGTAGTGACCTCTGGCCTGTCGGGACCAGCAGCTGCACAGTAGGATCCTGTGGTGCACCTGGTCGGCATGTTGGAGGAGGACATGTGCTGCTCTATCCATCGTGGTCATAAATTTGTGTAATGAAGACACCCATCCAGTCCCCAACTCTCAGAAGAATTGTGCTGGAAGTCTTACCTCACATTATGCTGCTCAGTGCCGGTTCTGACATACGCGCCTCCCAGAACGGGAGGACAGATTATTGATGTGCTGGATGAGAAGCTACCATTTTCTCCCAGTGCACTACTGATTTTCACCACAACTTATTATTTAACAGCTAGCGGTTCAAACCGCTAATATATTTGTATAGAAGCATCAGTGGACAGTGACTGGTGTGTTATGTTAAAGACTGAAAAATCCATCGAGAAGTATTAAAGTGAAGTTTGCGGAGTTGGAATGGGATGAGTGAATCAACAGGTAACCGTCCATCTCGCCCACACCCCAGACATTTACTGTGTTGGTCTGACGTAATCCATAACATCCTCGTATCTGCAACATTCCACCTTTTCAAACTCGTTCAACCTACAGATGGTGCTATCCCTTGTGTTGGAAAGAGTGAACCGTGGGCTGCTGTGTGTTAAAACTGCTTATAAAGACATTGTGCCAACGGCCTTGAAGCAGTGGCAACACCAGTTCCCGCCAGATCACCGACGTTAAGCGCTCTCGGGATGGCCTAGTACTTGGATGGGTGACTGTCCGGTCTGCCGAGCACCGTTGGCAGCGGGGTGCACTTAGCCCTTATGAGGCACACCGAGGAGCTACTTGATTGAGAAGTAGCCGCTCTGGTCTCGGAAACTTACGGCCGGGAGAGTGGTGTGCTGACCACGTGCCCCTCCATATCCAGTGACGCCTGTGGGCTGAGGATGACACGGCGGCCAGTCGGTACCTTTGGGCCTTCATGGCCTGTGCGGGAGGAGTTTAGTTTTTATAAAGACATTGTGAACTATCATTGTACACGTAGTGTGCATGTAAACGATTTAGAATACTGTAGCCCGCATCTCGTGGTCGTGCGGTAGTGTTCTCGCTTCCCGCGCCCGGGTTCCCGGCTTCGATTCCCGGCGGGGTCAGGGATTTTCTCTGCCTCGTGAAGGCTGGGTGTTGTGTGTTGTCCTTCGGTTAGCTAGGTTTAAGTAGTTCCAAGTTCTAGGAGACTGATGACAATAGATGTTAAGTCCCATAGTGCTCAGAGCCAGCCATAGAATACTGTATCAGTATGGTACACTCATCAGTTTGAGAGAAATACACACTGAATTCTGTTCATAGAAGAAAGCTTTAAAATCTGTACAGATGTGAATAAAAAGAAAGAACCAGTTGAATTTCTTATGTAGTGCATCCAATATATGGCTTTTGAACAAAAGTGTGTACATTACTGCAAACCATATTTGTATTTTGTTCATACCTTTCATAATAATGTTAGTGCCACCAGCATTCTCACTTCAATGTCTAGGATACCGCAGCAGCAGCAAGCTGTCTGAATCACCTCATCACTACAGTCAACATCTTCAGTCATTTCTGAACTGAATGATGGATCTAACGTTCATGTGTATGCATACAACGTAAATATTGCTGCTCAGTTGGCGACTTATACATTTTTTGTGAAACTCCATTTCACACCAAAACCTGACATAGTCGGTATCATGTCGGAGATGGGAGAGCAGGGAGGGAGGATCAAGCCTCCTCGATACAAAGAATTTGACGTAATTGATGCATCTTGTGAAGGAATCCTCGTGGTATGTAACAACTAACTACAAAGTCAATGTGGAGTGGAAGGTTGTTAGAGAGAAGTTACAACTGCTAAGGTTGGGGCGCTTGTATCGAAAGCAGACACTGAGAGAAACCATTATTGAATTTCTTGATGAAAGCTCATAGAAATTACACTATGTGGAAATGTTTCAGGTTTCATTAAGTGTCACAGGAATCTGAGTTTGAAAGAACAACTGGTCTAATGACCTTATTTTTCTAAATCCCATGAACTGTTCATTATGCACCAAAGATCTGCGGATGTATTATACAATACTGCAATTGACTGGTGTACACAGGTATGTGGAAAACTGGCGCAGTGTGAAATACAGAAACATTATAAAAATTATAATACGTTCTCGATATACCTTTGAGATATTGGCATCCAGCATAAAAAAGTCAGCAGTTGACCCCTGCAGTATATATACTATGATGATCACCATGAGCTAATAGACTGACCATAACTGCTCAAGGCATTAGCTGCTGTTGGTAATACTGCTGATTCGAATGAGGCTGTCTCAGTAATCTCTGAGCTTAAAGAGAAAAGTATAATCAAATAATTATGGTCACAATAGTTTGAGAACTGCACAAACCAGCACACAAAACATACACCATTAAGCATTTTATGATTAAAGGTTTGGATGACTTATGGCAGAATGATCTTGTAGATATGTGGGAATATTCACATGTGAATAATGGATTCAAATATATTTTAATGGTCATTGATATATACTCCAAATTTGTGCTGGCATTAGCTGTTGAAACAAAAATGGGGAGAGATTGCGCAGAGGTGTTTTGAGTGTCTGTTGCAGGCTGGGACGAATCGATGCCCAGGCAACCTCCAAACCGATCATGATGGAGAGTTTTATGACAGGTATTTCAAGACAGTGATGCAGCGGTATGGAATTCATCACTATTCATCATTCACCCACCTGAAGGAGTGAATCGTGGAATGTCAGAATAGAACAATAAAAGCTCAAATGTGGAAGTGTTTTCATCTTTGCAGTTCATAAAAAGGGACAGACATCATCCCAGAACTAATTGCACTGTATAGTCGAACCAAACATGGCACAATACAACTAAGACCAATCGAACAATGGACTCATGGATATGGCGTACTAGCATATTAAAATGCTGGATCCCTGTGAAGGGAAATGTAATGTGGGTGATTTAGTGTGTGTCTCGAAACACAAAACAGCATCTGAGAAGTCATGCCTCCCAAACTGGTTGAATGAGATACTCAGTTTCCAGAGTGCAGAAAAAGAATACCAGAACTAACATATTAAATGATAGCAGTGACTCTGAAACTTCAGGATGATTTGCACAGAGGAAATGCAGAAGAGCTCAGAATAACATGTGTTTGTCATAGAGCATGTCATAAGACATCGAGGGAATAGAGCACTAGTTAAATGACTTGGTTTTCCTGCAACACAAAACGGCTGGATTGATAATGACGATTTGCTATATAATAGGATGCACAGAGCACAGCCAGCACAGTAGCATGACATGCACAATAGGAGACACATTATAGGAGGTAGTGGTATTCTCAGTAATCCTCCAGCTGAATTGCCCATTCCATGTTATAATTACTGTGGAGCTGGTACAAAGCTTCAAAAACGTTTGGTTCGTGGTGATTACTCTGCTTAGCGTGGCTTGTTTGCAACACGACATTGCATATGCGTAACATAAAGTTCTCCCAAGACATCATACTGCAGTTCGAATTGTAGTTGATAAAGCCAACGTAATATGTGCAAGTAAGGATATTGGTATAGGGAAGTGCAGTGCAACATTTGTAGTTGATAAAACCATGTATTGTAAAATTAAGTGGGGCTTGGGTGTGAATTTCAAGTAAGTTACGAGCGTGACACATCGTGCACTAAAGAAGACGACAACTATGAAGAAGAAGAATAAGAAGAAGCCAGGGCAAGGGTGTATAAGAAACTGTATTCTGACAGTGATATATGCAGTTAAAACGTAAAGGACCCGTTAAAGAACCCCGAGTTCTGCTGATACCCAAGACATCAAGCGGAGTTGTCACCTTCCTTATTCCTGCCTTTGCAGGTCTGTCAGTGATGGTTTCACTGGCTGGTAGTGTTGCGACTATTGTCAGAACAGTCAAGAACGCGAGGAGGTCAAAGAAGCAAAATGGTTCAAATGGCTCTGAGCACTATGGGACTTAACGTTAAGGTCATCACTCCCCTAGAACTTAGAACTACTTAAAACTAACTAACCTAAGGACGTCACGCACATCCATGCCCGAGGCAGGATTCGAACCTACGACCATTGCGGTCCCGTGGTTCCAGACTGTAGAGCCTAGAACCGCTTGACCACACCGGCCGGCTCACAGAAGCAGCTAGAAGACATAACTGCATGATGGAAGTAGCAGTAATCGGGAAAAGGACTATGCCTGAAATCATGAAAAAGAAATGACTATTGTAGTGTAACGACGCGTATGACTCAATGATTTTTGTTTGACGTATGACCATGTGTAGTCTTCGCCACCTACGTCGTTTACAAAACACTTCAAAAAAAATTATTTAAATTCTTTTAAAGTCTCTATTAAAGATTCTTGAACTAAACTGTAATTAAAACACCTACAGTTGAGTCGTTCGTGCAAAATTACGTCACTCAGTCCAACTGGTTTGCCGACTCGGCAAGACTCAGCGGAGCAGCGCCTCTGAGGAAGTCCAGCGCAGTCCTGGACGAAACGTAAGGAGCAGAAAAAGTTCTTGGACCACGACCTCACATCCCGGAAAGTATATCAACAGCCCTGATAACGTTCCCATAATTCTTACAGTGTCTGATTAAATGCAAACATAAAAACGAAAAAAAATGTCTGTAAGAAACGAACGATCATGACACAGACATTCAACAAACAGATTCTGAAGCATCCCACGGGATAGACTCTCATCCATCTGAAGGCTCATCAACTGCAATACCACCTTGTAACAAGGTAATTCCCCAAGATCCATATGAAGCTCCAGTCCTGGGTATGTACTGCTTTTGTTTTGGTCATTTATTCCTTATGCCATTCCATCATCACTGCATTGGCTACTTCACTCATCCAAACACGATTGGGTAGAAAGTTGTAACTTTTTCGTTGGTTTGGGTTGGGTTGTTTTTGGGAAGGAGACCAGACAGCGAGGTCATCGGTCTTATCGGATTAGGGAAGGATGGGGAAGGAAGTCGGCCGAGCCCTTCGAAAGGAACCATCCCGGCATTTGCCTGGAGTGATTTAGGGAAATCACGGAAAACCTAAATCAGGATGGCCGGACGCAGGATTGAACCGTCGTCCTACCGAATGCAACTTTTCCGTACTATCACTTAAAATTAAATGATTTTTATTATTTCCATGATAGAATTTTGCATAAGGGGGTATTGGGAAGCTGTTTTTAGCATGCATTGAATATCAGAAGCTCGTGGTAAGTATGACTACTGCTGCCACTTCTGATTACTGTAAGTAACAATCAGGAACAAGATGACAGACATCATTAGGAGGTGTAAGATATGTGAGTATAAAACAATTAAAACAGATCAGTTTGCTGTTTTTTTAGCAGTCAGAAAATGAGGTAAGCTTCCAGTTATTGCTGATTTACTTTTATCTCAATGTGTAATTAAAATTTATATCATTGTGCCATTTCATTGGCTCTGTTTTCTAAATATAATTGTTTAACACAAATAATGAGGTCATGTTAGTGTGTCATGGTAGACTGGTCTAGCTGTGCGCTGAAAGACAACAGGTGCACACCTGCATGAAAAAGAAGCTGGAAGAAGTTTAAATGAAGAACAAAGTGAGGAGTTAAAAGAGACAACAGATTAAAGTACAAGAATGGGAAAGCTGAATGTGGGTACTTTACTGGACAGCCAGAAAAGAAGGAAGCCAGAAGTAGGGAGGA
Organism: Schistocerca gregaria; assembly: GCF_023897955.1. Taxonomy (NCBI): domain Eukaryota; kingdom Metazoa; phylum Arthropoda; class Insecta; order Orthoptera; family Acrididae; genus Schistocerca; species Schistocerca gregaria. The sequence continues at coordinate 225,294,861 of NC_064922.1, forward strand.
AACACTATAGTCATCAGAGGCATCACATGTTTCCTGCTTATATAAAGAATACATGAAGACGATGTGGTGATGTGTATGATAACCAGTTTACTGATACATTACATTACATTAGCATTTGTTCCATGGATCATGAATATGATATTTGATAATTATATGGAACATGTCAGTTTAACGTAAGTTTCCTTCACACAACCTAATTAATTTTTTTTACTACTTCACATGTAAAAATTCATCTATCGAATACAAGGAAATTATTTTAGTTTCGCTATCTCTCAGACTTTTAATGCCATTTCCTGAATGATCAAAGCCATTTGTGACAGCATAATTCACCCCTTTCTGAGCCAAAGTGAGAGTTAACCGAAACCAGTGAAGATCATCTTCTTCTAGTGTTGGCAGCTATGCATTTTGCTGTTATTTTTGAATTGGGAATTGCCATTAATGAAAATTTCGTGAGTGAGTATATATACTGTGAAGTTCCTGTGAATATACCTAGTTCCTTAAATGAATGTCTGCAATGTGATCTTTGGTGGGCTTTAGCGATTATTCTCATTATACATTTTTGTGAAATGAATAGCTGTTCTCTTATTCACGAATTACCCCAAAATATGATGCCATATCACCAAAATTTTCAATAACCCTAATAGCATAACTATCTGAATTGAAATGTTTCATCAGATCGCCAATGTGTTGTTTTTTTTCAGTCCAATTTCTCATCAATGCACACACCCAGACATTTTGGAGTATTCTGCTTTAGCAAATGATGCTACGCCATTTGCTGTATATAACAGTATACACTGTGTTTTCTCAAAATTTAGTGAGAGTCCATTTGCAGAGAACAACGTAATAATTCTCAGAAACCCATTAATTACTATTTCCTCGGCTAATTATTGTGTGTTGGGTGAGATTGCTATACTTGAACCATCAGCAAAAAGAACTAGCTTTGCATCTTCATGTATATAGAGTTGTATCTCATTAATATACATTAAGAACTAAGACTGAAGCCTGTGGGGCAGTGTTCTTGCTATCTCCACGGGTAGTGGACTCTGCTGATTTTTGCAGACTATCCATACTGTTAATTTCAACCTACTACATTCTTCCAGTAAAATATGAATTAAGCCACTTGTACTCTGTTTCACGCATACCACAATACTCAAGTTTTTTGCACGAGAATTTCATGATTCACACTGTTAAAAGCCTTCGAGGGGTCGACAAAGTATCTCGGTGGGTGATGTACGGTTATTCAGAGCATATAATATTTGAACAGTGAAAATATATATAGCATGGTCCGTTGAAAATCCTTCCTGAAAAGCAACTGATATTTTACAAATATGTAAAGCTACTCTTTTCACGAATTTTAGAGAAAGCTGTCAGAAGTGAGACTGGGTGGTAGTTCCTAGCATCAGACCTGCCCCCACTTTTATGCAATCGTTTAAAAATAGCAAACTTCAATCTATCCAGACAAATGGCCTGCTTCAGTGAGTCACTACATATGTGGCTGAGAATCCAACTTACCTGTTGGGAACAAGCTTTTATTACTGTGTTCAAAATGACTTCAATTCAATGCGAGCTTTTACTTTGGACCTAATTTGTTGCTTTCCTGGTTTCAGTAGGAGAGCTGGGTTGAATTTCTATTTTATCAAATTGCATAGGCATTGCCTCTTCCATAGACAGCCTTGCATTTCCAAATGAATAGCTAGATCCTACTTTCTCTACAACACTTAAAAATGATCATTAAAAATATTATCTACTTCCGAATTCTCATTTTCGTTGATTTTGACTGAAACAGTCTTCCTATGCTCTTGGTTGCCCCATTTCCCTTTTAACAATTTTCCAAATTGTATTAATTTTATTATCAGAGGTACTTATCTCAGACAAAATGCACATACTTCTGGACTTTTTAATAACTTCTCTTAATACAATGAAGTAGTTTTTACTGTTTGACTGTTTCTGGATGATTTCATCTTGTAGCTTTAAGATTTCTGTTTACAAGATTTTTTTATCCCTTTAGTATGCCACAGCTTTTTCAATGGTTTCTTAGAAGTAAATTTCACTGTTTTCTTAGCCAAACTATTTTCAAATATACTCACAAAGGTATCATGAAGTAGGTTGAATTTTAGATTAACATCCGGTTCTTGTATCACCTCATCCTCTATCTACATATACATCTACATCTACATACATACTCCGCAATCCACCATATCGTGCGTGGCGGAGGGTACCTCGCACCACAACTAGCATCATATCTCCCTGTTCTACTCCCAAACAGAACGAGGGAAAAATGACGGCCTGTATGCCTCTGTACGAGCCCTAATCTCTCTTATCTTGTCTTTGTGGTCTTTCCGCGAAATGTAAGTTGGCGGCAGTAAAATTGTACTGCAGTCAGCCTCAAATGCTGGTTCTCTAAATTTCCTCCTTTCCTCTAGAGATTCCCACCCGAGTTCCTGAAGCATTTCCGTAACACTCACGTGATGATCAAACCTACCAGTAACCAATCTAGCAGCCCGCCTCTGAATTGCTTCTATGTCCTCCCTCAATCCGACCTGATAGGAATCCCAAACGCTCGAGCAGTACTCAAGAATAGGTCGTATTAGTGTTTTATAAGCGGTCTCCTTTACAGATGAACCACATCTTCCCAAAATTCTACCAATGAACCGAAGACGACTATCCGCCTTCCCTACAACTGCCGTTACATGCTTGTCCCACTTCAACTGCTCTGCAATGTTACCCCCAAATATTTAATCGACGTGACTGTGTCAAGCGATACACTACTAATGGAGTATTCAAACATTACAGGATTCTTTTTCCTATTCATCTGCATGAATTTACATTTATCTATATTTAGAGTTAGCTGCTATTCTTTACACCAATCACAAATCCTGTCCAAGGCATCTTGTATCCTCCTACAACCACTCAACGACAACACCTTCCCGTACACCACAGCATCATCAGCAAACAGCCACACATTGCTATCCACCCTATCAGAAAGATCATTTATGTAGATAGAAAACAACAGCGGACCTACCACAATTCCCTGGGGCACTCCAGATGATACCCTCAGCTCCGATGAACACTCACCATCGAGGACAATGTATTCGGTTCTATTACTTAAGAAGTCATCGAGCCACTCACACATTTGGGAACCAAATCTATATGCTCGTACCTTAGTTAGGAGTCTGCAGTGGGGCACCGAGTCAAACGCTTTCCGGAAGTCAAGGAATATGGCATCCGTCTGATACCCTTCATCCATGGTTCGCAAGATATCATGTGAAAAAAGGGCGAGTTGCGTTTCGCAGGAGGGATGCTTTCTAAAGCCGTGCTGATGCATGGACTGCAACTTCTCTGTCTCAAGGATATTCATTATATTCGAACTGAGAATATGTTCGAGAATCCTGCAACAAACCGATGTTAAGGATATTGGTCTGTAATTTTGAGGATCCGTCCTCCTGCCCTTCTTACATACAGGCATCTCCTGCGCTTTTTTCCAGTCGCTCGGGACTGTACGTTTGGCAAGAGATTCGCGATAAATGCAAGCTAACTAAGTAGCCAATGCAGTAGAGTACTCTCTGTAAAACCGAATTGTAATCCCATCAGGACCTGGAGATTTATTTATTTTCAACCCATTCAGCGATGTCTAACACTACTTCCTCCATAAGGGAATCTGTACGAGACTCAAACGGCGGTATGTTTGTACGATCCTCCTGCGTGAAAGATTTCTCAAATGCAAAATTTAAAATTTCAGCTTTCGTTTTGCTGTCTTCCGTTGCCAGGCCAGATTGATCAGTGAGTGACTGGATGGAAGCCTTCGACCAGCTTACCGATTTTACGTAAGACTAGAATTTCCTTGGGTTTTCAGCAAGATCTTCTGCTAAGGTATGACGGTGGTAGTAGTTGAATGCTTCGCGCATCGCTCTTTTTACAGCAGCACGAATCTCTACTAACTTATGCCTGTCCTCATTCTCCCAATCTTTCTCGTACCGCGAGTGTAACTGCCTTTGCTTCCTGAGCATTCTCCGAATTGCGCTGTTAAACCACGGTGGGTCTTTTCCGTCCGTAACCCACTTTTTCGGCACATACCTGTCTAATACGTGATTTACAATGTGTTTAAAATTTGCCCATAATTCTTCCACGTCCGTCGTACCGGAAGTAAATGAAGTCGATTCATTTACTATATGGGATGCTAACAACTGCTTATCTGCTCTTTCTAGTAAGAATACTGTCCTAGTCTTCTTGACCGACTTTTTAACTTTCGTAAACATAGTCGTAATGACAATATCATGATGACTAATCCCTGTCTCAACACTGACACGGTCAATGAGGCCTGGTCCGTTCGTGGCTGTCAGATCTAAAATATTTCGCCGGCCGTGCGATTCTAGGCGCTTCAGTCTGGAATCGCGTGACTGCTACGGTCGCAGGTTATAATCCTGCCTCGAGCATGGAGTGGGTGATGTCCTTAGGTTAGTTAGGTTTAAGTAGTTCTAAGTTCTAGGGGACTGATGACCACAAATGTTAAGTCCCAGAGTGCTCAGAGCCATTTGAGCCATTTTTTAAAAATATTTCCATTACGCGTTGGCTGTCGATTTAGCTGCTCAAGACAGTTTTCTGATAATGTGTTCAAAAGTAATTCACACGACGATTTGTCTGTACCACCTGTAATGAATCCATAGCCGTTCCAGTCTATACTAGGTAGGTTGAAGTCGCCTCCGACTAATAATCCGGGTACTTCTGCGATACAGAACGTAGACTCCCTTTGAATGATTCTAGAACTGTCACGGTGGAACCTGGTGGCCGGTAATAACACCCCATAATTAACTTTATTTCCTTTAGCCCTGTTAAACGTGTGCAGATAACTTTACAAGATGTGACGAGATCTTTGGTCTGATTCGCCACATGCGGACTGGCAAAACGATACCCTTGCTCAACTTCCATGGACTGTTGTTTTTATTCTGGACGTAGGCCAACCATGTTTCATCGCCCGTAACAATTTGGCTTAAGAAATCATCACCGTCGTTGTGGTACCGCTCAGTAGACACAATATTTTTGTCAACTGCAATGAAGACACCACCTCCTACGGTGTCTAATCTGTCTTTCCGATACACGTTTCAACCCTCACTAAATATTTCAGAACTTCCATCTTAGGGTTCAGCCAGGTCTCAGTCCCGAGAATAATTTGCGCGCCACACGCTTCCTGGAGGGCAGTAAATTCAGGAACTTTATTCCGAACACTCTGAAAATTTACTGCTAATATCTTGATAGCTGAAGTGTCTTTACACTGAGCTCGTCCTGATTTCCCTGCCTGCAAGTCGACTGGTGAGTGTTCGTCAGGACACCTCGCACTACTGCCTAGCCTAAAAAAACCATGTACACGCCATAAGTACTCTGCTACTCGAATAGCCGCTTCCTGTGTGTAGTGCACCCTGAACGTATCTAGGAGCGTCCTACAATTCCCCACCCAACAGTGCAAGTCTAGAAATTTGTAGCCAAGACCGTCACAGAGTCGACGAAGCGTCTGGTTGTGACCCTTCACTCGGTTCCAAACCAAAGGACCCCGATCCACTCTGGGAACGATGCTGCAAATAGAGAGCTCTGCTTGCACCCTGCGTGCGAGGCCAGCGGTCTTCACCAAATCCGCCAGCCGCCTGTACGAACTGAGGATCGCCTCAGAACCCAAGCGACAGGCATCATTGGTGCCGACGTGAGCAGCTACTTGCAGACCACTGCACCCCGTACGTTCGATAGCCGCAGGCAAGGACGCCTCCACATCTTGGATGAGGCACCCCGGAAGACAAACCGAGTGCACGTTGGATTTCTTTCCAGCCCTGTACGCTATTTCCATAAGGGGCTCCATCACCCGCCTAACTTTGGAGCTCCCAATAACTAGCAAGCCTTTGCCCCCTTGTGCCTGCTCGGGGCCTGCTGAAGGAGCGGCCACCTTCCCACTGACTGGACGAACGGGAGAGGCCAGCCGGCCAACCTCCACATTGACCCTTCGCCTCGAGCGACGCGAAAGCGTTGTAGTTCACCGCTCACCCTGAGGTGAGGGCGGCCCTAACGCGCCGGGTACACTAGAAGGTGCCTCAGCGGCTGTGTCAGCGGACGCAGCAAGCGACACCTGGGGTATTTCAAGAAACGCGCCAGACCCTCCGCCGTCGCTGCACCTCGAGGCAGCAGCCTGAAGGCGGCTGACCGTGGCCAACAACACACTCAGCTGCTCGCGAACCGCGGCCAGTTCCTCCTGCGCCCGCACACAGCAAGCACATACCCTATCCATCCTACTGCTAACATCTAACGACTCCGCGAATTTATACTCTTCGGCTATCAATAACCAATATTACTACAAAGCAGCTGTCCGAAACAGCTGATCAAGCTGACAGAGCTGTTCATTTTGGGCCAATCGTAACACATGAAAGCAGGAACAAAGCCAACATTTGTATTGCTCATTTCAGTTGCTACTTTTACCATGTCACACTCAATATTGTAACCTTGATCCCTATAAATACTGTTTTCGGCTTCACCCACCATCACAACATGATCCTGCTTTGTAAAACACTTTGTTCTAGGCGCGCAGTCCGGAACCGTGCGACTGCTACGGTCGCAGGTTCGAATCCTGCCTCGGGCATGGATGTATGTGATGTCCTTAGGTTAGTTAGGTTTAAGTAGTTCTAAGTTCTAGGGGACTAATGACCACAGCAGTTGAGTCCCATAGTGCTCAGAGCCATTTGAACCATTTGTAAAACACTTGCACAATGATCCCACATCCTCTACAGGCATGGGGCTTGAGAAAACTTGTGACTTGGTAACTTTCACCTAATTTTTCCTGTAAGATCTGGCCCACACCTCTTCTACGGGAACTATCTGACAGTAAAACTTTCCTCTTGCTTTCTACTTTTTTTGAAGCAGTTAGTTTCCTTGTGAATGTCTGTTGAGTCTTAACACTGCACTTGCATGTACCTCAGCCTTTCCCTCATTTAGATGAGGTACAAAGGCAAATCTATTGTTTGTGCCAATTATGAAGCTGTCAGACACTGTTCTCTTTCTGTGGCTACTATTCCTTGCTACAACCTGTCTACACACTTCTCTCCCTTAGACTCATCATTTCCTCCCTAACACTATCCAATTCAGCCTTAACACCTCTCATCTTCCCTTCCTGTTTACCTATTTTTCTACACCCAGAACGTAACTTGCAATACCATGGGAGAGACCCATTTACTTTCCCAATTCCCATGCCACTACATTCCTTCCAGTGTAACCATCTGGCGCAGCAGCTGCATAGACTAACTTCGCTACTGCAGCTCAAATACTTAGGGCTCATTGTTGCTTGCTATCATTTTACAAAAATTTATCTAGACAATAACACTGATATTCTGTTAACAACAGATCACTGACTGTATGATGTAAAGAGCCTAATCGGTCATGTTCCATCAGTGAAGAAAAACATGAAGTTGTCAGTGAATAACGACACAAATTACAAATACTTTTAAAATGCTTTAATTTCAGAGTCATAATCGATTTCGAACATCCGTGCTCATCTTCAGATGGCTAACTTTTCTAGTTACATAATTGTTTTCAACAGTTACATCCCGTCAGTTCCAAAACTGTACATTCATATCTGAATATTTAGTATCACTTTTACCTTGTTTCGATAGCAAAATATGCTAATATGATTGAATTTATTTAGATGTAAGGTGAAACGTTGCATTCATTTATACATTTTCCAGTGGACGGGCCTAAGTCAAAGATCTGTTGTACACGTTTGTTGAGTGCTCTGATTGGAACCATGCTACACGTATCTGAGAAGGCATCCCAAGTGATGACTGCTTAGCCAAGAAAAAAACATTCTAAACATCGTTGGAGGGTGAAAATGTTGTTGTTACTGTGCAAATGTAAGGACCGATCAAAAAGGGTCCGTTCGAAGGTGGTACAGTCTAGAATATACCAGAAAGTCAAAATAGTCATGAGCACCAGGCAAAAACACACGTTTGGTGAAACACCGTGTGCTGCTGCGTGAAGAAGTCCGTAACTGCCCGCCGCAAATCCTCCACTTACAGGAGACGTCGACCCTGAAGCCCTATTTTAAGGGACTGAAGGCGTGATAATCGCTTGTCGAGAGATCGGGACAATAAGGGGGGGGGGGGGGGGGGGGAGGTGGCTATTGGAGTGTCGCCCACTTCACTAGGCGCTGAGTACATGCTTTATCGCGAGGCTACAGCGCTCCTTGGCGTACCATTCCACAACGGTTGCTTTCGGCAGCCATCTACCCTATACACTTTCTTCTTTCTGCAATGGCTGTCTACAAGTGTTGGTCCTTCGGCAGCCAAGAAAAGAGAAACACCACGTAGATCCTGTGTAGAGACGAAATTTCAGGTTTCTGGATTTACCGTACTCACGTCAGAAAGACACGAATACCCTTATAATCCATTGTCTATATGTCGGTGCTGATATACCCGCTTTAGAGTCTCGCTACGTCGCATATATGCTGCAGCGATGCCCTCAGAAGGAAATTATTTTGTTGTGTTGGCAGAAGAGCCAACACCGTGTTACTAGAGGAGGCCGAAATCCACGCGTTTTAGGTCATGCAGGTTGGGGTGAGGAGAGAAGGACTATACTGACGTGAGGTCTGGAACATGACAAGGAATTAGAATTCAGAAAGCGGACGTAATTAGTTTGATACTTAACTTTAATCCGTTAATGATGAACGTCGCTCTTGACGGTACATTATTCACAATATTGTCTGTTCAGAAGACATAGTAACTGAATATGGCGCCTTACTAGGTAGTAGCAAATGACGTAGCTGAAGGCTATGCTAAACTGTCGTCTCTGCAAATAAGAGCGTCCGTAGTCAGTGAACCATCGCTAGCAAAGTCGGCTGTGCAACTTGGGCGAGTGCTAGGGAGTGTCTCTAGACTAGACCTGCCGTGTGGCGGCGCTCGGTCTGCAATCACTGATAGTGGCGACACGCGGGTCCGACGTATACTAACGGACCGCGGCCGATTTAAAGGCTACCACCTAGCAAGTGTGGTGTCTGGCGGTAACACGGTGTTGGCTTTCCTGCCAACCACAACATATTTTATCCCCCTTTATAAATAGTCGTAAAGGTCACACACGAGGCGTGTGAGAAAAGAAACTGATTTTCTATCTCCAAAAGTTTTTATTTTTTTCAAACAACGAAATTGTGCTCTTCAAAGTACTTCCCTTCGGCACCTCTACACCGGCGCAGTCGTCGTTCTCAGTCTCGGTAGCAGCGCTGAAAACTTTAACTGGTGTGGCCTTTAACATGTCAGTCACATTCTTTTGAATGTTGTCCCTTTAAGACGTTTTTCAGTTTCGGTAAAATAAAACAAGAACTTAGATCAGGCAAATAGGGCAGCTGCAGAACAACAGCAACCCTTTTTGAAGTCGAAAATTCCGTGATGGAAGTGACCGTGTCACATGGTGCGTTGTCGTGATGCAGCACCCACTTGCCTGCAATGCCACGTCTCACTTGATTCACTCTTTTCACGAGACTGAAGGACATGCTTGTAAAACACTTTATTGACAGTTTATCCTCGAGGAACAGATTCCTGCACGATATCTCTGCTGTCAAAAAAGTAAATTTGAAGGTCTCTCTGACCTAGGTTCATCTTACAAGTATTTTTGGCCTTGCAAAAATGATTTGTGCAGCCAAAAAATTTTTGCTCTTGATAAGAAATGTTCGCGATAGTCCTTTTCCATCTCTTCAGAGGTCACACTCGCTGATTCCCCAAGTTTAGCAGAAAACTTGATGGCATAAACTGCTCTAAAATTCCGATGTTTCATTTTCGTAAAACACAACTTCAATGACGCCGCTCCAAAGATCACGTGATGGCTGCACGGAGCTGAATCTCGAACTGAGCAGCTGGAAGGGACGAACACACCTGTCTACACAATTAGAACAACACAGCGTTTGGATTGTCTAAAAAGCGAAGTGACTGTTTACAACGAACTGTAAAATAAGTGTAAATTGAAAGGGATCTCGGCTGTCAGCTGCAGCGGGACATTACGCGGAGTCAGCAGCGACGACTGAAAATGTGTACCGGACCGAGATTCGAACCTGGGATCCCCCACTTACTATGCAAATGCTTTAAGCACTGGGCCACCCAGGACACAGCATTATTCCAACTGCCAATGAAAGTCTACCCCTTGTTTGTTAACCTGATTGATTTTCCTGTAAGAAGTATCTCCCTTTAATATAAGCGGACGCAGTGCTCCATGGTTCCCATTTCTACCGCTATGAGTCTAATTCTTTCAATTGGGCCCGATAAACTAAGATATGGGTAATCAAACCCGCTAGAAAAGATAGTATTCTAATTTAAAAATGAAGCAATGGATAACGCAACATCGGTGAATAGCCATGGAACAATGCGTGCACATTAGGGACGGTAAGACTTTCTTTTTCTGATAATAAGAATTCAGTTGGTCGCATGAAGTGCATAATGCATACAATGGATATGCCTGGATTGAAAATTCATAGAATGTAGTCATTATCTCAGTGGTATGGATGAAGGATACTAAATAACGCTAAGAGAGAATTTCAGTTATCATTCTGATTTATTCCGATAATATTTAAGAAAACTATTACTCTCTGTGACAAAAAATTTAAGGAAACTATTACTCCTTGTGACAAAACATACATGAAATCTATTATATTTAAGAAAACTACAACTCTCAGTGACAAAACCTACATGAAGCACTCACTATCTCTTGCATCTCGTCATACCGGAAACATAGACAACACTTCGTCGCCAATTACATCTACTAATGATTAAAATGGGTAAAAATTAATGTTCTGAATGGTGACCTCTCAACATCATTTAATTATTGTCACATCTATTTAACGCGCGGAGTAGGTACGGATATTACCTTTCAATCTCTCAAAAACATTACTTGTGTTGCTACACATGCAGTACCATGCGGATAAGTGCATGTTGAAATCGCGTATTATGCAACCGCAATGCAACGTGAGCAAACCAGCCCAAGCTTCATGACTCCACATTATTCATACTATGATTAACGAATGGCAAATCCAGTGACTACCGTTATGAATGCAGGCAACACGTGACCAAGTTCGACACAGGGTTATTTGGTAACCGTGATAGCGTTACGGAGATGTTTAACAAACTCAAGTGGCAAACTCTGCAAGAGAGGCGCTGTGCATCGCGGTACAGCTTGCTCGCCAGGTTTCGAGAGGGAGCGTTTCTGGATGAGGTATCGAATATATTGCTTCCCCCTACTTATACCTCCCGAGGAGATCACGAATGTAAAATTAGAGAGATTAGAGCGCGCACGGAGGCTTTCAGACTGTCGTTCTTCCCGCGAACCATACGAGACTGGAACAGGAAAGAGAGGTAATGACAGTGGCACGTTAAGTGCCCTCCGCCACACACCGTTGGGTGGCTTGCGGAGTATAAATGTAGATGTAGATGAACAAAGAAACGAGTAAAATAAATCGTTGAATCATGAAAAATTAATATTGTTTATATCCAGAACGAAACTGTGCAACCAATGAAACATTAATAAACCTATCCGCTATTGACCAAAGAACAAAAACCGTTGGTTCATGCCCTCAATCTCCTTGCGCCTAAGTCCGCTAGTTGAAACACATTAATCTGAAAAATTTCTACAGATAAAATATCGCTGAACGTTTCCCAGTATTAATTCACAGCCGAACATGCTTCATAAGCAATGTTACCCCAAAAAACCAACATTATGAAAAACTTTTCTGACCATCAGTGACGAGCGCCGCACCCCTGCCTCCGTCTCGTTCAATCGGCGGCCCCAGAGTGTCCTAACATGGCGCGCTACACGACCAACCGCCAACCGTTCAAGAAAACTGGTGGTGGGGTAAGACCTCAGTGAGAAGCAACCTCACAAACGCTGTCCTGTTCATCCTCACTATCTTTGGAATCATGTACTCTCAGCCGAATCTGCTCACGTTGTTGTGTTGGTGCTAAACTACCCAACTGCTAACATCTTTGACTAACCCAGATTATTATATATTCCATACATAATTACGTTTATCCATCCACATACACCATGGGATCAAGGATGAGAGAGGAGGTGTGATACCTGTGGTGTCACCGCCAGACACCACACTTACTAGGTGGTAGCCTTTAAATCGGCCGCGGTCCGGTAGTATACGTCAGATCCGCGTGTCGCCACTATCAGTGATTGCAGACCGAGCGCCGCCACACGGCAGGTCTAGAGAGACTTCCTAGCACTCGCTCCAGTTGTACAGCCGGCTTTGCTAGCGATGGTTCACTGACAAAATACGCTCTCATTTGCCGAGACGACAGTTTAGCATAGCCTTCAGCTACGTCATTTGCTACGACCTAGCAAGGTGCCATATTCAGTTACTATTGATATTGTGAATCATGCACAGTCAAGAGCGACGTTCATCATTAATGGATTAAAGTTAAGTATTCTACCAGCTACGTCCGTTGTTTCTAAATTCTAATTTCCTTGTCCTGTTCCAGACCTCACGCCAGCCTGCGTGAGCTAAAACGCGTGCATTTCGGCCTCCTCTAGTAACACGGTGTTGGCTCTCCTGACAACCACAACAATACCAACAGAAGAAAAAATTATATATTGAAACATTCATGAATCCAGAGGTTAATTAGATGGACGAAAGATTTAAAGGACGCTCTCGGTGTAAAATGAATTATTAAACTTGTAGAAATTAATCAGTCAGTTAAATGAAGCGTAAACCTGTGACGTTTCATCCAGGACTATCTGGGCACCCCTCATGGCCGAACCACATTCCCATTGAGCGCCACCTATCCGCAATCCCTGTCCATTGTATTCCCATTCGCTGCTCTGAGATTCCCATAGGAGGTCGGATGTAATTATGCATCCGCAGAAGGGCGATCCATTGCCCATCTAGGCGTATCAGTTAATCAATTATATGAATGTGTGGTGTCTGTTCTTTCGCACATATTATAAATATTAGTTTTAACGTTTTCCAGCAATTACAGTTGTGCATGCGTCGAAAGATCGATCACCACTTCCAACTATAAGCTTTGTCTTCCCCTCTGCCCCCTCCAGGTATTGTCCTACCTCTCACAGCATGGCGAAAGTCGGACGGAAATTACCGGTGGTACCGCCAGGGGTACTCTGATCCAATGGCCCGTGTTTCTCCTCACTGCGAGCACACCTGCGCTGCTCGGCGCCTGTGCTACGCGGCTGTGCGCTGTGGAGCAGCGCCGCTTTACAAGCAGGCTCGGCTCTCGGTGCCGGCGGCGATCGTATATTTCGCTACTCTCTCCCCGTCCCTGAGCAGTAACGACGCAGTAATTCTCCGTAAAGCCTCCATATTCATTTAAAGTTCGCCAGAGAACAACTGGAAACTGCGTCTCTGTTTTCGTTTCGGCCTACAAGATTTGTTGCTCGGTAAATTAAAAAGATCTGGCCAATTTCTCCGGCGCTTGCGCTTTCTCTCTCCGTAATATCCGCGCTCTGGGCTTTAGCCTATACTGCGTATGACACACGGACTGCCATTAGTGGTTCAAATGCCGTAGCCATAAGAGCCATTCATAGCACCACAGCGACATGTCATCTGCCTTAGCTCTATATCCGCAAAGTACTCAGCAATTACTACAAAATGACAACTATCACAAGTCCATATGATTAAGAGGAACTACCTCTGTTTGAGGAAAGAATGGTGTGGAAATTCATCATGTCCAGCCCAAGAGGAATATCCCGGCAATTACCTACATCGAATTAGAGAAATGAAGGAATCCTATCGAGTGTGAAACCAGTGTGCTAACGACCACCAAACGACTCAGTCTATCTATTGATCAAGCATGCCCTGTGAGAATTGTGAGCATTCTCCCCTTCATGATTCCCCAGGAACGGCCCGTATTGAGCAGTAGAAATTCTAAATGCCTGTCTGGGAATTACTCTTTAAATCTACAACACAACCTTTTGTGTGTCGTCTACTGAGGATAGGGCAGTTATTAATATTCGACGTTTCTGCATCACTCCTCCAAGGACACAGTAAATGTGTGACCAAGTGTTCAGGCCAGGTTCGTACACGCCTTCGATCAAAAAAATGGTTCAAATGGCTGTGAGCACTATGGGACTTAATTTCTGTGGTCATCAGTCCTCTATAACTTAGAACTACTTAAACCTAACTAACCTAAGGACATCACACACATCCATGCCCGAGGCAGGATTGGAACCTGCGACCGCAGCGGTCGCGCGGTTCCAGACTGTAGCGCCTAGAACAGCTCGGCCACCTCAGCCGGCCGCCTTCGATCCTTTTCTAGTCCTGTCTGATGTCATCACATATAACGAAGCAATACCTCAATATAAAAAGCGTGTTTTTTAAGTAAGTACCGTTTTGAAATTTAAAAAAAGGCGTGCTATGATATCTCAATAATTTTATTTTTACATGAAAGCCTGTACCTTAATCTACGCACTGACGCCATTACAGTCTGATTCTTCCTTGTTTACGTCGTGTACTGAGTGTTTAAATTGCCGCCGAATGTGAAGTACGGGCTGTTATAATATTTCTTTGCGCTAAAGGCCTAAAAGTGATCGATATTCATCGTGAGATCTGTGCAGTTTACGGAGAAAACATTATGATCGATGGAATGGTAACAAAGTGGGTGAGAGCATTTAAAGATGGCCGCACAAATGTGCATGATGAACTACGGAGTGGGCGTCCTTCGGTCGTTAATGAAATATTGGTGTAGGAAGTGGACAATAAGGTGAGAGGAAACATACGCTTCACGGTTTCCTCCTTGCGGGATGACTTTCCTAACGTTTCTCGTAGTGTTTTGTATGGAATTGTGGCCGAGCACTTCAATTATCGAAAATTGTGCGCACGTTGGGTACCGAAAATGTTGACGGATGTTCACAAAACCAAGCGTTTATACAGTGCATTGACTTTCCTTGAGCGGTACCACAACGACGGTGATGATTTCTTAAGCCAAATTGTTACGGGCAATGAAACATGGTTGGTCTACGTCCAGAATAAAAGCAACAGTCCATGGAAGTTGAGCAAGGGCATCGTTTTGCCAGTCCGCATGTGGCGAATCAGACCAAAGATCTCGTCACATCTTTTGGATGGGAAACTCTGTATCATCCTCCGTACAGCACCGATCTTGCACCCAGTGACTATCATCTGTTCCTGCACTTTAAGAAACACTTGGGCGGTCAGCGTTTTCAAGACGATGACGAAGTCAAAACAGTGGTGAAGCAGTGGTTAACAAGTCCGGCGGCAGACTTCTGTGAGGAGGGTATTCAAAAACTGGTACAACGTTATTACAAGTGCCTTGATATTGACGGAAATTATGTAGAAAAGTAGATTAAGGTAGAGGCTTCCATGTAAAAATAAAACTATTGAGATATCTTAGCATGCCTTTTTTTTTTATTTCGAAACGGTACTTACTTAAAAATCGCGTCTCGTATATTAGAAACGTATTTTACGATTATCATCTTCCGTACACAAATATGCAGCTTCTGAATAAACAGCATTTGATCGAAAGTATCCGGACACACATTAGTGGACGCTGCTATGAGATGTGTCCAGCCGTCGCTTTTATTATTCTGCTGGGGACACACTCAATGGGACATATAAATGTCTGGGCAGAATGAGAGCCCATTCTTCCCCAACAGCCGGAATCGTAGAGGTTGCCATGTTGGACGTTGGGTTAAAGAATGGAGTAAACATCCTAACTCATCCCAGAGGTATTCTAATAGGTCGGGACTCTGGGCAGGCCAGTCTATTTCTGGAACGTTATTGTTCACAAACCTTTGCCTGATAGATGGTGCTTCATGACCAGATGCATTGTGATGCTGATACAAAGGATCATCATCCCCAAACTTCTATAGGTACACAACGCAGTAAAAGTGTTCATATGCCTCGGTATTTAGAGTTTTCCTTAGAGCAATAATGGAGTCACAACTATAACCTTGAAAATACCCCCACACAGTAACACCATCTCCACATACTTCCCTTTCGGCACAACGCGTGATGGCAGGTAACGTTCTCTAGGCATTCGCCAAAGCCAAAAAGTGTATAGCGTGATTCATCACTCCAAATCATTAGTTTCCAGTCTCCAGTGTCCAGTGGTGTCGCTTTTCACACCACCTCAATCGTCACTCAGCGCTGACTGCAGAAGTGTGTGGCTCGTGAGAATCTGCTCCACCATTGTATCCCATTATTTTTGCTTCTTACGCCCTATCGTTATGCTCGCTGGACTTATGGTAGTACTTTGGAATTCAACAGTGATTCCTTCCCTGATTTCATGTGTTTTGTAACACTACCCTCCACAATGGTCGACAGTCCCTGTCTATCTGGCCTTCTACATTTACATGGATACTCCACCAATCACATTTAAGTGCGCGGGAGAGGGTTCATCGAACCACCTTCACAATTATCTATTATTCCAATCTCGTATAGCACGCGGAAAGAATGAACACCTATCTCTTTCAGTACGAGCTCTGATTTCCCTTATTTTATCGCGGTGATCGTTCCTCCCTATGGAGGTCTGCGTCAACAAAATACTTTCGCATACGGAGGAGAACGTTGGTGATTGGAATTTCGTGAGAAGATTCCGTCGCAACGAAAAACGTCTTTCTTTTAATTATGTCCCGCCGAAATCCTACATTATTTCTATGACACTCTCTCCCATATTTCGCGACAATACAAAACGTGCTGCCTATCTTTGAACATTTTAGATGTACTCCGTCAGTCCTAACTGGTAAGGATCCCACACCGTGCAGCATTATTCTAAAAGAGGACGGACGAGCGTAGTGTAGACAGTCTCTTTAGTATGTCTGTTACATTTTCTAAGTGTCTTGCCAATAAAACGCCGTCTTTGGTTAGCCTTCCCAATAGATTTTCTATGTGTTCCTTCGAATTTAAGTTGTTCGTAATTTTAATTCATAGGTATTTAGTTGAATTTACGGCTTTTAGATTAGACTGATTTATCGTGTAACCGAAGCTTGAGTTCCTTTTAGCACTCATGTGGATGACCTCACACTTTTCGTAATTTAGGGTCAACTGTCACTTTTCGCACCCTTCAGATATCTTTTATAAATCGTTTTGCAGTTTGTTTTGATCTTCTGATGACTTTATTAGTCGATAAACTACACCGTCATCTGCAAACCACAGAAGACGGATGCTCAGATTGTCTCTCAAATCGTTTATATAGATGAGGAACAGCAAAGGGCCTATAACACTACCTTGCGGAACGCAAGAAGTCATTTTTGTTTTACTCTTTGACTTTCCGTCAATTACTACGAACTGTGACCTCTCTAACAGGAAATAAAAAATCCAGTTACATAACTGGGACGATATTGCATAAGCACACAATTTCACTACAAGCCGCTTCTGTGGTACGGTATCAAAAGCCTTCCAGAAATCCAGAAATACGGAATCAATCTGAAATCCCTTCTCAATAGCATTCGACATTTCATGTGAATAAAGAGCTAGTTGTGTTTCACAGGAACGATGTCTTCTAAACCCATGTTCACTGTGTGCCAATAGACCGTTTTCTTCGAGGTAATTCATAATGTTCGAGCACAGTATATGTTCCAAAATCCTGCTGCATATCGACGTTAACGATATGGGACTGTAATTTAGTTGGTTTAGCAGTGGTTGTTCCTTCGCGTTTGCACTAAAAAATTACAACAGTCGGCTTCGCAGCTATACAAAGTTTGAAATGCCCCTGATGCATTTATTACAAAGGTGGCTTGTGCATGTTCGCAGACATTGACCTCCCCTGTCCGACCTATTCCAGTTATCACCGCTTCTCTTCTGAAAATACACTCCATCTCCTTTTATACTGGTGAGTCCGCCTTTCGTGATACCTAGTGTCAATTCAACAATACAGAGGCATGAATGCCGAAGGCTGCAGCTTTCAATTTAAAAAAAAGTAAGCCCTTTCTCAGCAATATGCTCTCTGCCAGTAAGGATACGCAGGTATAGCTATGCAAAGGGACTTATGTGAAGTTTGGAAGATAGAAGAGAAGGACTATGTCTGCAAATAGCATAAACACGGGAAAAGTACAAGTTTAGCTTATCTCCTTTGAGCATCCAGAACTTATTTTTCATTAACCTATTGTCCGTTAACAATTTCTAGAGATACTAGAGAAAAATAGAGGAAGATATTCATTAGTTAACTGAGGTTTTCAGTTATTCTTACAACAGCTTCCTCGAATGAGCCTTGTAATTTCATTTAAAAAAGAATGTGAAATGTTAGGGTTTAATGTCCGTCGAAAACGAGGTCATTATAGACTGAGCATGAATCCATATTGGCGAAAGATGGAGAAGGAAGACAGTCGTATCCTTTCAATGAAATCAGACCGGCATTTGCCTTGTCTGATGATGGGAAATCACGGAAAACCCGACGTCGGAAGGACGGACGTCGCCCTCTCGTATTCGAATCGTGTGCCCTATCGCTGTTGGTGTCTTTTTTCTGTTTCTGATGTGACGAAGTGCTCTTCCACTTAGCTTCATTTCCTTTCTTGGTGTGTGAAGTATTCTCTACTGTTGCATATCCATCGAATATATCCTTCCGCAACAGACTTCAGCGCGCCCAGAAAGCTCGCTGTACCATATTTCTGGCGTTAGAGCGCTTTCAATACCTATTACAAAATTGTGGTACTTAGAGTTTAACAACTCTAGAAATTCTTGAATTTATTGACTCATTTCACGGTTGATTGCAAAGTTATTAATAAAATACTAAGTTGATATCTTTATCCTGGGTGTTATAAGTATTTTATAACGCTCTCATTTACCTGGATAAAAGGTTTAATCTTTATAAATATTTTTCCGTTGGATGCTGAAAAAGTGTGTTATGTGGCTACATAGGCAGATGCCTTAGGAGTATAACACACCTTTCTGGCTTTTAAGAATACATTTCAGTTGCGGCGCATCTCTGAGGAAGGTTGTCAAAGTATCATGATGATTCTGACTCCAGTCAACTGTTAATCTTAAAATTTGTTTCTTAGCCACTCTATAATGCCATGAATTCTGCAATAAGCCATATCGTGGCGAGCGACAATGACTACTTCCTTAAAACCTGAAAGTAGCATTACAACTGTGAATGCAGGCGGAAGAATCATTTTTCCGACGTATGAAAGGCTGGTACAGTATTGCCCCCTCGCTCACAAAACGAATAGTTTACTTTTGCCCAAGTACACGTCAAAATGACAACGATCGTCAGACACTGTAACACTGTAACGCTGAGCGGCTCTAGAGAGAGAAAATTCTCTGAATATACACTTCGTTGATTGCACTTCTAACTTGAAATTAGTAAACGAGATTACAATAGTTATTTAAAGGAGGGTGAGGCATGAAACAAGACGTTGTTGCAATCATATCGACTTGTATCAGTTGATATCTATTCTTCTTTTTAATAATGGCCAATCAATACCACCAAACTAATGAAATTTATTTCTCTAGTGCTTATAGGATCAGACTAACACTGTCCTTAGTAAAATTTCATTACGTCTTAAAATTTTTAAAACGAATCTGCTTCTTTAGTACTTTCATTTAACATTAAATTTGCAGTAACTTCAATTTCCTCTATCTATTCTTTCAAAATTGTACAGGTTTCAGTCCCATGAAGGAACTATGGAATGTAATAACATTTTGCTTAATCTTTTTCAGTTGTTTATGACGTTTTGTTCGATTTTTTTAAGTTTACATATTCCTTTTTCGGCCATTTCTCCAGTTTTATAAATAAAGTTCCATCTTTCTGCTTTCATTAATTATATTGTGCCTTCAAATTAAGGCGGACTGGCGTTCAGGCAGCGGTTGTGCAGACATGGGTCACAATTTAACAATGATTAATTTACTTAGCGTCAAATTTTCAGTCAACAAAGTAAAAACCACTAACAGTAAAACCACACAATTCTCTGTAACTCGAAACAGTTTAAGCAGGGCTACAATAATCAAACACAATATCTATAATGGGTAATTAGGCAATAACATAATAGTCTAAAACATCCAGCACTCTGCCCTCATCATACACGACAACTGTAAACATAAACTGATCTGGGACCAGAGAAAGAGTCTATAACCACTCCCTTTCATAGTGTCACCACCAACACCCGACAAGCAGGATACCAATTCCGCTACCACGCTAAGTAAATAGTTATCCAGTTACACATATAATAGAATTAATTCACATAAGGCAATACAAAACAAAATCTTAGTGTTCGTGTGTGAATCTCTGGTGCAGTTACAAGAATTAAATACGGTATCAGCCTTTAAAACCACCGAACAAAGAATTTATTCACACTCGTAGCAAAAAAAAAAGAAAAAAAGCATGCACTGATGCAATAAGGCCTGCTCCTTCCCACAACACCAATTCATACACGCTACGCATGCCATGAACAAGCTGTTACTCAGTGCTCCCAGACTTCCATTCAGGAAGCTGCTTTCTAGTGGCTTCACTTAGCACACTTTCTCACTTAACATGGTGCACTGCCTCAAACACAAGGCGATTAGGATGCCACCATTAAATGTAAAAGCACTCCAGTTGTGCTCCTTACAATCTGCTGAAGCCGCCGCTTCCTCATCTTTAATGCAATTCTGTGTGTCTGACTGGGAATGATACCAACTGGTCAACTAGGTTCTTGTACAAACCGGGCCGATCTTCGTCTCCTCTATTATCGATCCGTACACCAGCTGTTTGAGAGCCTCGTACGGGGTGGCCCACCTGGAACTGTTTTCTTCTGTGTCATTCCAGGACCAGACTACCACCTATCTCCAAGCACAGAACGAGCCACCAGTTTCATCCAATGTCACAACCCTCCGCTCCAATCACTGACTTCCAATGACTATCCTAAACCTCCAAATGCAGCCCAGCTCTTGTTTCTAGGGGATGTTGCCAGATCCACTGGATCCATCTAAGCTGTACCGACATCCATGCCCGTCCCAAACTGACTGCAGAGGAGCAAATGTTGCAACGTCTCTGTCAAGTCGTTTCATATGACGTTTTACTACCTGATTTTAGCTCAGTTCATGAACTCTTCCAGAAAGACTGAGCACTCAAATAATGCCTATGGAATATTATATGTGTGTTTTAATGTTTGGTTTCGGTTCTGTTTTGTTGGAAACACTGAGTTGGTCATCGTCTGCTGGAAGCAGACGATGTTGCTTCTCGTTCGAAGGAGAGCACAGGATGACCAACTTAGGTTTCCAATACCTGAACAGAGAGTGGTTTACCCATCTTAGTCGAAGGCTGTTTTGTGTGTGAGGTTGGTGACGGAGGGCTACTCCTCGGGTAGCTTCCGTTGCACGGCGAGCTAGGTAATCTCGAAAGAGAAAGCGGCACTCTTCGGTCAACGCTTGGTGAGTACGGATCGTAGCTCTTAAGGGGGGGGGGGGGGGGGGGAGTTTCAGGTGATAGAATCCGGTTGAGTTAGGACTTCGTTATGTTTAACTGTTGAAATACTTAAGAACTTAAGCTTAAATGAAGCGTGTGACACGAGTTATGTTTCCGAATGTGCCATAATCATATTGCTTTAAATAGGCGATTTTTGGATGTTTGAGTTAAAAGTCTAGAAGTAACTTCTGGTCCGGTACGGCACCGCAATAGGCTTTATTTTACCAGTTTTCTTGTTTAATGAGCTATAATTTCTGGAAGAATATCTGTTCTGTCCTGCGCTTTCTACAAAGCAGCACAACAGTTTGATTCGTAACGCACCACGTGCTCTAGTTCGGCCGTTTGCAAGCAGCAGACGCAGTTAGCATGTTGAATAATAATCGCACAACCTCGTGCATTGGTTAAATCTCTGTCCAGAATAGTACATGGGCAGAATTGTAATGCAAATCTCACTGAGATATTTTTATGGTACGAATGCAAAGGAGATAGTATCATTGTCTCTCACCCCGTTTTCTGTGTTTCTTCTTTAGTTAAATTGTGCTCTGTTACATTCTCACATAATTCTTACTTAAATATTTCTAGTCATCCACCAGTTATGTGTAGTTAGGATGTGCAACCAAATACTTGGATACAATATATAATCAACGTGAAAGATAAATTCTATGGTGTTGATCTTACCCACTTATTCCGATTTCCAATGCTGAACTAATCAAATTGCTTCATGCAAGACATGGATTGCTATTTACCTAGCTACTTAAAGAAATTTGCATACATGTAATTAAATTATTAAATTAATTAAACTAATAATTTTCCAGCTCCGTTTTTTCTAAATACACTCCTGGAAATGGAAAAAAGAACACATTGACACCGGTGTGTCAGACCTACCATACTTGCTCCGGACACTGCGAGAGGGCTATACAAGCAATGATCACACGCACGGCACAGCGGAAACACCAGGAACCGCGGTGTTGGCCGTCCAATGGCGCTATCTGCGCAGCATTTGTGCACCGCCGCCGTCAGTGTCAGCCAGTTTGCCGTGGAATACGGAGCTCCATCGCAGTCTTTAACACTGGTAGCATGCCGCGACAGCGTGGACGTGAACCGTATGTGCAGTTGACGGACTTTGAGCGAGGGCGTATAGTGGGCATGCGGGAGGCCGGGTGGACGTACCGCCGAATTGCTCAACACGTGGGGCGTGAGGTCTCCACAGTACATCGATGTTGTCGCCAGTGGTCGGCGGAAGGTGCACGTGCCCGTCAACCTGGGACTGGGCTGCAGCGACGCACGGATGCACGCCAAGACCGTAGGATCCTACGCAGTGCCGTAGGGGACCGCACCGCCACTTCCCACCAAATAAGGTACACTGTTGCTCCTGGGGTATCGGCGAGGACCATTCGCAACCGTCTCCATGAAGCTGGACTACGATCCCGCACACCGTTAGGCCGTCTTCCGCTCACGCCCCAACATCGTGCAGCCCGCCTCCAGTGGTGTCGCGAGAGGCGTGAATGGAGGGACGAATGGAGACGTGTCGTCTTCAGCGATGAGAGTCGCTTCTGCCTTGGTGCCAATGATGGTCGTATGCGTGTTTGGCGCCACAATCAGGACTGCATACGACCGAGGCACACAGAGCCAACACCCTGCATCATGGTGTGGGGAGCGATCTCCTACACTGGCCGTACACCTCTGGTGATCGTCGAGGGGACACTGAATAGTGCACGGTACATCCAAACCGTCATCGAAACCATCGTTCTACCATTCCTAGACCGGCAAGGGAACTTGCTGTTCCAACAGGACAATGCACGTCCGCATGTATCCCGTGCCACCCAACGTGCTCTAGAAGGTGTAAGTCAACTACCCTGGCCAGCAAGATCTCCGGATCTGTCCCCCATTGAGCATTTTTGGGACTGGATGAAGCGTCGTCTCACGCGGTCTGCACGTCCAGCACGAACGCTGGTCCAACTGAGGCGCCAGGTGGAAATGGCATGGCAAGCCGTTCCACAGGACTACATCCAGCATCTCTACGATCGTCTCCATGGGAGAATAGCAGCCTGCATTGCTGCGAAAGGTGGATATACACTGTACTAGTGCCGACATTGTGCATACTCTGTTGCCTGTGTCTATGTGCCTGTGGTTCTGTCAGTGTGATCATGTGATGTATCTGACCCCAGGAATGTGTCAATAAAGTTTCCCCTTCCTGGGGCAATGAATTCACGGTGTTCTTATTTCAATTTCCAGGAGTGTAGTTAGGAAGGACTTGGGCTGGTGGCGACCCTGGATTTCTGAATTTTTACCATTATTTGTGTGAGGGAAGCAGCTATAAATACGAGATAACGTATATGGCACGATGAGAAATCACTCAACAGAATCTCTCGAGGAATGGAAAAGTGACTGTGCTGTTTGACGTGGCTCAATCCCATCTTCTCTCCAAAAACAAACTATTGTCTCCTCCCGTGCCTGCAAATGAGAGCAACATACATCATGTGTGGAACAACAAAACAGTTCTAACCCCACAAGACCACAGCATACAACGCTGGCCAGGCACTTTTAATTAGATTTGTAGAATGACTGGTCACACTTGTCATTGTTACAATAGGCATACATGACATCTGTTAACATTTTAGTCACTGGTCTTGCCTTCATAATCTAAGCTTGTGCCTGGGCAACACCACGCATTGTATAGCAGAAATATCTGAACCCTTATCATCTACGACAGTCACTTGAGGTTCACTCGCTCTTTCTTGGTCTGCATACCGCAATCCCTCTATCAGATATCCAAATTTTTCTAAATCTGTAAAAATACAAGAGGCTGACAGAATATCAGACGCAACCAATCAGCAGGTTTACTGCCTTCTCGATATTATTTACTACCTTGGCCTCCATAGATATGATACAAAATGTTCCGCCAGCAATGCAAATCATCTTAATGTGCTCTCGAAACTGTTTATTTATTTCTGCTCGCCCAAGTAATGTGAGTCAGTCAACTCCTTGACAGCAAGCGCATGTACGATTCCAATACCTAACTGCTGTTGAACATTCGCCAATGTATCACCTTCCGCTGTGGCTTTTGCTATCCTATTTTCAAATGGCACCCTTAGCGGGTAGCTAAACAGGAAAATTTCTGTACCCCACAATTTAAAAACACCTTTCTGCTCTGCTAACCGTACCATATTATAAATACATTTCACAGAATAGGGTATGGAATCAATAGAGGAATCCTTATTATTAAACATTGCTGCTATCAGGTGGGGAACCCTAGCAAACAGCTTCTTCCATCCTCTAGCTTCCTCTTCCAACATCTCGGCTTTGTTATTTCACGTAACATCATCTGTCATTACTTTGTTTAAGTTGGTTCATCTCATATGTGCTCATCTCATTGATAACGAATACGTGGTTATTACTTCTAGCCTCGCCAACTTCTCATCTAACTCATTTACCACAGAACTATTCTCTTCCCCAACTATTCCTAAGAGATCACTAATTCTATTCTTATAATATGTAGACCTACCTTGTAACCTACACACTTTTTCCCTGCAATGGTGTCTCGTTTTGCAAAATCTGTACCATTACTTCGAATTACATGAGGGCTGCACGAACATCACTGACAGTGATAATATGTGTCCTGGAGCTGTCAACTGCACCAGTTCACCCATTTTCTGACATAGCTGCTGGGCCAGCTCCACCACCGTGCTAGATGGAACTTGCCATTCCACCGCCACCTCATACATACCTCCTTTGTAATCGAAGCTGCACCTTGCATCTCCCTCACCACCATGACTGATTCAGCACACAGGAAAGCAAAACATGCTCTATAAACTATATTCTACTGCTATTAGACTACAACGCCACCAGCAAAATAATAACCACAATGTGACATGGGATTTAGGTAGAGTGGGGTTTGTGCTGGGGATTGTGCAGATGTGGGTTTCAGTTTAACAATAAGTTACTTATAATCGGAATTTGAATTAATAAAGCAGAAGCCACTTACAGTAAACACTACAATTCTCTGTAACCTGAAACAACTTGAGTGGAATTAGAATAACCAAACACAAAATATCTCTCTACAACACAAGATCAGGCACTGTTCAGGGCAGCAACATATCAACCTGAAATGTCACGCACTCTGCCCTCTTTGTGCTTCAACTGAAAAGTTACGATGCCATATAATACTTGGGATCAGAGACGTAGCCTCTAACTGTGCCTTCCGCTACTATTACTACCAACGCCTGATAACCAAGACACCAGCAACGCTATCAGGCTTCGAACGCCTGGGCCTAAATAAATGTTATCGAATTATATGTCACACTTCATTCATATAAGGCAATACAAAACAAAACCTTCGCGCACATGAGTGAAACCAACAAACAAGTGATTCACAGCAGTAGCAAAATAGAACAATTAACTCGCATTTAATCTGCTGAAACATATGCGTGGTGTTAACTGATACAATTACGCCCGCTTAAAACACAATTACGCCCGCTTACAACACAAACTGTGGCATGCCCCTCATGGTATACACACAAAGAAGCTGTTATTCGGCACTCCGACCTCCATTCCGGCAACTGTTTACCAATGGCTACACTTAGACCACTTCCTCACATAAGATGGTGCACTGTGTCTAACACAAGGCAACCAGAATTCCTCTCCGGTTGCCCCCAAATGTTCTGCCAAAGCTGTTTCCTCACCTCCGCTTCAGTGCTGTGTGTGTGGAATGGGTAAAGACTGCAACTAAACAGCGAGGTCGTTGCCCACACGACATCCTCGCCCATGCTGACCTACGTCACGCATGGTACTGTACCGCACACTACCACCGTGAGGTCCTTGACCTTGGCTGAAGTCATAACCATCTTTTTCTATGTTACTCAGCAACCGACCACCACCCATTTCATGCACAGCCTGAGCTGACCGGTGCGGCTACCGCCAAAGCCTCCCACGCCTTGCACTGACTATCAACGATGCGCCACATGCTACGACTGCACACCCAATGCTGCTTTCGGGAGGTGGTGTTAGTTCGAATGGGTTCAGCTGACTCATATCGCCATCCACACATCTCCTCAGCTCGGCCGCGGCGTGACTCACGTCCATCACATAATCTGCTCCGTCTGGCTTTTCGTGACACTAGAGCGACACATAACTTGACAGGAATCTCTGTAGGCGGAAAAAGTCGGCTGTGACACTCGACACGGCATAATATCTATTTTTAATTTTACTTGAAAAAAATTTCACATATGTTTTAAAAGAACGCTTCTATCCCTCTTAATTCTTGTTTTCGTTACTAAACATAAGATCATATAAAACTCCTATAATTACTAATACGTAAACAAATGTTATAATAGACCTACATATGAACGAACTGTCTCGCAAATGGTTCGTTTACGGACCCACGTTTACCGAAACGTTTCGCTTCCACTATTGAATTTTTTTACCGGGATCAGCCTTCACTACTAATTATGTTGCGCCCTACGTATATAGTAGAACAAGTAGTAGGGAAGGAAGTTGCACCTAGAGGATAGTGCACCTAGAAACTGATGATGTTTCTTGGGCCGTACTTCAGCCATATAGCACTTAAAATTTTATATATTTTTAAACTAGTTATATACACTACTGGCCATTAAAATTGCTACACCACGAAGATGACGTGCTACAGACGCGAAATTTAACCGACAGGAAGAAGATGCTGTGAAATGCAAATGATTGGTTTTTCAGAGCATTCACACAAGGTTGGCCCCGGTGGCGACACCTACAACGTGCTAACTGATTTTTCATACACAAACAGCAGTTGACCGGCGTTGCCTAGTGAAACGTTGTTGTGATGCCTCGTGTAAGGAGGAGAAATGCGTACCATCATGTTTCCGACTTTGATAAAGGTCGGATTGTAGCCTATCGCGATTGCGGTTTATCGTATCGCGACATTGCTGCTCGCGTTGGTCGAGATCCAATGACTGTTAGCAGAATATGGATTCATTGGGTTCGGGAGGGTAACATGGAACGCCGTGCTCGATCCCAACGGCCTTATATCACTAGCAGTCGAGATGACAGGCATCTTATCCGCATGGCTGTAACGGATCGTGTAGCCACGTCTCGATCCCTGAGGACGTTTGCAAGACATCAACCATCTGCAAAAACAGTTCGTCGACGTTTGCAGCATTATGGACTATCAGCTCGGAGAGCGTGGCTGCGGTTACACTTGACGCTGCACCACAGACAGGAGCGCCTGTGATGGTGTACTCATCGACGAACCTGGGTGCACCAATGGCAAAACGTCATTTTTTCGGATGAATCCAGTTTCTGTTTACAGTATCATGATGGTCGCATCCGTGGTGGCGACATCGCCGTGAACCCACATTGGAAGCGTGTATTCGTCATCGCCATACTGGCGTATCCTGAGGGATATCGTACAAATTCTGTCCAACTAGGGAGTTAGGCCGTAAAATCCCGAGAACGCTGAAGGGCTCTGCCCATATGCTACAAACGTTCTCAACTGAAAAAGGAATGCTGCGACGCTGCTGGCCAAGGTAGGGTTTGGCGATCACGAAGGCAACCAGTAGGAACACTCTTGTTGAAATATAAGCCCAATATGGTTTGCCATGAAGGGCAACAAAAAGGGACGTAGAATCTTGTCCACGTTGCTGTACTGCAAGGGTGACGCGGATGACAACCAAAGGGGTCCTGCTATGAAAAGAAGTGTGGCACCCCAGATCAGCACTTGATAAATCTACTCCAATAAATGAGATTCCTCGCCAAAGATGTGTCTGGAGATACCTGGGACATGGGTGGGCTAAGAAATTGACTGACGCCCGCCATATTGCCAAACAACCTGGAGTGATGGTCTGCGGTGTCATTTCTTTTCTTAACAGCACCCCTTTGGTTGCCACCCACCGTTTTGTTGCCCTTCATGTCACACCACCCTGGGCTTACATTTCAGCAACTTAATGGCCGCCAGCACACACCTTGTGTTTCTACTGCTTGTCTTTGTGCTTGCCGAACATTCTTGACCAGCAACGTCGTCGGGTTTCCTCCCAGCTGAGAGCTTTTGGAGCATTATGGGCAGGACCCTCCAACCATCCCGGCGTTTTCACGATTTAACGCGCTAGCTGGACAGAATTTGGCACTATTCCCCTCAGTAAGGCATCCTAGAATAATATAAGTCGCTGGCTACCGAGCCAGTTACCAGTTTGCATAAGGCCCAGAGGTAGACTAACGAGATATTGACTTGCTTCATTTGTGATGCTCTATCTCTTGAGTAAATCATTCAGTTTTACTCGAGTTGTAATCGTTTGCTTGACTGTACATGTAAATCACATCAGCCTATTTCCGTTCCATTCGAATAATTCTTTCGAGGTGCCTCGTTTTTTGGTCTTAGAGTCTATTTAGACACATTGGAACCAAAGTGACGTGGAATATAACGCAAGTTCCCATTAAAGGCGACACATTAAGAAAATATCTCCATTATTATTGGAGTACGTTCATCTGGTCACTGAAAGTTGGGAAACACAACTGCGACTGTTGGACAACTGACAGATTAAATGTCGACACCCTCTGTTTGTGTCTGAGTAGTTCTCAAGAGATTGTTTCCTCTTCCACTCGTAATGGAATTAACAGGCTACTTGTAATGAGGATTGAGAGAAAGCAGTAAATGTACAGAGATATGGGTGACCCTGTGTGACGAAACAAGTAAGTCTGTTGATGAATTAAGAGTTAATTAGCTAAATGCGAGAGGCATGTCCCACAGATGTTCCATTTTATATAAATGGCACAAAAGGAAAGAGCTGTGTGAGTGGGATCAAAGCTGGGTGGGATTAAAGCTGTGGTAAAGTAGCTACTGAAAAGAATTAAGAGGAAAAGTTAAAAGCGTGTGCACGAGATTTAAAATGAGCGAACGTCACCAAAGGTGGGGCGTGGGAGAAAATATTTTCAGTTGTAGAGTTTGTGCTAACAGCGCGACACTCTTAAGAAAAACGTGTCAGTGTATGATGAAACTTAGGAACTGTATTTCATTCACGTGTCGCCTCGAGACTTCGAAGAAGACGTGACGGAAGAGACTACGCTTAAGTAAAATGCAGCATAACCAAAAGCTGCCTCTTGCAATAATTTCCAGGTGTCACCTTCTCCTATATTGCACATTCCGGAGAACCATTTTTCAAGTGAACCACACTGACTGAAAATTGTACATAGCCACACTAAGTACTATCCTTCAATTGCAGAATTCCTATCGGAATTGAATCCGAAGTTGTTGGATGATTATCAGTCTGCGATGAGGTGCCACTTGAATATGAATGTCGGTCACTTTATCGCAGAGACGAGAACCATAGGAAACGTTAGAGAATTTACTATATCTCTGAAGCTGTAGGGTGCCGAACAGTGCCATTCGAAATTAGTTATAGCATTCTCTGACACCGCATGCCGGCACTGTAATAAGAAAACGAAGCGTAAATCCCCATTAAATTTGAATCTGGTCAATAAAATGTTAACTAACTTTAGAAATTTGTTTTAATTCCAGCCCCATACCAAACAAATACAACAGTGACAACGCTCGCTAGTAAAATTATGCCTGAAACGATGAAAAATAAACACTGAAGAAATCCATCTGAAATGAAAAGTGACACACTAGCCGTCTCTTTTGTAGCAACATGCACATTTATCACTGGATGTGACGTAGACCAGTGGTTAGCACTCTTGTCTGGCATTAGAAACGAAGGCCATTCAGATTCCATCCGGCGTCACCTAGATCTAAGTTTACCTTCATTTCGCTAATTCTACACTGATGACAAAAAATCGCAAAACCAACAAGGAGCTGAAGGCATAAATGAAATTTGGTAGGCGCATTCCTACATCTGAATGATTGCGTCTTTTCCAATTTCCAGCCAGTCGCATAGGAGTGGGGCAAGTAGAACCACTATGAGGAGGATGCGAGTCAGGTTTGTGAGCGTTAGTTTGCTTTGAGATTGGACTCGGTGAGTTGGTGTTAGTCGAATGCCTGTGAGGCGACAACGACGCCACTATCAACACCTCACTGTATTTGAACGAAGTCGTTTCATAGGGCTACGAGAAGCTGGATGTTCCCTCTGAGATTGTCCAAGAAGATTTAGTAGGAATGTAGATACTGTACAGGATTGGTGGCAGCGGTGGTCACGGGAATGTACGGTCCCAAGATGACCACGTGACACTACAGGAAGGGGTGACCTCTGTGTTCGGCGTGTGGGTCTGGCATATCGTATTGCATCTGCAACAGCAATGCGAATTGCAGTTGGCACCGCAGTTAGACAAAGAACTGTTACAGATCAGTTACTTCAAGGATAGCTCTGAGCCAGATGCCCTATAATGTGCTTTCCATTGGCCCCAAACTACCGACATTTGTGACTTCAGTAGTGTCAATCGAGAGCTCTTGGGCTGGATGGAAGTATATTGTATTTCCTGATGTAAGCTGGTTCTGCCTTGGTAGCAGTGATGGCACTTTGTTAGTTACAAGGAGCCTGATTGAGAGCATACAACCAATCAGTCTATGTGCTAGACACACTGGACCTATATTTGGAGTTATGGTCCTGGTTGCGATTTCGTATCACAGCAGGAGCACTCTCACGGTTATTACAATCACCTTGATTGCAAATTTGTACGTCGTTATGAAGATTCGAGGTGTTGTGCTGCCATTCATGTACAGCGCTCTAGGAGGTGTTTTCCAATATGATAACGATAGCCCACATACCGCTGTTGTAATCCAACATGCTCTAAATGTAACCAAAACTAATGTACTCCCGCAACTTCGTTACTCTACTTTACTTATTTTTTGCTGTTGCTATTTTTTTCCGACAGTGTAAAAAGAATTGCAGCAGTAGAATACAGAAGCTCCTAGATAACAGAACGCAGCATGTCATTCTCAATGGAGACAAGTCTTCCGAAGTAAGAGTGATTTCAGGTGTTCTGCAGGGGAGTGACGTAGGACAGTTGCTATTCACGACATATATAAATGACCCTCTGGATACCGTCGAAAGTTCACTGAGACTTTTTGCGGATGATGCTGTAGTATACCGAAAGGTTTTAACAATGGAAAATTGTACTGAAACGCAGGAGGATCTACAACGAACTGACGAATGGTGCAGGGAATGGCAATTGAACCACAATGTAGACAAGTGTAATGTGCTGCAAATAGATAGAAAGAAAGATCCTTTATCATTTAGCTACAATATTGCAGGTCAGCAACTGGAAGCAGTTAATTCCATAAATTGTCTGGGAGTAGGACCATATAAAATTAATCGTCGGTAAAGCAGATGCCAGATTGAGATACATTGGAAGAATCCTAAGGAAATGAAGTCCGAAAACAAAGGAAGTAGGTTACAGTGCACTTGTAAGCCCACTGCTTGAATACTGCTCACCGGTGTGGGATCCGTACAACATGCTGACTTGAGGAAAGTTTCCAATCGATTTCTCATACACATACAGCAGTTGACCGGCGTTGCCTGGTGAAACGTGGTTGTGATGCCTCGTGTAAGGAGAAATGTGTACCATCACGTTTCCGACTTTGGTAAAGGTCGAATTGTAGCCTATCGCGATCGCGGTTTATCTTATAGCGACGTTGCTGCTGGCGTTGGTCGAGATCCAATGACTGTTAGCAGAATATGGAATCGGTGGGTTCAGAAGGATAATACGGAACAGCGTGCTGGATCCCAATACCCTCGTATCACTAGCAGTCGAGATGACAGGCAGCTTATCCTCATGGCTGTAACGGATCGTACAGCCACGCTTCGATCCTTGAATCAACATATGGGGACATTTGCAAGACAACAACCATCTCTAAGAACAGTTCGAGAACGTTTGCAGCACCATGGGCTATCAGCTCGGAGACATGGCTGCGGTTACCCTTGACGCTGCATCACAGATAGGAGCGCCTGCGATGGTGTACTCAACGACGAACCTGGGTGCACGAATGGCAAAACCTCATTTTTTCGGATGAATCCATTTTCTGTTTATAGAATCATCATGGTCGCATCAGTGTTTGGCGACATAGCTCTGAACGCACATTGGAACCGTGTATTCGTCATCACCATAGTGGTGTATCACCCGGCGTGATGGTATGCGGTATCATTGGTTGCACGTCTCGGTCACCTCTTGTTCGCATTGAAGGCACTTTGAACAGTGGACGTTACATTTCAGATGTGTTACGACCCCTGGCTCTACCCTTCATTTGATCCCTGCGAAACCCTAAATTTCAGCAGGATAATGCACGTCCACATATTGCAGGTCCTGCACGGGCCTTTCTTGATACAGCAAATGTGCGACTGCTGCCCTGGCCAGCACATCCTCCAGATCTCTCACCAATTTGAAACGTCTAGTCTATGGTGGGCGAGCAACTGGCTCTTCCCAATACGCCAGTCACTACTCATGGTGAACTGTGGTACCGTGTTGAAGCTGCATGGGCAGCTGTACCTGTACACGCCATCCAAGATCAGTCTAATGCCCAGGCGTATCAAGGCCTTTATTACAGCTAGAGATGGTTGTTCTGGGTACTGATTTCTCAGGATCCATGCACCCATATTGGGTGAAAATGTAATCACATGTCAGTTCTAGTATAATATATTTGTCGAATGAATACCCGTTTATCATCTGCATATCTTCTTGGTGTATCAATTTTAATGGCTAGTAGTGTACATCACATAACCCCTCATCTCGCCATATGATGGTACGTTGAGCATTGTCGAACGTAAACATTTGGGTGTTCCAGGTGTTGTGGCGTGGGAGGAATAATATTTGAAATGCGTATTGACTTCCAGATCTTTGAACACGTTACACTAACCAGTCAACGTTATTGTGACACTGTATTCTTTTTCCACTGCGTTTTTCAGGGGTGCATTCAGTCCAGACTATTTTTGTGGCTCACAATCCACGAGCGCATCGAACTGCTCAGGTGGAGCAGCTCTTCGAACGAGATAACAATCAGCGAATGGACTGGCATGCCTTTTTCCCAGACTTAAATCCTGTCGAGCACGTGTGGGGTGCGCTATGTAAACGTATTGCAGCACGCCCTCGTGCACAAATGACCATTCAACAGCGCTCAACCACGCCTGTGGAGGAATGGAACGCCCTGGCGCAAGAACTCCTGTGATTGATTGGTTGACTGATTGATTTTAACAGGGAAGCTATAACAGCTTAGGTCTGACCCGCCACTGCCCGCACGGAAACTAGGTTTATTGTGCTGTATCGCTCCCTGTATATCTACCAGGGTCACTCCAAAAGAAATGCAATTTTTTTTAAATCCAGCTTTTATTCTACATGTTTGAAAGTTTTACAGTGTGTAGATACATCCTTTAGGAACAATATTTTCATTTCTCCACATAATATCCATTCCTCACAACTGCCTTACGCCATCTTGGAACCAGCGCCTGTATACCCGCACGGTAAAATTCTGGACCAACCTGTTGAAGCCACTGTTTGGCAGCGTGCACAAGGGCGCCATCATCTTCAAATCTTGTTGTACGAGGAGACTCTTTCAATTTCCCAAAGAGATGATTGTCACATGGAGCCAGGTCAGGACTGTAAGGCGGGTGTTTCAGTTTTGTCCATCCGAGGTTTGTGATGGCTTCCACGGTTTTTTGACTGTCATGTTGCGTGCATTGTCGTGCAACTTCAAAACATCCTACTTTTGCCGATGTGGTCGAACACTACTCAGTCGAGCTTGAAGTTTCTTCAGAGTCGTCAAATATGCATCAGAATTTATGGTGGTTCCACTTGGCATGATGTCCACAAGCAAGAGTCCTTCGGAATCGAGAGACACCGTAGCCATGGTGAAAAATGATGGAGCCATGTTTCATCACCTGTCACAGTTCTCCCAAGAAATTCATCTCCACCATTCTCGTACTGTTCCAAATGTTCGCTGCATACCGTTTTTCTTACTTCTTTGTGGCCCACTGTCAACGTCCTGGGAACCCACCAGGCACAAACCTTTTTTAACGCCAACACTTTCGTATTCTGCAAACACTTCCTTCCCCTATCCCAACGTAGCGAGACAATTCGTTCACTGTGATGCGTCTATCAGCAGTCACCAATTCGTTAACTCTCTACACATTGTCTAGAGTGTGTGCAGTACGAGGCCTGCCGCTGCGAGGACAATCCTCAATATTGCCATGCCCGCTTTCATCACGTAACCTGCTTGCTCACCGACTAACTGTACTGCGATCGACAGCAGCATCTCCATACACTTTTTTCAACCTCTTCTGAATGTTTCCCACTGTCTCGTTTTCACAGCACAGGAATTCTATGACAGCACGTTGCTTCTGACGAATGTCAAGTGTAGCAGCCATCTTAAAGAGATGCTGTGACGGCGGCACTCACGGGAACAGGTTGAACTAAGTTTGAAAATAAGCAGGAAGGATGCACCTAAACATTATAAAACTTTCACAGATGCAGAATGAAAACTGTATTTTTACAAAAATAGTGTGCATTTCTTTTGGAGTGACCCTCGTAGCCAACCAGTGCCCTTAAATACTGCAAGGAGTCCCTCTAGCAGTTTTTTGTTAGACAGTTTCTTGAGGTCTGTATGTTTAACTATCCAATGCCATGCATTCGAAGATTAGGTGTGATGCACTTTCTTCACCCTCATCACAGATTCTGCATTTCCGTTATACCCATTGCGTGTAGGTGTTTTTTGAAATGCCCATGACCGGTCATCAGCCAAGTCATGAGTTTGATCTCTTTCCTGTTCAATCCCAGGATTACAGAGCTTCTTCTAAAATATGGCATCATTACCTTACCACGTTTTTGTTTATGGACCTTGGTCCAATATCCTATACCTGCCTTGTGACCAGCATGGCATCACTTTACATACCAAGCACTGCCGCCCATGGTGATCACACATCCTATTAAAAACCAAGTCTTGCCGTTTCTAATATCCAGGGGATCCTCATGAATCGCGGGTACTTCGGTGTATTTGTTGTCTTTGAATAAAAATGTCATTTCTGGTGTTCTCATTGCTTACTTCTTTCATTCAATTGGTGCAAATCAGTACATAAAAGTCTTTCTATGTGTGGACCAAGTTTCGAGTTGTGTTAGTTGACAGCGATCTAGGTTCTTCAATCGGGAACCGCGCTGTTGCTACGGTCCCAAGTTCGAATCCTGCCTCGGGCATGGATGTGTGTGATGCCCTTAGGTTGGTTAGGATTAAGTACTTCTAAGTCTAGGGGACTGATGACCTCAGATGTTAAGTCCCATAGTGCTTAGAGCCATTTGAACCATTTTTGACCGCGTTATATCACGCGAAAGTTAATTTCGTTCTCAAGTTTTGCACACCAGGGTATAACCTGGATTTCTATCTGTTCATGAGTATGAATGTATCTCATTACTTTTGGCTGCTTGCGTGTTTTTAGAGATCAGTTTTTGGTCGAAAGCTGCCTGAAATATTCTATCAGCAGTAGCACGTTGATCAAACCTAAGGTAATTTTTATCAAAAAGTCTCGGAATGTTTTAGTATGAATAATTATTTTCTCATATTTGTCCTTTATACAACGGAAGCTCCCGCCACACCAAAATCTGTCAATCGATATGAGCAAGAGACTAAGAAAAAACGTCCCGGTCGCCACAAGCCTCCAGCAAATTAAGTTGAGGGCGAGGCCGCAGAGTGCTGATTGGTAAATCTTTGAAGCCATTTATGTCAAGGTACATATTCCGTACTAATTACTCTTGAGCTATTGGTACTCCAACTCCTGTGAACTCGATACTTCCAGGACGTCGAACTGCTCCAGTCAGAGGTAATTATGGAAGATCCTTATATTTCTTTTCCAGTTTAACTGCAACTTGGCGAGCGCGAAGTGTCGATAGACAGCAAAAGAAAATCCTTTCCGATTCTGCACAAATCTGAGGCTATTAAATCCGATGTTTCACTTTTTTGGAGAATTATAAAGAACCGTTTAAAAACTAGTTGAAGAACAGTAACAATGTTGTATGATTTAAAACTCGTTTATGATCGAGAAACTGATAGGGAGATCCGAAAATTGATTCCGTTTCATTTAACTTTTTTTTGTTGATACTTAACGTTGTCGACTAAATAATGCAGTAACATGCAGCAGAAATTGCTCAGCTAGGTATTACATTAGCTAACATTAGACAAGTAATATGCAAACTTAAGTTCGTTAATAACGCGGATGACTTGAACAAAACTGACTTCCTTTGTTCAGACGTTCAACTAATTACTATAAAAATTACGAATTAGCTTGCAAGCACTCATTACCTACAAACTGACAACACAAATTTCAAATGTATCTAGCGGTACTTTATAAACTAATCCGAAATACATTTTACGTACTTGGTATTTGAACTGATGCACTGCTTAACACTATCTACGTTACGAGTAAAATAGCATGTGTTCCATCTTTCTGACTCCAATAACGACCTTACTTCACCAGATGCGTTTCGTTTCATTTTAAAACATCTTCAGTGGTCACTGCAAATTTTTTTACAGGTCTCTTTGGCAACATCGTAACCATTTCTCGTGTTTTAAATTACTATCATCAAAAACTTGTCATGTTTTAAATTACTACTAATACTCACGTTTTTCAGCTTCTTCTCCATTTGCTAATGTACCTCTCCACACAGGTGTTCGATTTAAATTACAGTGCACTTCATTGTTTTTTTACCTTTATCTCGAGTACTTTTTTGCGTGGAATGAGATCGTGTTTTGGTTTGGTATCTTTTTATGTTTCGACTAGCTGTTTGACTATTAACGGTACAAACAAAGGGACGAGTAGAGGGCAATAAACCGAAAAAATAATGCTAATACACATATGAGGATTGATTTACCACCTTGAGATGTGAGTTTTCAATTTATTTACTCATTGCGACTAGTTTCGGTGCTACACTGATCATCATCAGGCCCTACGTACATCAATGTGATAACATTAGTCATCCAAGAAACACAAAGAAAAAATGTTACAGTAGCTGCTATCAAATACTTTCTCATTAATAAACAATATATTCTTCAAATTATTGAAACTCGGTTTCAGTTAGACAACGAAAATCGTATTTTGTGCTGTCCACAAACAAAATTAACTATAATCACCATATGGCTACCTGCCAGGCATGCCGCTTAACAAGGGTAGCGACTCATTCCAGAGTATTTAGTAACTGAACCATGTGACTTAAAGAAAGGCATGATTCGGTCTGGATGGGTCACTACTCAGTTGCCGTTGGTTGCGCAGTTTCTTTCTTAATCACGTACACTTTATTTGGAACCAATTGCAAATGAGGTTGACAAGAAGGAACAATATCAAATTTGACAGTTAAGACACAATATCTAATAAAAAAACTTCTTAAGTAAGTTGCACTCACACCCAAGGCCGTAATGACCAGAAATTCAAATTATTTCTCGGCTGAAGGCCTCAATAGTAATAACTCAAAAGCAATTTGACGGCTGAAGGCCTGGATAGCAAATTCTTAAAAACTATTACACTTCTCCAAGAGATACTAAAATATTTTTTTTAATCAAAATTTCACTATAAAGAAACAATATCTAATTAAGCATTCTTAAGGCAAATTACATTCATGGCTGAAGGCCTTATTAACCAGAAATTCAAATTATTTATCGGCTGAAGGCCCCAATAGTAATAACTCAAAAAACAATTTAATGGCTGAAGGCCTGAATATCAGATTCTTAAGAACAGTTAAACTTCTCCAAGAGATAATAAAATATTTTTTTTAAAAAAACACAGTCATCAAATTTTCACTATTAAGAGACACTATGTAATTAAAATTTCTTTGGACAAATTTCATTCATGGCTGAAGACCTTATTGACCAGAAGTTCAAATTATTTGTCTGCTGGAGGCCCCAATAGTAATAACTAAAAATTAAAAGATTTTTAAGAAAAAACAATCATCACAATCTGATCAAACCAAGAAAGAAGTGGGCCTCAGACAGTGCTTCAGGGGTCCACCTGGGAAAGTCGCCCAACACAGGCAGCCACGAGTTGTATTCACTTAACCAGATGGCAACTCGAACTAGTGACAGTTTAAATGCAGACCCACACTCTTACAAAATCTACCTAACGTCTGGTAAGCAACACAACGATGGAATAACCCAGACAAGGCGGAACTGGTGGACAGTACTGCGTCTTCAGAATCCTGCGTTTAGAACATCCAGAAGCCGAAGGACCCACTACGACCAAAGTAGTCCAAAAGAAACAAATCTCCAAAGCACAACCAAGGAGGCTGTCGAACTACAGGTCTTACCAGACACTAGCGACAAGGCGAGGGAAGGCACACTGCCGCGCAAATACGCTAACCTCCAGGACAAGTAACCGGGGCGTTAGCAGCCACTAGGCAGAAAAAATGCCCCTGGTTGAACTTCGTCAATAAACACAAGGAATTGAATGAATAATAATAAAAGGTGGAGGACAGCTAATTAATTTCGCCAACTCCAAACACTCCACACGTTGCTCTTTGTCTCAACGACCCTGCGAGCAGCAATTTGTGAACAAATGGTGTGATCTTAAAATATTGGAGGTTTCGCTACAGGTTTAATGTTCACTCAACTCAAACGTCCTGGGTCCGATGGAGAACAAGGTCGTCGCCCTTGAAATTACAGCCTCTCGATACGGCAGTTCCTGTGTGTTGCCAGCGGTCCTGGCATGTTCCCACACTGCTGGACCTCACTGCTGCTCTGTCCCAACTGAACTACCCAACACACTCCGACCCAGAAAACCCTTGACGTCCCTCTAAAGATAGTACCACTGTACTAGATATCGATAAGCGCTGCTGCTGCTACTCGTGGTCAGACAACGCTAGCAAACGTGGGGGCGCCAGTAAACACAAGAAGAATACGAGACGCCACTATCCCTATTACACGATGCCAACCTAACCAACCTACCAACACGAGCTGCAACAAGGCTCAGTAACAGTAATTGTGAATACAAATGACTACAAAATATGACAGTTGCTCAGTGAGAGTACAGAGTCGTATATATTGAGCACATAAGTCAACCAACTTGTACATGTACAAAGTATCCCACCGTCAATATATGCACCATATCAGTCATACATTAATCCAAAAATAGATTAACTGTCTACGAAGTTCAGCTATCTATGTCTCATATAAGTAAAAACGTGAGAAAATAGTTCTTAAGTAACAACAAGTGTAAAACTATAGCCCCAAAAACAACACAGCATTCAAAATTCTGAAGGACTGCCCTCCAAGTCATAATAAACCGCACACATTCTCTGCTCAACACAGAGATCAAGTCTGCAGTCACGGAAAAATAGGACCACAAACAAATCCCCTCTATAAAAATCCTTATAATACTGTCTGTCAGACACAACCAATGCAGCCTTCTACGCGATATGGATAGCGCATAAGGAAAGTAAATTCGAACCCTACCACAAGGTGCGTGTTGTCTCATAAATAAGATACCACTAAATCACATAATGAACAGCCATCGCCAAAGCCTAATAGTAGTGATGTATGTGACGCATGCGTAATAACAACTGTAACACATAGCTATGCAAATCCTAGGACATGCAGATATTTGTGGATGGATGACTCCAAATAAATACTGCTCTAGCGTTAGCTATTGAAAGAACTGAATCCCTCGAATTGCCCATAGGTCATACATAATAAAACAAATCCGGCATTAGACGGATACTACAAGCAGTACATAAAATGAAAGCAATATCGTCTAGTATGGGTCAGCAGTGATACATTTATTAGTCAATATACACACACAGGAAATGGCCTCTTGTCTATTCCCGTAGCGCATGTGGAGTAGTGCAGGAATAGAAAAGAGTGCGTTTCCCTGTGTGTTTTGTGTAGATTCCCTATAATTGGTATCACTTCTGACCTAGGCTAGAAGGTATTACTTTCCAGAATGAAACTGATTCGTAGGTGGGCACCGAGCTTTATGATCGTTCTTGAAAGGGGAGCATTGGCCACCGCAGGAATGGAATGCA
Source organism: Schistocerca gregaria (assembly GCF_023897955.1). NCBI lineage: Eukaryota > Metazoa > Arthropoda > Insecta > Orthoptera > Acrididae > Schistocerca > Schistocerca gregaria. The sequence goes on from NC_064922.1 coordinate 225,335,138, forward strand.
TGCCAAGTTTAGCGGAGGACAGCATTGATATTGGTGCCACTGTCTCATTGAAAGAACACTGCTATGCCATGTCTAGTCGGTATTTCTGGGGGAGTGTTACAAGTATGCGGTTAGCACTATTTGAGCGAACAGCTTGACTATTGGAGGGAACAATTTTTGAGGACTCCACGTGGATTTGATGTCGAGGAGGGAAGAGAGGAGAGATTTTGGTGGCATTTGGTGGATGCTCACTGCAGAGGACTGTCTGGACAAACAAGTCTAGTTTCGCCGTAGCTTGGCAAATTGACGAAGAACCGCCCCGGAGGACAGTCATGGTTTTTCCGGCACGCCAGCCGTTTATCTCTGCACATCTCGGCGCGAGGGTACGCCGGCCGCGATGTTTGCCGTTACTCAACTATTGACAATTTCCATGTCAGTCGTTGGGCAGTTCAGTAGTGAGCATATTGGCATCCCGGGCCTATCAGCAACATTTGCCTGAGTCCATCTGACTGGCAGCCTCGTATATTTCAACCAACCTAAGTCGTATCGACCAGCTAGTGGTCCACAATCTCGGTCAGTACCTCATATATAGTCAGAAAGTGTTGTTGCTATTGTACTATCTTGCGCTAGGCATCGTTTTAACTTGAGCACTTTCCCCTTTACTAACTTTGCCATCCATCAACCTCACCTGTCGTCGTGTATTTTGTTTCTTGCCTGTTTTTGTGTAATTTTATCTGTATGCTAATTCTGGGAATTCACGTGTTGGCTTTGTAATAAACCAAGTCTGAAAAAAGCAATATTCCATTTCAGCATCCCAAAATCCTATTTGAACTATAATAAATTTTTGTGAGCTGACAGTACGTAATGAGTGTCCTTCATATGTGCTTTCATGTTTCCTCATTCTAAGGACTTTTCACAAATATATTTACGAGACAGTTTTCATAAAGATTGCGCTTTTTTGTATATAAGGGCTTAGAAATTTTCTGAGTGGTTCTGCACAAGGGGGCCATGTGAATCTTTGTATCCATTCGACATTCATCTAGTAGTATTTATATCTAGTTTGACTTGCATCTTTCAAATGGAAAAGGCCGAAAACTCTCACTCGTAAACGATATTTTGGTAATATAATTTGTGGATTTCTTGTATTGGCGTTTGGTGAATTTATTTTCTTCGATATGGTCAGGATCGATGTGCGTTCCTGATTTGTTTCATGCAGTATGCCATCTGACGAGCTAGTCCAGAAACATTGATGGAAGTACATTATGGAGGCAGCTGTCCTTATTATTATTACTATTTTGTAATTTACGTGAGAGAGTGAATCTTTTATCCCGAAAATTTTTTTTTTAATCAGGAGACAGATGCACGTCTGATTGGTGAGTGCCGTGAATGTTTGTATCTACAGCAACTGGACAAGTAAACAGTTGTATTTAATTTTTGCCAACCGCAAGGCTGATTTTTCTGGAATATCTCCTCATATCATTGCTAACGGCGGCCTTAAGCTTATACCAGCCCCTGATTATTCTTTGATTTATTTATCTTTTTCATGCAATCTTTTTCATGTTCCACTCTTATTCAGCAGCAAACTGATGTGTGTGTTTCTTGCTGTTTTCAGTTTTGTCGAGATAAGTTCATCGATTTGTCAGCACAAAGAGTGCAATTTCTTTGTGTGAGTCAGGTGCAGAACTCAGGTGAGGTCTATGGAGATAGTTAAAAGTATACTCATGCTTCCATTTACTTTGAGCTTTCAGACAAAGCAATATAGGTACCATTATTATATCAGATAAATATTATACATTTACTAATTTATGTGTGTTTATAATCATTTCTGTGTATTTGTAGACAAGTCAGGTGCGATATAATCATTGTTTTATACAACAGCACAAACATGTGCCCTGCATGCTTTGTTCCTGCAGGAAACGACCTACATACATTACAGTGTACTTAAGTGTTACGTAATTCAAGTGCTTAACCTTTTAGTTGATTACTCTCTTCAGTCTCCAATATGTTTACCATAACGATAGTTCAGTGAGTAACCCAGATAGTTACTTTTACATATATGTTTCACTTGGCAACTCCATCCAGAACTTAGTAATTATTGAGATAATTATAATAATTACTCCTGTACATAAGTACCCAAACTCCTACCACGATTTATTCAGCTACTAAGTTCAGTTACATTTTAATACATACTTTTTATTCGGCGATAACTACCGAGACAGTTAATTCGTGGGTTTAAGCCGATTATTTTAAGTTGGCTACTCCTACCAGTACTGTCTACTCAGAAAGTCAGACAGTAAGGTTATATGAGTATATAAACATTTAAATTATTAGAAATGCCTGGCTGCTAGTTTTGCTTATTTGTAACACATTACCTGTATCTCCACACGGCCACAGTCTCATTATGTCAATTTTCGACAAAATAGATTTATGAATTAGAAGCTGAATCGGCTACTAAAAACGTATTTTTTGAGTCTTCAGTTTCTCTGCTTTATGAATGAAAAGTTAGCACTCTATTCTTCAGATATAGAGTACTGTTTATTCTTACGTGATTTTTTTTCCTGTTCATATGGGAATCATTTCCAATGAGCTGACTGATGTACGACTATTAGTTAGGATGTGGTTACCAATAGCGCCCCTGCAAGAATGATTTTAAAGGTTAAAGACGTAATAATTAATTTGCTGATAATGCAGTATTAGAAATAGCTTTTCTTTAGCAGGCCATAACGTAAAGGCATAATTGAGGCTACTGTAACTCAATAATTAGAAGCATCAAAGCATATTCAGTGACCTTGATAATCGTTATAACAATTACCGACATCACAAATACTATTTTCGTAAATTAAAATTCTGTTTTGGTTCATCTAAATCGGTATCCAAAATTAAGCCATGCTTTTTTGTGAGTCAACAGTAATTTGAAATTCGACTCTGGACAGACATTTTAGCAAAATATTTTTTTCTTTCTGTGCTCATTACGCTGTTCCCATATTTCGAAACCATATAAATATTAATCAGAAGCATCAACATTCCATGACAGCCACATTAGAAAAAACCATTTATTTAAATTGAGGATTACAGAGGGCTCATATGAGAAAATAACTAATGGAAGTAGAATCAGTTTACAAAATACTGTTCAAAAGATAATCCACAGTTCGACATCTTTTTTGGCTGGTGGGAAAAAATGAACCTCCAGAGGAATTTAAGTTTTAATTTGTCAACTGAAAAGCCGATGAATGTTTTACGGGTTTTACGGCCTCAGCCGCTAAATTAATCACACAGATTCGTTCTGGCGGTAATGGATTGCTGAATTTCCCTCTCTTTCGTTCCCTCTTTCTACATTGCTTTGAAGAGACAAGAGTCTGCTGTGATAAATGAAACAGGGCTGAAGGGCGTGCGTGTAAAATAGAAAGCCCATGAGGCAGCTTCCCCACCCCTCAGCCCAAACACATCCGGTGCCACACTGTGCGATGTTCGCCCCTCTGAAGCGTCTGTAAGGCCAGCAGACACAATTACTTGCGCACATAACGGCACATGGCGGCTTTGGTGCCGGGACCGCGTCTAGGGGCTGGGTCTGTTGTCTGGAGCATGCATCCAGCCGAGAACGGCTCTCGTCTGAGCCGCCAGGCATAATTGAAGTCCGCCCGCCGTGCTGCTGGTCCCCATGTGTGCACACTGTTAGCGTGTTCAAACTAACTAACCTAGCACCGACGTCAGGATGTAATTAGAGGCGATGAATCATTTATACGTACACACTTCCTACAGAACTTCATTGTCGATCAAGTCACGCAATCTTTCGCATCATATTCTCAACTATTATCTACTGTTACCTACAGTATAATGTCCCTGACTATTTTTTCACTCTTAGCAACAATCATGAATACTTAGCATGGCAATACAATTGTGTGGTCCTGGGGAAATACATAGAAACCACCGTCCACCACCACTTTTTGAATTAGGGCATTTATTTATTCTTGAATGAAACACATAGTGAAACATATTTACAAAATATTGTTTCGTTACAGTAAAAGTAAATGCAGTAGTATGACATGTTTGGCAGAGAGAGCCCCAATGGTAGGTTCGGCTGCCTAATTGGAAGGCTTTTCTCTACCTTAATGCACAATAACACCTCTCCTTTCCGAATATGATCATTGTGTATTATGTAGCATTTCACTGTATTACTTTAGCCGTATTCCATGGGTCCAAAAAAGAGTAGTCTGTGCAATGTGGAAAAAAGTCAGAAATGTACATTTAATTTAAGTGCAAAACAGGGAAACATAATCATTATATTTTCCTGATATTTCTAATTATTCATGGACATAAAACATCAAATTTAAGAGTTTCTGTGAAGATACCCTTCCACTGAACAGAAGAAATTTCTCAACAGAAAGTCCTTTATTTCAGTCTTGAATTCCACTCATCAAAGTGCTCTGTATAGTAATTTGTTGAATACGTGTGTAGCCATGTATGTGACGCATTTCTGTGCTACCATTAAGCGCTTGAGGTATGGGGTAGAGATTGTTTTTGGTCCTGATATATGACACGTTTATGTACTACCATTAAGCTCTTGAGGTATGGGGTGGAGGTTGTTTTTGGTCCTAATATATATTCATGCTTTGGACTATTTTTTGTGAAAACAGAAATATCGGTAATGACAAAGGACATTATGTATAAATTGTGAAGCAGCCTTTTTGTCAAAATATCTTTTTTATTAAAGAGGTCGCTGTAGAGTGCTCTTGAATTAGCATCAGATATAATACCTTAACATGCTGCTGTATTCTGAAAATACTATCTCCATGCTAAATCTACGGAGCAGAACCAACTCGTTTTGCCAACTTATTTATTAAGGAAACTACAATAAACCACCAACAGTAGCACACTCTTCAAAACCAACAAAACAATAGGGCTCCCTTCTGCGGATCAAGCAAATAACCAATAATTCCTACAATAAGATTTCCCTTCGGCTCTATACTCGTACAACTGCTCCACGTCGAAGTCGGCTGTTAGCAGCTGCTAGCTTACGTAACACAATCGTTGGGAAAGAGAGGATAGTCGAGGTGGCACACCGTCTAGCCCTTGTGGAAGGATATTTCAGGGACTATTTGCACACACGTGACTGCCAGAAAAAAGTTCGTCAATCGTCGCGCCCCCTTCCTCTGCTATTGGTTGATGAACTCTGATGGACGTTGGCCGTACCTACGTGTTTATTGTCAACTGTGGTACTTGTTGGTAAACACTCTTGCGTCGGCCTAACTTCGCATCAGAGATGACAATCCGCATCGCTGATCTATCTGCGGAGTTGCCGCTGCCGTAGGCGTCTCTGGTGACGGCAGCACCCTGTATCTGATATTTCCGCAACAAATGATACCATAATTCATTAGGCTAAGTCAAGGACAGTTGGACCAGACAGACCAGTGACGTATTTCACAAATGCGCCACTAGAGAGCGGCTCCTCTCCCTTTTTTTGTGAGAGTTTGACAAATGTGTATGCATGAAACTAACGTAAAGTGCCATTGAGTTCACTTCCTGCAGACATAAGTCGCTATGAAACTCTCCTAGACAATTGGGAGAGATGGATGACTGTTATTTGGAAGAGATTGAACACTTGTTTTAATGAAGGAGAGATGCAGTGCAATTAAATTTAGCTTCGATCCCCCTGATCCCAGTGAAGACGGCAACTGTACCAGATCATATTTAATTGTCAGAAAACACATGTGTGTCAACAAAAGGAAGAGTGGGGAGTCACACACAGGCTACTCAACCACTTCAAAGTTCATCAAAAGACCTAGTGAACCCAAGTACATCAAAAGAACAGAGTTATCTGAACATGTCAAATTCCTTCACTGGCTCAACTTCGGGATCCATTCCTACTAAATCTAGAACTACCAAGATTATAACTTCAAATCTAACTACTCCTAAGCCACCAAAGACACAGCTTTTGGAAGAAATATCACTGCTATTGATAAAACCATGGATTTTAAGAGGAAGGCAACAACTGTATCCAAAAAGCTAAACTCTGTTGAAAATACTGGAACTGTAACAAAAATGGCGGATAAAAAGAGAAAGGAAACAGAAGAAAGGCAGAAAAGGATAATCAAACGAAAATTTTGGCAAAGAGAAAAAAAAGACTGAAATAAGTAAAAAAGAAAAATACTGCAAACAGCTCACCATGTTCATCAGGTAAAAGATTAAGAAAATAACTTTGGTAAATAGGATGAAAATGAATGAGTTGACCTTTTTTAAAGCTATTATGAAACTAATGAAAATGACACTTGTATTCAGTGACTTTTCCGTTCACTATGGGCACATTTCGTAATAAGTGTAACAGTAGTGGTGACATAAAGATAGGCTGATATTCGAACAAAAGCAACAGCTCATTACAAAAACCGATGTTCGATCAAGATTTTACATTAAATTGACAGAGCTAAAATGTTTTGGCCTAAAATATTTAATAGTATAATACTGTATTCATAACACTTCATGTATAGCCAGTTTCATATGATTTTGTATTTTAAGTGCAGTGCCTCAATAATATACTGTAAATGATTTTATATGACACACTATATGAACGAGCTGCCAGAAGTGAAAAAAGTTGAAAAACACACAGATTTTTCCTGAAGAAAAAAGTGGTCCAAGGCACCTGGACTTACACTAGTGAATGACAATATACATAATAAACTAGTTTCTTCATTTTTAAAATTACTTTTAGCAGTGATATGTATTGTAAACGTAGCTGAACCAAGATGTTTCATTAAATACAGGTAATAAGTTTTCCAAGTGAGGTTGCGATCTATCTCTACACTCAAAAACCTAACACTGTCTACTTCTTGTGTTTCATTGTTTGAAAAATTTATTTTTGTAGCCTGCGCAGTTCTGTCAAAAGTACTGAACTGTAACCACTCATTCTCTTCAAAATTCAATGACAGTCCATTTTTTTACTATTTTTTTATTCCTAAACTTGTAGCATCAGCAAAAACTAAAACATTTACATCTACTGAAGCTGCAAATAGAACAACATTTATTGTTGCATAGAATACTCCATGAACCATGGACCTTGCCGTTGGTGAGGAGGCTTGCGTACCTCAGCGATACAGATGGCCGTACTTTAGGTGCAACCACAACGGAGGGGTATCTGTTGAGAGGCCAGACAAACACGTGGTTCCTGAAGAGGGGCAGCAGCCTTTTCAGTAGTTGCAGGGGCAACAGTCTGGATGATTGACTGATCTGGCCTTGCAACATTAACCAAAATGGCCTTGCTGTGCTGGTACTGCGAACGGCTGAAAGCAAGGGGAAACTACAGCCGTAATTTTTCCCGAGGACCTGCAGCTTTACTGTATGATTAAATGATGATGGCGTCCTCTTGGGTAAAATATTCCGGAGGTAAAATAGTCCCCCATTCGGATCTCCGGGCGGGGACTACGCAGGAGGACATCGTTATCAGGAGAAAGAAAACTGGCGTACTACAGATCGGAGCGTGGAATGTCAGATCCCTTAATCGGGCAGGTGGGTTAGAAAATTTAAAAAGGGAAATGGATAGGTTAAAGTTAGATATAGTGGGAATTAGTGAAGTGCGGTGGCAGGAGGAACAAGACTTTTCGTCAGGTGAATACAGGGTTATAAATACAAAATCAAATAGGGGTAATGCAGGAGTAGGTTTAATAATGAATAGGAAAATAGGAGTGCGGGTAAGCTACTACAAACAGCATAGTGAACGCATTATTGTGGACAAGATAGACACAAAGCCCATACCTACTACAGTAGTACAAGTTTATATGCCAACTAGCTCTGCAGATGATGAAGAAATTGATGAAATGTATGATGAGATAAAAGAAATTATTCAAGTAGTGAAGGGAGACGAAAATTTAATAGTCATGGATGACTGGAATTCGTCAGCAGGAAAAGGGAGAGAAGGAAACATAGTAGGTGATTATGGATTGGGGATAAGAAATGAAAGAGGAAGCCATCTGGTAGAATTTTGCACAGAGCATAACTTAATCATAGCTAACACTTGGTTCAAGAATCATAAAAGAAGGTTGTATACATGGAAGAATCCTGGAGATACTAAAAGGTATCAGATAGATTATATAATGGTAAGCCAGAGATTTAGGAATCAGGTTTTAAATTGTAGGACATTTCCAGGGGCAGTTGTGGACTCTGACCACAATCTATTGGCTATACCCTGTAGGTTAAAACTGAAGAAACTGCAAAAAGGTGGGAATTTAAGGACATGGGATCTGGATAAGCAGAAAGAACCAGAGGTTGTACAGAGTTTCAAGGAGAGTATAAGGGAACAATTGACAGGAATGGGAGAAAGAAACGCAGTAGAAGAAGAATGGGTAGCTCTGAGGGATGAAGTAGTGAAGGCAGCAGAGGATAAAGTAGGTAAAAAGACGAGGGCTGCTAGAAATCCTTGGGTAACAGAAGAAATATTGAATTTAATTGATGAAAGGAGAAAATATAAAAATGCAGTACATGAAGCAGGCAAAAAGGAATGCAAACGTCTCAAAAATGAGATCGACAGGAAGTGCAAAATGGCTAAGCAGGGGTGGCTAGAGGACAAATGTAAGGATGTAGAAGCTTATCTCACTAGGGGTAAGATAGATACTGCCTACAGGAAAATTAAAGAGACCTTTGGAGAGAAGAGAACCACGTGTATGAATATCAAGAGCTCAGATGGCAACCCAGTTCTAAGCAAAGAAGGGAAGGCAGAAAGGTGGAAGGAGTATATAGAAGGTTCATACACGGGCAAAGTACATGAGGATAATATTATGGAAATGGAAGAGGATGTAGATGAAGACGAAATGGGAGATACGATACTGCGTGAAGAATTTGACAGAGCACTGAAAGACCTGAGTCGAAACAAGGCCCCCGGAGTAGACAACATTCCATTAGAACTACTGACGGCCTTCGGAGAGCCAGTCATGACAAAACTCTACCAGCTGGTGAGCAAGATGTATGAGACAGGCGAAATACCCTCAGACTTCAAGAAGAATATAATAATTCCAATCCCAAGGAAAGCAGGTGTTAACAGATGTGAAAATTACCGAACTATCAGTTTAATAAGTCACAGCTGCAAAATACTAACGCGAATTCTTTACAGACGAATGGAAAAACTGGTAGATGCGGACCTCGGGGAGGATCAGTTTGGATTCCGTAGAAACACTAGAACACGAGAGGCAATACTGACCTTACGACTTATCTTAGAAGAAAGATTAAGAAAAGGCAAACATACATTTCTAGCACTTGTAGACTTAGAGAAAGCTTTTGACAATGTTGCCTGGAATACTCTCTTTCAAGTTCTAAAGGGGGCAGGAGTAAAATACAGGGAGCGAAAGGCTATTTACAATTTGTACAGATACCAGATGGTAGTCATAAGAGTCGAGGGGCATGAAAGGGAAGCAGTGGTTGGGAAAGGAGTGAGACAGGGTTGTAGCCTCTCCCCGATGTTATTCAATCTGTATATTGAGCAAGCAGTAAAGGAAACAAAAGAAAAATTTGGAGTAGGTATTAAAATTCATGGAGAAGAAGTAAAAACTTTGAGGTTCGCCGATGACATTGTAATTCTGTCAGAGACGGCAAAGGACTTGGAAGAGCAGTTGAACGGAATGGACAGTGTCTTGAAAGGAGGATATAAGATGAACATCAACAAAAGCAAAACGACGATAATGGAATGTAGTCAAATTAAATCGGGTGATGCTGAGGGAATTAGATTAGGAAATGAGACACTTAAAGTAGTAAAAGAGTTTTGCTATTTAGGAAGTAAAATAACTGTTGATGGTCGAAGTAGAGAGGATATAAAATGTAGACTGGCAATGCCAAGGAAAGCGTTTATGAAGAAGAGAAATTTGTTAACATCGAATATAGATTTAAGTGTCAGGAAGTCTTTTCTGAAAGTATTTGTATGGAGAGTAGCCATGTATGGAAGTGAAACATGGACGATAACTAGTTTGGACAAGAAGAGAATAGAAGCTTTCGAAATGTGGTGCTACAGAAGAATGCTGAAGATAAGGTGGATAGATCACGTAACTAATGAGGAGGTATTGAATAGGATTGGGGAGAAGAGAAGTTTGTGGCACAACTTGACTAGAAGAAGGGATCGGTTGGTAGGACATGTTTTGAGGCATCAAGGGATCACAAATTTAGCATTGGAGGGCAGCCTGGAAGGTAAAAATCGTAGAGGGAGACCAAGAGATGAATACACTAAGCAGATTCAGAAGGATGTAGGTTGCAGTAGGTACTGGGAGATGAAGAAGCTTGCACAGGATAGAGTAGCATGGAGAGCTGCATCAAACCAGTCTCAGGACTGAAGACAACAACAACAGAATAATTATTCCTTACTTTAAAATAAATGCCAAATGGCTGGGTTTGATTATATTTGGTTATTAGGCTGGATTTCGAATCTCTGATGATTTCATCATCAGACACATGCCATGGGAATTAAACAAATGCCCACGTGCCAAGTATATATCTGGATAATCATGGATTGGTATCGCACACAGCTTCAGTTTAACTATACGTGACAGTGATCCATGGTCATGCAGATAGCAAGAGCACAGCAATTTGATTGTCACGGTATGTACCTAATGGTCAAGCCATCAGAGCTTCATAGTCGATCCAATAAATAGACAATATCAAACACAGCTGTTTGGAATCAATGTCAAAATAAAAAGAGCAAACTGTTATTCTACGTAGAAATAGTACATCAGCTGACATCCCCATCTCTTCAGCCAAATGGTGGATGAAGGATGATCACTTATGGCCACTAGAAATAGCAGACGGCCAGAAATCGAACCTTTATTTGTATCCTTTTCTGGATCACAATGCTTTTTGCTCCGACTGCATCGCGACTCGCTTCATTATTTTACTACTGTTTTCACCACAACTACTTCAATATTTATTTTAGGAGAGTTTATAATATTCAAATATTATGTTGGAGATTTGGATGAAGTTTAATTTTGTCCAACATGTTTTGGAAGGTACCTGCTAAGGAAATGTTCAAATCAAACTACCTGTTACTGACAGAAATAAATTATTAAACGTTTCTTCAATTCAACAGTTATTTTCGATTTGTTAAGTACGTACCTTTGATGAAATTTCTTCATTGTTAATGATCTGCTCCTCTTGTCATATCTACATCTGCATACATACTTTGCAAGACAACGTACCGTGCGTGGCGGATGGTGTGATGTACCACTGCTAGTCATTTCCTTTCCTGTTACTCACGCAAATAGAGCGACGCAAAACTGACTGTGTATCTGGTTCCGTATGAGCCCTAATATCTTATATTCGTGGTCCTTAGCCGAAACGTTTGTTAGCGGCAGTAGAATCGTTCTGCCGTCAGTTTCAAATGCCGGTTCTCTAAATTTTCTCTATACTGTTCCTCGAAAAGAATGTCGCCTTCCCTTCAGGGATTCCCATTTGAAGTCCTGAAGCATTTCCGCAACACCTGCATGTTGTTCGAACGTACCGGTAATAAATCAAGCAGCTCGCCTCTTAATTGCTTCCACGTCTACCACTAGTTTCCCCTGATGCGGATCTCAAACGCTAGAGAAGTATGCAAGAACAGGTCTTGCCATCGTCCCAAATGCAGTCTCCTATAAAGACGAACCACGCTTTCCTAAAATTCTCCTTCTTTATGGAAGTCAACCATTTGCCTTCCCTACCTCAATCCTCAATTGTTCGTTCGGTGCCGATCCAAGCAGCACTTTACGACACTGTTAACGCTGTATCCAAATATTACGTGTTAACCTATATGTTTCTACCTTTAAAACTAGCACTCGTTCATCACACGAACTAGAAATTTTGTCTATTTCGTCTTGTATTCTTCTAAACTCACTTAATTTCGACACCTTTCCGTACACCCCGGCATCATCAGCAAAAAACTGAGGATTACCGCTCACGCTGTCAATCAGATCATTTTGTAAAAGTAAATAATAGCGGTCCTATCACACTTTCCTGGGGCACTCCTGACGATACCCTTGTCTTTGATAAACAGTCGCCGTCGAGGACAACATACTGGTTTCTATCACTTAAGAATTCTTGGAATCACACACGTATCTGGGAACCTAGCAATGCTCGTACTTTCATTAATAGTCTGCAGTGGGGTATCGTGTCAATTGCTTTTCGGAAATCTATATATATGGAATCTACCTCAAAGGATCTCATGTGAGAAAAGGGCAAGCTGAGTTTCGCATGAGCGATGCTTTCTAAAATCATACTGATTCGTAGACATAAGCTTCTTGGCCTCAAGAAAATTTATTATATTTGAAATGAGAATATGTTCAAGAATTCTGCAGCAAACCGGTGTTAGGGAGACTGGTCTGTAATTTTGCAGGTCTGCTCTGTTACCCATCTTGTATACAAGAGTCTCCTGCTCTTTTTTCCAGTCGCATGGGACTTTGGGCTGGGCATTAGATTCGCGATAAATCCAAGCTAGTAAGGGGCCGACGACGTGAGTACTCTTTCCAAAACGGAACTGGAATTCCATCCAGACCTGACGATTTATTTGTTTTCGACTCCTGCAGCTGGTTCTGTACTCCAGGAATGCCTATTACCATGTCGTCCACACGGGAGTCTGCTCGATTGTCAAACAACGGTGTGTTTGTACGATTTTCCTGCATGAACGATCTCTTAAAAGCGAAATTTAAAACTTTTGCTTTCGTTTTGCTAACTTTACTGCAACAGCAGACTTGTCGGCGACTGACTGGATGGAATCATTAGACCTGCTTAGCGATTTTACATAGGACTAGAATTTTCTAGAGTTTTCTGGCAGATCTTTTGCTAAGGTATGACGGTGTAGTTGTGGTTTATTTCGGGCATAGATCTGCTCAAGACAGTTTTAAGGAAACGTGTTCAAAAGTACATCGCACTAATATCTGCCTGTAACCCCACACTGAAACCAGAGACATCCCATTCTACATTCAGCAAGTCGCTTTCAAATAGTATTGCATGATTCGGGTATTAAGGCACAAGTGCCCATAGACTTTTGAATGACTCTAGAACTGTCACAGCGGAATCTGGAAGCCGGTAAAAGCACCCAACAATTAACTTACTTTCACGAAGACTTGTTCTGCATGACCAGATAACTTCATGTCACATTCAACTATGATATCAACACAGACAATGTTTTTGTCAACTACAATGAACATTACCCCTCCCATGGTGCGTAAACTGTCTTTCTGATATACGTTCCATAACTCGACAAACATCTCAGAGCTTTCCACTTCAGATCTCAGCTACCTCTCGGTCCCAAGAATAAGATGAGCATAAGATCTTTCCTGGAGGGTAGTGAATCCGAGAACTTTTTTACAAATACTACTACAGCTTACTGACAAAATTTTGATAGTCGAAGTGTCTTTACACTGAGCGCGTTCTGACTTCCCTGAGGTTGTTAGTATTACTCTTGCTGTAAATTGTACAAGGACAGCTAGATTATGTGAAATGGTAAAGAATTAAAGTACAGTTCTAGGATAAGTATTCATTAAAATGTACATTTAAATATCCACTTAATACCAACTGATTCTACTTCGAAGTTGTTTCATAAATAATTCAAAGTGACCAGATGGAGCCCTTATATTGTGACTTGTATTACTGTCTTCCATGAAAATCTATTTCTGTAGCATAAGATTTAAAATGGTGTTCTCAGTAAAATCTGTAGGTATCTGTGCTTTTATATTTACTTCCCTTCCTAACGCAAGTGACAGTTCCTCCTCCTTTCTCGAGATTTGAAATGCGGTAACTGGATACTGCTTACATTCATCCACATTCAGTATTTGTGTACCTGTTGTTGTTCTAAATAACCCCCATATCACATCTACAGGATTTTCAAGCTACAATTCACCTAAAGCAATCAGAGGCTCAAAATCATAAACATGGCTGCGAAATTTTATTTTTTTTATCCCCTTAATATTTTGATGCAATATCTTTATACACCAACTACCACCACAGAACATGAAGAGATGGAAGGAATGTATGAGATAAAAGAAATTACTCGGACAGTTCAGGGAGCGGATAATTTAATTGTGATGGAGGAATGAAATTAGATAATAGGAAAATGAAAAGGAAGAGAAGGCAAAATACAATAGAATACGTACTGTGAGAAAGAAAGGAAACAGAAAGCCACCGGTAGAATTTTTCACACAGCATAATGTAATAACCGGTAACACAATAAGAATCATGATCATGAAAGAGAGCTGTATATGTGGAAGAGACTTCGAAACTTTCGAAGGTTTCGAACTGATTATATAATGGTAAGGTGTTTTGGAACCACGTTTTAAACAGTAAGACACATCGAGGAACAGATCTGGTTTTGACTATAATTTATTGGATATGAACTGTAGATTAAAACTGAAGAAATTGTAAAAACTTAGGAAAGCTGAAGGAACCAGAGGTTGTTGATAATTTCAGAGGGAGTATTAGCTAACGATTGATTGAAACAGGTGAATGGAAAACAGTAGAAGACGAATGGGTAGCTTGGAGAGTTGAAATAGTGAAGGTAGCATAGGATCAAATATACTAGTGTCCATAACTAAAGAAAAAAACAGCTATTTCTCTGTCCTGTGTCGAATTCAAGATACAGTAATATAAACTGTCAACAGATATCCGTACGATCGTTTTCTGCACTGAAGATGGCATTCCGGTCAACGGACAACCACGGCAGTGATGACATCAGGGTATCTACCAATCAAGTTAGTGCTTACCTGGCAGTCCCACATCCACAATCGTTGTGTACACAGGCACAGATGGTGCGGTATGGCATAGAGAAGATGCCCACCAGACTCTCTGCGGTGGAAGGCCACAGGAGGAATGGAGGCAAGACAGTCGCAAACTGATGTGGTCTCATTACTTAACGTGAATCGTTCTTCTGCTTCTCGGATGTAGCGACAGTTTAGAGAGGCCGAAACTGTATCCAGAAGACCAGGCAACGGGCGACCCCGTGTGCTATTAGAAAGAGAGGACCGTTATTTGGCTGTAAGGGCGCGACGGTACTGACCCAGTACTGCATGGCAACTGACATCTGATCTCGTAGCATCTACTGGACGTGTTGTATCAAGGCGAATCGTGTACAGAAGGCTTCGGCAGAGTGACCTTTCTTGTCGGATACTTGCTGTACGTGTACCTCTGACGGCGTCTTCGCAGAAGGTTGCCTCTCTAGTAGAGAAGTCAACATGGCACGTGGGTGGTGGAACAGTGGGCCAATGTTCTGTTCACAAATGATTCCCGATTTGGTCCGATGTGTGATTCTCGACGAACTGACATCTGGAGGGGACCCAAACATTCTGGAAAGAGACCGATATCAAGGAGGATCCCTAGTGGTGTGAGCAGGGATTGTGTTAACCACTCGAAAATCTCTGCATGAAGCTGTATGGGTGAATCGGCAACGCTTAACGGCTGCCAGGTATCGTGACGAGGTCTTGGGACCTCATGTGTCGTTGTTGTGTGGTGCTGTGATCACAGACTTCATATTGATGGACGTTAACGCTCGACCTCATAGAGCACGGGTGGTTCATGTTTTCCTGGAAACGGAAGATACTGCACGCATGGCGTGGCCTGCTATTTCTCCCTATTTGAATCCCATAGACCATTTCTGGAATGCACTAGGGAGACGGACTGCATCACGAGAGCATCCACTAACCACTCTGCAAGAGTTGCAAGCAGCTCTGCAGGAAGAATGGGCGTTATTGCCTCAACATGAGGTTGATAACATCATTCACAAAATGCCCCGTCCTTGTCAGGCCTGTATTGCTGCTAGAGGTAGCCACACTCCGTACTGAGCACATTAACGGTTGTCGGGATGTGTGTCTGCAAATCCGTTAAGTTAGAAAAAATGAAGAATGTTTTTGTCAATCGTAATGCCTGTTGCATTTGTTTACTTTCTGTATTCTTTACATTGTTTCTGTGTTACTATCATCTGTTTATACTGTTTTGTGGCATAATAAAGGCAATCTTGCAAAATTTCCGTTTGTTGCCTTAATTTTGGGCACCAATGTAGGTAAAAAGACAAGGCCTAGTAAAAGTACTTGGGTACCACAGGAGATATTGAATTTAACTGATGAAAGGAGGAAACATCAAAATGCAGCTAATGAAGCAGGCAAAAGAGAATACAAACGCTTAAAAAATGAGATTGAAAAAGAGGTGCAAAACGGTTAAGCACATGAGAAGGAGCATGTAGAGCTAGCGGAAAGGTTGATACCGCCTGTAAGACAACTAAAGCGACATGTGGAGAAAAGAGAAGATAGATCTGATGGAAAACCATTTCTTAGCAAAGAATGTAAATCTAAAATGTGGTAGAATTGTATAAATGGCTTATAGAAGCATTAACGTGAAGGCAACATTACTGAGAGATCAAACTGCGATAAAAAATTAAGGAAGTCGGAACAAGGCCCCTAGAGAAGTAGACATTCCGTCAGAGCTACTGAAAGCATTGGGAGAGGCATCCATGACAAAACTATTCCATCTGGTGTGTAAAATGTACGAGCTAGGCGAAATACTCTGTTTCCAGGAAGAAAGTAATAATTCTAATTCCTTAGAGCACTTGCTGACAGGTATGAAAATTATCCAACTGTCAGTTTAATAAGTCATGATGGAATATACTAAGATGAACTGTTTACAAAGATATGGCAGAACCTGCAGAAGATCAGTGTGGGTTTCACAGAAAGGTGTGAAGAAGTGAGGCAATAATGCTCCTCAGACTACTTGCAAACTTCTACGGAAACCAGACGGTAATTATGAGTCCAAGTGCATGAAATGGAAGCAGTGAGGAGTGGCCGAGAGGTTCTAGGCGCTACAGTTTGGAACCGCGCGACGTCTACGGCCGCAGGTTCGAATCCTGCCTCGGGCATGGATGTGTGTGATGTCCTTAGGTTAGTTAGGTTTAAGTAGTTCTAAGTTCTATGGGACTAATGACCTCATAACTTAAGTCCCATAGTGCTCAGAGCCATTTGAACCATTTTTTTGGAAGCATTGGTTGAGAAGAGAACAAGACAGGATTGCAGCTTAACCCTGTGCACTTCTTCGAATCAACTGCCAACAATTGTGACCCGATGACATGACATCGTTGCTTGTGAATATGACGTCCATGAATGGCTGCAAATGGTCTCCAGGTAGCCGAACGTAACGATGTCCATTCAATGATCGGATCAGTTGGAGGAGAGGGCCCTGTCTGTTCCATGTAACCACAGGCCACACCATTACGGAGCCGCCACCAGATTGCACAGTGCCGCTTTGTCAACTTGGGTCAAGGCTTCGTGGAGTTCTTCGCCACACTCGAACCCTACTGTCAGCTCTTACCAACTGAAATCGGGACTCTATCACATCAGGGTACGGTTTTTCAGTCGTCTATGGCCCAAACGATATGGCCACGATGTCTGGAGAGGCGCATTTAGCAAAGACACTCCCCTCGATCGTCTGTTGCCATAGCCCATTAACGCCAAATTTTGCAGCACTGTCTTAATGGATACGTTGTTAGTAAGCCCTGATCTGCGGTTATTTCACGCAGTGATGCTTGTCTGTTAGCAGTGACATCTCTACACAAACGTTGCAGCTCTATGCCGTTAAGCGGAGGTCGTCGGGCAATTTTTTGTCTGTGGGTATAGAAAATGCCTGAAATTTGTTTTCTCCGCACCTTCTTCACACAGATCTCGGAATATTGAATTCCCTAACGAGATCAGAACTGATATGTTCCATACGTCTAGCTCCAACACACATGCCGTGTGCAGAGTCTGTTAATTCCCGTCGTACGGCCATAATCACGTCGGAAACATTTTCACATGAATCACCTGAGCAGGAATGACAGCTCCGCCAATGCACTGACCTTTTATGCCTTGTGTATGCTATACTGCCACCATCTGTATACATGCATATCGCTATACCGGGTATTTTGTCATGCGGACGGTGGGTTATCAACGTTTATGAGTATGTGAATGTGGTCCGATGTTGGACTGCATGGGAACGTGTTGGCAAGCACATTCGTCGTCAGCGTTCCTGTTGACCACACCTGACTGCTACAAGGGAGAATTGCACATCGTGACCCGTTCACATCTGCACCTGCCATCCAAGAGTATGTAATGAACTCCCTGCAGTATTCTGTGTCCCTGCGCATCATTGCTCGGAGACTAGCTACAGCCGGACTGGTATGAGGTACCGGGCGAGTCGTCGCGCCCTGAAAATACGCTAAGTTCAGAGGAAGCAGTGGCCGCATGGGCCGGTCGGCGTGCGAGGGACGCACGCCAGCAAACACGTGGTGGCGGACGTTAGCCGGACGAGAAGGGTAGCCCCAGCGCACGGTCCAGCCGCGTGGCTGGGGATTCCGCTGCGACGAGAACAGTGCTTTGTGTCGATGAAGGAGATGTCTAAGCTGGGAGCGCCAAAGATGCCGGACTTTGTGAAGCCATCGTGGCAGGCATTTCTCAGTTCATAAAGAAATTAATAATAGCCAGAGGAATCAAAAAGAAGCATGTAGGCCTACATTATTATTTGCACGACGATTCTGATGGTGTTATAAGATTTTCAATATCTTTATTAGTTTATAGTTTAGTAACTGACAGTAAATTAGACAAGTAACACCCAGCAACGAATTTCCAAAATGTAAACGCTTCATCCGATTTCGTCGACCGACGTGTGTTTAGAAAGCTATTAGTGTAAATGTAAATTGGTATAAATTACAGGCATGTAACTGCATGGACTGCAAAGAGAACCAACAGATCAATATTGGATCAAATAAAACCAGATTTCTCCCTGGAAGGTCTAATATTAAAACAAAAGCTGAGCTACTTTGGACGCACAATGCGAAGGCATGCCTCGCTGGAAAAAAAAAAAAACATTAATGCTGGGGAAGGTTGAAGGAACTAGAAGAAGAGGACGTCAGAGGATGAGATGGATCGATGGCATCACAGAAGCAATGGGTTCCAACCTGAAAGTGTAAGACAGGAAAAAGTGGCGTGATTTGGTTCATGGGGTCACGAAGAGTCGGAACCGACTTAGGGAATAGAGAGAGAGAGAGAGAGAGAGAGAGAGAGAGAGAACTTGAATAGTACATGAGTTATTGGAAGTGGCCGATTATTATCGATAGCGTCAGGCCATAAGTACTGCACAGCTACACGAAAAAATGGTAGCAGCTTGCTCATAAATATATCGGTTCATCTATGTCTTTGTTAATATCCGATATATCCTATTCATGAAGAAACTAGTCAATTATTTAACTGTGTTTTAGAAAGCACAGAGACATTAGGCTCCTGGCCTACCTCTTGCTTCTTTTCTTTTGATATATATTTATTTAATTGTTTATATATTTAATGACGTGTGTTGGAGCGTGGTTATGGTCCAGCCATAGGAATATTTACTTAATTTCATTTATTTAAATGCAACTCCAGTATTTCGTAAGTGCTTAAATAAGTGTGTGGGTGCGTTGTTTTCAATACGCTCTAGCCAGTCACAGCGCTGGTGAATGGGGAGACTGGATGGGACCATCGTTTCCGGAGAGGACACGGGGTGGTTCTGCAGAGTACGGCACAGCACACGAGAGGTGCTGGACGGCGCGACGGACGCACAGTGACCCCAAAGTCTTGGAGTGGAGCAGTTTGCACCTGATCGCGAGAAATAGAAATATTTCGTAGTGCCGACTTGTGCACTTGTGAGATTTCCGTGGCTTCTACAGTGAAGACCCAGTGTGCGTTTTGAAGTGAATATCTCGCGAGCTGTGTTGTTCTTCATAACTAATTACGTGCTGTAGGAATCTATTGCTTCCCTGTTATTCAACTTATATTTTATTTAATTGCTGGACCATCGACAACAATAAGTGTTTTACAGAAATATACGGCATTCTAAAAAGTACTTCTGCTACTGTACTCATCATTTAAAGTCGTTAAGATAATACCTGCAGATTTTATTTAATTGCAGTCTTTCATTAATAAATGCATATGTTACATTCATAATTCGCAATTGCCGAGTGACAGTAACCTTCGACCATTCGATTCATGTTGTATTCTTCCCGTTTACTGTAGACTCAGCAGTATTTGGCCTGTAATTTGACAACTACGTATCCCAGCCCCTAGACAACGAAACCATCCAAAACTTTTAATATTCCAACGTCGAGTCGGATGGTGCGTAGTATATTTTGAAAGCCCGTTCTGGGGAATTGCCATGCCACGCAAAGACTGCTGCTATCATGCCTGTGTTTTAGTAGTGCCCTCAACAGGAAGCACGGTCTTGTGAGGAATGGCATAGCATTGTGTTTAGCCATGAATTGTGGTTCTGCCCTAACCTGGACCTCTGTTGAATATGGCAGTGACCTGAGCAGAGAGCCTATTCCTCCAATGCTATGAATAAAACGGGCATCGTTGTGGGTCTCCATTTGACGGGATGATCGAAACGTGATTCAGATTTGTGGAGTACTCAGATGTGACAGTGGCCTGATGGGTTGCTTGGTCGATCACGTCTGACCACCACAAGGGATGAGCGCTGCCCCTTCTCATGTGTGCCTGTCATTGCAGTACATTGCCACAACATTGGCTGGAGACTAACAGCTGCCGCAATAGGGACCTGCCATTAAGTGGGTGCGCTTCCGTTAACACCATATCGCAAACAGCTGCGTCTGCAGTTATGCAGTGACTGGGAAGTGTGTAATTTTGTACCGTGGATAATCACAGTCGGTAAGTATGGCTGAGACCTGGGGAAATATTTTCCAAAGGCACAGTGATGTTACTCCTGGTGCCTTGGTTTGTAGAGCCATCAGGCATGACTTCAGGTCATGGCTGGTAATATTTGGGAGAATTCTAGCGGCGTAGTGATACGTCACGGACATCCTTCGTCCTCATGTGTTACCTCTCATGTGACAGAAGAGTGGTGCCTTTCTTTCGTCAGGCGAATGTTCATACACACGTGGTACCTGTCTCTATACGTGATACTGAACTACTCCCGCGACCACTAACAAGATCCCCAGATGTGTCCGCAGTAGAACATGTGTGGGACCAGCTAGGACATCAACACCTTCCCCGTGCCAGTATCCAACAAATCAAGGAGCAGTTATAACAGCTGCATGCCAGAATGCCTCAGGAGTGGCTAGATCGTCTTCATAACACTCTTCTCAAACGAATGAGTGGATGCGTCCGATCAGACTGCGTACAACTTCAGTTGGATCACAGCGCCAAGTTCTTTGTAATTCTGATTCGATTTTATCATCAATGGAGTCACACAATCTCTCTCAATCCGTGAAGTTTCATATAGTTTTCACGTCTCTCCCGTGTCCCCACCCGCTTAGTACGTCACCTTTTCTGTCTGGCAGTGTGTTAAATACACATTGGCGTGAGAAGAGTCAGGGGACACCTCCTAATATTGTGTCGGACCTTCTTTGTCACGGCGTAGTGCAGCAGCTCGACATGTCATGGACTCAACAAGCTGTTGAAAGTCTCATGGAGAAACACTGAGCCAAGCTACCTCTAAAGCTGTACGGAATTGGGAAAATGACGCCGGTTGAGGATTTTGTGCACCAACTGACCTCTCGATTATGTCCCATAAATTTTAGAACGGTTCATGTCGAGCGATCTGGGTGGCTAAATCATTCGCTCAAAATGTTCAGAATGTTTTTCAAGCTAACAACGAACAGCTGTTGCCCAATGAATGATGCATTGTGATCCATAACAATTCCATCGTTTTTTGGTAGCATGAAGTCAAAGAACGCCTTTCCAGGCAATGAACGGTTCAGTTGCACCAGAGGACTCAATTCATTCCATGTAAACACAGGCCACACCATTACGGAACCACCACCAGCTTGCCACGTGCGCAATCGTACCGTCAGTTTTTATCAACTGAAATCTGGACTACTCCGACCACGGTTTCCCAGCCAGACGGCTGGGGTCCAACCGATAAGGCCACGAGACCGGGAGAACAGCTGTGGGCAGAGGCACTCGTGTGAAACGTCTGCTGCCATAGCTTCTTAACGCCAAATTTCACCGCACTGTCCTATCGAACACGGTCATTGTACGTACTACTGCTTTCTGCGATTATTCCACGCAGTGTTGCTTGTCTGTTAGCATTGACAGCGCTACCCAAACGCCGCTGCATCGACCACTGCGTTGTCCGTGATGAAAGGTAAAGCCTGAAATTTGGCTTCTCGGCCCTTCACACTATAGATCTCTGAATGTTGAATTCCCTAACGATTCCCGAAATGACATGTCCCAAGCGTCTGGCTCCAACTACCATTCCACGTTCAAAGTCTGTTAATTCCCGTCGTGTGGTCGTAATCTCGTCGGAAATATTTTCATATGAACCGCACGTGTACAAATGACAGCTCCGCAAATCCTATGACTTTTGTTACTTCATTGAATGTAGCTAATATCTGGTTACGAAACTGATATTCGCGTGATATGATTTGATAATTTGATCACAGAGGCTTTTCATAATGGATTTCCGTTTTTGTATATGTGGTTCTACAGGTGTTAACAAAACCTCTTAACCAAAGACACTATACCATAATGTTAACAGCATACAAAATAGAGCACCATATCTCTGTCAAGCGGATTCTACAAGTTCTTCATAGATGTCTTGAGTTATGTGGAACTAAATATCTGCATATTTCTTCTAAATTACAGGCCGGCGTCCCAGTTGGGTTCCATCGGGTTCAGCTCAGGCGAATTTGGTGGTGAGTTCGCTGTGAAACTCCTCAAGCCAGAGTAGCACCATTTTGGCCTTCTGACATGGACAGTTTTCCCGCTGGAAGATCCCATCGCCGGCGGGGAACACATCAAGCACGGAGGGATGTAGGAGTTTCGCAATAATTTTCTCATTGTCCGCAGCTCTCGTGGTGCCCTCGTTTAGAACCACAAGACCCATGGAAGCCCAGGCGAATATTCTGTATGCCCCCACTGGCCTGTGCCCGTAGCGCGACACATGTTACCAGTAGCTGTTCGTCTGGTGTAACATGAAAAGAGATTCGTAAGACCAACGGACATGTTTCCACCGATATACTGTCCAGTCTCGATGATCTCGTGTCTAGCAATCGTAATTCGTAATGCCGTTGGGTGAACATGAAAACTCTTAGGGACTGTCTGTTGCCGACCTCTTTAATTCAACATTGTGCTCTAAACGGTGTGTTTCGAAACAGTTGTGCCTGCTCCAGCATTGTACTCTGTCGTCATATCTGTAACAGATCACCATGCATCCTTTTTCACAGAGTGGACAAGCACTTTCTTTTCTGTGATAGCGCATGTCCGTCCACATCTCCTCACCTACTCGTGGGTCTACCGTCTTTCAACCACTTTCTACAGAAGATTATGCGCATCACAATAGAACGAGAACAGCCGGCCAGCTAGCTATGTCATTTCCGAATATGCTCGTTCCGAGGTGCCACAACAGTCTCCCACTTGATAAAGTCTCGGATGTCTGTGGCTATGTGTGGTTCGATGCCCATATCGTCGTTAGAATGGGCCCCCATTCGTCCATGTTTCGTTTATCTACTTCATTTACCGTGTCGCGAAGTCGCAGCGCCAGCAGGTTACGTTCACTGTGTCGGTGGACAGTGGTCATAATATTTTTGCTCCTCAAAGTATAAGAGTATATGCCAATTGTCTCAAGAGAAAAAATATCTGATTTATGACTCTTTTGAGTCTGTTGGTCATAACTGCATGTTACACAATATTGTTTCTTCAGTGACAAGTGCTTCTACGGTTGTTTTTTTTTTCCTAACAAATTATAGCTTTCAATCCCCACACGGAAGAAGAACCTAGCGAGGTGGCTCGGTGTTTAAAACTTTAACACAATGGACACACATTCGGGAAGACGACGGTCCAAACCGGTGTACCGCCATCCAGATTTAGATTTTCCGTGATTTCCCTAAATCGCTCCAGAAAAATGCCGGGGTAATTCCTTTGAAAGGGCACTGCCGATTTCCTTCCCAATCCGAGTTTGTGTCCCGTGTCTAATGAACTTGATGTCGACGGGAGTTTAAACCCAATCTCCCTTCCTTCCGGAAGAAGAGGTTTCGGTATGTAGGTATCGTCTATCTTCTTTCATGAACTCGCTGATTCTTGCCGATTAAACAATGAGTGATGTTTTCGTGGCACCTGGTGTTGGGGAAAGATTGCAAGTGCTTGGGTAAGCTGTAACGGTCGAGTGTAGCCGTTGGGTGACAAATTACAGTGTTTTTTTTTTTTTAAATTGTTCTATGTCTTTGATTTGATGTGCCCTCCCCCTTCCACGAATTCATATCCTGTGCCAACCTCTTCGTCTAAGAGCGTCACTTGCAGCATACGTCCTCAATTATTTGTTGGATGTATTCCATTCTTTGTCTTCCTCTATAGTATGTGACTAATCGCGTTAAGCAAATAGAGGGTTGCCCAGAAAGTAATGCACCGCCTCGTTTTTTCTCCGCCGAAAACAATGCTACGAATGCGAAACGTTACATATGTATTATTTGAAGTCTCCTGAGTGAGCGCGTCAAGTTTCCTTCACTTCCGACCCACATTGTAGCTGCAGGACAGTTTCAAAATGGCCTTTGTAGGTGTTGCACGTTACAAGTAACGTGCCGTCATTGGATTTCTCGCTGCAGGGAAAGAAATGTGTAGGGAATATTCACAAACGCTTGTGCAAAGTCTATGGAGCATCTGCTGTCGACAGAAGTGCAATTAGCAGCTGGGCACGGAGAGTGAGGTCATCAGAAGGCGGTTCGGCGGAGCTTTGCAGATATCTGGGAGACCATCCACGGCTGTCATACCTGACATGTTCAGCGAGCCCCTTCGAACTTCCACTTGTTTGGGCCATTAAAGGTTGCCATTCGTGGATGACATTTTGAGGACGATGAGGAGGTCATTCATACAGTGAAGCACTGGCTCCGCCATCAGAACAAGGATTGGTACCGACGGGGCATACACGCCCTTGTTTCACGCTGGACGAATGTCATAGAACGGGATGGACATTACGTGGAATAATAAGATGTATAGGCACATTACCATTCCTTCGCGTGTGTAATTCTCATTATGTTCAATAAAGAATGGTTGAAGGAAGAAAAGTGCAATGTATGACTTTCTGGGTAACCCTCGTACATTAATAATATGTTAAAATGAATAGGATATAAAGAACAATGTCTGAATGAAACTGAACCTTTGAACGAAAAGATTTTTTAAATATGATGGAGATTGAACTTGTTATGAGAGGCTTTTATTCTATTTTTAACGTAGGATGGATAATTTAATGTTTAATGTAAAACAGAACAAAATGTTTGACTTTTTCATTGGCTCTCTCATTTAGTGAAATGAGGAGATAACGATATGTGACTATATTAATGGTGTTTGGGTAGAGACAAATATAAAAGAAGTAGTTGAACAGTATTGTTTCTCTTCAAATTAAACATATTTTTGTTGTATAAAGCTTTTTATATTAGGTGAGTTTAAAATGAAGTAAGTCAAGTAGATTCATTTGCAGTATTATTATTTCGAGATAAAATTTGAGTTAGGTCACCGTGAAATATTATGTCGTAGCAGTATACAGATTTTTATCTTCATCGACATTATTAACAAAAACAAGAAGAAGTAAAGCCCTTTCCACATTACACATTCGTGACGTAGGGAATATTCTAATTTCAGTAAGAATTATTTTACTGGTAAACGTGTTTCTTTCCGTGCAGCTGGATAAAGACACTGACGAAAAAGTAAACAGTACCTTTAATCACATAACTTTCGACTGGAGTTGAAGGACAAATATAAAAGTATTGTAGCTTATCTTCTAGCAGGATAAATAACTCTTTTTTTCTGCCAGTGAACGACTACAGACAACAAATTCTATAGTGGTAAATTGTCACTGCCTCTTGCTAGTCTAGACAAAGGGACTAGCATTTTCACACATAGGTTGTACACCAATTTAAAGTTACACAAATAAAAGACCTTGAGATACAACGCACCCATTTCCTTATTTTAAATACCGATGAGACCGATGACCGCGCTGTTTGGTCTCTTCCAGCAAATCAACCCATTACTCCCTTATTTTAAAATATTTATTCTATTTTAACCATTTGGTCTCGGTTAGCCTCTTGTAAGTATAATGTCGAAGATGATGGTGACACTAGAGCCTTGGAGCAGTCTAGTATTGATAGCACAGTGCTTGTAGCCACGTGGCCTAACAGACAACTTGTTATTCATGAAGCCCGGCAGAGCCGTATCCTTCTCCACCGAGGTGTCAAGTCTGCTAGCAAGCAAATCCATCTTTCGGAGCCCTCTTGTTACCGACCACTCAGCCTTCACCTGCCAGGCTAAAGAGAAAAGAGACCCAAGAGTTCCAACGTGTTGCTCATAAGGCATTCAAAATTTGCGCATAGACCGTGTCTTTCCACGCGAGGGGAGGAAATGAAAGGGAGTCTGGAGGAGTGAGGGCTGCGTCGCTGCTGGCTAAGTGCAAGAAACGTGATGCCTCGGAGAGTTCCCGGCCCTTATCAATGCGTCCCGCTTCCGTTATTAAAGTCTGCTCCCCGAGCTTCATCTACCTTCCGTTTTACGAGCGTTAGCTCGGCATCATATTACCGCCATTAAATGTTTATCTTCAAACAGCGAACCGAGGTCACGCGAGAAATTTAGGCAAGGTTTCGTTCTCATTTCTTTTCTCCCGAGAACTCGTTTCCATGCCACAGAGATAAAAATTAAAATTGTCGGGTAACGCTTGATGCCGATGCTCTTTACGGAAATATTTTTATGGCTTTCTTCTTGGAAATCAAAAATAATGTCCACTGGGCATTTGTGTATCATGATATTGCCCAAATTCCACTCTAACGGAATACAAATACAGTACGTAACAGTACATAGTTTATGACACTAATGCCCGCTAATATAGTAGTGCTCAACAAGGAGGCACCTTCTTCGAATTTTTTTCTCTTACTTTCTTTTCAAAAATTCAAAAAATGCTGAGCTGTCTGTAATAATTTGGTTTTATTTTGCTACTGCTACCGGTTCCGGTTCTGAACCATCATCAACGACAGGAAAATTATTACGGACGTATCACAGGTCATTCATGCTTCAACGTAAGTTATCACAGGAGACCATCATTGCCCAGATAATATAAAACCTAAAGTTGTAACAAAATAAAAATGTAATAACACATTAACACAAGAATAACAAGTGATACATCTGTGATTATTTTGCTGCCGTTGATAGTGATTCAGAACCGAAACCGGTAGCAAAATAAAATAGCATTAAAGATTATTACAGTGTTATGCATTTTTAAAATATTTGTACATGCTGTTGACCATCTCCAAAGTAAGATGTTCACTTTATTTTCAATTGTCGCTCAAATGTCTGATTTGATGCGACCTACCACAACTTCCTTTCCTGGGTCAACATCTTCATTTCTACATAGTATCTTAACTCTGACACTCGACAAAAAAAGTATTTGTTCACAAAGACATCTTTGTTCAACAATTTCGTGAGTGATCATATAGTATACATAATTTTTATTTAACTGTCTTGATCGTAAAGTTTCTTGAACAGCATTAGAGGTTTTGGTTGTACAATAGCCATCTTCAAACTTTCTCGTTCTACTGCTGTGCAACAAGTTATTTATATTTGCATAATTACAACCCGTTGCAGGGCAGTAGAATGAGACATTCTGAACATAGTAATTATGTCCAAAACATTTTCTTATGCAGGCAGTTAAATAATTATGTACATTTTTGCTCTCTGAGAGACAGTGTGGAACAGCATCTAACGTCTTCCGAAATCAAGGAACATGGCATCAGCTCCGGTGTCGTTATCTATCCATTCTGGATTTCATGGACATACAGCTACTTGAGATATGTGTTTGCGGAATCCATCCTGAAATTTTCTGTTTCCATTAATATTACACCAGACTGGCATCAGTTATGTAAGCCAATAATTTTGTGCACATATCCGGTAACTTTTAATGAAAACAGAAATCATCTACGTACTTTTTCTTTCCGATCGCTTGCTACCTACGAAACAAACAGCTGTAAAAGGAGAGAAAATCTTTTGTATAACCTGCGTAGAATATCGCCTTTACCTCATCAGTAATGACGCCGTTTCTTCGATTTTATTGGAATTCCTTCTCTGGGACCATTCACATCAATAAAGAACCCCATTACCTGTCACTAGCCATTTCGGTGCCAGTATCTGAGTAGATGATTTTGGTTCAACTACTGACTGTGTATTACGCCAAGATCTCAGTGTTTTTCCTCCAATCAGACACCAACATTTGTCTCTGAATTCTTGGACGCTTCTGGCTGTGATCACCAAACGTCAAATTTGAATTCGTTCAGATTTATTTTGACGACAGTCGAATCACGGTTCTTTCATCAGATTCTATTCTCTTTTCTACTACCGAGACACGTTTGCTTACAGTTCTTTCTGCCTATGTTCGTATCACTTACTTCCTTTGTGAAATTACAATGTACATCATCTATCGCTCCTTTCATAGCTTTTTTCTCTTACACAAAAAAATTGAA
The DNA here is from genome assembly GCF_023897955.1 of Schistocerca gregaria. Lineage (NCBI taxonomy): Eukaryota > Metazoa > Arthropoda > Insecta > Orthoptera > Acrididae > Schistocerca > Schistocerca gregaria. The sequence goes on from NC_064922.1 coordinate 225,363,546, forward strand.
ATGGTCGTATGGCACTGATGTCCGGGAGTCCCGACCCGGGGAAGTTCAGCCGCCGCGCTGCAGGTCTTATTTCAGGTGACGCCACATTGGACGTCTTGTGTGACGGTGATGATGAGGACAACACAGCACCCAGTTCACGAGCGGCGAAAATGTCCAACCCGGTCGAGAATCGAAGCCGGGCCCGCCGCATGGTAGGCAAACGGGTTAACCACTCAGCTAAGCAGGCGGACTTATCGTACACAAACTTTCAATCAGTTTCAGTCAGGTACATTTGTCTCATGAACAAGCTGACGAAAATCCTACTTCCTCCCGACGCTTTGTCTAATTCATTTTGTTCGTTGCCTTATATTAGGAAAAGTAATGTACAGGCAGCTTCTCAACCATCTGACCACAAATAACATATTATCAAGAACACAGTTTGGATTTCTGAAGGGTTCTGATATCGAAAAGGCTATTTACACCGACAGTGAAAATGTACTTAAGTCTTTAAACAACAAGTTACAAGCAGCAGGTATGTCTGCTGTTTTACATAAAACTAAAATTTTACATAAATTAAACAACTTCTCCCCAATTGTCCATTAAGAAGTTCAGAACATCATCTCAATGGTGGAAGGGAACGCCGAGACAAGACGAATGCACAAAATGACTAAGCACACAGAAACACTCTTGAAATGCCTTCCAAAGCCAAATGACTTACACTCTATAACATCTTTTAACTATTGCTAACGACTTATCAGTTGGCTGCTCCTTCAGTTTAGGTTATTGTTTGTATGAGATGTTTTAGCTTCAATAAAAATTTAGTAAATTCAGGAAAAAATCCCAGAACAACTAAAATATAAGCATTTAATCGCACATCGAGCAGTACATTGCGAATAGTTTGTAAACGTCATGATAGACAGCTATTTTCATAAAAATTTTAACTAAACTTTGAAATGCTACAGATCTTACTAAAGGAAAGTTAAAATCTTCCTAGACCTTGTACTATAAAAAATGCACTTTATCATAATAATGCTCCAACTTTGGGATGAGTAAACTCAGTTCCTTCTGGAGAAAGAAAAATATGGAAATCAGTCACTTATGAGGAGAAGTACAGTGTGAGACCCTACAAATAAAGCTGGGTTACTTTGAGAATATATTCAAAAATCAATTGAATATTTTTTTGGTGAACGACGTTATACAATTACTTAACGAACTGGTGGAGAAAACAGGGCATGATCTAATAACGATCATAATGAAGTATTCAGAAAGAGGAATGTGTAAGGATATTCTACATTTGATAAGACTTTTGATTAATCTCCCTTTTGTGAATCTTAAAAATAAACGACTAAAATCACATGAACTAAAAAAAACTTTTCTTCAAAGAGGGTGTTACCAGTTATAATAACTGTCTTCCCACTATGCAATTGGATGAAAAAACTCGCAAGTAAATGCAAAAAAAAATGTAATACAAGTATCTACTACTGGTAGTTATTGGAATCTATTAATTGTGGAAACTCTCTATAACGTCAGTCACATTCAGCTGCTACTTCAGTGACTAACTACCTCTAAAAGTAAAGTCGTTTGGCATAAATGTGTGGGAGACCCCACGGGGCATGTACATCCACCTAATTGGAAAGGTTTTTCTGTCCTCCGTGCACACTGGATTAGATTAGATTAGTTTTTCGTTCCAAAGATCTGTGTTGAGGAGATCCTCGTGAATGTGGAATGTGTCACTTTTTTTAAGCTGAAATAACACTACTAATAGTATGAATATATACAATTCATCATTTGTTTCTATTAAAAAATTCGTCTATGGAGTGGAAGGAGTTGGCCGCTAGTAAGTGTTTCAGGCTCCTTTTAAACTGATCTTTGTTTGTAACTAAATTTTTTCTGTTTGCTGGCAAGTTATTGAAGATGAGTGTTCCTGAGAAGTGGGCCCCTTTTTGAACTAAAGTAAGTACTTTAAGTCCTTGTGCAGATCATTTTTTTCCTGGTATTGTATGTATGAAGTGAGCTGTTTGTTGAAAAAAGAGATACATTATTTAGGACAAATTTCATTAAGGAGTAAATATACTGAGAGGTAGTAGTTAGTATACCCAGTTCTTTGAAGACGTTTCTACAAGGCGTCCGTGAGTTCACTCCACAAATAATACGTATTACACGCTTTTGGACTCTGAAAATTTGTGTTTGATTTGAAGAGTTACCCCAAAATATTATACCATATGACATTATGGAATGAAAGTAGGCAAAGTATGCAAGCTTTTTCACTTTTATGTCGCCTATGTCTGCTAACACTCGAATTGCAAATACAGATTTATTATGGCGTTTCTGCAGTTCTGTGGTGTGCTCCTCCCAACTGAATTTATTATCAAGTTGTAATCCCAGGAATTTAAGACTGTCAACCTCTTCTATTTACTCTTCTTTCTACTTTATGCATATGCTGGGTGGAAACCTCTTACAGGTTCTGAATTGCATATAGTGAGTCTTTTCGAAGTTTAATGTCAGTGCATTGGCTTTAAACCATTTATTAATACCCATGAAAATATCATTAGCAGATCTTTCTAGAACTACACTCGACTTACTATTTATTGCAATACTTGTGTCATCTACAAACAAAACAAACTCTGATTCTGGCAGTGTAACTGATGAGAGATCATTAATGTACACAAGAAAAAGCAATGGCCCTAAGATGGATCCTTGTGGGACACCAAATGTAATTTCTTCCCATTCTGATGATGACTGATGACGTAATTCACTAGTCCCTTGCACTGACACCCTTTGTTTCCTGTTAGCGAGGTATGACTTGAACCATTTTGCAACACTGCCCGTGACACCATAGAATTCTAATATATTTAAAAGGATGTTGTGGTTTACACAGATGGTTGAAAAGCTGCCTGTACATTACTTTTTCTAAAATTTTTGAGAATGCTGGCAAAAGTGAAATCGGTCTATAGTTTGATGGCATCTCTTTATCCCCTTTCTTGAATAGAGGCTTAACATCTGCATATTTCAGCCAGTCAGGAAATGTCCCAGTTATAATTCACTGGTTACACAAGTAACTTAGAGTTGTACTAAACTCACAAAACATGCCTTAATTAACATTGTTGATATTTCATCGTAACCATTAGAATGCTTTGTTTTCAAAGATTTTGTTATGGAAGTTATTTCTTTTGGTGAAGTGAGTGACATATTCATGTACCTGAAGCTATTTGTAAAGGCTAGTTTCAGATATTCGAGAGCATTATCACTGATCCTGACAATCCCATTCTATCAGTAACGGATATAAAGTACTTGTTAAATAGATTTGCCACACTATGCCCATTGGTTACTAGTGTGTCATCTACCCTTAGTGCTATTTGCTCCTGTTCCTTTCTGGTGCTACCAGTCTCCTCTTTCACTATATCCCATATTATTTTTATTTTGTTCCCTCACATTGCTATCTTCTTCTCGTAGTGCATTTGTTTAGATGTCTGAATTTTTTAAAAATATTTTACAGTGTTCCTTGTATTTAGCTAAACCATCAGCATTGGAGCTATTCTTGGACGACAGATACATTTTCCTTTTTGTCTTACAGGAAATCTTTATTCCTTGTGTGACCCATGATTTTATTATAGACTTCTGTTTCATTTGAGTAACTTTCAGAGGAAAACAGTTTTCAGACATGGTACTGACATTGTTCATGAATGTGTTATATTTTTCATTCATGTCATGGCCCCTTCCTTGTGAGAGTTGTATATTTAAGAGCATCTGATAAGCTTAGCAACAGTAATTTGAGGAAGCATTGTGAAGATGGTTGGATGAACCCTCTGCCAGACACTTCAATGTGATTTGCAGAGTATCGGTGTAGCTGTAGATGTAGATGAAGAAATTTCTGAGACTGTACTTTTGAAGCACAGCATTGTACAGTAGTGAAACATGGACTGTGAGATACAGAACAGAAGAGATTCGAAGCATTTGAGATGTGGTGCCACAGAAGAATTTTGAAAGTTAGGTGGACTGATAAGGTAAGGATTGAGAACGTTCTTCGCAGAATTAGCGAGGGCAGGAATATACTTAAAACACTGGCAGGAAAAAAGGACAGGATGGTAGGACATCTGCAAAGATATCAGGGAATAGCTTCTGTAATACTAAAGGCAGCTGTAGATGGTAAAAACCTGTGAAAGAATAGAGCAATTGGAATATATCAAACAAATAATGGATGATGTAGGTTCCCAAGTGCTACTCGGAGATGAAAATGTTGTCACAGGAGAGGAATTCATGACACCGCACATCACACCAGTCAGATGAGTGATGACTTACATAAAACAGGGTGTGTGTAATGTGCCGTCATTTTAATGTTGTTTGATGATGATGAGAGAAGGGAGTGGTAAAAGCCACTGCCGTCATATAGACTACACCTCTCGAACAGCACTAGCAGTGTCATGTACCTTAATGTCCTAATCCACTGGACGGATCACCATCAAAAGTGTTGCATGTCCTCACTTCATAGACAATGCTGACAAGTTCAGATTTAATCTGGAACACTTCCACGCATGAACCTGTGTTCAGTGTATGTATCTGAAGATGGTCATTGTATAGCCGAAACCGGTTATGACTGTGTGATAAACATGTGATTGTGTCTATAAATAAACAAAAAAAATTACAAAATAATCAATCACACTCCAAAGACAAAATGTCGTTTTTTTCCAAAAGCTGGCTCCGTTTTGTTCTTTTAGAAGAATACAATCCAACAAAAGGAAACAAAGCTAATGGAATACCTGTGCTAGCGGCAGTGCACCCCACAACCCACGGATCAGCGCCTGACAATCATACCACGATTCCCATATGTCCTTAAGTAGTATTTTCACAATACTGCATCATCGAAAGTACCACTGTTACCATGTGTCACTGCATCAAGAACTCCATGGTGCTAATTTCCATAACCGGGTGATATTTTGTGAATGGTCAACACATACAAAAGACCCCCATATTCTTTGCTGAGGTACTATTTTCCGATGAGTCTACATTCACAAACCATCGTAGCATTAACTGATATAACATGTGATATTGGAGTGTAGACAGTTACCACTTGTTGCGAAAAGTTGACCATCGAAGTCCTTGGTCAGTTAACGTATGGTGTGGTATCATGAGGAACCAACTCATTGGTCTGTATTTTACTGACAGCAGTTGAATAGATGCAATTGTCGAACGTTTTTGGAACAGGAACTACCGGTAATACTGCTGGATGTTGCCTTAGACATTCGACATCTTATGAGTTTTCAGATTGATGGTTGCCCAGCGAATTGCACAAATGAAGCACGAAGATGTTAGACATGTTTACACTGGTCGGTGGATCAGCAGAGGTGGCCCTGTTAACTAGCCAGTAGGTCGCCGAATTTCTTTCTGAGGGGATATTTAAAAGATAAGGTGTACCGGCAAGAGCCTACAGGCCATGAATACATGGTTGGCAGCATCAGAAACGCCTGTGCTGACACTGCGGCAGATGTGTTTCTGTCCTGTGTATGGTCATTCAAAAAGAGGACCCCTAAGTGTATGGAAGTTGGCGATACTATGGTTGAACACTTACTCTGACTGGAAATAGTAGAGTAGTGTTTGCCTCGAGCCATAGCCATAGCTGTGAGTCGAGTAGTCCCCTTTTTGATAAGTCAGAGGAACAACGTTGCGAAGAGGTTTCCAATTAGAAATTTTGAAGTACTGGCCTTAACTACCCTCACATCGTGGAGACGGGGTCTCTCGTGCCACTGGATATTCAAGGGCCATTGAGTAGCATGTCATAAATTACAATTGTATACCCATTTCTATTCTTCTGATTACAGCGCCATCTGAGGCGAAACGTAGAAAATACTTCAGACAAAGATGGTGGCTCTCGTTGAAGATTTCTAAGTGGCCCCCGCTACCCACACACAGGGAGGAATGGTGGGTCATATTTTATAGCATCAAATGTCCCCCTCCAACACAAACAAATTGGAATTATAACTTCTTTGGTCTGATGTGTAGTTTTACAGAAATTTTAATGTCTTCAGTTAAAATGAACACCGTGTATAGATACGAAAAAGTGATGAATATGTTAGTTTACATCAAACCATGAGCAACCCACATATGTCAGGCACTCAGTCTGAAAGGATAGGTGTGCATAAGCAGAGAATGTAACTATAGATAGATGGAAAATTTCAAAGCCTTGAACATAAAGTAATGACCTAGAGACGTATGTCCAGATTACAATTTAGGTGCTAGGTTTAGGAACTAAAGATGTACATCTGGATCATTCTCAGAAAGAAAATAGATGACTTAGCTTTAAAAGTTTATGAAATCGAAAAGAAATTTACATGAGTTGACAGCACTGGACGGAATGTGTATAATATACACGCTGCAAAGGAATCTGACTAAGAATGAAGTCATCGTAGCACAGAAGGCTGTTCGATAGAAGTTATGATTGCTTAGGTCACGACATTTGGATCGAGAGCAGATACTGAGAGAAACTTTATAAGAGGTACTGGATCTCTTAATGAATTCTCAGCGAAATTACACTACAATGACAGTACTGTTGATTTTATTAATCATTTCAGCGATAACAGAACAAACAAAAACATTCGGTGTCGGTGGTAAAAGCCATACATGTTGAGCATACACCCTATAATTGTAAAACAAAAAATAATACAGACAGACAAAAGGAAGTTTCAAAGAAGAATAGGTCTAATGAACCTCATTTTCCTAAACCCCACTCAAAGATCTAGAGATGTATGGTGAAATAATGGAAATGACCGGTGTACACTTGAAAACAGGAAACAAATGCAGTACGAAATACAGGACCATTATAAAACGCATATTAGATGCTCTATATAGATCTTGTTATGGTATTGACATTCACCATAAAAGAGTCAGCAATCGACCCCCAAGGGTATATGCCATACTGATCCAAATGAGCTAACAGATAGACTGTGACTGCTCATGGCTTCAGCTGTTGCTGGTAATACTGCTCATTCGGATGAAGTTCTTTCAGTAATCTCCGAGCTTAAAGAGAAAGATACAAACGGATAGTATCGAGACAGTAGTTTAAGAACTGCATGAACCACAATGCAAAACATACTATCGTAGGCACGTTCTGATTAAAAATTTGGATGACTGATGACACGCTGATCTTGTAGATATGCGGGAATATACACATGCAAATAATGAATTCAAATATATTTTAATAGTTATTGATATATACTCCAATTTTGCTTGTGCATTACCTGTTAAAACTTTGTATTAAAATGCTGGATCCTCGTAAACAGAAGTTTAATGTGGATGATTTGGTATGTATCCCTAACACAAGACAGCATTTGACAAGTCATACCTCCCAAACTGCTACAAGGAGATATTCACAGTTTCTAAAGTGTAGAGAAAAAAATTCTAGTTACTTGTTAAAGAATGTCTGTGGCACTGAAATTTCAGGATGCTTTTACATAGAGGAAACGGAGAAGCGCTCAGAACCACATTTGTCTCTCATATATATACAAAACGAGTTTTGGCTATTCTTCCAGGTCACCCAACCACCCACTTTCTGCTGCTTTGCACTATGAGCATACAAAAGACGCGTACAGTATGGGTTATAGTAAAAAGGAGACTATTTGTGGACTTCTAGTAGGGTAAGGTGTTCTCGCAAAGCAGTAGGTAGTTGGGTGACCTGGCAAAGTAGTAAGAACTGGGTACTCGAGAGCAAGTCAACGCTTGTTTCGTAATTATATGACCAAATAATTGCTTAAACTATAGGAATTGTCTCCAGAAACAATGAATAGTCTGTAAAGAATTCCAAAACTACATACATACTGAACAAAATTCGAAAATTTCAGCACATTCGGGTCAAGTAGGTACGAAACAAGATTTTCCTTGCTTTCGTCTCACTAGTTTTATTTACGATATTCCACAGACGTCTATTTCATGGTTATAGCGCAAAGCACCAGAACGTTGGTGGATGGGTGATCTGAAAAAGTAGTCAAAACTATGTATTCAAAAGCAAAGCAACTCTGATTTCGTAACTTAAGTACTTAAAATTTAGAAATTTTCTCCATAAAGAGTCAATAGTCTAAAGAGAATTCCAAAATTTCAGACGTTTTCGATAGTATAGGGATGAAACGAGGGTTGCCTTGCTTTCTTTTAACTACTTAATTTCGGCAACTTTTTCAGGTCATCCACCTACTTAGTTTTGCAAGAACAGCTTACACCGGAAGAAGTCCACAAATAGTCTGTTATTTACGATAATTCATATACACCTATTGCATGGTTACATTCCAAAGGAGCAGAAACTGGGTAGTTGTGTGACCTGGAAAAGTAGCGGAAACTAGGTGGTCAAAAGCAAGGTAGCCATGGTTTCGCACCTATCTGCCCGAACAAGCGCTTAAAGCTTGGGAATTTTTGCCCTAAAAGCTAATTCAAAAATTTCAGTACTAATCGATCATATAAATATGAAACGAGGGTTGCCTTGCCTTCAACTACCTAGCTTCAACTACTTCTCAAGGTCATCCAACTGTCAACTATCCACATCCAAAATACATACTCATAAATCATCGGAAATAGGAAAATTCTTCGGATTTTTTATCCACTGTTGTTGTGGTCTTCAGTCCTGAGACTGGTTTGATGCAGCTCTCCATGCTACTCGATCCCGTGCAAGCTGCTTCATCTCCCAGTACGTACTGCAGCCTACATCCTTCTGAATCTGCTTAGTGTATTCATCTCTAGGTCTTCCATTAAATCGCTCTTCCAAGTCCTTTGCTGTCTCTGATATAATTACAATGTCATCGGCGAACCTCAAAGTTTTTATTTCTTCTCCATGGATTTTAATACCTACACCGAATTTTTCTTTTGTTTCCTTTACTTCTTGATCAATATACATATTAAATAACATTTGAGAGAGGCTACATCGCTGTCTCACTCCCTTGCCAACCACTGCTTCCCTTTCATGCCCCTCGACTCTTATAACTGCCATCTGATTTCTGTACAAATCGTAAATAGCCTTTCACTTCCTGTATTTTATCCCTGCCACCTTCAGAATTTGAAAGACAGTATCCCAGTCAACATTGTCAAAAGCTTTCTTTAAGTCTACAAATGCTATAAACGTAGGTTTGCCTTTTCTTAATCTAGCTTCTAAGATAAGTCGTAGGCTAAGTATTGCCTCACGTGTTCCAATACTTCTACGGAATGCAAACTGACTTCCCCGAGGTCAGCTTCTACCAGTTTTTCCATTTGTCTGTAAAGAATCCGCGTTAGTATCCACTAACCTAATAAAAATCCCATTAATTTCTGGCATTATCTATGTGCATGCGTTTTGGATGCGGATAATAGGTTGTTGGAAGACCTTGAGAAGTATTGAAACTAGGTAGCTGAATGCAAGGCAAGCCTCGTTTTGTACCTAGATGAAACAATATGAAAAAGACATTTACACAGTACTATGTAATTCTTAGGGACTGAATTGTGGAAAAAGAAAAGGTTACAGTTATCGATTGGAATATGAACTTATTCAGTAATTCTCCTTGCCTAGGGTGTTTTCCCACTAGCTGATGCTGACTGCGGACATATTCATGGTAGATGCACTATAGAATTCTCAGTGCACCAACTGAACATACAGACTAGAGCAGAATGAGGACAACTGTGGTAGGTTTTATATACCTTCCCTGATTCAGCATTATCCAGTAGGTACATGGTACTCTGAGGAGGGATGAGAACCTTCATCTATGTGCTTGGACACAATCGTTCTTGCATAGGTTTCCACGGTCAGAAAGAAATTGCCTGAGAGAGAAAAAGATCAGCAGCGAGTTTGGAATTTCTCAGTCAAAGGACTGCCTCCATCTGAAGCTTTATTCAGGGCCTGAGAGGAATGGGTGGTCCATTGGGCAGGTAGGCATGTGCATCCACTCAGACCAGTATTGGTACACAGGGCAGCTGACTGTGAGGCATCTAACAATGGTTTCCTGTGGCCTCCAATAGTGATTTCTCCTTCAGTGTGGGGGGTGGGCTCCTCACACATGAACTGTCTCACCATAGTACCACTGCCTGCAGCCTGATATGTTTAGAATGTTCCCTGATATGTTTAGGATGTTTTATGTTGACATTGTTGCCGGTTTTGTGGCAGTATTGCAACAGCAGAGATTGGTGAGCTTTCTCTGCAAAATAAACAATGCTGTGACATCATTAGAGTCCAAAAGCTCAGCACAGATTTTTACTGCCATTTTTCTGAGTGGGAGAGGGAAGTAGAGGGGCTGAGATTCTTCCACTAGTTTCCAACAAAGAAAGCGAGTATTTTTCCCACCAATTTCCATATGGAGAGTGGAGATCAGAAGTGGGGAAGGGAGGGCTTCGGAGGGTTCCCAGAAGGGGGACAAGTGGCTTTGAATAAGTGTGTCTTTTCCCAGACAGGTAGTGGGGAAAGGAAAGAAGGGGGAGGGATGGGGTTTCTCAGGACAGATTATCCCCAGGGGCACACAAATCAATCCCCAGGAGGTCATAAATCAATTATCATCACAATAGGTTAATGGGAGGTGGAGGGGATAATTTACCTCTATATGTATGCTTGTCTGTGGATGTACGCAACCCACACAAACAAAATATGCCAGAAATGGCTTTTTTCCACTACTTCTGGTCTGTGTGCTTAAAAGTGGCAGTATTAAGGCAGAGTGGCTTTATTTGTAGCACTTTATAATGAATAACATTGGCCTAACACCAGGTTTTTAATTGCTCTTCTAAGTAACCATCGGTGTTTCTTGGTGTGTGGACAAATGCATTGCTCACTTATCTCAGTACACACAACACCCAGTCTTTGGCAGGTATTGAGCGGTGCGCCCCTGTGCCACTATTAAGAAAATACTGTCAAAATGACTTTGTGATGGGCACTGAAGGATAAGGCCACTGACAAATCTGCAGAGTGGTGGACCCAGAATATGCCACTCAGTGATTGGCGAATTGGCAGGCACACTATAGGACATTAAATTTCTCCAATGTTCATCAGCAAACCAGCAGCACTTTGACCATCAGACTGCCTCCATGACAAAGTAACAATAAGGAGAAATGCAGTAGGTAGACAATACTCATAAGGCTGCCTAAAATTTGTGAGAAGTCGTTTATCACCTTACATCTTTCAAACATTTGCAGATCTATGGAATTCTCTCCACTCATTAGAAAAGATGATACTTCCGCTTGTTGTTGGTCTTGAATCTCTTCCGTCTCTTCATATTGCCATTTTCCCTTTACCGAAATAAGGAAATCGTGATGTCCCTAGCCTCCTGCCACCATTGAGACACGCATGTGAGAGCGTGTCGTGGTCTTTGCTCTCAGTGCTCCTTCTTGCCTTAATAGGAATGAGCTGTCCTCTCAAAAATTACTCTAGTAAGTCCATAATTTTATTGCATAGTGATGGGCATGTAGTAGTTGTTGTTGTTATAGCCATCCAATTGTATTATCCCAATCCTCCAGTTGTTCTTCGTGCTGTGACTTGTGGATATTCTCAAATCAATCTGAGATGTCTTCGCGCATCCCATATCAAATAGCAGAGTCCACATACAGATGAGGGAACCTGAGCGACTTCCAAGTAAATCCTGAAACAACTGAGTGGAAATTTTGTAGGATTCATGTATTCCTAGTTAATTACTTATTTCCATGTTCTATGGATCATTTGAAAGATCCTTTTATCGAAACCATGTGGAACGAGACAGTTTATGGGATTTGCAAAGATTCATGAAGATACTCACATCAAAAAAAGTTTGACATCACCTCAGTTCCGCGAATTCCGGAACCTGTAAAGAAAATTGGAATAGAGATCAACATAAACATCATTTCTGCTCTTTTTATTGCTCATGAAAACCACACATTGAAAGGTGTACCACCATACAGCGAGACCTTCAGAGGTGGTGGTCCACTTCTAATGCCCAGTAGCACATCCTCTTGCATTGATGTATGCCCTTGTTCATTGTGGCATACTATCCACAAGTTCATCAAGGCACTGTTGGTCCAGATTGTCCTACTCCTCAATGGCGATCCCTCAGAGTGGTTGGCGGGTCACGTCATCCATAAACAGCCGTTTTCAATCTATCCCAGGCATGTTTGATAGGGTTCATGTCTGGAGAACATGCTGGCCACTCTAGTCGAGTGATGTCGTTATCCTGAAGGAAGTCATTCACAAGATGTGCATGAGGGGGAAGCAAATTGTCGTTCATGAAGATGAATGTCTCACCATTATGCTGCCAATGTGTTTGCACTGTCGGTCGCAGGATGGCATTCACGTATTGTACAGCCGTTATGGCGCCTTCAATCACCACCAGCGGCATTCGTCGCCCCACGTAGTACTACTCCAAAACATCTGGGAACCACCACCATTCTGCACTCACTGGACAGCTTGCCCAGATTGCCTTTAATCACGTCTCCGACGATAGTCTGGTTGAAGGCATATGTAACACTCACTGGTGAAGAGAACGTGGTGCCCATCCTGAAAGGTCCATTCGGCATGTTGTTGGGCCCATCTGTACCGCGCTGCATGGGGTCGTGGTTGCAAAGATGGACATCGCCATGGACGTTGGGAGTGAAGTTGAGCATCATACAGCCTATTGCTCATAGTTTAAGTATTAACACGACGTCTTGTGGCTGCACGAGAAGCATTATTCAGCGTGGTGGCGTTGCTGTCAGGATTCCTCCAAGCCATAATCCATAGGTAGCGGTCATCCACTGCAGTAGTAGCCCTTGGGCGGGCTGAGCGAGGCATGTCATCGACAGTTCCTGTCTCCCTGTATATCCTCCATGACCGAACAACATCGCTTTCGTTCTCTCCTAGACGCCTGGACACTTCCCTTGTTGAGAGCTCTTCCTGACACAAAGTAACAATGCGGACGTGATCGGACCGCGGTATTGACCGTCTAGGCATGGCTGAACTATAGACAACACGAGCCGTGTTCCTCCTTCTGGTGGAATGAATGGAACTGATCGCACATCCTACATCTAATAGGCGCTGCGCATGTATGGTCGTTTATATCTTTGGGCAGTTTTAGTGCCATCTCCGAACAGTCAAGGGGACTGTGCCTGTGACACAATATCCACAGTCAACGTCTATCTTCAGGCGTTGTGGGAACCGGGGTGATGCAAAACGTTTTTGATGTGTGTACAATTTTGAGGCCTAATCATGCCACGGCACTTAAAAACAATTTTTTTTCTACAGGCTACCATTTATTAAATAAAGATTCGTCCATGGTATAGGAGGAGACGTCCAGGAAAAATAGTTTTACCTTTGATTTAACACTTGCTTTGCAGGCTGTTGGATATTTTATGATATTGGGTAAATGATCAGAATTTTTTTTCCTGCTTATTGAACTTCTTTCTGAGCTATTGACAGCTTTAATAATAGGTGACAAAGATATTTTTTACTCTAGTATTGCGGGTACTGACGTCATTGCTCTTCTGAAACAGAGATGAATTATTTATGATGAATTGTATATATCTGTTCTACAAAACTAAATATAATTTGTTTATGGAAAATTTAGGTTGAATCTATTTTCAGGGAACCACCTAGTAAATTTTTTTTAAAACATCATTAACAAACTCCTCCGTCGCTTTCTCTCTAATGGGATTTATTATAACACTAGTACCGTCTGCAAGAAGTACGAGTTCAGCTTGGTGGGAACGTTAGTGGAAGGCATTAACAGATATACATAGCTGACAGGTGTAGCCCTAAAATTAAACTTATTGCGGCTCCATTCGTGATTTCTCCGCAGCCACTAACATAATCTGTCCTTTCAACATCCTTTGATATATACAGCATAGCTCCTTACATTCTGTTTGTTAGATACGATTCAGACAAGTTGTGTTTAAGCCGTCAGTTCCGTTAAACTTGAGCTTTTCTAAGATTTATTGAGTCGAATGTCTATACAAGTTCGCAAAAATACCAACAGGCGATATTTAAATGTTTAAGGCGTGTTATTTTTGGTGATATAATGTATAAATAACATTTTCAGTCGAGCAAACTTTCTAGAATCAAATTGTGACATACTAAGCAATGTGTTTCTTCTTAAATGTGAGGCTAGTCTTCAAGTTCATCACCTTTCCGAATATTTGGTAAAATACGTAACTGAGGAAACTGGATGATAATTATTTATTGTTGCTTATCTTATAAAGAGGTTTAACGATTGCATATTTTAATCTGCCTGGAAAAATTTCGCTTGACAGTGATACATTACACAGATTACTAAGGTCATTACTTATCAAAGCAAAACAAGTGCTGTGTGAACTCAAATTGAATACGACATTCTTTTCGCGAAAACTATTCAAAAAATATAGAGAATCGACACTGAATCCCGACTGCAGACCGTTTCTACTGCTGCCAACTCTCATTTTGCGTAAGGGCCATGAAGGTAAGAGAAATTAGTTTTTGTAGTTTTCCCCTCTTCCCATTTGTGACTGAAACAGGAAAGGAAATGACTAGAAGTGGTACAAGATGGCCTCCGCTATGCACCATACGGTGGCTCGTAGGGGTTTTAATGTTGATGAAGTTGCTTCTTCTACTAAATCATTTATGTTGCTAAATATATAAAGAGACTGTTAAAAATGTTAACTGTTTATTATTGGTCTAAACATAGCCATGTAGCCTAATTGTTGCGCTATCTCGTACACTGACTGGTTATCCTGTCTCCCGTTCCACAATATCTCATCTAGTTTTAGTATTATTATCTGGATTATTACTTTCTGTCGGGAGGTGCATATTTACGGACATTTTAATGCCTTTTCCTTAAAACATTACAGTATTTTTTGTAGAACACAAAATAACGTCAGATCTGGATTTATTCAGACCTCTTTATAAATTTCCCTTTCCTCTTACAGGAAAATTTAATCTCTCTAGATAACTATGGCTTATTTGTTTTCTTAATCGGATTTCTGGATAACTCTTTAGAGAAGCTACTTTCCAACAATGACATAAATTTACTATGGAATATATTTAATTGCACATTAGCATCCGTTTCTATATCTGTTTGCTGAACGAATAATTGCTTCATACGTTAGATGAAACATGTAAAGTACATAGCTATGGAAATGACAACTGTTGAAATAATGAAAATTTTAAAACTGTAACAACTGTTAGAGAGTTATGCTTGCAAAACAGTAATTGTTATGATACTGAAGAAGGGTAATATTTTACATTTTTTTCTGTAATTGGAATTACAAATTTGTGAAGTTAATATTGTGAATTGAGTAACTGCCAAATTTGTCTGTGCATGAAGCATTTATAACAGATGTACAAAAGAAGAAATGCAGAATTGTGCTAGTAACATTAGCTACTACTAGAAGGGTATGGATTAAAGAGACGTGAGGCAGAAGTTTTACTTATTTTACTCGACGCGTTAGTGTATATGCTGCGTTATTGGGTAGTGTTGCAGGAATTATGGCTGCAATGAATAATATACTGAAGAAAAAACTAAAGTAAAGGAATCATTCTACTACTGTTTGTGAAACAAGACTGATACTATGAAATTTTATTTTACAAGTTACGTTACTACAAAAAAAAGGCGCTTTTTAGTGGGTACTTAACGATATGCGGAATACATGAGTTGCAAGCAACAACCACGACACGTAAAGGGTTCGCAGTTCAGGAATAACGGTCCACTTCATTTCTCTTCAAAATTGTCCCATTATGTATAACATCGCACCTCTCTACCTACGGCAGCATATAGTTTAGCTCTCTTGTGATTGGTACAGTCGCCGTTGAGGATAGAGAATATTTTTTATTCTTTTTTTTTACTGGTGGTCAACTTGGCTTCTACCTCTCCTCCTGCTGTCAGTTGCCTATAGCCTTCACAAAACTCCGTAAATATCTTCATGTAGCAGTTATTACGCAAAGAAGCCCTTTTGGTAAAACTATTTTCAATCTGACAGTACCTTTAACTTTTTTTTAACGAGACGCAAAATTTTATTTGGGGAAGAAATCACCTGTCAAAGCGGCTTCGTCTAATTTCATTTCTGCAATTACGTATTCAGCGAGGGAACGTCAGTCTCACTGGTGCCTTCTCAGTAAGTTTATTTTTTGACACTGTTGTGTTTTAGGCACTGCAATCTATTTAACGTTGGTTGAGATTGATTTGTGTCCTGAAGAATGCTTTGGAGAATTCCATGGTTCACTGCAAGCTCATATTCTAATTATTTCATATAAACACGCTAGAGGCACGACATTGCCGTTTCCAACAGAAATTTTACGGTACTGAATCTGAAATTATTGGTTTGGATACGGTAAATCATGTAGAAATATAGCTTCACGTGACTCTTATTATAACGAAAATTGTACTACAACGGAAAATTTTTTGGTAACATTTACTGTAATTCCTTTGAAAGCTTTTAACATTTCAGAATTTTAAACCTAATAAATTGATATTCTTAGAAATGACACTGATCAAGTAGGGTATATCAGATTTATTTAAGAAAATATCAAAGAAATAATCAACAAGGACGATCTAAGCATTTTCGCCATCAGTTAAAAAATAATATCCCATAAAAACAATTTTTCTGTGAAAATAAATCTTTAAGAACCTAAATAAATTATTCAGTAGTGAATTATGGAATGCATTAAACGACATGGCCAAATAAATGGGCTATCGAATCAGTTTTCGCCGAAAACGAATGGGCAACATAATGACACACTGAGTGTTTGTGATGCACTTGCAAAACAAATCTAAAGAAGAATTGGGGGAGTTATTAAAAATTTGAAGATGCAAGTCTTTAAGAACATTTCAGTAACAATGTAGCCAAATCAAATATTACCAATTATTATTACTAGATGGTTACTGAAAATCCGTTGTCAATTGTTCTGTCAGGATCTGAGTTAATACCATAGATTAACCTTACACAAAATCAACATGACTAAGTTGATGACAGCCTAGTTAAAAAGCATACTTTGCAACGGGAAATTTTATTTCCACTGGGAGCATAACTCCTACAAGCTTCAGTTTACACTTCTAAGAAGACACACAAAACATAACTACTTTGGACATTGCAGCACTGCACAAGGTACGCTACAATTTAAACATTGACCAGTTAAATATGAAGTGAGTTATTTCCGTTTTTCATTAAATTAGAAATATATCCGCTTAGTGTCGAGTTTCGTTGTCTTTCGAGACGAAGAACTGCACTGACGTACAGCAAAAATGAGTAACCATTGAAACTGATGTGGTAATTTCCCACTCTTCCGAGTATTTTTATAATAGGTAGATGTAAGGATATTTTCTGTATGAAGTGGACAACATCATTTGTCGATGCCCATTTTGCTGGTGTGACAATTTCTTACTCTTTCGATTATTTATTATTATGGGCAGATGCAAGGATCTTGTCTGTATGAACTTCATAACTTCATTTCTTGATGCACACAGCCACCAATGCACGATTGCTTAATTTTTTATTGATGCATATGTACACTAAAATACAAACGCGGTCAGTGCAGAAATATTGTCGACACGCATCTATATGGTGGTACTACTTGACAAACCCACCCGGTTAGCCGTCTAACGCAAGGCTTTCCGGTCGGGAAGGAGCGCCTGGTCCCCGGCTTAAGTCGAGGTCCGGTGAGCCGGCCAGTCTGTGGATGGTTTTTAGGCGGTTTTCTATCTGCCACGGCAAATGCGGGCTGGCTCCCCTTATTCCGCCTCAGCTACACTACGTCGGCGATGGGTGCGCAAACTAGTTCTCCACGTATCTGTACACCACCATTACTCTACTACGCAAACATAAGGGTTACGTTCGTCTGGTGTGAGACGTTCCCTGGGAGGGAGGGGGCGGTGGGGGGGGGGGGGGGGGGTTCCACGGGGGCCTAACTACTCAGTAGCCCTGGGTGCGGTGTGGGGCGTCAGAGGGGTGAAGTGGACTGCAGTAGTCGTCGAGAGGTTGTGGATCACTGATGATGCGGAGGAGACGGAGCCTCTCCATCGTTTCTAGGCCTCCATTTAACATACAACACAATACAATACATACAAATACTACTTGACAATGGCTTAATGCCTCAGTAGATCTACACTGATACCGACAAATTTTCTGTTTTCACAAAAGTTTGCAACTCCTATGAAACCATTGTTCTAATCTCAAAAAAAGTTGTGTTTAATTCAGCAAATTTTTTCGTGTTTATGTTACCATTTTTGCTAAGCTACCGCCTTCTCTACCGCAAAATTCAATATCGGATTTTCGTTTCTCTGCGTTTCTTCGCACCTGGAACAGGTACAAAAGAGCCTCCCTCTACCTGTCGCTCAATGTGTGTGTGTGTGTGTTTAGTTTTCGTTTCTGGTGCTCCATCTTTCTTGTTAAGGTACGAGGTGTCACAAAGATCCATTTCACTTGGAGGACAACTGACGATCAACAGCTTTTCAGAATCGCTCTTTAGAAAAAGCAACTACTGGTTAATACTTGTTTCTCTTCCTCTCTCATATCCGCTGCCTGTATATCTGGCGAATATCCATTATTACTGCCGTTTCTGTCCGTCGGCTGTAGCAGATAACAAGTGTGATCGATGGTTGGAAATTACATGCCTCTCAACTCTTGTGTTTGCCGCTCGAATGCACAAGGTTCGCAGCTATCATAACATTGTTTGTACTGATAAATTTCTAATGAGCCAAGAAATCGATCAAACACGCTCTCATCCCGCCATTTACCGTGCCACAAGTGGTGTATCAGCACTTGACTGCGAAATATTCAGTTTAACCGTACTCGTTGCCGGTGTTATTGTGGAACGCTAACTGCGTACATCTACCTCTTAGTCCACGTTATCGCCCCTTATGTTGGCTCCCCATCAAGTACTAGCACCCAATTACGTATTGTTCATCTTCCAGCCAGAACACGTCTCTCCGAACTGTGAATCGCTCCACAACGGACTAGTGGTGGTGCGCTGCAGGACTATTCAAACAGAGGTCCGGCATACGCCGCAGATGCCCAGCTCCTGCTCAGCGCGTAGCGTGGGGGGTGGTGGAAGCTGGAGGGTATGCGGGTGGAAAATAGGATTTTCACTTACACCAGAGGCAGTATACGAAGGTCGTCCACAAAGTAAGTTCCGTTTCTATTTCTATCCGCAGCAAAGCTACGATCGCAGTTCCGAGGATGCGCGGCAGTTACTCTGATTCAAGGAGAAGACATGTACGACATTTTCAGATCGCTGCTGCCGACGTGTGTTTTGTAGTGCTTCTTTATAATGTCAGCCGTAATTTAAAATGCTGCCGCGTGTGAAATCAGATTTGTGATTCGTTTTCTAAATGCAGGGAAAGTTAAACCAAAGGAAATTCACAGGAAAATCTGCGAGGCTTACGGAGAAAATACTCTGAGTGATTTAGTGGTTAGAAGATGGGTCAGACTGTTCAATGAAGGACTTGATCAAGTGCACGATGAAGAACGAAGCGGACGCCCGTCTGTGGTTACTGATGAACTGGTTCACACAATTGAAGAGAAGATTAAGCCCAACCACAGGTTTACACTAAGTGCCCTTGCTAAGGAAGCTCCTTGGCGGTAAAAAACGATGATGACTAGCTGAAAAAAACATGTTACCACATGGTTGAATATACTGGCGGCAACCTTCTATGAAGAAGGCATACAAACACTTGTGATACCCTATGACAAGTGCCTACAATATCTCGGAAGCTATGTAGAAAAGCAGTTTAACAGTTGAAGATTTTTGTACAATAAATATTTTTTCTGTATCTGTACACGATTGCTTTATATAACCAAACGTAACTTACTCTATGGACAAATCTCGTATATAGAGGCTGTGGCACGCTCTTTAGCGATCCTTGCGGCGACACGTCGTACGATCAGCCATATTGGTGTGGTCTTAGTACGAAGATTGGTTTGATGCAGCTCTCCAATCAGCTCTACTCTGCGTTCGCCTCTTCTCCGAATACTGCAACCTTCATCTTTCTGAATCTGCTTACGGCATTCATCTCTTGCTCCCTCTAAGGTTTTTAACGCCCACACTTCCCTTCAACTGTAATCTGTTGATACCTTGAAGTCTCAGAACTTGTCTTGTCGACCTATCCCTTCTTTTGGTCAAGTTTCCCAACAAATTACTTGTCTCCCCAATTTTTTTTTTCAGTGCCTCTTCATTAGGTATGTGATCTACCTGTCCAATGTTCAACATTCTTCTGCAGCACCTAGTTTCGAAAGCTTCTATTCCATTTTGTCTAAACTGTTTACTGTCCATGTTTCACTTCCATACATGGCTACACTCCAAACAAATACCTTCAGAAAAGACTTCCTAATACACTCATGGAAATTGAAATAAAAACACCGTGAATTCATTGTCCCAGGAAGGGGAAACTTTATTGACACATTCCTGGGGTCAGATACATCACATGATCACACTGACAGAACCACAGGCACATAGACACAGGCAACAGAGCATGCACAATGTCGGCACTAGTACAGTGTATATCCACCTTTCGCAGCAATGCAGGCTGCTATTCTCCCATGGAGACGATCGTAGAGATGCTGGATGTAGTCCTGTGGAACGGTTTGCCATGCCATTTCCACCTGCCGCCTCAGTTGGACCAGCGTTTGTGCTGGACGTGCAGACCGCGTGAGACGACGCTTCATCCAGTCCCAAACATGCTCAATGGGGGACAGATCCGGAGATCTTGCTGGCAAGGGTAGTTGACTTACACCTTCTAGAGCACGTTGGGTGGCACGGGATACATGCGGACGTGCATTGTCCTGTTAGAACAGCAAGTTCCCTTGCCGGTCTAGGAATGGTAGAACGATGGGTTCGATGACGGTTTGGATGTACCGTGCACTATTCAGTGTCCCCTCGACGATCACCAGAGGTGTACGGCCAGTGTAGGAGATCGCTCCCCACACCATGATGCCGGGTGTTGGCCCTGTGTGCCTCGGTCGTATGCAGTCCTGATTGTGGCGCTCACCTGCACGGCGCCAAACACGCATACGACCATCATTGGCACCAAGGCAGAAGCGACTCTCATCGCTGAAGACGACACATCTCCATTCGTCCCTCCATTCACGCCTGTCGCGACACCACTGGAGGCGGGCTGCACGATGTTGGGGCGTGAGCGGAAGACGGCCTAACGGTGTGCGGGACCGTAGCCCAGCTTCATGGAGACGGTTGCGAATGGTCCTCGCCGATACCCCAGGAGCAACAGTGTTCCTAATTTGCTGGGAAGTGCCGGTGCGGTCCCCTACGGCACTGCGTAGGATCCTACGGTCTTGGCGTGCATCCGTGCGTCGCTGCGGTCCGGTCCCAGGTCGACGGGCACGTGCACCTTCTGCCAACCACTGGCGACAACATCGATGTACTGTGGAGACCTCACGCCCCACGTGTTGAGCAATTCGGCGGTACGTCCACCCGGCCTCCCGCATGCCCACTATACGCCCTCGCTCAAAGTCCGTCAACTGCACATACGGTTCACGTCCACACTGTCGCGGCATGCTACCAGTGATAAAGACTGCGATGGAGCTCCGTATGCCATGGCAAACTGGCTGACACTGACGGCGGCGGTGCACAAATGCTGCGCAGCTAGCGCCATTCGACGGCCAACACCGCGGTTCCTGGTGTGTCCGCTGTGCCGTGCGTGTTATCATTGCTTGTACAGCCCTCTCGCAGTGTCCGGAGCAAGTATGGTGGGTCTGACACACCGGTGTCAATGTGTTCTTTTTTCCATTTCCAGGAGTGTACTTAAATCTATATTCGATCTTAACAAATTTCTGTTCTTCAGAAACGCTTTTCTTTCCATTGCCAATCTACACTTTTATATCCTGCCCAAATAACAAAGCTCATCTTCTACTTTAAATATCCCGTTTCCAAAAATATTTACCTAATTATCAACTGATTTAATTCGACTACTCTCTATTTTCCTTGTTTTGCTTTTGTTTATGTTCATCTCATATCCTCCTTTCAAGACTCTGTCCATTCCGTTCAACTGCTCTTCCAAGTCCTTTGGTGTCTGTGTCAGAATTACAATGTCATCAGCGAAACTCAAAGTTTTTGTTTCTTCTTCCTGAACTTTAATTCCTACTCCAAATTTTTCTTCGCTTTTCTTTACTGCTTCCTCACTGTACAGACTGAGTAACACCCACTCTCCTTCCCTTCTCCTCCACCCCTTGCCTTTTATACCCCTCGACTCTCACAACTGTCGTCTGGTTTCTGTACAAGTTGTAAATAGCCTCTCGCTCCCCGTCTTTTGCCCCTGCTATCTTCAGAATTTCAGGATTCACCAAAAGCTTTCTCAAAGTCTACGAATCCTTTACTTAACCTGTCTTCTGACAGACGTCTTACGGTCAGTGTTTCCTCTCGTGATCTTACGTTTCTCAGGAATCCAGTCTGAACTTCCTTGAGGTCGTCTACTACCAGTTTTTCCATTCTTCTGTAAGGAATTCGTGTCAGTATTTTGCAGTCATGACTTATTGAACTGATAGTACGGCACTATACATGTCAGCAACTGCTTTCTTTGGAATTGGAATTATTATATTCGTCTTGATGTCTGAGAGTATTTCGTCTTTGTCATTCATGTGGCACGGCAGATGAAGAGTTTTGTAATGGCTGGCTCTCCCAGGGCTATCAGCAGTTCTGACAAAAAATCGTCTACTTTCGGGGCCTTGTTCCCCCTTAGCTCTTTAGACATCTCTCAGCTTCTTCTACCAGTATCATATTTCCTATCTCATCTTCATCTACGTCCACTTCCCTTTCTTTCCAGTCTTTGCTTGGGACTGGTTTTCCATTTGAGTTCTTGATATTGATACAGACGTTTATCTTTTCTCCAAAAATTAGGTGGGTGGATCAAATGGTTTAAATGGCTCTAGGCACTATGGGACTTAACATCTGAGGTCATCAGTCCCTTGACTTAGAACTAACTAACTTAAGGACATCACACACATCCATGTCCGATGCAGGATTCGAACCTGCGACCGTAGCATCAGTACGGTTTTGGGCTGAAGCGCCTAGAACCGCTCGGCCACCGCGGCCGATTTAGGTGGGTGGAACAAGTAACAAACAATCTAGGAGGAGCTGAACAGAACTGTGGAGGAAATAAATTTGTGCCAGACTTCACTAAAAGAAGCAATCAACAATTTAAAACATCGAGGGATTACCAGTTTAGTTCTGGAGGGAAATACAGGGAAGGGATGGCGCAAAAGTTTTAGAGGAATACCAAGAGATGAATACAGTAAGTAGATTCAAAATGAAGTCAGTTGCGTTAGTTATTCGGAGATGAGAACTGCGAAGGATAGAGTAGCGTCGACAGTTGCATCAAACTAGTCGTCGGACAGAAGACCACAACAACAACCGGATGAGCCAGCAGCTTTGTTGCATATTCAAGTCAGTGGGCAGGTTAGGTTGTGCTGCACTTGGCCCATCAGTGGAATTTTTCGTATATGACTCTCATGTGACGAAGAGTATTTCAAACTTATATCAATATTAACCACATGCTACAAATAATTTACATAAAAGTAAACTTTTTCGTGCATTTTTGTGTTCTTTTCTATGAACTGTCTGCTGTTCTTCATAAGTTGTGAATCACACTTGTCTCCTAAATATTTCGGTATTTTTTCTATATTGGATGTATCTTTTCTGTATAATAAGTATTAAACAACATCAAAAGTTAACCTAAACTTGACTTTCCAGGACGTGTCCTTTCATTGTGAAAGTAACGCACTGATCGTCTGGGACAACAGTGTTCAATACATTTTTGTGTCGTAGTCAGTGCTGAGAAACGATCTGTGTCAACTATTCGTCCACTGTAGTCAGAGATAATTTCGTTTCTGTCTGTAACTGGTGAATATTAACATTTGATCCTATTATATATTTAGTTGAGACAGTATCAATCGCTACCCTACGCTACGACATTTTCTTTTGAGAACATAAAACACGACGGAGTATTTTTCAGTTTGGATGACTGTCGTCGCGGTCTCACCTCTCCACAACATATATTTGAATATTTCAGTTGCAAAGGGGTCAAAGCCATGATAAACTTGCTGAAAGAAATTAGTTTTCTGCATTTGGCTGTTTCTTATATTCATTCTATTTTTGTTTTGCGTATTGGGACGTTCCAGCTGCGTAGCCACTTTCAAGTAAAATGTTTCATGTATAGTAGGTGATTGTGCCGGGCTTGAGAACTATAGTTATAACATCTGGTTCTGTAGAAACACTACCACGCAGAAAAGCTACTTATTAGTGTGACCGGGCTCTGAACTGTGTGCAGCAACACGTTTCTCGTCTGCACAATCGCTTTTTTTCCTTATTATCGTCAATAAATTTCTTCTTAACAGCAAGTTTCTGTGGAAGTTTTAGTTTGACAAGATTCCCATAAATTTTTTCTTTACTTTAAAATTTCTGTACTCTCGGCATTAAATATGAAGGAGTAAACGTTCACAAAATGTGTTCAGATGTGTGTGAATTCCTCAGCTACCAAACTACACAGTCATCGGTCCCTAGACTTACACACTACTTAAAATAATTTAAGCTAACTTATGCTAAGAACAACACACACCCATGCCCGAGAGAGGACTCGAACCTCCGCCGGGAGTGGAGTAAATGACGTACTATGCACTCCGTCTTCAGGCCACAAGTGGCCCATCGGGACGATCCGACCGCCGTGTCATCCTCAGTATAGAATGCGGATAGGAGGGGCGTGTGGTCAGCAAACCGCTCTCCCGGTCGTTATGATGGTTTTCTCTGGCCGTAGCCGCTACTATTCGGTCAAGTAGCTCCTCAATTGGCATCACGAGGCTGAGTGCACCCCGAAAAACGGCAACAGCACATGGCGGCTGGATGGTCACTCATCCAAGTGCCAGCCTCGCCCGACAGCGCTTAACTTCGGTGATCTCGCGGGAACCGGTGTATCCGCTGCGGCAAGGCCGTTGCCTTGACGTACTATGAATAACCATTAAATATGATTTCCATTCTGATAACTAGTGATTTAACTATGTAACATGTACGATGTTAAGTTTCTCCTTGTGTTTCGTAATTTCTGTCTGAGGTCTTCGATGGGCTTCGCGACACGCCCTGACATCAGCCCGTGTGTAGCAGAGAGCCCCCAGTTCTATCCGTCGTTCCATGGAATACTTCAACCAGAAGCCTTCCTTGGAAATCTATTAACAGTGTTGTAGAATAAAAAAGGATACGTTTCAGGTTAGGAGGGAAAGTAAGTCGTTTGAGATACTTTAAGTTGATAAGGCCTATGTATCCAAACACGGCAATAAATTTGTTTGTTATATTGAAGTCCTCGATTACCCACTGAAATAAATTTGAGTAACATAAGTACGTCTCGACTGGCCGACTGTTCTGCGGGACCAGAACACACACACTTGTATTCCGCTGAAACCGCGCACTACTCCAACTGGAATGTGGCCTTGGCTAGTCGTGTGATCAAGTCAATTGTTGCCACGGCTAGCAAAAGATTCTTCTTCCCGAGAAATAATAAGAGATGATACAGCTGAAGTACAATAATGATAAATCATAAAAGTAGAAATTAACCAAACAAGGAAAAATCAGATTTCAGAAATCAAGACAGGTACGTACACAGAAGTAGCAGGGACAGAAATCTACAGAAGCTCAGGAGATATTCAAAGACGTGTAGCAGGTTGCTTACCACGCTACAGCTACGACGCATATCCCCGAAACTTTTAAGATCTGTACTAAATCTGTTGCATTTTGCTACTTGTTGTTTTGTAATTACGGTTTTTTTATCCGTTAACATTTACTTAATTAACTGTATTGTGTTTCGTCCATAGGTAGCGGCATCATAATCTTCATTGTACCACTGACAAGATCATACGTCAGCGTTCGTGATTAGCTGTCTAGATGTCTTGTTTGTTATGGTCCAATTTTTGTACACAAGTTATAAATTTTCGAAACATATTGTTAATCTCCTCCCTTTGTGTATCTGTAGCTCATGAAATGTACGTTGGGCAGTCGTGGGAATTTTGTGGCAAAAATTTCTTTAATACTGCGTATCTGGCATATTCGTTGTGTGCTTCACTGACAGTCTTTGCTTCTTAATATCATCAACAGGTCGTAAGACAAAATACTAGTGATTGGCTTAGAAGAGCACGCTAGCCGTTTCGATGAGCTGTAGATGCTGTAGAAATGCTAGCAGCAGGTCACGTGACCTCCACTGCTTACTTGCCATGGCAGTGAAGCGAAGTGCCTGTGCTAATAGGTTATATGGCACATCGCGGTGATGTGGACCGATTCGGGGACATGACAGAATTATGGAAAGGACCTATCCTCTTTGGACGTTCTTATGATCACACAGTGGATAAAACGCTTAGCTCTGTCATTGCATCAGCGTGGACAGATTAACTGTCTATAAAGACGGGTGCACCATTAGTTCATACAGCGTAATAACAGTTCTCGGTAAAACATCTTAAGTAACAGAGACGGAAGACGGGTGCTATGCCTAGTTAATGAGACCCTGTTTCAAACAAGACTGGAATTGCTGCTTTCCGTACAAGATCATCTCAACCAATTTCCGACAGATCATTGCGAAAGAAGTGCAGGCAATAGATAACTGGAAATGGATACTCTTGTGACTGACAATTTGCAATTTTTCACAACACAACTTTTATTGATGTAAGTTCACAAGGTTGATAACTCAACATACAAACGAAAGGTAACAATAACGAAAAAAAGTCTCCTAAATCAGGCAAACAAAATTTCACTTCTTATTTTTCACAAAGGTTCGTAGTAACACACTCACACACTAGTAACAGTTTAAGTCCGAGACGAAGACGTAATCTTCGACGTTGCAGCACACGAGGTCGGCATCCGGCGTGAACTGAACTTCGGGCCTGGTTCTAGCCCCTAAATAGCTGTCTCCACAAATCAGATTTTGGCCTATTGATACTTCCTGCAGGCCGTGGCTCGATGTCCCCCTGCAGGAAGTAGTGCTCGGAATGACTGTTTCCATTATTTTGTACGTAAATAGCCGGTGTCTACCATGGTGCGTTTGGGTATACCCTTGGGCATAGACAATCTTTTCCTCTGTGGTGTTATATGGGTTGCTGGTCCTCAGGGGCTACGTAAAACACCAGTGCACACAGCCTTTCATCTAGCTGCACTTCAGTGGTACCAAACGACAGGCGTATTAGAAAGTAGATGACTGCGGACGTGTAGGTTCATCTAACAAGTGACCATTTCGTCTCTATTCGAATGATGCAAGGCATCGAGTGTACCTACGTCCCAAAGTGGTGTGGCTTTTAACCCACAGTACGTCGGCGGAAATGGGATGAAGAGGGGGAGGAGGACGATGGGGTAGCTTAGACAGAAAGTTATTCGCCTCCTTTCACCCGGCGTAGTGCAGCAACTCGACTTGATGTGGACTGAACAAGTCGCTGGAAGCCCCCTGTAGAAGTAATGAGCCATGCTGCCTCTATTGCTGTCCATAATTGTGGAAGTGTTGCCAGTGCATTATGTTGTTCACGAACAGACCTCTCGATTATTTCCAACAAATGTTCTATGGATTCATGTCGGGTGATCAGTGTGGTCAAATCATTAGCTCGATTGCTCCACAATGTTCTTCAAACCAACCGCTAACAATGGTAGCTAAGTGACACGGTGCACATCCACAAAAAATTCTATCGTTCTTTTGGAATTTGAAGTCCATGAATGGCTGCAAATGATCTCCAAGCAGCCAACATAACCATTTCCAGTGAGTGAACGGTTCAGATGGACCAGAGGACTCAGCCCGTTCCATGCAATCGCAGTCCACACCGTTATAGTCCCCAACTGCTTGTACAGTGTCTTGTTGATGACTTGGAACCATGGCTTCGTGGTGGCTACGCCACAGTCGAACCCTGCCATCAGCTAACTGAAATCGCGCCTCATCTCACTATGTCACGGTTTTCCATTCATCTGCTAGCAAACGCATTTGAGTCGGTCGTCTGCTACCAAAGCCCACTAGAGGCAAATTTTGTCGCAATGAGAAAATGGATACGTTCATCGTACGTCCCACATTGATTTTCGCGGTTATTTCACGCAGTGTTGCTTGTCTATTAGGACTGACTACTTTAAGCAAACACCACTGCTCCTGGTCGTTAAGTGAAGGCCACCGGCCACTGCGTTGTCCATGGCGAGAGGCAATGTCTGATATTTGGCATTCTTGGCCCACTCTTGACATTGTATATCTAGGAATATTGAACTCCCTAACGATTTTCAAAATGGAATGTTCCCTACGCCTAGCTCCAACTACCAGTCCACGTTCGAAGTCTGTTAATTCCCGTCGGGCGTTCATCATCACGGAAATATTTTCGTATGAGTCATCTCAGTAGAAATGACAGCTCCACGAACGAACTGCCTTTTATACCTTCTGTTCGCGATACTACCGCCATCTGTATACGTGCATATCGCTATCGGCAAACCTGTCGCACAATGACTACTTCGCTAAAACATTCGATTTTAGACCAGCAGAAAATTTCTGAGACTATTTGGAACAGTTTGTGAAACGTAGCAAACAGCAACCCTGTGATGTGATAGGCTACTGCATCCAGTCAACAGTGAACGGCTTCAACTGGATGTGGAATACCTGAAAAACCTTGACGACTGTCTGCTCTCTGGAGTATTTTAGTCTTATCGCAAATGTTTTGCAAGCATACTTCCATACTTGTTGTATTTAGTTCTTCCATGCGGTGCTGCAGGTGATTTGCATTAGAGGAAACAGCATACTTGCATCAGTAAAATGAAAGTTATTCATACACGCTTCATTAGCTCCATCTTCGTTTTCCCAGCCATAAGAAAATTTCCTCTAGTACCGATGACAGTAATTTAGGCGATATGGACTCCCCTTGTGTCGCTCTGCTTTCTACTCTGAAGCCACACACCAAACATCAACGTCTACCCTTTGCTAAATTCATTAGAATCGTCAGGTTACTACACTGTCCATACAGGGTGCAGATTGAGTGATGACTTCATACAACCAGTCCATGTCATGTAACATGCGTATAGAGTCAGTTGTCTGTATACAGAGCGAAATTGAATTCCAACAGATATTTCAGAGGTCCTTCATAAATGTTTACTGCATATTTTAGTGTAAAACGCATTGGTCTACAGTGCCTGTGTACACAGTAATTGAATGCGGCCTGAAAAAAAATCAGTACACACAAGCAGAAGTGAAAACGAATTTAAATTTCGCCCGTTGATAGGGCATGTGATACTATTTTAGTGATCAAAAAATCGAATCAGGTTTACAGATAACTTGTCAGTATGAGCCCACTTACCAGTACAGCGTTCCCCGCACCAACCAGAATGGTCGATTGGGGATGGTGTCAAACAGCCGTTTATCCCCTCCAGAGGCCATCTGTTTCACAGTTGTTGAAATTCGTCCTTTATATCTCGAATACAGGCATTCGGTCGAAGCTGACGTCCGAGCAGGTCCCACATCTTTTCTGGTGGGGAGAGCAGTTCCTCAACATCACGCAGGCAATTCGTGGAGACGTGTGGCATGTACGGACGAGCATTGTTGTGTTGAAAAATTGTACCACAATACTGTCGTGTGACAGGCAACATACAAAGCCGCAAGGTGACTGTGACGTACAGCTGTGACGTCACAGCTGCCTCAATCACAACCAGCCGAGACCTGAAGTCATACTGGATACTGCGCCGCTACGTATCATCATCAATCAAACCACCGTGCCTCTCCAAAACATTGCACGAAGGGGGATCTTTCCCTAGGCCACCACCACACTCGTCAACGATGATTATCCATGGTAGTGCAGAGCCGCCATTCATCGTTGAACACAGTACGATGCCAGTCTTCAGCAGTCCATTTTTCTCCGTCCTGGCACCACCCTTTTGTAGCACACAATATATCTAAGATACAGTCCAGTTCCTCCCATGTCCTGCCTAACATGTCTTCATTAACATCAGTAACTGCTGCTCTGATACAAGCTCACTATTCCTGCAGTTCCCATTCTGGTGTCTAGTAGACAGTGTCCTTCACAAAGCCCAAATTAAAAAAATATAATGGAGTTATGATCCGAGATGTTCGGGGCCGGGAAATGGACCCTGCTCTGCGGTTCCAGCGATATGTATCAACCAAAGCCTTCATAACGATCTCTACCCAGGAAGAAGGGGCACCATTCTGCTCCAGCTTGATGTCAGGATGTAGTACTTTGTTCTGGTGATGCAAACTGTTCTAACATATCCAGGTAAACATTAGATGTTACCTGCAAAGAAAAACGGTCCCACGAAACGTTCATGAAACAGACCACACCTAACGTTTACATCTGGACTGTTGCGCACACTTTCCATACTAAAGTGGGGTTCTCATACTCCTAGATCCTCCCATTATATCGGTTTAGCTTCCAGGGCAAATGAAAGCAAGCTTCGTCCGTAAATACCACCTTTTTCAGAAAGTCTTGATCACTGTCGATGCGACTCAGAATCTCAACTGTAAATGCTTTCCGCTTTGGCCTGTCGTTAGGATGAAGCCCGTGAAGCAGATGCATCTCATAGTCAGGTAACTCCAGTCTGTTGTGTAGCACCCTGTGCACCGTCGTTGGCTGGTAGCTATGCTTGACGGATTGATATGGTTGGGCAGCGAATAAATGCTGGTCTAACCGGTTCCACATCTGCACATCAATCGTGCTACGACGCCTAGAACTCGTCCTTTCCATGGCACTTACGTACCACTGTCTGATAGTTGGACGTGATGGTGGTGTGCTTCTGTAACGTGTCTGGAGGTTCTGTTAGACTTCGGTCTCAGAGTTGGTCACTATCAACCATTCCACACGCTGTGCCATCTGCTGGGAGGTGGTTATTTTCGTCATAACTAATCTGCAAAAACAAACAAAGAGCTGACATAGCGATTTACCAATGCTGTTCGATTAGGCTGTTTTTATAAAAAGTTGAAGGGACTAGCATTCGGCTACGTGCTCTAGAATGATTTCCACAGTATCCTACAACCATATACCCAGCTGATACCTTTCCGAATTTTGTCAGTTACCTTGTAATACGAGGGTTGTCCAGATAGTAAGTTCCGATCGGTCGCTAAATGGAAACCACTGGTAAAATCCGGTAAAGCTTTGCACAGATGTGTTGGGTAGTGTCTCCAGCATGCCCGTCGGTCATGTCGCGTCGTTCTTTTCAGTTTTGAGTGAACATTGAGCACGTAAAGACGCGTAGGGATTAGCGTCTCCCGCCAAGTATGAGGGCCTAGTTAGAGATTTCGCCTGTGTCATGCAGCCAACATAATACAGCTGTCGATCAGTTCCTTCTTCACGCCATTTCTCGGCCGCACACTGCAAGGGCGATGAAGACGCTCCTGCAGTGTTTCCGATGAGAAATGTTTGATCACTCACAATACAGTCCGTAATTGGCTCCCCCTGAGTCCCATCTCTGCTCACAAGAACAGCTGCCTATGAAGACACAATTTTTCAACAGACCACGAACTGCAGAGCAGTGCAGATAACTGGCCGAAAGCACAGGTGGCTAATTGCTATGACGAAGATATTGAAAAGTTGGTAAACCACTACGACACAACTCGAAGTTGGAGCAGTGGAGTGTGTACCTAACTATTGCAAATAAAACGTTTCTGGTTTTCACTATGATTTCCATTCCGCAACCGATCGGAACAACTCTAGTATCTGAAAGCTTCTTACTGCACATACTCTGTGAGGTCCTGTGGCAAAGCGTTCCCAATACACTTCTAAACAGCTACGATTAAAGCACCACGTACCTGTCCACTTAATCCAACCCCAAGCAGACGATTTATATCCACGATTAATATATCTCTGATATTTTCTAATAGATGGAGTCTACCTCTTAGTGACTCAGTTTGCTGATAAGGAACACATGCACAATTCAATCACATACAAAATAAATACACATAAGTGAGTCATATATACAGATAAAATATTGATAAGTGTTATTTCTGTAAGTGCTGATGTCACAATAGTACATCTGGGTTACTGTTTGCTAATGAAAGCGGATATATGGGTAGACAGTCCAACCTTGTTAGACGAAACGTCTTTCACGAAGTTAATAAATTTGTTGTGTATTCAGAATGAGATTTTCACTCTGCAGCGGAGTGTGCGCTGATACGAAACATCCTGGCAGATTTGTTGCAGGTCGTGGTGGACGTTTCGCAGGTGGCTGAACACTTCCTGCTTCATTTCTTTCAGGAGTGCTAGTTCGGCAAGGTTCGCAGGAGAGCTTCTGTAAAGTGTGGAGGTTAGGAGACGAGATACTGGCAGAAGAAAGCTGTGAGTACCGTCCGTGCGTCGTGCTTCGGAATCTCAGATGGTAGAGCACTTGCCCGCAAAAGGCAATTACAGAAGCTCTCCTGCGAATCTTGCAGAACTAGCACTCCTGAAAGAAAGGATACTGCGGAGACATGGCTTAACCACAGCCTGGGGGATGTTTCCGGAATGAGATTTTCACTCTGCAGCGGAGTGTGCGCTGATGTGAAACTTCCTGGCAAATTTGTTGCAGGTCGTGGTGGACGTTTCACATGTGGCTGAACACTTCCTGCTTCCTTTCTTTCAGGAGTGCTAGTTCGGCAAGATTCGCAGGAGAGCTTCTGCAAAGTGTGGAAGTTAGGAGACGAGATACTGGCAGAAGAAAG
Source organism: Schistocerca gregaria (assembly GCF_023897955.1). Taxonomy (NCBI): domain Eukaryota; kingdom Metazoa; phylum Arthropoda; class Insecta; order Orthoptera; family Acrididae; genus Schistocerca; species Schistocerca gregaria. The sequence continues at coordinate 225,396,062 of NC_064922.1, forward strand.
CTGTGAGTACCGTCCGTGCGTCGTGCTTCGGAAGGTCAGATGGTAGAGCACTTGCCTGCAAAAGGCAAAGGTGCCGAGGTCGAGTCTCGGTCGCGCACACAGTTTTAATCTGCCAGGAAGTTGTTGTGTATTGTCTCATTATTGTTAGCGGCTTATATCTGTTAGTATTCAGAATGTCTTTGATGGGAAACTTTAATTTTTAGGCGGCCAGAGTGGCCGAGCGATTCTAGGGGCTTCAGTCTGGAAACGCGCGACCGTTACGGCCGCAGGTTCGAACCCTGCATCGGGCATGGATGTTTGTGATGTCCTTAGGTTAGTTAGGTTTAAGTAGTTCTAAGTTCTAGGGGACTGATGACCTCAGAAGTAAAGTCCGATAGTGCTAAGAGCCATTTGAGCCTTTTTTTGAATTTTTAAGTCGTGCAATCAACAAACAAGTAAATGTCCTTGATTGGAATAAAGTTAATGTTAGCACTGAAAAATGAGCGATTACCTGGCTGGAAATGACGCAACTGTAAACAGTTTCGATTTCAAGACGTTTTTAATTGACTATAAATGCTTCTATTGCTTCACAATCGCTATCTTTGATAACGAGAGTTCACAGTATCAATGAAACAAAATTGTTCAGTCTTTATCCCTAATTCTTTCAAAATATCATTAGTTTAATTGTGACATGCGGTATTACTAAAAATTAAGAAAATAATAGAGAACTAGTGTCCTCAACATAACCGAAATGTCAACAGACAACACTTTGTCGCGTGACAACTTCGTAAAATTCTGACTCTGAAGCATAATTTTAATTTGAAGTGTTACTGGAGGAGAACTGTTGAAAGCTAAATCGAAAACTGGCTGGAATCTAAGGGTAACACTTCAGTAACATTTGTCTAGAAGAGTTCTTTTGTGCTGATTCCCACTGGACCAATGACATTTCGGTGGACAGTTGACCGTGCGATTGCAGAAATGCTCCAGGTACTTACCTGAGACGATTGTTGTTGGATCTCTGGTGTCATTTCTCTGTTGTCTCATTGAGCCCTGCTCCGTCAAAATACACCATAATAAACTTTCCCTGTTCCCGTAAACGGAAATGAACGGGGCTAGTCGCATTAATGTAACATTAAGAAGCGACAACGGACGGCTGGTCGAATACCAACTCTGACTTGGAGGCCGCCCGTTTATTTTCACAACAACAAAATTTAACTGTTCGGAAGCCTGACCTCACATATAGTTCGAAGCATATCCCACCAGGCAATACACAGTTTACTGCCTCTAATGACAACAGCCATTTCACTCGTGGTCGTGAACTCCACTTACAGTTACCTCACTCCATAGCTCACGATCATTCCTCAGCTGCCCCCAAGAAACATTCACAGATATTAATTTTCCTGAGGGGTCGAATCTCCTAACAAGATTACTGATTTTACGCAATAAATTATATTGCATCTGTACACACAAAATCATAACAAAAAAAAAAGATAAGCAACGTTAACAAAGAAGGGGAAAAAATGCACAGGAAAAAAATTACGTACATACTTCATTAGTGTTTTACAGACGTGTAAACGATTATTAGTAGTAGGTGTACAACACAAAAAACTTATGTCTAATACTCCAGTTTGTGAAATACGCGTCATCACAGTTTTAAAAATCATTTTGGAACATCAAGAATTTTTTCAAGCCATTTCATAATCTGTGATAATGGATTTTCAAGAACAGACTTTACGTCATAAGACTAACACCGCTGGGAAATCTAAATCTACATATATACTCCGCTAGCCACCAAGCGGTGTGTGGCGGAGGGCACATTTCGCGCCAAAGTCATATTCCCCCTCCCCCCCCCCCCCCCCCCCCCCCCCCCGTCTGTTCCACTCGCGGATCGCGCGAGGGAAAAACGACTGTCTGAACGCCTCAGTCCCTCCTTATCTTTGAATCGTGATCACTGCGCGATCTGAAAGCTGATGGTAATGGTTCAAATGGCTCTGAGCACTATGGAACTTAACTTCTGAGGTCACTGTCCCCTAGAACTTACAACTACTTAAACCTACCTAACCTAAGGACATCACACACATCCATGCCCGAGGCAGGAGTCGAACCTGCTACCGCAGCGGTCGCGCGGTTCGAGACTGTAGCGCCTAAAACCGCTCGGCCAATCCGGCCGGCCTGATGGTAATAATATATGCTCTACATCCTCGGTGGAGATCGGACTTCGGAATTTAGTGAACAGCCCCTTCCGTTTAGCGTGCCATCTGCAAGTGTGTCCCACTTCAAACTTTGTATGAGTTTTGTAACGCTCTCGCGATGGCTAAATGTACAAGTCACGAATCTTGCCGCTCTTCTTTGGACTTTCTTTATCTCTTGAATCAGACCCAACTGGTAAGGGTCCCATAAAGACGAACAATAAGAATGTACGGACTAACGTATTGTAAGCTATTTCCTTTGTTGAAGGACTGTATCGCTTCAGGATTCCACCAATAAACTGCAATCTAGAGTTTTCCTTACCCGTTACTTGTGTAATCTGATCATTCCATTTGAGATCATTTCGAATAGCCACACCCAGATACTTGACGGATGTTAGCGCTTCCAAAGACGGGGCATATATTTTGTACTCATACATTAATGGGGATTTTCTTATTGTTATACGCAGTAGGCTACACTTACTAATATTGAGAAATAACTGCCAGTCATTACACCACGCATTAATTTTCTGCAAATCCTCATTGATCTGTTCACAGCTTTCGTGAACTACAGCATCATCGGCAAACAGTCTAATGCCGCAGTCAATACCATCAACCACATCGTTTATGTAAATCGTAAAAAGCGGCGGACCTATTACGCTGCCCTGGGGCACATCTGAAGTTACACTTGTTGCTGTTAGTCACCCCGTTCAGGACGACATACTGCTCCCTGTCTGTTAGAAAACTTCCTATCCAACCGAATATGTCATCGGATGGACCGTAAGCGCGCACTTTTTGGAGCAAGCGGCAGTGCGGAAGTGAGTCGAACGCCTTTCGAAAGTCGAGAAATATGGCATCAACCTAGGAGCCGGTATCGACGTCATCTTCATTGGTTTTTTTAGCAAAAAACAAATGATATTTATTCGTCCTCTCCACATCTGTAGTAGAAGGTGTCGAAGATCTTAGCTACGTCCAGCACCACAGCAGTTTCGCTGCAGGTAGCATAGTTTGGGAGCCACTAGTGTAATAAGTCTTAACACGCGGACAGCAGCCTATGGTGGAGCAATCCCTTGTCCTCAGAGAAAAACTGTCTCGGAGGAGAGGGTGGGAAGGAATGGGAAGCCTGGGAATCTGGGAGGAGCAGAGGAACGTCGCAATCAGACTGGCGGTCGCTTTGACCGCACAGCCTCCCACTCCCCGGCCTTATTGGGACTCCCTTCCGCAAAGGGAACGAAGACTCTGGCTGTGTCAGACGCAGTTCTAGGTCACGTGGCGAGCTGCGCCGTTCAGAAACGATGAACTACAACAGCACGTCCTAGAATGCAATCAGTTCGCAGCTGTCGGGTCTTTTGGGGACAATGAAAAGTTTCCTGAACAGCAAGACACCCAGTTCCAGTAGACTTAACAACAGTATCGAATGATTCTGGCAAAAACAGCAAATAAACTCCTTGCTGGTACACTGAAAGGACAATAATACACTGACCGCTATGTATTAACACCGAAAGTCGTAGGTCAAATGTAGAAGGCTTGTTTTCCGTTTCACCTGTACCCTGCCCCTCCTACCAATGGCATACACCGCCAAGTGCTCAGATAGTGTGAGCCACGGAACTCATGTAACTGTGACAATTAACATTAAATATTTTGCTGTTTCCAAGTTGACAGTCAAACACTTCATGTGCTGCGGAAACTGATTATTTATGTTACGTGCAATGTTCTCGGTAGGTGCAACGTGTTTTATTTGTCAAAGATGAGATGTCAGGGAAGACATAATTTAGTATGACGTGGCATTGTTGATGCTGCTAGAAAATCTGTGACCGCCGCACACCAAGAAACATAGACAATCTCGGTAACGGCGTATCTGCAATGATTGATCTCTGTAAACACCAGTTAAAAATTAACGTAACGGAGTCTTGCGCTGGGAGTCGACCTTTAGACAGTTTGCGATACGCTGGAAATCACAACAATCACGGACGGATACCGGGACGGATATCTAGGATCAACTAGGGTGAAACACAATTAATACAGTCACTAGTACTCACCGGTTCCAAGTTTGTTTTGTCACAGCGTCGACATACACACAACATGTAAAATACATGAATGGCCCATAACATCGTTCAGTACAACCGAAACGGTCTTTGTGGAACCACTTCCGAAAGTACTCACTGTCCAGGCTCAGATCCGTTACCGAAAGGTCTCTCAACAAATTAAAATATCAACACTTGCTCGTGCCCTCCTCCCCATAAGATAAACCACATTCTCTTCTTTCAGCAACAAAATCTCGTCAATTTCAATGAAATTTTACACATATAAAATATAACCAAAACAAGCCCACCTGACTACCTTCTACACAGAAAAATGTATTTGGATTATCTCATAACTACAAGCTAGAGAATATTTCACAGCTACGAAAACAAAATATAATTGCACAGTTTGCCACAAGACATATAACAACAACATAAGCGTTATTTTACAAAATAAAGTTAGAGAATGAAAAAACTATAATCTAATAGGCTGATGCGTTCATGATAATAAAGAAAATACTCATTTCAATAGACCAGGCGATTCAACAAATTTCTATAAGGGGTTCCAAATGACACTACTCTGATACGAGGTTCTGAACAGAGAAGACGGGTTGCTTATGCAACTACTTAGAATTGAAGATGATACACAGTCATCGAAATGTGATTTAAGATGATCCAAGCTGATCTAAAGGTGTTGTGTAATTAAAAATATGCTACTAGAGAACTGTGTTAGATATAAAACGTGTCAGTTGGAAAAAGTAAGTAATCTGTTTATTATTTCAAAAGTAATCGCCGTAACTGTTACGGTAATACAATTAGCCGCTATGAGACAGGACGGTCAATGACTGCGTGGAAAAATGTTTACGATTGCCTCGGGAGCAATGATTGTAGATAGGTGTGCACCTCTTGAAAGGAAATCGGCGGCCACGAATGTCTGTCTTCTTGGGCTGTATGGAGGATGCGTAAGGTTCCCAGTGTATCTTCAACGAACTCTAAACAGCCTTGGCATCACATGGATGGGCAACTTGGTTCCGTAGTCAAAACCCAAACATTTTTCAGTGAAGGCATTGACAGTCTTGTTTCACTATACTGACAGTTATGGCGATTACTTTTACAGTTGACTTACTTTTTTTCTTCCATCCGCCTCGTTTCCATTTGACTGTCCCTTTATTTACAGATGATAAAAGTGTCATGGCGACATGACATGCATTACAATGTAAATAATTTATCAGATAGTGTAATGGATAATATAAGTACATGGGTTATGGAAAGTGAATTGACGCTTAACAGCAACAAAACACTGTGTACAAATGAAGATTAAAATGACGGAAGGTAGGAAAAAGCTGTTGGTGGACCAGGCGGCTTTTCAGTGATTGGTGACAGTCTGAAAAACAGCGCTTTGCTCCTGTGGGGGGGGGGGGGGGGGGGGGGAGGGTACGTAACCTTCCTCGTGCTCGCGGATCTGCACTGACAGCTCCTCTATAGCAGTTTGTTTTTGCGCTCCCGCATCCGTACTCGGTGAGGCTTCTGCCGCACGACAGCTAGCGGTCCGTTGGACTGGGGTAGCTGGCAGGCAGGACGTCGAAAGTTTGTAGGCGTCATCTATATTTATGTTTTCAGCCTGCTTAATTATTTCAGTCGACCCTCGCATTTTCCGTTGCCGCGTCCACAACTCTACCTCCAGCACTCGGACTGCTGAGGAATCAAAGAATCGTATGTTCGATAATAGGTGCTATCTGTGTCTGACACTGTCACTGAGCCAGATGCTGTCGCCTGTCCTGTTTCAGAGGAAACCACTCAACCTGCAAGATCCGGGCAATCGAGGGTGGAATTATTGGTAGTTGAGAGCTCCTACGTTAGGTGCGTTATGGGGCCCCTTAGGGACTTAACTGACAAGGAGGGTAAGAAATCCAATGTGCGCTCTGTGTGCATACCGGGTGGAATCGTTCCAGATGTGGAAAGGATCCACCCGGATGCCATGAAGAGATCAGGGTGCAGCCAACTGCAGGTGTTTGCTCACGCCGGTAACAATGATGTGTGTCACTTTGGATCAGAAGAGATTCTCTCTGGTTTCGAGCGGCTAACAGAAGTGATAAAGGGTGCCAGACTTTTTTTTAAGATGAAATCAGAGCTGACCATTTGCAGCAAAGTCGACAGGGCCGATTGTGGGCCTCTGGTACAGAGCCGAGTGGACGGTCTGAATCAGAGGCTCAGACGGTTCTGCGGCCGTGTAAGCAGCAGATTCCTCGACTTGCACCAAAGGGTGGTTGGGTTCGGGGGCTGCTCAATGGGTCAGGTGTCCACTATACGCAGGAGGCGGCTACACGGGTACCAGGGGCTGTGTGGCGTGGACTGGGCGTTTAGGTTAGAGTATCTCGGGAAAACACAATAAAGGATTCAGTCACAAAGGGAGCAAGCTGAACACAGGAATAATGTAGATAAAGGAACCATTGGTATAACAGTTGTAAACTGTCGTAGCTGTGTTTAGAACGTACCAGAGCTCCAAGCATTAATAGGCACTGAAAGCTGGCTAAAGCCAGACATAAGCTCAGCTGAAATTTTTGCGAAGAACCTAACGGTGTTCCCAAAGAATAGGCTAAACACGGTTGGCTATGGCGTGTTTCTTGCTGTCAGAAGTAGTTTAACTTGTCGCGAAATTGAAGTAGATACTTCCTGTGAGTTTGTAGTTGTAGAGGTCATTGCTGGCAACCGGAACAAAAAAATAATTGGATACATTTACTGACCTCCCAATTCAGATGATACAGTTGCTGATAGGTTCAAAGAAAACTTGAGTTTGATATCAAACACGTACTTGCCTCAAACGATAATAGTTGGTGGTGACTTTAATTTACCCTCGATATGTTGGCGGAAATAAATGTTTAATTCTGGAGGTGCCCATAAAATATCATCTGAAATTGTGCTAAACGCATTCTCTGAAAATTATTTCGAGCAGTTAGTTCACGAGCCCACGCGAATACTAAACGGTTGTGAAAACGCACTTGATCTCTTAGCAACAAATAATCATGAGTTAATAACGAGTATCATAACCGATTCATGGATTAGTGAACACAGGACTGTCGTAGCGAGATTAAATATTGTAATCCCCAAATCCCAGAAAAATAAGTGAAAAATATACCTATTCAAAAAAGCAGATAAAAATTCACATGACGCCTTCCTGAGAGACAATCTCGACTCATTCAAAATTAACAATATAAGTGTAGACCAGATGTGGCTTGAATTCAAAGAAACAGTATGGACAGCAATTGAGAGATTTATACCAAATAAATTAACAAACGACGGAGCTTATCCTCCTTGGTACACAAAACGGGTTAGAACACAGTTGCAGAAACAACGAAACAAATATGCCAAATTTAAACAGACGCAAAATCCCTAATATTGGCTATATTTTACAGAAGCTCGAAATTTAGCTCGGACTTCAATGCGAGATGCCTATAACAGTTTCCACAACGAAACGTTGTCTCGAAACCTAGCAGAAAGTCCAAAGACATTCTGCTCGTATGTGAAGTATGTTAGCGACAAGAAACAAGCAATGCCTTCTCTGCGCGACGGCAAGGGAGATACTATGGAAGACAGTGCTGCCAAAGCAGAGCTACTAAACACAGTCTTCCGAAATGCCTTCACAAAAGAAAAGGGAGTAAATATTCCAGAATTCGAATCAAGAACAGCTGCCAACTAGAGTAACGTAGAAGTAAATATCCTCGGAATAGTGAAGCAACTTAAATCACTTAATAAAAGCAAGTCTTCTGGTCCAGACTGTTTACCAATGAGGTTCCTTTCGGGGTATGCGCATGCATTAGCTCCATACTTAACAATCATATAAAACCGTTCGCTCGACGAAAGATCCGTACACGAAGACTGGAAAGTTGCACAGGTCACACCAATATTCAAGAAAGGTAGTATGAATAATACACTAAATTACAGGCCCATATCGTTAATCTCGATATGTAGCAGGATTTTAGAACATATATTGTGTTCTAACATTATGAATTACCTCGAAGAAAACGGTCTATTGACGCACAGTCAACGTGGGTTTAGAAAACATCGTTCCTGTGAAACACAACTAGCTCTTTATTCACATGAAGTGTTGAATGCTATTGACAAGGGACTTCAGATAGATTCCGTTTTTCCGGATTTGCGGAAGTCTTTTGACACTCGTATTGAAATTGCGTGCTTATGGAATATCGTCTCAGTTATGTGACTGGATTTGTGATTTCCTGTCAGAGAGGTCACGGTTCGCAATAACTGACGGAAAGTCATCAAGTAAAACAGAAGTGATTTCTGGCGTTCCCCAAGGTAGTGTTATAGGCCCTTTGCTGTTCCTTATCTATATAAACGATTTGGGAGACAATCTGAGCAGCCGTCTTCGGTTGTTTGCAGATAACGCTGTCGTTTATCGACTAATAAAGTCATCAGAAGATCATGACAAACTGCAGAACGATTCAGAAAAAATACCTGAATGGTGCGAAAAGTGGCAGTTGACCCTGAATAACGAAAAGTGTGAGGTCATCCACTTGAGTGCTAAAAGGAACTCGTTAAACTTCAGTTACACGATAAATCAGTCTAATTTAAAAGCCGTAAATTCAACTAAATACTTAGGTGTTACAATTACGAACAACTTAAATTGGAAGGAACACACAGAAAATGTTGTGGGGAAGGCTAACCAAAGACTGCGTGTTATTGGCAGGACACTTAGAAAATGTAACATAACTATTAAGGAGACTGCCTACACTACGCTTGTCCGTCCTGTTTTAGAATACTGCAGCGCAGTGTGGGATCCTTACCAGGTAGGACTGACGGAGTACATCGAAAAAGTTCAAAGAACGGCAGCACGTTTTGTATTATTGCGAAATATGGGGGAAAGTGTCAGAGAAATGATACAGGATTTGGGCTGGAAATCGTTAACAGAAAGGCGTTTTTCGTTGTGACGGAATCTTCTCACGAAATTCCAATCACTAACTTTCTCCTCCGAATGCGAAAATATTTTGTTGACGCCGACCTACATAGGGAGGAACGATCACCACGATAAAATAAGGGAAATCAGAGCTCGTACGGGAAGATATAGGTGTTCATTCTTTCCGCATGCTATACGTGATTGGAATAATAGGGAATTGTGAAGGTGGTTCGATGAACCCTATGCCAGGCACTTAAATCTGATTTGCAGAGTAGAAATAGAAGGAAATGTGGAGGGTAAATATTGCAGAGGGAGATTAGAGCTTGGTATAGTAATCAGGTTCAAATTATGCGGAGATAAAGAGGTTTGCACAGGTATATAGGGTGTACATAAAGTCCGGGAACACTTTCAATTATTTATTGCACAAGAACTAAACAAAGTACATATGTCATACATATTGCATCCCGCACTTAATGTACACCCTGTACTAGAGCGGAGAGCTGCCTCAAACCAGTCTGACTGAAGACCACAACAACAGCAACAACAATAACAACCAATCCGTTCAGCATGTGTTTGTAAGTAATATGATACGTTTAGTCCGCCGCTCTGGGTAACCGCGCGGTCTTCGGGCGCTTTGCCAAGGTTCGCGCGGCTTCTACCGTCGGAGGTTCCCTCGGGAATGGGTGTGTGTGTTGTGCTTAGGGTAAGTTAGATTAAGTTATATTAAGTAATGCGTAAGCCTAGGGACCGATGAACTTAGCAGTTTGGTGCAGTAGGAACTTACCACAAATTTCCAAAAATACGTTTAGTTGACGTCCCGCGTGGGCGAAAGAAGCGAGTGACGTCTTGCGACCTCTTGCTGCGGCAGGTACTCATTGACTACAAGCGGTAGCATCGGTCGGCTGATTGGGTGTCCTGCAACCGAGCTACGAATTTCTTCGACAGCTTGAGCCGTCTGACTGACGTACTTGGCATCGAAAAGCCGAAGAATTGTACGAGAACACGGCTACAAAATTAGCCTTAACAAGGAAAATCAAAGTAGCCTTAATAAGGACAACCTAGTGAAAGAGGAACTAAAACTAAACTAAACTAAACTCCGTCCGAGGAGGCCTTGGAAGGCTCAATGGAACCGACCAGCCGCCGTGTCATCCTCAGACTACAGGCGTCACTGGATGCGGATATGGAGGGGCATGTGGTCTGCACCCCGCTCTCCGGGCCGTAAGTCACTTTACGAGACCGGCGGCCGGCCGCGGTGGTCTCGCGGTTCTAGGCGCTCAGTCCGGAGCCGCGCGACTGCTACGGTCGCAGGTTCGAATCCTGCCTCGGGCATGGATGTGTGTGATGTCCTTAGGTTAGTTAGGTTTAAGTAGTTCTAAGTTCTAGGGGACTGATGACCTAAGATGTTAAGTCCCATAGTGCTCAAGGCCATTTGAACCATTTTTGAAAGACCGGCGCCGCTACTTCTCAATCAAGTAGCTTCTCAGTTTGCTTCACAAGGGCTGAGTGCACCCCGCCTGCAAAAGCGTTCGGCAGACCGGATGGTCAGCCATCCAAGTGCTAATCCAGCCCGACACCGCTTAATTTCGGTGATCTGACGAAAGTCGGTGTTACCACTGTGGTAAGGCCGTTGACACAAAGAGGAATGTTGTACACAAAATATATGAAGAGTGGCTCCTTCACAATGAATTTCGCTATTTTTTCCCAGCTTTAGACAATCCACACCGAAATTTGACTATCTGAGCATTTAAAAAATACTGCTGTAGCTATTTTCCGTAGAAAGTACATTAACATCAAACGCTGCGTTATAGTATTTATTTAGGTTGCAAATGCTCTTCGCCTTTTATGTTAGAGGCATTAGAAGTAGATTTTTCTTTTGCTGCTCGTCTATCCTATCAAATTCGTTGGTACAAAAATTGGTCATTATTCTCTTCGAATTATTTTGAAGTTCTTGCCTTATCAGCAATAAAGTGTTTCATAGCACTCGCTCATAATAAGCGAAATACGATACGTAAGAAACGAAAATATCTCGACGTGAAGACGTGACGGTACTCCGTGAGTAGAAGTGAGCTTTCTAGACTATGTTGAGATAAAAGGAGCCGTGGATTTCGACAGAACAGACGCGCAATAAAAGCAAATTCACTTAACACAGAAAGACTTGTAAAGGTAAATAAACATAGTGTAGAACGAAAAAAACGTTTGAATTTAAAAACTTACATCTAATAAAATTTATAGAAACGTGTTTGTTATCTGATCACAAAAGTTTCAGCGACGAATGAGTATCAGAGTATCAGAATAAAGTCGAGTATTGCAGTAAGGTAAGTTACAATTTGTTGCGCTGTAAATAAATTTGTACCACAAATGCCCCTTTCCACTTTTCATCTAGTAATATCAGTACATTAGAATTTTATTGTATTGGTGTATTTTATGTTCTGTGCAGTTATTTAAATACTGAAGATATTCCCAAGCGCCATGAAAAACTATTACATATTTAATAAATTTACATTGCGAATGGCTAATAAACTTACAACTGAAAGACCTTTTTCTTTTCTGCTGGAGGTGATTATAAGATAAAGATTTTTCATTTTTTTGATGGAATGCAAACTATGATAGTTTCAGATATTTGTAACGTCTGAAAGTATTGTAATCAGTTTAAAAGCGGAAAAAATTAAAGTAAATTTAGATAAATATTTCCAAGAAATGACGGAATTTGATCAACCTCATGTAACTTTTTTTCTGGACAGCAACGAAAAGCACGTTATTCACATCACTAACAGAGTGAGAAATAAAATTCCCTCTATTTCAGTCCAAGAAAATCGACAGTGGCTAATGCGTCTCTCTTTTTTTCAGCACTTATTTTGTTGTTCAATGGAAGGCTAGGATTATTTTCTAGAACTGAAAGTTCATACAGTTTGAACACCAAAATCACGTGATTTTTTTTACATCTCATTATGCTGTACAGTATGCATTAAAATTCTGGCAGTTTCAGCTTACATCACTTTTGGTGGATCTTCCTGAGTAACAGTTGTCTCCTTTGTGTGTTAGATAAGGCTTGCCTTGAATTCTTAGCTCAGTATTCACCTTTATGTTTCTCATCTGCCTCCCCTTTCCATCGTAGAGCATTTTACACAAAAGATTCATGTCTAAATATCTAATATGAAGTAAAACGTTAAAAAAAACCGCTTTTTGCTTGTTGGAAAGTATCGAGAAACAGGTTAAACATATTTACTAGAGTGTTTAGAGACGCTTTGCACATTCAGCGTTCCTCGTGTCACGAACAAATCAACTTTCACACTGCTAAACCTAGTGGAGGTATTTTTAAATTTCAGGGAGGTTTTTCTGGTACTTCCAACCTTTCTCGAGTTAGGAGCCTTGGCACATTCAGCTATTTACAAGGAGAAGGAATCGAAAATATTCAATTTTTTGCACTTTCAGAGTTTTCCATTTCCAGTCTTCAGTTCAGTTCTTAGTGCTTTCTGTAACAGAGAGTTCGTAAACTACAGAGTGGTCAGCGACCGGTCCCTTAGCTGTTCAACGCCGAGTCAGAGTCTTCCGGCTGGAATGAGGCCAGGAAGAGTCACAGCGGTGCACAGAAGCTGAGGCCAGGAGTCGGCGAGTGCTGCGTCAGCGCTGTGTGTGCGTGTGTGTCGTCCCAGCCCTCCGCCCTTCCTTCCATCCTGTTGGCTGTCCACGGCGGCAGGTCGCTTTCAGTTCCACGGAGCGTGCGCCGTCACTGACGGAATGCTGAATGCGACTGGTTTTGACACGTTGATGCCCACCGGGCCGCCGTCTAACTTTTAATGGAAACACAATCTTGCTTATCCGTTGCTGATTCCAAACTAGGTCGGCTGTCCCTGATTCCTCCCCTAGCTCCATCTTCAGTAACAGGGAGATACCCGTACCAAGGTAGGCCGACATACTGATGTCAGGTCGCCTCCTTCTTGAGGTACAGAAGCGACTCACAGATACAGATGGCGGTTACCGTCGAAACAACTTGTTTTCGATTATATCTTTTTTTCACGCCAGATTACTCTAACTCTCAAAACATATCAAAATAACTACTTTCTGGAATAACCGATTTTCGGTTTTTTACTCCTTTTATTTTCTTTAATGCCGGCCGCAGTAGCCGAGCGGTTCTAGGCGCTGCAGTCTGGAACCGCGCGACCGCTACGGTCCCAGGTTCGAATCCTGCCTCGGGCATTGATGTGTGTGATGTCCTTAGGTTAGTTAGGTTTAAGTAGTTCTAAGTTCTAGGGGACTGATGACCTCAGAAGTTAAGTCCCATGGTGCTCAGAGCCATTTGAACCATTTCAAAGACAAAGACTGAAAAATTTTGACTCAGTTTCAAGATAAATATCCTCAAAATATTGAATAGGCAAATAGGAGAAAATTTAATCTATCCACCATTCACTGCATTTCTCTCAAAGTGAAAACTGGTTGATGAACTTTGTTCTTCTTGTTAATTTGTCTGTTTTCAAGGGCTACAGGGGGAGAAAGGCATATTATGTAGACAATGGCAGCAGATCAGCTACGCAGGAGTAGCTGGCCACTGTTCGCGAACAGCTGAACGTGTTGATGGCCGCAGTCAGCCGTCTTCAGGCTGCTGCCTCGGAGTGTAGCGGCAGTGGGAAGTCTGGTGCGTCGCATGGTACACCCCAGGTGTTACATGCTTCACCCACTGTCCCTGCTGTCGAGACATCTTCGCGCGTACCGGGCGCGGTTGGGCCACCCTCTCCCCAAGGGGAGTGGCGGGTTCAGCGGCGTTCGCGGCGCACGAGGCGGAGGGTCAATGTGGAGGCTGGCCGTGTGGCATCGCCCGCTCTGTCTGTGAGTGGACATGTGGCCGCTCCTTCAGCAAGGTCCGAGCACGCACACAGGGGGAGGGGTTTATTAGTTATTGGGAGCTCCAACGTTAGGCAAGTGATGGAGCCCCTTATAGAAAAAGCGGAAAGGTCGGGGAAGAAGGCCAGTGTTCACTCTGTCTGCTTGCCGGGGGGTCTCATCCGAGATGTGGAGGAGGCCCTGCCGGCGGCGATAGAGAGCACTGGGTGCACCCGATTGCAAATTGTTGTTCATGTTGGCACCAATGACTCCCGCAGTCTGGGTTCAGTTCGTACACTCGGTTGGCGGAATTGTGAAGGCGGGAAGCCTCACTCCGGGGGGGGGGGGGGGGGAGGTGGAATCAGAGCTAACTATTTGTAGTATCGTTTCCAGAATCGATCGCGGTCCTCTGGTTTGGAGCCGAGTAGAAGGCTTAAACCAGAGGCTGAGACGATTCTGCGGAAATCTGGGGTGCAAATTTCTCGACCTCCGCTATCGGGTGGAGAAATGTAGGGTCCCCCTGAATAGGTCAGGCGTGCACTACACGCAGGACGCGGCTACAAGGGTAGCGGAGTACGTGTGGAGTGCACATGTGGGTTTTCTAGGTTAGAGAATTCCCTCCCTAGACCCGCCAAGACGCCTCCTGAGACGCGGCAAGGCAGGACTAGGCAAAATAACAATGTTAATGTGCTAATAGTAAACTGCAGGAGCGTCTATAGAAAGGTCCCAGAACTGCTCTCATTAATAAATGGTCACAATGCCCATATAGTACTAGGGACAGAAAGTTGGCTGAATCCAGACGTAGACAGTAATGAAATTCTAAACTCAGATTGGAATGTATACCGCAGAGACAGGCTGGACAGTGAAGGAGGAGGCGTGTTTATAGCAATAAGAAGTTCAATAGTATCGAAGGAAATTGACGGAGATCCAATATGTGAAATAATTCGGGTGAAGGTCACGGTTAAAGCAGGCTCAGACATGATAACTGGATATCTCTATAGGCCCCCTGGCTCAGCAGCTGTTGTGGCTGAGCACCTGAAGGATAATTTGGGAAATATTTCGAGTAGATTTCCCCACCATGTTATAGTTCTGGGTGGAGATTTTAATTTGCCGGATATAGACTGGGAGACTCAAATGTTCATAACTGGTGGCAGGGACAAAGAATCGAGTGAAATTTTTTTAAGTTCTTTATCTGAAAACTACCTTGAGCAGTTAAATAGAGAACCGACTGGTGGCGATAACATATTAGACCTTCTGGTGACAAACAGACCCGAACTATTTGAAACAGTTAACGCAGAACAAGGAATCAGCGATCATAAAGCGGTTACTGCATCGATGATTTTTGAGTCAAAATTTTTCAGTCTTTGTCCGATATCTAAATTTATTACAGGAAATGGTTCAAATGGCTCTGAGCACCATTGGACTTTACTTCTGAGGTCATCAGTCCCATAGAACTTAGAACTACTAAAACTAACTAACCTAAGGACATCACACACATCCATTTCTGAGGCAGGATTCGAACCTGTGACAGTAGCAGTTGCGCGTTTCCAGACTGAAGGGCCTAGAACCACTCGGCCATAGCGGCTGGCAGGCGTTAACTAAGTTATGTTTTAGATGAAAGACTTGCATGTTTAAAGTTGCTTATTTATTCAGTTCTGAGTGAAACTGCCGAGGTGTCACTTATTGTCTGCAATTCAGTTATGTCATCGTTCAGTTTGTCTTCGGTCTGGTCCACGATATGCTTAACATCGGAAGCATTTTATTGTAATCACATTACTATAATCTCACGAAATTTGCATTAACGTAAGTTGGCTTGTGCCATTTGATTTGTATACCATGGATGACTGTCATTCAACTGTTATTCATGGTATAACAATCCCGTGAAAGTTCAATTAGTGTAAATCGTCTGCTGCCGTTTGAAGTGTAACGACAAGCTGTTCAGAAAATGTTTATTTAATGCAAGTTTGTCCCTTTTATTTTTTCATTGTGTCTGTATCAGAATTATTGTCTCAAGGGTGAACTTCTGGCTGCTTAGGTACATCTACATCTACGTTTATACTCCGCAAGCCACCCAACGGTGTGTGACGGAGGGCTCTTTACGTGCCTCTTTCATTACCTCCCTTTCCTGTTTCAGTCGCGTATAGTTCGCGGGAAGAACGACTGCCGGAAAGCCTCCATGCGCCCTCGAATCTCTCTAATTTTACATTCGTGATCTCCTCAGGAAGTATAAGTAGGGGAAAGCAATATATTCGATACCTTATCCAGAAACGCACCTTCTCGAAACCTGGAGAGCAGGCTACACCGCGATGCAGAGCGCCTCTCTTGCAGGATGCCACTTGAGTTGGTTAAACATCTCCGTAACGCTATCACGCTTACCAAATAACCCTGTGACGAAAAGCGCCGCTCTTCTTTGCATCTTCTCTATCTGCTATGTCAACCCGACCTCGTACGGATCCCACACTGATGAGCAACGCTCAGGTATAGGTCGAACGAGTGTTTTGTAGGCCACCTCTTTTGTTGATGGACTACATTTTCTAAGGAGTCTCCCACTGAATCTCAATCTGGCACCCACCTTACCAACAATTAATTTTATCTGATCATTCCACTTCAAATCGTTCCGTACGAGTACTCTGCTACCAGTGTTTGTTCCGCTATCATATAGTCATACAATAAAGGATCCTTCTTTCTATGTATTTGCAATACATTACATTTGTCTATATTAAGGGTCAGTTGCCACTCATTGCAAGAAGTGTCTATCCGCTGCAGCTCTTCCTGCATTTCGCTGCAATTTTCTAATGCTGCAACTTCTCTGTATACTACAGCATCATCCGCGAAAAGCCGCATTGAACTTCCGACACTATCTACTAGGTCATTTATATATATTGTGAAAAGCAATGGTCCCATAACACTCTCATGTGGCACGCCAGAGATGATTACTTTAAAGTCTGGTAACGCCGCCGCCACGTAGCGCTCTGTATGAAAATCACTGGCTGTGCCGTGAGCAATCTGTGGCTGGTTTGCATTGTTGTCTGCCATTGCAGTGTTGGACAGCGGCAGCTGGATGCTAACAGCACGTAGCGTTGCGCAGTTGGAGGTGAGCCGCCAGCAGTGGTGGACGTGGGGAGAAAGATGGCGGAGTTTTGAAATTTGTAAGAATTGGTGTCATGAACTGATATATATATTATGACTATTAAGGTAAATACATTGTTTGTTCTCTATTAAAATCTTTCATTTGCTAACTGTGCTATCAGTAGTTAGTGACTTCCGTAGTTTGAATCTTTTAGTTAGCTGGCAGTAGTGGCGATCGCTGTATTGCAGTAGTTCGAGTAACGAAGATTTTTGTGAGGTAAGTGATTTGTGAAACATATAGGTTAATATTAGTCAGGGCCATTCTCTTGTAGGGATTACTGAAAGTCAGATTGCGTTGTGCTAAGAAAATATTGTGTGTCAGTTTAAGCACAGTTTTGTATAATTTTTCAAAGTGGACGTTTCATAAACTCTTCAATCCAACCACACAGCTGGTCTGATATTCCGTAGGCTCTTACTTTGTTTATCAGGCAACAGTGCGGAACTGTATCGAACGCCTTCCGGAAGTCAAGGAAAATGGCATCTACCTGGGAGTCTGTATCTAATATTTTCTGGGTCTCATGAACAAATAAAGCGAGTTGGGGCTCACACGATCGCTGTTTCCGGAGTCCATGTTGATTCCTACAGAGTAGATTCCGGTTTTCCAGAAGTGACATGATACGCGAGCAAAAAACATGTTCTAAAATTCTACAACAGATCGATGTCAGAGATATAGGCCTATCGTTTTGAGCATCTGCTCGACGACCCTTGTTGAAAACTGGAACTACCTGTGCTCTTTTACAACCATTTGGAACCTTCCGTTCCTCTAGAGACTTGCGGTACACGGCTGTTAGAAGGGGGGCAAGTTCTTTCGCGTACTCTGTGTAGAATCGAATTGGTATCCCGTCAGGTCCAGTGGACTTTCCTATGTTGAGTGATTTCAGTTGCTTTTCCATTTCTTGGACACTTATTTCGACGTCAGCCATTTTCTCGTTCGTGCGAGGATTTGGAGAAGGAACTACAGTGCGGTCTTCCTCTGTGAAACAGCTTTGGAAAAAGGTGTTTAGAATTTCATCTTTACGCGTGTCATCCTCTGTTTCAATGCCATTATCACCCCAGAGTGTCTGGATATGC
Source organism: Schistocerca gregaria (assembly GCF_023897955.1). Classification (NCBI taxonomy): domain Eukaryota; kingdom Metazoa; phylum Arthropoda; class Insecta; order Orthoptera; family Acrididae; genus Schistocerca; species Schistocerca gregaria. The sequence goes on from NC_064922.1 coordinate 225,414,178, forward strand.
TGTTTCGATCCACTTACTGATTTAAGGTAAGACTAGAACTTCCTAGGATTTTCTGTCAAGTCGGTACATAGAATTTTACTTTCGAATTCACTGAACGCTTCACGCATAGTCCTCCTTATGCTAACTTTGACATCGTTTAGCTTCTGTTTGTCTGAGAGGTTTTGGTTGCGTTTAAATTTGCAGTGAAGCTCTCTTTGCTTTCGTAGTAGTTTCCTAACTTTGTTGTTGAACCACGGTGTGTTTTTCCCGTCCCTCACCGTTTTACTCGGCACGTACCTGTATGCGTTTTAGCATTTTACGATTGCCTTGAACTTTTTCCATAAACACTCAACACTGTCAGTGTCGGAACAGAAATTTTCATTTTGGTCTGCCAGATAGTCTGAAATCTGCCTCCTATTACTCTTGCTAAACAGATAAACCTTCCTCCCTTTTTTTATATTCCTATTTACTTACATATTCAGGGATGCTGCAACGGTCTTATGATCACTGTTCTGCGCTTACAGAGTCGAAAAGTTCGAGTCTGTTTGTTATCAGTAGGTCCAAGATGTTATCTCCACAAGTCGGTTCTCTGTTTAATTGCTCGACGTGGTTATCTGATAACTACTCATTTTGCAAACTTGTTCATTATAATTCTTACTTGAATTAATCGTCTACAAAAGGTGAATGAAGTTCTCCCTACCCGAAGGTCCACTCCTTCCATTTAATCCTTGGTGGGTGTTTTATGAGGCGTCGATGTATCCACTTATCAGTTGTAAACGTCAAAGGACATGAAAGGGGAGCTGTAGTTAAAAAGGGGAAGAGACAGCTATCGCTAGCGTTGTTCAGTCTACACTTTGAGCACAAGACACCGAAAGTAGTAGATGAGTTTTGTTATTTGGCCGAAGTAGAGACGATGTAAAATGGACGCACGCAATAGGAAGAAAATACTTCCAGAAAACGAGGCGTTTTGTAGCACCTTATATGAACTGCAGTTTGGGAATTCTTTTCTGGAGGTAGTTGCCTGGAGCACAGTCTGGTTTGGAAGCGAAATTTGGACGACAGCAGTTCAGAAAAGAAGGCAGGCTTTTGAAGTGTAAAGAATGCTACAGATTGAATTGGTAGATCGGATAAGATATGAGGTGGTACGGAGCCGAACTGAAGAATAAAAGAAATTTCAGTCACAAACTTTACTAAAAGTAGCGACCGATTGACAGGACACTTTCTCAGGCATCAATTATCAGTTTGATAGTGGACGGAATTGTGAGGATGTGGTCAAAAGTTTAGAGGGAGATCAAGGCTTGAACACGGGAAATATCTTCCAATGTATGTATGTATTACATGGTATGTATTAATAATTAAGAATCCGGACATCCATCAGCTGTACAATGTAATGGCGACAATGAAAATCTGTGCCGGCCTGGGATTCGAACCTGGATTTCCAGCATTTCGCGAGCATCCGCCTTATCATTTGGCTATCCGAACACGCTTCACAGCCAGACCCAAGCTTCCGTATATCTCAACCATGTGTCTACAGCCTGAACTCGTCCATTCATTATGTATATTCCCGTATAGGGGAGTCTTTTTTTTTTTTTTGTTAATTTGAAAGTCGCTTGCCCAGTGTCGGCGGATATATACGATATTGCGATGCCTGCGGTGGTCAGAAGTTCGATGCAGTGTTCATTCGGACATTCACGCTTGTCCAAAGGAACAGGCGTTTACATACTTCTGAACAACTCAGGAACTACAATATGGCATGTATCACAAACGTATGTAGGTTGCAGTAGTTACGCAGAAATAAAGAAAAACTAAGTTTAGGGTTTAAAGTCCCGTCGACATCAATGTCGGAAAGAACTTAATGGAGAGGGAAATCGGGTGGACATTTTCAAAGGAATCTTTCCAGCATTTGCCTGAAGCGATTTAGGGAGATTACGAAAAATCTACATTTGAGTGGCAGGACGTGTATATGAATTGTCATCCTCCAAAAACGCGAGTCCTGTGTGCTAACCACTGCGTCACATCGCTCTAAAGGCTTGCGCCTGCCAGAGTGGCCGAGCGGTTCTAGGAGCTTCAGTCTGGAACCGCGTGGCCGCTACGGTCGCAGGTTCAAATCCTGCCTCGGGCATGCATGTTGACCTCAGAAATTAAGTCCCATAGTGCTCAGAGCCATTTGAACCATTTTTTTCTAGAGGCTTGCGCTGGATAGACAATGATGGTGAACTACATCTTCGGGGTGAAGACGACCGTAACAGGACGAAAAAAATATAACTACAACTAAATTTAATAATCGAAGGACGTATCTGCTCTTGACTTCATCTCTGTTCTCCGAGAATGTACCACAATACGTTGTTGGGTGCCGGTGGCTGTTTGTTAACTCCGGTAGCCCAGCAGTTGACCTGAGCATTTACACAAACACAGTCGCCACTGGGAGGCGACGAATTTCCTCGCTGGGCACTTTGCAACAGCTCTTCATTTTCTTTTGTGTCCTTAAAGGGCTTTTGTGTGGAACACAGCAGATGCCTTTCAAAGTGACCGAGCGTCTCGGAGACGCGGCCCTAAAAGCACCTGCGGTTTTATGAGAAGAGCCTGTCTGGGGAGGGGGGGGGGGGGGTAGGGGGAGAAGTGGGGGGTGAGAAAGAAGAGGGAGAGGGAGGGAGCGCGGCACAAAGGTGGCTCCCTCCCCTGTCGTTTCTCATCACACATCTCGCCTCCACCCTTGCTCAGATTCGGAGGTAGCTGCGGCCTTTATAGCCCCACTTCCCTTCAATGTTCTCTCATTATTAGGAAATTAGATTGCACTAAAACTTTCTGAAAGTGTAACAGATCTTTAGGTGGCATAAACTCGATGTTTATTTATGGACTAACTTAGCTCTCGCTGCAACGCTCGCGTAAACTGCACGGTCTGCACAGATTTTTTTTCTGTTCTTTGATCAATCTGTGTGTTGTTCACAGATTGCAACATGATCTGAACCTCTGACGCTGATTAAGGCCATAGAAGCATAGTCTTTTCCGAATGTACTTCTGACAAAAATGCGAATCTGATAGCAGGAGTCTGAGGGTTTTGTTAATCCTGCTTTGAGTTCTTGTGGTGATATTTCCATAGAAACTTTCATCCCCCTAACACTTAAATTTTTATCCCCTATTTCATCCCCTTAGGGGATGGATTTCGAAAAAAATACTGAAATATATTTTTTGTTTCCTTCCGAGAAATGAAATACCAGTTTTCGTAGATCTAGCTTAGTATTTTAATAATGATTTATTTTCAAAATAACTTTCACCCACTATTTTAGCACTTGGTGGCTAAATTTCCAAAAATACTGAAACACATATATTTTTAACATTAACTGAATGACGGCCTGAAAAGTTGAAAGCAGGTTCGTGACCAAATAAATACAATTTTTTTGGAACATTAGAAGTGTTTTTCTTTACAATATTACACATTTTTTATTTCTCATTGATACAACAAATACCAGTTTTTGTAGTTATAGGTCCAAAATTACCTCAATAGCCACATATTATCAAAAATGCTTTCATCTCTATTTCTCCCCCTAAGAAGTGGAATTTCGAACTATCCATTCTTAAACGATGCCTAAGAGTATGAGAGCCACACTCTCCCTAAATTTCAAGTTTTTATTCTTGGCGTTTTGGGTGGGGAATGATGAATCGGTGAATCAGTCTGCTCCTATTTCACCCCCTTAGCGTTTAATTTCAAAAACCGGTGAAAAACGTATGTTTTCATTTCCAACCGAGAAGCAAAATACCAGTTGTCAAAGATCTAGATTTAAAAATGATTTCACAGTGAAATATTTTCATAAGACATTTCAACCTATATTTCACCCTTATGTGATGAATTTAGAAAAATAATGACATGTATACTTTTTTATTCACAATAGAGAAGCCAAATACAGATTTTGGTAGATTTAGCTTCAATAATACTTTCATAATGAGATTTATCATGAAACATTTCTTCCCCTATTTCACTCTGTTAGGGGGCGAATATACAAAAAAAAATGAAACACGTATTTTTTATTTGTTATCGAGAAGCCGAACGCCAATTTTCACATATGTATCTTCAAAAATACTTTGCTAGTTCTTTAATAAAGATTTACTGGAAAAAAGATCACCCACTATTGCGCCTACATAAGGGCTAAATTTCCAGAAATTCCGATACATGTACACTCCTGGAAATTGAAATAAGAACACCGTGAATTCATTGTCCCAGGAAGGGGAAACTTTATTGACACATTCCTGGGGTCAGATACATCACATGATCACACTGACAGAACCACAGGCACATAGACACAGGCAACAGAGCATGCACAATGTCGGCACTAGTACAGTGTATATCCACCTTTCGCAGCAATGCAGGCTGCTATTCTCCCATGGACACGATCGTAGAGATGCTGGATGTAGTCCTGTGGAACGGCTTGCCATGCCATTTCCACCTGGCGCCTCCGTTGGACCAGCGTTCGTGCTGGACGTGCAGACCGCGTGAGACGACGCTTCATCCAGTCCCAAACATGCTCAATGGGGGACAGATCCGGAGATCTTTCTGGCAAGGGTAGTTGACTTACACCTTATAGAGCACGTTGGGTGGCACGGGATACATGCGGACGTGCATTGTCCTGTTGGAACAGCAAATTCCCTTGCCGGTCTAGGAACGGGAGAACGATGGGTTCGATGACGGTTTGGATGTACCGTGCACTATTCAGTGTCCCCTCGACGATCACCAGAGGTGTACGGCCAGTGTAGGAGATCGCTCCCCACACCATGATGCCGGGCGTTGGCCCTGTGTGCCTCGGTCGTATGCAGTCCTGATTGTGGCGCTCACATGCACGGCGCCAAACACGCATACGACCATCATTGGCACCAAGGCAGAAGCGACTCTCATCGCTGAAGACGACACGTCTCCATTCGTCCCTCCATTCACGCCTGTCGCGACACCACTGGAGGCGGGCTGCACGATGTTGGGGCGTGAGCGGAAGACGGCCTAACGGTGTGCGGGACCGTAGCCCAGCTTCATGGAGACGGTTGCGAATGGTCCTCGCCGATACCCCAGGAGCAACAGTGTCCCTAATTTGCTGGGAAGTGGCGGTGCGGTCCCCTACGGCACTGCGTAGGATCCTACGGTCTTGGCGTGCATCCGTGCGTCGCTGCGGTCCGGTCCCAGGTCGACGGGCACGTGCACCTTCCGCCAACCACTGGCGACAACATCGATGTACTGTGGAGACCTCACGCCCCACGTGTTGAGTAATTCGGCGGTACGTCCACCCGGCCTCCCGCATGCCCACTATACGCCCTCGCTCAAAGTCCGTCAACTGCACATACGGTTCACGTCCACGCTATCGCGGCATGCTACTAGTGTTAAAGACTGCGATGGAGCTCCGTATGCCACGGCAAACTGGCTGACACTGACGGCGGCGGTGCACAAATGCTGCGCAGCTAGCGCCATTCGACGGCCAACACCGCGGTTCCTGGTGTGTCCGCTGTGCCGTGCGTGTGATCATTGCTTGTACAGCCCTCTCGCAGTGTCCGGAGCAAGTATGGTGGGTCTGACACACCGGTGTCAATGTGTTCTTTTTTCCATTTCCAGGAGTGTATTTCTTTATTTCTGATGGAGAAACCAAACACCAATCTTCATAGGTCTAGCTTCAAAAGAGTCTTAAAAGCAACATACTTTCAATAAAACCTTTCATCGCCTATTTCATCACCTAAGCGCTGGAATTTCGAAAAATCCCTTCTTAAACGACGCCTACAGTATAAGATCAACGCTCTCTGCAATTTCAAGTTCCTATCGTTAGTGGTTTGGGCTGGACGATGATGAGGCAGTGAGTGAATCAGTCGGATGGGACATTGTCTTAAAATTGTACGTATACAGAGATGACCTACGAGGTAGTTTACTTTCCATTAAGGAGCTAGTTTTACGCTGCCAGCTAAGTCTCCCAATACAGTGCTACTGTTTTTGTTATTTCTTCGTTTTTATAACACCATACATTCTTCTAAACCTGTTTTACATTTTCTAAAATCAGAAACATATCGTCTATTGTTTTGGTGTAAAACACCTAATTTTGAATAAAGGTGTTCCAATCATGTGGAGACGTCGTGACTGTTCTGCGTTGTCGCAACAATTCTTGTTTCCTGAGACAATCACAACTGGATTTTTGCATTATCATTTTTAGCCATGTGGAACAGTCATCTTTATACCAATGTGCAAAACAACAGTCTTAGCCTCACAGAGAATCTTGCACTGGTAGTCAGGTTGTGAATGAGATTATGACTACTATGTTGAACGTTCATTTGAAGATGACCGTTTGATGAGCTTGAAATAGGAAAGCAAAACTCGTAATGTAAGGGACTACAGGTTGTTTTAGTAAATGTTTGTTTAGGTACAGGTTATGCAGCATGTCAATGTAATACACTGAAAAGCCAAAGAAACTGGTACACCTGCCTGATATCGTGTAGGGGCCCAGCGAGTACGCAGAAGTGCTCGACATGACATGACATGGACTCGACTAACGTACGAAGTAACGCTGGATGGAACTAATACCATGAATCCTGCAGGACTACCTATAAATCCATGAGAGTACGCGGGGGTGGAAATCTCTTCTAAACAGCAAGTTGCAAAGCATCCCAGACATGCTCAATGATGTTCATGTCTGGGGAGTACGGTGGCCAGTTGAAGTGTTTAAACTCATAAGAGTGTTCCTCGACCCATTATGTAGCAACTGTCGACGTGTGGGGTGTCGCATTGCCCTGCTGGGATTTCCAAAGTCCGTTGGAACGCACAACGGAGCTGAATGGATGCAGGTGATCAGACGGGATGCTTAAGTAATGTCAAACGCCAAAGTTCTATGTAGACGTCTTAGCGGTCCTATATCACTCCAACTGCACATGCCCCACACTATTACAAAGTCTCCACCAGATTGAACAGTCCCCTGCTGACATTCAGGGTCCTCCATCCGCTCGGTACAATTTGAAACGAGACTAGCCCGATCAGGCAATATGTTTCCAGTCATTAACAGTCCAATTTCGGTGTTGACGGGCCCAGGCGATACGTAACGCTTTGTCTCGTGAAGTCAGAAAGGGTACACGAGTGTGCCTTATGCTCCGAAAGTCCATATCTATGATATTTCGTTGAATGGTTCGCACGCTGACATCTGTCGATCGCCCAACATTGAAATCTGCAGAAATTAGTGGAAGGGTTGCAGTTCCATCACGCTGAACGATTCTCTTCAGTGGTCTTTGGTCCCGTTCTTTAGGACCTTTTCCCGGCCGCAGCGATGTCGGAGATTCGATGTTTTATCGGATTCTTGATATTCACGGTACACTCGTGGAATGGTCGTATGGGAAAATCCCCGCTTCATCGCCACCTCGGAGATGCTGTGTCCCATCATTCGTGCGAGTAACCAATCTAACAACTGCGCCAAACACTTGTATATAGGCATTGCCGATCGCAGCGCCGTATTCTGCCTGTTTAAATGTCTCTGTATTTCCATACGCACGCCTATACTAGTTTTTTTTGGCACTTCAGTGTATAACTACATATTTAATATGCAGGGTGAAAAGTGTTTAAACCGACAAACTCTGGGAGGTTGTAGGGCACATCAAAACAAATATTTTTCCCTAATGTCATATTTTCCTTTGAGATGTATTTAAACCGGCAGAGCAAGATTTCTCTGGCGGAAAATTAATTAAACCAACAAACAGTCTGCCTCTGCCAATCCACGTTTCTGGGAACCGTCGGCCCAGGAATCGACGCACACAATGACTGAAATGTGCCGGCTCCCCGTCATGTTGGAACCACATGCGGTGTCTTGTAGGGAGCGGGACGTCTTCCAGCAATTTTGGCAGTGCTCTGTAGAGAAAATTCCAATATTGCCTGCCAATTAATGGCCTATGTAGAAGATACGGCCCAATTAAACAATCCCCAACACCAACAGCCGACACATTAACGAAGAACTACACTTGATGAGCGCTAGTAACTGTGACATGTGGATTACCCTCACTCTAAACATGCGAATTGTGCATGTTGAAGACTCCATCACGCCCGAACGTTACTTCCTCGTTAAACAACACAGAGGATGGAAATGTAGGATGCATTTCACACTGTTCCAGGTACCACTGCGAAAACTGTGCTCTGGGTGGATAATCAACTGTTTCCAGGTTGTGGACACGCCGTAAGTGAAATGGACGTAACAATTGCTCTCGAAGGACTGTTCTTACATTCGTCTGATTCGTCCCTATGTTACGTGCAATTGCACGAGTGCTGATTGAAGCATCCCGCTCCGCATGCTGCAGGACAGGTTCCACAAATTGCAGCGTTCTTACCGTGCGACGGCGTCCCTGACCAGATAATCTGCTAAATAACCCGGTCTCACGCAGACGTTGGTTCACAGCAGCAAAGATCGTATGATGCGGGATACGGCGATTAGGATATTATTGTTGATAAACCCACTGTGAAGCTCGTCCGTTGTGGTGCGCTACGTAGTACGCACCAACCGTATCAGTGTACTCACTCCAGGTGTATCGCTCCATTAGTAAACAGAGACAGTGCACTACTACACTGGTGGACAGCAGTTTCCTAGAACTGAAGACCGTAATACGGCCTCCACCGGTTTAAATAATCCTCATAGGAAAAAAATGACATAAGGCAAAAGTATTTGTTTTGATATCCCCTACAACCTCCCAGAGTTTGTCCGTTTAAATTCTTTTCGCCCTGTAGAAAGCGGAAACGTTACCAAATTCCTCGAAAAGTAAAAGGCCCTTACGTTACTATTGGCCGAACAGTGTTACAGAAGACATTTTCCAAGAGGATCAGAGATAGAACTAACGTTAATTGAAGCTACTGTACAAAAACTAACGATGATATGTATAAACGCAGTGTTCCAGCGAAGCTGGCCGACCGCCGTACAATCCTCTGCACGTAACGACATATGGATGCCTATGGAGGAGCAATGTACAAGCACACCGCTGTCTTAGCCATTGCCACTTTCCCGTATCTTAAATCCTAGCCACTATTTCTCAATCAAGTAACCCCTCCGAGTCCTTCCACTCCACTGAAGTACAGGGAATTAAACCCATTTCCTGGTCATGACTCTCGGGAACACTGACCGTTGATATTAATGACACGTAAGATGAATAAATTCTTAGAGTATTTTACCGAAGTTAACCCAGCTTTACCAGAAATGCTTAATAGTACGTCCTAGTCGATCTGGTACAAGTGAAGTCAACTTTTAGCCAGTCAGCACAGAGGGTAGACTTTATACATGTTTAATCATAATCTAGAAACAGCAAGTGTTAGTTTTCGTAACTGTGTTGGAATAGTGTGTGTGTGTGTGTGTGTGTGTGTGTGTGTACTTTATACATGTTTAATCAGAATCGAGAAACAGCAAGTGTTAGTTTTCGTAACTGTGTTGGAATAGTGTGTGTGTGTGTGTGTGTGTGTGTGTGTGTGTGTGTGTGTCTGTGTTTTAAACACTAATGAGTAACTGAATTAGGATCTAGCAGTGTGTTCCAAGAAGATGGCGCAAAGTAGAGGTATTCACTAACATCGTCTCTCGGTTTCGTTATTATGTGATCATTTCGTATGTAATGTATGCTTCAAGAAGGTAGTAAAAAGTGTTTCATGCATAGATTGCAAGTGCTGTTATCATGATAAGTGAATGAAAATAAATCTTAAATTCAGAAACGATGAATATCTGTGGAAATGACGTACATGTGCCGAAAGTTTAATAGAAATTAATTTAAAGGACTCACTAATGCTGCAGTAAAGGGAAATAACTACAGTAAGAGAATATCTGGCGGCAATGCGTTCTGAAAATGCAAGTACTATGACAGTTGGGCGGGAGGAGATAAAACTTCAATTAAATGGTGGAGCGGCTGCTTATAAGCCACACATCACGCCGGTAAATGCCAAACGACGCCTCGCTTCGTGTAAGAAGCGTAAACATTGGGCGACTGAACAGCGGAAAAACATTGTGTGGAGTGACGAATCAAGGTACACAATGTGGCGATCAGATGTCAGGGTGTGCGTATGGCGAATCCTCGCTGAACGTCATCTGTCAGCGTGTTTAGTGCCAGCAGTAAAATTTGGACGCGGTGATGTTATAGTGTGGTCGTTTTTTGTGGAGGAGGCTTGCACCCCTTGTTGTTTTGCGTGGGCGCGCCTCTCGTGGTCGTGTGGCAGCGTTCTCGCTTCCCGCGCCCGGGTTCCCGGGTTCGATTCCCGGCGGGGTCAGGTATTTTCTCTGCCTCGTGATGGCTGGATGTTGTGTGTTATCCTTAGGTCATTAGGTTTAAGTAGTTCTAAGTTCTAGGGGACTGATGACCATAGATGCTAAGTCCCATAGTGCTCAGAGCCATTTGAACCATTTATTTATTTATTTGTTTTGTTTTGCGTGGCACTATCATAGCACAGGCCTAAATCGATGTTTTAAGCACCTTCTTGCTTACCACTGTTGAAGAGCAAGAGCAATTCGGGGATGGCGGCTGCATCTTTCAACACCATCGACCACCTTTTCATAATGCAAGGCCTGTGGTAGTTACACGACAATAACATCTCTGTAATGGACAGGCCTGCACAGAGTCCTAACTTGAATCCTATTGAACACCTTTGGGATGTTTTTGGAACGCGGACTTTGTACCAGGCCTCACCGACCGACATCGATACCTCTCCTCAGTGCAGCACTCCGTGAAGAATGGGCTGCCATTCCCCAAGAAACCTTCCAGCACCTGACTGAACGTATGCCTGCGACAGTGGAAGCTGTCATCAAGGCTAAGGGTGGACTAACACCATATTGAATTCCACTGTTATCGATGGAGACCGCCGCGAACTTATAAGTCATTTTCAGCCAGGTACCCGGATACTTTTGATCACATAGTATAAGATAGGGAAAGGTGAAACGAGCCGCCACAGCTCAAGAAGCATATTAGCTTTTTTGTTCTACGACAGCAAAACTTTTCTGCTGGTGTTTAGAACTTAAGAAGTTAAGCCACAGTGGCAAACACAATATTAATGTTTAAAATATTTGGTACGAGAGGCTACAACAAATTAGTAACCGAAACAGAAGGAACTCCAGGTATCTCGAAAAACATTGAATAAAGACCATTGACTTGGAGTGTGGCGAATTTAAATGTTATTAGATTTATGTATTAATACCTTCAGTTGCTGACGGGCGTTGATATATATCAACAGGAACAGATGAAAATGTGTGCTCTGACCGGAACTCGAACCTGGGATCTCCTGCTTACATGGCAGATGCACTATCCAGCCGACCAACCAAGGGTACAGGAGATAGTGCGACTGCAGGGACTATCTGGCTCACGCCTCCCGCGAGACACAAATTCTCTCCTTATATATCTACACACTACATTCGTAGTGTCCCTACCCAACACAGTCATTACTTGTGGAAGACATTGTTACCAAGTCATGTGAGAGTTCGGGCAATGTGTGTGCATCCGCACAGAAGAGGAAGGTCATGGCCGGTATTGCCAGAACTATATACTTATATGGATATGTTGTCTGTTCTTTCGGACATGTCTCGCGGGAGGCGTGCCTGAGATTGTCTCTGAAGTCGCACAATCCTATGTGCCCTCGGTGACTCAGATGGATAGAACGTCTGCCATGTAAGCAGCATGTCCCGGTGGGGCATACGTTTTCACCTGCCCCGTTGATATATATCAACGCCCGTTATCAGCTGAAGGTATTAATATATTATTCTAATTTCTGTGGCAACTTTTTTTTTGCCAAATGTGCTCTAACTTGAGGTACAAATTGTTTGTGAAAGCAGTCAGAAAAAATTGATTGAACCATCCAAGCCCTCTTCTGGGCGTAGTATTGTGCAGCGAGAGCATTCAAATGCACGAGGTTTTCTTGATTTCCCAATCACAAGTAGGGCTAGCCTATGATTGCCGGTCGCATTTGCGCGAACCATAGCAGTGATGCGATCTTTTTGTACTTTGAAACCTGGAGCAGCTTTTTCAGAGAGTGATGCTAATGTCTTTTGTGGTAAAGTCTCCCAATGAAGCCCAGTTTCATCACAATTGTAAGCTTGCTCCCTAACAAGATTCAATTCAGCCATTTTTTCTTTAAATTGTTCCCGGAACTCAGCAATTACAGAGCTATCCGCGCTGAGTTGTTCTCCACTGATATCAAGTTGGCGAATGCCATGACGAAATTTAAACTTGTCGAGCCATCCGATACAGTACTTGCTTCAAAAGACGAGTCACCATCAAGTTTGTTGTTCATTTCAACAACCTTGGCCATTATTATAGGCCCTGAAGGTGGAATCCCCTGACTTCTTGCTTGTATAAACCATCGGTACAGTGCAGTGTCCAATTCATCATATTTTGCAGGTTTCATTGTCTTTCTTGTTCGCATATCTCCATCCATGCTCTGCATTGTTGACACATGTTGTTCTATTTTATCAGAAACATGTTTTATATCGTTAACTGTTGTTCTTCCAATACCATAAATCAGCGCTACACTTGTCGCAGTTTCGCCCTTTCTTAAGCGTTTTATAATTTCAAGTTTTTTATTAAGTCCTAAAACAACACGTTTACGTTTTTCAGACATTTTATCAAGTCACTGTGTTACACACACCTGCACTAAATACGGTAGTGTAAAATATTAGTCAATAAAGCTTCTTCAAGTGGAAAACTCGTAACACGGCACAGCCTGCTAGATACACTGCGACAATTACAGTCTTCTCGCCACAACTGGAAACCGATCCAGTGCTGATTGTTGACTCACAAGTGAGACAAAGACAAGAAAAGGGGGAGATGTGTTAGCATGTCAACTGAAGGTCATATTTTATGTACCATTCTACGGTTGGCGGGTACATTCACTTCCCACTAAAATAGAGTAAATAAACAAAGCGAACGCGTCACTGCACCTTAGAGCATTCTGTTATTATAGTATTATTATGCTGTTACAGCAGAGACTGTTAACAGAAACTGACGATTTAAAGAGTGACGATCGAGTTTTTACTGTAATGATATGTTTCTTCAACAGGTGGCAGCAGTGGCAAGGAAGTAACTGCAACATGGCCGACGTGCGTTTGAGCTTTGAAGCGCGGAAGCAGTTAATTAAGTGGTACTGGAAGTTTGAGAATGTAGCTGCGGTTCGAAGAGAGTGGAGAAGTGAGTATGGTACAGAACCACCTTCAAGGTTAACAATTACACATCTACGAGACAAATTCTAAATTCATAGAATAGTGAGTGATGTGCATAAAGGTCGATCAGGGCGACCTCGTACAGCTACAAGTGATGATTCTTCAACTGCGGTCTTGAATCTGTTTCAGCGTTCGCCTAAAAAATCTTCAAGGCAAGCGGCACGTGAGAGTAATGTAAGTGCTAGTATTGGGATATGCATTCTGAAGAAAGGCAAGTTTCGTGTGTTTGAAGCTGTTCCTTTGGCAATTGTACGCGAATATGTATTGTGCTTCTGTGCTGAGGCACCGCATCTGCCGGATTCAGTAACGATATTAGCAAAGCAAGTATTTTGTCTGCATTGTGAGAGACCCAAACACACAGCAATGTGCTGTCGCTCACTTTTCTGCACTACTTACCAGACGGTAGGTCATCTTAAATATGTCTGTCCAACAAAGTCCTAATTTTCTAACTAGATGCGCGGCCAATGCCGCAACGAGGGGTCAAACAGAATAATACACCCGGTGGGGACCGGAGAAAGTAAAGAGGTGGAACATGTTAGTTTAAGTGACATACTCGGGAACAAAGTAGTTAAGATTTTAGTTGACACAGGTGCACAAATTAGTGTATTATTTGTAGATAAAAATGATCGAAGGGTGCTACAGCCACCCCGATTCCATATCAATCGCCTTGGTGAAGAAATAATGGTCCCTGTAGGTTCGTGTTTAGTGAATCTCCAAATAGACGAGAATAAATACAGTCAAGAGATGGAAGCGGTGAGATTAAAGAAAGGTGATTTTGACATCATATTAGGGAATGATGTCAGAGACAGCGAAGGACTTGGAAGAGCAGTTGAACGGAATGGATAGTGTCTTGAAAGGAGGCTATGAGATGAACATCAACAAAAGCAAAACGAGGATAATGGAATGTAGTCGAATTACGTCGCGTGATGCTGCGGGAATAAGATTAGGAAATGAGACACTTAAAGTGGTAAAGGAGTTTTGCTATTTGGGGAGCAAAATAACTGACGATGGTCGAAGTAGAGGGGATATAAAATGTATACTGACAATGGCAAGGAAAGCGTTTCTGAAGAAGATAAATTTGTTAACATCGAATATAGATTTAAGTGTCAGGAAGTCATTTCTGAAAGTATTTGTACGGAGTGTAGCCATGTGTGGAAGTGAAACATGGACGATAAATAGTTTGGACAAGAAGAGAATAGAAGCTTTCGAAATGTGGTGTTACAGAAGAATTCAGAAGATTAGATGGGTAGATCACATAACTTATGAGGAGGTATTGAATAGGACTGGGGAAAAGTTTGTGGCACAACTTGACTAGAAGAAGGGATCGGTTGGTAGGAGATGTTCTGAGGCATCAAGGGATCATCAATTTAGTATTGGAGGGCAGCGTGGAGGGTAAAAATCGTAGAGGGAGACCAAGAGATGAATACACTAAGCAGAATCAGAAGGATGTGGGTTGCAGTAGGTTACAGGGAGATGAAGAAGCTTGCACAGGATAGAGTAGCATGGACAGCTGCATCAAACCAGCCTCAGGACTGAAGACCACAACAACAACAACATTAGGGAACGACTTCTTGCACCATTATCAGGGAACAGTGAATTATCGAATGTGAACTGTGCAGTTTGGTGAAGCAATTCACCGTTTCGGCAGTGCACCAACCCTGTAAGGATAAAAGGCGCAAGTGGAAAAATTCTTTGGCTAGATGTCATAAATGGGAAGCAGCCGAAGACAGGCGTTCTGCTGGATCCGCTCACCCAGAATGATGTATTAGATCGTCAATCAGTTCATGTTAAGAGAAGTATTTGCAGACCGGAAAGAAAACTAAAAGGTTTTGAAATACCGGTGAGCATTATATGAGGACAAATCTGAGGGAGAGACATGACATTTGCAACGATGTCAACGTGCGTCTAGAAACTACCTCTACCCCAAACATCAACGAAGACAACATAACACAGTCAGTCCCACACAAATCACCACCATCGCCGACGCCACACCAGCAGGCACCACCAACATCAGTGAAAAACGTGTGAAGACAAAGAACATTGAAGAAGCGTGTGACAAAACTAAATGTAATCATGTGACATCCCAAAGAGGTCTTAAAATGTATCCCAATCAGCGGCCAACACCAAGCCGGAATCAGTTTCGTACCACCTCAGAGACCGCAACAGAAACCAGCACCAACAGCAAACCAGGTACACCTAATTATGATAATTTAAAAAAAAAACTTTCTTTTAAGTAGGCTAGAGAAAAAAGAGATACTGCAGACAGCTACTTAGATTGGCTACTTACATTGTGCCATCCAAAGGCACATACTCTCTATTTTCCAGCAACAGAGCAAACAGACAGAATCATCCTAAGGACAGAGAATATTCGTACATCAGCAGTGCCGCTGCTCGACCTCATGCTACAGGTCTGCCTGCGCAGGTCAGAATCATTCGACTTGGACAAAATATACATAGACCATGTAAGAACACACGGACGAACATACACTACTGGACATTAAAATTGCTACACCACAAGGTGACGTGCAACAGATGCGAAATTTAACGAGAGGAAGATGCTGTGATATGCAAATGATTAGCTTTTCAGAGCATTCACATACTAGGTTGGCGCCGGTGGCGACACCTACAACGTGCTGACTTGAGGAAAGTTTCCAACCGATTTCTCATACACAAACAGCGTTGCCACGTGAAACGTTGTTGTGATGCCTCCTGTAAGGAGGAGAAATGCGTACCATCACGTTTCCGCCTAGATAAAGGTCGGATTGTACCCTATCGCCATTGCGGTTTATCGTATCGTGATAGTGCTGCTCACGTGGGTCAAGATCCATTGACTGTGAGCAGAATATGGAATCAGTGGTTTCAGAAGGGTAATACGGAACGCTGTGCTGGATCCCAACGGCTTCGTATTACTAACAGTCGAGATGACAGGCATCTTATCCGCATGGCTGTAACGGATCGTGCAGCCACGTCTCGATCCATGAGTCATCAGATGGGGACGTTTGCAAGACAACAACCATCTGTACTAACAGTTCGACGAGGACGTTTGCAGCATGGACTATCAGCTAGGAGACCATGGCTGCTGTTATACTTGACGCTGTATCACAAATAGGATCGCCTGCGATGGTGTACTCAACGACATACCTGGGCGCACGAATGGCAAAACGTCATTTTTTCGGATGAATCCATGTTCTGTTTACAGCATCATGATGGTCGCATCCGTGTTTGATGACATCGCGGTGAACGCACATTGGAAGCATATATTCGTCATCGTCATACTGGTGTATCACCCGGCGTGATGATATGGGGTGCCATTGGTTACATGTCTCGGTCACCTCTTGTTCGCATTGACGGCACTTTGAACAGTGGACGTTACATTTCAGATGTGTTACGATCCGTGGTTCTACCCTTCATTCGATCCCTGCAAAACCCTACATTTCAGCAGGGTAATGCACGACCGCATGTTGCAGGTCCTGTACGGGCCTTTCTGGATGCAGAAAATGTTCGACTGCTGCCCTCGCCAAAACATTCTCCAAATCTCTCACCAACTGAAAACGTCTGGTCAGTGGTGACTGACTGAGCAACTGGCTCGCCACAATACGCCAGTCACTACTCTTGATGAACTGTGGTGTCGTTTTGAAGCTGCATGGGCAACTGTACCTGTACACGCCATCCAAGCTCTGTTTGACTCAGTGTCCAGGCGTATCAAGGCCGTTATTACGGCCAGAGGTGGTTGTTCTGGGTACTGATTTCTCAGGATCTATGCACCAAAATTTTGTGAAAATATAATCACATGTCAGTTCTAGTAAAATATATTTGTCCAATGAATACCCTTGCAGACAGACATCATGTGCTTACAGGAACCTTATAACAGAAATGGGAAACTGATATGTCTACCAAAACAAGCTACCACAATAACAGGCAACAATGCCTGCAAGGCTACAATAGTAATTCTAAATAGAACTTATAACATAATTAAGGTAAGACAGTTATGCAGTCAATACTTGGTTACCATAGAGATAACTAATGGGAACGTCAAATGGGTTATTGCATCCATGTACGCCCAATACAGCCAACAAATACAGCTGTATGCAGACTACATCAGAGACCTAGTAATGTATGCCAGAGGTAAAATATTAGTGATAATTGCTGACATTAATTCCAGATCGACCCTCTGGAGCAAAGACAGAACAGATGACAGTGGACGCATAATCACCGACCTAATACATGAAACACAATTACGTGTAATGAATACGGAAGGACCTATATCAACATAAGAAGGGTTCGATGCTACGAGCAGTAATATCGACTTTACGCTACCAAATAATGCAGCAATGGCCTATGTAAAAAACTGGACTCTACACGACAACATAACCAGTAGTGATCACAATGTCATAACGTACACACTAACTCATACTCAGAACACAATGACCAAATCACACACCAGACACTTGTTGTTGCACGAAGCAGACTGGAACAAATTAACGGAAATTATCCAACAACACGATCTAGAAAACATCAATGGAAGTATCGATTATAGAGCACAAAAGTTAACAGAGGTAATAGAACATGCCCAAAACACTTCAATACCGACAGCAAAGAACACAAAATGCTCACCAGTATCATGGACTAACGAACTCACGAGACTCAAACGAAACGCAAGACGCAAACGAAAATTATATCAAAGGGCGATAGAAGATAGGGACAGACGAATAAGACCTGTAGCATATAGGCATGCACAAGACTTATATATACAGACCCTACACAACACGCGTAACCAACAATGGGAGCTATTTGTAACAACACAAACAGAGAAAAATATATGGGGGGAACCATACAAAATACTGACAGAGACGATAAAACCCTATTAGTTCTGGGAACGATAAGGCAGGATGACGGCACGATGACGAGGGGATGGAGGAATACAGCGGAGTTTCTGCTGTATACACTGCTCCCTGACGACATTATCGATACAGACACACAATATCATGCAACACTAAGAGAAAGCCTACAAACACCATACAACACTTCAACTGTCACCAGTCCTTTTGCGCAAGAAGAGGTTGTGCTAGCAATCTCAGAGCTCAAAAACAAGAAAGCACTTGGGCCAGATGGTATCCACTCGGAAACACTGAAAAAACTAGCACCGCAGATCACCCCGTTCCTAACAACGTTACTGAACGATACCTTACGCCTGAGCAAAGTACCTACAGTATGGAAAACCTCCAAAGAAGTCATTATTAAGAAATCAGCTAAGAGGGATCCTCCAGATCCAAAGACTTACAGGCCAATATGACTAATAAACACACTAGCAAAGATTCAGGAGAAGCTACTGTTTAAGCGCCTGCAAACACACTGAGCTCTCAGGGGTATGAACCAACACCAATTCGGCTTCAGAACTGGCAGATCAATAGATGATGCCATCAACCAGGCCCTGCACAGAGTAAACACTACAAAACAGAAATACGCCATGGTAATAATGATTGACAATGCTGCAGCATTCGATAACCTCTGATGGCCCGCACTCTTTCATAGGCTAAGACATCTGGAGGTGTCGCAGTCACCGTACAACAGTTTTCTAGACTACTGCAAGGACCGAGTAGTCGAATGGCAGATGGACAGCCGAAAAGTAATTAAAAGAATTACCAAAGGCTTTCCTCAAGGGTCGATCTGTGGCCCAATCGTCTGGGACATAACAATCGAACCCCTCCTACAACTTCTGGATGGGGATAACAGGTCAGACAAAATTGTCACCTAAGCAGATGACCTATATGGTATAGTCATAGTCACTGCAAACAACAGAACCCAGTTAGAAGAGAAAGCGATCGGAATACTACAAACAATTGCTAAGTGGTGGCGCAACAACAAACTCATGATTGCCGAAAACAAAGCAACATACGCTTTACTGAAAGGATCACTCCAAAGGAATCCCTCGGTTAAAATTCGGGACACAAACATCAAACGAGCACACGTTACACGCTATCTTGGGGTACACATAGATGCAAAATTGAATTTCCACGAACACATAAGGCTAACAACAGACAAAGCAGGAAAAATACTACACAAACTGGTGAGGCAAAATTCAAAACAGTACATACTGCCTCTACCAGTCATACGGACATACCACTGTGCGCTCTTCGAATCAGTACTCAGCTTTGCAGCTAGCACGTGGGCACATAGACTGAACGTGGTGACCAACAAAGCATCGGTCAGATGAGGGCACAGAAGTGTCCTACTTAGGCTATCTGGAGCCCTCGGCACCAACTCAGCGGATGCACTGTGTGTGGTGCTCGGAATGTGCCTCACAGATATCACGATGAAATACAGAGCTGCAAGGTACTGGTTAAAGGTGGTGAGACTAGATAAGGTATACACAATAACAGATGTGCCGATAGAGACAGTACGGCACCTTAAAAGTTGGCGTTTGGATACATAGCAAGCTGAATGGGATGTAAGTCATAAGGGACGTAGACTGCATTACTTCCTCCCTGACGTAAGGGAGCGGTTGAGAATGAGACATATCGATCCCAGCTGCGGTATGGTACATTTCTTAACCGGACACGGACCTTATCCCACGAACTTAAACAACGTGAGTTTGAGGCAGACACCTACAAGCACATGTTGGGAAGAAGGTTCCCCAGAACACACTGTCTTTTCCTGCGGGCAATACGTGAACAATGGACATACACTACACTTAAACTACACAGATACAGACAAAGATATACACACAGCAATAAGAGACGAAGAACAATGGGCACAATTAAACGAACTGACAAACAGTATTTTTTTTAAAAAAAACATATGAAGAGTACATGCAGACACGGCCAGACATACCTATGTGCTACGTAACAACAATCTCCAGAGAGTGGAGAGCGATACCCACAGTGAGAGAGAAAATAGTGACAATGAGGAGGAACAGGAGGAGGAAGCTGATGATATGTGACAGTAAATAAGTATAAGGTGCTGGTGATCTAGCCAAGAAATCACCAAATGCTGTACATGGATGGGCACCTAAAGTAGTTAATACATAGGATTAGTAATAAATAGGATAATCTATATTATTTCTCTACTAATAACCATTCGTGTGTGTGTGTGTGTGTGTGTGTGTGTGTGTGTGTGTGTGTGTGTGTGTGTGCGTGCGTGTATTTCTGTGTGTGTGCGACTATCGGTCAATGGCTCGAAGAAATCATTCTGAGGTATTCACCGTCAGTCACATTCGATGATGGTACTAACAAATCTCTCCTCTATCCTATCATCTTTTTTATACTCTTCTTAAAAAAAAGTATTTATATTTCAACCTTAAATTATTGTTCTTTTGAAAAGTATCATTCTTCGTAAATGTTGTAGATAAAACAAAAGAAAAGAAAACTGTATAAAGATGAAAAGCGAAGTATGTAAGATGTATGACCTGTTTTAAACATCAGGTAACAAATAATAGATAATTTGGCAATAAATAAATAAATAAATAAAATACAGGTGAGCGTAGATAACTTTGGTATGAAATATTTTGTAATACCGAAAGATACTAGGTGTTGTTAGTGGACAGGAGATCTTGGAAGAAGTAGGAATTGAAATTCCACAAAGTGAAGATGAGAAGGGACAGAGGAGAAAGAAGTGTCCGGTCAGAGAGGTGCGTTATGTCACGTCGTCATTAAGGAATCAGTTGACAGAAAAGTTGAGTCATTTAAATGATGAGGAGAAAAAGGTTTTGCAGCAGGTGTTAGAGGAATTTCCTTGGTTGTTTGAAGAGAAGCAGTTTCTATCGGCCACGGATTTGCTTCAGCACGAAATTCCGACCGGTGAAGCACGGCCGATTGCGCAAAAACCATATCGTATACTGTATCATTTACAATCTGAAGTCGAAGATACGATTCAGCAGTAAATAGCTGCAGGAATTATTCAGTTCTGCTCAAGTTCGTGGGCGTCCCCTCGTGATCGTCGTAACGAAAAGGTCAGTAAATGGAGAGAAAGCCTATCGTCTATGTGTCGATATGAGGGCAGTGAATCGAGTAACTACCCCAGACACGTATCCGTTACCACGTATTGACGAAACATTACACCGACTAGGCAACTGCAAGTATTTCACCACTCTTGACTTACTCTCTGGATATCATCAAATCCCTGTTGCACCCCAGGACCGCCAGAAAACTGCTTTTGTCGTACCTACAGGATTACATAAATTTGTAAGAATGCCCTTTGGTTTGAGGAATGCTCCCGCCACTTTTCAAAGATTTTCAGATTTGTTGTTGCGCGGACGGAAACCCACAACATGCTTGGTATATCTAGATGACATTATTATTTTTTGTAAGACCATCAAAGAACATGCAGAAAGGATGAGGGATGTTTTGGAAAGGTTGAAAGGAGCTCACTTGAGTGTGAAACTAGAAAAGTGTGCCTTTGCCCAATCACAGGTATAATATTTGGGACATAATAAGTGAAGAAGGTGTCAAACCGGATCCCCGTATGACCACAGCATTAAAGGAATTTCCAACACTAAGAAATATCAAAGAATTACAGTCATTTTTAGGCCTGGGCAGTTACTACAGACGTTTTGTGAACAATTATGCTACCATTGCTAAGCCCCTGATTAAATTATTGCAGAAAGGAGAGAGTTTTATCTGGACCAAGAAATGTTATGAAGCAATGCAACAAATCCAACACGTTTTAACTAGAGCCCTTGTACTAGCACACTCAGATTTTGAAAGATCATTCATTCTGTCAGTAGATGCTGTAGGAGCCATCCTGTCACAAGAAACTGATGGAGAACGAGCAATTGGCAACTTAACAAAGCGAAGTTAAATTACTGTACAACTGAGAAGGAACTCTTAGCGCTTATGTTTGGTGTAACCTATTTTCGATGCTGTTTGTACGGTAGAAAATTTGCTGTCATCACGGATCATCCGGCATTACAGTGGATGTTAAGTTGAAAAGACCCCAGCAGTAGGTTAACTCGTTATGCTTTAAAATTGAGCGAATTTGAATATGAGGTAAAACATAAAACGTGCAAGTTGCATCAAAATGTCGATGCGTTAAGCCGGAAAGTTAGAGTGATTGTTACCAATGATGTTTCTATTGAAGAATTGAGGGAAGAACAGCAAAGAGACGTTGAATGTCAGAAGAATTAAACTTTGCCTAAATTTTCTGTTGAAGATGGAATTTTGTATCTAAAAACCCCATTGGGTAAACAGGTGGTAGTTCCGAAAGAAATACTTCCCAAGACAATAGCACAATGTTACGACAGCCTGCAAGCATGTCATAATGGTCTTCACGCCACTAATTGTCGAATAGCTGCCCGCTATTTCTGGGAAGGCAGACGAGAGACGTACAAATGTATATACAAAATTGCTTGCCCTGCGTTAAGAGGTCATTGCCACCCCAAACAAAGGTACCCTTGCAGCAAGTACCAGAAGCCACTTGTCCTTGAGACTTAGTAGCTGGATCCCCTATCTCTTCTAAATCGAATCCTGTTTCTTTTTCTACCACATGAAACAAATCTTCCCCCTCATAAAGGCTTTCAATGTATTCTTCCCACCTATCCGATATGCATTTGACAGTGAAATTCCCGTTGAACTCTTAATGTTCTGGCCCTTCCTTTTAATGTTACTGAAGGTTGTTTTGACTTTCCTGTATGCTGAGACTGTCCTTCCGACAATCATTTGTTTTTCGAAGTCTTCACATTTTTCCTGCGGCCATTTCGTCTTAGCTTCCCTGCACTTCCTATTTATTCATTCTTCAGCAACTTGTGTTTCTCTATTCCTGAGTTTCCCGAAACATTTTTCTACTTCCTCCTTTCATCGATGAATTGAAGTATTTCTTCTGTTACCCATGGTTTCTTCATAGTTACCTTCTTTGTACCTATATTTTCCTTCCCAACTTCTGTGATGGCCCTTTGTAGAAAGGTCCATTCCTCTTCAACTTACTGCCTACTGAGCTGTTCCTTATTGCTGTATCTATAGCCTTAGAGAACTTCAATCGTATCTCGGCATTCCTTAGTACTTCCCTATCCTACTTCTTTCCGTATTGATTCTTCCTCACTAATATCTTAAACTTCAGCCCACTCTTCTTCACTATTACATTGTGATCTGAGTCTACGTCTGCTTCTGGACTCGCTTTACAATCCAGTATCTGATTTCGGAATCTCTGTCTGACAATGATGTAATCCAACTGAAATCTTCCCATATCACCTGGCCTCTTGTGATTCTTGGACGGAGTATTCGCCAGTACTAGGTGAAACTTATTGCAGAACTCAATTAGTCTCTCTCATCTCTCTTTCCTTGTCCCAAGCCCATACTCTCCTGTGACCTCTTCTTCTACTCCTTCCCCTACAACTACATTCCAGCCCCCCATGACTGTTGTATTTTTATCTCCCTTCACGTACTGTATCACCCTTTCAACATCCTCATACTCTTTCTCTGTCTCTTCAATTTACGACGTCGGCATGTATATCTGAACTATCATTGTCGGTGTTGGATTGCTGTCTATTCTGATAAGAGCAACCGTGTCACTGAACTGTTGACAGCAACACACTCCCTGCCTTACCTTCCCATTCATAACGAATCCTACTCCCGTTATACCATTTTCTGTTGCTGTTGACATTACCCTATATTCATTTGACCAGAAATCGTGTCTTTTTTCCACTTCACTTCACTGACCCCTGCCATATCTATAATGAGCCTTTGAATTTCCCTTTTCAGATTTTCTAGTTTCGCTACCACGTTCATATTTCTTACTTTCAACGCCCAGACTCGTAGAACGTAATCCTTCCGTTGATTATTTAATCTTTTACTCATGGTACCTACCTCTTGGCAGGCCCTTTCCGGAGATCCGAATGGGGGACTTTTCTCGAATCTTTTGCCAATGGGGAGACAATGATGACACTTTATTACAGGCCACATGGCGTGTAGATGTACGTTAAGTGTCTTTAATTCAGTGGTTTCCATTGCCTTCTGCAGCCTCATGCCGTTGATCATTGCTGACTTTGTATTTCTAGATTTCCGGAAAGCTTTTGACACTGTTCCTTACAAGCGACTTCTAATCAAGCTGCGGGCCTATGGAGTATCGTCTCAGTTGTGAGACTGGATTCGTGATTTCCTGTCAGGAAGGTCGCAGTTCGTACTAATAGACGGCAGATCATCGAGTAAAACTGAAGTGATATCAGGTGTTCCCCAGGGAAGCGTCCTGGGATCTCTGCTGTTCCTGATCTATATAAATGACCTGAGTGACAATCTGAGCAGTTCTCTTAGGTTGTTCGCAGATGATGCTGAAATTTACCGTCTAGTAAGGTCATCCGAAGACCAGTATCAGTTGCAAAGCGATTTAGAAAAGACTGCTGTATGGTGTGGCAGGTGGCAGTTGACGCTAAATAACGAAAAGTGTGAAGTGATCGCATGAGTTCCAAAAGAAATCCGTTAGAATTCGATTACTCGATAAATAGTACAATTCTCAAGGCTGTCAATTCAACTAAGTACCTGGGTGTTAAAATTACGAACAACTTCAGTTGGAAAGACCACATAGATAATATTGTGGGAAGGCGAGCCAAAGGTTGCGTTTCATTGGCAGGACACTTAGAAGATGCATCGGGTCCACTAAAGAGACAGCTTACACTACACTCGCTCATCCTCTGTTAGAATATTGCTGCGCGGTGTGGGATCCTTACCAGGTGTGATTGACGGAGGACATCGAAAGGGGAGATAGTGTGGCAGATATGATACGCGAGTGGGATGGAAGTCATTAAAGCAAAAACGTTTTTCGTCGCGGCGGGATCTATTTACGAAATTTCAGTCAGCAACTTTCTCTTCCGAATGCGAAAATATTTTGTTGAGCCTAGCCTACATAGGTAGGAATGATCATCAAAATAAAATAAGAGAAATCAGAGCTCGAACAGAAAGATTTAGGTGTTCGTTTTTCCCGCGCGCTGTTCGGGAGTGGAATGGTAGAGAGATACTATGATTGTGGTTCGATGAACCCTCTGCCAAGTACTTAAATGTGAATTGCAGACTAATCATGTAGATGAAGATGTAGATGTAGATTCTTCCGCCTGCAGGGGTAGTTTCCCACCCGTAGGACAAGACTGTATCCCGAAACCCCGGCCCGCTCCTCCGCCCTCTTTTACAAGGCCGTTGGCAGGATGAGGGGTGTTTTCTTATGCCGGAAGACAACGGGAGCCAATGCTGATTATTAATCAAAATTTAAGTAGGGGTTCGAACCCGGGACCGAAGACGTTCTTGATTACGAATCAAAGACGCTATCCGTAGACCATGGGTGATGACAATCTCGATATCTGCAACATCAGTCAGCAGTTTCTTTTGCATTGTGAGGGAGAGGCTAAATAAGTCCCTTAACAACGTTGTGACAGGTTACGAAAGCTGGGTTCACTACCGTGACGTATGAAACAGGAGACCATCAATGTATTTTCGCCACAAAGGATCACCGAAGCCAAAAGTGATCGAGACCTTGCCGTCAGCAAACGAAGTAGTGGAACGTTGAAGGTGCGGTGCATATGGAATATATACCAAAAGGCACCACCTGGCCCTCAAAAGACGGAAAGTACGAATGCGGAGAGTTCCTCCACACACGTAGCACCCTCTCCTTCAGCATGATAATAGCTGACCACACAATAGCGCTGCCACATCTGCAATAAACCGACGGCTTGGGTTCACTGTCACTGATCATGCTCCGCAAGGTCCCGACTTGACCCAACCCTTGTCCATGTGTTTCAAAAACATAGAACATATTCGAGGACTTCACTTTGATAGCGATGAAGCGGTGCAAGCAGAGGTGAGGTTGTGGCTTCATCAACAAAGTCAGAGATCCTACAGTGGCGGTACAAGCAAACTTGTCTCAAGCTGGGAGAAATGTGTTCATGGCCAGTGTTACCATGTTGAGAAACAAATAGGTAGGCTTGGAAAACAAAGATTTAGAATGTTAATGAAATTCGTTTTATCTTAAAAGTTTTAAGAGTTTTCACACAAAAAAAAATTGGGAGGCGTTACTTTTCATCACGCCCTCGTAATGTTGCACTTTGGATTAGCAATTTGACAATTAGCTACTTAGCAAACAGAAGGCGCACACTGTTCAAAATCTTCGGTTTTAGGAACAACTTTGCGCGCTCGGATTAACTACCCCGTAGCACACCAACAACTGAAATTTACAAGAAAATACTACAATATCTTTGGAGGGCTGCTCAGAAAGGCCTGATGGTTCCATTTAGATATGCAGACGGCGTTAACTGTCGGCTGTAGAGAGGACACGGGAGAACAGTAGCGCTCTTTAGGAGAATTTCCGGCGTGCCTAATGCACTCAACGGCCTGCCGTTTCGAGCTAACAGTCGTCGAGTCTAGTGTCTGAGGCTTATAACGTGGGCAAGATGGCGTCAAGCCTGCAAGTACCTCCTGGGCAATATAATGACACAGAGCCCTGTCGTTGGCGTGGCGTCTCTGTGTAAAGCGTTTACAGCCCTCCAGCGTATCACACGCCACTCGTCAGCAGCGCGGCCGACTCCCAGTTTATGCGGCACGAACATTATCCTTCCGGCACAAAAGCCTACGTAAACTCTAAAACGTCAATGGCAACATAAACCCACTGCTGGGCGGAGAACACTCTCTCAATCAGCCGACTAATAGCCTGCAGAGCTTTCAGAGTACAAATGGAAACCAATAAAAGAAAACAAAATTGGTCTGAATTACCTTTTTCCTGTGGTTGAGGGTATTTTTAACGATCCAGAATATTAATCGAACGCAGCAAATACCACATACCCTGTTTCCGCAGCCCTCCCCCTCCGCTCAATAACCCCCCGCCACAGCCCGTCCTTTAACCCTTAAAAACAAGCACCTACTGTCCTAATTATGGAAGCAAATCGCTAATGATTAATTCTTTTGTTTTGTCTTCTGTCCGTGATGCTCTGTGGCTCGGACGAGTCTCAGGAATTCCACAATGACTACAAGCTGACATCAGATACATGCAGTCATTCTTTAAAATTTATTCTACCGGCCAGGATACACTGTGACCATGCCTTTTGAAACTTGAAACTTTCGTCGTATCGTCAAGTTTTTAATAATTGATAAATAATCAAAACTTATGTGTCGGTAAATGAATGTTTTACATCCCTCTGAACTCAGCTCCCTTTTATGAAGAAATCTGATAGGAAAAAGTATCAGTACTTACGTGAGACAGTGTGGTGCAAACAATAGAAAGCACAGCACGCTAAAACCGCTGGCGAGGACTCCGTAGCAGCATCAGTAGCTTCATAGTGGGAACAGGGAGCCATAGGAGGTCTATAGCGCTATAGACTGTCAATACAGCGATCACTCTTCCCTCGACAGACCGACAGAGAAAAAACGAGAGCGAGAGAGAGAGAGAGAGAGAGAGAGAGGGAGGGAGGGAGGGATAGAGGGAGCGCGAGGCTCGCCGAAACAGTTCGCCAACAACAACACGAGACACAGGTGTGGCACCACTTTCGGGTTCTGTGTACTGACTATGAATGTATCCTTATGTCGGACCTGCAGGAAAGGCGAACGTTGAAAGATAGTATTCATCGTCGTGGCCAAGCACATGGCGTTAAGTTATGGGGTACCACTGAGTAGCTACCGAACACGATCACCTCACTTAGCCACCAGTTTTGACTGCAAGTATTACATTTCGTCAAGCAGTTGCGAACCATCTTCGAGGTCTCCGTAACATATTTATTCGACAAGACAATGCAATCACATGTGGCCCTGCTGTCCTCACCTGCTTCTATACAGATGGAAAACAACTGGTAATGAGTGGTCGAGAGATCGGCACGTCACCAATCGCCAGCCACTGTGATTGTTGGACTCTAGCAAAGAGCTGAAATGTCATGGAATGTCGTTCTACCCGTACATTTCAGCAAGCTGACTCGATGCCTGGCTACAACCACTATAGATGCCTTAGATGGCAGCTCTTTGTATTAAATTTCGCATCCAGGGTGCCAACAAATCACCCAAAAATTTAATCATTCATGCTTTCTATAATACTGTATATGCAAAATAAGTGAATTTCATTTATTTGCCATCCTTCCTGTGTTGGCGTCGTACATCGAATTTTTAGGAGACTTCCGCTCTTTCGATATAAGAACTGTGGCCTTAATGCCACAATGGACTCCGACATACACCAAATGGAAAGAGACATCATGAAATGGTTGGTCAACATCTCCAAAACACTCGAAGTACTCCGCCACCGTCCGAGACATTCTCCAGGGTCAACAATCTCCAGACAAGTCTGTCACAGTTCCCTCCTCCTGGAGTGACCCCGAAACCTTTGACCAGCATTATCACGATGCCGTCAGAACACACCCATCATTTCTGATACTCCTTCAAGGTCAACAGATGACAGCACCGCAGTAGTTTCTTCCTTTTACAGAACCTGAAGTTTCGTCCACATCTACAATCACACATAATCCTTCCAACGTCTCGGACCGGCACACTTCCCTTGCACCTGGCCTATCCCGTGCCTCATCCACGCCTGAAATGTCTGATCCTATCTTATGTGTCTATCTCAGACCTTTTTTTACTCCAGGCACGATTACTGCCTTCGTTTTGCTTTTTGTCCAGTGCCTATGGGCACAGTCATATTCCCCACCAGAGGTGCCCGCACCCATTTATTCTGTGTCTACAACTACGTGATTACTTTGCTATTCACAATAAAGTGCCTGGCAGAGGGTTCAGTGAACCACCTTCAAGCGGTCTCTCTACCGTTCCACTCTCGAACGGCGAGCGGGAAAAACGAGCACTTAAATTTTTCTGTGCGAGGACTGATTTCTCTTATTTTATTGTGATGATCATTTCTCCTTATGTGGGTGGGTGCCAACAGAATGTTGTCGGAATCGGAGGAGAAAACTGGTGATTGAAATTTCATGAGAAGATCCCGTCGCAACTAAAAACGCATTTGTTTTATTGATTGCCACTCCAGTTCATATATAAGGTCTGCGGCACTATCTCCCCTAATTCGTGATAATACACTCCTGGAAATTGAAATAAGAACACCGTGAATTCATTGTCCCAGGAAGAGGAAACTTTATTGACACATTCCTGGGGTCAGATACATCACATGATCACACTGACAGAACCACAGGCACATAGACACAGGCAACAGAGCATGCACAATGTCGGCACTAGTACAGTGTATATCCACCTTTCGCAGCAATGCAGGCTGCTATTCTCCCATGGAGACGATCGTAGAGATGCTGGATGTAGTCCTGTGGAACGGCTTGCCATGCCATTTCCACCTGGCGCCTCAGTTGGACTAGCGTTCGTGCTGGACGTGCAGACCGCGTGAGACGACGCTTCATCCAGTCCCAAACATGCTCAATCGGGGACAGATCCGGAGATCTTGCTGGCCAGGGTAGTTGACTTACACCTTCTAGAGCACGTTGGGTGGCACGGGATACATGCGGACGTGCACTGTCCTGTTGGAACAGCAAGTTCCCTTGCCGGTCTAGGAATGGTAGAACGATGGGTTCGATGACGGTTTGGATGTACCGTGCACTATTCAGTGTCCCCTCGACGATCACCAGAGGTGTACGGCCAGTGTAGGAGATCGCTCCCCACACCATGATGCCGGGTGTTGGCCCTGTGGGCCTCGGTCGTATGCAGTCCTGATTGTGGCGCTCACCTGCACGGCGCCAAACACGCATACGACCATCATTGGCACCAAGGCAGAAGCGACTCTCATCGCTGAAGACGACACGTCTCCATTCGTCCCTCCATTCACGCCTGTCGCCACACCACTGGAGGCGGGCTGCACGATGTTGGGGCGTGAGCGGAAGACGGCCTAACGGTGTGCGGGACCGTAGCCCAGCTTCATGGAGACGGTTGCGAATGGTCCTCTCCGATACCCCAGGAGCAACAGTGTCCCTAATTTGCTGGGAAGTGGCGGTGCGGTCCTCTACGGCACTGCGTAGGATCCTACGGTCTTGGCTAGCATCCGTGCGTCGCTGCGGTCCGGTCCCAGGTCGACGGGCACGTGCACCTTCCGCCGACCACTGGCGACAACAGCGATGTACTGTGGAGACCTCACGCCCCACGTGTTGAGCAATTCGGCGGTACGTCCACCCGGCCTCCCGCATGCCCACTATACGCCCTCGCTCAAAGTCCGTCAACTGCACATACGGTTCACGTCCACGCTGTCGCGGCATGCTACCAGTGTTAAAGACTGCGATGGAGCTCCGTATGCCACGGCAAACTGGCTGACACTGACGGCGGCGGTGCACAAATGCTGCGCAGCTAGCGTCATTCTACGGCCAACACCGCGGTTCCTGGTGTGTCCACTGTGCCGTGCGTGTGATCATTGCTTGTACAGCCCTCTCGCAGTGTCCGGAGCAAGTATGGTGGGTCTGACACACCGGTGTCAATGTGTTCTTTTTTCCATTTCCAGGAGTGTACAAAACGAGCTGCCTTCTTTGAACTTTTTCGATGTCATACGTGAGTCTCATCTCATGCGGATCCCATGCAGAACGGCAATACTCCAGAATAGGACGGACAAGCGTGATGTAAGCAGTCTCTTTAGTAGACCTGTTGCACCTTCCAAGTGCCCTGCCAATGAATCACAGTCTTTGTTTTGCTCTACCCACAACGTTATTTATGTGATCGTTCCAACTTAGGTCATTTGTAACTGTAATCTCTAAGTATTTAGTTGAATTTACAGCCTTCAGATTTTTGTGGCTTATCACGTGATCGAAATTTAGCGGATTCCTTTTAGTACTCATGTGAATAACTTCACATTTTTCTTTATTCATGGTTAATTGCTACTTTTTGCAACATACAGACATCTTATCTACATCATTTTGCAATTCGTTTTGCTCATCTGATGACTTTACAAGACGGTAAAGCCATAGTTTATGGTTTCAAATGCTTCTGCACCTATCTATGCCCTCCAAGCAAACTTTTCTGCCCTCTGGGCATACAGAATTTATATCCCAAGTTCTACCACACCCACCTCTGACTTTAAGTAGCATCATTTTTTCTTTTCCCGTGTTTCCGTGCCCTCCAGAGTCGACAGGCTAACTTATCACGTGCTACCACACACGATTCTGCCCTCTTAGATCACCAATTTTCCTCTCCGAGATCTTCCACTCCTAATCTCCTTCTCCACCCTCTCTCTGCCCATCTCCTCCCCCTCCTTCTCTCCATCTCATCCCCCCTCCCGCTCACTGTCCATCACCTCCTCCCTCTCTCTTGTCCATCTCCTCCTCCTATTCCCTCTCCCTCCACCTCCTCCTCCGACCTCTGGGTACAATTTTTCCATGTTCTTTTCAGATTGCTTTCACACCACATTCAACCATCTACGACCTGTACTTCTGTTCGAATATTTGGTCTCCTTATACGCTCGTCCCTTCCTGACGGCTCTCTTCTAAGCTACTGCCAGTCTTGCCAGTGGCTCCGGATCGGTCCACATCAGCCTCGCGGTGGGGCCAGGATCCCTATCTAGGTACGTGGCTGCTGCATATCTCGGACGCCTCCATTCCTCAACACTGCCAACACTGGACACCGGTTGTGGTCGCCCTCCTCTTGGACATTCTTGCGAAGTGATATACTAAGCACTGATATAAACAGACTGTTATTATTATTGTGTTATTTTACATATTTTATTTTGCTTAAATAAACTATTATAATTATATTAATACAACATTTAACGAACTACTAAATTGTGATGATCCTCCTGAGCTTCTTAAAATAAACACAGAAACTCCAATAAAAACCCCACCAGAAAATGCAAACCCACCGACAATTCAGGAAGTCTAAAAAGCTTTGAGCAAGCTCAAGAACTAAAAAGCAAGTGGAGATGATCAAACACTTGCAGAACTCTGGAAATACGCAGCTCAACCCGTGAAGATATCATTACATCAATGCTTAGTTAAACCTGGAGCGGAGAAGAGCTACCAGAACATTGGACTGCAGCTATCATATATCCATTACACAAAAAAGGAGAAAAATCAAATCCAACAACTACAGAGGGATTTCCCTACTGGATTGCGCATATAAAATATTGTCAAGAATTCTCTACCATCGTTGTAAAGATAAACTTGAAAAGGAGCTAGGAGAATATCAAGGAGGATTTAGATCCTGGAGAAGCTTCCCAGAACAGATCATGACATAAAAATTAATAATGCATGCCTGCAAAAGGAGACAGAAGCAACTAGTCATAACCTTTTTAGACTTCAAAAAAGCTTATGATTGAATCCACAGATCTTCTATGCTTGACATATTAAGAAATTTTGGCCTTCATCCCAAAGTAATAAAAATGATAAAATTAACCCTTACAAACACCATGGCCAAAGAAAAAATCAGAGGAGAACATTCTGAGCCATTTACGATTAAAACAGGGTTAAGACAAGGAGATGGTCAACCACCACTGCTCTTCAACTGTGCTCTTCAATACTTGATGAGAGAATGGTACAAAGAAAATCCTAAAAACATAACGACTGGAACCAAGAAAGATGATATAAACTTAATTTGTATGGAATTCGCAGATGACTTACCATTACTAGCTACACCTCAGATAATGAGCCTACAAAATATAGCGCAAAAAGTAGGACTCCAGATATCTTTCGAAAAGACAGAGATGATAGTAAATGGAACTGACTTAAGGCAAGGGCCTCCCGTCGGGTAGACCGTTCGCCTGGTGCAAGTCTTTCGAGTTGATACCACGTTAGCGACTTGTGTGTCGATGAGGATGAAATGATGATAAGAAGTACAACACAACACCCAATCCCTGAGCGGACAAAATATCCGACCCAGAGGGTAATCGAACCCGGGCCGTAAGGTATGACATTCTGTCCCGCTGACCACTTTTTTTTCTTTTTTTTCTATTTATTACAATACAGTGCAATTTACATTTCATCTAAAGCTTGATATTTGCAACAGGAAGAGCTATTCATTCCTTGGTATTATTATATGATGTCCGTTCAAAAAGTTCCGAGATTATTCCTTGCTTATAAGCGATGTCAGCGCGGTAGTTATGGTGGCAGCCTGAACTAACGGTTGTGTGTTCGACCAGTTTGAATGCAGAAAGCGTTAAGTAGTGGGCCTGAGGCCTTAGATAGCAACGTTCTTCACAAATTTCATATCTATTGCTATAAAACTGCCACTCCAATTTTTAAAAGTAAAAGTCTACCGCTCCTCCTGAAACCCAGTTCTTAATTTCATTGTTCATTATATTACCAATAAAAAGACTCGTCTTATTTACTTTCGGATACAGATGGATGAACTCCTGTTAATAAACAAATTTTTTCGCCCTTACAGCATTGTATAGCATTCATAAACAGCAGAAGAAATATGTTTATCCAGGGTCACAAAATGTATGGTCGTCGGTGGTGAAGAATAGAACTAAAATGCAAATGTCCTGTGAGTAGGGCCTCCTGTCGGGTAGACCGTTCGCCGGGTGCAAGTCTTTTGATTTGACACCACTTGAGCGATTTGCGAGTCGATGGGGATGAAATGATGATGATGATGATGATTAGGACAGCACAACATCCAGTCCCTGATCGGAGAAAATCTCCGACCCAACCGGGAATTGACATTCTGTCCCGCAGACAATTCAGTTACCAGGGGCGGACGAGACGATGGTAACAGACCGGCTAGTAATACACAACAGAAAAAATAAAATAGTGAAATACATATCTTGGAGAGATTATATCACACAACTTGAATGAACAACCTGTTTGGCAAGAAAGAACCAAAAACTAATATAATATACATACAATAAGGAATGTCATCAGTTCAAACAAAATTAAAACACTACAAAACGGTTGTTCAGCCAGGGTCACTAAGAGAAACAGAGCCGACAAAATGCTGAAAGTAGAGAGAAGAATAACTAGAACGTGTATAAACAAAAAATACCAGAAGGAAGGACAATGGCGGATAGTGGTGAATGAAATAGTGTATGGAGAAAGGGAGCCCATCACAGATACTATACGTAAAAATAGGATTTCTTTCTTTGGCCACATAATGAGGACAGCAGAAACCAGATTAGCAAGAAAAATTATGCGGGAACTGTGGAATCTGAAGCAATGAGTAGGATGGATCAAGGAAATTAAAAAGGGAATGGGAGAACTAGACAAAGTTGGATGATCTGCAAAACAAGATAGCAAATCCCAAGAAACTGAAAGACAAGAAAATAAGATTTAAACCAAAAGTAGACAAACGACACACAATGAAAATGGTATTTACAGATGAGGAAAGACAGGAAAGATCAGAACGAATGAAAAGATACTGGACAGTTAAGAAAGAACGAAACATGCGCTTGTTGCAGAAGAGGACCAGGAAACAACAGCACACCTGACAATGTCTTCGCATTTGCTATATATGGGAAATGGATATATGGACTAATGTCCTCCACCCTCTTTCTGCCCATGTCTTCCTCCCCCTCCCTTCGTCCATCTTCTCATCCTTCCCCACACTCTGTCCATCATCTCCTTCCCCTCTCTCTGTCCACCTTCTCCTCCCCTTCCCTCTGCCTCTATCCTCCATCCTCCCCCACTCTCTTCCATCACCTCTCATCCCTCTCTGTCCATCTCTGCCTCCCACTCCCGCTTCCTCTATCTCCTCCTCCCTCTCTCTCAGTCCAACTCTCCTTCCATCTATGTCCATTTTCTCCCCCCTTTCTATCTCCATATACAAACAGCACATTGTTGTGCATAAAAGTTTTCTTCGGTGAGAAAGAGTATGTTGGCAGAAACAATTTAATTCCCAAATATCACAGGTAAACTGGCTGCGAGAAAGAAAACAAAACCGCACATACTCACAGCAGGGCAGAGCACAGCATTTTTTTTCCTCGCAG
Organism: Schistocerca gregaria; assembly: GCF_023897955.1. Lineage (NCBI taxonomy): Eukaryota > Metazoa > Arthropoda > Insecta > Orthoptera > Acrididae > Schistocerca > Schistocerca gregaria. The sequence continues at coordinate 225,449,118 of NC_064922.1, forward strand.
TGCGTTTTAACAGAAAACAGTTTGTTCAAAAAAATTTATAGCCTTGGTCCATATGAAAGCTTATTAGCGAGTCTTGAAAAAACTTGAAGTAAATTGCTCAAGAACTTTTCAATATTTTTGCTAATTACCTATTATAAAGCGTGAGACAAAAAGGACTTTTCAACTGGAATTATTTATTAAGATAACTTAGAGAATCGGTAGATGTGTCGTTTTTTAGCAAACAACCGCATCTTTCACGTAAAAGTCAAGAGTCATTTTGGATCAATGTGGCTACCATTTGATGCAGCAAACCTCCCGCCGGTAATCAATTTCTTCCCATGCTCGTTGCAGTGAGTTGCAGCAAATATGGCGTAACTTGTTTAACGGCATCATAGATTCGATTTTTCAGGTCGACTAATATGTCTGGTAGGGGAGGAACATACATACGGTATTTAATGAAACTCTATGGAGTTCAGTGTCGTCAAGTCTGGGTAGCGAGATCGCCATGCGATAATGCGATTGGAACTTCACGGCCAGTCTACCTACATGGGAAACGATTTTCGTGGAAACTTCGAACTTCCGTCTGGAGATGAGACGGAGCACTGTCTTGCTGGAAGTAAACCACCCCATCTCGGTCATCTTCTTTGATTTTGGTGGACTGCGAGCAAAGCTCTTCCTAATATGTTCAACACAATCATCAACACGTGAGTGACCTGGCGATTTATTATGTCGCAGTGTAATACCAGACTCAGAGAAGTTCTTGAGTCAAGAACAAATTGTAGGCTTCCCTGGAGCTTCTTTAGCGTATTCGGTGCGAAATTTGCCGCGAACAGTTGTTGCATAGTTCGTTCCATGAAACCAAAACACACAGCGAGCACGCTCCATGCCACTGGAAGTAGTCGTTTTAACTCTACACTACGCTGGAACTCTTGCAGGTGGAATGGGGGATGCACTACGTGAATCAAATTTAAGATTGCTTGCTACAAAATGACACAACTACCGATTCTGTAAGTTATCTCAATAAATTCCGTAGTTGCAAAGTCCTTTTTGACTCTCCCTCTATATTACACATATTTTAAAAATATATAGTCTACGTCCATTCGGACGTTTATTAATGTATAAAAATGTGAAGTAAATCGGTCAAGAATTTTTCAGAATTTTTGTTCACAACTTTTTCCCCGTCCGAATGTTCATTAGAGATTCAAGTAAAAGTTTGAAGTAAATCGGTCTAGTATTTTTCGAGGTTCTAGCTAAGGTTTGTCCTTTCTATATTAAATATGCAGTTATATAAGTTGGCGCTACAGCAGGAATACAAAAGTACGTGCTTATATCAGTGTAATGTTCTGTCAAAATTTCAAAGCCATCAATTATGTACTTTCGGATTGAGGTTTGTAAGAAACAAACATTTACATTCATTTACAAGTACTGGATTTTACTTTTGCTGTTATTACAATCGTAAGGATCCATAGCACTTTAAAACTGGATGTGATGACAAAAGCTGTATTTGGTGGGAGGGAGAGAGACAGCAATAAAGTGGAATCTTCACTCAGAAGTGAACCCTGGCCCGTGACTCTAATAAACTCAGTGGCTGCAGACACCCAAAACCGAGAAAAACAACCAACTATTTGGTGCCAGAAACAGAATGATACACTATGTGATCAAAAGTATCAGGACGCCCAAAACCTACGTTTTTCGTATTAGGTGCTTTGTGCTGCCACGTCCTGCCAGGTACTCCATATAAGCGACCTCAGTAATCATTAGACATCGTGAGAGAGCAGAATGGGAAGCTTCGTAGAACTCAAGGACCTCGAACGTGGTCAGGTGACTGAATGTCATTTGTGGCATACGTCTTTACTCGACATTTCCACACTCCTAAATATACCTAGATCCACTGTTTCCGATGTGATAGTGAAGTGGAAAAGTGAAGGGACACGTACAGCACAAAAGCATACAGGCCGACCTAGTCTATTGACTGACAGAGCCCTCCGACCGTTGAAAAGGGTTTTAATGTGTAATATGTAGACATCTATCTAGACCATCACACAGGAATTCCATACTAAATCAGGGTCCACTGCTAATACTATGACAGTTAGGCGGGAGGTGAGAAAACTTGGATTTCATGGTCGAGCGGCTGCTCTTAAGGCACACATCGCGCCGGTAAATGACAAACGACGCCTCGCTTGGTGGAAGTAGCGTAAATGTCGGACGATTGTTGTGTGGAGTGTCGAATCACGGTACATAGCGTCGCGATCCGGTGGCGGGATGTGGGTATGGCGAACGGCCGGCGAACGTCATCTGCCAGCTTGTGTAGTGCCAACAGTAAAATTCGGAGGCGGTGATGTTATGGTGTGGTCGTGTTTCTTGCCTCCCACTGCTGAAGAGCAATTCGGCGATGGCGACTGCATCTTTCAACACGATCGAGCAGCTGTTCATAACGCACGGCCTGTGGCACAGTAGTTACAGTGCAATAACATCCCTGCAATGGACTGGCCTGCACAGAATCCTGAGCTGAATCCTATAGAATACCTTTGGGATGCTTTGGAACGCCGACTTCGTGCCAGACCTCACCGACCGACAGCGATACCTCTCCTCCGTGCAGAACTCCGTTAGGAATGGGCTGCCATTCCCCAAGTAACCTTCAAGCACCTAATTTAACGTATGCCTGCCAGAGCGGAGACTGTCATCAAGGCTAAGGATGGGCCAACACCACAATGAATTCCACCGTTACCGATGGAGAGCGCCACGAACTTGTAAGCAATTTTCAGCCAGGTGTCCGGATACTTTTGATCACATACACTCCTGGAAATTGAAATAAGAACACCGTGAATTCATTGTCCCAGGAAGAGGAAACTTTATTGACACATTCCTGGGGTCAGATACATCACATGATCACACTGACAGAACCACAGGCACATAGACACAGGCAACAGAGCATGCACAATGTCGGCACTAGTACAGTGTATATCCACCTTTCGCAGCAATGCAGGCTGCTATTCTCCCATGGAGACGATCGTAGAGATGCTGGATGTTGTCCTGTGGAACGGCTTGCCATGCCATTTCCACCTGGCGCCTCAGTTGGACCAGCGTTCGTGCTGGACGTGCAGAGCGCGTGAGGCGATGCTTCATCCAGTCCCAAACATGCTCAATCGGGGACAGATCCGGAGATCTTGCTGGCCAGGGTAGTTGACTTACACCTTCTAGAGCACGTTGGGTGGCACGGGATACATGCGGACGTGCATTGTCCTGTTGGAACAGCAAGTTCCCTTGCCGGTCTAGGAATGGTAGAACGATGGGTTCGATGACGGTTTGGATGTACCGTGCACTATTCAGTGTCCCCTCGACGATCACCAGAGGTGTACGGCCAGTGTAGGAGATCGCTCCCCACACCATGATGCCGGGTGTTGGCCCTGTGGGCCTCGGTCGTATGCAGTCCTGATTGTGGCGCTCACCTGCACGGCGCCAAACACGCATACGACCATCATTGGCACCAAGGCAGAAGCGACTCTCATCGCTGAAGACGACACGTCTCCATTCGTCCCTCCATTCACGCCTGTCGCCACACCACTGGAGGCGGGCTGCACGATGTTGGGGCGTGAGCGGAAGACGGCCTAACGGTGTGCGGGACCGTAGCCCAGCTTCATGGAGACGGTTGCGAATGGTCCTCGCCGATACCCCAGGAGCAACAGTGTCCCTAATTTGCTGGGAAGTGGCGGTGCGGTCCCCTACGGCACTGCGTAGGATCCTACGGTCTTGGCGTGCATCCGTGCGTCCCTGCGGTCCGGTCCCAGGTCGACGGGCACGTGCACCTTCCGCCGACCACTGGCGACAACATCGATGTACTGTGGAGACCTCACGCCCCACGTGTTGAGCAATTCGGCGGTACGTCCACCCGACCTCCCGCATGCCCACTATACGCCCTCGCTCAAAGTCCGTCAACTGCACATACGGTTCACGTCCACGCTGTCGCGGCATGCTACCAGTGTTAAAGACTGCGATGGAGCTCCGTATGCCACGGCAAACTGGCTGACACTGACGGCGGCGGTGCACAAATGCTGCGCAGCGAGCGTCATTCGACGGCCAACACCGCGGTGTCTGGTGTGTCCGCTGTGCCGTGCGTGTGATCATTGCTTGTACAGCCCTCTCGCAGTGTCCGGAGCAAGTATGGTGGGTCTGACACAACGGTGTCAATGTGTTCTTTTTTCCATTTCCAGAGTGTAGTTAGTGTATGCTGTGTTGTGGAGGGGTGCAATGGCTGGATTGTCTTAAGAGGAAGTCAACTCGGAGTTGTGAGTAGAGTCTGGAGGGGGAGCTGGTGGCAGGCGGTGTACGCAAACGACACACAGGGGCAGGGTAGGCTGCTGGCGTTACGGCCGCGTGTGTGAAGCAGCAGTAGTGCTTCGCGGAATGCGTTTCGGCTGCAGTGCAGTGATGGCTCTGGAGCCGCCAGTTACTGTCGGAACGCTAGGCAAAAGCAGCGGGACACACGGCGGAACTGCGTTTCGTCGAGGCAGTGTCCGGCGGCCCACGGAATTGCTTACAGTACTGAGTCCGTGTGAGCTGCTCTGCTGGTTGCTGCCCTCATTTGTGAGTCGCTTTATTTGAACGTTACTTGTTTGGTAATTGGTCTTCGGTTCTCACCATCACTGGTTACTGTTAATGCTCCACTGCCCGCTGTATGTTGTGTTTTCCTGCAACACGTTGGCACAGTTTTTATCTTATCGGTCTTGGTTGTGCCCGCGTTCTTAGTCCCCTCCGGCGCACACGTTCTACGGCACTTCTTGCTTGCTAATTAATGACTGGCCATTGTAAGTCCGGAACTTCTGCACCTGAACCGAAGGCGATCTGGAAGAGCGCGTGTTCTCCGTTTGAGGATGCCTCAGTGTAACTTTTCTACTGTGAACCTTGTTTAAAGTTTCAAAAATTTTAACTTCCCATTAAAGGCAATTCAATGCAGCCTTACTACTGCCAAATCGTGAACGTTTGTTTAAAGTTTGAAGGGTTTAGTTCGGTCTAATAGGAATGTTCACGGTAACTTTACCGTTGTGAATATATGCTTATGGTTTTTAAAAAAAGAAAATTCTTTTCTAAACACACCTCAGAACAATTTTTTCTCTATTTTAATCCACTTTATAAGAATGCTTAAAGTTTTGAAAAGGCTTTAATCCACTCTTTAAAGATGGCTTAGTTGCGTTGTTCACTTTTGTAAGCAATGGCTGAAACGAAACTTCAAAGTTTTCTTTTACGCTATAGTTAGTGGTTGTATTAGAGTTAAGCATAAATCTTCATCACTTGGTTCACACTAGCTTGTTGATTAGTAGAAGTAAGAGCATGATGCATTAATTACTCTTTGTTGTGTTTAGATTAACTCTATTTTTCTTAAAATATTGCTCACATTATTTCACGCTTACCCCCCGTGCCTAAGTCAACTAAGAGGACCCACGACGAACGCCATGTCATGTCAGAATCTTGTTCTACGGCCACATTTGTCGCGTAAGGGTGATACTGTAAATGTGCCGCATGCTACCAAATGTTGTTGAATCCCAAATGAAGTTATGGAACTTGTGTCTACGTATATTTTCAAGTATATGAATTTTCCCAGTTTTATTACAATGAAAAATTTCTAGTATTTTTAGATCAAGTCAAGTGATATTTGACTTTAATTAAAGTCTGTATAAAGATTTATTGTGAGTCTCTGTTTTACGATTCAGACTGCTGAGCTCGTCTGTAAAACCATATATTAATTCTTTTATGCATGCTGCTAGTGCACACTGTTAAAAACGTTCCAATTGTCTTGGAAAATAAAGAAAGAATATATTTTTATGTATCCCAGACTTAGGTTCAGTCCTTACATTCCAGCAACATGGGTCCTGCTTACCTACCACATCCATGTTCTCCTGAGAAATGCGATGTCAAACTCTGTCCAATGGACGCGATAGATTGTCAAAATGTGTCGGCCTGGACTCTCATTAACTGGAGTAGAATTGTCTTCAGTGATGAGACCTGCTTGTAACGGACCACAATATCTGTCTGGAGACGCCCCGGACAGTGGTAGGATACCTACCTGACTGTTGCTCGCCATACTGTCCAACAATCAGCAGTGATGGTCTGGGATCCTATTGATTTTGATAGCAGGGCCTCTTTGGTTGTCAGCCGCGTCGCCTTCGCAGCACAGCGGGTATGCTGACGGTATCCTGTGCTTTGTTTTGTTGCCTTTCATGGCAAACCATCCTTGGTTTTCATTTTAGCAAGATAATGCCCACCTGTACACTTCGGGAGTTTCTGCTGCTTGTCTTCGTACGGATCAAACCTTTCCTTGGCCAGCAAGGTCGTAGAACTTCTCCCCAATTGAGATATTTTGGGCAGTTATGGGCTCAGGATTTTGACGCTCCACTTCGCCAATGGACAGAATTTGACACGATATCCCTCAAGAGGACATCAATTAATTTTATTAATCAATGTAAGCCGAACAACTCTTTGAATAACGGCCAGAGTTGAAGCAATCGTTATTGACTCTTGAATAAATCTTTCAATTTTTCTGAAATTGTAATCATTTGTTTGTTTGTATTTTTTGTAAATGTAAATCTAGTCACACGTTGTGCGAGCACTCTACTTGATCGTGTCTTTTAATGAAGAAATGGTTCAAATTAGAAAATACAATTTCATTGTGGTTGACAGATGTGTGATCAAAGACTTACAGTGGGGCCTAACAACATTTCCTTTGTGTAAAAAGTTACATACCAAATAACATGGTAATACTTTGGATCCACATTCAAACACATGCACAAAACACTATCACTAAGCATGCCAAAAACTGTGAAAATGGAATAGTCAGTAAAATTCTTCTGGGTTTGAGGCCGCATTGTCATCTGTAAAATTCCGACGTTTCAGCGACTGTTGAAAGGCGCTTTCCTCAGAGTGTATTGCTAACTGCTAACGTTTACATGACAATGGGATATTCATAATCAATATAGCGATGGAAATGTAGCCAGTGTAGTGTTAAGAAACGAATGTGGTAGTCTTCAGATTCCATTTGAAATAAAAAATAGTGATTATTTAAAACGAATTTCAGTGCCAACAGTTAAAATTTAGTAATGAACACAAGAATCTCTGATCAATCTTGTTCTTTATTTTGCAAAATTCATATGTAATTTCTTTTATAATACTGGGTGGAAGTTAGGTTTAAGGAGTGAATTATTATTAACAGTTAGGTACCAGGATTTTGTCTGAGGAAAAAAAGCCACACCCGTGTTCACTGCCAACAATGAAGGAAATCTCAACAATATAGTGGATATTTTAAGATATAACAGTAAAAATGTGTGTGAGTTCTGTACAAATCGTTTAAAAATGTTATATAAAAACGTACGACATGTATTATTTACCTATGAGATGGACAATTAATAAAGATAAATGATAATAATAGCTCGGTTTTAAATTCTGTTATTGCATCCCATACTTAATTATCAATGGTTTCGCCAAATACAGCCACTCATTTAAGTTTATTCTGAGTGAATCTGAACTGCACCGACAGTATTCGATTTGGAGAATTTTTTTTAATTTTTTTTTTGTAATACTTTGGCGAAAGAAACCCGTGTACTCAATTCGACTGCTACAGAGTAATTACATTTCGATTTCTTTCTTTTCTCTCTTTATTCTCGTATCTATATTGCGCTGAAAATAACTGCACAACAGCGCAGGTAACTGAAATATGCATTATGGGTCTTCTTCATTTTTATTAAGGTTTGAATCTCCTCTTTGTGTTCTTCCGTGCGATATGAAAACTTGGCTGTTTTGAAAATCAGCCTTTCGCAAACACAGTTAGTTTATTTTTAAATTTACCAAAGCTGGAATATGTCAGTTAACCTGTAGTTCATGCCAGTCGGTCTACATAGGCCTCTTTGTGTTCTTCCGTGCGATATGAAAACTTGGCTGTTTTGAAAATCAGCCTTTCGCAAACACAGTTAGTGTATTTTTAAATTTACCAAAGCTGGAATATATCAGTTAACCTGTGGTTCATGCTAGTTGGTCTACATAGGCCAGACATGCAGAAATTTCAAAACGAGGTACTCCGAACACCTCTGAGTCCTAAGAAGTGATGGTACGCTCTCCACTTTTGCAGACCATCCGGTACAAGCAAAACATGGAAACTGATCTTAAGATCCTCAGTGAAAGCAACAATCTCTATCAAAAACCCACAATAGAGGAGAACTACCACATACAAAAAGTAATGATACAGGGAAAAAGAGTCCTGAATGAAAATACACCACTGTGCAACAAAACACTGTTTGGAACATTCAGTGAACTACACAAAGGCGCCTCCTCACAAAAAAACATAACGATCACAAAGTCGAAAATTTAAAAAAATAAAAATAAACAATTAAATAAGAAAAAATAAAAAAGACTTGTGTTCTTTCGGTTCTCTCCCCACCCCTCTTTCCATCTCTCTCTCTCTCTCTCTCTCTCTCTCTCTCTCTCTCTCTCTCGCTCTTTCTCTCTCTCACACGCACACACACACACACACACACACACACACACACACACACACATACATACATACATATATATATCCATTACATACATTCTGCTCTCTCCCAGCACCCATGCCTCACCAGTTCTGACGAAACATTCAAAATTAGCGATTAGAGCCACAACAAACACAAGACCAACGACGAACAAGTGACCAGCCACAATAACATAACAGTTCTCACTGAGTACGTTGTCAAGAGTATCTGCTCACACCACTTTTCGTCACATTTTGTGTAAGTGCATATGAGGTGAAGTAATGAGCGGGAACTTGTGAAAAACTGAGTGAAGAAAATGTATCAAATAGCAGTTGATCGAGACACCAACCAGAGACACCAAATAGAACGAAAAATGTAAGTACCGAAACACACATAACCTCCACCCACGAAATAGTTCTTCACAAATACGCAATAAGTTTCTTGATGGTTAGTTTTCAGATGACATGCTGTCAATAAAAAAACGAAAACGAGCACTAAAACCGGTTTATAATAATGCAGTTCAATTGGCGATTTAATTTTAAGGTGAGTATCTAAACAAAACAAAGCAAATTGCACATATTGTAATTCTTAGGCATACCGCAGTTAAATTATTATAAATTTGATGTTGTACTTCACAGAAATAAAAATTTTACCTACAGAAGATGACACATAGGTGTATAAACATGTCTGGGTAAATATAAAAATAAACTAATTGTGTTTGCATAAGGCTGATTTTCAAAACAATCCAGTTATGGGTCTTGTTTGGATACAAACTCATTCCACATATTTCTGTTGGGCACAGTCATGCCTACTTAGCTCCATGCGCTCCAGCTTGCGTTCACGTCGGCTTGGGTCTGCCTCAGAATTGTTTTTCTGGCAATGTTAGTTGTACAATAACAGTGTAAATATTAGTCGAGCGTTGACCGATGTGCAACTCGGGTATGAGTTCACTGAATGCAGCAGACGAGCTGCATAAGGACGCTGCGACGAAGCGATACAACCAAATCGCAGTACTTTTGATCAGCAACTTTCCGTTCACCTGTCCATAGTACTGCGTTGTACAGTTAACGTGCAGCTGATACTGCGAGAAGAACAATCCGAAGACATAGCTCGAGAGCGAAGGATACAGTGATCAATAATGTTGACAACAGAACGTTGTAAGCCTCCTACTTCCGTTTGAATTAAGCGAACAGATGAAAATACGTATGTCATTTCAGTAAGCTGGCCTGAAAAGTTGCCCTTTTTATATAGTTTTGATCCAAAACATATTCGTTAACGGTATCTGACCACCGCTTTCTAGATATACTCAAGTGTACGAAATACTTGCCCCGCGCAACGAGAAGAAACCGGAACATTAATTAATATCTGAATGAATTTAAAATCGCTGTTACTTCCCCAAGATTCGTAACCTGAGTTGGTGAAAATATACGTGAATATTCATATAGGCAGACCACGTGCAATGTGGACATGAACCTCATACGAAACGCTTAGCTTTTGGCCTCACAAGAACGCGATTATCACAGTTGCATCGAACATGATCCAGAAATAAAGAGCAACCTTCTTTAGTTACAGACGTGATCTTATTTCAATACATGATACATTTCCAGCCCTGTCGACTCATTTTCAGTTGCTTTGTCAGTCTACATCATTTTTTTTTTTTTTTCAAATGTAGGTCCATTTCCGTCCTGTTAAGTTTACATTGGCATGTTAGAAAGTGGCACATTGTGAATATAAGTTCATGAAACTAAGATAGATCGCAAAATAACTTATTGTTTCCAACAGCTGTTACATGGTTTTGAAGTACAATATGAGCAGGCATATTTATGTACATATAAACATTTTCCATTCTACAGGCCATTTGTAAACAAAAGTAAAAACAAGTCGAATAATTTCAAATACAAAGATGCTGAATTTCTGCAGTTGTTATTATTTCAAAGACGATACAAAGCTGATGACACATACATATATATTCTATAAAATAAAGATTTGTGAATATGTCAAACGTGGCATTATCTTACCAAATTATTAAACATGTTGATTTAGCAAATCTGTAGCTGCTAAATTCTTTTTATTTCATTCAACATGTATTCAGAAGATTTTTCTTTGTGTAACAGTGTTTCTAATTGTTCTAGAAGATCAAGTTTTTACCATGGTTTTCTGTACTGAATACAGTTAGGGTGTTGTGAATGTGACTTAGTCTCTGAATTAGGGTACTCGTGGTTAGCTATCGTGGATAGTTAATGCCTTACCCCAAGTTCTGTGAAAAGTCTCGAATCTATTGTAATCAGCGAATACAAATTTTTAAGAACTCAGTGATCAGTTGGTTCACTGGCGTGGTCGGGTACAAGACTTTCAACGGAACGCAACTTCAATGACTTGCGTGTCCATAACCTATCCCAGTTATTCAACTGGGGAAAGGGGACGTACAGTTTAACCTGAAATCCGAACCACGTGTAGTTTCTGATATGTCCTCACATCGTTGAGAGATGACGGCAAGGTTAATCAGACGCTCAACAGCTGAAATCGCTAAAGGCCACTGGAGCTGACGGACTATCAATATGATTCTACATAATGAGAAAGATCTTGCTCCTCTTCTAACAGCAGTGTACTGCAGGTCGCTGGAAGAACAGAGAGCTCAAATGTATTGGAAAAAAGCACAGCCCTTTCCCGTTTTCAAGAAGGGTCGTCGAACACACACACACACACACACACACACACACACACACACACACACACACACACACACATGAAATCATAAACTTACATCTCTGACATCGGCCAGATATAGAATCTTGGAACATGTTTTATGATCAGAAACAACGACGGTTCTGGAGATGGTAGGAAAAATACGCATTCCAGAAACAACGATCGTGTGAAACCCAGCTAGCTCTGTTCGTCCACGAAACCCAGAAACCAGCAGACAGCGGTGCACATACTGTTGTTGTTTTTCCAGAAGGCGTTCGATGTAGTTCTGCACTGCCGCCTAGGGAATAAAACACAAGCGTCAGAATATCAGACCATATGTGTGTCTAGACTGAAGAGACTGTAGCAAACATAATACTAAAATCTTTAGACGTAAAAGTAATTTCAGGTGTATTCCAAGTAAGTGTTATAGGAAAATTCTTCTCACAATATACTTAAAAATCCTAGCTGGATAATGTCGGAAACGCCATGAGACTTTTCACGGGCGTAGCTCTCAAATGCAGAGAAGTCACAACGCTAGAACATTGTATCGAAATGCGGGAAGATCTCCAGAGGGTCGACGCTTGGTGCGGGGATTTGAAGTTGACCCTCAACATAAACAAACGACAAGTATTGCCCATAAATAGACAGAAACATCCATTATTGTAGGGTTAAGCAAGTGCAGAACAATCACTGGAAGAGTCATATCCATTAAATGCACACTTTAAAAACGTTTTACATCACCTCAGTTCCGAGAGCTCCGGAACCTGTACAGAAATTTGGAATAGTGATCAATATAAACATCATTTTAGCCCTTTTTATTGTTCATGAAAACCACATATTGCTTGTTGTACCACCATACAGGGGACCTTCAGTGGTGGTAGAGTGTTTGATATCTTATGGGACTTAACTGCTAAGGTCATCAGTCCCTAAGCTTACACACTACTTAACCTTAATTATCATAAGGACAAACACACACACCCATGCTCGAGGGAGGACTCGAACCTCCGCCGGGACCAGCCGCACAGCCCATGACTGCAGCGCCCTAGACTGCTCGGATAATCCCACTTGGAAGAGGTGGTAGTCCAGATTGCTGTACACACCGGTACCTCTAATACGCAGTAGCACGTCCTGTGCCATTGATGCATTCCTGTCATTCACAAGATGTGCACGATGGAGGCGCGAATTGTCGTCCATGAAGACGAATGCCTCGCCAATATGCTGGCGATATGGTTGCACAATCGGTCGAAGGATGGCAGTCACGTATCGTACATTCGTTACGGCGCCTTCCACGACCACTTAATGTCGCCCCAAAACATCAGGGACCCTCCAACTTGCTGCACTCGCTGGACAGTGTTGCTAAGGAGTTCAACCTCACTGGGCTGCCTCCAAACTCATCTTCGACGATTGTCTGGCTAGAGGCATATGCGATACTCGTCGGTGAAGAGAACGTGATGCCAGTCCTGAGCGGTCCATTCGGCATATTGTTGGGGCCATCTACACTGCGCTGCATGGTGTCGTGGTTGCAAAGATGGATCTCGCTATGGACGTCGGGAGTGAAGTTGCGCTTCATGTAGCCTCCTGCTCACAGTTTGCGTCGTAACACGACGTCCTGTGGCTGCACGATAGCATTATTCCACATGGTGACGTTGCTGTCAGGGTTCCTCCGAGCCATAATCAGTAGATATCGGTCATCCACTGCAGTAGTAGTCCTTGGACGACCAGAGCGATACATGTCATCGACAATTCCGGTATCTCCTTCATGTCAGACCAACATCGTTTGGTTCACTCCGTGAAGCTTTCAGTTCCCTTGTTGAGACTCCTTCCTGGTAAAAAGTAACAATGCGGACGCGATCGAACGGCGGTATTGACCGTCTTGGCATATTTGAACTACAGACACAAGCCGTGTACCTCCTTCCTGGTAGAATGACCGGAACTGATCGACTGTCGGACCCCCTCCGTGTAATAGGCGCTGCTCATATTTACATTTTTGGGCGGGTTTAGTGACATCTTTCAACAGTCAAAGGGACCGTGTCTGTGATAAAATATCCACAGTCAACGTCTCTCTTCAGGAGCTCTGGGAACAGGGGTGATGCAAAGCTTTTTTGATGTGTGTAACTACATGTATAAGTGTGGAAAGAAGAGAAAATTAATCACAGGTAAAGTAGACGCCACATTGAGATTCACAAGAAATATTATCAAGGAGTGTTGTCCACCCACAAAGAAGATAGTTTACAAAATTCTAGGTCGGCCAATACCTGAATGATGCCCGTCAGCATGGCATCCCTATCAGGTAGGATTGATACAGGAAATAGGGAAGATGCAGAGAAGAGCAGTGAGTTTCGTTACAGGTTTACTTAGTAGCCAGGAATGTGTCTCGGGAATACTCTGTCAATTCCAGTGTCAGTCGCTAGAAGAGAGACATTGTCCATCAAGATTCGGTTTGCTCTTAAAATTCCGGAATCGTAAGTTCCCAGCAGTTTGAACCAATATATATTATATTCCTTCTTTCAACTGGTATCACTCGAAAAGACCACCAAGATAAAATTGGAAATATTCGAGTTTACACAGAGGCTCCCCAACAGTCGTTCTCTCCACGGACCGTTTGTGACTGGAACAGGAAAAGGGAAAGTGACGGTGGTACACATTCTCCGCCACACACCGTAACGTGGCTTGCGAAATATGTAAATGTAGATGTAAATTAAGTGGCAATGAATGGTGGGTTATTAGTGTTACTTTGGATTTTTGGCCTATCGAAGAAAGATGGGGTTCAAGTGAATCTGTCGGAAGATTGCTCCGATGTTATTTACCTTAGCCGCGTCAGGTAAGATGTTACGTAGAGTACGCCTTACTGGAGTTCCTGCAGCTGATTCTGCCTACCTAAGGTTTGACCCTCAAATGGCAGCGCGCAAGCTGCCGTTTTATGCCGTGGACAGTAGTGTGTTGTGCGGGTGTGCCGCACTTCCAGGGGTTACGCCTTCCGCAGCGCGCCGTAAAGCTGCGGGTTTCACTGCGCCTCGTGACGTCGCAGAAGTGGGGACCTCCAGTACCGCGTGCCCGCTGTAAAGACACCAACACTGACAGGTGGGTCAGATGATGTATCTAAATTCAATCTTAGCAAATTCGATGGATATAACAGGAACCCACGACTTATCTTAGAAGGTAGATAGATAGTGCGAAACCTACAAATATAGAATTTGTTGGTTTAGAGAAAGCTTTTGACAGCATTGACTGGAACTCGCACTTTGATATTCTGAGGGTAGCAAAAATAAAATACGGGAACTAAAGAGTTCTGCATCATTTACGAAAATCAGACTCCAGTTACGAGAGTTTCGGTGCATGAAAGGGAAGCAGCGGTTGAGAAGCCAGTGAGACAGAGTTTTCGTGTATCCCATTTGATACTCATTCTGTATCTTGACCAACCAGTAAAGAAAACCAGTGCTCATCGCCCTTAGCATTGCGGATACTGTATCCGATACACCACCATGGGGTTCGACTTGCGACAGGAGCCTTTAGAACTATCTCTGTAAACAGCTTAGTCATGGAGGCTGGGATCTCTCCATTGTGGATCAGGTGCCAACAACAGTTTGTCAATTACGTTACACACTTCCGCAGCTCCCCTAAGCATCCAAACTACCGTCTCCTTTTTCTATGAACGGGAATCCATCTTGCACAACGGTGACCGAGATCAGGCATTACGATCGCAATCCACGTCTGCTCCCTTCTCTCTGAACTCCAGGTGTTTCCTCAGCCACCTCTCCTCTGAGCCCATTCACCATTACGTGGTGTTTCCTTCGGCCACGGCTACGTCTTGGCCTATTACGAACTCCAGAAGACACGGTACATCCCGAGGTCTTCCACCACCACTTTTTCTTCATCCTTGGCGCATCCCGGGGTTCAGAAGTAGTCTTTACTGATGGTTCGATAGTTGCTTATACTCAGACGTAAGAAACTGAACTTTGCTCCTTGCCTGATGGATGTAGTGTTTTCATTGCGCAGTTGGTAAACATCTCACATGCTCTTGTGCATATCCGTTCCTGCACTGGGTGTGTCCTTTCTCATCTCCAGACTCCTTGAGGAGGTTGCAAGCTCTCGACCAGTGCTACCCTCGTCATCCCTTGCTCATGGCTATCCAGGATATCCTGTATGCCCTTGAAAAATGTGGATGTTTAGCGACCTTTGTCTAGACCCTGGGCCATGTTGGGATCCCGGGAAATGAACTAGCTGATAGCCTGGCCAAACTGGCTACCAGTAAGCCGACTCTTGAGGTCGGTAACAGACCTCTGATAGGATGTATAACACCGTCAAGTTTTAGGGATATTCAATACGCAATGGCACACTCTGACTTCTCCAAATAAATTACGGATTATAAAGGAGACTTTGGATCTGTGGAGGTCCTCCATATAGGCCTCTCGTGATGGTTCTACCGTCCTTTACCGACTCCGCATCAACCATACTTGGCTGACTCATTCTCATCTCCTCCGTGGCGAGGACCCACCCCTCTGTCGTTGTGATTCCCCTTTGTTGATGGTCCACATTTTGCTAGACTGTCCCAACCTAGCCATTCTTTGGCGGACTCGCTTTCTCTGGTGTTAGGAGATGATATATGGGACTGCAGTCTTTCTCGGCGTATTCCAATAATGAACTCTTCTCGTGTTATCAGCCGAGTGGTGGCGTCGTCTTGTTGCAACGTTTCGATGAGTTTCGTACCCATCATCTTCTAGCGAAGTGTCGGGATGCTCTCACTCTCATCCAATACTTTCCCCTCTTTGGGGAAGTGTGTGGGGGAGTGTGTAGTCTTACGGCTTTTACTCTACTGTGTACTTGTGTGTATGGTTATTTCTGTAATTTTTGGCTGTTTGAGTGATGTGATGAATGTTCTGTGTGTGTCTGCTACTTGCCTGAGGTTGGAGAGATGATTGATATTATGGGGGAGAAAGGAGGCTTAGGAATTGGATATAGGGATTTTCTCTTCGACTTAGTGGTAGAAGATCGTCATTGGCCGTATGTGCTTATCACAGGGCATGTCAAACCGACCTTGGGAGTGGATGAGGACGTTTCCTGATCTGGAAGAGTCTTCATAGAAGGCCCTTGCCAGATCTTGGAAAAGCTCTTTCAGGAATGGGATTTCAGCTGCGGCGTGCAGATCATTGGTAGGGAATCCGAGGGGTAGACGCAGTGCCCTCCTCAGGACGCTGTTCTGCAGCCTCTGGAGTTTGTCCAGGTGCTGCTTCGCCGTGTATCCCCAGACAGGGCATGATTTCTCCATTACTGGCCGTATGAGGGCCTGATAAACGTTCACTCCTACAGAGCAGGGAAGGGAGCTGAATGTATTGAGGACTGGGTATAGGATGGACATTCTGGCAAAGACCTTCCTGTGGACCTCGTCTATCTGGGGTTTCCACGTAAGATGAGAGTCCAAGCTTACGCCAAGGTACTTGATGGTTCTGCGCCAGGGGAGTTTGGTTCCCTTTAGGTGAAGGAGGATGGGGGGGGGGGGGGGGGGCGTTGGGCGTTGAGGAGGTCCGTGCCTTCCGAGCCTACGGGTGATCGGCATAGCCTGCGTCCTTTCGCAGTTGATGGTGATGTGCCAGCGACGGGCCCAAGTTTCTGTGTCATCTCAAACCCTTTGTAGCCTACGGATGACCAGGTCCTTATTCGCATTTCGTGTGTAGAAGGCTGTGTCATTTGCATACTGTGCCGTGTGCACCAGAGGGGCCTTTTGTGTGTCTGTAGTGTACACATTACACAAAACGCGCCCCAGAACCGATCCCTGAGCCACCCCAGCACGAATACGACTTTTGATGGAGGTGGAAATTTCTACATTGACAGAGAAAGTTCGATCCGTGAGATAGCTTTTGATCTGCCTAACTATGCTCCCGGGGAACCCTTGTGTGTACAACTTGTAGACTCCCCCTCTATGCTATACTGTCAAACGCTTAGGCTACGTCTAGTAGCACTATCCCGCAGTAGCCTCTGTGGTTGAAGCCCTCTGTGGCTGCTTCGACCACTCTCATGATCTGTTGTAGGGCAGAGTGGTTCTGCCGGAATCCGAATGGGAAATCCGGCAGAAGTTGATCGCTGGTAATATGGTCCTGTATGGGTATTAGCAGGAGGCGCTCATAGATCTTGCTGAGAGTTGACAAAAGGCTAATCGGCCTGTAGTACTGCAGGAATAGAGGGTCTTTCCCTGGTTTGTGTATCGCGACTACTTCCGCAAGCTGGGAACACACGGGAACGAATAATCTCGTTGAAGACGTTCGCGAGGTGTGTGATCGCCAGGGGGGGGGGGGGGGGGGAGATTTTAACTAACTGATTGGTGACATTATCATGTCCTGGCTCCTTTTTTGCGGAGAGGGACCTAATTACTTTAGCCACGTCTTCGGGGGTGAAAAGTGTGAGTTCGTTCTACTCAGCATTGAGGAAGATACCCAGATGACGACGAACTATCTCTTCATGTTCCTCATCCTGGGGTTCTGTCGTTTGAAACTGCTTCTCGAAAGCGGTGAGGAAGTTGGCCTTTTCAGCATGGCTGTACGTCAGACCCCGCTCGCCGTGCAGTGGCGGCATCCAAGCGCGTCTTTTTTGTGAATTGCTTGATTGCTTGCCATAGCGTATTATCGTCTACTGTGAGGCGGTTTTGCCGCTGCTGGTTTCTGTGCTCATTGAGTGCTACCTTCAGCTCTTTCTGTAGACGATTGAGTAGCCTCCTGCTGGCCTGATTTCTGGTGATCTACTACTCTTTTGCCACTCTGCTCTTGTTTCCGGGAGCTGTAATTGCGGGGGCGGCCCGTCCCTTTGTGTGTTTGTGTGTGTGTGTGGGGGGGGGGGGGGGGGGGATGGCCTCTTCCGCAGCCTGCAAGATGATACCTGCTCGGTTTTGTAGCGCTTGTTCTACTGTTTCGGCAGTAGGTGGCGGAGCGCGAGCGATATCAGAGGCGACAGGCGACAGTTTCTCGGAATCGCTCACAGTCTGTCCTTTTGTAAGACGTCTGGTACCGTGGGAGTGCTACCCATTCTCCCACATCGACTTCCAGAATCACTGGGTTGTGGTCGGAGGACATTCTGTTGATTGTCCTTGCGGCCACAAACCCTGCGATCCTCCTAGTGAGAGCTGTGTCTAACACGTCGGGCCTGCCTCCATTTTTTGGAAAATGTGTGGGCTCGACTAGACCCCATGTTTCGAAGTGGTGGCTGGGCGCTAGTTGTTGTAATCTGGCGCCTGCTCTGGAGGTAACTCTAGAATTACAATCAGGGTGTTTGGCCTTGAAGACTCCCCCTATTATGAGTTTGCCTTCAATTTGCCCTATATCTCCCTCATCTGTCTGGTCATGTGGGGGTCGGTAGAGTGCAACAATTGTTAGGGGTCCAGTGGCAGTGGTTATTCCACCGCCACTGCTTCGATTTTGTTGGCAGCAGGTAAGAATACCTGGTGGTGCGGGATCACTCTTTTTATGTATGTGGCTACTCCTCCGCCTTGGGTTGGCCTGTCTTTACGGTAGCTAACGTAGTTGGGAACTGTGGCTCTTACTCCCGGTTTTAGGTGGGGTCCCCCCATCATGCATATATCGGTGGAGGACTCCTTCATGAGTTCTCGGAACTCGACCTCTTAATTAACAATGTTTTGTTTGTGTGTGTGGGGGGTGGGGGGGTGGGAGCGGCCTTTGCGCCCTTTGCCTGCTCTTCTATGTGTGTCGTTTATGGACCTCACAACCTTGGTAACCCGCTGTGTGGTTTTTGCCACACAGCGCGTATCTTATTTGTGGGTCCGTGTGTTGTAGTGTGTATGTCCTTGTACCGTGGGCCTCCGTACACTTTCTGCATCTTATTGCTGTGTATCTGTGTGCTGTGTTCTGCATATCTATATAGCTGCTTGGCCGTCGTCCGCTTCTGTAGGCCGGCCAATCACGTTCTTCCGGAAGGGGGTACGGTGTCGATGGTGGTGGGGGGCCGCTGCGCGGTCCGGCGTTGACACCCGGTGGCTATCCAATCTGTCTGCAGAAGCCGCTGCCTTCATATCGGAGCGTTCCTGACGTATTTTGTCAGTTGCGGAACTCCAAGCTGCACTGAGCTGAAAACCGCTATCCCTGTTTACTAAATTGTTGTGCTGACGTATCTCCACTGCCTCTTTGAAGATCGAGTCCCAGAAACAGTTGGCGCTGAACAGATTCTTCGTTTCTTCGAATTCTAAGGTGTGTCCCTCGATAATACTATGTTCTGCTACCGCGGACTTGTTTGTCTGTCCTGTCTGTTTTTCTGATGTGTTCAGTACAGCTCTTGGAGGTACGTCGTTGTGTCTGCCTGATATATTCCACCCCACATTCGCACTTAATATCTACATCTATATCTACATACATACTCCACAATCCATCATACTGTGCGTGGCGGAGGGTACCTCGTACCACAACATACCACAAGTTGCTATGTCCTCCCTCAATCCGACCTGATAGGGATCCCAAACGCTCGAGCAGTACTCATACTGTAAATGCCCGGCGTTGCAACCCCAGCCAGTCTTTGGTTCATCATCATCATCATCATTTAACACTGATTATGCCTTTCAGCGTTCAGTCTGGAGCATAGCCCCCTTATAAAATTCCTCCATGTTCCCCTATTCAGTGCTAACATTGGTGCTCTTCTGATGTTAAACCTATTACTTCAAAATCATTCTTAACCGAATCCAGGTACCTTCTCCTTGTTCTGCCCGACTCCTCCTACCCTCTTCTGCTGGGCCCATGAGTCTCTTGGGTAACCTTGCTTCTCCCATGCGTGTAACATGACCCCACCATCTAAGCCTGTTCGCCCTGACTGCTACATCTATAGAGTTCATTCCCAGTTTTTCTTTGATTTCCTCATTGTGGACAGCCTCCTGCCATTGTTCCCATCTACTAGTACCTGCAATCATCCTAGCTACTTTCATATCCGTAACCTCAACCTTGTTGATAAGGTAACCTGAATCCACCCAGCTTTCGCTCCCATACAACAAAGTTGATCGAAAGATTGAACGGTGCACAGATAACTTAGTCTTGGTACTGACTTCCTTCTTGCAGAAGAAAGTAGATCGTAGCTGATCGCTCACTGCATTGGCTTTGCTACACCTCGCTTCCAGTTCTTTCACTATGTTGCCATCCTGTGAGAATATGCATCCTAAGTACTTGAAACCGTCCACCTGTTCCAACTTTGTTCCTCCTATTTGGCACTCAATCCGTTTATATTTGTTTCCCACTGACATTACTTTCGTTTTGGAGATGCTAATCTTCATACCATAGTCCTTACATTTCTGATCTAGCTCTGAAATATTACTTTGCAAACTTTCAATCGAATCTGCCATCACAACTAAGTCATCCGCATATGCAAGACTGCTTATTCTGTGTTCACATATCTTAATCTCACCCAGCCAGTCTATTGTTTTCAACATATGATCCATAAATAATATGAACAATAGTGTAGACAGGTTGCAGCCTTGTCTTACCCCTGAAACTACTCTGAACCATGAACTCAATTTACCGTCAACTCTAACTGCTGCCTGACTATCCATGTAAAGACCTTTAATTGCTTGCAGAAGTTTGCCTCCTATTCCATAATCTCGTAGAACAGACAATAACTTCCTCCTAGGAACCCGGTCATATGCCTTTTCTAAATATATAAAGCATAGATACAGTTCCCTGTTCCACTAATAACACTTCTCCATTATTTGCCGTAAGCTAAAGATCTGGTCCTGACAACCTTTAAGAGGCCTAAACCCACACTGATTTTCATCCAATTGGTCCTCAACTAATACTCGCACTTTCCTTTCAACCATACCTGAGAAGATTTTACCCACAACGCTGATTAAAGAGATACCTCTGTAGTTGTTACAATCTTTTCTGTTTCCGTGTTTAAAGTTTGGTGTGATTACTGCTTTTGTCCAGTCTGATGGAACCTGACCCGACTCCCAGGCCATTTCAATTATTCTCTGTAGCCATTTAAGACCTGCCATTCCACTGTATTTGATGAGTTCTGACTTGATTTCATCCACCCCAGCTGCTTTATTGCACTGCAATCTATTGACCATTTTCTCCACTTCCTCAAATGTAACCCTATTTCCATCATCATTCCATTCTACCTCGAAATCTGAAAAATTACTGATCGTATTTTCACCTACATTGAGCAACTCATCAAAATATTCCCTCCATCTGCCCAAGGCATCCACAGGATTCACCAGCAGTTTTCCTGTCCTGTCCAAAATACTTGTCATTTCCTTCTTACCTCCCTTTCGAAGACTGTTAATTACACTTCAGAATGGTTTTCCAGCAGCTTGACCCATAGTCCCCAACCTGTTTCCAAAGTCTTCCCAAGATTTCTTCTTGGATGCTGCAATTATCTGTTTGGCTTTGTTTCTTTCTTCAACATAACTTTCTCTATCTACCTGAGTTCTAGTATGTAGCCATTTTTTATACGCTTTCTTTTTCCTTTTACAGGATTCCTTGACTGTGTCATTCCACCATGCTGTTTGCTTCATCCTACTTTTACACACTACTGTTCCAAGACATTCTTTAGCCACTTCTAGTACTGTGTCCCTGTACCTTGTCCATTCCTTTTCCAATGACTATTCAACTAACTGGTACCTTTCCGAGATCGCTGTCATGTACTTGTGCCTGATTTCCTTATCCTGAAGTTTCTCCACTCTTATTCTCCTACATATGGACCTGACCTCCTGCACTTTCGGTCTCACAATCCCAATTTCACTGCAGATTAAATATTGATCAGTGTCAAGAAAAATCCAGACGGTACGTTAGGTTGAGCCAAGTATATCTGTAACTTTTTTCTGTGCGCGAAAGATGATCGTTATTTCGTGCTTCTTTAATATTCTTGCGATCTTGGCTGTCGGCGGTCTAGCAAACGCAGAAACGCCACACGTTTTGCTTCGTCTTCTCCTCGTTTCTCCTCCCGCCTCTTGTCTGCACACAAGGTGCTTCTTATTTATGTCGTGTATGACTTTCGGAAGGTTTCCCGCAGATGTGCTAACTCACGTGGCAAACTCTCGCTGTCACAGATCGACCTGGCACTTTTTACTAAGGGCTTTAGTACCGATTTACGTTGTGCTCGATGGGAGCAGCTCCGAGCATTGATATATAAGTGCGTGTGCGTCTTCTTCCTGTACACCGCGTGTCATAACGTGCCGTCTGGATTTTTCTTGATCAAAATATCCAAGAAGGGAAGGCAGCCATTCTCTTCTACCTCCATGGTAAATTTTATGCTGTCATGTATGCCATTGAGATGGCGAAGGAACACCCTGTAGTTTTTCCTTGCCATGGAGCCACACTACAAAAGTGTTTACGTATCTGTAGAACACATTTAGTTTATGGCGGGCGGTGTGCCGTGCCACATCTTCAAAGTGCTCCATGTACAAGTTGGCAATACCTGAGCCAGGGGGAACCCATAGCAACACCATCTGTTCGCTCATAGAATTTCCCACCACATCTGAAGTACGTTGTGGTTAACACGAGACGAAAGAGTCTGAGTGTGTGCTCATTGAAGTCCAGGGGCACTAGAGTGAAAAGAGAAGTGCCATCAAAGCTTACTGGTAGATCATTCTCGTCCAGGCGTAACCCTTGGAGGACCTTAACAAATTCGGTCGAGTTCTTGACACGGTGAGGGCAGTGACCCACGAGTGGTCAGATATGCTAGGTGCTTGGGTACACCATACGTCGTAGAAATGATGGTGTTCAGTATAGGACGTAGTGAGACTTTCTCCTGATGGATCTTCTGGAGGCCATACAGTCGCTGTAGAGCCGGTGTTTCTATCAAGTCCCGAGCTGTTGAGGAGATCGATGGTCTTGCGCGTGACAGAAGCAGTCGCGTCTTTCCGAACTTCTTTGTACGCTTAATCTTGTAGTAAGGTGTCGGTCTTCTGCCAATAATCTTCAGTAGGACTACGCGATGACAAGGATGTAGTGGTCTTAGCAGCAAACAAAGGGAATGCGATATCGTCGCCACAGTAGCAACGGGCCAAGCGCCATCGGTGGCGTGGTGGCACTTCGAAGTTCGCCACCCACCACAGTCATAGCGCAGTCAGCAATCTCTGCACCTCCGCCAAGGAGATAAGACTTCCGCGCTGCGGTAAGTGGCAGCCACGGGCGCAACGGGGTTCATGTTCGGCGTTGGCGTATGACAGTTCTAGTGCAGAGTTCTAGGGTTGCAGCTCCCAGGTACAGTTCGTGGTGGAGACCAGCCTGTGAAACTTAGTCTACAAGTGGAGTTGCCTACAGACTTCGCAAAGGGGCAAGTGCTGACTATAGTGATTTCCAGTGTGGCGCGTAGGATGAGCATCGTCTTGTTGACATTGTATTCAGTAATACACGCCTTGACAGGCCACTGCTTAGCTGTACCTGTCCGCAAGCACATTCAACGAGTTGCTGTGCAACTTTAGTTAAGTAGCACAGCGCAATAGAGAGTGTGTGTGTGTGTGTCACGAATTTGATTGCACTGCCACAGTTCCTCCATCCACCTGAAAGCACCTAAACCTAATACGAAGTGTGCGAGCCGTTATGCCCAGCGACCCATACACATCAGTTTAAATTCGATGTTAATATAAACCATGTGCTGAAAAGTATCTGGACATCGCTATGTAACGCGGATGATGTCACGACAGGCAGCCCCCTCGAAAAAGGAGCAGGGAGTATTGTATTGTCATCAGACGAGAACGCACAATGGTTCCATCACAAGAGCTCTGTTTGGACATGGCCTAGTCATTGTACGCCACATAACACATCCATCAGCGACATTTAACTTGTTCTAAAGCAGCCTGTATCGACTGTCGCTGATGTAACTGTGAAGTGGTAACGCGAAGAAAGAAACCACCGTTAAACCAAGACCAGGTAGGCCTCATATAATGACGGATAGGGATCGTCGAACATTGGCAGAGGGTAGCTGTAAAAAGTGACATGAACGCAGCAAAAGGAATCACTCGTGAGTTCCAAAACGCTGTCGCCGTACAGCTAAGCACAGTGTGTGTAGGGAGTAAAAAAGACTAGGCTACAATGATGAAGCAGCTTCTCAAAGCCCTTTGATTTATTACGGGGAAATGTATTTTATAAAATATCGGTGATCACCGGTAAAGGGGCTAACAGTTCCAGTCATTGAATACGTGAGAAATGCACAGCGTGTGCACTGATCTAGCAGGTGTGTTGTGGCCACCGACCAAAGCTCAAGGAACGTACCGGTCCTTTTTACTAAGTCGGGATTAGCGGCCTCAGACACAAATCGCCCCTTGAGATGGCTAACAGTTTCACATGCTTGCTGGGACACCACAATTTATGGCATAAAAGTACAAGTCCTGGAATGCTGGGGCAAAGTTCAGTGAGCACAGGCACCTCGCAGAACACACGTTAAATCAGTTTGTCCTTGGAAAAGTCAGAAGTATCAATCATCGCCAGCTGACACAGGAATTTCTAGGAAAAACTAGCGAGGAAGATCTCTATTTGGCTCGTGACTAACGACATTGCGGGATGGGACTTTGTTCAACCTGGCACTGACATGCTATTGGAAGAAAAGAGTGACTTTTTTCCTGATTGACGTTTGGGGCCAGATTGTCACAAACTACCGAGTCGCGAGCTAGTGGAAGAGAAAGGAACACTCTTGGTTTGATGGTGGGTGGTTCGAGATGTCGTGGCACGTGGAAGTGGCCGAGTTCTGATGAGCGAGACTCTGTTTCTCCACCACTACCATAGTCCTCCGACTTACCGCCACAGCGGATTGGTGACAGTATACAGCACACTAGATGGGGTTTAATGCTTAGAAAGGAAGCGTACCGTTCCCGTAGCTCCGCTAATGCCACTTCATGCCTTAGTACCCACTGGCGTGCTATACAATCGACCACTGGAGTTTCTAAATTAATCGTTAGGTTATATTGGATTAATGATTTAATGTGCAGCTAGAATATGGTAGCCGTCCCTCCGCTTGCCTGTCTTGTTAGTTGTTATCAGTAACTAAAATGTTTGTGCAGAATGTTGTTGCCAGTCCTTTGTGATTGTTTAACATAACAAATAATTTGTTCATGTTTCATTTGTATTTTTGTTTGAAAACGCACAGTTCTCTTCAATTCACTGATTTATTGTACTGATTATATAGCAGGATTATTGCAATTTCCCCCCTTGCTGCTCTATGATAGGGCATTCGAAGATAGCAATTCAGTTGCGTAATTTGTAGCTACGTGGAGTCTTAAGGGGAGTGTGACGGAGTCTGGGTAGGTCTGTTACTCTGATTTGTTTCACGGCCTCACGCACCGCGGGATACTGCGCCATTATTGCGTCAAGGAACACGGTAAATTCGAAACGATATGACCACATTTTACAACTGCGTATAGTAGAGAAACAGTTCGGACTCGATGACTGTTCGTATGAGCATGAAAATCTACCCTGTCTTAAAATATCATCTGTTAAGCAATCGATTGAAGACGATAATACTCCTGAAATGGAATGACCTGTTCAGTGTCCCGACCTGAACTCAATGGAACACCTTTGGGTTCAGTTAAAACGTCGATTTCGCTACAGACCCCATCGCCTATTATCCTACCTCCTCTGGTTTCAGCTCTCGAGGAGGAATGGGCTGCTGCTCCTGCACAAACATTCAGACACCTCACTGCAGATGGCTCCAGTAGAGTTCAAGCCGTCATAAAGGCGAAGGGTGGAGACACCCCATATTAATGTCTACTAACTGGTCTCCACTCCTTGTATTTATGTCTTCCAGAATTAAAAAATCCTAATCGCATCAAAATTGTTAGTTTTTTTTCAGCACTACAAGCTATAAATGTCGATATGTCTTTCTGTAACATTTCGTACTAGATAAATCGCAAGATCATTATTGCCTCTCATTTTCCTACATTTCTCTGGGACTCAAATTGTTTCTCCTACCGTGTCGGTTTGTACCAGTCGCTGTTCTTCTGACCCAGAATACCACCGAGAAAACTTCGCTAGTTCTTAAGAGATGCGTTCCGAGTATTTTGGAATAAGGGACTCATAGTTTCCAGTCGCCCATTACAAAGTAATTTGATTTTACTTGATTTCTTGCCACCATTAATCATTGTACCTGTATTACACTAAAAAAATCTTTTCTGAGTTCACTTAATGCAATAGAATGGCGGCACAACTACGCTATGCTGAGCTGTTTCTGATGCGGCGGTAACCACCCCGCGATACTTCTGCATCAAAGGGTGGTTCTATTACGCAGTGTTTTGTAATGCATCTTTTGGTGTTAGCATGTTACAGGTTTTTTTCACCGTTGTGACGGTATTTTAGCAGAAACGAAGGCAACCGGATTTGCAAACCGAATAAATGATAATTATTCGATTGGTTTATAATACCAACAAACTGGGAAAATATCCATGAAGTGTCACAGATTTTTTTATAGTAGAGTTAAGGTTCATCCTGTAGACGATCCGTGTAGTGGTTCGAAATAGATTTATTTATTTGTTTATTTATTTATTTATTTATTATGAGGTTCGTCGTATATTTAAACTAACTTAACTTACGCTATTTCAATATAACAAACAGCCAAAACAAATTCTCACAATTTTTGTAAAAATGTAGTTTTCATTCTGCATGTGTGAAAGTTTTACAGTGTGTAGATACATCCATCCCGCTTGTTTCCAAACTTAGTTCAACCTGTGATTCTTGAGTTTCTCCCGGCGTATTTGATTACAAAAATATCCACGGATGTACTGCCGGTCTACAGTGTCCCGCGGGCACTGTAGACCGGCAGTACACCCGTGGATATTTTGATTAGTTCAACTTGTTCCCGTGAGTGGCGCCGTCACAGCATGTCTTCAAGATTGTTGCTACACTTGACGTTCATCAGAAGCAATGTGCTGTCAGAGAATTCCAAAGCTGTGAAAACGAGACAGTGGGAAACATCCATAAGAGGTTGAAAAAGGTGTATGGAGATGCTGCTGTCGACCACAGTACAGTTAGTCGGTGTGCAAGCAGGTTGTGTGATGAAAGCGGGCACGGCAATATTCAGGATTGTCCTCGCAGCGGCAGGCCTCGTACTGCACACACTCCAGACAATGTCCAGAGTTAACGAATTGGTGACTGTTGCCAGACGCATCACAGTGAACGAACTGTCATGCTACGATTGGATATGGGAAGGAAGTGTTTGCAGAATACTGAAAGTGTTGGGGATAAAAAAAGGTTTGTGCCAGGTGGGTTCCCAGGATGCTGACAGTGGCTCACAAAGAAACAAGAAAAACGGTATGCAGCGCCTTACAGTACTGACCTGGCTTCATGTGACTATCGTCTCTTTGGGAAACTGAAAGACTCTCTTCGTGGAACAAGGTTTGAAGATGGTGACTCCCTTCTGCACGCTGGCAAACAGTGGCTCCCGCACGTTGGTCCAGAATTTTACCGTGCGGGTCTACAGGCGCTGGTTCCAATACGGTGTAAGGCAGTTGAGAGGGATGGAAATTATGTGGAGAAATGAAAATATTGTTCCTAAGGGATGTATCTACACACTGTAAAACCTTCAAACGTGTAGAATAAAATGTAAATTAAAAAAATAGTCTTCATTTCTTTTTGAGTGACCCTCGTAGCTCTTTTTATTACTTGTTGATGACTAGTATCGTTTTTTTTATTCATAACCCATTCTTAAATCATCCATCCACTCAGAATAAATATTACTCCAAGCAGCAAAAACTCATGACGATCGTTATCCAAAGGAGCATAGGCAAGTGATTATCAACTGGATTCCGTTTGTATCAGGTTTCATGGTCACTTCCATTGTACTCCTTTGGATAACGATTGTCATTATACCGAAATAGTATCACAGGTCGGTGACACTTCAACATCCCAGCGTGCTGGATATCCACATAACTTACAGATAATTCTATAGATATTGCCATTTCTGAAAATCGAAATATAAGTTTTTATTATACGGTACATCACAAAAATATCTTCCACCATTGGCGAAGATTCGCTTAAGACGTTCTCGGATGCTCTTCATTATGTTCTCAGCCTTTTTTTGAGGAATGGTCTTTATCTCTTCCCGGACTGCGGCTTTCGACTCCGTCAGTATCGTAGAGTCGCCCCGAAAAAACTTTGTGGCTGAGATGATTTCACAGAGAAATATCAGAGACTGAAAGGTCAGGTGATGTCACCGACCTCGGATAGCACCGAGTCATGAGGATAATCGATGAGAAAAGTGACGCCTTCGTGTAGTCACTGAATTACTGGCCGTTTGAGCTGTAGCTCCACCTTGCTGAAACCGTTTATTTTATTTAGCGTATGGTTTAGTGAATTTATTTTACAAGTATCTACAATTAAGTTGACACTAGATAACGTAAGACTATATGAATCAGCACAAGCAGATACATCTATAGATACATGTATGTGTAGGTAATAACAGAAGTTGTAGAACCGGCAGCACATAAAGGAAGCTGAGGTATCCACGTCGCGTGTCGCTGCAGCTTTGGAATGAATAAATTATGGCCGTAGACCGCAGATGCTGACAGTGGCTCACAAAGAAACAAGAAAAACGGTATGCAGCGCCTTACAGTACCGACCTGGCTTCATGTGACTATCATCTCTTTGGGAAACTGACTCTATTCGTGGAACAAGTGCTCCTCCAGAACATCAAACACTCTCCTGCTTCGATGAGGTGAACTCCGTCTTGCTTGAATCACATCTTGTCGAAATAAGGGTCACTTTGGATAATGGGGATGAAATCTGTGGTGTCACCGCCAGACACCACACTTGCTAGGTGGTAGCCTTTAAATCGGCCGCGGTCCGTTAGTATACGTCGGACCCGCGTGTCGCCACTATCAATGATTGAAGACCAAGCGCCGCCACACGGAAGGTCTAGAGAGACTTCCTAGCACTCGCCCCAGTTGTACAGCCGACTTTGCTAGCGATGGTTCACTGACTTCTACGCACTCATTTGCTCATTTGCCGAGACGATAGTTAGCATAGCCTTCAGCTACGTTATTTGCTACGACATAGCAAGGCGCCAGTATCCGTACCATTGATATTGTGAATCATGTACCATAAAGAACGACGTTCTCCATTAATGGATTAAAGTTAAGTATTCCACCAGCTACGTCCGTTTTTCTCAATTCTAATTCGCTTTCCATGTTCCAGACCTCACACCAGCCTTCGTGAGCTAAAACGCGTGCATTTCGGCCTTCTTTAGCACCAAGGGGTTGGCTGTCCTGCCAACCACAACATTGGCGACGAGAGTAAAAGTGTTCTTATCGATATTGCCCTGATTTCCTTGTGTAATGGCTTCGCCACAATCTCCAGATATACTGTCCGAATTTTATCGCTTACAGAATCAGCAGATGCAGGTCTTACTGGATGCCCTTGGACAGCTCGTCTGCATTAAATGCATATTTCAAAGAATCAGTCAATGTAGTTGCCAAACGGTATACCTTCTTTCGTACAAAACGTACGGCAGGTCAGACTAATTGGAAGTGGGTTGCAACCTTGCAAGGCCTTACTAGGGATTGTGCTTTTGAGTGTCAATCTGGACTCCCTTATTCAGATACTATGGTTCTTGATGCAATTGCACAGAACGTTTCTGATGTTCGTATAAGGGAACAGATTTTGAAACTTGTAAATCCCTCCGTTCAACAAGTGATGGACATATTGGATCGGCAGGACACACTTGACTTTGCACAGGACTCATTTGAAACTTCGCCAGCAGTGTGTCAGGTTCACCGACCCGCCAGGCGAGCTGCACGGAGCAGTAAACAGCCCTCGCGCCCGGCCGCGCCGCTGCCGCCAGGATCTCAGCCATGTGTGCCGCGCCAGCAAGCTAATGGAGTAATCAAATCATGCCCGCGGTGTGCTACTAAACATTGCCCGTCACGCCAAGCTATTTGCTTTTACTGTAATAAAAATGACATGTTCAGAGTGTTTGCCAGAAAAAGCTCAGATCGGAGCTCAAACCATTCCAGGCTCTTTGCTTCGCGCCGGAATGGGAATCGAACCAAGGATATTCAAGCTTGCGAAACTTCACCTATGGAAATTCATGTAGTTCATTCCACTCCGCCCAGTGCCACTCTCTCTAACAGTGACTGTGTTCGTCCCAAAAATAGCGTGCGTCGACATCGCCAGAACTCCCGTCAAGTCGCAAGTGATTATGTACCAGTGTCAGTTCACGTTGCACGAGACAGTCGCTCTTGTCGTCAGCAGGACAATAAACTTTTTGTAGACTTGGACATTAACGGCAAAGTGATACCATTCCAGCTCTATACCGGAGCTGCAGATTCACTAATCAATCAAGACACGTACAAACAGCTGGGCACACCTCCGTTGCGTGCCGCAAATGTTAAGTTAACTAGCTATTCAGGTCACAACATCCCTGTGTTAGGACAGTGCAGCCTTCTTGCAACATACAAAGGACAAACAAAACTTGTGTCATTTTACGTCCTTCGTTCTTCTTCTGCAGTGAACTTGTTTGGTTTCGATTTATTTCAGTTGTTTAACTTGTCTATAGTAAATCATGTCCAATCAGTGAACCAGACTGTGCCTTCAGACAGTGTTTCTCGTCTATGCGAAGAATTTGCAGAGATTTTTGCACCGCGCCTTGGTTGCGCTAAGAACTATAAAGCACATTTGGAACTGAATGTAAACGCGCAACCGAAATTTTTCAGAGCGCGCAATGTCCCCACGCATTGCGTGATGAGGTCGCACAAACGTTACACAATTTAGAATCACAACGTGTAATTGAACGTGTGCAGGCTTCTCTCTGGGCATCACCCTTAGTAATTCTGCAAAACCTTCCGGAAAGTTGAGACTTTGTGTGGACTTCAAGGCCACAGTGAATCCACTACTAGTGATAGCAACTTTTCCTTTACCCGCCCGAAAGATCTTTTTGATAAACTGTGCCCGGGTAAATATTTTTCGAAGTTGGACCTCGCAGATGCGTACTTGCAAATACCGGTGGACAAAGAATCCCAGCGCGTTTTGGTAGTTAACACGCATCTTGGTTTGTATCGATTCAAACGATTGCCATTCGGGTGTGCATCAGCCCCTGCATTGTTTCAGCAATATCTACAAACTGTTTGTGCGTCGGTCCCTACTGCAGCAAATTATCTGGACGATATTGTGATCTCCGGATAGACGGAAGAAGAACATTTGACCAATCTCAGAACATTATTTCAGGTCATGCGACAAAATGGTCTTCGCTTGCGCAAGTACAAATGTGTGTTTTTTGCTCGGGATTTGCCATATTTGGGACATGTATTCAATGCCAAAGGCATACATCCCAGTCCAACACCCCTCCGTACCATACAAGACTTGCCGTCGCCGCAGAATTTGAAGCAGCTACAGAGTGTGCTGGGAAAAATTACGTATTAAAATAAATATGTGCCGCATGCCTCTTCCATTTCAGCTCCGTTTCATCGCTTACGCCGTAAGTGTGTTCCGTTCGTCTGGACGACGGAATGCGAACACGCCTTTCGCCAGTTGAAATAGGCATGCTCTCCAATACTTGCCTAACGCCATTCGATTCCCAGAAGACCCTTTTGTTGACGGTGAATGCATCGGATTTCGGGATCGGTGCTGTGCTTGCGCACAAAGATGGATCGCACGATCGCCCTATTGCCTTTACGTCCAAATTGCTCTCGTCTGCTCAAAGAAATTATTCACAGATCGAGAAAGAAGCATTGGCTCTCGTCTTTGGTGTTACAAAGTTTCATGATTTCTTGTATTGTCGTCACTTTACCATAATCACAGACCACAAACCTTTGACATCGCTTTTTCATCCGACCAAACCTGTACCTCCACGTACAGCGCAGAAATTCATTCGCTAGTCTATTTTCCTCTCGCAGTACCGCTACGATATCTTGTATCGGTCCACTGCTAAGCACGGAAACGCCGATGCGTTGTCCCGCTTTCCTGTTGCTGAGGATAGGGCATTCAATTCCTCCGATCTTGCCTGCATGTTCATTAATGCGGAAACCGATGACGTGGTCGAATCGTTTCCGATTGATTTTCGTCGTGTAGCTACAGCCACAGCTGCCGACCCTGTCCTTGCTCCCGTTCTGCGTTTTGTTGCCAAGAAATGGCCCTTGTCAAAGTCACGGATCGGGGACCCGTTGGTTCGCCGATTTTTTGCTCACAAGGAGAGACTTTCTGTACGATGTGGTGTTTTGCTGTTGCGTTCTGATAATGATCAGTCCAGGGTCGTGGTACCACGTTCGTTACAGTCCTCTGTCTTACAGCTTCTCCACCAAGGACATTGGGGTATAGTGAGAACGAAACAACTTGCTCGTCAGCACTGTACTTGGTTCGGAATCGATGCCGCGATTACGAATATGTTCACTTCTTGCATGGTGTGTGTCGAACAACAATCAGTACCACCGCGGAAATTCTTTGCATGGCCAAAAGCCACTTCCCTTGGCAACGCTTACACATCGATTTTGCTGGTCCATTCTGGAATGCTCGATGGTTGGTTGTGGTATATTCATTCAGTAATTTTCCTTTTGTTGTCCGGATGTTTTTCACGACGTCATCTGCCACCATCCAAGCGTTATCCGCTATCTTTTGCATTGAAGGTCTTCCACAGACTATTGTTTCCGACAATGGCCCACAATTCATGTCCACAGAATTCTGCAAGGCCAGTGGTATCCAACATCTGACGTCCACGCCGTTTTCGCCACAGGCAAACGGTGCCGCTGAACGGTTGGTTAGAACTTTCAAGTCACAGATGTTGAAGTTGAAAGAGTCGCAGTCTCGGGAGGACGCGTTATTGCTCTTTTTGTCCTCGTATCGCTCTCAGCCCCGAGATGGTCGCTCGCAAGCTGAGTTGCTCCACGGTGGTCATCATCGAACCTTGATGTCTTTGCTACATCAGCCGCATCAGGTTCCTGTACAGAGGCAGACACCTGCTTTTGCTCCAGGCAACCTTGTCTACTATCACCACTATCGAGGTTCACGGCGTTGGCTCGAAGGGCGCATTCTTCGCTGCCTCGGCCGCGCTATGTATCTGGTTTTGGGGGCCTCTGGTGAGGTGCGTCGACATCTCAATCAGCTGCGCCTCTGTCGTCGCACGGGATCTGCCGTTCGCCGTCTGCTTTCAGCGACGGTGCCGTCCGGTCAACGTGCTGGGGACCCATCTACTCGCTCGCCTCAGCCCCAGGTGTTACCGACGCTGCCTTCCATTATGCCCCATGGCTACGCGCCTCCGCCACC
Source organism: Schistocerca gregaria (assembly GCF_023897955.1). Taxonomy (NCBI): domain Eukaryota; kingdom Metazoa; phylum Arthropoda; class Insecta; order Orthoptera; family Acrididae; genus Schistocerca; species Schistocerca gregaria. The sequence continues at coordinate 225,482,443 of NC_064922.1, forward strand.
GCCGCCGCCGCCGCCGCCGCCTGTTCTTCCGCCGGCGAAGCCCACAGTGGACGCGTCGCTACAACCGCCGAGCGCCTCCCTGGGTCACGCGCTGCCGATCGCTTCCCGTGACCAGTTGTCCTCCGACATGGAACTCATTCCCGCTCTGGACCACATGTCGTCTTCGCCCGTCGGGTGTCCCGGCCCAATGGAGGTCGACCCTTCGGCCCCTCCTGTCTCTCTACGAGCGTATACACCGCATGTTGGCGTGCATCCTGGAGCAGGTTTTCAGGCGTTTCGTAGCTCCCCGCGGTCAGAATGGCAGGGTGCGGGTGGCACAGCCTCGCCTGTTGTTACGCTCCCCACTTCGTCGCATACGTCAACATGGGGTCCTCCCCATGGCGGGCGGAAGCCTTATACCACAACCGTACGCCGATTTGCGGGGGAGGAATGTGGTGTCACCGCCAGACACCATACTTGCTAGGTGGTAGCCTTTAAATCGGCCGCGGTCCGTTAGTATATGTCGAACCCGCGTGTCGCCACTATCAATGATTGCAGACCGAGCGCCGCCACACGGCAGGTCTAGAGAGACTTCCTAGCACTCGCCCCAGTTGTACAGCCGACTTTGCTAGCGATGGTTCACTGACTTCTACGCTCTCATTTGCCGAAAAGATAGTTAGCATAGCCTTCTGCTACGTTATTTGCTACGACCTACCAAGGCGCCAGTAAAGTTAAGTATTCCACCAGCTACGTCCGTTTTTCTCAATTCTAATTCCCTTGCCATGTGCCAGACCTCACGCCAGCCTGCGTGAGCTAAAACGTGTGCATTTCGGCCTCCTTTAGTACAAAGGGGTTGGCTCTCCTGCCAACCACAACAAAATCATCTTCCAAAACATTCACGTACCGTTCGGTAATCACCGTGCCATCAAGTGATATCGCACTGATTATTCCGTGACTGGACATTGCACACCACACAGCCACCCGTTGAGGATGAAGAGACTTCTCGATCAAGAAATGCCGATTCTCAGACCCACAAATGCGCTAATTTTGCCTATTGAAGAACTCATCCAAATGAAAGTAGGCATCGTTGCTAAGCCAAAACACACATGCGTATAGCAATTCTCATGATGCCCTACGGCCAACCGTGCAGTTTGAACATCGTAACGCAAACAGTTCAGAATCTATGAAGATTCTATTTCACGTAGTTCAATAATTGTCATCCTGAATGCCACAACGATTCCAATGGACATCCCAGTAGCACACCAGGTGACAACCTTTGGTCCATTTGATGAAGGATTTGTAGATTTGTGTCCGAGTAGTAGCGGAAGGTTTGTTCATTGACAAACGCATTACAATGAAAGTTTCCCTTGTCGGACAACACAAGATTTTTCAAAATGAATTATTCTCATTAGTGCTGTCCAGTAATGTTGTGGAGAAATTGCACTTAATCACTTTATCTCCCAGCCGGATATGTTGAGCCACTTGCAGCTTATAAGGATGAAACTTTAAACCGTGTTTCACAGTCATTCGCAAACATGTGCGAAGGATTTGTAGCGTTCCGGAAAGGCGACAGACGGATCAGTGTGTGCTTCGCTGCGGAGCTGCAAGAACTTCCTGTCTTCGAAATATCATTTCCGATCCCTTACGCTTCACATCCGTCACATAATCGGTCTCGCGCCATATCTTTATCCATCTGGATATTGTCTTTCTGTCTGGAACCCGGAAATGGCGGTCTCTTTCACGGCGCATAGTGTGTTAATCACCAGGCCTCTGGACACGATAGAACTCCTCCACTGCCTCAGTACGCACTGCACTGGCCTTACGTTCCACACACAACTGAATGGCTTATTATGTGGGTCCGATTAATTGCAGTACATTGCGCGAGGACAGCTTCATCTTAGCAGTGTGACCAATTAAAAATGCATTATTTCCAGGGGGCCACTCTGCACTTAGCTTGCCAGTGGTGTGATAGTGGATCCATGGCTTTTACTGATAGCACCTTACCTCTAGCGGTCCTCTCGAAACCTCGGTGTAGAACACAACACATTTCCCGCTTTTCCTACCTCTGACATTACCGTTGTAGCTCACGACTGTTGTGACCTTCGTTGTCTATAAATCTTCTATGGCGATGTCTCGTGATTACGCATTCACAGAATTTTATTGTTTCGTTGATTGTAGGTACTGACGTGTGTTGCAAGTCATTACTGCGAGTCAGCTTTCATACTAAACAAGACAATCGTGTTTGGTTTCAGTCTCTAAGTACTGAGAAGAAAGAGTCGTGTCCTCTTCTCAGCAATGGAATCATTGAATTTATGTGCTGCAAACCTCACTATATGAATTACCAAGTGATCGCAAATCGATAACATCCGATAGTGATGATGAAACTGAAATGGTGGCATCGTGACATTTTCTTTATATGGCTGTAATCAGTATCAACATAATGTTTATCTAAATTTAACCAGAAGACAGAATAAAATTAAATGAGTTACTGTCATTGTGCCATTGAAGTTATAGCTATCTTTACTAAACGAGCCTTTCTAATGCACCGAGTATCCCTTCTCAACATATAAATCACAATTCAAATGTACGATAACGATGTTAACACAAGAAAACGGAAGGGGAAGTTCACCCCGACATATGACCATTAGCTGTGAGTCTAGCAAGAAATTAATAAATATGAGAGCAGCATTGGAGACAGCTGTCTGCTGGAATTCAACAGGAATTCAGAAACATTATAATTTATTGACAATTTTGTTGAATGTAGATTATCAGCAGACAAAAAAGTAAACAAATTCTCTTCTTAGAAGACATGAGTACACACCGTTGGGTGGCTTGCGGAGTATAAATGCAGATTTAGATGTAGATGAAACCGATTTCATGGAAATAGATACGTTAAACTGCTATGGTGAGTGGTATGGCTCATAAAAGAAGGGAGATTGGTAAAAAAAAAGCTTTGTGCAAAGTCTAAATAAATTTAATCGAGTTCTCCTTCAGATCGTGATGATTCCACCGATTTGATAAAGATGGGGGATAATCATGCGAGAAAACCGAACAACAAGTCATTGCCATGGTGTCAAGATCACAGTGTGACCGATTAGCGCCAAGTGAAATCAAAGTGCGACTATTCCCTCCGAGTGCTGCTCGGTTACCGCGTTGCTGCGTAACTTACAAATGTTAAACGTCGCGGAGGTGAGATGAAACTGCAGCGAGTGATGGTCTGATAAGTAAGCGACTATCAACCTCTGCCCTCAGCTGTCCCCCTCTCAGGTGTCTCTGAAGACGACTCCATCCTTAATCTGAAGAAACCTCCGTCCCTAATGTCACTAAAAACTTGCGCTCACCGCTTCTGCCCTCGTGATGCCACCAAAACTGCTGATAATCCAATCTAAATGAACGTCTCAATCTCTGCCAGTGGGAAATGGCGTGTCAAAAATGGGTCACTCATTATGCAAAATAGTCTGATCATTTTCGGGAAGTTGCGATTGCCGACGAATGGTAAGAAATCGTTCCGATAGCTTGCGAACGCCGATCAATCGTAACTTAGACTTAATTTCCTTCCTAAATTCTATAGGCATCGGAAAGCTTCAAATCTGGTCCTAAAGGTGGAGTTCTGCTCTTCCCACGTTACGAAGCTATCGTATCTTGCGAAGCACGCTTTCATCGCGTGCCAACCAAATACGCCACCCACCCACTATGAGGGTGAGCAATAGCAGCTTGGAGATGATCTACGGAAAATATCGCTGCCTCGTGAAAGTTCGGGGCATGGCTGGCGGACCACGGCAGCCCAAACACCGTCAACTGGTGCAAACGCTAATCGCATAAAGCATACCGATTGGCAGAAGTTCAAGGAAGTCTGTGGCATTCTCGAAGCTTTGTAGTCCATATTGAAGTCTTGGTCTCGTAAATACTCTCTAGAACGCTGCAAGAGACTTCGGCTCTGTAGAGCAGAAAAATATTAAGAAACAAGACTCGAGTTTCGTAATTTAAAAATATAGCGACAGATTGATCTGTAATTAGAGACTGAATTGGAAAGTAACAGTCGGAAGACACTGAGTGTGAGTAGAAATAAGTAACTGAATGACAGGCTGACTTGTAGTAAGTATTGACTAGGTTATCATCTTAATCAGAAAACTGATGAGTATGCTGTCATTGACTTCATTTCCTGGCAGCTCAGAGCCATTTATGGATAGTTTATTTTTGCAAAATGTGTAATCATGATCAATAGTCAAGAAATAGTCAAATAGTGATAAAAGCTGGCTCCATGTTATTATTTTTACGTATAAAAGTCCTCTATCTTTAAGAATATAAATAAAATTCGATACCGTTTCCCCGAGTCAAGCTAAACTATTATCTCAATGGGGTATGCCACCACAACTTAGATATCGTATTCACATGCTTTGGCTTCACTAACTCCCAACCAAATTGTCACTTTGCAACCTAATATATTCCTTGGGCTATGCCAAAGATGAATCATGTCACAACAACTTAAATTCTAAAAGTAAGAAAAAAAGAAAAAAATGTCGGTATTCTGTACTCCTCCGGTTTGCACAGCTATTGCATCACATGTCACAACTGTATGCCACGGGACAAAGCCGATATCCAGTATCAATAGGTTCAGTTATGTCTCATTTCGTGTACTTACATCCATACATGTAAAAACAAATATATACACTATGAGGAAGATGTAGTGAGACACTAGGTTTATGCCTCAGGAGTCACCACCAGACATTTGTAGTGGTGCACTGAAAAACTACATTTTACATTGTAAGATATTCGATGCAAACTGTGTATGATAAAAAGAATGTTCCATTATGGGGGACAAACTAGATGTGGCTGTGCTATTGTTAAGACACTGACTTCATGTTTGGGAAGAGAGAGGTCAAAAAGTCCGGCCATCCTGATTTGAATTTCCCTAAATCAATTCACACAATACAACCACTTCTCCTAATACGTATATTCGAGTTTTTTCCTCTTTCCTTTCCTTTTCTTTTCTTTCCTTTTTTTTTTTGCATTATGATGGCACATCCCATATCATTCGGAGATGATTCCTGGACTAACAAACAAATAAATAAATTACTATCACAATATAATGTTTCTGTGAAACATCGTATTACTTAAATACACATACAACATAAATTAAACAGTATTAGTATTCAATATAATTTTGGAGACACATTTTCAATTCTTCTATTGATTAGAATGCCTTTTGTCTTAGTGAGTTTCAAGTGGTGATTCTGAACACACTTTGTGCCTGTGCTGGCAGCGTTTAAATACCAGTACCTGCTAACACAAGTGCCTGTAACTGGCTTGAATTTTTTAAGTCTGTCAACTGGGATGTCAGTCTACTGTTGTATGTGTATTACATCGGTGAACAGACTGTCACAGTTTATGGTTGGTTGGTTTTGGTTTGAGTGTATGTAACAATTTAGAATAAAAATAGACATAACAGTTGGTTTTTTAATATGGTCTACAAGAAGTTTTAACTTAGTCTCCGCAAAGTCATCTGATTGCCGTCTTCTGTCAATTAAGATTTTTTTTTCTTTCCCAAGACGAATTATCCTACAACAGAACTCCATATGTCAACTGGTTGTAGAAAAAGGCATATTGACACTAAGAATTACGACTAACATAGGATCTGAGTTTACTTAAAAAATAAGTAACACAAGCTAACTTTGTACATATATATTCCACATGACTCTGAGCCAAGATGATACTGAGAATGTTAGCAGAAGCACAGGCATTGCCATATTTACTATGGAAACTGAAGAGAAAAATCTACTTTCTTTTTATGATTAACGTATAGATAATTGATTCTAAACCATGCACTGGTTGTTCTTAGCTGATTTTTACTTTGATGCTTTAATGCTGCTAAGTCTTTTTCCAGTTGAAATAAACGTGGTGGCTTCCACATATAGTGTGGACTTACACAACACAATATTTTGACAAGTCATCTACACAGATTAAGAATAGAAAAGATCCAAACACAGAACATGGCGACACACCCCACATGACCTCAAAAACATTCTTTCTGTCGTTGAACTGTAGTACTTACTTTCGCTCACTCAGCTATGAGCTGAGCATATAGAGTTTTTCTTTTCTTTTCTTTAAGCAGAGTCACGTGGCCGAACCATTCAGATGCCTTCTTGAAATCTGTAGCACCTATAGTTCTTTAACTACATCACAATAGACAAGAAGTATATCGGCGGTGAGCAGAGCACCAGAATTACACAGGCGTCTGAGAACGTTAACAGGAGACTAGTAGTCCAGATAGAGTCCGATCAGACGCAATGTTCGTCATACAAAATCACGAAAGTGTACTCGGCTCTAAACAGAACCCTCACCAAGCACATCTCAAGCAAGAGAGGGCGAGGTCCCACTTGCGCCGTTACGCAGGGAACACTCGACTGCCGGTGGTGCTGCCACGAGTGAAGCTGGCCCCCTCCTTCTCCCTTCTCGCTGGTAGCACAGAATACGAATTCTGTGGTCAGACTGGCGGCATAAGTTGGTGCGTTGCCACCAGATCCATTGGCATAGCACTGTCAGGTAACTGAAGTTCAAATCAGTACAGCGCAAATGAAACAGGGTCTTCACCCGCTTTTTCTGTTGACAAATTAGCCCCGAAACCATCCTGTGGGTCACTGACAACATTACTTGTTGATAGATGTTCATATATGCGGAGCTGTATGCACTACTCTAGTACCTTTGAAACGATAAGTACAGGAGAGTTTTGACGATCATTAGTAGAGATTTAACAACTATAATGTTTAAGGATAGAAGTTGGCAGGCACTTCTAAATACCCAATGCATCTGTGAACAGAACTCATGTGCTATAGCATTCAAAATTTTTTTTATTGCAAAATTCGAGAGACCATATGCGCCGTCTGATTTTGAGTCATTTAACTTTGCTTCTTACGAGGTAATTTAATCTCTTTGCATTTAAAGGTAAGAACAATGAGTTCAAAATTTTTCAGAAAATGGTTAACATTATTTTAGTTCTGGTGGTGGTGGTTAGTGTTTAACGTCCCGTCGACAACGAGGTCATTAGAGACGGAGCGCAAGCCTGAAATGATTTAGGGAAATCACGGAAAACCTAAATCAGGATGGTCGGAGACGGGATTGAACCGTCGTCCTCCCGAATGCGAGTCCAGTGTGCTAACCACTGCGCCACCTCGCTCGGTTTTGAGTTCTCCACATTGCTATTTTTAGTTTATCATTTGTAACAATATTATTTGAATCAGAAGTTGATCAAGCTCATAAAAATGCTCTTAACGCCTTTTTAAGAGACAGTCTTTCTTCACTCCCTCCGATCTGATCATGTAAGTGTAGAACAGTTGTGGAATGTTTTCAGAGAGATAGTATCAACAGCAATTGAGAGATATATAGCACATAAATTAATAAGTGATGGTACTGATCCCCCATGGTACACGAAACGGTTCAGATCGTTGTTGCAGAAGCAACGAAAAAAGCATGCCAAATTTAAAAGTACGCAAAATCCTCAAGATTGGCAAAGTTTTACAGAAGTTCGAAATAAGGCGGGTACTTCAATGCGAGATGCTTTCAATAATATCCACAACGAAATTCTGTCTCGAAATCTGGCAGAAAACCCAAAGAGATTCTGGTCATACATAGAGCACACCAGTGGCAAGACGCAATCAATACCTTCACTGCGCGATAACAACGGTGAAGTCACTTATGACAGTGCCACTAAAGGAGAGTTATTAAACACGGTTTTCCGAAACTCCTTCAACAAAGAAGACGAAGTAAATATTCCTGAATTCCAATCAAGAACAACTGTCAAGATGAGAAACATACACGTAGATATCCTCGGTGTAACAAAGCAACTTGTTGTTGTTGTTGTTGTTGCTGTCTTCAGTCCTGAGACTGGTTTGATGCAGCTCTCCATGCTACACTATCCTGTGTAAGCTTCTTCATCTCCCAGTACCTACTGCAACCTACGTCCTTCTGAATCTGTTTAGTGTATTCATCTCTTGGTCTCCCTCTACGATTTTTACCTTCCACGCTGCCCTCCAATACTAAATTGGTGATCCCTTGATGCCTCAGAACATGTCCTACCAACCGATCCCTTCTTCTGGTCAAGTTGTGCCACAAACTTCTCTTCTACCCAATCCTATTCAATACTTCCTCAATTGCTATGTGACCTAGCCATCTAATCTTCAGCACTCTTCTGTAGCACCACATTTCGAAAGCTTCTATTCTCTTCTTGTCCAAACTATTTATCGTCCATGTTTAACATTCATACATGGCTACACTCCATACAAATAGTTTCAGAAAAGACTTCCTGACACTTAAATCTGTACTCGATGTTAACAAATTTCTCTTCTTCAGAAACGCTTTCCTTGCCTTTGCCAGTCTACATTTTATATCCTCTCTACTTCGACCATCATCAGTTATTTTGCTGCCCAAATAGCAAAACTCCTTTACTACTTTAAGTGTCTCATTTCCTAAACTAATTCCCTCAGCATCACCCAACTTAATTCGACTACATTCCATTATCCTCGTTTTGCTTTTGTTGTTGTTCATCTTATATACTCCTCTCAAGACACTGTCCATTCCGTTCAACTGCTCTTCCAAGTCCTTTGCTGTCTCTGACAGAATTGCAATGTCATTGGCGAACCTCAAAGTCTTTACTTCTTCTCCATGAATTTTAATACCTACTCCGATTTTTTTTTGTTTCCTTTACTGCTTTCTCAATATACAGATTGAATAACATCTGGGAGAGGCTACAACCCTGTCTTACTCCCTTCCCAACCACTGCTTCCCTTTCATGTCCCTCGACTCTTATTACTGCCATCTGGTTTCTGCACAAATTGTAAATAGCCTTTCGCTCCCTGTATTTTACCCCAGCCACCTTTAGAATTTCAAAGAGAGTATTCCAGTCAACATTGTCAAAAGCTTTCTTCAAGTCTACAAATGCTAGAAACGTAGGTTTGCCTTTCCTTAATCTTTCTTCTAAGATACGTCGTAAGGTCAGTATTGCCTCACCTGTTCCAGTATTTCTACGGAATCCAAACTGATCTTCCCCGAGGTCGGCTTCTACTAGATGTTCCATTCGTCTGTAAAGAATTTGTGTTAGTATTTTGCAGCTATGGCTTATTAAACTGATAGTTCGGTAATTTTCACATCTGTCAACACCTGCTTTCTTTGGGATTGGTATTATTATATTCTTCTTGACGTCTGAGGGTATTTCGCCTGTTTCATACATCTTGCTCACCAGATGGTAGAGTTTTGACAGGACTGGTTCTCCCAAGACCGTAAGTAGTTTTAATGGAATGTTGTCTACTCCGGGGGCGTTGTTCCGACTCAGGTCTTTCAGTGCTCTGTCAAACTCTTCACGCAGTATCGTATCTTCCATTTCATCTTCATCTACATCCTAAATGACTTAATAAAGGCGAAGCCTCCAGTCCACATTGTATACCAGTCAGGTTCCTCTCAGAGTATGCTGATAAAATAGCTCCATATTTAGCAGTTATATACAACCACTCGCTCACAGAAAGATCCGTACCTAAAGACTGGAAAATTGCTCGAGTTACACCAATACCCAAAAAACATAGGGTGGTTACACAGTCTGAAAGTTCATTATTTTGGAATGGGTAAGAAAATAGTTTTTGAAATTTAATGTTACAGAAGAATGCTGAAGATTATATGGATAGATCAGTTCATTGTGTGTGTGAAACAGAGGGGAGAGGGGGCTGACTGTAGAGGGAGATCAAGGCTTGAATACAGTACGGCAATCCTAATGGATGTAGGTTGCAGCTGTTGTGTACAGATGATGATTTTTGCTTAGGGTATACCAGCATGGAGAGCTGCATTCCCAGTATTTGGACTGAAGAAGAAAATGACAGTAACATTTGGAAATTAGATGGTTTACTTTTATATTACACTGCACTGACAAGTCGTTTTGTCTAGTGAGTTGCAAGTACATATTTACTCTAATTATATGTTTTACTTTGAGTTCGTTCTTTTTGTTCTTCACCCCAATTAACTTTTCTTACGTTTTATTATTTTCTGAATGTCCACACTTAATTTAAGATTCATGAAGCCTAACCTACTTAAATGTAAGCCATCTAAAAAAATGTTTTAGGATGGAAGGATTCTAAAGCCTAGACTCTTAAAATGAATATAATATGAAGTTTATGTTCCAGAATGAAACAATTTGTTTGAACATATAGATGTATCTCATTCAGGCGTTGCATCTTTCTTATAACTGTCCATGTATGCTTTACAACAAAATGTGTCACGTTTTTATAAGTAAATGTACTTCTAAGTACAGCTAATTCTTGTAACTGTCACACCTTCATGGGTGTCTGTGCCAATAACTATTAGTGTTGGTTCTAAATGGTATCAGATATATTTCTGGGTCTTTATTCTTCTGAATTATCTAGTCTGAGTTGCAATACATATAATCAAACATCTTACATAATTCTGAGTGTATGTAGAGCCATTTATAATGTAGTTTCGGCACATTCAAGAAAAACTTTCATTTTGTTTTCTGACCAACGGAAACTAGGATGCACTTGTCTTCTACTGCTTCATTTGTAGATTTTATAACACTGAGACTTCAGTATTCTTACGCTAAATATTAAATGCAAAACAAGTTTTAATCGTGCTGACATTCTATTTACATTTTCCTATGTAATAGTCCTTATTGCTCCTAACGGATCTATAGGTCTGAAATATGTTTTTACAATACTGCAGAATAACTGGTTAAGGAAGCAAAATGTAGAACGCAATCGCTGACAGAAAGTAGCACACTCTGGCAGAACCTTCACAGTCTGTGGTGTCCCAAATGCATGTAGCCTATATTTAGGGCGCCCACAAAGCTAGTTAAATATGTAGAATTAGACAAGGAAAATCTCAAGGAATAGTGTAATATTTAAAAAAGTTCTCATCCACAACTTTTCTGTTTTTTACTCACTACATTATTTGGCACAGATGAGTAATAAATAAGCAAAAATTCAATTGTTAAAATTTAGTGGATAGTGATACTTCCCATAAGTAAAGTGGCATAGCCATTAAAATGCAAATAATCCAATTAATATTGAAATAATCAACTGGGTATTTCAGTTAAAGCTTAGCTTTGTGTACTGTGATGAACGTACAGAAACAGGCACAGAAATTATTTATTTTCTTCATTAAAAACATTAATATCCACATCACCACAAAAGACACCAAATTATTTTTTTGCAGTATGTGTGATCAGAACAAACAAACATACACACGCAAACAGGCAACACTTCATTTTCAGGTGCTGATTATCATTGATGCCAAATTCCCTCAGGATATAGAGGTCCTTCCAAGTAATAAGGCGGATTCTCAGTGTGGAAGGAGTCTCTCATACCATCCAATCAGTAAAATTACACCTTCTCCCATTCCACCTGTAACATTTCAGTAGTTAGCCCAACTACAAACACTAAACAAATACTACTAATTCTGCATGACATTCTACGTTTTATATCATTGTTTCAGGTTGAATCCTGTATGACAGCAAATTGCCTCAATTGAACAGTTCATACAATCCATAATTGATGCAAGGTATAAACCTTACTGCAGTTCAAAAAGGATGACACAAACAATCATTTGAATTTATGTGGGATGTGAAGAAATTTTCGTTAACAGAACTAAATGATATTCGCACTTTCTACTGGTCTTGCCACGTTGGTAACACTGGTTACCGGCCGATCACAGAAGTTAAGCAGCTATGGGCTCGGCTAGAACCTGGATGGGTGACCGGGTGCCGCTGGGCTTTTGGACACGCAAATCGCTGAAGTGGCGTCCCATTGAAAGACTTGCATCAGGCTGTAAGTGGCACATGAAATTTATTTATAGTTTCTACTATTACTAAGAACATACACTAAAGAAATATAGTCTGCTACTGGGAAACCCTATTTGGAATGTAAGTATGACATCTGGTGAGATCAAGACAATTACTGAAGGATATGCAAAATAAACTATCCGGCGACAGATATTTTATGGTACCAGTCCGATAACATTTCAAGAAAACAACAGCGATTTCTGGAATGTTCCGTTCCTCAATTTAGTGAATGTATGAGATTTGGTTAGAAGAACACCCGCAGAGTCAGTTAATTAACTTCTTCAGTGGTAAGTGGAACTTAAACGGTTAATTATCTAACTTTATTAGTAAATGTATTAAGTTTCGGCCTCAAATGTTTTCCACTGTAGTTTCATTATGATCAGTCTATTTCACCTAACGTCTCATGGAGGCAACAGTACGTTACAAACATTTTACAAGCCATTCATTAGGCAAGATTGAAGAGGAAGTGCACACTGTACCAAAATGATACAGCTTTCTTTGCAAACAATGTGTTGATCAAACTTAAACTTTCTTGTATGAATCTTGTAAGTCAATATTGGCCTAGTTAAAGTTTTTAAAATTTTTAGAATTCAAAAGTATTAGTGTGCAGAGGTAAGCGTTTCTCAAAGTAAACATTTGAACCATACTAAATTTAGGATAAAGTGGGTACAGTTTGTAGCCAACAAGAATAAACAGCATACTAACAATCATGGATTAAGTGACTTCAATGAAGAAGCCATGCGTATTATTGAGAGACCAGGCCGTTGACACAAGCTAATATCCTTTTAAACGCATTGAAGTAAACTCTCCGTTTGAAACTGCATCAAAGTAAGAGGCACAAAAGATGAAACTCGATAAATGTCCCAATTATTACTGTTCCCAGCCATTGATGGAACGAATATAACTATCACAAAAATGTATAAGTGAGCTTTATCATCTATCATAGATTTGATGAGTCGCTGTTTAATAAATAAACTAATTATTATGTAAAGTTGTTTACTGTGTCACGAGTGTATACAGTCGCTTCTTTGAACATTGAAACACGTTCTTCCTGCAGACGTAATACTAAAAACCAGCCGTCGTCCTTGGGACACTTAACTTCCCCTCGCGCATTTCGCTGTCCTTTAAGCACATTGCTGGAAGGTACATACGAACTGTCAGAATAAATGCATTATCACGCCAATTGCACTGCACAGCATATACGATCAGTTCCGCCACTACAGCTTTAAATGACTGCTACGGAACGTCTGCGGCTGCGAAGACTCCCACTGGCTAATGACATAGCGGGTTTCATTGGTGGGAATGAATTTTATGCTCAAGACATAAGAATTTCTGAAGGACCTTGGAAAATGCCTGTATAATATTGCTCAAAAATGGTTCAAATAGCTCTGAGCACTATGGGACTTAACACCTGAGGTCATCAGTCCCCTGGGCGTTAGAACTACTTAAACCTAACTATCCTAAGGACATCACACACATCCATGCCCGAGGCAGGACTCGAACCTGCGACCGTAGCCGTCGCACGGTTCCAGACTGAAGCGCATAGAGTCGCTCGGCCACACCGGCCGGCTACAATATAGCCCTGTCCTAACATCGCTCCCAGGACACTGCTTTGCTGTTCTGATCTCTATCTGCACAGAGGTTCACTTCAGCAAAACATATTAAAATTAGGGATGAGTAATCTCGGCAATCGTCACACACGCCCCTTGACAACTAAGCTCTACACTAGGTACATGTACGTTGCATTCTCGAGAACAAAATTTGTATATCATGTTACTGATGCAAAATGCGTAATTAGAATGAAGTGCGAGGCTGTCTGTAGCCTGATGCGTTTCAACTGCAGGGATTGTGGAAAACATCAGTGTCTTCGCCAACAACAAGATCTAATAAAGCACTACGCATCAGCTGTTACAAACCACACGTCTCAATAACAAAAAGGGCAAATGAAGCTGCACATATGTCCACAAAGGAAACATCAAAAACGTATACTGTGGAGCACAGTTACGAGTAGACACCACCATAACACACAATGGATGAGGGAGACATGTGGTGCTGGACTCCGCATGATCAATAATTACTGTTTTGTGGCGTACCACAAAATAGGAACGATCACTCGTTTATCAGTGGTTTCGCTGTGAAACCGCAAATAATTAAAATATTTCATTTCCGAAATCACTTGTACCTCTGTTAATTTGACATGCATTTGATATCAAAAAAAATAAAAATTTTAATAAATATGTTATTGCTGGCGAACAAAGGATTAAACAGAACCGGCCTTCTTCGGCAGTGTGAGATGTCGGATGCCGTTGGCACTCTAATTGAGTGACACGAGGTAACAGTATTTTTATTATCTTTTGATGGTTAATATTGTCACCGAATGGTTTGACGTTGCTGTTACAGCGAGGACCGAATTGAAAAAATATATACGAGGAAGTGTTTCACAACAGGTATTCCAGTCGTTATTTTCATTGGTCGCTTCTGCGTCGCAGGGCATTTGGACGGACGGCGCGCCTAAGCCTGCGGCGTTAATTCTGACGACAGTGGACGCGGGCGGAGCGCCGCTTTTATCGTTGCTGACGTCACGCTGCGGTTTGTCAGCGAGGGCAGTACTTGCGCGCAGAACAGCACTGTGGGCGTCTGTGTCAGCGGTACAGGGAAGCGCGGCTGTATGACGGCTGAACTCTGTTGTCTGTCTGTCCCAAACGATACAGAAGCTCGCTGAAGACACGAGGCAAAGTTATCCTTCACTCACTTTATTTCATTTGCGTTAGACACGACCAACAAATACCCGATTCTGCAAACAATCGAACTCCCATGTATAATACAGCTTCAAAAGTCTCATTCCATTAAAATGATTTAAAGTTTGCTATAATTCGCAAAGTGCTCTCAGTGTGAAACACTAGATCAATAAGTATGAGTAATTTGTGCTCGATTTTAAGCGAAAACTAGGTTTTCGTGCATCTCGATCTTTATGACGCCACATCTCCTGACCTTCGTGCCTTACAATGATATAATTTTGCAGGTACATTCGTGGTATTTGTGGATACTGTCTGTGTTTCAAATAGAGTTGTTAGCAGTGAAGTAACAAATTAAATCGTCTGATGCTGAAGTTTTATTGTGCTTTTTTTAAGCAAAAACTACACTCATGCTGATAAATTAAGGGTAATGCTGATATATGATGAAACACCGCTCTGGTGGGCGGTTTGCGGGCTTAAATCACCTCGGGGTATGACTATGCAGTGTATTTGACCTGCGGTCGTCGCAAGGTGGCGCTGGCAGCAGTCCACATACGCAGAGGTGTGTTGGTGCAAGTTAGAGTACGGTACAGTGAGTAAGTCTGGAGACGTTTTCAGACGTGCTAATGGTGACTCAGTTGAAAATGGGTCAAAGAACACATACTGATGACGTTATGACGGGTAGAATGCTAAGCCGACTGGAGGCTGGTCAAACACAGCACGTCGTAGCATGGGCCCGCTGTGTGCCACAAAGTGTGATCTCAAGATTACGGCAACGATTCCAGCAGACAGGAAACATGTCCAGGCGCTACAGTACGCGACGTCCACAGTGTACAACACCACAAGAAGACCGATATCTCGCCATCAGTGCCCACAGACGACCGCAGAGCAGGTAGCCTTGCTCGGGACCTTACCGCAGCCATTGGAACAGTTGTCTACAGACACACAGTCTACAGACGACTGAATAGACATGTTAATTCGCCCGGAGACCTGCAAGGTGCATTCCAGTGACCACTGGCCACAGGAGAGCCCGTAAAGCCTGGTGTCAAGAACACAGCACATGGCCATTGGAACAGTGGTCCCAGGTTATGATCAAGGACGAGTCCAGGCATAGTCTGAACAGTGATTCTCGCCTGGTTTTCATCTGACGCGAACCAGCAACTAGATACCGACCTCTTAATGTCCTTGAAAGGGTTCTGTATGGAGGTCATGGTATGATGATGTAGGGTGGGATTATGATTGGTGCATATACACCAATGCATGTCTTTGACAGAGGAACTGTAACAGATCAGGTGTATCGGGACGTCATTTTGCACCAGTAGGTCCGCCTTTTGAAGGGTGCAGTGGGTCCCACCTTCCTCCTCATTGATGATAACGCAAGGCTCCACCGAGCTATCATTGTGGAGGAGTACCTTGAAACAGAAGAAATCAGGTGATTGGATTGGCCTGCCTGTTCTCCAGACCTAACCCCCATCGAGCAGATCTGGGATGATCTCGGTCGACGTATCGCTGCACGTCTTCAAACCCCTTGGACACTTCAGGAGCTCCGACAGGCACTGGTGCAAGAATGGAGGCTAAACCCCAGCAACTGCACGACCACCTGATCCAGAGTATGCCAACCAGTTGTGCGGCCTGTGTGCGTGTGCATAGTGACCATATCCCGTATTGATGTCGGAGAACATGCGCAGGAAACAGTGGCGATTTCTAGCACATATGTTTCGGGACGGTTTTCTCAACTTACAGATTTGTGTTGTATGTGTTCCCTATGTGCCTATGCTATTAGCGCGAGTTCTGTGTAATGTCATGTTGTGTGGCACCACGTTCTGCAATTATCTTTAATTTATGCGCACGTGAGTAGTTATCACACGTCTCACTGTTTATGACATCACATCTCTTGAATTATGTTTCGTACGATAATTTTGCAGGTTCATTGTGTGGCATATGTGGATACCGTCAGCAAAATATGTTGCGAAAAGAAGCAAAAAACTAAAACAGCATAGCTGATTCTGAAGTATTACTGCAAATACAGAGAAAACGTAGTAAACGAGAAACTGTTTTCCTTTTATCATTATATTCTGGGTGTCACCGACAATTTTCATTAAGGTTTGAAATTATATTTAAAATTTGTTGCAAGTGGCTAACTGCTCTGGGTGTTAAATATTGAATGAACATAGTCCAGGTATTTGTGTACCGTCACGTACGATGTTTCAGAACATATACGTAAATTCTAACTGTAATATTGTCTTGCTATGATAAATCTTTCACATAAGATTATACACCTCTTAATGAGTAGATTATGAGAGCATTTTGAATGTTTTACGAAATAATGAAAATCTTTTTTTTTTGTTCCTGAAAGCCCTTAGAAACCGAGTCTGAAACCAATAGTCACTACGCTCATATGGTACCACCACCTCTAGCCTTGATGACAGCTTCTTGAGGTATGCCATATCCATTCGAAACTACACATTGATGATTAGATCCTCTAGAAGATGCTGACTGCTAGGTTTCATCCACTATTCCAAATACTGGCAGAAATTTCCCATGGGATTTAATTCGAGTGAGTCAGCGGTCCACACAGAATGCGATGTTATCTAAGTTTAGGTCAAACCAGCTCTGTGAACATGGCTTTTGTTGTCCTTGAAGGCAGGAATGTCCACAGCATTCTGTTGTGGTTGGCAGGAGAGCCAACACCGTGTTACTAGGGGAGGCTGAAAGGCACGCGTTTTAGCTCACGCAGGATGCAATTGCATCACGTATCATAGTATCTGAATAAGGCAGTCCACATTGACACTCAAAAGCACAATCCCTAGTAAGGCCTTGCAAGGTTGCAACCCACTCCCCAGTAGTCTGACCTGCCGTACGTTTTGTACGAAAGAAGGTATACCGTTTGGCAACTACATTGACTGATTCTTTGAAATATGCATTTAATGCAGACAAAATTTATTCGTACGACAGAGTTGCTACGTCGCGTCGGGGAAATAATTTGACTATCACACGATAAGTATTCACGCCGACGGATGAAAGGCGAAAAGGCTGCCGCTCGTTACCTTGAATTCTGTAGGCGGCGAGATGGAATCCAAATTGGCGGAACCACTCCGTCCAGCTTTCCAGTGCAGCATCAGAAGGTCGAATACTGGGTGCAACAGCCTGTTGTGGCTGCGTTAGTGGTGAAGCGGCTGCTGCCGCATCGTTTTGCATCGCACGTTGACACTGGACGAGCTGTCCAAGGGCATCCAGTAAGGCCTGCGTCTGCTGATTCTGTAAGCGATAAAATTCGGACAGTACATCTGGAGATTGTGGCGAAGCCATTACACAAGGAAATCAGGGCAATATCGATAAGAACGCGGTTTTGCCTCGTCGCCAGTGGCGCCTAGCTAGGTCGTAGCAAATAACGTAGCTGAAGGCTATGCTAACTATCGTCTCGGCAAATGAGAGCGTAGAAGTCAGTGAACCATCGCTAGCAAAATCGGCTGTACAACTGGCCTGAGTGCTAGGAAGTCTCTCTAGACCTGCCGTGTGGCGGGGCTCGGTCTGCAATCACTGATAGTGGCGACACGCGGTTCCGACGTATACTACCGGACCGCGGTCGATTTAAAGGCTACCACCTAGCAAGTATGGTGTCTGGCGGTGACACCACATTCCTCCCCCGCAAATCGGCGTACGGTTGTGGCATAAGGCTTCCGCCCGCCGTGGGGAGGACCCCATGTTGACGTATGCGACGAGGTGGGGAGCCTAACAACAGGCGAGGCTGTGCCACCCTCATCCTGCCATTCGGACCGCGGGGAGCTAGGAAACGCCTGAAAACCTGCTCCAGGGTGCACGCCAACATGCGGTGTATGCGCCCGTAGAGAGACAGGAGGGGCCGAAGGCTCGACCTCCATCGGGCCGGGGCACCAGACGGGCGAAGACGACATATGGTCCGGAGCGGGCAAGAGTTCCATGTCGGAGGACAACTGGTCCCGGGAAGCGATCGGCTGCGCGTGACCCAGGGAGGCGCCCGGCGGTTGCAGTGACGCGTCCACTGCGGGCGGCGCCGGCGGGAGAACAGGTGGCGCCGGCGGCGCGTCGCCATGGGGCAAAATGGAAGGCAGCGTCGGTAATACCTGGGGCTGAGGCGAGCCAGTAGATAGGTCCCCGGGGCGCTGACCGGACGGCACCTTCGCTGAAAGCAGACGGCGAGCGGCAGATCCCGTGCGACGACAGAGGCGCAGCTCACTGAGATGCCAGCGCACCTCACCAGAGTCCCCCAAAACCAGATACATAGCGCGGCCGAGGCAGCGAAGAATGCACCCTTCGAGCCAACGCCGTGAACCTCGATAGTGGCGATAGTAGACAACGTCGCCTGGAGCAAAAGCAGGTGTCTGCCGCTGTACGGAAACCTGATGCGGCGGATGTAGCAAAGACATCAAGGTTCGATGATGACGACCGTGGAGCAACTCAACCGGCGAGCGACCATCTCGGGGCTGAGAGCGATACGAGGACAAAAAGAGCAATAACGCGTCCTCCCGAGAATGTGACTCTTTCAGCTTCAACATCTGTGACTTGAAAGTCCTGACCAATCGTTCAGCGGCACCGTTTGACTGTGGCGAAAACGTCGCGCACGTCAGATGTTGAATGCCATTGGCCTTGCAGAATGACTGAAATTCTGCGGACATGAATTGTGGGCCATTATCAGAAACAATAGTCTGTGGAAGACCTTCGATGCAAAAGATAGCGGATAACGCTTGGATGGTGGCAGATGACGTCGTGGAAGACATCCGGACAAAAAAAAAGAAAATTACTGATTGAATCTACCACAACCAACCATCGAGCGTTCCAGAATGAACCAGCAAAATCGATGTGTAAGCGTTGGCAAGGGGAAGTGGCTTTTGGCCATGCAAAGAATTTCCGCGGTGGTACTGATTGTTGTTCGGCACACACCATGAAAGAAGAGCACATATTCGTAATCGCGGCATCGATTCCGAACCAAGTACAATGCTGACGAGCAAGTAGTTTCGTTCTCACTACACCCCAATGTCCTTGGTGGAGAAGCTGTAAGACAGAGCACTGTAACGAACGTGGTACCACGACCCTGGACTGATCATTATCAGAACGCAACAGCAAAACACCACGTAGTACAAAAAGTCTCTCCTTGTGAGCAAAAAATCGGCGAACCAACGGGTCCCCGATCCGTGACTTTGACAAGGGCCATTTCGTAGCAACAAAACGCAGAACGGGAGCAAGGACAGGGTCGGCAGCTGTGGCTGTAGCTACACGACGAAAATCAATCGGAAACGATTCGACCACGTAATCGGTTTCCGCATCAATGAACATGCAAGCAAGTTTGGAGGAATCGAATGCCCTATCCTCAGCAACAGGCAAGCGGGACAACGCATCGGCGTTTCCGTGCTTAGCAGTGGACCGATACAAGATATCGTAGCGGTACTGCGAGAGGAAAATAGACTAGCGAATGAATTTCTGCGCTGTACGTGGAGGTACAGGCTTGGTCGGATGAAAAGGCGATGTCAAAGGTTTGTGGTCTGTGTTTATGGTAAAGTGACAACCATACAAGAAATCATGAAACTTTGTAACACCAAATACGAGAGCCAATGCTTCTCTCTCGATCTGTGAATAATTTCTTTGAGCTGACTAGAGCAATTTGGACGCAAAGGCAATAGGGCGATCGTGCGATCCATCTTTGTGCGCAAGCGCAACACGGACCCCGAAGTCCGATGCATCCACCATCAACAAACGGGGCTTCTGGGGATCGAACGGCGTAAGGCAAGTATTGGAAAGCAACGCCGATTTCAACTGGCGAAAGGCGCGGTCGCATTCCGTCGTCCAGACGAACGGAACACCCTTACGGCGTAAGCGATGAAACGGAGCTGAAATGGAAGAGGCATGCGGTACATATTTATTATAATACGTAATTTTTCCCAGCACACTCTGTAGCTGCTTCAGATTCTGCGGCGACGACAAGTCTTGTATGGCACGAAGGTGCGTGGGACGGGAATGTATGCCTTGGACATTGAGCACATATCCCAAGTATGGCAAGTCCCTAGCAAAAAACACACATTTGTCCTTTTCCAAGCGAAGACCATTTTGCCGCAAGACCTGAAATAATGTTCTGAGATTGGCCAAATGTTATTCATCCGTCTTTCCGGAGATCACAATATCGTCCAGATAATTTGCTGTAGCAGGGACCGACGCACAAACAGTTTGTAGATATTGCTGAAACAATTCAGGGGCGGATCTGCTAGGTCCAACTTCGAAAAATATTTACCCGGGCACAGTTTGTCAAAAAGATCTTCCGGGTGGGGTAAAGGAAAAGTTGCTATCACTAGTTGTGGATTCACTGTTGCCTTGAAGTCCACACAAAATCTCAACTTTCCGGAAGGTTTTGGCAAAATTACTAAGGGTGATGCCCAGAGAGAAGCCTACACACGTTCAATTACACCTTGTGATTCCAAATCGTGTAATGTTTTTGCGACCTCATCACGCAATGCGTGGGGACATTGCGAGCTCTGAAAAATGTCGGTTGCGCGTTTACTTTCAGTTCCAAATTTGCTTTATAGTTCTTAGCGCAGCCGAGGCCCGGTGCAAAAATGTCTGCAAATTCTTCACATAGACGATAAACACTGTCTGAAGGCACAGTCTGGTTCACTGATAGGACCTGATTTACTATAGACAAGTTAAACAACTGAAATAAATCGAAACCAAACAAATTCACTGCAGAAGAAGAATGAAGGACGTAAAATGACACAAGTTGTGTTTGTCCTTTGTATGTTCCAAGAAGGCTGCACTGTCCTAACACAGGGATGTTGTGACCTGAATAGCTAGTTAACATTTGCGGCCCGCAACGGAGGTGTGCCCAGCTGTTTCTACGTGTCTTGATTGATCAGTGAAACTGCAGCTCCGGTATCGAGCTGGAATGGTATCACTTTGCCGTTAATGTCCAAGTCTACAAAAAGTTTATTGTTCTGCTGACGACAAGAGCGACTGTCTCGTGCAACGTGAACTGACACTGGTACATAATCACTTGCGACTTGACGGGAGTTCCGGCGATGTCGACGCACACTATTTTTGGGACGAACACAGCCACTGTTAGAGAGAGTGGCACTGGGCGGAGTGGAATGAACTACATGAATTTCCATAGGCGAAGTTTCGCGAGCCTGAGTATCCTTGGTTCGACTCCCATTCCGGCGCGAAGCAAAGAGCCTGGAACGGTTTTGAGCTTCCGATCTGAGCTTTTTCTGCCAAACACTCTGAACATGTCCTTTTTTATTACAATAAAAGCAAATAGCTTGGCGTGACGGGCAATGTTTAGTAGCACACCGCGGGCATGATTTGATTACTGCATTAGCTTGCTGGCGCGGCACACATGGCTGAGATCCTGGCGGCAGCGGCGCGGCCGGGCGCGAGGGCTGTTTACTGCTCCGCGCAGCTCGCCCGGTGGGACGGTGAACCTGACGCACTGCTGGTGAAGTTTCAAATGATTCCTGAGCAAAGTCAAGTGTGTCCTGCCGAATCAGTATGTCCATCACTTGTTGAAGTGAGGGATTTACTGGTTTCAAAATCTGTTCCCTTATACGAACATCAGAAACGTTCTGCATCACGTACCACAGTATCTGAATAAGGGAGTCCACATTGACACTCAAAAGCACAATCCCTAGTAAGGCCTTGCAAGGTTGCAACCCACTCCCCATTAGTCTGACCTGCCGTACGTTTTGTACGAAAGAAGGTATACCGTTTGGCAACTACATTGATTGATTCTTTGAAATATGCATTTAATGCAGACAAAATTTCTTCGTAAGACAGAGTTGCCACGTCGCGTCGGGGAAATAATTTGACTACCACACGGTACGTATTCACGCCGACGGATGAAAGGAGAAAAGGCTGCCGCTCGTGACCTTGAATTCTGTAGGCGGCGAGATGGAATCCAAATTGGCGGGACCACTCCGTCCAGCTTTCCAGTGCAGCATCAAAAGGTCGAATACTGGGTGCAACAGTGTGTTGTGGCTGCGTTATCGGTGAAGCGGCTGCTGCCGCATCGATTTGCATCGAACGTTGACACTGGACGAGCCGTCCTAGGGCATACAGTAAGGCCTGCGTCTGCTGATTCTGTAAGCGATAAAATTCGGACAGTACATCTGGAGATTGTGGCGAAGCCATTACACAAGGAAATCAGGGCAATATCGATAAGAACGCAGCTTTGCCTCGTCGCCAATGTTGTGGTTGGCAGGAGAGCCCACATCGTGTTACTAGGGCAGGCCGAAAGGCGCGCGTTTTAGCTCACGGAGGCTGTCGTGAGGTCTGGAACAGGACAAGGAAATTAGAATTTAGAAAAATGGACGTAGATGGTGGAATACTTAACTTTAATCCATTAATGATGAACGTCGCTCTTGACGGTACAGTTGGTTGGTTGTTTCGGGAAGGAGACCAGACAGCGTGGTCATCGGTCTCATCGGAGTAGGGAAGGATGGAGAAGGAAGTCGGCCGTGCCCTTTCAGAGGAACCATCCCGGCATTTGCGTGGAGTGATTTAGGGAAATCACGGAAAACCTAAAGCAGGATGGCCGGGCGCGGGATTGAACCGTCGTCCTCCCGAATGCGAGTCCAGTGTCTAACCACTGCGCCACCTCGCTCGGTTTGACGGTACATGATTGACAATCTCAATAGATACTGATAATGGCGCCTTGCTAGGTCGTAGCAAAAATAACGTAGCTGAAGGCTACGGCAAATGAGAGCGTAGAAGTCAGTGAACCATCGCTAGCAAAGTCGTCTGTACAACTGGGCTGAGTGCTAGGAAGTCTCTCTAGACCTGCCGTGTGGCGGCGCTAGGTCTGCAATCACTGATAATGGAGACACCCGGGTTCGACGTATACAACCGGACCGCTGCCGATTTAAAGGCTACCACCTAGCAAGTGTGGTGTCTGGCGGTGACACCACATTCCTCCCCCGCAAATCGGCGTACGGTTGTGGCATAAGGCTTCCGCCCGCCGTGGGGAGGACACCATGTTGACGTATGCGACGAGGTGGGGAGCCTAACAACATCGACAATCGAAAGGCAACAATATTGACGCTACTGGACTTCAGCAAAGCCTTTGACACTGTTATCTTTGACATATTGCTCAGAAAAATGCAACAGCTTAATTTCTCTGATAGTGCAATGAGATGGTTTGAAAGCTACTTAAGAGACAGCAATGTGTTGTCTGCGTAAATGAAAAATCTTCCTGGAAACATGTTTCCTCGGGAGTGCCACAAGGATCAGTCTGAGGACCACTTTTGTTTTCTTTATATGTCAACGATATTTCGTCGGTTTTGTCCTCCTGTAAATATCATTTCAATGCCGTCGACCTCCAGCTCTACCTAAGCGTCAGACCTGAAGATGTAAACACTGCAATCGCTCAGGTGAATGATGATCTGTCTTCAGTAGTGACATGGGTGATAAACCTGGGGCTTAAACTAAATGCAAAAAAGACGCAATTAATCTTAATAGCCCATAAGAAATTAATAAGTTCAGGATTCTGCGAACGGCTACCTCCTATTCTGCTCGACGGTACTCCAATACCATATCAGAAAACAGTTAGGAACTTGGGTGTGACTTGGGATGAGAATCTCAACTGGGCGGAGAATACAGTCGCAATGTGCCGAAAGACGTCTGCTTGTCTCTATGCTCTCAAAACGTTTCGGAACATATTTCCACAGGACTTGAAACGCCAGCTCGTTCAAGCACTCCTTCTACCGAACCTCTACTATTGTGATGTGATTCAACAAGTCATGAGTAGTGAAAACAAAAGACGACTAGAACTAACCATGAATGTCTGTGTGCGTTACACCTGCAACATTCGCCGATATGAACATGTTAGTGCTTCATACTTCGAGCTAGGGTGGTTGCGGCCGGACAAATTGCGTGACTACCACACTCTATGTCTACTTCACCGACTCCCTGTCGCGCAAGCACCCCAGTACCTAGCTTCAGAGATTAAAAACCTGTCATGCCATCATAATCGAAACACGAGGTCACTCTTATTTGGTATCCTAACTGTGCCCACTCACAAAACAAAAACTTTTGCAAACTCCTCAGTTGCCGCTGTCCGCCTCTGAAACAAACTGATCCTTACCTTGCGCAAAAATCAATCTCCTGGTCTTTTTAAGAAGTTGAAGCATTTCCTACTATCATCCTCATAACGTTCTTCACAAAATTAATGTACAAGGCCAATCCTCTCATCTGTCAAATAGCAAAGCTAGCGTCTCCTATCTTGCTCCTGAGATGCCTTCCTCTTCATCTATCTCTATTAGCCACGCAATGATCTTTTCCTTTACATTTCCTTAATTTTGTTTCATCATGTCTCTATATTCTTCTCCTCCCTTCACCATGAGTCTCCCTCATACTCCCTGCTGCTAGCACTCCTATCTAAAATCTGTCTCTTCAATAATGTCTAATTATAACAGTACTTATTATCTACGAATATGAACTCTGTATGTATGTATTTTTCCAGGTGTACCTTTCTAATTGTTTATTTCACTTTTTGTGCTAGATGTAGTTTAACATGCCTACTAAAACTTATGAATGTAAAATAAGTAGAATGACTGGTTAGATGTAAGGCCCCAATCTTGCCAGGTTAAATAAATCAATAAATAAATATAATAAAGAAAGAAATACAGCCGTTACGGCGCCAACCATAACCACCAGCGGCGTACGTCGTCCCCACATAATGCCACCCCAAAATAGTAGGGAATCTCCACCTTGCTGCACTCGCTGGACAGTGTATCTAAGGCGTTCAGCCTGACCGGGTTGTCTCTAAACACGTACCCGACGATTGTCTGGTTGAAGGTATATGTGACACTCATCGGTGAAGAGAACGTGATGCCCACATAGAGCGTTCCATTCGGCATGTTGTTGGGCCCGTCTGTACCGCGCTTCATGTTGTCGTGGTCGCAAGTATGGATCTCGCCATGGACGTCGGGAGTGAAGTTGCGCATCATGCAGTCTATTGCGCACAGTTTGAGTCGTACGTCCTGTGACTGCACGTAAAGCATTATTCAACATGGTGGCGTTGCTGTCAGGATTCCTCTGAGCGGTCATCCACTGCAGTAGTAGCCCTTGAACAGCCTGAGCGAGATTGTCATCGACAGTTCCTGATTCTCTTTATCTTCTTCATGTCCAAACAACATCGCTTTGGTTCACTCCGAGACGCCAGGGCCTTCCCTAGTTGAGAGTCCTTCCTGGCACAAAGTAAAAATGCGGACCGTCTAGGCATGGTTGAACTACAGACAACACGAGCCGTATACCTCCTTCCTGGTGGAATGACCGGAACTGATCGGCTGTCGGGCCCCCTCCGTCTAATATGCGCTGTTCATCATGGTTGTTTACATCTTTGGGCAGGATTAGTAACATCTCTGAACAGTGAAAGAGATTGTGTCTGTGACACAATATCCGCAGTCAACGTCTATTTTCTGGAGTTCTGGGAACTGGGGTGATGCAAAACTTTTTTTGATGTGTGTGTAAAGGAAGTAGGTTTCGTTATGAATAGATTGGGTTACTCTGAGGATTTCCGGTCTGAAAAATGTAGGTTAATATCAAGAGCAACAGAATGTGGTATAACAGGAGTAGGATTCGTCATGAATACGTGGGGTTACTCTGGGCAAATCTGAACAATTCGATGATAGGGTTGTTCTCATCAGAATCGACAATAAACCAATGTCGACAACAGTAGTTCACTCATACATGCCGAAGTCGCAAGCAGAAGACGAAGAGGTAGAGAAAGTACATTGGGATACTGAATGGGTAATTTAGTACATAAGACTAGATGAAAATCTAATAGTCATGGCTGATTGATATGCGATTGTAGGGGCAGGATCAGAGAAAAGGTTACCGGAGTATGTGGGCTAGGTAGTAGGAATGGGAGAGGAGAAACACTAATATAGTTCTGCAATAAATTTCAAATGGTAATACAAATACTCTGATTCTTGAGTTTCTCCCGGCGTATTTGATAATCAAAATATCCACGGGTGTACTACCGGTCTATAGTGTCCAACGGGCACAATATTTCGGCGATCAAACATGTCGCCATCATCAGGTGAACTGACGGACTGAGCTCAGGAACTCAGTCCGTCAGTTCACCTGATGATGGCGACATGTTTGATCGCCGAAATATTGTGCCCGTTGGACACTATAGACCGGCAGTACACCCGTGGATATTTTGATTAACAAATACTCTGTTTAAGAATAACAAGAGGAGGAGGTATACGTAGAAAAGACCTTGAGATACGGAAAGATCCCAGCTGGATTTCATAACGTCAATTTTGATTGTAAGGTGTACCCAAGAGCAGATATAGACTCAGATCACAACTAAGCAATAATGAAGAGCAGGCTGTAGGTTAAGAGAATCTTCCGGAAGAATTAGTGTGAGACGAAGTAGGATACTGAATACTGAGGAATGAAGAGACGCGTTTGAAGTTTGCTAAAGATGAGGATATTGCAACAATGAATATCACTGTAGACAGTTCAGTTGAAGAACAGTGGACATCTATAAAAATCATTGGGGAAGTGGCGACCAAACGTCTATTCATGTTGGCGCGTAGAATCTATGAGACGCATCATGAGATTACCGATGATGGCTAAAGGTGATAAATGCAAGAACTATCGCACAATTAGTTTAACAGTTCATACATTCACGTTTCTGTAAAGAGTAATAAACACAAGAGTGGAAAAGAAAATTGAGGTTTGCTTTAGGGAAGGTAAAGGCACCAGAGAGGCTGTCCTGGGGTTACTCTTTATAATGGATGCAAAGCTGAAGAAACGTTAAAACACGCTCATAGTACACATAGGGTGTAACAAAAAGAATCATCCGAGTTTCAAAAAATCATAACTACATTCCTGGAAATTGAAATAAGAACACCGTGAATTCATTGTCCCAGGAAGGGAAAACTTTATTGACACATTCCTTGGGTCAGATACATCACATGATCACGCTGACAGAACCACAGGCACATAGATACTGGCAACAGAGCATGCACAATGTCGGCACTAGTACAGTGTATATCCACCTTTCGCAGCAATGCAGGCTGCTATTCTCCCATGGAGACGATCGTAGAGATGCTGGATGTAGTCCTGTGGAACCGCTTGCCATGCCATTTCCACCTGGCGCCTCAGTTGGACCAGCGTTCGTGCTGGACATGCAGACCGCGTGAGACGACGCTTCATCCAGTCCCAAACATGCTCAATGGGGGACAGATCCGGAGATCTTGCTGGCCAGGGTAGTTGACTTACACCTTCTAGAGCACGTTGGGTGGCACGGGATACATGCGGACGTGCATTGTCCTGTTGGAACAGCAAGTTCCCTGGCCGGTCTAGGAATGGTAGAACGATGGGTTCGATGACGGTTTGGATGTACCGTGCACTATTCAGTGTCCCCTCGACGATCACCAGAGGTGTACGGCCAGTGTAGGAGATCACTCCCCACACCATGATGCCCTGTGTGCCTCGGTCGTATGCAGTCCTGATTGTGGCGCTCACCTGCACGGCGCCAAACACACATACGACTATCATTGGCACCAAGGCAGAAGCGACTCTCATCGCTGAAGACGACACGTCTCCATTCGTCCCTCCATTCACGCCTGTCGCGACACCACTGGAGGCTGCACGGATGTTGGGGCGTGAGCGGAAGACGGCCTAACGGTGTGCGGGACTGTAGCCCAGCTTCATGGAGACGGTTGCGAATGGTCTTCGCCGATACCCCAGGAGCAACAGTGTCCCTAATTTGCTGGGAAGTGGCGGTGCGGTCCGCTACGGCACTGCGTAGGATCCTACGGTCTTGGCGTGCATCCGTGCGTCGCTGCGGTCCGGTCCCAGGTCGACGGGCACGTGCACCTTCCGCCGACCACTGGCGACAACATCGATGTACTGTGGAGACCTCACGCCCCACGTGTTGAGCAATTCGGCGGTACGTCCACCCGGCCTCCCACATGCCCACTATACGCCGTCGCTCAAAGTCCGTCAACTGCACATACGGTTCACGTCCACGCTGTCGCGGCATGCTACCACTGTTAAAGACTGCGATGGAGCTCCGTATGCCACGGCAAACTGGCTGACACTGACGGCGGCGGTGCACAAATGCTGCGCAGCTAGCGCCATTCGACGGCCAACAACGCGGTTCCTGGTGTGTCCGCTGTGCCGTGCGTGTGATCATTGCTTGTACAGCCCTCTCGCAGTGTCCAGAGCAAGTATGGTGGGTCTGACACACCGGTGTCAATGTGTTCTTTTTTTCCATTTCCAGGAGTGTATTATGTTATTTGCGATACGTGCGTGAACAACGTACTGTTGGAAGAGAAAGCTCTCGTGTTTTACACGATTCCCGCTAGGTAGCAGCAGAGTGCGCCCACTTCAATTCTAGTAAAAATGATTTCGAGACAACAAAAAGCTTTTTGTGTTCTACGTTTAGCGCAGTGTGGTTCAGCGTGACTTTCGTATTAGGTATGGTGTGGATCCTCCTACAGCACAGAATTTTAGACGATGGCATGAACAGTTTCGAGAAACATATTGTCTGTATAAAGGCAAATCGCTGGACCGTCCCCAAGTGTCTGACATGGACATCGAACGCATCCGCCATTGTTTCACAAGAACACTGTTACAGCAAGCACATATCTCGGTATGCTTGAGAACTTTCTTTTCCCACAATTGGAGACTGATTCGATTTCATTTACCAATAGGATTGGGCCCGGCCACACTGACAACTGGAAGTGCGGACATTTTTAAATCAAGGGATTACTGAACGATGAATGAGTCACAGTGGACCAAATGATTCAGCCTTACATTAGTGGCCTCCAAGGTCACTGGACCTGACTGCATGTGACTATTTCTTGTGAGGGCTTATAAAAGAGTCTGTTTATGTGCCTCTGTTACCAAGAACAATGAATGAACGGAGACATCTCGTAACAGCAGCTGTGGAAGCTTTAACCCAAGACATGCTCGCTGCAGTGTGGGAACAATTTGAATACCGGATTGACATATTCCGTGCATCTCAAGGAGGGGATTGAACACCTGTGGAAAATGGAAATGAGCGTTTGGCGTCATTGGCCGGGAGGCCCCTTTCGGGGCAGGTGCGGCCGCCTTGTGTCTGTCATTACTATCACGGCACATTGGGCGACCTGCGCGCCGGATGGGTTATGAAATGATGATGAAGGTAACACAACACCCAGTCCCTGAGCGGAGAAAATCTCCGAGCCAGCAGGGAATCGATTCCGGGCCCGTAGGACGGCAGTCCGTCACGCTCACCACTCAGTTATTGGCGCGGACATTGGACACCTATGAAACGATATGACAATAACAGTTTTGAGTTTCCCGTTCATCAAAAACCAAAATTCATTGTATATGTTTATTATTTTCAGAAATCGGATGATTCATTTTGATACACTTGACGTCACCCTTTTATCTGTATAACTGAAGAAAGCGTTCGACAATGGAAAAATGTGGAAATTTGTGGTAAGGTGTATGGGACCAAACTGCTGAGGTCATCGGTCCCTTGGCGTACACACTACATAATCTACCTTAAATTAACTTTCGCTAAGGACAACACACATACACACAACCATGCCCAAGGGAGGATTCGAACCTCCGACGGGGGAAGCCGCGCGAACCGTGCAGGGTGCCCGAGACCACACGGCTACGCCACGCGGCCGTTCGACAATGCAAAATCTACATCTACACCTACATGATTACTCTGCAATTAACTATTAAGTGCCTGACAGACGGTTCACCGAATCACCTTTAAGCAGGGCACGGAAAAAATGAACACTTAAGCTTTCCATATGGGCTCTGATTTCTCTTATTTTATCGTGGTGATCATTTCTCCCTATGCAGGTGACCACTAAAAACATATTTCCAAATTGTGAGGAGAAAGCTCGCGATTGAAATTTGATGAGAAGGTCCCGTCGTAGCGAAAAACGCCTTCGTTTTAATGTCTGCCTCCTCAGTTCGTGTATTATATCCATAGCACAGTGTCTCCTGTTTAGCGATAATACAAAACGAGCTGGGCCTCTTTGAACTTTTTCGATGACTTCCACCAATCTTATCTGATGCGGACCCCACACCGCACAGCAATACTCCAGAAGAGGGCGGACAAGAGTGGACCTGCTACATTTTCTAAGTACGAGGTGCATTCAAGTTCTAAGGCCTCCGATTTTTTTTCTCCGGACTGGAAAGAGATAGAAACATGCGCATTGTTTTAAAATGAGGCCGCGTTCATTGTCAATACGTCCCAGAGATGGCAGCACCGTACGGCAGATGGAATTTTACCGCCAGCGGCGAGAATGAGAACTGTTTTAAATACTTAAAATGGCGACGTTTTCCTTACTTGAACAGCGT
Source organism: Schistocerca gregaria (assembly GCF_023897955.1). NCBI lineage: Eukaryota > Metazoa > Arthropoda > Insecta > Orthoptera > Acrididae > Schistocerca > Schistocerca gregaria. The sequence goes on from NC_064922.1 coordinate 225,513,337, forward strand.
GAAATCATTCGTTTTCTGAATTTGCGTGGTGTAAAACCAATTGAAATTCATCGACAGTTGAAGGAGACATGTGGTGATGGAGTTATGGATGTGTCGAAAGTGCGTTCGTGGGTGCGACAGTTTAATGAAGGCAGAACATCGTGTGGCAACAAACCGAAACAACATCGGGCTCGCAAAAGCCAGTCTGACGACATAATCGAGAAAGTGGAGAGAATTGTTTTGGGGGATCGCCGAATGACTGTTGAACCGATCGCCTCCAGAGTTGGCATTTCTGTGGGTTCTGTGCGCAAAATCCTGCATGACGACCTGAAAATGCGAAAAGTGTCATCCAAGTGGGTGCCACGAATGCTGACGAACGACCACATGGCTGCCCGTGTGGCATGTTGCCAGGGAATGTTGACGCGCAACGACAGCATGAATGAGACTTTCTTTTCGTCGGTTGAGATGTGGATACCATTTTTCAATCCAGAAACAAAGCGCCAGTCAGCTCAATGGAAACACACAGATTCACCGCCACCAAAAAAATTTCGGATAACCGCCAGTGCTGAAAAAATGATGGTGTTCATGTTCTGGGACAGCGAGGGCGTAAGCCTTACCCATTGCGTTCCAAAGGGCACTACAGTAACAGGTGCATCCTACGAAAATGTTTTGAAGAACAAATTCCTTCCTGCACTGCAACAAAAACATCCGGGAAGGGCTGCGCGTGTGCTGTTTCACCAAGACAACGCACCCGCACATCGAGCTAACGTTACGCAACAGTTTCTTCGTGATAACAACTTTGAAGTGATTCCTCATGCTCCCTACTCACCTGACCTGGCTCCTAGTGGCTTTTGGCTTTTTTCAACAATGAAAGACACTCTCCGTGGCCGCACATTCACCAGCCATGCTGCTATTGCCTCAGCGATTTTGCAGTGGTCAAACCAGACTCCTAAAGAAGCCTTCACCGCTGCCATGGAGTCATGGCGTCAGCGTTGTGAAAAATGTGTACTTCTGCAGCTCGATTACGTCGAGAAGTAACGCCAGTTTCATCGATTTCGGGTGAGTAGTTAATTAGAAAAAAAAAAATCGGCCTTAGAACTTGAATGCACCTCGTATTTCGCCAATAAATCGCAGTCGTTAGTTTGTTTTTCCCACAACGTTACCTACTTGATTGTTCCCCTTTAACTTATTCGTAACTGTAATCCCTAAGGATTTAGTTGACTTTACAGCCTTTAAATGAGTGTGATTTATCGTGTGATTGAAATTTAGTGACTTGGAGGACTTCACACTTTTCATGATTTAGAGTTAACTGCCATTTCTTTGCACCGTGCTGACGCGGACATCTTGTCTAAATCATTTTGCAATTCGTTTTGATCATCTGACGACTTTAGATGACAGTAAATGACAGCAACACCTGCAATCTAAGAGGACTGCTCACATTGTCTCCTAAGTCGTTTATGTGGCTCAGGACCATCACAGGGCCTATAACATTTCTTCGGGGAACGTCAGATATTACTTGTGTTTTATTCAATGACTTTCCGCCAGTTATTACGTGACTCGCATATGAAGAGGTTGCCAACGGAGAGGAAATTGTGGTGGGCACGCAATTTAATTAGAAGTCGCTTGCGAGGAAAAGTGAGCATAGCATATGTTCCAAAACCCTACTGCAAATCGACGTTACTGATATGGGTCTGTAATTCAGCTTATTACTCCTATTTCATTTCTTGGGTATTGGTGTGACTTGTACAACTTTGTAATCTTTGGGTACGGACCTTTCTACGAGCGAGAGGATGTATATGATAGTTAAGTACAAAGCTATTGTGCGAGCACACTCTGAAAGGACTTGACTGGTGTACAATCCGGACTGGTAGTCTTGTCTTTCATAAGTCTTTTAAGGTGCTTCACTGCACCGAGGATATTTGCTTCAAAATACTCATGATGGCAGTTGTTTTTGATTCGAATTCTGGAGTACTTACTTCGTCACCTTTTGTGAAAATGGTGCAAGATGTTTGAAAATCTGAGGAAAATAGGATTATGCTATATGACAAGACGGATAATATACAACATGTACAAAAACTAAGAGGAAACAATAAGTCTGGAAGACCAAGAACGACTTGCTTGGATTAAAAAGGGTGTAAGACATGGATGCAATCTTTCACTCATGTGTTCAGTCTACAAATCGAAGAAGCGACGATGGAAACAAAAGAAAGGTTCAAGAATCGAATTTAAATTCAAGATGAAAGGATATCGGTGATAAGGTTCGCTGATGATCCTGCTGTTCTCAGTGAAGGTGAAGAATAGTTTGTTGGCTCTGAGCACTATGGGACTTGACATCTATGGTCATCAGTCCCCTAGAACTTAGAACACTTAAACCTAACTAACCTAAGGACATCACTCAACACCCAGTAATAACGAGGCAGAGAAAATCCCTGACCCCGCCGGGAATCGAACTCGGGAACCCGGGTGTGGGAAGCGAGAACGCTACCGCACGACCACGAGCTGCGGACGGTGAAGAATACTTACAGGATCTGTTGAATGGAATGAATCGTCTAAAGCGTACAGAATATGGATTGAGAATAAACTGAAGAAAGACGAAAGCAATGGGAAGTAGGAGAAATGAGGATAGCAAGAAACTTAACATCAAATTTGTCATCACAAAGTAGACTAAAGTAAGAAGTTCTGCTTCCTTGGAAGCAAAATAACCCGTGACGAACGAAGGAAAGAAGACACAAAACGCAGATTAGCACAGGCAAAAATAGCATTCCTGGCCAAGAGAAGTCTATTAGTGTCAAATATAGGCCTTAATTTGAAGAAGAAATTTCTGAGAATGTACGTCTGGAGTACAGCCTGTGCTGGATCGTGACTGATAGGTGGACTTATCAAATCTGAAACAGAAGAGAGTCGAAGAATTTGAGATGTAGTGCTACAGAAGAATGTTGAGAATTAGGTGGACTGATAACCAGGGAAGGAGGAGGTTCTCCATAGGAAAGAAGCAACATATGAAAAACACTGACAAGAAGAAGAGACAGGAGGATAATATATGTGTTAAGACATCAGGGAATAACTTCCTTGAACACATAGCAAATAATTGCGGACGTACGTTGCAAGTGCTACTCTCGCATATGAAGAGGTTGCGAAAGGAGAGGAATTTGTGGTGGGCCGTATTAAATCAGTGAGAAGACCGATGATTCAAAAAAAAATTGGTGCACTCATTTTAACCATGTTAATTAAACCAGAAATATATTTTTTATTGGTTTTTTAGATAGTGCCATGTTACACTCCTGGAAATGGAAAAAAGAACACATTGACAGCGGTGTGTCAGACCCACCATACTTGCTCCGGACACTGCGAGAGGGCTGTACAAGCAATGATCACACGCACGGCACAGCGGACACACCAGGAACCGCGGTGTTGGCCGTCGAATGGCGCTAGCTGCGTAGCATTTGTGCACCGCCGCCGTCAGTGTCAGCCAGTTTGCCGTGGCATACGGAGCGCCATCGCAGTCCTTAACACTGGTAGCATGCCGCGACAGCGTGGACGTGAACCGTATGTGCAGTTGACGGACTTTGAGCGACGGCGTATAGTGGGCATGCGGGAGGCCGGGTGGACGTACCGCCGAATTGCTCAACACGTGGGGCGTGAGGTCTCCATAGTACATCGATGTTGTCGTCAGTGGTCGGCGGAGGGTGCACGTGCCCGTCGACCTGGGACCGGACCGCAGCGACGCACGGATGCACGCCAAGACCGTAGGATCCTACGCAGTGCCGTAGGGGACCGCACCGCCACTTCCCAGCAAATTAGGGACACTGTTGCTCCTGGGGTATCGGCGAGAACCTTTCGCAACCGTCTCCATGAAGCTGGGCTACGGTCCCGCACACCGTTAGGCCGCCTTCCGCTCAAGCCCCAACATCGTGCAGCCCGCCTCCAGTGGTGTCGCGACAGGCGTGAATGGAGGGACGAATGGAGACGTGTCGTCTTCAGCGATGAGAGTCGCTTCTGCCTTGGTGCCAATGATGGTCGTATGCGTGTTTGGCGCCGTGCAGGTGAGCGCCACAATCAGGACTGCATACGACCGAGGCCCACAGGGCCAACACCCGGCATCATGGTGTGGGGAGCGATCTCCTACACTGGCCGTACACCTCTGGTGATCGTCGAGGGGACACTGAATAGTGCACGGTACATCCATACCGTCATCGAACCCATCGTTCTACCATTCCTAGACCGGCAAGGGAACTTGCTGTTCCAACAGGACAATGCACGTCCGCATGTATCCCGTGCCACCCAACGTGCTCTAGAAGGTGTAAGTCAACTACCCTGGCCAGCAAGATCTCCGGATCTGTCCCCCATTGAGCATGTTTGGGACTGGATAAAGCGTCGTCTCACGCGGTCTGCACATCCAGCACGAACGCTGGTCCAACTGAGGCGCCAGGTGGAAATGGCATGGCAAGCCGTTCCACAGGACTACATCCAGCATCTCTACGATCGTCTCCATGGGAGAATAGCAGCCTGCATTGATGCGAAAGGTGGATATACACTGTACTAGTGCCGACATTGTGCATGCTCTGTTGCCTGTGTCTATGTGCCTGTGGTTCTGTAAGTGTGATCATGTGATGTATCTGCCCCAGGAATGTGTCAATAAAGTTTCCCCTTCCTGGGACAATGAATTCACGGTGTTCTTATTTCAATTTCCAGGAGTGTAGTAACCATCAAACCATCAGTTCTTCTAAACACAAATAATTTCTAGTCTTCTTACGCTTTTAGTTCCCAATGTTGAGATAACACCATCATGGTCGGTACTCCCAATATCTTCTACAACACTGAAAAAACGTCCGTTTATTTTTTGTTTTTGTTTTTGGGTGTGCGGCGAGCGCTCGCTTTTGTATGTAGCCAGCAGGTTTATACACTACTGGCCATTAAAATTGCTACACCAAAAAGAAATGCAGATGGTAAACGGGTATTCATTGGACAAATGTATTATCCTAGAACTGACATGTGATTACATTTTCACGCAATTTGGGTGCTTAGATCCTGAGAAATCAGTACCCAGAGCAACCACCTCTGGCCATAATAACGGCCTTGATACGCCTGGGCATTGAGTCAAACAGAGCTTGAATGGCGTGTACAGGTACAGCTGCCCATGCAGCTTCAACACGATACCACAGTTCATCAAGGGTAGTGACTGGCGTATTGTGATGAGCCAGTTGCTCGGCCACCACTGACCAGACGTTTTCAGTTGGTGAGATATCTGGAGAATGTGCTGGCCAGGGCAGTAGTCGAACATTTTCTGTATCCAGAAAGGCCCGTACAGGAGCTGCAACATGTGGTCTTGCATTATTCTACTGAAATGTAGGGTTTCGCAGGGATCGAATGAAGGGTAGAGCCACGGGTCGTAACACACTTGAAATGTAACGTCCACTGTTCAAAGTGCCGTCAATGCGAACAAGAGGTGACCGAGACGTGTAACCAATGGCACCACATACCATCACGCTGAGTGATACGTCAATATGGCGATGACGAATACACACTTCCAATGTGCGTTCACCTCGATGTCGCCAAACACGGATGCTGTCGACAGAACCTGGATTCATCTGTGATGCAGCGTCAAGGGTAACCGCAGCCGTAGTCTCCGAGCTGATAGTTCATGCTGCTGCAAACGTCTTCGAACTGTGTTCGTGTTGACGGTTGTTGTCTTGCGGACGTCCCCATCTGTTGACTCAGGGATCGAGACGTAACTGCACGATCAGTTACAGCCATGCGGATAAGATGTTGACTGCTAGTGATACGAGGTCGCTGGGATCCAACACGGTGTTCCGTATTACCCTCCTGAACAGAACCTGGATTCATCTGTGATGCAGCGTCAAGGGTAACCGCAGCCGTAGTCTCCGAGCTGATAGTTCATGCTGCTGCAAACGTCTTCGAACTGTGTTCGTGTTGACGGTTGTTGTCTTGCGGACGTCCCCATCTGTTGACTCAGGGATCGAGACGTGACTGCACGATCTGTTACAGCCATGCGGATAAGATGTTGACTGCTAGTGATACGAGGTCGCTGGGATCCAACACGGTGTTCCGTATTACCCTCCTGAACCCGCTGATTCCATATTCTGCTAACAGTCATTGGATCTCGACCAAAGCGAGGAGCTATGTCGCGATACGCTAAACCGCAATCGCGATAGGCCACAATCCGACATTTATCAAAGTCGGAAACGTGATGGTACGCATTTCTCCTCCTTACACGAGGCATCACATCAACGTTTCACCAGGCAACGCCGGTTAACTGCTGTTTGTGTATGAGAAATCGATTGGAAACTTTCCTCATGTTAGCACGTTGTAGGTGTCGCCTCCGGCGCCAACCTTGTGTGACTGCTCTGAATAGCTCATCATTTGTAAATCACAATATCTTCTTCCTGTAGGTTAAATTTCGCGTATGTAGCACGTCATTTTCGTGGTGTAGCAATTTTAATGGCCGGTAGTGTATATTTCAATTGTGTGAGGTGTGTCTAATTCGTTGTTTGAGCCATTGGATCGTTATTGCAATCAGGGAAACTTTATAAAGCTGCCCTATAGATATGAAAGTAAAAATTATAGGAGAACAAGAAACGATGTAGGGAAAAGATTCAAATAGATTACGTTTGCCGTAGCTGTGCAGAGATGACGGGTAGGGTAGTGCGCAGAACTGCATCAAACCACAACAACTACAACAGCAACAACAGCTGGACAGACAATGGCAGTGAACTGTGCACTCCACTTTTGCGTGATTTCAAGTTACGTCTACACCGGAAATAGAGGGTTTAGGGACCGATGACCTCAGCAATTTGGTCCCATAGGAGCTTACCAGAAATTTCCAAAACACGACTCAGATGCGCGTTTATCAGCGCTGACATGTAGGGAAAGAATTAGTGTAAATTCATGTCTTTCCGACGTAAGTACTGTAAATGCGGAAATGTGAACTGTGGCGACGTACAAAATGCGCACAAACAGGACCATTGTGCTGTTGTTCTTTTCTTGGGTGACTAAGTACAAACACCTGTGGACATCCATCGGAGAATGAAGATTGTGTATTGGGCTGCATATCACAAACCACCGCTGTGGAATGGTGTACCAAGTTTCTTGCTGGTCGCGATTCGTCTCCATTTCGCAATTGTCGTAACGCAGGAGTTACGCCAATGCAAGTGGGAGACAGTGCAGACCTCGCACCGTTTGTCCTTCTTTAAGGATCGACTGTCAGACGAGGATGAGCTGCAGGCAATTACGACTTCTCCACGCAGCAGGACACGGTGTTTTCCCAAAGGGGTATCCTCAGCCTTGTGCGGTAGTAGGATGATTGCCTCAATGCTTACGGCGATTTTGCCTGATTGACATTCCAGTTCTGGACTGTACAGCCTTCGAACGGAAACTTTTTGATAGTGCCTAATGTGTCGGTGGGTAAGGAACAGCGTGCTTTAATCGAGTTTCGAGTTCGGAGAGTTCGTCCGAGCGTGGAGTGCCCTCTCCTTCACCATTACAGTGCCAGATCAGACACGAGCGCCGCGGTATCAGCAATAATCCGACGCCTTGGGCTCACTGTCATCGATCATTCTTCATACAGTCCCGACTTGGCCCCATCCCATTTTCACCTATTTGCAGACCTTAAACAACAACTTCGAGGACGTCACTGTAATAGGGATGAAGCGGTGCAAACAGAGGTGAGGTTGTGGCTCCGTCGAGAAAGTCAGACATTCTACAGTGACGGTATCAACAAACTGGTCTCTCATTGGGAAAAACGAGCTCGTCGCCAGGGTGACTACTTCGAGAAATAAATATACAGACAAGAATAAGAAAGGTGTAGAACATCAATAACGTTTGACTTATTTAAAAAGCTTTAAGAGGCATCACTTTTCAGCACGTCCTCTTACATACCTAAGGGTGTCGTAGCTCAAGGTGTATGTACGTCACTGGAAGAGAAACATTGCACGATACCTACGTTCATGAAATAGGCGAGACAATACAAGAATAAAAAAGCCCGCAAGTGATATACAGTAGCATAGTTTATTGTCAATGCAGTACACAGATTATACTTCTATGACGTCACGTTAATGTGTGCACTGACTCGTCTACATTCATTAAGGTTGTTCTTTTAATTGCGATCTGCGAAACATGGAGGATGAATGAGTGAGCGGATGAATACGAGGCACATTAATACAGATGCGATTCAAACTGTAAACAGAAACGGTGACAATAGGGGGATATGTGCCGACGCGCCGCCGCCGCAGTGTGTTGGGAGTTTGCCCTGGCTCCCCCGTCCATTGTGAGGCTCCTGGGGCCCGGGTCACCTGCTGTGTGTGCTGCACGGCCTATGGCCACACAGAGGCGAGTTTACATGCTAGGACCCAGAAGCCGTGTCAATGTTTGTCCACGACGTGTAATAGACCGGAATTTGCCTTGCACGTCTGAAGAAGAAATAAAACTACATCGATATCCGTGCTCCACAATCACTGTGAAGTGCATGGAAGAGGGTACTTCTAACTCTGCCCCTAAAGAACAAGAGAGTTATGACTGTGCCGCTGTAGCTAATCGAAGCCGGTCTACGTCGTCCCTACTGTATCGAAACGTAGGCGATTGTAGTATAATCCTACATACAACATTTACTTTCGGTTATCTAAACTTTGTAATTAGGCTTCCGCGGGATAACTTTTCGTCTATCTACGTCTATCTCAACATACACGATCCACAAGCTATGATATGGTGCATAATGAAAGATACATCGTAGACCTACTAAACATTCCCTTTCCTGTTCCTCTCCCGAACGGAGCGAGGGAATTATAACTGTCTATACATCTCCGCACGAGTCCTGATTTCTCTTAGCTAATTTTCCCGATCTCCAAGCGAAATGCACGTGGAAAAACAGACATAAAGTCTGATGCGATAGCCGCAATCAGTGGTTTTCCGATGTTACTTATAATCCGTCTTGGTTGCAAAATGTTTATTCATATGATCGGCTTCGGTTCCTCTAGAACCGAAACCGATGTTTATTCACATGACCGGTTTCGGTTCCTCTAGAACCGGAACCCATCATATGAATAAACATTTTGCAATCAAGACGGATTATAAGTAACATTGTATGCACGTTGGAGGCAATATACTCGTTCTGCAATCAGCGGCAAATGCTGGTTCTCTAAATTTTTTCAGCAGCTTTTCGCGAAAAGAACGCAGTCCCTCCTCCAGGCGTTCCCACTGGAGTTCACAAAGCGTCTCCGAAATACTCGCGTGTTGATCTGATTTACCGGTAACAAATCTAGCAGCCCACCTCTGAATTTCTTCGATGTCTTCCTTTAATTCGAACCTCGCATGGATCCCAAAGACTCGAGCAGTATTCAAGAATCGAGTGCACTAGTGTTCGATGCGCGATCTCCTTTATAGATGAGGCACATTTTCTTAAAAGTTTCGAAATAAACCGAAGCCGACCATTCGCTTTTCCTACTTCCGACCTTACGTCCTCGTACCATTTCATATCGCTTTAAAACGTTTCACGTAGATCAGAATGAGATTTTCACTCTGCAGCGGAGTGTGCGCTGATATGAAACTTCCTGGCAGATTAAAACTGTGTGCCCGACCGAGACTCGAACTCGGGACCTTTGCCTTTCGCGGGCAAGTGCTCTACCAACTGAGCTACCGAAGCACGTTTCACGCCCGGTACTCACAGCTTTACTTCTGCCAGTATCTCGTCTCCTACCTTCCAAACTTCACAGAAGCTCTTCTGCGAAACTTGCAGAACTAGCACTCCTGAAAGAAAGGATATAGTGGAGACATGGCTTAGCCACAGCCTGGGGGATGTTTCCAGAATGAGATTTTCACTCTGCAGCGGAGTGTGCGCTGATATGAAACTTCCTGGCAGATTAAAACTGTGTGCCCGACCGAGACTCGAACTCGGGACCTTTGCCTTTCGCGGGCAAGTGCTCTACCAACATGTCTCCACTATATCCTTTCTTTCAGGAGTGCTAGTTCTGCAAGTTTCGCAGAAGAGCTTCTGTAAAGTTTGGAAGGTAGGAGACGAGATACTGGCAGAAGTAAAGCTGTGAGTACCGGGCGTGAGTCGTGCTTCGGTAGCTCAGTTGGTAGAGCACTTGCACGCAAAAGGCAAAGGTCCTTAGTTCGAGTCTCGGTCGGGCACACAGTTTTAATCTGCCAGGAAGTTTTGTTTCACGTAGATATTTACAATGTGACTGTGTCAAGAACTACACCATTAATAATGTATCCGAACATCACGGGACTATGTATCCTAACTATTTGCATTAACTTGCAATTTTCTACACTTAGAGCAACCTGCCATTCATCACACCAAATAGGAAGTCTAAGTTGTCTTGTATCCTAATATAGCCACTCAGCGACAACATTTTCACTTGCTCTATAGCGTCATCAGCAATCAGATTGTTGTTCACCGTATCTGTCAGATATTTTATATATAAGGTGTACAACTTTGTTTCCACAGTTTTTCCCCAAAATTTGAGGCTTTGATGAAGCAAATTGGCTACACATGTATCATTCAAAGTATTTTCCATCGCTGGCCACTACTGGCTCCCATCTTTCGGGCAGTGTACGAATCCCGCATCGAAAAAATTGTTTGTCTTTTAAAGCGATCCACGAGTCGATCCAATTTGTGACTCCTTCGTGAGATCGGAAGTGCTGGTCAGCCAGGCCGTGTGGCATTGATCTAAACAGATGATAGTCAGAGGAAGCAATGTCTGGAGAATACGGCGGCTGGGGTAGCACTTCCCATTCTATCCAAATACGTTTTGACCTCTTTTGCAACGTGGGGTCGAGCGTTGTCGTGCTGCAAAATCACTTTATCATGCCTCTCGCTGTAATGCGCCCGTTTGTCTTTTAATACTCTGCTCAGACGCATTAATTGCTTTCGATAACGAGCACCTGTGATTGTTTCTCTTGGTTTTAACACCTCATAGAACAAGACCCTGAGCTGGTCTCGCCAAATGCTGAGCATGATCTTGGAGCCACGAATATTCGGTTTGACCGTCGACGTGGAAGCATGGCCGGGATATCCTCATGATTTTTTGCATTTAAGGTTACCGTAATGAACCCATTTTTCGTTCCCGGTGACAATGCGATGCGTAAATCCCTTCCGTTTTCGCCTCTGAAGCAACAGTTCACAAACACACAAACGCCGTTCAACGTCTCTTGGTTTCAACTCACGCGGGGACCACATTCCTTCTTTCTGAATCATGCCCATAGCCTTGAGACATTTTGAAATGGCTTGCTGTGTCACTCTCACTAATCGTTCCAATTCTTCTTGAGTTTGACACGAGTCTTCACTCAGCAGTGTCTCCAATTCTGCATCTTCGAAAACATTCTCTCTTCTACCACAACGCCGGTCTACGACATTAAAATCTTGTAGCGTTGAAACCACACACGACACGTTCTTTCACTAACAGCGTCCTTACCATACGTACTCGAGAGCACTCGATGAGACTCAGCCCCTGTTTTCTTCATATTGTAACAAAACACTAACACCTGAAAATGACGAAAATTAGGCTCGTAAACTGACATTTTCAATCAAGAACAACTTTATGATGCAGACAGAAATCGACTAATGTTTGAATGAGGTTATGTTGTCCGAGGTCCAAGCTGATTGCCTGACGTCTGCGATCTGTTCCTCTCGACCGCTGCTTACCATTGTCGCCATCTATCGGCAAACGATGGAAGCAAAATTTGTACACCTTGTATATAGGGAAGAAGAGCGGTCCAATCACACTTCACTTGCGCACTCCTCTCTCTTAGGAACACTCGCCGTCCAGGACAACGTACTGGGTTCTATAAACTAAACAAGGCTTCGAAATACATATCTGGGAACCTGTTCCGTATGCTCGGACAATCCGTTAACAGTCTGCAGTGCTGCAATGTGCCGAACGCCTTCTGGAAATCTAGGCATGTGGAATCTACCAGTTGCCACTCATCCATGGTCTGCAGGATACCGTGCGAGGAAAGGGCAAGCTAAGTTTCGGACGAGCGATGATTTCTCAATCTGTGCTGATTTGTGGACAGAAGATTTTCTTTCTCAAGGTAATTGATTGTATTCCAAATTAAGATATGCTCAAGGACTCTGTAGCAAGCCGATGTTAAAGATACTGGCCTGAAAATTTGCGGGTTTTGTTCTGCGATTTTTTCACAGTCACTTCGGACTTTGCGTTGGGCGAGAGGTTCACAATGATGCAAGAAAAGTATAGCCAAGCTATCTTCTAACGTTATTTTCTAAACTGTCTTCAAGCTTCTGCCAGTCACTAATCGATCTCTCTACAGAGAGAGTGAAAAATATTTTTTAAAAATGGTGAGTCTTCAATTTGTAAACTCACTCAAAAGATGGCCGAAATGTATACGCTTGAAATGTCGATTGAAGAAACAGAGTTTCTGTAGCTGCACGTGGTTGGCATTCGTGTTTTGTAAGCAATCTCCTCTGTAGACTGATTGCATTCTCCCAGTATCCTTCCAATGAATCAAATCTGTCACCTGCTTTCCCTACGATTTAGCCTCTGTGGTCTTTCAATTTCATATCCTCCTCACATATTATTACATCCATTTACTTTTTGTGGTTTATTCCAACTGTGGGTCGTTAAAGTTTTAGTCACAGTATATTAAGTTTCTTCCGTTTTGTGAAATGCACAGATTTACGTTTGTGAAAATTTAAAGAGAGTTGCCACTCTTTCCCTCATTTTGAAGTCTGTCGTGTCCTGACATAGGTGGGATTGGCAAAAAGGGATTGCTGGTCAGTCTGCACTTCCGAGCGGTACAGAGCAGAAGGCAGAAGGACAATTCACAGTGAAGGCATCTGATTGTTTCTCCTATCTGAGCCAACACTGGTACAGGCGTTTACTAGAAATGTAGGTTGTGAGACTCTGTAGGGAACTCGTTGAGGAGACTCTTGGACAAACAGGGTTTTGAAATAGTTACTTATTCCAGACAGGACTAACTAACACACTGAAAGCTAGTTTTAGGTTAGAAAAAACATGAATAACACTGTTATAACAGAAGCCAGTGCAGAAGTCCCAGGAGTGAATACTAACCACAGTAGCAAACACTAGCAGCATCTCAAGGCAACAACTTAGTTGCAAAACAAAACATACCGAATGTGACACTGTTCACTGAGGCACTCCGAGAGAGAGAGAGACAGAGAGAGAGAGAGAGAGAGATAAAACTTACGCGGAGCTGGACCAAGGCTGGAGTCGACGGAAGCGAATTCGGTGCCCAGATCGTCTGACTGAGAACTCTGCCAGAATGCGGAAACTAGCGGTTTTAAAGAGTCGTGTGGGAGCACTGTTTTTCCCACTTAAAGCCACCCAGCGAATCCCGTAGGTCTCTTGCAGGTGCCTGCCAGTCACGGTTTAGTTAGGTCCCGTCTACTGCTCATAAGGCGGGGATGTTAATGAGTTGCACTAACTGAGTCTGTATTTGGTATCAGCATTGTTCAGCTGAAAGTTAAACATAACTGCTCTGCCAAATAAGGCTTGCAACATTATTGTTATACGCCATTTAGCCCCGCCCCTCGGGCTCCCCGGAGAAGGGACTGCTAGGTCTCTTTCTAACCCTTGTGAGTCTACTGACGTTGCTGTTCTAAGGGCTGGTATCAAGCTGGCTTTATACACTAGTACGTGCCTGTTGGTTACAAAGTTCTAGGGTGACAACCTACTACAGCATCTAGACGACATATGAAGTGACATGTTAATTCCTTGAAGGGTAACTAACGCCCTGGGACCGCGTCTGAGGACGTCTCCATTTTCGCAAAGCTCTCCCCTTACGGTTTACTTCATGCAACAATATCTCTCCTAGTTCCGTCCGCCCTCAGCATCGTCTGTGCTTCAGCGCCTTGGAACGCCTGTCCTCCTTTCTCACAGCTTCAAGATAACACTAAAGTAGCAAGGTATAAACAATATATTACAATTCGTATCCACATCTCACTTAACACTGTTGTAGCTATGTTCAGATAATTCTTCAATATAGATAGCTGCATAATCTGTAAAACGTTTGAGAGCAGAGTCAGTATTTCCTACCAAGTCATTGCTATACAATGTGAGCAACAAGGGTCCCAACACACTTCCCTAAGGGTCTCGTGAAGTTCTTTCTGCTTCTGTCGATCGCGCCATCCAAGATAACAAGTCACATCCTCCCTATCAGGAAGTGCTCAATCCACTCACCCCGTTGTTTGATACCGCTTCAAAAAATGGTTCAAATGGCTCTGAGCACTATCGGACTTAACATCTGAGGTCATCAGTCCCCTAGACTTAGAACTACTTAAACCTAACTAAGGACATCACACATATCCTAGCCCGAGGCACGATTCGAACCTGCGACAGCAGCAGCAGCGCGGTTCCGGACTGACGCGCCTAGAACCGCTCACCCACAACGGCCGGCTGTATGATACAGGGTATGACCCTACATCCGTTAATAATCTTTGGTATGGTGCTGAGTGAAAAACTTCTCAGAAGTATAGAATTACTTCATTCCCATAATCACCTTGCTCGACGACTTTCATGATGTCATATAAGAAAAGAGAGAGTAGAGTTTCATATGACCGATGTTTTGAGAACCCTTACTGGTTGACTTGAAGGTGGTTCGTTCCGTTCGAGATACCTATAATGTCTGAGCTTAACATTTGTTCTAAGATTCTACAACTTGTGGATATTGATGATGCTGCACGGTGGTTTTGCGGATCACTTATACTACTCTTTTCGTAGCAGTGTGCGACCTGTGCTTTTCTCCAACGACGGGTCGAATTTTTTTGTTCGAGGGATCTACATTTAACAAGTGTGTGCTTAAACATAAAGGCGTCGTGTATCAATAATTAGGACTAGAATTTTTACGTAATTACTTATTCTTTTCTTTGGTTCCCACATACATGTAACTGTAAATGTTCCTCAGTTATGTTGCCAGCTGTGATATATTTCATTTTATCGTTCAATATTTTTACATATTTTAGAGTAATCATGACCGCAGCTCGTGGTCTCGCGGTAAAGTTCTCGCTTCCCGAGCACGGCATCCCGGTTTCGATTCCCGGCGGGGTCAGGGATTTTCACCTGCCCCGAGATTACTGGGTGTTGTTGTGTCGTCTTCTTCATTCATCCTTATTACGGTCGGAGGAAGGCAATGGCAAACCACCTCCATTAGGACCTCGCCTGGTACGGCGACGCGAGTTCAACCATCGTTTCCCTACGCTCTGCAAAGAAGCATGGGGCGTCATTTCCAGAGTAATTATATGTTATACATGTTTTAACTTTAACCTGCATAAAATTACATATCATCACTTGAGAAAATGTCGTAAAAAAACAGACGTTCTGGACCATTGTGACATCCTGCCACCTGTAGCCATACGCTTTCTCCACAACACCTTAGACGCCATTTTTCAGCAAAACAATGCGCAACCACACTTTGCTCCCCAAACACAGTCCTTCTTGGTAGCACAGGATGCCAGCCTTTTACCCTGGTCCGCCAGATCACCAGACTTGCCATCAATCGAAAATGTGTGGGATGTGGCGAATTGATAGGTGCAGCACTATGACCCAACCCAACCAGCACAGACGAACATCGGAACCAAGTGAAAGCAGCACGAATGGCTATACTATACGACGGCATTGAAACCATCACTCAAGGAACAAGTTGTCAGAGCTCATGGCTTTGCCTACTAGGCAACAGGATACATGCTGAACCGCAGTGATTGAAATGCTAATCATTTCTGTAGAACATACTAATATACACGTCCTATGAATATGAACGTTCTATCTCTAGCCGTTCATGGTGTTCTCTTTTTTCTGAACATGAGTGTATTATAATCCATAATGTAATTCAGAGGTTGATTTCAGTTAAAATTACTTTTCATATCAAACATTTATTCAAATATTTTAGTGATATGACATATTTTCTTAAATATTTTACTCGTTTTCATTCCATACATGTGCACATTTCTTGCAGGTTGATAATACAGAAAAAGCAGGGCTCTAAATATACCAGAAAAAGAGGGAATGAACTCACCCAAATGCTATCCCATAGCAGCAACCAAGCGAGTGGCTGATACTCAGGAATACATTCAGGAGTGGGGTTCAAATACCTGGTGTGTCCTCCACAATTTGGTGTTCAGTAATGCCCCCTAAATCGAATAAGTCGATTTGTCCCAGCTGTCTAGCTGCTTTCGATATTGTGCCTTGTCTCTGACCTACTGCCGACGTAAGCGATGATTGTGGACTCCGGACAAATCTGAAATTTACACGTCGATGAGGTCTCAGCCTCAATAGATGAGCTAATATTCCACGTTACTTCATCATCGGACAGTAATCTATTCCAAACTGCTGTGTCGGTGGAAACCACAACTTACTTATTTGTTCAGGCGTTTCCTTAATGTCCAGCTAAACAGTAATAACTGCCGTATCGCCTGTTGGCTTCCATATTGGGATCTGCGGCTGATGTTTGTTTAGCGATTTCCCCATGTTTCGGCAGCAGTAATGGCTGGTATCGTCAAAAGGCCACCTTGCTGTGCTGCCGGCGGACTAGTATCGAGACTGCGGCCGGAGATTATAGGTTCGTTCGCGAAGCAGTTTCCAGCTCATGTACATGCGCAGAGCTGAATCTGCGTTCGTACAGCGTCTTCTCCCGATTCTGCTTTCTCAGAGGTTAGCCGAAGTTGTTTTTGCAGTGCGTACGTAGCTGCAATAAGCAGTCCGAACCGGTCAGATATCTTTTTTTCCCCTTGTGCTCGTGAGCTGCAAGACTCTTGCATGTGCGTAGCTGTCTGAGTGTAATGGAGGTAGTCTCCACCTGCCACACTGACCGAAGTGGTGTAGTGATCAGCACACGGGAGGACGCCGGTTCAGACTCGTGTCCAACCATTCTGATTGAAGTTTTCCTTGATTTCCCTAAATCGCCCTTTGAAAGGGCACGGCCGATTTCCTTCCCTATCCTTGAATCAATCCGAGCTTGCTCCCCGTCTCTAGTGATCTTGATATTGATGGGACGTTAAACTCTAATCTTCCTTACTGCCATATGACACTTGTTTGCGTCTCGTCGTTTTATTGTTTCCTTTTTCTATTTCGTGTACAACTCTCATGTCAAATGAAAACATAAAAATTCTGTGAGTTGGAGCTAACAATTGAATTAAAATACATTCACGTTATCACGGAAGAATAAAAATGTTATTAATTTCAGTTACCTGGTTTAATTTTATTTTCTCGTTATTGTCAGATCAAGCATGAATGGTCTTGCAGAATAGAGAAGTTATTTTTGTCGGTTTGCTGAATAAATTTGGCGTTTGTTAATCAGCTAAAATGAGCTGCTCTTTTCACCAGAGGCGGTCAATGTATTTGAAACGCGGTCTGCACGTCCAGCACGAACGCTGGTCCAACTGAGGCGCCAGGTGGAAATGGCATGGCAAGCCGTTCCACAGGACTACATCCAGCATCTCTATGATCGTCTCCATGGGAGAATAGCAGCCTGCATTGCTGCGAAAGGTGGATATACACTGTACTAGTGCTGACATTGTGCATGCTCTGTTGCCTGTGTCTATGTGCCTGTGGTTCTGTCAGTGTGATCATGTGATGTATCTGACCCCAGGAATGTGTCAATAAAGTCTCCCCTTCCTGGGACAATGAATTCACGGTGTTCTTATTTCAATTTCCAGGAGTGTATTTTGTTGCAGTTTTTTTTACAACCTTATACACCTCACTATTATCTTGGTTTCGTCGATACACACTAATAAAAGAACAAAAAATATTGGACGACAGAATCTAAGGTTTATTCCGATACTGTTGCTGTTGTGCATAAATAACTGACGCCATGTAGGAATGCCTAAAATTTAAAGAGGCTGCAGATCAATTTCAACTGCAAAATATCTGAAACCACTTTCCTGAAATTGAATATCTAAAAACAAGAATTAAGACTGCTTCAGTTAATAACACAGCTTGCGGCCAGAGGCTGTTGACGCTAACCATTTCTGCTTTAATAGCGTAATACATATTGTGAGTGCTCTCTCCATCTATCTCAGATATTGTTCTCACTCACAAAGGAACAATGAACAGTACAGACACAGCAGGTACATGAATAAGATCTCCTGCAGTGTATTAGCCGATTTCAAACCTTTGCAGACTCTACATATTGAAATCGTCTGACTCTGATGGAAGTAAGAGCAAAAACTTAAATTCCCATCCTCAAATTAAAAGTGATCATGAGGTGATACAGAAGATGCAGAACCACATCATTACCATTGTCTAGGGAAGGGAGAAGCAGCCAAACTGATGTAAAAACGGAAAAGTCGATGGGAAGCTACGGATCTGAGTGAGAGAGTAAACGATTGCATAACATGGCATTAGCAACAAACCAGCAACCAAAGGAAAGAATTCACTGACTCATGCCTTACATTAGGGTGGATAACGAGCCAGGTGGATGTTAAAGAAGTGCCTCACGCCACACCCCATTATCGAAAGGATGGGGGAAACCCAATGACAGCACAGGACAAGGGACGCACATCTGCGCGGAAAGCAAGCGAACCCCATTAGCGATGGATAACAGCAGCCACAACTATAGCAGCGACCAGAAACGAGCTCCGCATTACCGTTACTACTGCCTGAGAAAAATAGACATGAGAATATTTCTCTTAAATGGAACTACGTTCATGGAACACAAACCATGCTTTTATAAAAATAGCCATTTTCCTCGAATAATTCAAAAATAAAACTTGCTAACATAAACAAAATACGAAGTCTTTTCCCAGTTTGACGAGTAACTTAAAGGAAAATTGCTTGATAATTACTTTTACGCTCTTCTTTTTTTTTACATGTTAGATCAAATAAATATGATGCCAACAAACAAGAGAATAAAACAGATAAGCAATAACGCAAAACCTTAGAGGGAGAGAGAAGGAGAAGAGGCGATGGCAATGTGAAGTTGCACTGTATGTCACTGCATGTAATTGGACCAGATTTTCTTGGCATGATTACACATGAATTTTCATCAGATTACGTCACTTCATCCACCACAACTCTCTTATCACATTACATTTATTGTGATAATCCGGTTGTGTACAGCTTCTGCTGAAAAGACTCGGAGAACTAAAAGTTAGGTTTAGTATCCGGCGGTGACTCGGATTCCCCGTCTAGCCCATGTATCGACAGAGAGAAAACTTCGCAGATACTCGGGCTCCAAGCGACAGATGCAGATTGCTTGGGGCACAACAGCCGCGGCAAGCACGTGACGTGGTGTCTCTGACGAGTGTTTATCTATAAATATCGGAAACCGGCTATTGCCGGTTAGCATCTCGCTAGTTACTAAAGCCAATAGTTATGAGTCATTGAATAGCACAGTTTTGACCTTACCTGACTTACATCTGTGATTTCGATGGTTCTCTGCGTTACTTACACGCTTAAGATGACTTTACTACGCCGTACTCTGGGCTTGGCTTCGTCATTCATTCACTTCGTGAAATGCGCTGTCATTTACCTCCTGCCTGTTTCTTTCTGTCGTTCTCTACGTTATCACCAGTTCCAGTTATCATAAACAGTGTTCTACCCAGAAGAATTGTTAACATTTTTCGCTCTTCTAGAAGATTGTACGTGTTCTACCTGCTTTATGGGGGTATTTCCTGACTATTATAAAAGTGCAAGCCGACTTGTGATGTACAAGATTAAAAAAGTAGCGTGATGCGTAATAGTAAGCAGAGATAGATTGAAGGGTGAAGGTGAAAAAGTTATACAACGACATTACACTAAAAACAACGCCTTTCGACAATCTTTTGTGGCGTCACTGTATCTAAGCCTGTCATTTTCTTAGAACGCGAGTTGTTTTACTCTAAGTACCAAATGCAGCATTATAGTTTACAAATGATGGAATCCAATATGACATAAAAATAAATTTTCCTTTGACAACTAGGGCTACAGGCACATACAATACAGGTAGAACAAGTGTTCCAACTGTTAGAGAGCCTCCAGCGTCTAGAAAATTGTTCTTTGCTGCGGTTTCTTCTTTTTTGTTGAAACTTCTGA
Source organism: Schistocerca gregaria (assembly GCF_023897955.1). Lineage (NCBI taxonomy): Eukaryota > Metazoa > Arthropoda > Insecta > Orthoptera > Acrididae > Schistocerca > Schistocerca gregaria. Next base: position 225,533,319 of record NC_064922.1, read on the forward strand.
CAAATCAACACGGTCGTAAAGTGTACAAGATTAACATGTGAGCCATAGCACCTCGGACGCGAGACGTGAAACCTGGAATGCGACCTGAGGAGCAATGTGTACTCCACCTGTTGCGCAAGAAGATTAAAAAGCCTAACACTCGATGAAGCAATGTCAAGTACAGCCTTTCTGCCACATATTCCTGAGATTTTGGACAGAATCGACCTACATTGCGCAAATACAGTTTAAAGGCTATTTACAAACAGACCAAGATCTCCTGTATCCATGGGCACTGCGGCCTCCCGCGGTACAGTCATGTACACAAAATTGCCTACTCGGCAGACATCAACAGCGTAATCACCATTTAGTTTCCAGTCATGTTCACGGATGGGTCAATGTGGCCGTAATATTTTGCAACGCCTGTTACTAGCACTGAACTATTATTTTTAGTAGAACGTGGCAGTATCCTTCATCCTAGGGTATTTTGGGAACTGCACAGCCCAACGGCTTCGAGTTGTCTTTGAGTGATCTTCGATTTGTCTGCGAGTTGTATACGTGTGTCGTCGAGAGCTGTAAGGTGGTCTTCCTGAACGATACTCTAGAAGGCAGACTTAGACTCAGGTAGTTCTGAATTACCTTGTTTAGGACTTTGCACTTAAGAGCCTAAGTGATCATTGATACTATTGAAAAGAGCTAGAAATGTATTTACTGTGCTTTTATTTATTTATTTATTTATTTATTTTACTGTGCTTGTAATACACATGAGGACTTTGATTCAGCTCTGTCAGTAGTTATTTAGGCATCTCGATAAACTGAGACTAAAACTTGGCGTGAAATACAGCACATTGTGACGATTGTCACAACAAAAATTGCGATAAGGATTCTTGGCAGTCAGGGATTAATTGAATTTACTTCGCAGCTACATCGTGAAGTGCAATTTTCGAAAAGTTCCCAGGAAAGTAATTTTGGACTAATATTAACGTTTTTACATTTCAGTATGGATGTATCAATGTCGGTATTTATCTTGCTACGCTACAAAATATTCAGAGAACACAGGAGCTTTTGCTAACGAAATTTCCCAATAATATCACTGACCCAGCAGAGACGATGAGGTTGCCATCACCTCCGTTACAGAGTTTCGACAAGAAGTTGTAGCCATGGCTGGAGTGCATTGCCAAGGTGGAACAGCAGCTCATTGCTCACTGAATCGCAGGTGACATGGAGCAGAAAGCTTTTTCCTTGCCTAAGCTGGCGCAGATGTTTGTCAACCGATATAGAAATTAGCTTTCAAGTAGGCCCTATGAATTAAAGCAGGTACACATGAAAGAGAAGTTGTCAGTTATACTGTAACCTTCCTTACTGAAAAGAATGTTGTTATGATGACGACGAACGAGTCGTCACCAATGTCGTCTGGTGGGCAATGCTGAACATATAAATCAAAGCAGGTTTGTCAGTAACGGCGATAAGGTGCTGCCTGGATAGGCTGGATCTGCAACGATTAAAATAAGTAGAAGTCGTTGGTAAAAAATAATATATTGTACTTAACTGGTTGTACAGGATTCTTCTTGGCTGCTGCATACGTATACTTATAAACAGATAGCTATTGAGGCCTCACTTAGGCCTTACGTTACTAAGCGCCTTGTTAGAGGTTGCTTCCTATCAGCTGAAGGCTATGCTACTTCACTACTTGACGTCCCCAGCAAGAGTGTACGAGAGCTCGCTAGAAACTTGATGCAAACCGCGGAGCGGCGCTGGTCGCGACTCACGGGTCCAACGATACTAACACGGACTGCGGTCGATAACTGCTATCCCTAACAAGCATGGTATCGAACGTTGATACCACAAATGTTTAACTGTTACCAAACCGTATTCAATGGAGCTAAGAAAGACTGACATCGGAAAAGAAATGTGACAAATGGGCTGGAAAGATGCGGTTACTATTTTAACATGCTTCGAAAAATTTAGTATTATTTCGTTAACTTTCACCAGCTTTCGTATCTTACTTCTGCCTTAGACTTCCGCTATTTTGGTATCCTCTCGATGTATCAGATCCCAATGGCTACTGTACATCGTCATCGCTTGAAAGCACTGACCTTGAAATATGTTGACGCCCATGTACAAAGTGTCAAAAAGTATGAAACCGGCGACAGAGTTTCTTTTTGCAGCGACTTCCGCCTCTGCTATGGTCCAACCTAAACCGGCTCTGCCTCAGTCGGTAGCGAAGGGATATGAAGTTTATAATTCGGGTTCTGAACTACGATGCAACCTGACGTTCTTCATTTGGCATTACTAGAGCTGAAGGAGTGCTGTTCGTGTGTGTTTGAAACACATGCTTTAAATGGGAGTCGAACCCATAACTCGCGTTAAGGAAGTCGAATCAATCCTAGACACAGCAGAAGCCAACGTATGCTACTTTTATGATAGTCTGGAATCGTATGATGCGCTTAGCTGAAAATTAGACACGATGAAAGAAATTCGGTTCTCCATCAACCGGCTAATTTTCAGCAGGCTTCTAAGAGGGGAATTATGCTAGTCTCATTTCATCAGGATGTGAAGACGATTTTAACCATCATAGCTTCCATTCGAAACCATTTTTAATTTTTCACTCTTTCAAGAAATTTCTTAGATCGAGAAATACCATTGTAGAGTATGAATTTACCAAATACTTCGATTACTACTGCTCTTATCGCTATTAATTTCTTCATTCTGATGCTGCCACACCCGTACTATAAGGAAGCGTTTAATGCTTCGTGATCTTTTTAGAAACAGTTGCCCATAAACAGTAAATACTTAGTTCGCAGCAAAATGTTGCGGCGTTCTGTGGCAACTGGACCTTAACATGTAGTTATTTAGTTCTTTCCATGTGAATGGCATACTTTTCAAGTTAATATCGGAGCTCTCCAATTATTCGTAAATTACATTGAAACTGAATTAACTGATGAAAACATTACTTCATAAGAAAAATTGCATTATATTACTTCACCTACTTGCGATTAGCGACGAAGCTTGTAAAATGCTAATACTGGCGGGAAACGCCACGTTCAAAGCCAGAAGATGTTACTGTCTTCTGTTAAATGTCCCGATCATTCTCTCCAGATGACTCTGTCGACGTCACCTGTTCACCTGTTTCAAGTAGAACAAGAAAGAAAATATTGCAGAAGTTCAACTATATTCCTTTGTAATAAACCCACTCTGCTTGGTCCTAGTTCACATTTTCGCAGAATTACTCTAACTGTAGTTTCCATTTCGACAATGCAGAAAAATATTTCGTCGTTCCAAAATTCAAATCAGACTCTGAGGCCTTACACTTAGTCGCAAACCAGAAATTCCAACTCTGTAGAACACCTGTTTCGGTAAACAGATGTTGCGAAGACTGTTTACCACTGCTCTCTCTCACCAGAAAATACGTAATTGACTTATTGGGCTCTATAACTATACTGTAACAATAATTTCGTGAGCAAGCAATGCATACGAGCTACGGAATTTAATAGCGCCGTGGCTTCCAATTCTGTATATTCCTGGCCTAAACTGCTTCTGCATTATTTCAGGCCCCAGATACTACAAAGTCATACTGACACCAACAGTGTGCCTGTACTGTCAACTTCATTGCTCGTTTCACTCATTTTGTAATCACTGAAATAAAAATCACATGACTCTCGACGTGGGCTGTTTTATTTCGTTCCTCTTTTCCTTCTGGGAGATTACTTTATTGGCTAGTAAGCTTTTTCCCTTCTAACCAGCGAAATTCGGCAAAATGAGGCAATTGATCACTTTACAAACCGCTATTTGGTGCTGTTAAGAAGACTTCTTTTAACGTTGTCGTAGGCGAACGAATTTAGTTTAATCTTAAAACATCTTAAGCAGCAAAGTTCACAATTTTACCGAGAAGGAAAAGCTTATTTTCCAAGTAGCAGAAGCCTTAAAGATCAAAGAAATTTCTTGAAATAATGAATATTTCAAGATGGCTTCGAATCGAGGCTGTGAAGGCTAAAACCGTTGTCACAGCCCCCTGACATGAGACTAGCATAATTTCCGTGTCAAAAGCCTGTTGTTAATGGAGAACTCATCTTCTTTCACCCTCTCTAATTTGTAAAGTAATGGAATCATACTTTATGACACAATCATGGGTGTAGCATATGTGGGCTTCAGTGGTCTGATGGATTGATCTTAGTTTTCAAGATGGGAGGTCTGGGTTGTATTCTAACTTCCAGCGTGTATTTTAAACACACACGATCAGAACTCCTTCAGTTCTAGTAATGCCAAGTGAAAAACGTATTATAAACATCATACGCCTTAGCTATCAATTGAGGCAGAGCCGGTTTACGTTGGGCCATAGCAGAGGCGTAAGTCGCTGCAAACATAAACTCTGTCACCAGTGAACTCCCTTACATTAGAATGTTTATTTTATTTTATGAGCACTGCTCACGTCAGGTCACAGGACTCTTATTTTATTTCATGTGAGACGCTGAAATATTTGCTGCTAGACTAGGGTTCGAATTCGGATCTCGTCTTTCGTGGTATCTGAACCACACAGAAGATGTGGTTCGATCATTTCGATGTTTTCCCGAAGACTGCAAACTCCTGTAGGTCTCCACAAAAGACACATATGTGGGTTCAAATGCTTGTCCAGCGCAAAAATATTCATGGTTTCATTTCAAGCCCTAGCATGTGCACACCAAACTATTGCCGGCCTGTTTGGCCGAGCGGTTCTAGGCGCTTCAGTCTGGAACTGCGCGACCGCTCCGGTCGCAGGTTCGAATGTTGCCTCGGACAAGGCTGTGTGTGATGTCCTTAAGTTAAGTAGGTTTAAGTGCTCTACCAACTGAGCTACCGAAGCACGACTCACGCCCGGTACTCACAGCTTTACTTCTGCCAGTATCTCGTCTCCTACCTTCCAAACTTTACAGAAGCTCTCCTGCGAACCTTGCATATCAGCGCACACTCCGCTACAGAGTGAAAATTTCATTCTGGAAACATCCCTCAGGCTGTGGCCTAAGCCATGTCTCCGCTATATCCTTTCTTTCAGAAGTGCTAGTTCTGCAAGGTTCGATGGAGAGCTTCTGTAAAGTTTGGAAGGTAGGAGACGAGATACTGGCAGAAGTAAAGCTGTGAGTGCCGGACGTGAGTCTTGCTTCGGTAGCTCAGTTGGTAGAGCGCTTTTGCCGCTAAAGGCAAAGGTCCCGTATTCGAGTCGCGGTCGGGCACATAGTTTTAATCTGCCAGGAAGTTTCATATCAGCGCACACTCCGCTGCAGAGTGAAAATTTCATTCTAGGTTTAAGTAGTTCTAAGTTTTAGGGGACTGATGACCTCAGATGTTAAGTCCCATAGTGCTCAGAGCCATTTGAACCAAACTATTAGTAATAAATAATTTTTGTTTTCAGCGTCTCTTCATGTGCTGTCAACAAGAATCATAAGTGACATTATTTCTAGTCAAATATGCACACATCTCACTACTGCTGAGCAAACAGTTCGTGAATAGAAAACGACGGCGGTGGATACGAGGTTCGGTTCTCGGTCAGGCAAAAAATTTTTGTCTCAGTGATGGTGAAAAAACATTTGAAATTGTATCAAACGTTTTTCGTGGTTTTTTTAGTCATCAATGACCAACGTTACTGTGATCGAGTCTTGGTCAGTCGCTTTGGGCAGTTATAATGGTTATAGACGCTTGTTTTCAAACCAGATCCAGAACAAAAAAGTTCGTCGTGTCGTTTAAAGCTCAAAAATGTGCACAAACAACTGTTCAGTCATGAGAATAGAGAAATTACTGGTGATACGACGTTAATATTGAGCTTTCCATAGAGCTCTTGCCGCTGTCAATCGTGTTGCTTTTTACTGGTTAGTTCAACATCTACTCGCAATTCAGGTCGTTCGGATACTTCTGTGTATGACAGTACGTAATAGTGAAACACTTCGATACGATATAATGTCGAACTTTTTTCCAAACAGTGTGTGTACAATCCTGATACACAGATCTGAAATATTAAGATCAGAAACCACATTAGCGTAAGTGACCTTAAAGGATTCTACAAATGTCTACAGACAAATTTTGTAAGAAAAAAAATGGTTCAAATGGCTCTGAGCACTATGGGACTTAACATCTATGGTCATCAGTCCCCTAGAACTTAGAACTACTTAAACCTAACTAACCTAAGGACATCACGAAACACCCAGCCTTCACGAGGCAAAGAAAATCCCTGACCCCGCCGGGAATCGAACCCGGGGACACGGGCGTGGGAAGCGAGAACGCTACAGCACCACCACGAGATGCGGGCAAAATTTTGTAAGACAATAAATTATTTTTCAGTAATAATAATAATAACAAATTACGCAGCGCAATTACACACAACTCTGTTCACTAATGAAATACAAGAAGACAATTCAACATCAGAAGAGGAAGATCTCGCTTCCATATTTTTGCATTAAAAAGTGAATAGCTTTCAAATATAATCTCATAACAAAATCGCAGGATAAAGGTGGAATCCGTCAGGAGGCGATTCGCCTCAACCATCTGCAACACATTGTCATAAATTCACGAATAACATCGGCAAATATTTACAGTGTTTTGAAAGACATCGAAAGTATAGATATGAAATACAAATAGGGTTCATGATTGCTGACAGGTGTCATACACAGAATACATCTAAACTACTCAAAACACTCAGCAGCTGGCTGCTACAATCGGCTAAAAACAGAATATGATTCATAACCGCTGACTGACAGTAACGGTTATAGATTCACACAGAGTACACCTACACCTATTTAAAATATGTTTACCTCGGACGTGTTATATTTTATATTTTTGACGCTGGAATTTCCAAAAATGTTTTGCTTGTATTACAGTTGTTCCCAATATGTCCACGGCTAAATGACCATATACAACATAGAGTGGTAGGTTCTACGTAATAGAATTAGAAATTCCTCTTCATAACCAGTAACGATTATTATACTGTAAAATTTTTTGTACAACTTAATTTGCCGAAGTGGAGAAGAGAAGTTTGTGGCACAACTTGACAAGAAGAAGGGATCGGTTGGTAGGACATGTTCTGAGGCGTCAAGGGATCACCAATTTAGTATTGGAGGGCAGCGTGGAGGGTAAAAATCGTAGAGGGAGACCAAGAGATGAATACACTAAGCAGATTTAGAAGGATGTAGGTTGCAGTAGGTACTGGGAGATGAAGAACCTTGCATAGAATAGAGTAGCATGGAGAGCTGCATCAAACCAGTCTGAGGACTGAAGACCACAACAACAACAACAACAACTTGCTGAAACTAATAGCTGTCTGTAAACACAGCTTCAAATAAAGTTTCAGCTTCAAAATGCTTCAAAGTCAACCATGCCAGAATGACGTCAAATATGAACATCATATTATTGACGCAGGGGGAAAAAACGCCACGGAACAAATAAAAAAGTTAGCGAAAATTTGACTAGTAGATGGAGCTGTAAACATCAGTACACCAAGAGACGCACAGCACTCGGTTGTTCCTTTGTCTGCGTCCGAAACGCTCAACATGACTATCTCCGTGAAGGATCCCGCGCTGCTGGTAAAACCTCTTTACCAGAATTATGACTGTGCGTCAGTATCCCTGCAGGAGTTCCGGACACCCAAGGGCATGAAAAAAGGCGTTAGTTCGATGTCTGCTAGGGGTCTAGAGAAAATGATTACAATATTCGAAAAGACGTGTTCTTTTTGAAGTGCAGTGTGGCAGAGGGAGGAAAACAGTTGATCCGGCGACTGTCGAAGATGTGGCCACGGCATTGCAATAGGGGTCGAGCGGTGGTGTGCAATATGCAGAGCTCGTGGAATTGCCCGAACGTTGGACATGCCTACGAGCACAGTACACAAAATACTACGAAACCTCCTGCATTGCTGTCCATACAGAATCACTCATGGTCAGGAGTTGCTTCCTGCTAACCTGCCAGCAAGACGAACTTTCGCTCTGCAATTTTTTCCTCGCATGGAAGTGGACAATGAATGGGCACCCATCATTCTGTGGACCGACGAATCCCATTCCCATCTCCAAGGACACGTCAATACGCAGAATCGCATAATATGAGCAATGTAAAATCCGCACGCTCATCAATCGATGCCACTTAATTCTGCGAAGGTGACTTTCTGGTGCGGGTTGACGCTATCGTTTATCATAGGGTCACATTTTTACTAGGAGATGCGTCCTGCAGGTCCTCTTACCTGCACCGTCACTGATAAATGCTACGAGAGTCTCTTGAGCACGAACGTCATTCCATCCTTTCAACAGCTTGGATATGTGTAAGAACACATAGAAGATGGCGCTCCTCTGCACGTCGCACAGTCAGTGAAGCGGCTACTGCAGAGGCATTTCGGAAATGCTAGAATTACCAGTCGTGATTTCCCTACAGCCTGGCCAACCAGATCACCTGATCTTAATCGGTTTGACTTCTGGCTGTCTGGTATCTCAATGATGTTGCGGTCAGTGCTCCAATTACATTGGACGTAGCTGAATTTAAGGCACGCATTGCGCAGCGCATTCTGAACGTAATCCCCTCGAGACACTCCAATCGGTAATGGAACATGCTGTTCTTCGGTTTCTACTTGAGGCAGAAAACGGTAGACAGCACACTGAACATGCCTTGCGCCTGTCTCACGACAAGAAGAAACTAATATCATTTTGTTTGTTATGCGGTTTTTGGCCGCAGTTCAATTAGAAACCGTTGCCAAATCGCTTCTTATTCTGTTTTTGTCCTCAGGGTGGTTAAAAACCGATTTTTCTCCTTCGATGTGGTACTTCCTTGCTGTTGTAGACAGGCTTACCTAACTAACTGTGCCACAACTGTTGACTGCCGAAGTTGTGCCGTACTGGTGGTGTAATATGCAACTTAAATCACAGCTACCGCATTGTGATTCATCTGTCATTTGTCGCCGACCCCATTTACATCGCCATCTATCGGTAAAATTTTCGTTAGTTTGTTTGTGTTCCATAACTTTTTCCCCTGTGTCAATAACACGCTGTTTAAATTTTGACGTCATCCTGAACAATGGTTCTGTTTCTACAGCTTTTTGAAGCTGGATCTTTGATTATGGACACCCCGTATTTGATGCTATCTAATTAATAAACTTCTCCAGTAAGAAGATTACATTAATTATTACCATTTAATTTTCCTGAGCATTACTGCTAAACTTCGGTGTAGGCCATACCGACCTGTTAAGGTCCTAGCAGCGTGTCTCTGGATTCGCGCGATATCCGTTGTCATGATCACTTGATATGGACTCTAAGCATTAGAATAATTTCTATGATTGTTCTCTCTAGCGTCTTATATGCGCTTTCCCTTCAAGATGCACCACAGTTTCCCAGGATCCTCTCAACAAAACTAAGTCTACGATTCGCCATCTCTAATACAAACTTTAATTTATCGCTCAACTTCATACCGCTTCTAAGTATTACATCTGAATACTAGTGCGGTGTTACACGCTCAAGATGTTCACCATTAATCTTGGAATCAGAAGCTATCGGATTCTTCCTCCTAGTTGTAGCCACTGTCTCCTATTTATTCGCATTTAAAGAGAGCTACCCTTCACTATACAAAGCAGATATTTTGTCCCCAAGTCTTTTTATTGCTACTTCCGATCGTCCAACTACGACACTTTTCTATACACAACAGCTTCTCAGTGAACAACCTTACAGCGCTGCTGATCTCGTCTGATAAATCGTTTATGTACATTGAGAACATTACGCGTTCTTGTGGAACATGCGATGTTACTTTCGTTTCTATGGAACATTCGCTAACGAAAGAATGGGTCAACAAATTGTCAAGCTAATATTCCGAGCAAATGCATTACGTTTGGCAACTGAAAAAAACTACACAAGCCAACATAGCTAAAAAAAGTGTTTTATTGGATGACCAGTTTCGACAGAGCTATTTTCGTTATCGGGTCTTATGCTGAATAGAAAATATGTTGTAAAAATTCAAAACCATGAGACCCGATGATGATATCATAGTTCTGTCGAAACTGGTTTTTAGCGATTTTGGACTGTGAAGTTTACTTCAGTTACCGAACGTTGCAGATAGCCCCCAACTGACCACGTCAGGAATATGTGCATAGTGATTCTTTTCCAGGCACTGGAAACTTAGGTGCTCAAAGCAGCCCAACTCACAATAATGTGGTTGAGGATTGGAAAACGAGGGTGCTCGTTCATGTAATACCATTTCTCCTTTGAGATAAAGGTAGCGGTTACAAATAAATTTCCGTTGAGGCAAACCGCGGCTGAAGTAACTTTTGTTTCTGTACCGAACCGCTTGCTATACATGAACGTTTACAGGATCACGACCGGCTTCGCGATTTCAAATCACATATTCAGGCGTACGTCTACAAGGCATGAAACGTACATTCGACATTATGATAAAAGCAGATACCTATCTTAATAATCTATGCTCTATGACAACCAATATGACTCATACGTCAGTAAAAAAATTGAGCCCAGATACGGGAGGGACGTGGACAAAATAAAGTACTGTTCACCACAACAAGCAGGGCGACATCAAATTGATCAGCCGAAAAACTTACATGTTAAAAACGCGTTTATCTTTTACCCTTTTCAGTTATCAAACAAACAAAGAGGGATCAAAAATAGTTATTACACTACTGGCCATTACAATTGCTACACTACGAAGAAGATGTGCTACAGATGCGAAATTTAACCGACAGGAAGAAGATGCTGTGATATGCAAATGATTAGCTTTTTAGAGCTTTCACACAAGGCTGGCGCCGGTGGCGACACCTACAACGTGCTGACATGAGGAAAGTTTCCAACCGATTTCTCATACACAAACAGCAGTTGACGGGTGTTGCCTGGTGAAACGTTGTTGTGAAGCCTCGTGTAAGGAGGAGAAATGCGTACCATCATGTTTCCGACTTTGATAAAAGTCGAATTGTAGCCTATCGCGATTGCGGTTTATCGTATCGTGACATTGCTGCTCGCGTTGGTCGAGATCCAATGACTGTTAGCAGAATATGGAATCGGTGGGTTCAGGAGGGTAATACGGAACGCCGCGCTGGATCCCAAAGGCCTCAATCACTAGCAGTCGAGATGACAGGCATCTTATCCGCATGGCTGTAACGGATCGTGCATCCATGACTCGATCCCTGAGTCCACAGATGGGGACGTTTGCAAGACAACAACCAACTGCACGAACAGTTCGACGACGTTTCCAGCAGCATGGACTATCAGCTCGGAGACCATGGCTGCAGTTACCCTCGACGTTGCATCACAGACAGGAGCGCCTGCGATGGTGTACTCAACGACGAACCTGGGTGCACGAATGGCAAAACGTCATTTTTTCGGATGAATCTAGGTTCTGTTTACAGCTTAATGACGGTCGCATCCGTGTTTGGCGACATCGCAGTGAACGCACATTGGAAGCGTGTATTCGTCATCGCCATACTGGCGTATCACCTGGCGTGATGGTATGGGGTGCTATTGGTTGCATGTCTCGGTCACCTCTTGTTCGGATTGACGGCACTTTCAACAGTGGACGTTAATTTCAGATGTGTTACGACCCGTATCTCTACCCTTCATTCGATCCCTGCGAAACCCTACATTTCAGCAAGATAATGCACGATCGCATTTTGCAGGTCCTGTACGGGCTTTTCTGGATACCGGAAATGTTCGACTGCTGTCCTGGCCAGCACATTCTCCAGATCTCTCACCAATTGAAAACGTCTGGTCAATGGTGGCCAAGCAACTGTCTCGTCACAATATGCCAGTCACTACTCTTGATGAACTGTGGTATCGTGTTGAAGCTGCATGTGCAGCTGTACCTACACACGCCATTTAAGCTCTGTTTGACTCAATGCCCAGGCGTATCAAGACCGTTATTACGGCCAGAGTTGGTTGTTCTGGGTACTGATTTCTCACGATCTTTGCACCCAAATTGCGTGAAAATGTAATCACATGTCAGTTCTAGTATAATATATTTGTCCAATGAATACTGGTTTATCATCTGCATTTCTTCTCGGTGTAGTAATTTTAATGGCGAGTAGTGTAAATACATATTTGAACATAAAGACAATCCAAAAGAATTTAAAAGTTTCGTATTGGTTGCCATAGGGCATAGATTATTAGGACAAGTGTCTGTCTCTTTTATCGTAAATATCGATTGTACGTTTCCTGTCTTGTAGATGTGCACCTGAAGATGTGATCTGAAACTACGAAACCTGTCGTGTTGCTGTAAAAATTCACATACTGCTGAAGGCGGTTTATTTCAGAAACATGAAAGACAGTGGTATTTTATTGTCACGCCAAAGCACAGTAACCCTTTCGGTCACGAATTATTTTTTTCTGAAAGAAAAATCATGGCTTTGCTGTCTAGTTCTTCGAATTAAATTATGACTTTTCAGATGCATAAAATATCTTGAAGGCCCCGCCCCCCCTCCAAAGTAGTATACAACGCGTCCCCAAATGAGGACATTGTGTTCGAGTGGGTGCACTATAAGTCGAAAAGTCAAAGTATTTTATTTGGTTATATTTCACCAAAATACATAAATTACCCAAAGTTTATTTAATGATTATATACCTAAATTATGATTTTACACTTGTGAAGAATAATAATCAAAGAAACAATTTTTTCTATCCAGGCATACAGGTAAGTGAATGTTACATTTCATACAATAAAATTTGGTTTTACCTTTGCAATCCGGTTTCTTGCATTTGTCAAATGATTTTTTGTCACTGGCCTCTGGAAGATGCGCAAACTTGTCCAAACGAACATCAGCTTCTGGACGAACTTCCGCATTGGCTCGTTTTGAAGTAATTAGAGATGGCATTGGACTGTCACTAGTGGGACACCCCCTTTCCCTTGCAGCTGGCTTATGTTTTAGTCAGTACTTCCGCCACACTTACCCTAAAGTGAAGCAAATCAAGAGTCTTATTTTTAGGATACCCAATTCTGATGGTAAGAGCATCTCCAGAAACTATAATGAAAATGATATTAAAAAAGAAAAACTCATAAAATAACGTACATCGGAGTAGCCCAGATCAAAATACCGCTAAATTAATTTTACGTCTATTTTGAGGTGGGCGTATGGCCGTATAAATTTTTTCAGCGCCTACATGATGGAATATGTTTGAGGTTGCAAAACCGGTTATAAGCCGTTGAAAATGGCTGTCGAAAATCGTATTCGGTTTCAAAAGCAGCTAACTGCATGTTGTCTTCGGGTGCAAAGCACGCTGAATGCACAATAGGCGCGGCTGTTCCCCTGCCATGTCCGGAAGCAAACCACGTGAAAAGTTATCAGACTTATCAATCTGGACATTCAAAAGCACCTTTCAGTGTGTTACGATTAGAATGGATATTTTTCTTATTCAACTTTATGTTGGATGCGCTGTAACAAATTCGTACGCAACAATAACATTCTACATTTCTACACACGGCAGTTTGGAGTTGATTGTTTACTGTGCAGTGTCAACATGAATTCTGTTGAATTTGTTAGTGCTAACAGAAAAGAAAATTACCGGAAAAATTAGTAGCAAAGGAACTACGGCCTCCCATACCACATCCGTTGACTCAGGAAGTGATGAAATCAAATAAGCGTGCCTGCAAGCGAACACTTAACAAAGAAGGGTATAATAAGCGGAAGTTCTGTAAGTGCAACGTAAGAATGTCCTGGGAGTTAATTTGTGGTCTAATACATATGTTACGGGTCTTGTACGCCTGTCCCAAAAAAATTAAAAAGCACGAAAACTCCCTATACACAAAAATGCTAAACGGGGAGCAGAAAAACTTAACATTATTTCGTTCTTGCCCTAAACTATACTTAATTATGTACAAAACAACGAGATTCCACAAAACAATTCTTTCTTTTTCAGACACGTTATGCACATAACAACAACAATTATTATTATTATTATTATTATTATTGGCAGTGGCTGTAGTTGCATAAGCTTGTTAATAAGCATAGTTGTTATACAGCATAAGCTACTAATTTCACACTCTCAAATTTATCTGGATCTAAAAATTTACGGACAGCCAGAATATATCATCACCAGCCGCCACTGCGTAACACAGTTTTTATCATAAACAACCAACATTCAAATGCTTTTTCAGAATGAAAGACTCGCTTTGTAATCTTTCCTTACATATTGAATGCAGATATGTCTTTACTCCAGCAAACTTACCGCGGTTGCACAGAAATGGTAATCATATGTGTACCCAAACATGAAGTACATTTCATATCAGTTTGACTTTGTCGTATATCGGCCTCATGGTGAAGCAATCTTTTCACGTTGCTCGCCAACGAAAATTTGTCTCCAATAGACCAGAGAAACTCTGTTACTTCAATCTTTATGCAGCCAGTGAATATTCGTGCTGTTACCCGCACCCCGTAATGACGTGACGTAACGTATCACATATGACGCAAATTTCGCTTTTCGTCTGTCAGGTGCGCACAATATGGTATCGTGTGAAATATCAGTATCGAACGCAAAAATCTGCAAGTCAGATTTAAAAGACTGTGACGCTGTATCGGTGACTCCAAAATTAAAACGTTTGGAAATCCATAATGATGTCAGGAACCATCTGCTGGCGCGAAATAAAGTTTTCCTTTTTTTGTGGTGGGGGTGGGGGGTGGGGGGGGTGGAATGGGTGGGTGCGACCTGAGGGGAAGTGAGATGGTTCCGTTGATATGATACTTCTTCATGTGCTGATGAGAAGGGGCTCAATGTATTGGAAAAGTAGCAGCTAGTAACTACAACTAAAACTATTGTTAATAACAATTGTTCGAGTTTTGGTGTTTGTGACGTGGCTTTTACTACAGCAGAATAAAGGAAGCAACATATTTTGTGATGGTGTTATCGTATACATTGTAAGCGCTTAAACAACGCTATAGCTTCGACAAGAGCTGCTAACAAATAGTTCTTTATTCACAACCGGCTTCACATATCAGATCATTACCGAATATCATAAACTAATTTACAACTGCCGTTTTAACGTTGTCATGTAAGCTATAGTAAATGATTTTAAGGTACCTGATGATAAAGACAGAAATTGGTTGGGATTAAAAAAGTGTTTATTAGCAGCTCTTGGCACTAGAATTGCGAGGGTTTATTAAAAAGAAAAAAGAAAAAAAAAAGAAAGAAAGCAACACCTCGTAACCACAGAAGAAAAGAGAGGGATAGAAAATCAAGGAGAAAGTGAGAAAGGAGTCAAAGTGAGGCTGGCTTGAAGTGATGTGTATGCAAGGTAAATGCTCCATTTGACCATAATGTGTCTTTCTTTGCAACAACTACAATTTCACAGTTCCTGTGTTTCGCTATCCCACACTGTTTACAGATACCGCAGCCATTTTCTCAGAGTCATTGTTGCGGAAGTAAGCTAGAACATGATGCAGCACATTAATGGCCAGGTAGACACAGGATGTACAGTGGTGGAAATATTTATTGCATCACCTCTTACAATTAACAATTTTTGCTACAAACGTTGAACGACTAAGCTAAATTTGCCTGATTTCTCTTGATTTATATCAGAAATGAATATACACAGTAATTTTTGTCAATTTGTTTTTATTCTAAATTTCTGTTTCTTAAAAATGTTTTTTGTCTATATAATTTAACACTTTCTTGAGAAATTCCTTCACCGGGGAAGATGAATGGAATATTCCAGAATTTGAAACACGAACAGCTGCTAGCATTAGTTTCTTAGAAGTAGGTACCTTAGGGGTTGCGAAGCAACTCAAATCGCTTGATACGGGCAAATCTTCAGGTCCAGATTGTATACCGATTAGGTTCCTTTCAGATTACGCTGATACTATAGCTCCCTACTTAGCACTCATATACAACCGCTCGCTCACCGATAGATCTGTACCTACTGATTAGAAAATTGCGCAGGTCGCACCAGTTTTCAAGAAGGGTAGTAGGAGTAATCCAACGAACTACAGACCTATATGATTGACGTTGGTTTACAGTAGGGTTTTGGAGTGTATACTGTATTCAAACATTATGAATCACCTCGAAGGGAACGATCTATTGATATGTAATCAGCATGGTTTCAGAAAACATCGTTCTTGTGCAACGCAGCTAGCTCTTTATTCGCACGAAGTAATGGCCGCTATCGACAGGGGATCTCAACTTGATTCCGTATTTCTAGATTTCCGGAAAGCTTTTGACACCGTTCCTCATAAGCGACTTCTAATCAAGCTGCGGAGCTATGGGGTATCGTCTCAGTTGTGCGACTGGTTTCGTGATTTCCTGTCAGGAAGGTCGCAGTTCGTAGTAATAGACGGCAAATCATCGAGTAAAACTGAAGTGATATCAGGTGTTCCCCAGGGAAGCGTCCTGGGACCTCTACTGTTCCTGATCTATATAAATGACCTGGGTGACAATCTGAGCAGTTCTCTTAGACTGTTCGCAGATGATGCTGTAATTTACCGTCTAGTAAGGTCATCCGAAGACCAGTATCAGTTGCAAAGCGATTTAGAAAAGATTGCTGTATGGTGTGTCAGGTGGCAGTTGACGCTAAATAACGAAAAGTGTAAGATGATCCACATGAGTTCCAAAAGAAATTACTCGATAAATAGTACAATTCTCAAGGCTGTCAATTCAACTAAGTATCTGGGTGTTAAAACTACTAACAACTTCAGTTGGAAGGACCACATAGATAATAGTGTCGGGAAGGCGAGCCAAAGGTTGCGTTTCATTGGCAGGACACTTAGAAGATGCAACAAGTCCACTAAAGAGACAGCTTACACTACACTCGTTCGTCCTCTGTTAGAATATTGCTGCGCGGTGTGGGATCCTTACCACGTGGGATTGACGGAGGACATCGAAAGGGTGCAAAAAAGGGCAGCTCGTTTTGTATTATCACGTTATAGGGGAGAGAGTGTGGCAGATATGATACACGAGTTGGGATGGAAGTCATTACAGCATAGACGTTTTTCGTCGCGGCGAGACCTTTTTACGAAATTTCAGTCACCAACTTTCTCTTCTGAATGCGAAAATATTTTGTTGAGCCCAACCTACATAGGTAGGAATGATCATCAAAATAAAATAAGAGAAATCAGAGCTCGAACAGAAAGGTTTAGGTGTTCGTTTTTCCCGCTCGCTGTTCGGGAGTGGAATAGTAGAGAGGTAGTATGATTGTGGTTCGATGAACCCTCTGCCAAGCACTTAAATGTGAATTGCAGAGTAGTCATGTAGATGTAGATGAATGATTGTAAGTGGATGTCAGCTATTCTGTTTGCTATTCTGGAGTATGAAAACTAATGTTGAAAGAAATACTGCATATTAATGTTGTAACATAACTATGATGGATTTTAGTGTTAGTTTTGCCTCATATGAGCAAACTGTTATATTTAATACTTTGTTGCTCCACGACGCGCCTTAATCACCGCTTGGCATCGCGAAGGCATTGAAAGAATTAACTTTTTAATGTACTCCTCACTCAGTTGATGAAACCACACATGCACAAGGGTCTCCAACAGCTCCTGTTTATTCCATGGCTTCTTTTTGGTAATAACATTTCCCATAACCTTCCAACAGTTCTCAATAGGATTGAGATCAGGACTGTTTCCAGGCCACTCTAATACTCGAACCACATTTTGTCGAAGGAAGGATTTTTCTGAAATGCAGAAGTACATAATAAATAACCAAGAAAGGAATCTGCTTCGTGTTTGTTGCAAATATTTATCATAGGACTCACCTTCAAAGATCTATGGCAGGGAGCGCAGTCATCCTTAAAAATTTGATTGGAAACATCTCCAAACTGGTCTCTAATGTTGGCATAAGCTTCCTTTCAAGGATGCTTATGTAGGCATCTGCGTTGACAGTGGCATTGATGAAGTCCAAACTACCTACTCCGTGACTGGAAATGCACCCCCAGACCATATGTCCTTGTGGGTGTTTGACTGTATGTGTTATGTATGCTTGAAGGCAATAATTCTTCACCTTTTCTTTGACGCACGAACACTTTACCATCTGAGCCATGCAGATTAAATTTGGATTTGTCTGAAAAGATTACTTTGTTCCACATCTCTGGTGCCAATGTAGCATGTGCCTTCGTCCACTGTAGTCGCCGTTGTTGCATTATCTTGGTCAATAAAGGCTTTCTTCTAGGAGGCAGGGCTGAGAGTCCAGCCTCCAGTAGTCTATTTCTTACGGTTCTACTGGTTACTGACATGTCCCACTCTCGCTTTAGTTCAGTTGATGACAGGCGACGATCGTTGAGCGAAAGCCTTTTCAATAACCTGTCCTGTTTGGCAGCAGACGCCGTTCTCCGACCTCCTCCTACCTCACGATCAACATTTCCTTTTTGCCTGTATTTTTTCAGTAACCTTGAAATCGTACACTGACTAAATCCTGTCTTAGGAGGCGATCTTTTTGGTGCTGAGACCAACAGACGAATAAGTAAGTATAGCTGCTTTCTTTTCTGCCTTTAATTCAACTGAGCTGTCTATCTTCTCACTGGAAAGTCTCAAAATGGCAGTATAAACACTGGTTCCATTGTATTGTTGGAAATCATGCGTGAAGAAGTCAGATTATTAAGGCAAGAATATGTCAACAAAGTCTAGCAACAATAGGACTGGGATAACCTGAAGTAAATTCCCGCAAAAGACAAAGACAAAAAGACAAAGTAATTCTAGCTGATGCAATAAATATTTCCACCACTGTGTAGTGTGATATGTGAGCGTTGCACGTTCTGTGTGTGACTTAGCGCATGTCTTTGTCGCTACATAGATACCAATTACCAACGCCACAGTAACAGTTGTCCACAAGGGAAGAAGATGAGGGCAAGAGGCGAACACTCCTGATTCGTATTAGAATTATGGCGCATTTCTAGAAATCGATTGAGATTCTATAGAACCACTTATTTAACCAACTAGGTGCTACGAAAAATACCGTGTCCTTACAAACAGCTACACAAGGGTTAAGTTGATTATCATATTATTCAGAAAAAAATTATCCAGTTTCGTTGGAGCGGCGCCAGTTTCTGTTCTGCCCTAAAGTCAAGGCAAACCTTTACAGAAAAAAGCCGAAATAGAACGGTCAAATGTTTTTGTCCGTTGCTTGTCCAGAGCTTATCAAACTATAGAAAAAGACTGGTTCTATATCCAATGGGAAGGAGTCCGGCATGTATTGCCAGGAAGCTTTCTTCTCTCACACCAGTATTTTTGTACTTTACCTGGTTGACATCCATCCCCAATTCACAGAAAGACACCATATTTCCCTGCTGTACAACGTAATCGAAACAGTTGTCCGTGAATGAACAAAACCCGTGGTGGCTAGGCGAGACTAAATTCACTTTTACATGGTAGTGCGATTGTTGTACATACTGAATAAGATGGCCACGTTATAATGTAAGGGAAGTCATCTGTGCTTCATCTGTGGACGAAAATGCAACACTGGGAATGAGAAAACTTCATTTTCATCACTATAAAAGAGAAAATTCTTGAAATTTCATATGAGAGTAGTCTTAGAGTTACGAATTCTGTAAGGTTACGGTAGTTGTCGAGGTTTAACTGACGAGACAAAGACAGCCTTGATGCAGTCTTACACTGCTAAGAGTCGCTTCTGCAGGCCAATTTAAAGGAAATTTTTGGAGGTTTACTTCATTCTTCCCCGGCTGCGTATGCAACTGGAATGGGCAGAATCCCAAACTTGTGGTACCAGGCTAACTACCTTCTGCCACTGTACATCACAGAGTTTTACAGAGTATGTATGTAGACATAGATGCAGGAATAAAGAGAAGAATAAAACTGCTACTGGTACCAGAACTGGTAAGTACACTAGTTTTGCGTTTACAAACATTAATACAATAACAAATTTTTATTCGTGGAACATCCACAATTGCTCTAAACATGCCCGCATCTCGTGGTCGTGCGGTAGCGTCCTTGCTTCCTACGCCCGGGTTCCCGGGTTCGATTCCCGGCGGGGTCAGGGATTTTCTCTGCTTCGTGATGGCTGGGTGTTATGTGATGTCCTTAGGTTAGTTAGGTTTAAGTAGTTCTAAGTTCTAGGGGACTGATGACTTAAGATGTTAAGTCCCATGGTGCTCAGAGCCATTTGAACCATTTTTTTTCTCTCTAAACATGTTCATGATAAATAAATCTGCCACAGTCATGAAATGTTTTTATTGACCGTCAGAAGTCGCTATAAGCTACCACGGTTTCGGGGTCTTAGCTCCATCATTAGACGTACCTGACATCTAGCAGTAGCCCAAACAACTTGTAGGCAAACATTTACGTAGGTGGATCGTCATACCACCCCCCCAAACTGTGACTGCAAAGAATCCAAACTTTCAGCCACGGCCTGGGAAAATGCCTCATCTCAAAATTGTCACCGGGAGTGCGTGCTGTCGAACACTGACACAGCACGCCGTGTGACCAGTGTGGCCTTGGCAACGGGACTCACATCAGCTATTGTACATGTAGTGTGGCATACGAGTAGTGGCTAACATGTAGTGGTTAACATTGCTCACGGCATGCTGCGGATCATCGTTTCAGACACTATTTATTTAGTATTCAGAAATTATTATTTCTTGAAACATCTCAAGTTTATAATGTTTCGATATTCTGGATTATTCGATGTTTGTGTAAATACCAGCATTGTAAACTATTCGATATTTGTCAGCTTAGTTGAATGCCCCACTCAGGGAGTCAGTTATTTTCCAGCTGTACATTCGTGTTCATAACAAACATGATTTCAGTGCTAAGTGTCCTGTTTCATTGACAACACCCTACCGGTTTTGTACTTGAGCGTTTTTGCGACGTAATATTGGTGAAGATGCTGGATATTTCGAAATATGTGCACTGCTGTGGCTCCAATTAGGCACTCTAAAAATCTTCACCTACATGGGCAATACAACATTCCCACCATCTAATATATATTAAGGAAACCAATGGACTCCAAGCCATCTGTAAGTCAGCTGTGTATCAGTAATCCATCGGTGTTCTTTGGAGGTGCCGTTGAGGCCCCAACGAAATGACTCAAAGGACTGGACTGAGTCATCATGTACAACAGATGGGATGGCATGATGTATCCCGCAAATGTGTACTTTTACCTGAACGGCAATGCCCAGCAGTGGGTCAAGAACAACAAAGAGAAGCTCAATAGTTGGGATAAACTCCAGGACAAAGTAAAGAAAGTAATGGTGACAATCATCAGCAAGTGTGCTTACTAGAAGAACAAATTAAGAATAGAGCCCAATATCATGACGAAACGACACAGAACTACATACAGAATGTTTTGATACTACAACACAATGTGAATCCGAGTATGACAAAAGCTGACAAAGTATCTACCTGATGAGTTGCAGAAGACATGTGCAGCAACCAAGGAATTCATCAAGTAGTACCAGAACATCGAGGAAACGCAACAGAAAAGAAATGGACAAATGTGGTCCCTATTGCAGTTCTGCAAGACCACCAGGACCTCACTTTTCTCATAAGACAGGTAGTGAGAGACGAGATACAGCATTTTATATAGCCAGAACTGTCGGACCAAGTAAGAGGTATCGGCCATGAATGTGTTTTAGATCCATGGTGCTACATTCTTCTCCAGTGAGAATTTCTGAAACAATGGGTCACTGTTTCTCCAGGAGAGGGAGCAGTGCAGTGAACTATGATTCATGCAGTGCAGCATAGTGGTTATCTTATTTTGTGAATCTCCCAGGGGGCTCACAACTCTTTGGCGGGTTTGTGCTTGGCTACCACAGGGGCCCAGCCTTTGCATCACTTTTTCCTTTCCATGCTGTATGACTATACTCTTGCTATTCTTTTCCCTTCCCCTTGGGGAACATGTCTGGGGTATTATTGGGAATTTTCTGCATTCTGTCGCTGATATGCAAACAGTCTCAACTTTCTTTTTGGCTCATTTTTCCTTTTTTTGTTTCCCTTCTCCTCCCGTTCCAATGCTTTGGCGTTTAAGGATCCTCTTTTCTCTTCTTCCTCCCTGTGAACTCCTGAAGGCTAGCCCATGCGTCTGACACATAAAAGGTGACTGGGGAATGTGTAATTCCCAGCCACAGGTCGACAGGTAGGATTCACATACCCTTCCAGTACATGCCAGTTCCAGGGAGGGGTCATTGCCTGAGCTGTAACCTTCCCAGATTGACCATTGGTCCCTCCATCAGGTGTGACCGAAGGTGTGAACAATCACCTAAGGCGGGTGTGCCTCCCTGTGAAGGGGGCCCCCAGTTCGAAGGAGCGCGCCATCATGGGGGGATTTCCTCCTGATGAGTCACTCGTCCTCTCCATCGACGTCTACGAAACGTTAAAACGTAATGAGCCTACTGATTTTAAGACCCTTCCCACTGCACCGCAGTTCCTTGTCGTATCAAGTACTGAAGACAGTCAATCCTTCGCCACAGTCAGTTTATTGTTCAGAAAGGTGATGATGCAATCACTGGCCCTGTGAAATCCTGCTCTCGTTTACGGAATGGCTCTTTGCTTTTGGAGATGGCTCCTGATTGTCAATTACAATTATTACTTGCTGCCTCGCTTCTCCACAGCTACCCTGTTCGTGTCGAGGCACATAGAACTTTGAATTCTTCCCGTGATGTAATTTACACCAGGCTGCTTGACGGTCTAACCGGGGCTGAACGACAATCTTACCCCTCTGATCAAGGTGTCATTGCCTTCCATCGTGTAATGAAAAAGGTCAATTCCTCCTTGGTGCCCACACGCACTCTTTCCCTCACCTTTGATAGGGTGGTGCGGCCATCCAAGATTAAAGCAGGCCGTACATTCCGAATCTGATGCACATCAGTGTCATCAGTTCCATCACACTAGAGTGTCTTGTCGACACCCAGCCAAGTGCGTAACCTGTGGTAGGGATGCAGACGAGGGCGAATGTAAACCCCCTTCTCCCCTCTGTATCAACTGCAATGGCGGCCATGCCACCTCCTCCCAGGATTGTCCCATCTATCTAGATGAGTGGGCTGTTCAAGAGATTCAGGTAAAGGAAAAAGTGCCTTACCCAGAAGCTGACAAGTTACTGGCTAGTCGTAAACACTGTGTTCTCCCGTCTGGAACATATAGTTCAGTTCTTGTTACCTCTCGCTCCTGAACTCCATGGCTACGCAGACATGTTACCTCAAATTTGGCTCTGAGGTTGTGAAGTCGCCCAATGTCAAGGTATCATCGCCATCCCCCAGTCCAGCTTTGCAACAAACTTTCAAACTCTCGCCTAAAGGGGCGAAGCTACCCATTACACAATCGGCAGGTAGGAAAAGAGGTGTGTGTGTGTTTGAGGATTACGGACGCTACACAGCGTGGTCATCAGCGCAGGTAGGAAAAGAGGGAAGAAGTACTCCCGAGAAGACTTCCTCTGTCCCTCGAGCCTAACACCACCCTGGTCTTCTTCTAACCAGAAGGGCTCGAAGAAGACCGCTAGAGACGAATGGTCTGCTTCCACAACTCGAAGATCCTGCTCGACGGTGTCGCCATGTGGTTACTTATCCAGGCCAGCCTCTGTCTCGCCAGTACACACCACCAACCGTTTTTCTCCACCAACCGACTGCACAAGCACGCCTATGCTTTAGTGGACCCCATGGAGCATGGTCCTCCTGCTTCTGTGCCCTGTCTCTCCACCGACTGTCCCTCGGCAGGCACCGAGTTGACACCCCTACATCTCTTCCTCCTCAAGACTGTCCTGCAATGGAACGTTCACAGCCTTCGGTCCCACTAAGAAGATTTACTGCTCCTTCTCGCATCGCAGAATCCTCTTGTACTCTGCCTTCAGGAAACGAAATTGCTCCCACAAGACCGCTTTGGCCTTCCACATTACTTACCGATCATTTTAACCCCCTCCTGATGTCGGCAATCCATCTCATGGGGGCGTCATGCTGCTTATACAGGATGACCTTCATAGTCAACGTATCTCCCTGACTACCTGTCTTCAAGCTGTTGCCGTTCACCTTTTCATTCCACACCTGATTTTCTCCCTGTATACCATTTATGTACCTCAGTCCTTTGGTGTCACCAGAGCAGACTTCCTTCAGCTTATTGGGAAGCTAGCTCCTCCATTTTTGCTACTTGGTGACTTTAATGCGCACCATCCCCTTTGGGGTTCTCCCAGGACCTGCCCTAGAGGTACCCTCTTGGCTTGATTCAACCTCTTCTGCCTTAACACCAGAGCACCCACTTTCCTTTATGACACCTCGCACACCTATTCCCATTTGGACCTATCCTTGTGCACTGTCCAACTTGCCCATCGTCTCGAAAGGTCCGTTCTTTCTGACGCCTACTCGAGTGACCATTTCCACTGTGCTTTTTGTCTGCTGACTCCTTCCCCATCCACATGTATGCCCAAATGGCAGCTTACCAAGGCTGACTGGCAGCTTTACTCCTCCCTGGCGACCTTCACAGAACTAGATTTCCTCAGTTCTGACGACCAGGTGGACTATCTCACTAAAGTTATTCTTATTCTTGTATAACGTTCCGTTCCTCACACTTTCTCTTTACCACGTCGTGTCTCAGCCCTTTGGTGGACTGAGGCATGTAGCGCTGCAATCTGTGCACGGAGACATGCTCTCCGCGTTTGTAACCACCACCCTAAGCTGGAAAACTGCATTCATTATAAAGAGACGCGTGCAAAGTGTCATTGAGTTCTTCAGGATAGCGAAACTAGTTGGATTTAATTCACGAGTTGTTTTAACAGTTTCACACCTTCCTGTGGTCTAGGCCAACCTCCGACAGCTCTCTGGGACTAAGATTCATTCCCCGTTTCTGGCCTGACAGTAGGTGCCGATTTCATCATGGATCCAGTTGCTATCTCCAACACCTGGGGCAGCCATTTAGCGGAAGTTTCGAGTTCTTGCCACTATCACCCTGCCTTCATCCATTGGAAACGAGTGGAGGAGGCTCAGGCAATACCCATCTCTTCTCTGAATCATGAGTGCTAATACGCCGCCTTCACTATGAGGGAGCTATATCCCGGTCCTCTGCCCTAGGGCAAGACGCTATTCACATATAGATGTTGTAGCACCTCTCCCTTGTGGGTAAGCGCATTCTGCTTAACACATGCTACTGCATCTGGACTGAGTGCACATTTCCTGGAAGCTGGCGTGAAGCCACCATCCCTAAGCCCGGTGAGGACAAAAACCTACCTTCTAGCTACCGTCCAATCTCTCTTACCAGCTGTGTTTGCAGGATGATGGAAAGTATGGTTCATGCCCAGCTGGGTTGGTGGCTCGATTCTCGCCATTTACTCACGAATGCACAATGTGAATTTTGAGTGTGGCGTACTGCAGTTGACCATTTCGTTACTTTGTCCACCCATGTTATGAATGGTTTTCTGCGGAAATCCCAGACTGTGGCCGTGTTTTTCGATTTGAAGAAGGCCTACAGCACCTGCTGGAGAACTGGTATCCTCTGTACTCTTTACACATGGGGCTTCCGTGTGCGCCTGCCCTGTTTTCTTCGGGCATTTTTACAAGACCGAGTTTTCGAGGTGTGTGTGGGTTCTGCCTTGTCAGACACATTTATTCAGGAAAATGGTGTGCCTCAGGGTTCCGTCCTGAGCGTCATCCTCTTCGCTATCGCCATTAACCCTATAATGGTCTGTCGCCCACTGGGATCTCCGGTTCCATTTTTGTCAATGATTTTGCCATCTACTGCCGTTCTCCACGGATCTGTCTCACTGAGCGGCATCTTCAGCGCTGTCTTGATCGTCTTCACTCCTGGAGCATTGCCAATGGCTTTTGTTTCTCCCCTGACAAAACCGTCTGTCTGAATCTCTGGCGGCACAAATGGTTTCTCCCACCATCTCTATACCTTGGGCCAGTATCCCTTCCGTTCGTTGACACTACGAAATTCCTGGGGCTCATGCTCGATAGGAAACTCTCTTGCTCCTCCCATGTCTCTTATTTGGCAGCCCACTGTACACAGTCCATGTACTACATGGCCTCATTGGTATTTCTTGGGGTGTCAATCGAACTACCCTCCTCCGTTTGTACTGGTCACTTGTCTGTTCAAAACTCGGCTATGGGTGCTTTGTTTATGCATCTGCACACCAATCCCTTTTACGTTGTTTCAACACTATCCATCATCATGGCACCCGTTTGGCCATGGGCACCTTTTTCACCAGCCCAGTTCAGAGTCTGCATGCTGAAACTGCTAAAGACACTGTCCTACTGCTGTGACTTTTCCTCAGGAGGTATGCATGGCGTTTGTCTACCATGCGTGGCCACCTTCCTATGTCTCCTCCTTTGATCAACAGTATGAAGCTTGTCCCTCTTCTCTGTTACCTCCTGGAGTCCGCTTTAACCACTTGCTATGGCAGCTTAACTTCACGCCACTTGCAACTTTCCCAGAGGGTGTGAACATTTCACCACCTTGGCTTCGTGAAGTGGCCCATGTTAACCTTGACCTTCATTTGCTTCCTAAGGACACTACTCCAGCCTCAATCTATTGCCTTCAGTTTCTTGATCTTCATATGGATCTTAGCAATAGTACCTCTGTATACACTGATGGCTCTCTGACTAACCATGGGGTCGGATGTTCCTTCCTCCTTGGCACCTGTGTCTTTCGATATCAGCTTCCAGCCCACTCCACAGTATTTAAAGCCAAGCTTTTCACCTTTTATCAGGCCATGGACTACATCCAGTGACATAGCCTTTGCAGTTGTGTCCTCTGCTCAGACTCACTCAGCACCCTCCAAAGTCTCTGTGCACTGTACACTGCTCATCCCTTAGTGCAGCAGGTCCAGGAAAATTGTCACTTGTTCATGCTTGGTGGACTCAGTGTCATGTTTCTGTGGGTCCCTAATCCTATCAGTCTGTCAGGAAACGAGACTTCTGACACTTCTGCCAAGGCTGCAGTCCTTGTATCTCAGCCCACGAGTACCTCTACTCCCTCTGATGATCTCTGCATTGCTGTCTGTCAGGAGGTGTTGTCCATTTGGCATTGCCAATGGTCCTTCCTCCACTGGAGTAAACCTCAGCTTATTAAGACTCTCCTGGTGCCTTGGGTGACCTCCTCTTGGTCCTCCCACCAGGAGGAGATTATTTTAACTCAGCTGCATATTGGGCACTGCCTGTTTAGCCATTGTCATTTGCTCAGTGGCGCTGCCCCACCACTTTGTATGCATGCACCTAAATTATATCTGTCCACCACCAACTCCTGGAATGCCGTTTTTACCAATTTACATTCCATCTTGAGTTTGCCATCCAATTTATCAGCCGTATAAGTGAATGACATGCAGGCTGTCACCCATGTTTCACTTTTTATCTGCTGAAAAATGTGGTGAAGGCCATTTAATTTTTAGTTTTGGATCTCCATTTTTATGGTTTTTTTTAACCCTTTTCTATGTGCTTTGTTTAGCTATCTCCTATTCTGTCTATTTGGACTGACATATAGTCATTTGCCACATCTCTGTGTTTGTGTTATATAGTTTTGACTTGGGTGTGTATGACCTCAGTTGTTTTTGCACCCTAAAACAAAACAAAACAATATTTTGTGAATAAAACCCTCTAGATTGCAATTAATTTCTTTTATTTATTACAGCGTTTTTGCTACTCCCATTATCAGATATCTGCAATTATGGTTATAGGAACATAACATGTGACAGGTGTTTGTAATATAATTACAAGGTACAAACACAAGTAAATTGCCAAACCAGGAAAGTAGCTTTTTGATAAATTCCAAAGCATGTTTTTGTCTGAATACATAAGATAACTCAAAATTTCCTTAGCATGTCAATAGAATAAGTATATTATGTTGTTAGTATATTTCAAATTATCTACAAAATGAACAGCAGTTCTCAAAAAGTCTCTCAAAGGCACTTCTGATACAATCTATTCAGACTGTGACAGGTTAAAATGAACATAATAAACTGGGCCAAAATGCAACTACTTAGACACATAGTATGTTCCTACTTTTCCATATATAATAATGTGTTATTGCTTCCCAAATACTTACATGATTAGACTAATTATTCTACAAGAATAACAGCCAAATTAATGTTTTAAAAATAGAATTCTATTTACAGTGAGCTTTCTACAGCAAACTACACATTATAGCACATGTTCAAATAAATGATACCTGTCAATTTGACTCTGAGGTCTTACTTGAAACATTTCAATGACTTGGCAGAGAAAGCTGAGGAGACTGGCCTCACTTAGAACATCTGAAAGAAGCTTACAGTGTGGAGCATTTTCCCAGGAACTGATCATGATCTCCTGGTTCTAAATCACCTGGGCAATGCACTGTGCCACCATAGAAGCAGGTGCGAATAGCCTTAACATCCTTAACATTGATATCAGGTCAACACCATGTGGCTGTTAGCAATACTATGTAGTGGATTTGACCTCTGTTGTAACTGCATCTGAATCTAGGTTTTCGAGCACATATTTATTAGTATAGATACCAGCAATTATAGTTTGAATACATCTGCTTTAAATCATTAAAAAATTATGCCCAGTGAATGAATTATCTGAATGGGATGGAAATCTGTATATGTAATGTACATGTACAGACAAACAAATGTTAACAATTTCAGAAAAATTGGGTAATTTATTCAAGAGAAAGAGCTTCACAGATTGAGCGAGTTGATAATACATTGGTTCAACCTCTGGCTGTTATGCAAACACTTTTTCAGCTCAGCATTGATTGACAGAGTTGTTGGAAGTCCTCCTCAGGAATAATGATGATGATGATGATGATGATGACGAAGTCCCATACTCCTTTACAGAGCGTTGAGGGATATTGAGCCTAATTCCATCCATCAGCGGATGGTTGGAGGGCCCGACATTATCAGCTGGGGAGAGACCTGGTGACCTTGCTGCCTGAGACAGGGCTTGGTAAGCATGATGACAAGCAGTAACAACTCTCACTGTGTGCTCATGGATGTTATTTTGCTGGTGTGTAAGTGCAGGATAGCTTGCAGTGAATGGCAACAAAATGCGGTGTAGAAAACCACTGACATATATCTGAGCTATAAGGGTGCCGCAGAGAAAAACCAAAGGCTTCCTGCTCCCTAGATCATTACTCCTGGTTGTTGGGCTGGGTGACAAGTGACGTTCAGCTGGGAATCTCCAGACATGTCTTCAGCATGGAATCACGTTGACTAGAGCAGAATTACCTTCAGTGACAAATCCCATTCGACGTGAGTAGCGGCAACCAACAAAGGAATGTCTGGAGATGCCATAGACAGTAGTGGGATAGCATACTGAATGTTACCCACCAGATGGTCCAACAGCCAGGAGTGACCGTCTGGGGTGGCATTTCTTTTCATAGCAGGGCCCCTTTTGTTGTCATACACAGCACCCATGCAGCACAGTGGTACGTCAACGATACTTTGTGGCCCATTTTGTTGCCCTTCATGGAAAGCCATCCAGGGCTTACATTTCAACAAGATAATGCCTGACAGCAAGAGTTTCTACTACTTGTCTTCATGCTTGCCAAACCCTGCCTTGGCTAGCAAGGTCATCAGATTTCTCCACAACTGTGGATGTTTGTTGCATTATGGACAGGGCCCTCCAATCAGCTTGGGATTTTGATGGTCTAACATGCCAGCTGGACAAATGTTTGCATGATATCCCTCAAGAAAACATCCAGCAACATTATCAATCAATGCCAAGCCATATAACTGCTGGCATAAATGTCAGACCTGGACTAAAACTTTTTTGATTCGCTCAGTTTGTGGATCTCTTGCTCTTGAATAAATGATCTTTTTTTTATGAAACTGTAACCATTTGTTTGCCTGTACATCTTTTCCCATGTTCTAGGTGTAACATCTGTGGCTAGTACTCAAAATTTCCTGAGTCCCAGGCTCAAACCTTCCCACTTCTGAAATTTTGAATACAAATCATCAGCAATGACAGCCAAAGACTTCCAGCATAATAAGACACCCTCATTCTGCCAACAGTCTTGTCAAAGAGGGCACAGCAGCAGACAGATGTTCAGGCCATTCTCTTGTCATTGGGGTGGGAAAGTGCCCCTAAAACATGGAAGAATTAGCAATGATCAATGGCATGAGGATGCAGAAGGCAATGGAAACCACTGCGTTAAAGACACATGATGTATATACACAGGACATGTGGCTCATAACAGAAAAAGTGCCATGATGATCTTTCCATTGGCAAAAGATTCTGGATTAGTTCCCCATTTGGATCTGGTAGGGAACTGCTAAGTGTGAGTGACCATGAGAAAAGGATTGAATAACCATCAAAAGGGTAACATTATATGAATCAGTGTGTGGAATCTCAGAAGTTTGAATGTGGAAGGTAAGCTAGGAAAAGTGAAAAGGGAAATTTTATGGCTCAGTCTTGATTTAGTGAGGATCAGTGAAGTGAAATGGAAAGAACTTGAGTATTTCTGGTCATATGTGTAAAGGGTTATATCAACAGCAGCAGAAAATGGTATAACAGGAGTAGCATTCATTATGAATAGGAAGGGAAAGTCAGAGTGAGTTATTGTTAACAGTTCAACAATATAGTTGTTCTCATCAGAATTGACAGCAAACAAACACCAACAATGACAGTTTAGTTTTACAAGACAACATCACAAGCAGAAGATGAAGAGGTTGTAACAATTCATGTTGAATGTTACTAAACTCAAGTTTTTTCTGCCTCGTCCATTGTTGAATGAAAGCAAAATTTTCATGCTTCACAAAATTTATTCACGTTAATTGACATCTGAGTTGCACACTCTACATGTAAACAAAACACTGACTGACATCACTGATCTCTTTGACTTCCAAAATTAACTTCAAAACTGACCTGCTGCAGTATCCCTGCATCGCTTTATATAGAATTTTCACAATAGCTTCCAAAATAAAGCATTATTAATTTTGTACAATTTTGATGTTACAATTAAAATTTAAAAAACGTAAAGAAACTGATGTTACAGCTCAATAAGGTACAAAACACAATATTCAATGACAATCTTTTATAGTAATATCTTTAGTTTTCCATAATAAAATCATTCTAAACTTTAATTACAATAATGTCTTTCATATTATTTTAGTTAAGTAATTAATTACAGTTTGGATTTGGTTACTAATATGCATCGTAGTACAGAGCTAATACTTTATCCCATTACATACATAAAATTCATAAATAAAGCCTCAAATTCTGGAAATTGGAAAACTGTGAGATGTAAACAATTGAAGAGTTAATTAAAATTAAAATTTCAAAGAATATTAAATACAGAGGAAGACATAAAAATAAATAACAAATGAAAATAAATCGCTTGGTAATAACTTTTAAGCTGTTTCTCAAGATAGTGAGGCCTTTTGTTACTGAATTTTTTTAGATTACCATATATATATATAAAATAGAAACAAACTTCCACATGGGAAAAATATATTAAAAATAAAGATTCCAAGACTTACCAAGCGGGAAAGTGCCGGTAGACAGGCACAACAAATAACACACAAACACACACACAAAATTTCTAGCTTTGGCAACCGACGGTTCATATTTTTCCCATGTGGAAGTTTCTTTCTATTATATATATATATATATATATATAATACTCCACAGTATTTAAAGCCAAGCTTTTCACCTTTTATCAGGCCATGGACTACATCCAGTGACATAGCCTTTGCAGTTGTGTCCTCTGCTCAGACTCACTCAGCACCCTCCAAAGTCTCTGTGCACTGTACACTGCTCATCCCTTAGTGCAGCAGGTCCAGGAAAATTGTCACTTGTTCATGCTTGGTGGACTCAGTGTCATGTTTCTGTGGGTCCCTAATCCTATCAGTCTGTCAGGAAACGAGACTTCTGACACTTCTGCCAAGGCTGCAGTCCTTGTATCTCAGCCCACGAGTACCTCTACTCCCTCTGATGATCTCTGCATTGCTGTCTGTCAGGAGGTGTTGTCCATTTGGCATTGCCAATGGTCCTTCCTCCACTGAAGTAAACCTCAGCTTATTAAGACTCTCCTGGTGCCTTGGGTGACCTCCTCTTGGTCCTCCCGCCAGGAGGAGATTATTTTAACTCAGCTGCATATTGGGCACTGCCTGTTTAGCCATTGTCATTTGCTCAGTGGCGCTGCCCCACCACTTTGTATGCATGCACCTAAATTATATCTGTCCACCACCAACTCCTGGAATGCCGTTTTTACCAATTTACATTCCATCTTGAGTTTGCCATCCAATTTATCAGCCGTATAAGTGAATGACATGCAGGCTGTCACCCATGTTTCACTTTTTATCTGCTGAAAAATGTGGTGAAGGCCATTTAATTTTTAGTTTTGGATCTCCATTTTTATGGTTTTTTTTAACCCTTTTCTATGTGCTTTGTTTAGCTATCTCCTATTCTGTCTATTTGGACTGACATATAGTCATTTGCCACATCTCTGTGTTTGTGTTATATAGT
The DNA here is from genome assembly GCF_023897955.1 of Schistocerca gregaria. Taxonomy (NCBI): domain Eukaryota; kingdom Metazoa; phylum Arthropoda; class Insecta; order Orthoptera; family Acrididae; genus Schistocerca; species Schistocerca gregaria. Next base: position 225,565,587 of record NC_064922.1, read on the forward strand.
TTTGACTTGGGTGTGTATGACCTCAGTTGTTTTTGCACCCTAAAACAAAACAAAACAATATTTTGTGAATAAAACCCTCTAGATTGCAATTAATTTCTTTTATTTATTACAGCGTTTTTGCTACTCCCATTATCAGATATCTGCAATTATGGTTATAGGAACATAACATGTGACAGGTGTTTGTAATATAATTACAAGGTACAAACACAAGTAAATTGCCAAACCAGGAAAGTAGCTTTTTGATAAATTCCAAAGCATGTTTTTGTCTGAATACATAAGATAACTCAAAATTTCCTTAGCATGTCAATAGAATAAGTATATTATGTTGTTAGTATATTTCAAATTATCTACAAAATGAACAGCAGTTCTCAAAAAGTCTCTCAAAGGCACTTCTGATACAATCTATTCAGACTGTGACAGGTTAAAATGAACATAATAAACTGGGCCAAAATGCAACTACTTAGACACATAGTATGTTCCTACTTTTCCATATATAATAATGTGTTATTGCTTCCCAAATACTTACATGATTAGACTAATTATTCTACAAGAATAACAGCCAAATTAATGTTTTAAAAATAGAATTCTATTTACAGTGAGCTTTCTACAGCAAACTACACATTATAGCACATGTTCAAATAAATGATACCTGTCAATTTGACTCTGAGGTCTTACTTGAAACATTTCAATGACTTGGCAGAGAAAGCTGAGGAGACTGGCCTCACTTAGAACATCTGAAAGAAGCTTACAGTGTGGAGCATTTTCCCAGGAACTGATCATGATCTCCTGGTTCTAAATCACCTGGGCAATGCACTGTGCCACCATAGAAGCAGGTGCGAATAGCCTTAACATCCTTAACATTGATATCAGGTCAACACCATGTGGCTGTTAGCAATACTATGTAGTGGATTTGACCTCTGTTGTAACTGCATCTGAATCTAGGTTTTCGAGCACATATTTATTAGTATAGATACCAGCAATTATAGTTTGAATACATCTGCTTTAAATCATTAAAAAATTATGCCCAGTGAATGAATTATCTGAATGGGATGGAAATCTGTATATGTAATGTACATGTACAGACAAACAAATGTTAACAATTTCAGAAAAATTGGGTAATTTATTCAAGAGAAAGAGCTTCACAGATTGAGCGAGTTGATAATACATTGGTTCAACCTCTGGCTGTTATGCAAACACTTTTTCAGCTCAGCATTGATTGACAGAGTTGTTGGAAGTCCTCCTCAGGAATAATGATGATGATGATGATGATGATGACGAAGTCCCATACTCCTTTACAGAGCGTTGAGGGATATTGAGCCTAATTCCATCCATCAGCGGATGGTTGGAGGGCCCGACATTATCAGCTGGGGAGAGACCTGGTGACCTTGCTGCCTGAGACAGGGCTTGGTAAGCATGATGACAAGCAGTAACAACTCTCACTGTGTGCTCATGGATGTTATTTTGCTGGTGTGTAAGTGCAGGATAGCTTGCAGTGAATGGCAACAAAATGCGGTGTAGAAAACCACTGACATATATCTGAGCTATAAGGGTGCCGCAGAGAAAAACCAAAGGCTTCCTGCTCCCTAGATCATTACTCCTGGTTGTTGGGCTGGGTGACAAGTGACGTTCAGCTGGGAATCTCCAGACATGTCTTCAGCATGGAATCACGTTGACTAGAGCAGAATTACCTTCAGTGACAAATCCCATTCGACGTGAGTAGCGGCAACCAACAAAGGAATGTCTGGAGATGCCATAGACAGTAGTGGGATAGCATACTGAATGTTACCCACCAGATGGTCCAACAGCCAGGAGTGACCGTCTGGGGTGGCATTTCTTTTCATAGCAGGGCCCCTTTTGTTGTCATACACAGCACCCATGCAGCACAGTGGTACGTCAACGATACTTTGTGGCCCATTTTGTTGCCCTTCATGGAAAGCCATCCAGGGCTTACATTTCAACAAGATAATGCCTGACAGCAAGAGTTTCTACTACTTGTCTTCATGCTTGCCAAACCCTGCCTTGGCTAGCAAGGTCATCAGATTTCTCCACAACTGTGGATGTTTGTTGCATTATGGACAGGGCCCTCCAATCAGCTTGGGATTTTGATGGTCTAACATGCCAGCTGGACAAATGTTTGCATGATATCCCTCAAGAAAACATCCAGCAACATTATCAATCAATGCCAAGCCATGTAACTGCTGGCATAAATGTCAGACCTGGACTAAAACTTTTTTGATTCGCTCAGTTTGTGGATCTCTTGCTCTTGAATAAATGATCTTTTTTTTATGAAACTGTAACCATTTGTTTGCCTGTACATCTTTTCCCATGTTCTAGGTGTAACATCTGTGGCTAGTACTCAAAATTTCCTGAGTCCCAGGCTCAAACCTTCCCACTTCTGAAATTTTGAATACAAATCATCAGCAATGACAGCCAAAGACTTCCAGCATAATAAGACACCCTCATTCTGCCAACAGTCTTGTCAAAGAGGGCACAGCAGCAGACAGATGTTCAGGCCATTCTCTTGTCATTGGGGTGGGAAAGTGCCCCTAAAACATGGAAGAATTAGCAATGATCAATGGCATGAGGATGCAGAAGGCAATGGAAACCACTGCGTTAAAGACACATGATGTATATACACAGGACATGTGGCTCATAACAGAAAAAGTGCCATGATGATCTTTCCATTGGCAAAAGATTCTGGATTAGTTCCCCATTTGGATCTGGTAGGGAACTGCTAAGTGTGAGTGACCATGAGAAAAGGATTGAATAACCATCAAAAGGGTAACATTATATGAATCAGTGTGTGGAATCTCAGAAGTTTGAATGTGGAAGGTAAGCTAGGAAAAGTGAAAAGGGAAATTTTATGGCTCAGTCTTGATTTAGTGAGGATCAGTGAAGTGAAATGGAAAGAACTTGAGTATTTCTGGTCATATGTGTAAAGGGTTATATCAACAGCAGCAGAAAATGGTATAACAGGAGTAGCATTCATTATGAATAGGAAGGGAAAGTCAGAGTGAGTTATTGTTAACAGTTCAACAATATAGTTGTTCTCATCAGAATTGACAGCAAACAAACACCAACAATGACAGTTTAGTTTTACAAGACAACATCACAAGCAGAAGATGAAGAGGTTGTAACAATTCATGTTGAATGTTACTAAACTCAAGTTTTTTCTGCCTCGTCCATTGTTGAATGAAAGCAAAATTTTCATGCTTCACAAAATTTATTCACGTTAATTGACATCTGAGTTGCACACTCTACATGTAAACAAAACACTGACTGACATCACTGATCTCTTTGACTTCCAAAATTAACTTCAAAACTGACCTGCTGCAGTATCCCTGCATCGCTTTATATAGAATTTTCACAATAGCTTCCAAAATAAAGCATTATTAATTTTGTACAATTTTGATGTTACAATTAAAATTTAAAAAACGTAAAGAAACTGATGTTACAGCTCAATAAGGTACAAAACACAATATTCAATGACAATCTTTTATAGTAATATCTTTAGTTTTCCATAATAAAATCATTCTAAACTTTAATTACAATAATGTCTTTCATATTATTTTAGTTAAGTAATTAATTACAGTTTGGATTTGGTTACTAATATGCATCGTAGTACAGAGCTAATACTTTATCCCATTACATACATAAAATTCATAAATAAAGCCTCAAATTCTGGAAATTGGAAAACTGTGAGATGTAAACAATTGAAGAGTTAATTAAAATTAAATTTCAAAGAATATTAAATACAGAGGAAGACATAAAAATAAATAACAAATGAAAATAAATCGCTTGGTAATAACTTTTAAGCTGTTTCTCAAGATAGTGAGGCCTTTTGTTACTGAATTTTTTTAGATTACCATATATATATATAAAATAGAAACAAACTTCCACATGGGAAAAATATATTAAAAATAAAGATTCCAAGACTTACCAAGCGGGAAAGTGCCGGTAGACAGGCACAACAAATAACACACAAACACACACACAAAATTTCTAGCTTTGGCAACCGACGGTTCATATTTTTCCCATGTGGAAGTTTTTTTCTATTATATATATATATATATATATATATATATATATATATATATATATATATATATATATATATATATATATATATATATAAAGATTCCAAGACTTACCAAGCGGGAAAGCGCCGGCAGACAGGCACATGAACAAAACACACAAACACACACACAGAATTACGAGCTTTCGCAACTGGCAGTTGCTTCGTCAGGAAAGAGGGAAGGAGAGGGAAAAATGAAAGGATGTGGGTTTTAAGGGAGAGGGTAAGGAGTCATTCCAATCCCGGGAGCGGAAAGACTTCCCTTAGGGGGAAAAAGGGACAGGTGTACACTCACACACATACACATATCCATCCGCACATACACAGACACAAGCAGACATTCGTAAAGGCAAAGAGTTCAGGCAGAGATGTCAATCGAGGCGGAAGTACAGAGGCAAAGAAGTTATTGAAAGAAAGGTGAGGTATGAGCGGCGGCAACTTGAAATTAGCGGAGGTTGAGGCCTGGCGGATATCGAGATGAGAGGATATACTGAAGGGAGAGTTCCATCTCCGGAGTTCGGATAGGTTGGTGTTGGTGGGAAGAATCCAGATAACTCGGACGGTGTAACACTGTGCCAAGATGTGCTGGCCATGCACCAAGGCATGTTAAGCCACAGGGTGATCCTCATTACCAACAAACACTGTCTGCCTGCGTCCATTCATGCGAATGGACAGTTTGTTGCTGGTCATTCCCACATAGAAAGCGTCACAGTGTAGGCAGGTCAGTTGGTAAATCACGTGGGTGTTGTGGTGGGAGGGTGCATAGGACAGGTTTTACACCGGGGGCAGTTGCAAGGGTAGGAGCCAGAGGGTAGGGAAGGTGGTTTGGGGATTTCGTAGGGATGAACCAAGAGGTTACGAAGGTTAGGTGGATGGCGGAAACACACTCTTGGTGGAGTGGGGAGGATTTCATGAAGGATGGATTTCATTTCGGGGCAGGATTTTAGGAAGTCGTATCCCTGCTGGAGAGCCACATTCAGAGTCTGATCCAGTCCCGGGAAGTATCCTGTCACAAGTAGGGCACTTTTGGGGTTCTTCTGTGAGAGGTTCTGGGTTTGAGGGGATGAGGAAGTGGCTCTGGTTATCTGCTTCTGTACCAGGTCGGGAAGGTAGTTGCGGGATGCGAAAGCTGTTTTCAGGTTGTTGGTGTAATGGTCCAGGGATTCAGGACTGGAGCAGATTCGTTTGCCACGAAGGCCCAGGCTATAGGGAAGGGACCGTTTGATATGGAATGGGTGGCAGCTGTCATAATGGAGGTACTGTTGCTTGTTGGTAGGTTTGATGTGGACGGATGTGTGAAGCTGGCCATTGGACAGATGGAGGTCAACATCAAGGAAAGTGGCATGGGATTTGGAGTAGGACTGGGTGAATCTGATGGAACCAAAGGAGTTGAGGTTGGAGAGGAAATTCTGGAGTTGTTCTTCACTGTGAGTCCAGATCATGAAGATGTCATCAATGAATCTGTACCAAACTTAGGGTTGGCAGGCTTGGGTAACCAAGAAGGCTTCCTCTAAGTGACCCATAGATAGGTTGGCATACGAGGGGGCCATCCTGGTACCCATGGCTGTTCCCTTTAATTGTTGGTATGTCTGGCCTTCAAAAGTGAAGAAGTTGTGGGTCAGGATGAAGCTGGCTAAGGTGACGAGGAAAGGGGTTTTAGGTAGGATGGCAGGTGATCGGCGTGAAAGGAAGTGCTCCATTGCAGCGAGGCCCTGGATGTGCAGGATATTTGTGTATAGGGAAGTGGCATCAATGGTTACAAGGATGGTTTCCGGGGGTAACAGACTGGGTACGGATTCCAGGCGTTCGAGAAAGTGGTTGGTGTCTTTGATGCAGGATGGGAGACTGCATATAATGGGTTGAAGGTGTTGATCTACGTAGGCAGAGATACGTTCTGTGGGGGCTTGGTAACCAGCTACAATGGGGCGGCCAGGATGTTTGGGTTTGGGAATTTTAGGAAGTAGGTAGAAGGTAGGAGTGCAAGGTGTCGGTGGGGTCAGGAGTTTGATGGAGTCAGGTGTAAGGTTTTGTAGGGGGCCTAAGGTTCTGAGGATTCCTTGAAGCTCTGCCTGGGAATCAGGAATGGGATTACCTTGGCAAACTTTGTATATAGAGTTGTCTGAAAGCTGACGCAGTCCCTCAGCCACATACTCCCAACGATCAAGTACCACGGTCGTGGAACCCTTGTCAGCCGGAAGAATGATGATGGATCAGTCAGCTTTCAGATCACGGACAGCATGGGCTTCAGCTGTGGTGATGTTGGGAGTAGGATTAAGGTTTTTCAAGAAAGATTGAGAGGCAAGGCTGGAATTGAGAAATTCCTGGAAGGTTTGGAGAGGGTGATTTTGAGGAAGAGGAAGTGGGTCCAACTGTGATGGAGGACGGAACTGTTCCAGGCAGGGTTCAATTTGGATAGTGTCTTGGGGAGTTGGATCATTACGAGTGGGATCAGGATTATTTTTCTTCATGGCAAAGTGATATTTCCAGCAGAGACTACGAGTGTTTGACAAGGGCAGTTTGGTTGAACCTGGGAGTGGGCCTGAAGGTGAGGCCTTTGGATAGGACAGAGGTTTCGGATTGGGAGAGAGGTTTGGAGGAAAGGTTAACTACTGAATTGGGGTGTTGTGGTTCCAGATTGTGTTGACTAGAATTTTGAGGTGTTGGGGGGAGTGGAACTGGAACTGGGAGATTGAGTAGATGGGAGAGACTGGGTCTGTGTGGAATGAGAGGAGGTTGAGGTTTGTTGGAAAGGTTGTGGAGGGTGAGTGGGTTGCCTTTCCGGGGGTGGGAAACCAGGAGATTGGATAGTTATTTGAAGTGGAGGGTGGCATGCTGTTCGAATTTGCGGTTGGCCTGTAGGAGGATGCTATGAACAGCCGGTGTGGATGTGGGAGAGGAAAGATTGAGGACTTTGATTTGGGATAGGAGTTGACGGGTGTGTTCATTGGCCGAGTCGATGTATAGGTGAAGGATTAGGCAGGTGAGGGCTATGGATTGTGCAGTTTGGAACTGGTATAAGGACTGATGGAAAGAAGGATTGCAGCCAGAGATGGGAACTTTAAGTGTGAGGCCTTTGGGGGTAATGCCAAATGTCAGAACAAACCTGAGTAAATAAAATGTGGGAACATAATCTGGCTAGGGTGAAGGCATGTTTGCGGAGGGAATGTAAATAAAATTTAATGGGGTCGTTGTAGGGATGACATGAGGTTGACATGTTATTAGAAGGTGGAAAGGGTAATATGAGGTTAAAGTGAAAATAAATAGAAAAATATATATAGGGAGAGATAAAGGTGTGAAAAAAGTCGAGAAAGTGTTGGTTTGAGATGAGCAATGTTGATCCTGTGCTGAACTAAGGTTGGTGAACAACAATAGGTGCAAAGGTTAGGTAGTTGTGTTGTCTCCAAAACACGTTAAAGGGTGGGGAAAGTCAGGAAAATTTCAAAAAAAGTTTCTCGAAAAAGAATCAGTGCACAAGGAAGTGTGATACAGAAGTACTAAGAAATGTAGAGATGTGCTTGAAGCTCTCTGAGGCTATAGGTACTGCAATAATAAATAGCTCAGTAGGCAGTTCACTTGAAGAGAAAAGAATGTCACTAAAAACGACAATCACAGAAGTTAGAAATAAAAACGTATGTACAAGGAAGATAACTGTGAATAAACTTTAGGTAACAGAAGAAATATCTAAATTGATTGACAAAAGAAGGAATTATAAAAATGTTCAGAGAAATTCAGGAATATAGACATACGCATTACTTAAGATTGTAATAAATATAAAGTTAAGGGAAGCTAAGGTGAAATGGCTGCTTGAAAAATGTGAAGAAATCAAATCACAATGATTGTCAGAAGGGCAGATTCAACATATAGAAAAGTCAAAACAACCTTTGGTGAAATTGAAAGCAAGGTTGGTAACATCAAAAGCACAAAGGGAATTCTACTGTTAAATGCAGAGGAAAGATCAGATAGGTGGAAAGAGCACACTGAAGACCCTGTGAGGGGGGGGGGGGGGGGGGGGGGGACTTACCTGATAACATGGTGGAAGAAGAAATAAGAGCTGACAGGGAAGCAATAGGGGGTCCAGTATTAGAATCAGAATTTAAAACAGCTTTGAAAAATTTAAGATCAAATGATGTGGAAAGGATAGATAACATTCCACCAGAATTTAAAATATCATTTGAGGAAGTGATAAAAAAATGACTATAGACTTTGGTGTGTAGAATGTATGAGATTGGTGATATACCATCAGGTTTCCAGAAGAACGTGTCCTCACAGTTCCCAAGGTGCCAAGAGCTGCCAAGTGTGAGAATTATCACACAACCAGCTTAACAGCTCATGCATCCAAGTTGTTGACAAGTATAATAAATAGAAGAATGGAAAATAAAGTTGACGATGTGTTCAGTTTTTTGAAAGCTAAAGGTAGCACAAAACAATTCTGATGTTTCGGTTTACATCAGAAATAAGAATGAAGAAAAATCAAGACATGTTCATGGGATTTGTCAACCATAAAAAAGCATTCTACAGTGTCAAATGATGCAAGATGTTTGAAATTCTGAGAAAAATTGGGGTAAGCTACAGGGAAAGATAGTCACTACACCAAAAGTACAGGAACCAAAAGGGAACAATAAGAATGGAAGACCAAGAATGAAGTGCTTGGTTTAAAATGGGAATAAGACATGGATGTAGTCTTTAGCCCCTGTTGTTCAGTCTACATATGAAAGAAGTTGAGAGGTGAGCCACAGCACCTTTCCTTTATTTTTGGCACTGGTCATATGCTAGATCAATGTGACACAGAGGGGTGACACAGTGAGTGGGACTGCATGGTGCAAAGCTTCCTTGGCATAGTGGAACTGGAGTAGGCAGTCACAGTGGAAGCCCTTGCTCTCCATTGGCATTTTACACATGGGTGTGGGCATGTCTGTCCTGTGGCATTGCATCTTGTCTTCTGCCTTCTCACTGTTAATTCTGACTGCATCCTTTCTTGCAAGTGAGATGTTTGCTGCAATAAGTTCTGTGTCCCGAATTATTAAGTTTTTGTTGACCCATTTCTTGTCTGAAACTGTGTTGTGCTACAATTCCATTGTCTTACTGCTCTAGTTCAGCAGGGTCTGAATTTTGTCCCTCGTATAGTGCCACATATGTTTGAACCAGTTGGCTGTACCTATTGATGAAGCTAGTGTTAACGATTGTGGTTTCAAAGTGGTTTTGTGGGAAGGATGTACTATTTAAGGTGTTCTTGTATGAAACCAGTAAAAATTCTAAGTCCACTGTAACATTCCAAAGCTGTCTGCATCATCTTATAGCAAATTGGTATTGCCTAGCTTAAACTGCTTTTTAATTATTTAGTGCTTCAGAGAACTGTGTTTTGTAAGTAAGTACTGATCCACTGCCTGCTTTGGTTGTAGTTACGTAAGAAAGGCAGAGAAGTGGTTTCATTAATTTTCACTTTTCTGGGTAGCAGTTTGAATACAAAATTATATTGGCCATTTGAAACACAACAGCCACCAGTTTTTAGACTTGTTGTGGTTGTTGTTGTTGTTGTTGTGGATTTCACTCCTGACACTGGTTTGATGCAGCTCTCCATGCTACTCTATCCTGTGCAAGCTTCTTCATCTCCCAGTACCTACTGAAACGTACGTCCTTCTGAATCTGCTTAGTGTAGTCATCTCTTGGTCTCCCTCTATGATTTTTACCCTCCACGCTACCCTCCAATACCAAATTGGTGATCTCTTGATGCCTCAGAACATGTCCTACCAACCAATCCCTTCTTCTAGTCAAGCAGAGCCACAAACTTCTCTTCTCCCCAATCTTACGCAATACCTCTTCATTAGTTATATGATCTACCCATCTAATCTTCAGCATTCTTCTGTAGCACCACATTTCGAAAGCTTCTATTCTCTTCTTGTCCAAACTATTTATTGTCCATGTTTCACTTCCACACATGGCTACACTCCATACAAATACTTTCAGAAATGACTTTCTGACACTTAAATCTATATTCTATGTTAACAAAATTCTCTTCTTCAGAAACGATTTCCTTGCCATTGCCAGTCTACATTTTATATCCTCTCTACTTCGACCATCATCAGTTATTTTGCTCCCCAAATAGCAAAACTCCTTTACTACTTTAAGTGTCTCATTCCCTAATCAAATACCCTCAGCATCACCCAAGTCAACTTGACTACATTCCATTATCCTAGCTTTGTTTTTGTTGATGTTCATCTTATATCCTCCTTTCAAGACACTATCCATTCCATTCAACTGCTCTTCTAAGTCCTTTGCTGTCTCTGACAGAATTACAATGTCATCAGTGAACCTCAAAGTTTTTATTTCTTCTCCATGGATTTTAATACCTACTCCGAATTTTTCTTTTGTTTCCTTCACTGCTTGATCAATACACAGATTTAATAACATTTGGGAGAGGCTACAACCCTGTCTCACTCCCTTCCCAACCACTGCTTCCCTTTCATGTCCCTCAACTCTTATAACTGCCATCTGGTTTCTGCACAAATTGTAAATAGCCTTTTGCTCCCTGTATTTTACCCCTGCCACCTTTAGAATTGGAAAGAGAGTATTCCAGTCAATATTGTCAAAAGCTTTCTCTAAGTCTACAAATGCTAGAAATGTAGGTTTGCCTTTCCTTAATCTAGATTCTAAGATAAGTCGTAGGGTCAGCATTGCCTCACATGTTTCAATATTTCTACAGAATCCAAACTGATCTTCCCTGAGGTCGCCTTCTACCAGTTTTTCCATTCATCTGTAAAGAATTTGGATTAGTATTTTGCAGCTGTGACTTATTAAACTGATTGTTTGGTAATTTTCACATTCCCAGTGAAAGTGAAGATGAATTACAGTGCTTCATTGGCTCATGGGCATTGCATCAGATAATGTTGTGCCTATGAACCAATTAATGAGTTACTATGTAAGGAAAATCTTATACAGTACATCAAGAATTACAGTATTTGTTGAACGGAATAAATGTCTAAAGAGAGCATCATATGGATTGAGATAAACTGAAGTAATGAGAATTAGCAACAATGAGAGCAGTGAGAAATTTAACATCAGAATTAAGAATCACAAAGAAGTTGAAGTTAAGGAATTCTGCTATCAAGGTAGCAAAATAATCCATGATAGAAAGAGAAAGGAAGACATAAAAAGCAGACTAGTACTTACAAAAAGGGTATTCCTGGCCAAAAGAAGTCTGTTAGTATCACACATACACCTTAATTTACAGAATACATTTCTGAGATTGTGTTTTTGGAGCATGGCATTGTATGGTAGTGAAACATGGACAGTAGGAAAACTGGAACAGAAGAGAATTGAAGGATTTGAAATTTGATGCTACTGAGAAATATTGCAAATTAGGTAAACTGATAAGGTAAGCTATGAGGATGTTCTCCACAGAATCAGCAAGGAAAGTGATATATGGAAAACACTGACAAGAGGACAGGACAAGATGCTACGCCATCTGCTGAGACATGAAGGAATAGCTTCCATGGCACTAGTGGAAGCTGTAGAGAGTAAAAAGGCACACATGTATGTCATATCTATCAATATCTGCCTTATTTTTGTATGATTCCTTCACAGTGTGCATTTTCAGTGTACATTCCTAGAGATTCCTTAATTCATAATTCATAGCTTATACAGCCTATTGAATCATTTGAATGTAAGGATAGCATTTGGTAATAAGCACAGCCAACTCTCTCTCTTTGTGTAGATATAATTAAGTGGAATTATTTGAATATATGTTCAAACAAAATGTCTGTCTAAGTTTCATTTACTCCAAAGGTTACTTAAATGGTTTTGAACTTAGTGTGCATCACAAATTTGACACATTACCTCACTCAAGGCCAATATTCCAACTACACACAACTGTAAATTAGCCATAACTCCATTACCTCAGAATGTGCTCCACAGAAAAATATGGATACCACTCCACTGTCATGAACCCAGCAAATTACAATCAGTCATTAATACATACTCCTTACAACCCCATAAACAGGCTGCTGCAACAATAAATGATAGTTGAGGCTCATTAAGAAGATCCCTCTTCAATACACAAACCATTAGTTGAATCTGAACTTTGTTAACCACAAGTATAGAAACCCATTCTTCCAAAAATTTGTCTTGGGAGGATGTGTGAAGCTATAAATAACATCAATATTTTCTTCCTATTGTACGACTTACTGAACTCGATAGCTTGCTCCCAATAACAATCTTAACCAAGACTATATCCATTCAAGACTCAAGCTGAACACCAGTTTTGCTGAAACAGTTTGCCTGGTTGGACAATGTTAAAAAAATAAATTGTAACCCTTAATTTGGGGAAATCTACAGTACCACTATTCCTTTTAACAGTCTTAATATTATTAGTGAAGGCTGCAGGCTACACTCTCAGTGTCCAAATCTGACTGTATGCTGTAAGTTCTCTGGACTCCAAGGTGACAGATTACAATGCATCACAGAAATGCTCAAACACTGGTGTACTGCATTTTGAATTTCTGGTAGCTACAAAACAAGTATGACACTTAAAAGAAAACTTCTCCAGGTATTTTTTTCACATTTTCTAGGATGTGACACACATTTTCAGATGCTGAATCAATAAGTGAAAGTGGGGAAAAGTGATTGAAAATGGGTCAGGGATGCATTACATACCAAAGACTGCTACAGAGACTGTGTGTGGGGTGCACACAAGGGCTTTTTTTTTTTTTTTTTTTTTCCCAATCAGGCAACCCTCCACCCATTTCCTATGCGCATAATCCATATCACTTCAGGCATGGGGGTTACCTTCATAGTCTCAGATGTTATTGAATTTAGCATATGTTAAAATTCAGGAGTAAGCAAGAAATAATATTTTTCTTTTCAAAAAATTTCTGCTCTGACATACAGCCTCCAAATATGACACTGCAAACACGATTTTGAAGATACAAATGTCGGAAAGATTTTTTAAATTCTGTACCTCTGTAACAGTTCTAGATACTTTGTTAGAGTTTTTTTATTGTAAAGATGATTGCTTTATGATTACAGTGGTATCACCCATTCGGACATAACTTTCAAAGTTATTTTATTGTAGCATTTCGGATTTTTTTAATAATTTACAGAAAAAAATTCTTTTTTCTGAAATGTTGGTCCAGGAAACATTAGATTTTTTTCTATTGATTAATACCACGTAATACTATATTCTCTGTAAAGGAGAGCTTCCACTTTTAAGTTGGACAGGTTTTACATTTAAAAAATCATTTTTTTTTAACTTTCATTAGTAATGTATGTCTTCACTGAATCTGTTTCTTACTAATTTCTTCGTTACAATGTTTATTTCTATTATTTTTGTTGCACTTATTTCTTACTTTCTTTGTTGCAGTTATTTCTTTTCACTTTCATTGTTGCAGTTATTTCTTTTCACTTTGTTGTAGTTTCTTTGCTGTGGTTGTTCATTACAGGTTTCTGTATTGTAGTTGTTCAGTGCTAATTTGTTTGCTGAAGAGGCTTCTAAGAAATCTGAGACCATCCACTGAGTTCTGTGTTTTTGTGAGAATTTGCCAGTTGACACAGTTACAGTGTGTTTTGTGAAAAGGACTGTTTGAAATGTCTTCTGACAGGAGGCACAGGGGAGTGAAGTGTGCTGACTATTTACATATCCATGAAAGAGTGATATATAAGACAAACAAAAAAAAACAGACTTTGTTCAGGTTGGGATTAAGTGTTCTCATTTGAAGACTCTGTTTCAAAGTGAAGATGTTTCCAGTGACAACTTTTTGTGTTCTTAATGTTTTGACAGAACAACAACAATGGTAGTATCTGAGCAAGGTGAAGCCTCCAAAGGTGCAGATGGTGCAGATTTTGCATCAATAGAGGAAGAATTAAATAACTTAAATCAGTCAACTACAGAAGTAGGTGTTAGTCCTGTTAAGAAACTGTGGTCAGTGATGTCGAGTCATAAGCTCTATGCATCAAGAAAGTGCAGAGAAATTACTAAAGCTATGGATGAGTACAATACAGCAAAACTGACCACAATCTCCAAAGTAGAAATTCCATCTTCAGAAGTAAATGAACCAAAGCACTCGTGCACTTCTTACCAGGAATTTTTCACAAATATCAATTCAGCTGTTGAATATTGTGCATCCTGCAATGGAAAGGTGCACATTTTAACTATTATTCCAGAGACATTTTAAAAAAAACACACACACACACAATTTTGAAGCACAACAAATCAAGAAATGTGAGGTCTGTGAGTCTTTGGAAGACCAGACCCCTATTAAGGGCATCCTGTAGAAGCAGTTGAAGTTCAAATAGTGCAGTCATTTTATCTGGAAGATAAATGGAACTGCTATTGACAGAGTGCCAACAAAAAAAACACTATAACTGTAAAAGATGAAGGTCAAAAAGTTGTGAAAGTGAAGAGGTACATGACTTGCAGTATTAAAGAAACTTTTGCAATTTATAAGAGCAAGTATACAACTTCACATATTGGAAAATAAAAATTTTATGCACTACGACCCAAGTGGGTAGTTCCACACCCACCTAGAGATGTCTGTTTATGTGTGTACTGTGCAAATTTTGAACTTTGTGTCATAACTTTGAAGAACTTACTGGGGCACATGACATATGACTCCTTGGTTGGGTGTCTGAAGTCATTAGAGGTCTGTGATGTAAAGCAAGAGACTTGTTTGTTTCAAGAATATGGCGACTGTGCTGGAAAGGGAGGACTGTCCTTACAAATACATGGCCTGGAAGATGTAGCAGATAACTCTGCAGAAATTACATATGCGACATGGGAGGAAAATAATTTTTTTGGAGAAAACAAAGAAGGATGTGTTTCTTACTTAGTCCATCATGTTAACATATGCTAAATTCATTAACTTCCAAGACTATGAAGGTAAAATTTTTTCCTAGCCTGCCTGGTGTGGGCTATGCCAGCATCAGACCAAAAGAAACACACCCACTTTTAAAAAATTGTGGTCAGGCCCAAAGGATTGCCCAGTGTTGACTGGCTTCTGTGTCACACTCTGCCACATGGCATCATTTGTGTGTATGATACACGGTTGACAATATACAGAAGTTTGGATCTGGCCACAAATTATGTGTGGATAGCCTAGTGGTAAGGTGTCTGCTCATGATTAGTTGGAGTTCCAGGTTGAGGTACTGTTCTGGCACAAATTTTTGTCATCATCATTCTGTTATATAGTTAATGGTTGTCCATATCCACAACTGTGAATACATTTCATGTCATTTTCATGTAGTATGGAGGTGCATGGGATCATCACACCACTCTCCTAGCCGTTGTTGGCTCTGAAGATCTCTCACGGATGAGATTATTAAAATCCAAATTATCTGTTGTAGCATTTGCAATGAAACTCCAGAATTTGATGAGGTCATTAAAAGCAGTGGAATTCACATAATACTAGGTACAAAAAGCAAGTTGAAGATTGTGTTAAGACCATAACATTGCCTTTATAATGCTGCCTCCAAGTTCTACACCTCTAACACAGCCCTTGGATGTTGCAGTATTCAGACCAATTAAAGCAGCATGGAGAGTTGTTTTGCAGAAGATTCCAAGGAGAGTTCAGCATTCTGAGTCTGAGAAAGTTTGGACATATGTTCTAACTGAAAAGTTTGTCATAGCCAGATCTAGTGATCCCACAAGAAGCAGAGGTAGAAAAGTAAATGTTCATCCTGGTATGAGCATTTCTCCTGCAGAGTTTGTCATGAATGTTTCCACAACTTCTGCAACCAAAGTAGTGTCTGCAAGCACCAGCTGTCCATTGGTACCCAACATGATATTCAAATTCCTAGAGATAAGAACAGAAGTAGGGAAATGAAACATAAATTTGCGTTATCAGCAAGAGGACAACTAAGAGACTTCATTTTGGTGAAATTCATCACAGAGCAAGACCATCAAACAAAATTCTACATGGGAGAAATCATTGGCTTACCAAAAGGATAAGACAACTGAAATAAAATTTCTAAGGAAAAAAGTAGGGAAAAAATGACAGTGTTCCATTTCCAACAAGTGAATGACAGCCGAAATGTTCTCTACATTGATATTGTTTGGAAAATTGATGTTTATCAACACATCAGAAGAGGAAGATTTCTCTTCCCAACACTGTCCAAGATTGTTGTCATTGCAAAAGTCCAATGAGTGAAAATTAGCAATGAACAGTATAGCAAACCTGCATATAGATTTGTAAGACCTTTATTGTTATGTTATAGTGCATTGAAATAGTCTTATTTTTAGAAAAAGTTCCTGAATTTAAAATAAAAAATTTTCACTACAAAACTTTTTTATACAATAGAGTATAATCAAAACAATTTCTGCTTACCATACTCATTTGTGTTATTTCCCTGTCCTGCTTCACCTCCATAGTGAACTTGGCACCAGTGTGATCCAAAGACATTCGTGTGTGAAAGTTAGAGAGTCGGACATTGTTAAGGTGACAGTTGGAGTGAGTTAGTTGGACTGTTGTGGGGAGAGCGTGGTTTGGTGAGGTGGACTGTTGATGGGAGTACGGAAGGAAGTCTGTCGTCTTATATTGAGAGTATCTATAAATAGTATGTGATATGAAGATGGAAATTATTGTGAAAAAGTTAAATTAATAAAAATGAAGAATCAATAGTAAAACAAAAAGCAAGTACCAGTTTTCATTAACACACAAAGACCCAGACCTAATATTAACAATGTTACATGGATGGAACGCACCATGGCGAGAATCAAGACAATGAGACCAAATTCAGCATCTAAAGGTAAGGTATTTTAATTAGTTTTAGTATTCTGTGATGTATCATTCTTTTGTCTAAATATTAAGCTTAACATCGTCTGTTGTAGATACAGACCACCCAAGCTGGCGGGGTGTCGTCAATTGATCATCATAATCTCAGGGTTTGAAATAGCATTTAAATGAATTGAAAGCTTGTCGCTTGATATTTGATTTTCACCCCGGACGAAAGAGGGTACATTACAATTGGGGGCTCTCGTCCGGGATCCATTGCATTATTGGACTGATACTCGTTTTATGTTAACAGGTATGGACTAATAATGTATTAGAAAGAAGAGGAGAACGATTTAAATGAAAGGAAATATAATCTACTGACAAATGGAAGCAACAACCCAACAAGAATAAGAAAAGTAAATAATAACGGACGTGGGATCATGCGGAAAAATGAGATAAGTACACCTATTAAGTTATTTGTATTGTTGACATTTTGGGCGTTTTGTCAGAGCAAGAGTTTCTTAATTCGATTAAAAATGACCATGACAGACGAGTTGGAACAAAATCAGCAGGGGGATAAAAAGTCTATCGAAAGTGTTCAAGCAAGTGCTAGTACAGAAATGGCAGGTAAAAAATCGGAAGGAAAGGTTGAAGAATGAGATATGTCCGTTATGTTGCAATTACTGTTAACACAGAATGCTGAACAATTCGATACTTTGAACAAACGGTTTAGTTGTTTGAATAAGCAATGTTCTGAACAATTTAGTTTCTTGAATAATGTAATTACAGAAAACGCGAAAAGTATGGAAAAGAAAGTGTCTGATTTAGAAGAGAAGCTTTTAAAAGAAAATAGCCAATTGGCTAAGGAATTCTTTAACGAATGTTCAACTATCAGATCGGAAATGAAAGAGACGAAAACCAGTTTGGAGGAGCAAACAGACGAAATTGAAGATAGGGTAGACAATGTGGAAGATAAACTCAATAAAGTCGAATTAACAATCAAACGGGAAGTGGAAGAAACCGTGAAGTATTCTGAATCATTTTCAAGTGAGAGAAAGATTAAAGATAGGGAAATGATTACCAGAATTGACTTACTTACGAAAAAAGTTGATGACAAATTGTCACTGTTCGAAAACAAGGTAACAGAAAAAGTGAAAATTATTGAACATAATGTAGATTCTTGTAACAATGTAATTAAAGACAATGAGCATGAGGTAGTTCAACTACACAAACAATTAAATGAAATTCGGGATAATTTTGCTATGAAATCGGTAGTGACTTCATTTAACGGATTTTGGCCAGGCACAAACATGCGCAATTTTCCGGGAGACGGAAAATTACACCCAGTTGATTTCATTATGAACTGTCATGACAATTTTTCGTTCAAAATGAAATTTGTTAAAAAAATTTTAGATGGAAAAGCATTGTCGTGAGCTAATCTAACCACCAGTTCTGATTTAACCTATAGTCAATTCGAAAAAAGTTTTTTGAACAAATTTCTCTCAGCGTCTGTTCAGGCCAAAATGAAAAGTGATTTTCTTAATGGGGCTAATTATATAGAATGTGATGGTACAATGAGGGAATTTTGCGAGAAACAGCTAAGAAAGTTGGCGCATTTAGACAGACCTTTTGATGAACTAACGCAAATAGATGCTCTAAAAAGGGGGTTACCAAATAGAGTTCAGTGGGACATGGTATATGGGCCAGATGATTCAGTTGAACAATTTTTGAATTACGTGGAGAAATTGGATCGTGCATTAGAAAGAAGCAAAAGATTTAATGGGCATCATTATGAACAAAATCATGAAGGGTGGAACCAAAAATCTAATAATGGGAATAATGGTAGGCGAAATAATCATAATGGGAATAATCAGCAGGATCGTCAAGGTAATTTTCAGGGAGATTTCAATAGAGGAGAGAATAGCAACTGGCGTCAACATGAGAATAAGGGAGGTAATTATTATGGTGGGAACAGAAATAGACACTGGGAAAATCCAGATAGAAGACAAGATGGGAATGAGCAAGGCCGGTTAAACTAAGAGCCGTCCCAATGAGGACCTGTCAGTTTGGGACGAACAGATATAATGCTAGAAATCAGGCTAAGTGGAATCAGAATAGGTATGGGCAAAATGATTACAGAAAAAGACATAGTAATAACATGACAAGAGCACCGGAAATTGATAAGAGACCCCTTGATAAACAGTTTTGGCAGCAAGTCAGTGAGAAGGCTATGAGCACAGATAATTCTAGACACATTATTAATGAAGATTCAGAGATTAGTGGGGAGATAATGAATAATTTGTTTAGGCAGGAAGAAAGTGATGTGAGGGGGGATGTAGGTGGTTGTTCCTATGATAATAATAGTTATGATACCTTCGGAATAAATGCATTAATGTATTCTGATGAAATTGCAGTAAATCGAGATCTGAGTGATGTAAAAACTTCTGTGGGTGAGAATGTCAATCAAGTACTGAATAATAAGGTTGTAGAATTAGAAGAAGTAGAGTGTGATGTTGATGTGAGAAGTCGTGCTGAAGTAGCTAAGGTTAGGGAAGTTGAGTCAAATGATGAGATGTTAAATGATGCTGAGGAAGAGGCAGTTGATGATAGTGATGATATGGAATATAGAAGTGAGATAAGAGTATTTGTTGTGATTAAGAATGATGCAGATGTAATATGAAGGAGGAGGGTAATAGTGTTAGAAAAAATAATCATTCAGTACAAGAGGATCAGGCTGCAGTCACGTGGGTTAATTCACCACCAGTAATCGTGGGGATAGACAGGGATGACATTAATATTGCGAATGAAGAGAAGGTAATTATTAACTTAGGAAACCAGGGACAAGAGTTCATTTGTAGATTGTGGGACAGCCTTAATGAGGCTAATAAACATAATATGTTTTGGATACAATTGTTATCCATCTGCAGGAAGGTATATCCTATTTGGTGGGAAAAAGCAAAAACAGGTATAAAATGTAAAGAATTGCCTATGATTACTGATAATAATAATATGTCTAATTATGTTTGTGTTGAGAATCCTAGTTGGCTTCTGCACAATGTGCAGGCTGAAAATAGTTTAGCTTATGTCAAACAAAATGAAGATCTGAATTTTAAAAGCGTAGAAGATGACTTGATGCATGAAGATGTTGGTGAGCAGGAGAGTGAAATTGTAGGAAGCCCATACATGCAAATTTGTATTAATAATTGGACAGGTTATTGTTTGATTGATACTGGAAGCCCGATATCAGGAATCAGTGAAAAATTGAGGGATAGGATAAATAAAAACCATGAATTTGCAGAATTACCAGTAGTTGGGGTTAAAATTAGGAGAGCGACAGGAATATTCAGTAAAACAGTAAAATGTTAAATTTTTATGTCTTTCAAAGTTGGAGATGTGGTCTTTGATCAGGGTTGTCTTGTCATTCCAGACCTGAGTGAGGACATAATTCTAGGTATGGATTGGATAGTAAAAGTGATATGGGATTTAATTGGAAAAACAAAACTGTCAAATTTAGGGAACCAACAGATAAAAATAAGTTGTATACAGAGAGCTTCATTGAGAAGAATAGTAATAGGCATAATCAGATCAGGGGGGTAGATTATTTAGATGATGGGAGATGCACTGATCCTTTTGAAAAACAGACTTCTATTGATGACAAAGATTATCAAAGCATAGTAGAAAATAAGATTGCTGAAGCAGAGAGTTTAACTAGGGAACAACCATCTGATCTCATGGAACTTTTATGGGAATATTCTGATGTATTTAGTGACAGACCAGGCAGAGTGAAAGGGTGTGAATGTAAACTTGTACTCAAACCGCATGATCCATTTTTCATTAAACCTTATGGGATTCCATTAAGCAGGAGGAAAGCTGTAGAGAGGGAGTTGGAAAAGATGCAAACTTGGGGGGTTATTCAGAGGTGTAATAGCGAATATAATAATCCTATCATTGCCATTGCCAAGAAGGACATGTCCTAGATTCTAGGTTCCTTAATAAATTATTATGTAGGGAAACTGATCATCCTGAAAACATTGATGAATTACTACACAAGTTTGAACATGTAAAGTTTATGTCTAGTCTCGATCTGACCTCTGGATTTCATCAAATACCATTAGCAAGGGAATCTCAGAAATACACAGCATTCTTATATAATGGAAAATGTTATACCTTTAGTGTAGTACCATTTGGGCTGAATGTATCTGTTGCAGAGTTTATCAGAGCTTTAGATTATGTGTTGGGAAAGGAATTGTTACATGAATTAACTATATATGTAGATGATATTTTGGTATCCAGTAAAAGTTGGGAAGAACACATAGGGTTACTTAAGCAAATTTGTGAGGAGTTTAGAAAAGGAGGAATGTCACTGAAGTTATCGAAATGTAAATTTGCAGTGAAACAATTAAAATTTTTGGGGCACATTATATCTGACAATGGAATTATGCCAGATGATGAGAAAATTGAAGTAATTGCAAAGTTTCCACCACCTAGGAATAAGAAACAGCTAAAGTCATTTCTCGGACTGTGTGGATTCTATAGGAAGTATTGTGCTACTCAGGCTCTTAATGCACCTTGTTTAGGGAATTTGCTTAAAAAGAATACTATATGGGATTGGAATAAAGATTGTCAGATTGCTTTTGAAGAGATTAAACACCAGTTGGTAAATAGAAAAATCTTATGTAGGCCAGATTTTGGGTTGCCTTTCTGTATTATGACTGACAGTAGTAACTATGGTTTAGGGGCACACCTTTTCCAAGTGAGAGGTCAGAATGGGATGGAAGAACTTAGATCTATTGCTTTTGCCAGCAGGACATTGCAGAAACACGAGAGGCAGTACACCATTACAGAAAAGGAACTATTAGCCGTTCATTGGGCTTTCTCCAGATTTAAGAATTATTTATTGGGTCACGAGGTGATAGTCTTTTCAGATAATAAAGCACTATCCTACTTACAAGAATGTAAATTATACCATAGTAGAATCACGAGATGGGCACTTTTTCTTCAGCAGTTTAACTACACCATCAAATATATTAAAGGTGATGAAAATTGCATAGCAGATGCTTTTTTCAAGGCATCCTTTGGGAGAATCTATTGGTGACAATGGTGATGAAGGAAGGAATAAATTTAAAATTATGTATTTAAAAGGGATAAATGAGGAGAAAGATGTCGTGAAAATCTGCAGTGATATTAGACAGTTTCAGAATCATGATGAAGAGTGGAAACTGGTGAAAAGTTATATTGAAAAGAAGGGAAAAGAAAAAGTAGGGCAGTATTACAAAGTTCATAGGGGAATATTATTTCGGAGGATGAAGGACGATAGTGAGGTATGGAAGTTATGTTGGCCATATGAATTTGTCAAATTACTTGTAAAATATACCCATGAAAGTTATGGTCATTGTGGGGCAGCAAAATGTATACAAAAGATTCAAGAAAACATTTACTTTTACAATATGGCGAGGACTGTGAGGAAAATCTTGTCCACTTGTGACTTGTGTCAGAGAGTCAAGGTAACCAATCAAATGAGTAGAGGTCAGATGCAAAATACACTTCCAAAACAGCAGCTTGATGTTGTAGCAATTGACTTGTATGGGCGACTGCCAACCACTAGAAGAGGGTTTATGTATGTTTTTGTAGTGGTGGACTTATTTTCCAAATTTATTAAGTTGTACCCATTGAGGAATGCTACTAGCAAAAACATTATTTCATGTTTTACCCATGACCATTTTAAATGTGTAGGTGTACCCAAGGCAATTCTTAGTGACAACGGATCACAGTTTACATCCAAAAGTTGGGAAACATTTATATATAGAGAGGAGATCAACCACATACTTATTTCAGCTTATCACCCATCCAGCAACCCAGCCGAAAGATACATGCGTGAAATTGGGAGATTATTTAGGACTTACTGTCATACTGACCACAACACTTGGATACATTACATTAGCAGACTTGAAGATGTGATGAATAGCTTACAGCACAGTTCAACAGGATTCTCTCCACATGAGATACTTTATGATAAAAAAGCCACCAAATCTTATTAGTGAATTGACTGAGTTTCCAGCATGTAACAGCTTGTCAAAAGAAGAAAGAGAGGAGATTGTAAGGAACAACATGAAAAAGCAAGGGGAAATTAGGAAAAGTAGACATGATAAGAGAGGGAAAATGTGCGAGTTTAATGTAGGAGATTTAGTCCTAGTGAAAACAGTAGAAAAGTCAAAATCATTCTGTGGGGAACTTAAGAAATTCTTTGATATTTATATAGGACCATTTGTGACATCTGAGAACCCACATCCAAATGCCTATAGGTTGATCTATCCTGAATCCAGAAAACTTTTTGGTCTACATAACATCACGGAGTTGAAGCATTATAAAAGTCCAAGCTAAGTTTACAGTGTCACAATTTTGAAAACTTGGGACTCTGTCTTGATCTGTATCTTTGCTGTTTAATCTTGCATTTTGCTTTGTATATATTTATGGTTATTACAACGAATATCTTATGCTCTTGCCTTGCACGATGAGTGCAAAACTTAAATGTTTCTTTATACTCATGTGATTTGAAAATATAGATTTTTAATCTAAGTATCATTGTGTTAGGGTAAGTTGATGAGGCCATACTTCATCTGTTTGAATACGGTTATGTTGTGCTCAAAAGAGCTTATTCATTTAGACATTATGCTTAATATCTTTGTTATTGATATTTATTATACACAGTGTAAACTGTTTGTAACATTTTGTTACTGAAGATCCTTTATGAACCAGACTTTATGAGTAACTGACCAACACACTCTTATGCTAAGTATTTGTGTTGGGGAGAGAAGTTTTCATGTTTCTATTCTTGTTTATGCTTATGGAGTTTTAACTTTTGTATTATCATTTTTATTGCATAACTTTGTCTTGTCCAATAACTATGGACTTTTAACGCAGTATTGGGCCATGTTGCTTCAAGACAGATCACTAGTCTTATCTTGTTTGGAAACATGTGCACTGTGCACATAAGTAGATACCTGGACAGGCATTTACTCTTGAACCAGTGAAACAATTATCATTTCTGTGAGAAACTTGCCTGAACTATAGTTTTAGAACACTTATATATGCTATACATTGTTTTTCTTGTTGAGGCATAACTCACAAAATATGAGTACTTAAGTATAATAATTTGTACAATTTCCTGTTGTGAGGCTTATCTACTATTACCTCAAGTATATACGGATTTAATAAGATACCACACCCTTCAGAAATGTACATTTTGATTTACTGATACCTAACATAAAAACACAATGATAGGACTGGAGAGAAATAACAGTAGATGAGATTTTCCAGTAGTAAACTATGTAATATTTAAATTTCTTTATGCCTTGCATTATTACTTAGTCAAAATTCCGGAGGTGTGATGTTTGTTCTATACCACTGAGACATCTCATTCGAAACTTACCTTGCCACTGACAATGTTGTGTCTGTAATACACAAACACTTAGGTAATTCTGTCAAGATTTGATTCTGAGATCTATGAAATAACTGTGAAAGCAGTCTATATATGATAAAACTGTACACTCTAAATGACATTAGAAATCTGGAATTAATCACTTACTGAAGATATACATTGAAACTGCAGATATCAAAATGCTAACTATTTCACTTACTTATGCACAAAGCTATGAAACTTTGGTTTTGTTGTGTGGCGAGCTCAGTAGGGGTTAATGAAATGGGGAGTGGACGTCATGTCTTATGACATAGGCAACTACACTAACCACAAATTTACACTTGTGAAGTGACTTATATGCTACGATATGGATATGTGACTGCGAGAAGTTATGACCAGAGTAACTTGTCTTTACTACAAACTATGTGTGTTGAAGTATGAGGATGAAAAACTGCAATTAATCTTGAGTGAACCAGCGTTCATACTCTAATAGTGATGGTGATCATGTTTTGCCACAGTTGTGTATACTATGTGGTTCTCATGGAGACACAGACACCGTGCGCCTTGGTAGTGGTTGGACTTCTGCATACTGTTTAGTCTTGCATCCTGTGCATATGGCCAAGACTGATTGAAGGCTGAGTATTGGTGTCAGAAGGTGGATGATTCTGCAATATAATTAACTAATCTACATGTTTTATGTGACAAAGGAACTAGGTATGGAGAGAGGACTACACACTGTACATAGATGTACACTTTACATGATTACACATTGCCTATGCCATGAGTAGAAGGAATTTTCATATATATGTATTTATATTTTCTTTGAACTTTAGGATTAGAAGTGTGTTTGCTATTTTATTATCTTATATTGAAAAACTAACCTGACCAAGCAATTGCTAGCTTCTGTTCTGATCAGTTGAGAAAACAACAACACTTATGTGGATGGAGCTCCGTATCTCTGCAGATTTGTTTTACTGACTAACTCTGAAAGAAATTGATCTTGTATAGACACAGAATATGAGATAAGGGTAGGTTGGATGAGTGTCAGCATGGAGTGGATTAGGATTAGAAGATAAAGTACATGCAGGAACTGAAAAACACAAAATTTTGTGTATTATTTACATGTGTTCACTTGATTACTATTTAATTTATATTTGTGAGAAAAGTATTTTCCCACTACATTTGACGGGGTTTACAGATTCCCATTGCAATGCCACCTCTGGAATTGTACATTTGAATTATTTTATACATATGTACAAGTGAAGCATGATGCCACTGATGATGGCTGGGTTAACATGATCCCATTGCACTGCCATTTCTAAACTCTCACTTTTTAGCTATTTTACATTACATTATGGAAAACTTATTGATATGAGGACGCTGAGACGCTTATTTAACTGAGATTGTTCAAATGATACTCTTTACATAAAAAAAAATATTAGCCACATATTTCTCAGTAGATGTCTGAACTAAATTGAAAATAACCTTTTTAGCTGATGTTAAAACCAAGTCGATATAAGATCACATTTATATGTTTTATGTCTTACTTTTAGTGTCTAATATATTTGTACTATCATTATACAAATATGTAAGTGAACTCTGGTAATCAAACCCAGTATGGTAGGAAAGAGGCATCCTGGGTGAGATACCAATGTATTTATATGTGACTAAGTGTTGTATGATTTCAGGAAAATTACCACAATATAATTTCACAGATGAGGCGATTAAGGGGACAAATTCAAGAGGAGAATACCAGCAGAAAGAGATGAGAAGACAAGTATTGAAGATTACATTAATTACAAAAAAAAACAGTGGTTCATTGCTTTGCGTATCTGTCAAGATCTCTTGCAAAATACTTTTGCATGAAATCTCGAGGGGGGTGTGTAATGTAACGGACTACTGAAGAGTGCGATACCACCCTTATAGTCGCATCTGCCCTTGCAGGGTCAGTGCTCTAATTTCATTTCTATGATTTTTTTATTTAATATTATTGTATGTAGTATTTAATTTTTCCCAAATGTTTTCTATTATATTATTCAATAATGTGAACTTTATTTGTTTATTTCTGGAGAATATGTTGGCACCAGTGTGAGCCAAAGACATTCGTGTGTGAAAGTTAGAGAGTAGGACATTGAGGGTTCTAGTGAGTTAGTTGGACTGTTGTGGGGAGAGCGTGATTTGGTGAGGTGGACTGTTGATGGGAGTACGGAAGGAAGTCTGTCGTCTTATATAGAGAGTATCTATTAATAGTATGTGACATGAAGATGGAAATTATTGTGAAAAAGCTAAATTAATAAAAATGAAGAATCAATGGTAAAACAAAAAGCGAGTACCAGTTTTCATTAGTACACAAAGACCCGGACCCAATATTAACAATGTTAGATGGATGTAACACGCAGCATGGTGAGAATCAAGACAATGAGACCAAATTCAGCATCTAAAAGGTAAGGTATTTTAATTAGTTTTAGTATTCTGTGATGTATCATTCTTTTGTCTAAATATTAAGCTTAACATCATCTGTTGTAGATACAGACCACCCAAGCTAGCAGGGTGTCGTCAATTGATCATCATAATCTCAGGGTTTCAAATAGCATTTAAATGAATTGAAAGCTTGTCGCTTGATATTTGATTTTCACCCCGGACGAAATAGTGTACATTACAGCGGAGTGATGTATGAGGACTGCAGCGTTGGCAGCATCGGCAGCCTTGTCCCTGGCAGACCAACATGACCAGAGACCCACAGAAACATGACATTGGCTCCACCATGAGTGAGCTAGTGATAGTTTTCCTGGACTCACTACACTAAGGGATGAGCAGTGAACAGAACACAAAGACTTTGGAGGTGGCTGTGTCACCGAATGTACTCTGTGGCCTGATACAAGGTGAAAAGCTCAGCTGTAAATACCAAGGAGTGTTCCATAAACTGATATCTAAAGACACAGGTGCCAATGACAAAGGCACACCCGGCTCCATAATCAGTCCGAGTGCCATCAGTGTATACAAAGGTACTATCGCTAAGTTCCATGAAGATCGTAGCACTGAAGGTGATAGACAGAAGCTGGAGTAGTGTCCTTAGGAAGCAAATGATGGCCAAGGTTAACATGGGCTGCTTCACAAAGCCAATGTGGTGAAGGGTTCACATCCACTGGGAAAGTAGCAGGTAGCGTAAAGTTAGGCCTCCATAGCAAGTGGCGAAAGCGAACTCCAGGAGGTAACAGAAAAAGAGGGCTGAGTGCCATACTGATAATCAAAGGAATCATCAAAGGAGGAGGCATGGCAGACGAACAGCATGCATACCTGCTGGGGAGAAATTCACAGCAGTAGGACAGTGGTAGTTCAGCAGCTTCTGCATACAGACTCTCAACCAGGCTGGTGTAAAAGGCACCTGTGGCCAAAAGGATGCCATGATGGTGGATAGTACTGAGATGGCGTAAAAGGGATGGGCATGCAGATGCATAAACAAAGCACCCATATTTGAGTTTCGAAGGAACAAGGACTAGTACAAATGGAAGGTGATGACAATGATCTTAACAAAAGTGAGTTAATTTTACAAGATTCTTCAGAGGCTGAGAACCGTGATTTATCACAGCTGTTTCCAGAGCCAGAACTTGTTAACTTTTGAAGACTTGGTGTGTTCACCCAAGTCAGATGATTTTGTTTTATTAGAATTTGAAACAAATATATATTTACTAGGAAAAATCCTTACAATTGTAGAAGGGTCATCCGAGTGCGAAGTGACATTTCCCATAAAAAAGTTCGAAACTATACAGTAAAGTTTGTGCTGCCTCTAATTCCTGATATTTTTTACATTGACAAAAATGCATAAAATTGTTTTTGTCAAATACCACTGCAATATATGGCCATGTAAAATGACAACAACTAGATCTTTCATTTAAGATAACCTGACCTTTCATTCGAGATAAATTTTGATTCTCATGGTGTTGCAGCAGAGTTTAAGAAACTGACTCACTGATCCCACCAGGAAAAGTTCAGTTCAGTGAGACTTTCTTTTCTTTTTCTCAATGAAAGATGATGCTATAAAATGCAGAGCATTTCTAAATTAGTTATATAAAAATAATCTTTAATTGTGAAAAAGGGAAATAACTTACACAAGTTTTTGAGAGAGCACTAAATTCACTATCTTCAAGTAAGGCTACCTTTTGTTACATGATGTAAGTCGCATCTGTAATCAGTTTCCTGCCAGATCCTAAGAAACATGACCTGATGTATGGTAGCAACTGTGTGTGTTATCTACTGTTGCATCTCATCGATGTTTCCCATAATTGGAGGAACACACACACTGTCTATAATGTAGCCTCATACACAGAAGTCCATTGGGGTTAAATCAGGTGATCACGGTGGCCAGGTTATTGTTCCACCACCACCACCACCACCACCACCACCACCACCACCACCACCACCACCACCACCACCACCACCAACAACAACCAGTCCAAGCTGGCACATTCCTATGGAGGTATGAGACAACATGCTTATTTGCTGGAATACCATCTTGCTGGAAAATAAATTCTGTGCCCATATCCTGTTGTAATTGAGGCATTAAACAATGTTCAAGCATGTCCAGGTAAGGTATGCCAGTTACAGTTGACTCAGCAAAAAAGAAAGGACTGTAAAACATTTACTTAAAGTGAGTCCAATACATGTTCAATTATGTGACGTGGTTTCTCCTCACCCCATATCTGAACATTGTGCTGATTCGCTTTACCACAGGTATGAAAAGTAGCTTCATCACTGGCCACAATGTTATTATTCTGTGTTTTGTTAAACATTTCAACATAAAACTTACCTCTTTTTGTCACTTTCTCTTAAAGCTAGTAGCAGCTCCAATTTGTAGGATTGGAATGACAGGTGTTTCCATAATATCTTTTACACTGTAACACGAGGCATTTTCAGTTCTTAGCTAGCATATGTCTTTGAATTACCTAGACACTATGAATATAAGACAGCCAAACTTTTTCGATTGCTGTGGTAGAGACTGCAAACCCTGGCCCATCTTCCTACATGACACACAACTATTTTTGGGGAATGATTGTACCAATTAATAACAGCCTTCAACATGATGGCTTGCAATATTTAGTCCTGAATTGTCTTTGAAACTCAGAAGTGAACTTTGATTCATGAAGCTACATAAACAAAACAGCATATACTCTGGTTCATTATTTGGATCCATGATGATCAAGTAACTCATTCATGCATTTCACCTAGTGAGAATATTGGAAACTAACTATGTTAGGTGGAAATAAAACTTGAAGATATGCTGCATATAGTGCTGATCAAACATTTCTTTAAGTTATTAATGCTTTTCGCAAAGCTTTCTTTTGTATAACTAATTTATAAACACACTGTATAATTGCACCAATTTTCACATGTTTAAGTACATTATACATTGTTACCACAAGATATGTTAATAATTCTTTGTTTGGAAAATGTAATTTGATTTTCAATTTGTGTGTTTCAGTGTTCACATTCTTCAACAACTTTTTTTTTTTACAATGTAATTTTCAAAACAAAGCATTCTACCAAATGTTACTGTTATTGATAATTCTTTCATTGAACTACATAGTTTGGAAGAGGTAATAATGTAATCTGCAATCCAAAAATATACAAAATTTCAAACCACAACAGTTTGCACACTTCATAATTTCAGCTTGGTCCACCATATTACACATCTACTCCATACCTCTTGCACAAAATTTATGTACGAGATACTGCCATCACGCAACAGACAAATCAAGTTGAGATATACAAACCCATACATTTAGGAAAATGACAAAAGAAATTGTTACACAGACTCTGTAAAGTAGCTGTGCCTTTCAAAGTATGTGATTTCTTATATCTAATAATTGTGCATTGCGTAATGTGAATTTGACCCAAGAATGACAGGACACTTCTGCACAGGACTGTGAGGGAGCAGTGGGTTGTGGCAAGGATGCAGGTTGGTGGCTGCTTAGTAAAACATCATTAACAAGTCAATCACTTTATTACAACCCATACAGCTACATTTTGATGCCACGGCAACCACGCCACTCATGGTGCATGGCACAATTGCCAAGTGTGGTGTGGTGATGGATGGCAACCAGGTGAACAGCCAGTGGGTCTTGAAACAGACGTTAGGCATCCCAAGCTGCATGTGAGCGACATCTGTGGCACAGAAGATGACCGGGCCACTTCCAGAGGATACCAGCCTTCCAGTGCGAAGTCCTGCCCTTTTAAGTGGCACTGCAAAGCACCACAGTGCCCACACCAGTGCAAAAGGGAGAGCAACTGTACCATCATCGTCATGACCCACTGCCCTCTGGGAACGAGTCGAGCTGCCACTGGAGTGGCCCACCAGTGGAGTGGCGCCGAGTCCTGGAAGTAGGGCTTGTTGCTAGTAGATGGTGCTGTGGTGGCAGCTGGCCAGGCTTGTGTGGATGCTTGCTGACCCTTCAAGTGGTGGTATCTAGGGTAACACCCCAATCAAAGTCACTCTGCCTGGAAGTGAATATTTCTGCTAAAAATGTCATAACTATTTATAAGAGATACAGCTCATTTCTTATGCTGATGGCCACTTTTAGTCATGTTCCTGGCAACATTTCTATGGTCTGCTGTGGAAAAAAACTTGGCACATTCTTAAAGAACTGTATCCTACCACTGCACTGGCAAGTTTGTGGTGCCAAGCCTGGTCTGTCTCACAATGCACAAACAACTCCTTACTGTAACTGGTATGCTGACATCCTGCACTCACTAGCTGCCTATTACTTTTGCAATACAGCACTGCTATCCTCCCATAGAATCTCCAAAAAAATAGTGGAGGCACTACAGTACACCCTCCTTGGGAAGACCTGGTCCTTGCATCCCCGTCCAGGACCAGTCTGCAAATAAATTCAAATTTCATGTACAACTGTGTTAAATGTTTACAAGAATTTTTACTTCATGGGTATCAGGTGGCTTGAACTATGAGGTTTAGAGCCCGTAAATTTCCTCTTCAATGTTTAGTTCATTAGATATTTATTTGCAACTTCAAGACACACTTGTGTCACAGTGCTAATTCCTAGTTCATTAGTTCTCATAGACTGTACAACAATGTATGACTATTAACATCCACTGTCCATGTAATCTTGATAACTCTCCATATACCACTTATCACACTTTTCAACAGTTTCATGGGCTGCTCTATAGCCTTATAACTCTTAAAATCCAGGAAATGCATTTCTTATTACCATATACATTACAATGTGACACAGAGAATCATACAGTCACTTTCCCTCTTCAGCTCCCATCCTTAAGCACATTAGTGAGCCATTCTACTGCGATCTGTACTACTGGAAGATAGAGGGGGGCAGAGGGTTGTGGCATCTTTCTGTCTGAGATAGATGAAGGTTGCATCTCTTTGCTGAAATATGCCTTTTCTGTGTTGCTATGAGCTTGTTTATGGAGTGAATTAGGTCTAGTTTCAATGTGTTGTTGGGGAATGTTAAATTCTGATTGGAAGCACCTCCATCGGTTCATCTGGCCAGTACAACTATGACTGTGATATGTTTAACCTGATGATCATTGTAGCTGTGGCTGGTAGATGAAATGTTGATCCCATTATGTCACACTTTGTTTCATTAACTAATATTGCACTACTGCTCAGTTCCAATCACTTCACACCTGCAAGTCTAACCTGTTTGTTGCAGCTCATTACCACCACTATGGTGTGACATG
The DNA here is from genome assembly GCF_023897955.1 of Schistocerca gregaria. Taxonomy (NCBI): domain Eukaryota; kingdom Metazoa; phylum Arthropoda; class Insecta; order Orthoptera; family Acrididae; genus Schistocerca; species Schistocerca gregaria. The sequence goes on from NC_064922.1 coordinate 225,597,490, forward strand.
GATAGATGTAATATAGCTCTACTTGTTGGAGGTATGGTTTAGGTTCAATGACATTGAAAACATTGACTATCTGTTGTGCATAAAAACAATTGAACTCAGCATGTCTCTGTGCCAGTTCGAATTACTCAGGTGGTCCACATCATTTCTTTTTCCCCCTTTTGCTGTTTGCTTCCCATCATAGTCCAGAAAATAGATCCTCAAACCTCCTAAGATCATTCCTCAACTTCCATTCATTTAAGACAAGCTTCAGTCTATCAATGGCTGGTTATCACATCATCTTGTCTGGTAAAATGTGCTCTGCTCTCCAAGTTCTGACCCCACAGCACTTCTACTCTGCCCTCAACAAACAGGTGAAGTGCTGCTACAACTAGAATCCCCTTCATCCTCATCATTTATATACAGCAACCTGGGAGCAATAAATCATTAACTATCACAATACTGCAATATGCAAAGCCTACTCCCTACACAATCTCACAACAAAATGTTAGCTTCTAATAATTACACATAAGACCCTAAAGTCATAACTCCATGATTACAGTACCATATATCAAAAAATATGACCAACATTCCTCCTCATCTCCTGGACTACAATGTGTATGGTACCTTCCTCATGATTACGTAACATGTTTGCACTCACTCTTTCACTTATCTTCTCAGAGATGTGTTTCGTTTCTGATGGAGATGAATCTGGAGCACTTTGAAATAATTGTAGGCATCCAACATGCATTATCATCATTCTCATTTGTAACTGGAGCTTGATGTTGACTGGCTATGTAGTGTCTATAACCTGGTACAATTTTTATTATCTTATTCTTTGGGCTATGTGAGCTTGACAACATTCCCATTGCCCTACCTAATAGTGTGATTATCTCCATGTGTGTTTTGCTGCTGCCTCTTGTCTTTCCAGGGCATTTTTATTTGCTTTCTACACATGCCCCCTACTTCTTGTAACATTTTGGTGAAATTGCAAACTGTCTCCTCATCCTTGCTAATTTTTGGTCAAACCGTATCAAATGGTGATAGCCTTTCCTCCCATACACCAACTCATATGGGGATAGCCTAATACTATCATGAATTTTTGAGATATATGCTGTCATGACAAATGACAGCGACATATCTAGGTCATTATGGTGAGAGATCATAAAGTAAATCAACAGCCCACTAGCAGTATGGTGGATCTGCTCTGTTCTACCATTAGTTTGTGGGTGCAATGGACTAGTTCTTAATTTTTGAACCCATAGCAAATGACTGTTTCATCATGTCTGTCACGACATTTGTCCCATCTGTTTCAATCACACCATACTTTAACAACCAGTTGTTGACAGGGGCTTCTGCACCATAGCAGATTGCTGATTTGCGATGGCAACAACTTCCATATACCAAGAGAACTGATCAATAATCATCAAAATAAAACAATTTCTCACTGGAGTGTGGTTAAATGAAGTTAAAACATCCATCCCATCATTTCAGATAGCTTCATTGGTTCCGGTAGCCTTTGAATGCTATTTGCCTATGGTTACTGTCACTCATTGTGACCACTGCATACAAGTCTTCACATGTTGGTCTACATCTTTCTTCCTCCCCTTTAAGGAGTACCTTTCTGCTACTCTCTTTCATTGTCTTTCAACCCTCATGCCCAGTTAGCATGTGGTCATATACTTCCTTCAGTACTTCTCCCTTGAGGTTACTACTACATGGGGCCCCAACTTAGTTGACATAAAATAGGCCACCACATATGCTAAACTGTGGCTGTGTCAGCGTCAGTGATTTGTGGTGCTCACCTCTCAGCAAGGCCATGTCCCACCACCACCACCACCACCTTCCTGCTCAATTCATCTGCATTTTCATGCTTCATTCCTTGTGCATGCACCACTTCATAATCAAACTCTTAATGCCCACCTTTTCAACCTGTAAGAAGGGTCCTTCAACCCTGATAACTACTTTAGAGTCACATGAATGTTTATTATCTTGTACATGTAGCACCAAAAACACACAATTCTGCACATCAAGCTGAGAATTTCCTTCTCCTTGATGGAATAGTTCTTCTCTGCCTTAATGAGTTGTTGTGAAGCGTAAGTCACAGAACATTCTTCACCATCCATCACCTGACTCAAAATGCACCCTACTGCCTAATTTGGTGCATCACGTGACACCACATATTCCATCTGATAGTCTAGAAAAATCAAAACTGGACTTCATATCAAAGCTTTCTTCAATCCCTCAAACGTGTGACACGACATTCCTCTGTTCACTCTAACTCAAGCCCTTTTTCAACCCTTAACCCAGAATATCGGTCTCTCAGACCACTCGTTTATTTTAAATGTCAAGTGTGGCAGCACTGCAAAAAAGCGCGGCTTCACTTTCCCAGTACCTTCATCACAATATTTGACACATATAAAGCAGCAGTCAACAATCAGTTTTACTTCATCAGTGAAGACATACAAAGTATTGTTTAGAGGAGTGCGTCAAGCTGTGTGCCTGAGATACCGCATGTTTCGTATTGGTATGTCCAATAGACCACATGTTTCTAATTATGACATATTCTGGCTGTTATTTTATAGCTTCTTCTTCTATAGATGAATTTATGTCATATTTCACGTATAACATGGATCAACTTTCTAAGAAGAGTAACATACCTGCAGCTAATCCAGATTTGGAAGCTTGGGTGCAAGCGCGGTTACGGGATTTAGATGAAGAGGAAAATGGGATCGATGATGACACATTTGATGATTCTGATGATAATCCAGATTTCATGATAGGTGATAGTCACCATGAAACAGAGAGTGATATTAGAGAAGAAAATGTTTTATTGGAAGAAGAGCCTGGACCAGATACTACAGATAATACCTCACATCGAACACAGTACTTTCATGGTAAAAATAATTTCCAGTGGGAACGTTCTGAGCCTGTTAGAATGAGAAGAACACCACAGCACAACATCCTGGAAGGAGGAATGCCTATCCTAACAGCCAAAAGTTGAAGTTTGGGACAACCTACTAAATCTCAAATATGGGAGAATTTGTTTGACGACGACATAATAGGTGAAATAGTTTTACATACAAACATGAAACTGAATACAATAAGGGCAAAGTTGCAGGAAACAACTAATCTGTCCAATTACAGAGATACTGACAACAGTGAAACCAAAGCTTTTATAGGCTTTCTAATGATGATGCCAATATTCAAATCGTCTCATTAAGATACATTGACTCTTTTTAAAAGGATCTAACTGGTCATGCTATATTTGTGAGACAATGTCGGCATAGCGCTTTGAAATACTTCTAAGCGGCCTGAGACTTGATGATGTGACTACTAGAGACAAAAGAAAGAAGTCAAATTGTGCAGCTGCAATATGAATCACTTTTGAGAAATTCACTTTCAATCCTCAGCAATTATAATGTGTAAAAGGCAACTTTACAGTGGATGAAATGTTAGTACTATTCAGGGGAAAATGCCCTTTCAGCATTTATATGCCTAGCAAACTAGCCAAATGTGGCATAAAAATATGTGCCTGGCAGACTCTAGAAGCACTTACCTGTTCAATGCCTACATATATTCAGGGAAAGATAGTGATGAAAGTGGCCTGACAGAAGAAGAGAAAAAGCTTGCCGAACCAACTCAGGCTGTTTTACATCTGTGCAAACCAACAGAAGGAAGTAACAGAAACATTACTGCTGACAACTGCTTTACATCTATAGAACTCATTCGTGAGCTGAGCAAAAGAAGACTAACATATGTAGGAACAGTCAGAAAGAACAAACGTGAAATTCCCCAAGAGTTTTTGGCTGCTAAAAGTAGGCCAGTTGCGTAGGCAATATATGGATTTTCTGAGAATACAACAGTGGTTTCATTTGTTCCTAAGAGAAACAAGGAAGCAATTCTTGTGTTTTCAGTGCCTGATTCCATTGAAAATGATACCATAAAAAACAAGCCAGAAATTATTTGTTGCTACAATGCAATGAAATCTGAAGTAGATTTGCTTGGTGTAAAATGTACCAATTATTCATCAAACAGATGTACAAGGTGCTAGCCAATGGCAGTCTTTTACACACTTGTAAACATCAGTTGCATGAACAGTTTTGTTCTGTATTTTTGCTACAGAGGAAATCTGATGCTAAATCATCTCAAACTCACCAAAAGTCTGGCCATGGAGCTGATAGAGCCACATCTAAGATGACACCTGGAAATTCAAAATTTACCTATAAATACCAAGGAAATGATCAACAAAATTCTGGGAGACACTCAGCAATCAAGCAAAGCCATACCAAGCGAGAGAATGGACAAAAGGAAGATGTGTATAAGTGCCCTGCATCCATGAAGAGGGAAACGGCATATATGTGCATCAAATGTGGTCACCCAGTTTGTCTGGAATGCAGCAGAAAGATGTGTGTCAACTGTGCAAAAGAGATGTGATTTAATATTTCAGTTCAGTTGATTATTATCTTTTTCACATTTTCTGCAATATTTTATTTATATTTAGGAATATACTGTCTGGTATAAGAGTGGTGAAGATCACATGAAATATGGCACTGAATGACTGCTCGTACTTGTGATATTTCATGTTTGTTTTCTATAATTTAAACAAAGTGTTTACATGGGCTGAAAACTATTAAATTTACTTATAACATGAATTAACTGAGTACTTGATTTGTGTCAACTTATGTGGAGTTATGCGATATAAAATATTAGTTGATCTCAGAGACCCCATGTTTTTAGTTACACACGTTTCAGGTTAAGGGTTAATAGTGGCTTGAGTAACTATGCCATATCCACAAACCCCTAACCAAGTAATTTGTGAGTACTAAAAGTAACAATAACTATTTGCTCAACTTTGGAACTATAAAATCCCATACCACTTACCTTAGTCTTGAATTTGTCTGTACCCTTTACTTAGTAATTACTTGCCCCAAGTAAGCCACTTCCTCTAACACAAAATGACATTACTCCATAGTCAACATCAGATCTTTTAAAAACCTCTCTCAATTATTGTGTATGTTCCTCCATATCCCTCAAGAGCACAATTATATCATAAAGATCCACCAAACATTGCTCATGTTTTAACTCCATTAGTACCCTAAGCAACAACCACTGAAACGTTGCTGGACATTCTTTTAATCTGATAGGTATCCTTTGGTACAGATAATGATCCCTGAGAACTTAGAATGCTGTCATTGGTTGCTCCTTGAGAACAACCTCTAACTAATGTGCCCTCTCCTTAAATCCATGGCAGAGAAATACTGACATTGTCCCAAGTTATCGGTGGTCTCCACAATTTTGGGCAGGGGGTGTGAATACGACACACTCCTACTGTTAAGATGGTTGATAGTCACAGCAGAACCTATGCTTCTTTTGACTTTTTGGGCATGACCCCAAGGGCAGCCCCCATGGACTTCTCGCCTCCATTATTCGGTTGGTTCACTGTTGGTTTACAAAATCCTCCGTAACTGACTGTAAGTGTCAAGGTATACAGTATGGTTCACTGGTGCTTCATTTCCCATTGAAATCTACATCTACTTCTACATCTATATTTATACTCCAAGCCACCCAACGGTGTATAGCGAAGGGCACTTTACGAGCCACTGTCATTACCTCTCCGTGCATGCTCTAATCTCTCTAATTTTACATTCGTGATCTCCTCGGGAGGTATAAGTAGGGGGAAGCAATATATTCGATACCTCATCCAGAAACGCACCCTCTCAAAACCTGGCGAGCAAGCTACACTGCGATGCAGAGCACCTCTCTTGCAGAGTTTGCCACTTGAGTTTGTTAAACATCTCCGTAACGCTATTACGGTTACCAAATAACCCTGTGACGAAACGCACCGCTCTTCTTTGGATCTTCTCTATCTCCTCCGTCAACCCGATCTGGTACGGATCCCACACTGATGAGCAATACTCAAGTATAGGTCGAACGAGTGTTTTGTAAGCCACCTCCTTTGTTGATGCACTACATTTACTAAGGACTCTCCCAATGAATCTCGACCTGGTACCCACCTTACCAACAATTAATTTTATATGATCATTCCACTTCAAATCGTTCCGCAAGCATACTCCCAGATATTTTACAGAGGTAACTGCTGCCAGTGTTTGTTCCGCTATCATATAATCATACAATAAAGGATCCTTCTTTCTATGTATTCGCAATCCATTACATTTGTCTATGTGAAGGGTCACTTGCCACTCCCTGCTATCTGCCTATCTGCTGCAGATCTTCCTGCATTTCGCTACAATTTTCTAATGCTGCAACTTCTCTGTATACTACAGCATCATCCGCGAAAAGCCGCGTGGAACTTCCGACACTATCTACTAGGTCATTTATATATATTGTAAAAAGCAATGGTCCCATAACACTCCCCTGTGGCACACCAGAGGTTACTTCAACGTCTGCAGATGTCTCTCCATTGATAACAACATGCTGTGTTCTGTTTGCTAAAAACTCTGCAATCCAGCCACACAGCTGGTCTTATATTCCGTAGGCTCTTACTTTGTTTATCAGGCGACAGTGTGGACTGTATCGAACGCCTTCCGGAAGTCAAGAAAAATAGCATCTACCTGGGAGCCTGTATCTAATATTTTCTGGGTCTCATGCACAAATAAAGCGAGTTGGGTCTCACACGATCGCTGTTTCGGGAATCCATGTTGATTCCTACAGAGTAGATTCTGGGTTTCCAAAAACGACATGATACTCAAGCAAAACACATGTTCTAAAATTCTACAACAGATCAACATCATAGATATAGGTCTATAGTTTTGCCCATCTGTTCGATGACCCTTCTTGAAGGCTGGGAATACCTGTGCTCTTTTCCAATCATTTGGAACCTTCCGTTCCTCTAGAGACTTGCGGTACACGGCTGTTAGAAGGGGGGCAAGTTCTTTCGTGTACTCTGTGTAGAATCGAACTGGTATCCCGTCAGGTCCAGTGGACTTTCCTCTGTTGAGTGATTTCAGTTGCTTTTCTATTCCTTGGACACTATGTCGATGTCAGCCATTTTTTCGCTTGTGCGAGGATTTAGAGAAGGAACTGCAGTGCGGTATTCCTCTGTGAAACAGCTTTGGAGAAAGGAATTTAGTATTTCAGCTTTACGCGTGTCATCCTCTGTTTCAATGCCATCATCATCCCGGAGTGTCTGGATATGCTGTTTCGAGCCACTTACTGATTTAACGTAAGACCAAAACTTCCTAGGATTTTCTGTCGAGTCGGTACATAGAATTTCACTTTCGAATTCACTGAACGCTTCACGCATAACCATCCTTACGCTAACTTTGACAGCATTTAGCTTATGTTTGTCTGATAGGTTTTGGCTGTGTTTAAACTTGGAGTGAAGCTCTCTGTTTTTGCAGTAGTTTCCTAACTTTGTTGTTGTACCACGGTGGGTTTTTCCCGCCCCTCACAGTTTTAGTCGGCACGTACCTGTCTAAAACGCATTTTACGATTGCCTTGAACTTTTTCCATAAACACTCAACACTGTCAGTGTCAGAACAGACATTTTCATTTTGGTCTGTTAGGTAGTCTGAAATTTGCCTCCTATTACTCTTGCTAAACAGATAAACCTTCCTCCCTTTTTTTATATTCCTAATAACTTCCATATTCAGGGATGCTGCAACGGCCTTATGATCACTGATTCCCTGTTCTGCACATACAGAGACAAAAAGTTCGGGTCTGTTGGTTATCAGTAGGTCCAAGATCTTATCTCCACGAGTCGCTTCTCTGTTTAATTGCTCGAGGTAATTTTCGGATAGTGCACTCAGTATTATGTCAGTCAATGCTCTGTCCCTACCACCCATCCTAAACATCTGAGTGTCCCTGTCTATATCTGGTAAATTGAAATCTCCACCTAATACTATAACATGCTGAGGAAATTTATGTGAAATGTATTCCAAATTTTCTCTCAGTTGCTCTGCCACTAATGCTGCTGAGTCGGGAGGTCAGTAAAAAGAGCCAATTATTAACCTAGTTCAGTTGTTCAGTGTAACCTCCACCCATAATAATTCACAGGAACTATCCACTTCTACTTCACTACAGGATAAACTACTACTAACAGCGATGAACACCCCACCACCTGTTGCATGCAATCTATCCTTTCTAAACACTTTCTGTACCTTTGTAAAAATTTCGGCAGAATTTATCTCTGGCTTCAGCCAGCTTTCTGTACCTCTAACGAATTCAGCTTCGGTGCTTTCTATCAGCGCTTGAAGTTCCAGTACTTTACCAACGCAGCTTTGACAGTTTACAATTACAATACCGACTGCTGCTTGGTCCCCGCATGTCCTGACTTTGCCCCGCACCCATTGAGGCTGTTGCCCTTTCTGTACTTGTCCGAGGCCATCTAACCTAAAAAAACCGCCCAGCCCATGCCACACAACCCCTGCTACCCATGTAGCCGCTTGTTGCGTGTAGTGGACTCCTGACCTATCCAGCGGAACTCGAAACCCCACCACCCTATGGCGCAAGTTGAGGAAACTGCAGCCCACATGGTCGCAGAACCGTCTCAGCCTCTGATTCAGACCCTCCTCTCGGCTCTGTACCAAAGGTCCGCAGTCAGTCCTGTTGACGATGCTGCAGATGGTGAGCTCTGCTTTCATCCCGCTAGCGAGACTGGCAGTCTTCACCAAATTAGATAGCCGCCGGAAGCCAGAGAGGATTTCCTCCGATCCATAGCGACACACATCATTGGTGCCGACATGAGCGACCACCTGCAGATGGGTGCACCCTGTACCCTTCATGGCATCTGGAAGGACCCTTTCCACATCTGGAATGACTCCCCCCGGTATGCACATGGAGTGCACATAGGTTTTCTTCCCCTCTATTGCTGCCATATCCCTAAGGGGCCCCATTACGCGCCTGACGTTGGAGCTCCCAACTACCAGTAAGCCCACCCTCTGCGACTGCCCGGATCTTGCAGACTGAGGGGCAACCTCTGGAATAGGACAAGCAGCCCATGTCAGGCCAAACATCAGTATCAGCCTGAGACAGAGCCTGAAACCTGTTCAGACAAACCGGAGAGGCCTTCCGTTCAGCCCTCCGGCATGTCTTTTGCCCCCTGCCACACCTTGAGAGGACCTCCCACTCTACCACAGGTGAGGGATCAGCCTCAATCCGGGCAGTATCCCGGGCAACCACAGTCTTAGTTCGAGCGGGGGATGCGTGGGACGAGCTGGCCGTCCCCGACAAACCCCCATCCGGCCCCCCACAGTAATGCCCATTGGCAACAGTCTCAAGCTGTATGACCGAAGCCAACACAGCTTGAAGCTGGGAGTGAAGGGATGCCAACTCAGCCTGCATCCAAACACAGCAGTTGCAGTCCCTATCCATGCTAAAAACTGTTGTGCAAAGAACGTCTGAGCTAATCTACAAAGAGCGCAAACAAATCAACACAAAATTTAAGCAGTTATTAAAATACAAGATTTCATAGTAAATGCAGTAATGCTGTTACTTGTGCACTGCTGACACTGCTCGGCGGCAGTAGGAACCTACGTGATTTTACACTATTCAGGTACTAAAATGCAATGCTACAACTCTCAAATACTATAATATGCCCGAAACTTATGAATTAAACAATGCAGGTACCAAAAACAGGCAAAGAAATTAAGAATTAGAATATGTAACAAATGAGTGAGCTAGGAGTATACAACTTGCTGCTGCAGCTACTTATCCAATGGCGGCAGGGAATTGCTGGTAATGGATCCTGAGGACAAAACAAGTCCTTGAATTCTAGTAGGAAGTTCTCCATTTCTCTGTCCTTTTCAGAAGCTCCACCTTTTTACATAAGGCAGTTTTAACACTGGCCTATGGCTGACCATGGTTCACACCTGATGTGTCCCGGTTATCATCACTTGTTTGCCTTACTTCACTGGTGCCAAAACGGTCTAGATTTATGGGTACCACTTTCCCTCCAACTTTCCTGTATGTGTACAGTGCGTCTGTTGACAAAACAAAGCAATGCATCATTTTCCGTTAGTGACTGTTTTACACGTAACATATCAATAGGCATTCCTAACAACATTTCCATGGCCCAATGGTGGAGAAACTGATTTTCCCATTCTGTAAGACCCTTGGGTTACTACTTCTCTGGCAAGTTACAGTGCCAGGCCTAGTCTGTCTCACAGTGGGCTAACAGCACCTCTGCTGTAGCCAGCATAACAATATCCCACAATACCCAGTCGCCTATAGCTTATGCAATTTGCACTGCCATGCTTCCACAGAAATGCCAAAAAATATTGGCAATGTTACAAATGAAACTGAACATTTAAAATTCTAGACACTGTGTCACTAAACATAGTGGCATAAGTAAAAGTTTTTTGATAAAAAGCACACGTTACAATTTAAGGAAATGAATTGTGACAATATTTTAATACACATGCTTGAACAATAAAATCAAATTTAAAGAGGAATATTACAGGAATATCCTAGTCATAGGTAAAATTTTATGCACTAATCCTTTTTAGGCAAAGATTATTAACAAACATATCAGAATCTGTACATACATATACAGGAATTTAGTCATTCTCTCTTTAACCATACAAACAAAAGTGTTTCAGAAAAATTAAAGCCAATATTAAATTAATAAAAAAGTTAGTCACCCAGCCTAAATTTTCCTTTTTGAAAAATATTCTTTCTATAACCTTTTGAGGAATTCTTTCCACTTCCATGAAATTTAACTGCTCACAGAATTTCAGTGAATCTTGTTTTAGAAGGAAATTAAACATCAGGTCTTCCTTTTCTTTCTCTCCAATATTTTGTATCTGGCACCCCTTATACACTTCAGTTACTTGGCTGTCCACTCAAATCTGCCAGATTTCCTCATCAGGACAAATTATACTGAAATAACAATTCAAAATCATTTACAAAATGAAGTTGAGTGAGGCTAAAGCAGTATGTTGAGAACACGAGTCAAGCAATGCTTGTGTGTTTTTACATGCAACATATATCACCATTGTTTTTAACTGTCAAAGTCAGCAAAAAAGTTAAATGAAGTCATAAATTCACAGAATATCTGAAAATGAGAAGGAATTATTCTTCATCCTAGATAGTACAATTAGTATAAATTATTTACAAAATATTTATTTACAAGGCATCCTCAATAGTTCTATGGGTGTATCAGATGACAAATCAAGGGACTGTGGGCAAGAATCATGTATCCTTATTACCTAAATCATCATGCAAAAGCAAACATATGGCATATAGCCCACAGGTAAATATCATGAGATTTGACAGCATCATCATGTTCCATGATGCAGTATAGCAAGAAAATTTTTAAAATTATTCAGTATTTGACACAAAAATCTGATTATTCCTCAATATACAATCTAATGCTACTTTTTACCAGACATAAGCCTGGCATGTATAATTAAAATTGGTCAATATAAAACATCATTTCTGTTCCTTAGCAATTTTACTTATAATATTCTTTGCTAACATAAGATCTATTTTCTGTGGTCAGAGACTGGCTTTCAACTAATTCAAATGATTCAACATTATGGATGCTGTTCAATTGAATGTACAAGTAAAAGTTTGCCTCTTAAATATAATGCTGTTATTGCAATGATTTCATTCACTTACAAAGCAGAAAATTAATTTACATGTTGCTTTCAAATTTATAATCTCAAAACTAAGTGGAAAATTTATCTCGTGTATTTATACTGACTACATGACTATATGAATATATGATTAAATACATGGTAGTAGTTTCCCCACTCGCAACTTAATTACATTACACACATAAAAAGAAGTTTTCGATCACCTCTGTACCAAGAGTTCCGGAACCTGTACAGAAAACTGGAAGAGAAATCAACATAAACATCATTTCCTCCCTTCCTATTGCTCATGTTGTACCACCATACAGCAAGACCTTCAGAGGTGGTGGTCCAAATTGCTATACACACTGGTACCTCTAATACCCAGTAGCACCTCCTCTTGCATTGAAGCATGCCTGCATTCACTGCGGCATACTATCCACAAGTTCATCAAGGCACTGTTGGACAAGTTTTTTTTTTTTTTTTTTTTGGTAAGTGCTATGGTCATTAGCGCCTGGTCTGTGGCTTAGGGAAAGGTAAAAAAACCAAATTGGAAATCAGCAGTAATGGGAGCGAAACTCAAAAAGTGGGGAAACTAAAAACAGAAGGAAAGCTTAGAAAACCACTATAGAAGTGGGGGTTGTTCTCCCTAAAAAGAGCTTCAAATGACCGACATCATCTCACTGACACCGATAAACTTGAGGATGCGATCGGCTGAGCGCGTGTCATCTGCTAAAATGGAAGATACATCAGGCGACAGCTGTAGATTGGCACGTAATGGAGTAAAATAGAGGCAATGAAGTAAAAGGTGTCTCACCATCCATGGATACCAATGTATCCTGGGATCCTGAGGAATGCCACAGAGATGCCCCCCAAGTATAGCAAGTGGAGGCAGTCCTGAATCCGGTGGACCAGAGGGTAGACAGGGTAAAGAGCTTTTAGACTAAGGAGAGAGCTGAACAAATCTGAGCATATAATATACTGTATCCACTGATGGCAATGGATGTATTGGACAGCCTGGAGAACAGCGTAAAGCTCCGCAGTAAAAACTGAACACTGGTCGGGAAGCCGAAATCGATTAGAGGTGTTGCCAACAATATAGGCATTCCCATCACCAAATGATGTTTTTGAGCCATCAGTGTAAATAAATGTGTGATCATTTGTGCACATAGAGCAGCAAATGCTCAACAATAAATGAGAGAAGTGGGTACCATCCTTGGGAAGCTGACAAAGGTCATGGAGCAGGCACGTCCAGCGGCAGAGCCAATGTGGTGCCATACGCCCAGTTGTCAAGAAAGTTTTAGGAAAGAGAATGTAACAGTTGACAGAAGTGGACTCCCAGTGGTAGTAGAGAGGAAGGGCAGCCTGCATACCCTAAATCCAAGGAGGCATAAAAAAAAATGTAATGGGCCAGATTAGCAGGCATGGAAGACAGATGGCTAGCATAATGACAGCTCGCCAATTGGACAGTGGAGGTTCAGCAGTCTCAGCATAAAGGCCTTCCACAGGGCTGGTGTAAAAACCTTCAGATGCTAAGCGCTATCCACGGTGGTGGTCAGTGTCGAGAAGCTGAAGAATAGATGGCCAAGCAGAGGAGTAAACTATGCTTCCACAGTCCAATTTCAAGTGCACTAAGGCATGATAGAGGCAGATAAAGACCACTCCGTCCACTACCCAGGAGGTACCATTCAGAACACGGAAGGTATTGAGGGTTCACAGACAGCGGGCCGAAATATAGGAAACGTGGGAGGACCAGCACAGTTTTCTGTCAAACATAAGACCCAAGAATTTAGTGACGTCTGCAAATGGAAGGTCGACAAGGCCTGGATCTATGGAAGGCGGAAGAAACTCCGTATGATGCCAAAAATTGACACAAACGGTCTTACTGGGAGAAAATCAGAAGCCGATTTTGATGGTCCAAGGGTGGAAGTGATCGAGACATCCTTGCAGACGTTATTCAAGAAGGCTGGTCCATTGAATGCTGTAGAAGATTGCAAAAGTCGTCCACAAAGAGGGAGCTTGAGACATCGGGAAGGGGACAATCCATAATTGGATTTATAGCGATGGCAAACAGTACAACACTTAGCATGGAGCCCTGGGGTACCTTGTTTTCTTGGGAGGAAGTATGGGAGAGAGTAGTGTGCACCCACACTTTAATAGTGTGGCCTTCCATAAATTCACAAATAAAAAGGAGCAGACGACCTTGAAAGCCCCAAGGGAACTGTGTGTGGAGGATGCCTGTCCTCCAACAGGTATCTTATTCTCCCTCCGGATCAAAAAAACATTGCTACCGTTTGGTGTTTCCTGAGAAAATTGTTCATGATATAAGCGGAGAGAGCAACAAGATGGTCAACTGCAGAATGATGCTTTCGGAATCCGCATTGGGCAGGTGTTAAAACACTTCGAGACTCCAGCCACCAGGCTAAATGGCAATTCACTACACACTCCAAAACCTTACATACACTACTCGTGAGAGAAATGGGGTGATAGCTAGAGGGGAGATGTTTGTCCTTTCCAGGTTTCTGAACACAAACGACGATAGCTTCCCGCCATCTTCTGGGAAAAGTATTGTCAGTCCAAATTCGATTCTAAAGGTGTAGGAGGTAACAGACTAGGTATGATAAATGCAGCAACATTTGGATGTCCTGTGGTGGAAGAGCGAGAAGAAGAGAGTGCATGTTGGAGTTCCCGCATGGAGAAAACAGTATTATAGCTTTCACTATTTTGAGAGGAGAAATAGAGAGGTCGCACTTCCGCTGCACATTTCTTCAGGAGAAACACTGGCGGGTAATTTGAAGAGCTCGAAATCTCAGCAAAGTGTTGACCCAATACGTTAGAAATTGCGACAGGGTCCACTAAGGTATCGTGCATGACAGTGAGCCCAGAGATCGGGGAGAAACTAGGCGTGCCAGATAACCGCCGAATGCGACTCCAAACTTCTGAGGAGGGAGTGAAGGTGTTAAATGAGCTAGTAAAGAAGTCCCAGCTTGCCTCATTGCTATCGCAGATGATGCGACAGCATCACGCATGTAACTGCTTATAGCTGATACAGTTGGCCATAGTAGGATGGTGGCGGAAAACACAAAGAGCTCATCGCCGCTCACGTATTGCGTCACGGCACGCCTCGTTACTCCAAGGAACTGGGGGGCACTGGTGCAAATCGGAGGTGAGAGCTATTGTACGTTCTGCGGCTGTAAGAATAACTTCTGCAACATGAGTGACCTGGTCATCGACACTAGGAAAGTTACCCTCATCGAATGTCGCTAAAGATGAAAAAAGGGTACAATCGACTTGGACAAACTTCCAGCGTCTCTGACGCAGAGATGGCAGTTGTGGCTGCAATTTAAGAACACATGGAAAATGGTCACTCAAGTGTGTATCAGCAATAGCAAGTCATTCAAAGTGCCGAGCTAGCTGAACAGTACTGACTGAAAGGTCCAAATGAGATAAATTCGTCGTGGGGGCAGACAAAAATGTAGGTTCCGTAGTGTTGAGGCAAACAAGATCCACTTGGTGGAAGATGTGGAGAACCCCAAAGCAGGTGGTGGGCATTGAATTCCCCAACCAGCAAATGAGGAGGGGGGAAGCTGACCAAGAACATAAAGGAGGCCAGCTCTTGCCATCTGTGTGGACGAAGGAATGCATACGGTACAAAGAGAGAAGGTGTATCCAGAAAGGGAAAGACAGATAGCAACAACTTAGAAGAAACTGTTTAAGGGGATTGGGTGTTAATGGACAGTATCATGGAGAAGAATCGTAAGTCCCCCATGTGCTGGAGTGCCATCAACAGAGGGGAGATCAAACCAGACTGACTGAAAATGAGGAAAAACAAAGTGATCGTAGGGGTGCAGCTTTGTTCCCCAAAGATGAAAGATGACTGGCAAGTAGAATCATAAGAGGATCGAAAATTCATCCCAATTGGCACTAATGCTGCAGATAATCCAATGGATAATTGGCACAGGGTGGACAGAAAAGGGAAGAATCTTCCCACGGTTGCTCCCAACTCAACGACTGTTGAGAGTCAGTGGCCGACAGCATGGAACAGCATTCAGTCAAAGACAGAATATCTTGATCCATAGGTTGTTTGGGGGCAGCTCCTGCCACCAGCAATCAGCCAGTTGATTGGCCGCCAGCAGTGCGCCTCGGCGACATGGAAGACGGCTGAGGGCGGTTACCACCAGGTGTTGCTATAGATGAGACACACCGTGGCAGAGAAGGAGAGGAACTTTGTTTCTAATGAGCCGTCTTGGGAACAGGACGTTGAGATGAGAGAAGAATTGATGATTGTGACATCGGGGTATGTAAAAAATCTCTTTTTTTTGAAAGACTGGGTGTCTGATTTTGGGGCTCGTGATTTAGCTGAAGCCGGTGAAGGGTGAGCTGTAGAGGGAGCAGATGATAGTGGGGAGGTTGAATAGGTGATCTTCGCGCTGGCCAATCTGACAGCCATGCAGACTCGTGATCTCACCTTTAGTGCCATGGTCGTCTCCTTAGTAGGCTGAGGATATGCAAGGACAGTGCTAATTTATCTGCTGGAGGCACAGTGGGCTTTCAACTGCCAAATAACTTATGAGCAGCAAATTTAGACACCTTTTCCTTCGCTCTGATTTCCTGAATAAGCCGTTCATCTTTGAAAATGGGGCAATCTCTAGAGGAAGCAGTAGAGTCACCCATACAATTGGTGCAACTAGGGGATGGAGGTGGACAAGCACCCTCATGGGCACCTTGCCACATTTAACACATTTGACCAGATTGGAACACGACTGGCTGGTATGATTAAACCACTGACACCGATAGCAACGTATAGGGTTGGGGATGTAAGGGCGAACTGAAATTATCTCATAGCCTGCTTCAATGTTCGATGGAAGTTGAACTCTGTTGAATGTCAAGAAGATAGTACATGTTAGTACCAAGTCCTTGTCAACACTTTTCATGATTATGTACAGAAATTATGCCCTGGTCAGACAGACAGTTGAATTTTTTCGTTGGGCAATCCGTCAAGTGAGCGTGTATAAACCATGATGAATTTAATGTGCGGTGTGCTTCCAACCGGACAGGGAAGGTGTGTAGCAGTGAAGTTCGCAGCATATTTTGTGCCTGGAGGGCACTGACTGTTTCTATCAATAAGGTGCCATTTAGTAATCGGGAACAGGACTTTAAAGGACCTGAAATTGCATTGACACCTTTCTGAATAATGAAAGGGTTGACTGTGGAGAAGTCTTGACCTTCCTCCAACCGAGAAACAACAAGGAACTGTGGCAATGATGAAAGAATTATCCGTGGCTGAGACTCATTTACCTTTCACTTGTGAGCAGAAATAGTAGACATAGAGAAAACCATTGCGGAAGTATCCCCATGATTACCAGTGTCTTTCATTGCATGCTTTTTCCTTGTGGGGGCCCTCTCTGAGGGCACTCCTGCCTTAGGTGATTATTCTCACCTCAGGTCATACCTCCCGAGAAACGGACGGAGGGACCAATCAGCTCGTTCAGAAGGTACCAGCCCACGTAATCACCCCTCCCTGGGCCTAGCTGTTACCAGGAGGTATGTATGTGCTACCTGTCTACCCAGGGCAGGGAATTATGCGTTACTCTGTAACCGGCTATGCATGGGAACGCATGGGTCGGCCTTCAGACACACACAGGGAGGAAAGAAAAGGAAAGAAGAGAGGTCTCAAATGCCACAGTGGAGAAGAGGGTAAAGAGAAGAGGCAAGGAAAAGAGAAGGACAAAAGGAATGACAGACACTTTCCAGCATAGAAAGCAAAGAAGAGAGACTGTCTTACAGTTAGAAGCATCTGTCTCCAGACATAGGCACAAAACATTCTCCCACGGGGGAGAAGGGGAAGGGCAAAGGCAGAGTTGAGAGGGGTGAAAGGAAGGTATGCAGCCTGGAAAGGAAAGAGCCGCACTAGCTTGGGGTCTTGTGTTCACCACACACGTATCCACAGAAGAGTTGTGGGCCCCCTGGGGGTATTGGTCCAGATTGTCCCACTCCTCAACAGCAATTTGGCGTAGATCCCTCAAAGTGGTTGGTCGGCCACATCATCCACAAACAGCCCTTTTCAATCTATCCCCGGCATGTTTGATAGGGTTCATGTCTGGAGAACATGCTGGTCATTAGTTTCGCAATGTCGTTATCCTGAAGGAAGTCACTCACAAGATGTGCATGATAGGGGCACGAATTGTCATCCATGAAGACAAATGCCTCACCAATATGTTGCCGATATGGTTGCACTAACCCACTCATGCAGGGTTATTTACATCTTTGGATGGTTTTAGGGACATGAACCATGGACCTTGCCATTGGTGAGGAGGCTTGCATGCCTCAGCGATACAGATAGCCGTACAGTAGATTCAACCACAACAGAGGGGTATCTGTTGAGAGGCCAGACAAACGTGTGGTTCCTGAAGAGGGGCAGCAGCCTTTTTAGTAGTAGCAGGGGCAACAAGCTGGATTATTGACTGTTCTGGCCTTGTAACAATAACCAAAACGGCCTTGCTGAGCTGGTACTGCAAACAACTGAAAGCAAGGGGAAACTACGGCCGTAATTTTTCCCGAGGGCATGCAGCTTTACTGTATGATTAAATGATGATGGCATCCTCTTGGGTAAAATATTCTGGAGGTAAAATAGTCCCCCATTCGGATCTCCGGACGGGGACTACTCAGGAGGACGTCGTTATCAGGAACGTCTTTATCAGGACAAAGAAAACTAGCGTTCTACGGATCGGAGCGTGGAATGTCAGATCCCTTAATCGGGCAGGTAGGTTAGAAAATTTAAAAAGGGAAATGGATAGGTTAAAGTTATATATAGTGGGAATTAGTGAAGTTCGGTGGCAGGAGGAACAAGACTTCTGGTCAGGTGACTACAAGGTTATAAACACAAAATCAAATAGGGGTAATGCAGGAGTAGGTTTAATAATGAATAGTAAAATAGGAATGCGGGTAAGCTACTACAAACAGCATAGTGAATGCATTATTGTGGCCAAGATAGATACGAAGTCCACACCTACTACAGTAGTACAAGTTTATATGCCAACTAGCTCTGAAAATGACAAAATTTATGAAATGTTTGATCAAATCAAAGAAATTATTCAGATAGTGAAGGGTTATGAAATGTATGATCAAATCAAAGAAATTATTCAGATAGTGAAGGGAGATGAAAATTTAATAGTCATGGGTGACTGGAATTCGGTAGTAGGAAAAGGGAGAGAAGGAAACATAGTAGGTGAATATGGACTGGGGCAAAGAAATGAAAGAGGAAGCCGCCTGGTAGAATTTTGCACAGAGCACAAC
The DNA here is from genome assembly GCF_023897955.1 of Schistocerca gregaria. Classification (NCBI taxonomy): domain Eukaryota; kingdom Metazoa; phylum Arthropoda; class Insecta; order Orthoptera; family Acrididae; genus Schistocerca; species Schistocerca gregaria. The sequence goes on from NC_064922.1 coordinate 225,616,299, forward strand.
TTAATCATAGTTAACACTTGGTCCAAGAATCATAAAAGAAGGCTGTATACATGGAAAAAGCCTGGAGATACTGACAGGTTTCAGATAGATTATATAATGGTAAGACAGAGATTTGGGAACCAGGTTTTAAATTTTAAGACATTTCCAGGGGCAGATGTGGACTCTGACCACAATCTATTGGTTATGGCCTGTAGATTAAAACTGAAGAAACTGCAAAAAGGTGGGAATTTAAGGAGATGGGACCTGGATAAACTGAAAGAACCAGAGATTGTACAAAGTTTCAGAGAAAGCATAAGCGAACAATTGACAGGAATGGGGGAAAGAAACACAGTAGAAGAAAAATGGGTAGCTTTGAGGGATGAAGTAGTGAAGGCAGCAGAGGATCAAGTAGGTAAAAAGATGAGGGCTAGTAGAAATCCTTGGGTAACAGAAGAAATATTGAATTTAATTGATGAAATGAGAAAATATAAAAATGCAGTACATGAAGCTGGCAAAAAGGAATACAAACGTCTCAAAAATGAGATCGACAGGAAGTGCAAAATGGCTAAGCAGGGATGGCTAGAGGACAAATGCAACAATGTAGAGGCTTATCTCACTATGGGATAGATAGATACTGCCTACAGGAAAATTAGAGAGACCTTTGGAAATAAGAGAACCACTTGTGTGAACATCAAGAACTCAGATGGAAACCCAGTTCTAAGCAAAGAAGGGAAAGCAGAAAGGTGGAAGGAGTATATAGAGCGTCTATACAAGGGCGATGTACTCGAGGACAATATTATGGAAATGGAAGAAAATGTAGATCAAGACGAAATGGGAGATTAGATACTGCGTGTAGAGTTTGACAGAGCACTGAAAGACCTGAGTAGAAACAATGCCCCCAGAGTAGACAACATTCCATTGGAATTACTGACGACCTTGGGAGAGCCAGTCCTGACAAAACTCTACCATCTGGTGAGCAAGATGTATGAGACAGTTGTAATACCCTCAGACTTCAAGAAGAATATAATAATTCCAATCCCAAAGAAAGCAGGTGATGACAGATGTGAAAATTACCGAACTATCAGTTTAATAAGTCACAGCTGCAAAATACTAACGTAAATTCTTTACAGACGAATGGAAAAACTAGTAGAATCCGACCTCGGGGAAGATCAGTTTGGATTCTGTAGAAATGTTGGAACACGTGAGGCAATACTGACCCTACGAATTATCTTAGAAGCTAGATTAAGGAAGGGCAAACCTACGTTTCTAGCATTTGTAGACTTAGAGAAAGCTTTTGAAAATGTTAACTGGAATACTTTCTTTCAAATTCTGAAGGTGGCAGAGGTAAAATACAGGGAGTGAAAGGCTATTTATAATTTGTACAGAAACCAGATGGCAGTTGTAAGAGTCGAGGGACATGAAAGGGAAACAGTGGTTGGGAAGGGAGTGAGACAGGGTTGTAGCCTCTCCCTGATGTTATTTAATTTGTATATTGAGCAAGCAGTGAAGGAAACAAAAAAGTTCAGAGTAGGTATTAAAGTCCATGGAGAAGAAATAAAAACTCCGAGGTTCGCCGATGACATTGTAATTCTGTCGGAGACAGCAAAGGATTTGGAAGAGCAGTTTAACGGAATGGAAAGCGTCTTGAGAGGAGGATATAAGATGAACATCAACAAAAGCAAAATGAGGATAATGGAATGTAGTCGAATTAAGTCGGGTGATGTTGAGGGTATTAGATTAGGAAATGAGAAGTAGTAAAGGAGTTTTGCTATTTGGGGAGCAAAATAACTGATGATGGTCGAAGTAGAGAGGATATAAAATGTAGACTGGCAATGGCAAGGAAAGTGTTTCTGAAGAAGAGAAATTTGTTAACATCGAGTATAGATTTAAGTGTCAGGAAGACATTTCTGAAAGTATTTGTATGGAGTGTAGCCATGTATGGAAGTGAAACATGGATGATAAATAGTTTGGACAAGAAGAGAATAGAAGCTTTCAAAATGTGCTACAGAAGAATGCTGAAGATTAGATGGATAGATTACATAACTAATGAGGAAGTATTGAATAGGATTGGGGAGAAGAGAAGTTTGTGGCACAACTTGACCAGAAGAAGGGATCGGTTGGTAGGACATGTTCTAAGGCATCAAGGTATCACCAATTTAGTATTGGAGGGCAGCGTGGAGGGTAAAAATCAGAGGGAGACCAAGAGATGACTACACTACGCAGATTCAGAAGTATGTAGGTTGCAGTGGGTACTGGGAGATGATGAGGCTTGCACAGGATATAGTAGCATGGAGAGCTGCATCAAACCAGTCTCAGGACTAAAGACCACAACAACAGCGACATCTCTGAACAGTCACAGGGACTGTGTCTGTCATACAATATCCACAGTCAACATCTATCTTCAGGAGTTTCGAGAACCAGGATGATGCAAAAATTTTGATGCGTGTATTTATCATTGTATATCATTCTTCTCATGATAACCTACGCGATTCTTCATAACATATATACTGATTTAACTTCCTTGCATGCTGCCATTGTCAGCAGAATAATCATTCAAGGTAGGGCCTTCTTGTCACAGTGGTGGCTGTAGAAATTGTGACAGCATAACTAGCATCACATATATTTGAAAGTGCAATTGATTGGCTACCGGCTGATGCCACACACATGAATATCAGTGCCATCACCTTCTAACAACATACCTAATACAGTTTGATTATCATTATCTTTTAAGAAATTAATCCCATTACATCAATACACAGTGTGATGCACTTCCACATAAGCTTCTCCCTCCATAGTTACTCCAAACTTTACCACCACTAGAACATGAAAATGAAGCAAATAATCAATAGGGCATTACTTGATGAAGTCAATATATATTTACTTATATCAGGCTAATAATGTTAAATGCACAAATGTAGTCTGATGTTCACTATGCAGGTAGATCTGATTTTTCTAGGTAAGGTGAATTTTCATATTTAAAGTGAGTCAAAAAAAAACAAATTTCTCCTCACAGTAGCATCAAATTTCTCTTGGTGCTTTTTACATCCACTATTACATAGATATTATAATGACTCCTGCTTGTACTAATGGCATTTGACCAGTAAAAACAGATTTCCAAGTCCTCTGGCCACACTTATATGACACTCATGATTTTGCAAACTACGTCATAGTTACATACAGTTTATAGCCAATTATGATGTGCTGTTCCTATCTGTAACATGCATGAAGCATGAGAGTTGACAAGCAAAACAAATATTAATAGTAGTTTATATCAAAGTCACCTCATTACCAACAATGCTACCGAGAGGATAGATTGCTACTCACCATATAGAGGAGACACTGAGTCACAGACACACTGAGAAGACGGCTATACAATTAAGCTTTCAGCCAGAAGGCCTTCTGCTGAAGTAGGAAACACACACATATTCACTTAAGCACACGTAACACACATATGACTGGTGTAACTTTTCCACCAGAAGGAAGAGCTGGTGGCTCTGAAAGCTTGTGAAAGTTAAATCATTTGTTTGTTTGTGTGTGTGTGTGTGTGTGTGTGTGTGTGTGTGTGTGTGTGTGTGTGTGTGTTCTCCTGCCAGTGCTTGGTTAGTAGATTTTTTTATCTGTTCATTTACATTATCTAATACAGTCAGATAGATAAAAATCTACTCACTCAGTAGCAGCAGGAAAACACGTATTTTTCCATTCTGGATTTTCCATTGTTTGAGCTTATAAATGTAAGTTTGGCAGAGATATAGCCAGAATAACAGATTTCTCTTTTTTAGTTCTACAATGCTAGTTGTCTTACCCATTCTATCTACTTTGATCAAAGTAACATAGTAAGAGAAATAAACTACACACAGTTCCTTATCTGAAACTTGTGATCTTTTGAACCATAACAAGTTCTCTCCCCCTATGTGTCCAATCTATGGTAAACATCTACAGTTAATTAATATTAGGAATTGTAGGAAAACTATAAATAACTTTACATGGACTGGTAAAGTGTGCTTAATGCTTCAAGAGTAAATGAAAAGTTATGAAAAGTTTTGAAAAGTTTGATAATTTCATGTGTGTCTTACAGTATTACTTTACTAATCATTTCCTAAAAAGAGTAAAAGTCATGAACCAGAAAAGTAAAAGTACTTGTATCACAAAAGGCATTAAAATTTCATAATTACAGACAAGGTTCACCACCGCCACTGTAGTGCCTTAACAATTTTGGTGTAAGTTCTAGAAACACTTGGCCTTCAACCATCTCAAACACGTGATATAGGTATGAGTGCGGGAGTGTGGGAACATTTCTACTGATCCACCTATTTCTATGTGCAGGTTGGAAGTTTGTTATTTTATGAGTGCAAGAGGGGCAAGTCACTGATGACAAGTGTTTGCCACCGGTGCCACACAAGACATGAGGAGAACTCAGCAAATAATTATGTTGTATTCTTTGATGCGTTAGTGTCTATGGCGATTGTAAAAACAACTATTGAACAGTTGAAAGTAGTTCCCTAAGGACACATTCATGTATTGGACTTGCTTGAAAATAGACACTTTTAAATTATTTCATGTTTTGGTTATGATCAAAGCGAGACACATGTAAGCTATTTTGAAGTAGTGTAAATGATTATAATGTTTGGAGAACAAGTTAGCTTGCAGAAATTATTATCTGTGAAAGTGGAAAATATAAAGTGATGAAACTGAAAATTATTCTACTAGCACACAAATTATTTCAAGAATAGAGAAGTATTTTAATAAATTTCCTTAACCAACTATAGTCTTCGGAGAAGAACCTTGTGGAAGATTGGCATAGCTGATTACTCTGAGAAGAGGATCAGCTACCTACAATTTGCAAGTTAACTTAATTGAGGGACATGTGTGCCTTGCAACCCGATGCCACATTGTCTCTTGTCGTCACTTCACGCATTCCCTTTTATAGCGCATATTGCTTCTTCGGCCTTTCCTGACTACTTCTCCTACCTGGCTTTAGTCTTGTTATCTGGAGCGGTAACCATTCTCCACTCATTCTTTTAAGATGTTCATTCCAGTTTCTTCTTTTTTCTTGTATCGTACTGAGACTGTTAAATACAATCAGCTCTTATCCAATTTTTCAATTTCTAAGTCTGTCAGCCTGTGTGCATCCCTTTAGTGCTCATAGAAATCTCATCACCATTACCTGTTAATAAAAATTTTGTCCTTACATGATATTTCCCTTTGAAAGACAAGGATCTTGTGTTTTCTGAAATCATCAAATGGTACTTTTCACACACCTTATCTAATAACTATATTCCCCTTTGCAGCTCATCTTCATTATCTGCCAGCAGTGCGACATCATCTGCATATAGAGGACAATTCAAGCAGGAATCACTGCTGATCTACATTCCACCATTAAAATTCTCCTTCCATTTCCAAACTGTATGATATAAATAAATGTTAAAATGTGTGAGGGAAATGCTGCAACCTTGCCTTACTCCTTGTGGCTATAGTGTGCCATTCACATCTAAAATTACAGTTCTGTGTTTGTACAGACTTTAAAATGTTTACTATGTGTTGGGGATTTTCTCTTGCCCTCATAATTATCCATAGTTTTTTTCTCTCAACATGAATGACTTAATAAAACCAATGAAATGCTAAATTGGTTTCACTACTGTATTCCGTCTGTTTCTTCAGTATTTGTTTTACTATAAATGCTGCACCTTTCCTCCATATGACTCTCTGGAATCCCATTTGTTCTTCACCTAATAAAATATCAGCTACAACCTTTAACCTCTTGTTCACTATTATTGCATAAACATTTTATGTGGTGACATGTAAGATGATTCCTCTATAGTTCTTGAGCTGCTCTGGAGTTCTTTTTTAAACAGTGGTATTACCCCTGCTTGTGACCAAGCTATTGGTATAGGTCCCTTTCACCAGCACATATTAAGTAAGTATAGCAATCTCTTTTGTAGTAGGGTGCCTCCATATTTTAACAGTTCAGCATTCATACCATCCATTCCAGTGACTTCTTCTTCTTCTTCTTCTTCTTCTTCTTCTTCTTCTTCTTCTTCTTCCCCAAGTTCTTGTGCTGTTCTATCCATTTTGCTTGTTGAGTGTTATTTATTTTAACAACTTATTTAAGATTTTCATAGTTTTATAAGCTATCTTTTGCCTTCTGTGAATGTCATCTTCTATTATGCTTATAAATCTATGGTACTCCGGATATGGATTGTAATACACAGTTCCCAAGTTTTCTATAAATACATATATTCTACCATGAAGACTGATACACATGAACACTTCATGTAGTACAAGGCAGACTACATTAAAGTTAATGTTCGAAACATTATAATTTGTGTGGTTGACCTGTCAGGACCACACAGCTCTCCCCCTCCAATGGCTGTAGAATGCCTGCCTCCAGAAGTTTGTTAATTTGTTGCTGGGCCATGTGCAACTTAATGGAGTTGAGGCATCTAACCTTGTGTCTAATAGGAGGGCTGGTAGTGGTAATTGTGTGTCATTCTGTCAGTGACGGAAGAGACTGAGAACTGCACACAAGGCTGTGTAATGTTCAGACATGGAGTTTTGCGATGAGTTGGGCGCGATGAGGCGTAACGATTAGCTTGAGTGGGAAAAGGCAGCATGAAAGTCACATGCGTATTACATGAGTATGGCGACTGCTTGCTTGTAGAGGTCTTCTGCACACAGCATGGAATGGAGTGGGACACGCAGTGACTGACTGCTGTTAACATTGTCTTGGGTAGCCAGGCGAGAGAGGTGCTGGCATCACGCAAGGAACAGATGGCCACTGAGACACTTGGCTGGCACACAGGAGAGGGGGAATGGTTATCAACCAGTGGGTTGGCTGTCTGCATAGTCTGTGTGGTCATGCTGCACTAGCAACTGTTATTACAAACACTGTTTGAACATGAGACACTGCGCATAGTGGGCACTTGGGCAGTGCACAGGTCACTGAATGTGAATTGTCACACACAAAGAATGTTTTTGAACTGTTCAAAAGTGTGAAAGTTTGAAGTGTTCAAACTGATGCTTGGTGATGAAGTTTGATCTGGTGAAGGAAATGCGGATTGCAGTTTCAACAGCAAGGTGCAGGCCGCAGCGAGCTCATTGTAAGTGTGAACAATGCATTGTTCCACTCGTCATTCTCCCTACGGAGGTGCGATGCTGAGTCATAATCTGAAAGTAGGTTAGTTATGTAGGTCACAATCTTGCCCGCAAGGGCAGAACACTCGCAAACTAAATCCCATGTTGCGGTGGAAACAGAATGAGAAGTATGGGTGCCGGAGCACGGTATCTGAGTGTTGGCCTGAAGACTCGACTACGTTTGGGGAGAGCTTGTAATAGGACCAAAAATCCATACCGAGAATTGGTCCATCGATGTCGGCGATGTATAAGTTCCACGGGAAATGCAGAGAAGAGGATAGGTGCACCATCAATTTCACAGAACTGACAGTTTGTAACGTTGATGCATTGACAACTCATAGGAGAGACTTTGTCGGTGAAAAGTTGGTTGTAGCCAATGATCGAGGTGTGATAGACACATCAGTACCAGTGTCAATTAGGTAGACAAACTGTGATGAAATGTCTGTCACGTATAAATGACCGCTCAGCCGACGGGACGAGTGGACGGAGTGCAGTATTAGGGAACACCTGTGAAGTTCCCCGCAGGACTCAGTGTCACATAGTTCCTACAGTCGGCGTTTGGGTGTTGGCAAGATATCCTGTACTTCTTGGACTCAGCCCCAAAAATCATGTGGTAGCAACAGTACAGATGGGCCGGATGTGTCAGTGGCCACGACTGTGATAGTGGGGGAGGCTTGTCCTCATTGATCCAATATCGTTTTCTTGGCGAACTCTTATTTCGGTGGAAGTGGAGGCAAAAGTAGGAGAACACAAATTAAATCCGAGTGCTCGTAAAGTTGTGTGACCAAACATAGGAACTTGGAGTTGTCATCAGTCACCTGATGCAGTCCAAAGAGGTGCTCCACCAGTGCGAACCATGAAACTGGATTGTCCTTGTATAGAGGAGGTAGCTTGGGTAGGCGGCGTGGAGGTGTAGGTGGAGACAAAGGTGGCTTCAGCGTGTCTTGGAAGGGATGCAGTCATGCTGCACAAGAGTTCATGCTGGGATCTGGCATCACGGAAGCGGAAATGTTACTCGCACATGCATTCGGTACAATGGCTGGTTGTAATGTCTCTGAAGATGCCTGAAAACAACGCGGCAGGCACGGTCAGTACTGTGGGAGTGAACAGGCAAGCAGCATGTAATGAGGGCCTGTAAACTGGACCGTAAATTTTAGGAATAGCACTGACATTGTCCAACTCTGAAATGACATGGAAGGCCGGCGCGGCGGACACAGATGGTACTGTGGAAGGAGCGAGTGGTTGTATGGTCAGAATTGAGGTGCCCCATGTGTTAGGGGGGGGTGGGGGTAATGAGGGTGTGGCCTGGAGCTTAAAGTGGCAATAACGAGAGTTTTCTGCACACACTGGCCACACACCCTGCATGGTAGGACCATAAAACACTGGCAAAACCTGTTGGCGGTTGCACTGTTGTAGTACAACATTGTTGGGTGAAGAGGTTAAGTTGTGTGCACTCATACCCACATGGTTGTGAATCTGGGCCACCAATCCGGTGGTTTGTTGTGGCGAACTGGATGCATAAAAATGTCTGTTACTGATTTGTGAGGAAGGCGAGGCTGGCATAGCTTGGTAATAGTTGACTTCATGTAGGTTTTGCACAAATGGCGGTGTTGCACATGGCACTATTGTAACTGACGTCATGGTGCGTAGAGGATCAAAGCAGGTGTGTGAATTTCAGTCCCTTTGAACTTCGTATGAGTGGTCGATTGTCACACTATTTAGTAGATTGTCCACTTCACTTTTCACTTCTTGTTGTGCGTAATCCGGTGAAACAAAGCGCGAGTCCATTGTTTGAGGTAACTGTGTAACACCACCTTGTCGATCATAGATCATTGTACATTAGCTGTGAAATAACCAATGGTGGAAGGTTGTGTTGGCCAGGTCATAAGAGCTGGGCCTCCAAATCTTCATAAGGAATGTTCAATGATGTAGCCATGGCATCAGACATGAAACCTTTTGATTCTATATGACCAGCGCAGAATTCACGGAAGACATAGAACTTTTTGTCTGGGGTCACCAACATGGTATCCTGGATACAGATTGTAATAAACAGTTCCCAAGTTTTCTATATACACATATATATTTTACCATAGAGACTGACACACATGAACACTGCACGAGTACAAAGGCAGACTGCATTAAACATGGCAGCTCATCAGAGCAGTTGATGTTCCAAATATTGTAATTTGTGTGGTTGATGTGACCTATTGATGCCACAGACCTATCCAAAGATTCTTGATGAGCATGTTTCACTGCTATATTTGCTGCATTTGTCTCTTGTTTGTAAATTTGATGATTCTCTTTTGTTGGTTCATTGACATACTTAATATACGCGACTTGTTTTTCCTTATACCTTCGCATAATTCTAGTGTCCAAATTTCAGATTTTTAGCCCTTTCTTTCTTCTGTTTTTTTCTTTTTTCCTAATGCTCTTCAGCAGCTTTGTTAAATGCAGTTTCTATATTTTTCCATTGCTCCTTTGTCTCTTCCACTTCTTGCTTCTCTAGTTCTTGACAGTTTCTTCTTGTACAGATCTCTTATACTTTCTCAATTTAGTAAATGTGCTTTGTAGATTTCTTCCTTCATGTTTTCCTCTGACAACTTTTTGTTCTTTCTCCATTTCATGCGCATATCTATTTGAGGTATCATCAAGAAATGGTCAGAACCTATGTCATATCCCCATATACTTTTGGGGGTCTTACTTTGCCTTCTAATTTTTCCATTAATTATACTGTAGACAATAACAGATTTAAATCCCCAATATGACGATAGCTGACCAAGTATATTAATGGATATTTTTTTTTAAGAATATATTGGTTATCTTTAGATTATTAGGCGAAAAAATCTCAAAACAATCTTCCATTGTTATTTATGACATTTGTTCCCTTCATCTCCATGATCTTTAGGATTGGTTTATTCCCTAGCCCTGTATCTAAATCTCCTGTTAATGTTACTTAATGCTTATTGTTATACTTGTCCAAAACTGATTGCAGTTTGTCATAGAAATCTGTAGACACCGTCAGGTGTGTAATCTGCAATGACAGTTAAGTTTTGTCTTTTTTCTTTGAAGTTGAAACTGTATGTCTTTCTTTTATATAACTGTACCCTGTAACTCTCTTTTCCCATCTTTTATGTATGTAAATGGCAACCCCTTTGCTTGCTCTCATGTTTTTGTGCCCCACTACATATATTCTCCTACGTACATGTTTCCCTGTAGCTTTTTCTTCGTTTCTGTTAAGGCACCTTTGTCTGCCTTGGCCTTTTTTAAAAATGTATGCTAACTCCTCTTTGTTTTTCTTTGTTTGCTAAACCTCTGACATTCCATGTTGCTATCTTAATTGTATTAGCAATCCATTTATTCTTGACCTTTCTCTTTGCCAGGTTCATTATTGGTACATCTGATCTTGATCCAGAGCTGTTTTGGGTACTAGCAGCAATTAGGGAAATTCATGTCACCTCCTTATGAGGGCTGCACAAGATAGTCAGATAGTGGGGCTGCCAATTTGTGGCCTTCCAACCCACCTGATTTTCTTTTAAGGGTTTACTGCCCTAGGGGGGTTGGCATTCCTACACTTGAGAGTCCTCTTTATCCTTGACTCGTATCTGGAAATGACAAGGAAAGGCACATGGGGAGGACAGACTTAGGATAGGAGAAAGGTACCAATAGCCCATTGTGGGACACAATCTGGCTCCTCCACTTTGGCCTGTCCAGCTTGGATGAGCTAACACCATAAGAGCCCTCCAGATCCAGATCACTCAAAACGACTTGCACACATAGGTAGTGCTACATTAAGGTGGTGCCCCCAGAGGAAGTTACTGCACAAATCAGAAAAAGTTATATGAAACAATGTAGCATTTCTCTATTACTTCAAGGAATACAAATACTTCTTTAGGACAGTAATCACAGCTACAAAAAATGAATCTTTAGTTAGAAATTCTTATAACACATCCAATATCGTCCAATGAATTCTAAAGACATTTCTCAGAAATTGCTCAAGAGCTATTGCATGGTGCAAAGAATGCTGTAGGTACTCTTTCCAACACAACTTTTCCCCTAAACTCCCTTTTTTATCTCCAACAACAAGAGGAAAAATAGAAAATATTATAAGGAAAAAGAAAAAAGCTCAAGTCTGCTAGGCCTGACTGTATCATACTGTAAGACACAGACAATAGCTCAAACATAATGAACCAAAATTTATTCTTCTTCCACATACAAGCAAACAGTTGAAAACATAGGCACGAACTTAGAAACAATCCAGGTATTGATACAAGCAGCTGCTGACAATAAGAATGAACACAATATGAGGGCAAGTGTCTGCTGCACTGTACTTATAAAGAGGAGGGCTCCAGTTGATGGCATAGTAAATGCTGTACCATAAGCTCAAGTCATTAGAGGTGTCTTCTGGTGATGATCCAATGCAAATGCCATTAGCAGAATATTTGAAGTGCACGCCAGTGGCCTGATGTAATAGTGCATAACAAAGAATTATGTTAGGGAAAGGGCACTCCATCAATGCTGACATTGGGGCACCTTTTTGAAACACCTATGGCCTTTGTGGCAGAGACTGAGAGCGATGACAGCAGTGCTGAAAGGAGATTCTATGCTATAAGCAGTGAGTAGGGGTGGAACTGGTGTAGTGGTGGACACAAGCCACTCTCCCGCAAAGAACCACAAGAGAGGACAATGAAAATGGTGCTGGCAGCATCACGATGTTTGGTTCCACGAATGGGTGAAACTATGCTGACAGTGAAGGCACTAGGCACACAGTGGGGGGTGCTGGAGAGTCAATGTTGGACGACGCGAAGGTGCTGACCCAGCTGACAGTAAAATCACCAGTGGCAGCAAAGCATTGTGAGAAGGCACAGCAGTAGGTGCCAGGGGGGATGGAGGCTTGAACCTGGAGGAGAAGCAGGGGGCAGAAACATCCACAATAGGTGTGCCCCATAGCAGGGATATCCCACATGCTGAGGGGGACGTGGAGGCAGTGGCAGTTGCCCTGCAGCCGTCAATGCAGTCAGTCCATCTTTGGTGAAGGGCCGTGCTGACAGGTGATGGTGGGGCAACGTGAGCAGATGCAGGAGGGTGCATGGTTGGCGACCATGGAGTTCACAGATGGACTCCAGTCCCCATCAGTAAACCTGTATTAACTTAAGAAGCATCATCTGAGGTAGAGTCTGATGTACTTCTTCACTGGAGCCATGAATGTGTGGACGAGACATTCCACCTTGTCATTAGATTGGGGCTGAAAAGGAGTAGCAGCCACGTGGGGAATGCCTTGACACATGCAATGGTTGTGGAAGGCCTGAGACACAAACTGTGAACAAATATCCATCGCAAGCATACAAGGCAATATTTCAGTAGAAAATTTTTTGGACAGGGTCTGAATCGTAGCCTTGGATAATGTCAAAGGATAATGGGTAACATATGGAAATTTAGAGAAAGCATAGAAAACTACAATCAGGACGAATTTAGGAAAGGTCCTATGAAATCAGCATGGACATCTGTGAAGTGTGGATGTGTTCCCACACTATGGAAAGAGCATTACCCACAGTACATCCTCTTGCATAGACTACCAGAGTAGGTCGCAATGAGACGTACAATGTCACAATCAATTTGGGCCAATGCAAATGTTGATGGGCCAATAACTTGGTTCCTGAGAGACACTGACATCCCTGACATAGGAGCTTAAGCACATTCCACCGTAGAGTGGGCAAGATTACAACCCTTGTGACAGCCCTTCCTTAGCTAAGAGGACAACACTATCAAATACTGAAATCACTCAAGTATGAATTAAAAGACACCTTCAGTCACAATTTTTCATGTGTTATTCAGTACACGGTACATTTTGGACCATGTGGGTCCATCTTTGTGTGTAATTAGTCTGAATAAATGCTTTTTTTGTTCTCTTGAATGAGATGAAATGCATATTCCTGTCACAAAAGGTTTGATGTTAGGTTACGAAATTTATAAGTCAGATGCTGAAAATACGTGCAAAATAGTAAAAGAGATAAATACTGTAAACTTGCCAAATAACCCAGGAACAACATTTTTGACATTTTAGTAACAGCATAAGTTTCTTTCCTCCATTGTTTTGAAGCATATCATTTCATTCAAGAGGCACTTCACAGACGTTTTTGTAAATGGTGTGGTAAAAGATGAATTTTTCATACTGCTAAAGATAATAATTATTAAAAAAACCGGCACGTGCAGGGTAGGTAACAAACCGGCACGTGCAGGGTAGGTAACAAACCGGCACGTGCAGGGTAGGTAACAAACCGGCACGTGCAGGGTAGGTAACAAACCGGCACGTGCAGGGTAGGTAACAAACCGGCACGTGCAGGGTAGGTAACAAACCGGCACGTGCAGGGTAGGTAACAAACCGGCACGTGCAGGGTAGGTAACAAACCGGCACGTGCAGGGTAGGTAACAAACCGGCACGTGCAGGGTAGGTAACAAACCGGCACGTGCAGGGTAGGTAACAAACCGGCACGTGCAGGAAACAACTTTAGAACAGATCCTTAAAATTACTGAACAGCTGTAGCTTGTGAGATCTGTTTGTTCATTTAACATTGATTCTGGTTTTTTGATTTTGTGGAGGTGTAACTACAGTTCTGACATATTTAGGGTGTCACCATTAGCTTCATTGTGTAATACTACCAAATTGTTTTCTAGATTGTTGATGTTTCGTTTCCAACATATGTTGTGCAATGACTGATTTTTCAAAGTTTTGAGCCTGAAAGCATTCACATGGTGTTGGAAACAGGTTTTGAATTTTCTGCCTGTTTTCCCTACAAAATAGGCAGGAAAACTGGGGCATGATACTTTGTACACACCACTGTTGTTAAATGTTTGCATATCTAATTTTATGTTATGGATGAGTAAGTTTCCTAATTTATTATCAGTTGAGAATGAAACTGCTACATTTGTTTGAGAAGTTAAGCTATTTTTTTGTGATATGGGGCCTAAGTATGGGATACTGGTATATGGTAAGGTATCAAAGTTGAGTGACTGTAGGAAGATACAAGATGACAGACAAAATTTCCAGTTGGTGTGATGAATGGCAGCTAGTGCTAAATGTTGAAATATGTGAATGTGTAAGAAGATCAAACCTGTAATGTTCAGATACAGTATTACTGATGTCCTGCTTGAGACAGTAAACTCATTTAAATACCTGGGCATAATGTTGCGAAGCAAGGAGAGTTGAAATGAGCATGTGAGAACTGTGGTATGTGAAGCAAATGGTCGACTTCAGTTTACTGGGAGAAATGTCTGAAACAGTGGTTTACCTGTAAGGAGACTGCATGTAGAATGCTGGTGTGGCCTGTTCTTGAGTACTGCTTGAGTGTTTAGAATCCATACCAGGTTGAATTGAAGGAAGACATCGAAGCAGTTCAGAGGCAAGATACTAGATGCTAGATTTGTTACTGGTAGGCTTGAACAATACTTGAGTGTTACGGAGATGCTTTAGGAACTCAAAAGGGAATCCCTTGAGGGAAGACAATGTTCTTTCAAGAAACACTATTGAGAAAATATAGAAAACTGGCATTTGAAGGTGAGTGCCACACTATTCTCCTGTTGACAACATACATTATGTGTAAGGACCACCAAGGTAAGATACAAGAAATTAGGGATCATACGGGAGTATATTCACAGTTATTTTTCCCTTGCTCTATTTGCGAGTGGGACAGCAAAGGAAATGACAAGTAGTGGTACAGGGAACCCTCTGCCATGCACCCTATGGTGGCTTGCAGAGTATCTATGAAAACGTAGATAACTGGCAATGAGGACACACACTGACAAACAGTCCAGAAAAACAACAGCCACCTGTTATCTTCATTTGAGCCAATGGTCAACTGATAAATGCACAAGAAACAATAAACATGAGCTTCCACAGAAGAAAAAAGGTTGTTCCGCTCACGCCAGACATACATACAGGTGTAAACAATTTTTCACAGTATATTACACCAAATTTCTGGGATCGCCATCAGTCACACACAAATTGTACACAGACACGGTGTCAGAAAAGCTCAGTAAAGTGTGCTTTTTAATATGATCACTAAGAGATGCAACTAGTGTACACACTTCAAAGCTTGTGTACCACAATCTCCAACCGTTTTTAAATTTCAGAAGCAAATAGTGAGAATACTGTTAATAAGTATAAACACTGTAGACCGCTTTTCAAACAGTTCAGAATTCTGTCCTTAGCATGCATATAAACAGTTAATTTGACATGTTCCTGACATAGGCAGAGATACGTTCTGTAACATATATCAACACCTTCAACACATTACATGCAGTCTCCCATCCTTCAAAGACACCAATCACTTTCTCGAATGCCTGGAATCCTTACACTATCTGTTAGCCCTGGAAACCATCCTTGTAACCATTGATGTCACTTCCATATACACAAATATACCGCACGTCCAGGGCGTCGCTGCAATGGAGCACTTCCTTTCACGCCGATCACCTGCCACCCTACCTAAAACCTCTTTCCTCATCACCTTAGCCAGCTTCATCCTGACCCACAACTTCTTCACTTTTAAATGCCAGACATACCAACAATTACAGGGAACAGCCATGGGTACCAGGATGGCCCCCTCGTATGCCAACCTATTTATGGGTCGCTTACAGAAAGCCTTCTTGGTTACCCAAGCCTGCCAACCCAAAGTTTGGTACAGATTTATTGATATCTTCATGATCTGGACTCACAGTGAAGAAGAACTCCAGAATTTCCTCTCCAACCTCAACTCCTTTGGTTCCATCAGATTCACCTGGTCCTACTCCAAATCCCATGCCACTTCCCTTGACGTTGACCTCCATCTGTCCAATGGCCAGCTTCACACATCCGGCCACATCAAACCCACCAACAAGCAACAGTACCTCCATTATGACAGCTGCCACCCATTCCATATCAAATGGTCCCTTCCCTACAGCCTAGGCCTTCGTGGCAAACGAATCTGCTCCAGTCCTGAATCCCTGAACCATTACACCAACAACCTGAAAACAGCTTTCGCATCCAGCAACTACCCTCCCGACCTGGTACAGAAGCATATAACCAGAGCCACTTCCTCATCCCCTCAAACCCAGAACCTCTCACAGAAGAACCCCAAAAGCGCCCGACTTGTGACAGGATACTTCCCGGGACTGGATCAGACTCTGAATGTGGCTCTCCAGCAGGGATACAACTTCCTAAAATCCTGCCCCGAAATGAGATCCATCCTTCATGAAATTCTCCCCACTCCACCAAGAGTGTCTTTCTGCCGTCCACCTAACCTTCGTAACCTCTTAGTTCATCCCTATGAAATCCCCAAACCAACCTCCTACCCTTTGACTCCTACCCTTGTAACCGCCCCCATTGTAAAACCTGTCCCATGCACCCTCCCACCACCACCTACTCCAGTCCTGTAACCTGGAAGGTGTACACAATCAAAGGCAGAGCCACATGTGAAAGCACCCACGTGATTTACCAACTGACCTGCCTACACTGTGACGCTTTCTATGTGGGAATGACCAGTAACAAACTGTCCATTCGCATGAATGGACACAGGCAGACAGTGTTTGTTGGTAATGAGGATCACCCTGTGGCTAAACATGCCTTGGTCCACTGCCACCACATCTTGGCACAGTGTTACACCGTCCGGGTGATCTGGATGCTTCCCACTAACACCAACCTATCCGAACTCCGGAGATGGGAACTTGCCCTTCAATATATCCTCTCTTCTCGTTATCCACCAGGCCTCAACCTCCGCTAATTTCAAGTTGCCGCCACTCATACCTCACCTGTCATTCAACATCATATTTGCCTCTGCACATCCGCCTCGACTGCCATCTCTGCCCAAACTCTTTGCCTTTAAATATGTCTGCTTGTATATATGTGTGTGTGTGTTTTTTATTGTGCCTATCCACCGGCGCTTTCCCACTTGGTATATGTATACATATATATACATATATATACATAAAGAAACTTCCACATGGGAAAAATATATTAAAAACAAAGATTCCAAGACTTACCAAGCGGGAAAGCGCCGGCAGACAGGCACATGAACAAAACACACAAACACACACACAGAATTACTAGCTTTCGCAACCAATGGTTGCTTCTTCAGGAAGGAGAGGGAAAGATGAAAGGATGTGGGTTTTAAGGGAGAGGGTAAGGAGTCATTCCAATCCCGGGAGTGGAAAGACTTCCCTTAGGGGAAAAAAAAGGACAGGTGTACACACACACACAAAAAACACACACACACAAGCAGACATACATATACATATATATATATATATATATATATATATATATATATATATATATATATATATATTCACTCAAAGAATATTAACACTTGTCAATCAAGAAATATTTCAGTTTCACTTTGAATGAGTTCCCTTTGGGGCACCTTATAGAGCTCGGTAATCTGTTCTACCATATTTGACCACTAATGCATGGACTATAGTCCGTTTTTAATTTTGTTCTTTGTCTGTAGTAGTAGTCTTTATTTCTTGTATTATAGGCATGCATATCAGAGCACTTTGTTGCTTTGTTTTGATGTGTCACAAAAAGTATAATTAATTTGTAAAGATACAGTGAGTAGACTGTGAGGTATTTATGATGAATAAAGATTTCCCTGCATGAATCTCTATACCCTAAACCATGGATAATTCTAATTGCTTTTTTCTGTAGGGTTAATTTTCTGTTCATATTTTTTTTGTGGTTTTAGGGCGCACAACTACAATGGTCATTAGCTCCCTGACTAATTTAGGATTGTACCGCGAGGCACAAGGTTAAAACAGCAACTAAAAGGGACAACACTAAAAGACGTATTAACAGACATAGATTAAAAAACTACAGCATAATCAAATGTCCTTAGACAGGTATGTTAAGTTGATAAAACGAAGAACGCGAGCAGCAGCTCCTGGGTCATCCGCTAAAATGGCATCCAGAGTACATGGCGGGCCAAGATCAAGACGCAGCGTAGTAAAATCCGGACAGGACATTAAAATGCGGCGGACCGTCAGCAATTGCCCACATGGACAGAACGGCACCGGCGCTGCCATCAGCAGATGGCGATGGCTGAACTGGCAGTGTCCAATTCGTAGCCGGGCCAAACGACCTCCCGCTGAGAAGGACGTGAGGAGGACGTCCAAGCTACGGGAAGAGGTTTCAAGGCCCGAAACTTGTTGTCCCTAAGTACAGCCCAATCGGCATGCCACAGCGATAAAATGTGCCGACAAATGACCGTGCTACAATCTGATGAAGGGACACAACAAGAAGCCGTCCGAGGCTGGAGGACCGCAGCCTTCTCCGCGGCATCTGCGGCTTCGTTCCCAGGGATACCGACATGGCCAGGAACCCACATAAAGCTAACTGGAGACCCCTCGTTCACCAGCTGCTGAAGAGAGCGTTGGATCCAGTGCAGCCCAATCAGCATGCCACAGCGATAAAATGTGCCGACAAATGACCGTGCTACAATCTGATGAAGGGACACAACAAGAAGCCGTCCGAGGCTGGAGGACCGCAGCCTTCTCCGCGGCATCTGCGGCTTCGTTCCCAGGGATACCGACATGGCCAGGAACCCACATAAAGCTAACTGGAGACCCCTCGTTCACCAGCTGCTGAAGAGAGCGTTGGATCCGGTGCACGAAAGGGTGAACTGGATACGGATCACTGAGGCTCTGGATGGCGCTCAGAGAATCGGAGCAGATGACATAAGCAGAATGTCGGTGGCGGCAGACGTAAAGAACAGCATGGTAGAGGGCAAAGAGCTCAGCTGTGAAGACCGAACAATGGCCATGTAGCCGGTATTTGAAACTTTGTGCACCGACAATGAAAGAACACCCGACCCTGTCATTGGTCTTAGAGCCATCTGTATAAATGAAAGTCATATTAATGAACTTCAAACGAAGTTCGACAAAATGGGAGTGGTATACTGAACCGGGGGTAACCTCCTTTGGGAGCGAGCGGAGGTCAAGGTGAATGCGAACCTGAGCCTGGAGTCAAGGTGGCGTGTGGCTCTCGCCCACTCTAATGGTTGCAGGGAGTGAAAAATCTAGGTGTTGAAGGAGGCGAAGAAAGCAAACTCCAGGGGGTAGCAGGGCAGAGACATACAACCCGTATTGACGGTCGAAAGAGTCTTCAAAAAAGGAACGATACGATGGGAGGTCGGGCATTGACAGAAGCCGACAGGCGTAACGACAAAGCAGCATATCGCGCCGGTAGGTGAGTGGCAATTCACCTGCTTCAGCATGAAGACTCGACGGGACTAGTATAAAACGCTCCGAACGCAAGCCGTAAACCCCGATGTTGTATGGAGTTGGGCCGGCGTAAGAAGGATGGCCGTGCAGAGGAGTATACAAAGCACCCATAATCCAGCTTGGAGCGGACGATCGACCGATATAGGCGAAGTAGGACGGTTCGATCCGCTCCCCACGACGTGCCACTGAGAACACGGAGGACATTTAGAGAACGGGTACAATGGGCAGCCAAATATGAAACATGTGGAGACCAACTAAGTTTCCTGTCAAATGTAAGACCTAAAAATTTTGTTGTCTCCACGAATGGGAGAGCAACGGGGCCGAGTCGTAAGGATGGTGGGAGAAACTCTTTGTAGCGCCAGAAGTTAATACAGACCGTTTTCTCGGCAGAAAAACGGAAGCCATTGGCGACAGTCCAGGAGTAAAGACGGTGAAAAGAACGCTGAAGACAGCGCTCCAGGAAACATGTACGCTGCGCGCTCCAATAGATGGTAGAATCGTCCACGAAAAGGGAGCCTGATACATCATCTGGGAGGCAATCCATTATTGGATTGATCGCTATGGCGAAGAGAGCGACGCTCAAAACGGAGCCCTGTGGCACCCCATTTTCCTGGCGAAAGGTGTCTGACAGGACAGAACCCACACATACCCTGAACTGTCGATCCATTAAAAAGGAACGAATAAAAAGAGGGAGGCGACCGCGAAAGCCCCATGTATGCATGGTGCCGAGAATGCCCGCCCTCCAACAGGTGTCGTAAGCCTTCTCCAAATCAAAGAACACAGCCGCGGTCGGGCGCTTCCGCAAGAAGTTATTCATAATGAAGGTCGACAGGGTAACCAGATGCTCAACAGCAGAGCGGCGCCTATCCACATTGTACATTGGTAAGTAGGCGTCGAGATTCGAGCAGCCAAACCAACCGAGAGTTAACCATTCGCTCCATCACCTTACAGACACAGCTGGTAAGCGAGATGGGTCGATAACTGGAAGGCAAGTGCTTGTCCTTCCCCGGCTTAGGAACCGGTACAACAATAGACTCGCACCAGCATGTGGGAACATGTCCCTCAATCCAGATGCGATTTTAAGTACAAAGAAGGAAACCTTTACCCGCAGGAGAAAGGTTCTTCAGCATCTGAATATGAATATGAATAGAATCAGGCCCCGGAGCAGAGGACCGTGACCGGGCAAGTGCATTTTCGAGTTCCCGCATGGTGAATGGGGCATTGTAGTTTCCACAATTCGAGGAGTGGAAATTAGGTGGCCGAGCCTCCTCTGCCTGTTTTCGGGGGAGGAAGGCAGGGGGGTAATGAG
Source organism: Schistocerca gregaria (assembly GCF_023897955.1). Classification (NCBI taxonomy): domain Eukaryota; kingdom Metazoa; phylum Arthropoda; class Insecta; order Orthoptera; family Acrididae; genus Schistocerca; species Schistocerca gregaria. The sequence continues at coordinate 225,636,964 of NC_064922.1, forward strand.
TGGAGCTCGAAACCTCTGAGAAAAAGCGGCTGAAGGCATTGGAGACATCCTCAGAGGCCACAAGGACGTCATTCGCCACCGTCAAGCCAGAAACTGGTGAGTGGACCTTAGTGCCAGATGGCCGGCGTAGGCTACCCCAGACAACAGAAGGAGTAAAACTGTTGAAGGTGCTTGTGAAAGCAGCCCAGCTGGCTTTCTTGCTTTCTTTAAAAATACGACGACACTTCACACGTAATTGTTTATAATTGATACAATTCGCCACTGTAGGGTGGCGTTTAAAGGTGCGTAAAGCACGTCGACGAGCACGTAAGGAGTCTCTACATGCTGCGGTCCACCAGGGGACCGGTACGCGGCGTGGAGAAGTAGTGTGAGGGATGGAATATTCAGCAGCAGTGAGAATGACTTCCATGAGGTGGGCGGCCTGACTATCGCAGCTTGTGAAAGTTTGATCCTGAAAGGTCGCCCTGGAAGTGAAGAGCCCCCAGTCTGCTTTGGAGATGTTCCAACTAGTTGAGCACGGAGAGAGGGTATGATGCAGGAGATGGATAACACACGGGAAGTGGTCGCTCGAATATGTACCAGAAAGCGCATACCACTCAAACCGGCGTGCAAATTGGGTAGTACATACAGAGAGGTCTAAATGGGAATAGGTGTGAGAGGTGTCTGAAAGGAAAGTAGGGGAGGCAGTATTGAGGCAGACAAGATTGAGCTGGTTGAAAACGTCTGCTAACAGGGAGCCCCTCGGACAGGATGCTGGAAAGCCCCAAAGAGGATGGTGAGCATTGAAGTCTCCAGTTAACAAAAATGGTGCAGGGAGCTGAGCAATAATTTGCAGCATGTCTGCCCTGGTAACGGCAGACGACGATGTAGTGTAAATGGTACAGATGGGAAATGTAAAATTGGGGAGAGTAATGCGGACGGCAACTGCCTGCAGGCCGGTGTGCAATGTGATGAGATCATAGTAGATATCATCCCGGACCAGCAACATAACCCCTCCATGAGCCGGAATACCTGCCACAGGGGGTAAGTCAAAACGCTCAGAGGTGTAGTGTGCCAAGGCAATTTGATCACATGGGCGTAGCTTCGTTTCCTGGAGGGCTACGACGAGCGGACGGTGCGAGCGGAGCAGCAATTTCAAGTCCTCTTGGTTGGAACGAATGCTGCGAATATTCCAGTTAATAAATGCCATCGTGAGAAGAAGATGCAAGAAGGGGTCATCTAGAAGGCCGCTGAGGGCCCGGCTTCGAGCGAGCACTGCCGCCACTAGCAGGAGGCGGACAGTCATCGTCCATTTGTTCTATAGGTTCATCGGCCATTTTGTGAAGATGGCCGGGAGAGGAAGCTTCCTCCACTGGTGAACGGCCAGATGTTCGGCTACCAGCGGTGCAGCCAGGCGAAACAGATGACGGCCTGGGGCGGCAACCGCTGGGGGGGGGGGGGGGGGGGCGCAGGAGAAATGCGCCGTGGCGGGGAAGGAGAACTGTGCTTCCTATGAGCCTTCTTGGAAGGCCGTTTTGTGGAAGGATTGGTCGATGGCTGAGGGTTCGAGGTACATAGAAGGTCTGCACGAGACGGTTCTTTCTTGAAGGCCCGTGCTTCTGACTTCTGGGTCTTCGTCCTGGCAGAAGCTGATAAAAGTGCTTGTGTCGGAGGGGCGACGGGAGGAAGAGGAGACGTCGACCGGGCGATCTTAACACTGGCCGAACGGACGACCGTAGTGCTGAAGGTCAGATCACATGTCTGCATCGCCACCTCCCTGGTAGTCCGAGGAGAGGCGAGGACAGTACTGTACTTCCCCGCTGGGAGCAACGTGGGCTTCCTGCTAGCAAATAGGTTGCGAGCAGCCGAGGTGGAGACTTTCTCTTTGACCCGAATTTCTTGGATACGGCGTTCTTCCTTGTAGACGGGACAGTCGCGGGAGGACGCTGCATGGTCACTGCGACAGTTCACACAATGAGACGGAGGTGGACAGTTACCCTCATGGGCATCCCTGCCACAAGTTACACATGTAGCCGCATTGGAACAAGAATGGCGAGTGTGATTGAAACGCTGACACTGGTAGCAGCGCGTAGGTGTCGGGACATAGGGGCAAACAGAAATAACCTCGTAGCTCGACTTTATGCGTGACGGCAGCTGAACACTGTCAAAGGTCAAGAAAAGTGTCTGCGTCGGTACAAGGTCATTGTTGACTTTTTCATGACCCTATGGACAGCCGTCACGCCCTGCTCAGCGAGGAAAGACTGAATCTCCTCGTCAGTCAATCCGTCGAGTGATCTAGTATATACCACACCACAAGACGAATTCAAAGTGCGGCGAGCCTCCACCCGGACAGGAAACGTGTACAGGAGTGTGGCCCAAAGCAGTTTTTGTTCCGGAAAGCCACTCCCAGTTTCTAGTAACAAGGTACCATTACGCAACCTGGTACAAGACTTGATAGATCCGGCTATGGCATCTACGCCCTTCTGGATAACGAAAGGGTTGACAGAGGGAAGATCCCGTCCACAGATCGAGAAACTACGAGGAACTACGAGGAACTGTGGGGCAGGCGGTAGTACTTTTGTCACTGGTGGCTGGTCAAGTTTCCGTTTGTGGGCAGAAGTCGAGAGAGAAGAAGAAGAAGAGAAATCCATTGCGGAGAAATCCCCCCCATGATTGCCAGGGTCTCCGATGGCGTGCTCCTTCCTTGTGGGGACCCTCTCAGAGGGCACTCCCGCCTTAGGTAATTGGTCACACCTCAGGTCACACCTCAGGTCACACCTCAGGTCACACCTCAGGTCACACCTCAGGTCACACCTCAGGTCACACCTCCCGAAAAACGGACGGAGGGACCAATCGGCATGGTCGGAAGGTGTCAGCTCAGGCAATCACCCCTCCCTGGGCCTGGCCTTTACCAGGGGGTACGTGCGTGCCTTACTTTTCTACCCAGGGCAGGGAATTACGCGTTACCCTGTCACCGGCTACGCGTGCAAACGTGTGGGTCAGCCTTCAGGCACGCACAGGGAGGAAGGAAGAAGAGGAAAATGAAAGGAGAGAGGGAAAGAAAGGACATACTGTCACACATGCCGAAGCAGAGACCAGAGAAGGTGGAGGACGCAAGGAGGAGGAGGAAGGAGAAGGCAAGGAGGAGAGTAAGTAAGACAGTGTGATGGAGAAGAACAAAGAAAGGAACCAACCAAAGGAAGGAAGAAACCAGAAGTGAAAAACCAAAATGAACGCAAATATTGGTCGTGAAACCGTCCGTCTCCGGACGCAGGCGCTAACTACCCCCTTGAGGGGGAGGGACTCCTTTTAGTCGCCTCTTACAACAGGCAGGAATACCTCGGGCCTATTCTAACCACCGTACCCGCATGGGGGGGGGAGGGGGGCGCCTGTGCTGTGACAGTGCTATGCAAAACAACAAGGGCTGTAAGCCCCCTTCACAAAAAAGCACAACCACACCATAACACCACCGCCTCTGAATTTTACTGTTGACACTACACACACTGGCAAATGATGTTCACCAGACATTCACCATACCCACACCCTGTCATTGGATTGCCACAATGTATACCACGATTTGCCACTCCACATAAAATTTTGCCACTGTTCAATCATCCAATGTTAATCTCCTTACACCAAGGAAGGCGGCATTTGCAATTTATCAGCATGACGTGTAGCTTGTGGAGCAGCCACTCAACCATGAAATCAAAGGTTTATCACCTCCCACCTAAATGTTATAGTACTTGCAGTGGATCCTGATGCAGTTTGGAATTCTTGTGTGATGGTCTGGATAGATGTCTGCGTATTACAACATGATGACCCTCTTCAACTGTCAGCAGTGTCAGTCAACAGACAAGGTTGACCTGTATGCTTTTGTGCTATTACAATGATTTTTACATTAATAAATAATAGCACTATAATAAATAACAGCACTATTAGGATAACACATTGTACCCAGCTCAAATTTCCAGTTTGTCCTGCATGAATTCATCCACTGAGTAATAACACTTCAGTGTCAGTACCTCATATAGTTTTCTTTTAAGTGAACCTAAATTAATCTGCATCAACTTCTTCCCTTTTAATTTATTACAAATTTTCATTACAATGTATTGAGGTTCCTGAGCATACAGTCTGAGGTGGGGGGTGGAGAGCATAAAATTTTCTTTTTTTGGTATCAAGTGAATGGACAAAATGGTTTCTCCTCAAATAATTGATGTATGGTGTACAAAAGTAAGGATAGCAGAGTTAATATTTTAAGTTTTCTAAATAATTGTCGACATGATTCTTTTTGATTTGCAGTGCACATATGTCATGATTTTTTTTCTGTATTTTAGTATACACACTGTCAAGCTAACCCAAAAAAACAATACCATACCTAATAATCGATTCAAAGTAGCTTGTATATGCTACTTTTCATGTGTCCATGTCAGTTGCAGTTGACAATATTTGCATTGCAAATGCAAGGCTGCTCAGTTAGTTTGCAAGGTATTCAATGTGTGCCTGCCACCTCAAATTTTTATCTACATTTAAACCTAAGAATTTGACTGAGTCAACTTCTTCTATACCTTGGTGGTTGTTGTACAACCTTAATCTGCTCACATTTTGACTGTTTGGTTCTGAACTGCATCATGTGAGTCTTAGATATGTTCAGATTTAACCCATTTAGCTGAAACCAAGTTTCTAAGGTACTGAGGGTACTGATCACAGGTTTGGGAATTTTTTCAGAGTCCTGATCTTCAACTAAGACAGAAGAATCATCTGCAAACAGTACTGATGGGGTGCAGGTATTTAATGGTAAGTGATTAACATAAAAGAGAAATAGGACTGGGCCTAATATGGATCCTTGTGGAACAGCCTGAGATTTTTTTTTCCAGTCAGAAAAATAATGTGTGCCATTTGAAGAAATGCTAACTCTTTGCTTTCTGTTGGATAAGTTGGAGTTAAGCCATTGTAGGGCACTGCTGCTAATGTCATACTTTTCTAGTTTGTACACAACCAATACATGGTTTATGGAATCAAATGCCTTTGTGAGGTCACAGAAAATTCCTGCCACCTTATTTCTCTTGTTTAACAATGTGCTTATTTTTCTCAATGAAACAGTTTACTGCATCGATGGTGTTTTTACCCTGCTGCAAACCAAATTGATTGTTTAGAATAACAGAATATTTTGCAATGAAGTTTTGGATTTGTGCAATGGCAAGTTTATCAAATATTTTAGATATGACTCGGAGAATAGAGATAGGACAATAATTTCCCATGATCTCTCAAACAAAAGTTGTTGAAAGAGTGAATATTCTCCGGACGTTCTTTTGTTACAAAGATTTTGAAAGCCTATTTTGCTACCTTCTGTGGCAATGTACTAAATTATTATTACTAATGAAGGGAAAAAACCCGTCATAAATTGATGTTGCAAGAAATAGTAAACAGTTATTGTAAAATTGGCCTCACTGCACATTAACATTGTATAGAGGTGTATAGTGTTAGACAGTTTCATATGATTAATCAGTTACTGTCTCAGTGGAGATGCCAGCTCTACATTATTAATACAAATAATTAAAAGGAAAACAAGTTTTTAAAAAAAGGGGTACAAACAACAAATTCTGTGTCTTCAGCAATGCTGGGTGAAGTCTCTTTCAGTACTGCACACACATGCATGGCAAGTAGTTGGCAGCATGGCAATGGGACTGTAACAGTTGCATCCTCACTGAATATTTTTAACTCATTTGTGTCCATTTCACGTGGAGTGAAACTGCAAAGTCGTGTGTGCTGCACTGTGGATTCCTCCACAAATATTTGTTCATTTCTTAAAATGCTGTGCATGCTTGTGCTAATTTTGATGCTGTGACAGAAAGTATCCAATTTTATGGCTCAGGACCCATTGTTTACCCATCATAACAGGCTTATTCAGCGGAGATAAATCCGTTGATCAGCACCCGCCGATAAGGCAAGTTCCTTATAAAATCACTTCTCCTTTTATTCAGAGTTGAATGTAGTTTAGTAAAAATATTTGTAGATTTGCAGAAGTGTACTAAGCTTCAACACAATTCACTTTTTGAAGAGAAAAAAAAAGTGACTTGCCAAATTGTTGGCAAACTCCAATACTTTTATTGCAAAAGGCATATTCATTTACTCTTTAAACAGACTTATTTACATACTCACAATTTTAATACATTCATATATTACATACTATTGCTGACATTCCACTCCCACTTACTTCATGGACAGTCAAAAAGTTTAGTTTGTAAATAATAGGTTCATTTACATTCACATTGTAGAATAAATATGCATAGCCTCAGTTACAAAATGGTTCAAATGGCTCTGAGCACTATGCGACTTAACTTCTCAGGTCATCAGTCCCTAGAACTCAGAACTAATTAAACCTATCTAACCTAAGGACATCACACACATCCATGCCCGAGGCGGGATGGACGTCACACACATCCATGCCCGAGGCGGGATGGACGTCACACACATCCATGCCCGAGGCGGGATGGACGTCACACACATCCATGCCCGAGGCGGGATGGACATCACACACATCCATGCCCGAGGCGGGATGGACATCACACACATCCATGCCCGAGGCGGGATGGACATCACACACATCCATGCCCGAGGCGGGATGGACATCACACACATCCATGCCCGAGGCGGGATGGACATCACACACATCCATGCCCGAGGCGGGATGGACATCACACACATCCATGCCCGAGGCGGGATGGACATCACACACATCCATGCCCGAGGCGGGATGGACATCACACACATCCATGCCCGAGGCGGGATGGACATCACACACATCCATGCCCGAGGCGGGATGGACATCACACACATCCATGCCCGAGGCGGGATGGACATCACACACATCCATGCCCGAGGCGGGATGGACATCACACACATCCATGCCCGAGGCGGGATGGACATCACACACATCCATGCCCGAGGCGGGATGGACATCACACACATCCATGCCCGAGGCGGGATGGACATCACACACATCCATGCCCGAGGCGGGATGGACATCACACACATCCATGCCCGAGGCGGGATGGACATCACACACATCCATGCCCGAGGCGGGATGGACATCACACACATCCATGCCCGAGGCGGGATGGACATCACACACATCCATGCCCGAGGCGGGATGGACATCACACACATCCATGCCCGAGGCGGGATGGACATCACACACATCCATGCCCGAGGCAGGATGGACATCACACACATCCATGCCCGAGGCAGGATGGACATCACACACATCCATGCCCGAGGCAGGATGGACATCACACACATCCATGCCCGAGGCAGGATGGACATCACACACATCCATGCCCGAGGCAGGATGGACATCACACACATCCATGCCCGAGGCAGGATGGACATCACACACATCCATGCCCGAGGCAGGATGGACATCACACACATCCATGCCCGAGGCAGGATGGACATCACACACATCCATGCCCGAGGCAGGATGGACATCACACACATCCATGCCCGAGGCAGGATGGACATCACACACATCCATGCCCGAGGCAGGATGGACATCACACACATCCATGCCCGAGGCAGGATGGACATCACACACATCCATGCCCGAGGCAGGATGGACATCACACACATCCATGCCCGAGGCAGGATGGACATCACACACATCCATGCCCGAGGCAGGATGGACATCACACACATCCATGCCCGAGGCAGGATGGACATCACACACATCCATGCCCGAGGCAGGATGGACATCACACACATCCATGCCCGAGGCAGGATGGACATCACACACATCCATGCCCGAGGCAGGATGGACATCACACACATCCATGCCCGAGGCAGGATGGACATCACACACATCCATGCCCGAGGCAGGATGGACATCACACACATCCATGCCCGAGGCAGGATGGACATCACACACATCCATGCCCGAGGCAGGATGGACATCACACACATCCATGCCCGAGGCAGGATGGACATCACACACATCCATGCCCGAGGCAGGATGGACATCACACACATCCATGCCCGAGGCAGGATGGACATCACACACATCCATGCCCGAGGCAGGATGGACATCACACACATCCATGCCCAAGGCAGGATGGACATCACACACATCCATGCCCAAGGCAGGATGGACATCACACACATCCATGCCCAAGGCAGGATGGACATCACACACATCCATGCCCGAGGCAGGATTCGAAACTGCGACCGTAGCAGTCGCGCGGTTCCGGACTGATCGCCTAGAATCACTAGACCACCGCGGCCAGCCCTCAGTTATATCAATAATCCTTATATACCTATGTGTGTGTGGGTGTAACAAATCTTTATATAAGGAACATTATACACAACTCTTCACATTATTCGTGGGAGCTATTTTTTATTATGGAGGAGGTGGTAAAGCATCAGCATCTACTTCAAATACACTATGCACTACTTGTCTAACTACGCTTAGCATCACCTCTAGGAATGAAGGAAGGAATCTGACTAAAAGCCAATCGCATTTCTAAGGAAAGAACATTTAACATTTATATCATGTTACCAGAAGACTCAGTCAGCACTGTCCATAGTAGATTCTTGCTATGTTCCTACTACATGAAATACACATTTGTTTACTTCAGACGATGAGTAACTTAAGTATTCATTACATGTGTTTAATTACCATAAATTTTGCTGTATACATATTGTAAAGAGAAAAATGGGTGTTGGGAGATTCTGAAGCAGTGACTAGCTTGTGTGTAGGTTGACCACTTACTTGTTCAGTAGCATCAAAACTACAGGGTGGTTATAATTAAACTTGCAAAACACTATAGAAGTAACACCACTGGTCAGAATGATGTCAAATTGTAACGGAATATTATTGGAGAAGGGGAAAAATGTATATCAGTAGGAAAAAAAATAGTGTGAAAATTGATCAATAGATGGAGTTGTACGTGTCAGAACACACAAATGAGAAACCTGTCATGTGCCCAACCCATTGAAGTTGGTATAAACACACTGGGTATATCGCTTTTCCTCCTCTCACATCTGCGACATTCGCCTTGACTCAATGCAGAATCACGCTCTGTTTGTAAAGCTGTATTACAAGAATGATGAATGTGCACACATCGCTCTGCAGAAGTTCTGGACACTGAAGGGTTTGAAAAAAAAAGATGTTGGTCCAATGACTGCTGTGGATCTGGAGAAAATGATCAGAAATTCGAAAAGATGGTTTCTTTTGGTGTGCAACCTGGTAGAGGGAGGAAATGAATTGATTCAACACCAGTGGAAGTACTGGCCACAGCAATGCTGGAGGAGATGAGTGGTGGTGTAAACTTTTACTGCACTGAGAATTGCCTGAATATTGGACATACCCAAGTGCACAGTGCGTAAAAGCCTACAAAACATCCTTCTTTGCTATCCATTCAAAATTACCCATGTGCACGAGTTGCTTCCTGTTGACCTGCCAGGAAGAGAGACCTCTGCTTTAGAATTTCTTGCTTGTATGGAAGTGGACAATGATTGGCCACAGAAGAGTTGTGGACAGACAATGCCCACTTCCATCTGTCAATACAGAGAATCGTCAAATACGGGCAATGGAAAATCCACACACATATTAACAAGTAGCACTTTATCCTGAGAAGATCACTGTGTAGTGTGGGTTTATGGCATCATATATCATAGGGCCATATTTTTTCAGACAGGTTCTTCCAGTCATGTTACCTGTACCGTCACTGGTAAGCACTATGAGTGTCTTGTGCAGCCACATTTCATCTCTCCAACAGCGTGGATGGTGCACCTCTTCACATTGCAAATCCAGTTAACAGCTGCTGATGTGCCATTTTGGAAATGCTAGAATTATCAGCCACCATTTCCCTACAGCCTGGCTGACCTTATCCCCTGATATTTATCTGTATGACTTCTGGCTGTGGGGCTATCTGAAAGATGATGTTTTCAGTGTTCCAATTGCAAACTTAGATACACTGAAGGCACACATTGTGCAACACATTCTGAACGTGACCCTGGACACATTAAATCAGTTGTGGAACATGCTGTTTCTCAATTTCAACTTGTTCAAAATGCTGTCCACTGTTTACTGCAATGTTTTGCACCAGTCACATGGAAATTAATGATCTGATTTGATTTTGATTTATGCTTTTATGGGGTTTTGGCCTCAGAACAATTAAACTGATGCTTTTATATGCAGTTTTTGGCCTCAGGACAGTTAAAAATCAGTTTTTCCCATCCAACGTGAGATGACTGCCTTGGTGGATGGGCTTAGGTAACTAACAGTATCACACCAGTACACCCATGCACACCGAGTAGTACAGCTTGTTTAATATCAAATTTACACCTTAGGCATTGTTGTATGATTGATTTGCCATTTGTAGTCTACCGCTGTTAAATTATGATGCTTGCAGCACCCTCTATTGCTACATTTTGTAACTTTTCCCCCCTTCTACAACAATATTCCATTGCAATTTGATGTCATTCTAACCAGTGGTGCTATTTCTACAGCAGTTTGAAAGTTTAATTACAATCACCCTGTATATCATTACGATGTCACTTATGGGACTGCTACTGCATTTACTTTGAATCAGTCAGTCATACAACATATAATATTTCTTGCAACTAAATTTTATTTGCTTGAGGTGCAGCCCATTAAACATGTATGGTACCATGCCACTCTCTTAGTTTATCAATTCTTCATTCATACCCTGTCGATTCACCAGTCATCAAAAAGAAGAAACTCAGAACTACCTTAGAACTACATGTTTAATAGCTCAGTGGTCACTGATTCAATCATTCTTTTACATCAGTATGCAGCCATTTTATTTGCTTGTTCTTCTCAGTAGATCACCAGCTTCACTTACCTTTGCCCTATAAAGAAAAGTATCTACAAAATTCTATAAAGCATGAGATACTTTTGCTCCTATCTCTGCGTCCTGTCATTACTCATCCTTAATTGGATGTTACATGTCCTGTAGTTTACTTTCTGTAGACACCTGTACACATCTGAATACAGTAGGTTAACATCATTTTATGTAGATATTACTTTTAGTCTTGTACATTTCCTTAGTTCAACATTGCATATGTATATTATATGTAGTCCACCTCAAGTTTATAACTATAATATAGTTACTCCTTTCTACCTATATGTATACAATTCTTATAAGTATGTGTGTGGGTGAGTTGTGTTTAGCTGCATTAGCTGGGTGTCAGCTGTCTAAAATTAAACCTCCTGTGGGCATGATTACATGTACATGTATGCAAGTTGTGACTGACAATACCAGCATGTGGGCTGCTCAACCCGAGAAGTCTTAAAATTGCCAGCTCCTCTAACACCTGTGGTAGCAACATCTGTTGGTTTTAGCATCGCCTTGCGACAACAGCGTGCCAATCTGTATGCGTAACATTTCCATCTTTGCTGCAAGAAACTCATGATCAGCATGCATGACTGCCACTATGGCTAACATCCTGCTGCACTGTGATATGACTGTGCTAATCTGTATTCAGTCTGCAAGTTCCACCATGTTGTCCAGTGACATGTTTACCTGAGATGCCACTATTGCCTCTACCTGTGGTGGTAATCTACTGTTCCACAGAGCGTGCAATACAGTGAGGTGACAAAAATCATGGGATAGCAATATGCACCCATACAGATGGTGATAGTATGGTTTACACAAGGTTAAAATGGAAGTTCATTGGCAGAGCTGTCATTTGTACTCAGGCGATTCATGTGAAAAGATTTTCAACATGATTATACCCACACAATGGGAATTAAAAACTGATTGTGGAATGATAGCTGGAGCCAGATTCATGTGACATTACATTTCAAAAATCGTCAGGGAACTCAATATTATGAGATCCACACTGTCAGGAGTGTCCCGAGAAAACTAAATTCAGACATTACCCCTCACCACACACAATGCAGTGCTCGACAGCCTCACTTGATTACCGACAGCAGCAGTGTTTGTGTAGAGTTGTCAGTGCTAAGAGACAAGCAACACTGTACAAAATAACAGCACAAATATGACAAACTTTCCCATTAGGGCAGTGCAGCAAAATTTGGTATTAATCGGCTATGGCATCAGGTGACTGTCATGAATGCCTTTGCTGACAGCACAACACTGCCTGCAGGCACCTCTCCTGAGCTCTTTACCAATCAGTTGAATCCTAGATGACTGATCAAACATAGCCTAGTGAGATGAGTCCATATTGCAGCTGGTAATAGCCAATGGCAGTGTTTAAATGTGGCACAAATCCATCAGTTCTGTGGACCAAAGTTGTGAACAATGCACTGTGCATGCTGGTGGTGGCTCCATAATGGTGTGGGCTGTGTATACATAGAAGAAACTGCCAGCTGAAGCAATCTAAACTGGAAACATTTATGTTCAGCTACTTTGAGACCATTTGCAGCCATTCATGGACTTCATGCTCCCAAACAATGATTGAATTTTTATGGATGACAATGTGCTGTATCACCAAGCCACAATTATTTGTGATTGGTTTCAAGAACATTCTGGACAATTTGAATGAATGATCTGGACAGCCAGATAGCCCTACATGAATCCTAATGAACATTTATGGGAATCAAGAGGTCAGTTCGTGCACAAAGATCGAACACCGGCAACGCTTTCACAATTGTGGGTGACTAGAGACATAGCATGACTCAATATTTCTGCAGGGCTTTTTCAACTACTTGTTGAGTACATGTTATTTTGAGTTGCTGCACTATGTTGGGAAGAAGGAAGCATCACATGACCTGTCACCTTATTGTAAGTTTTCTGGAATGGTGACTGTATCCACATTGCTGCCCACGTGTCTTAGATGTTGCAATGGCTTACGATCTCCAGTATCCTCTAGCATAAGAACTTGATGCATTCTATCCTACAGTGAAGCAGTGATTGTCCTTATCAGTTCTGCCTTGAGCTTTTTGTAAGAATTCATCTCTAGGGAAGTGCAGTGATGACATCTTGCAACTCAGCCACAAAGTGGTAATCCATCTGGCTCACTACAAGGGTGAACTTTGTTGTGTTGGCCACAATTCCAGCACAGCAGACATTTACTTTCACCTGTGAGAGCCAAATGACTGGGTTACTGGACCAAAATGGAAACAGGCAGACCACTAGTCCTGACATAGCTGGTTCTCCCAATTTGCTGTAGACTCAATAAAAAGCAGTTGCAGTTTAATTCCTTTGAGTTCTAGATCACGTCAGGGTCACCACTTGTCGATTTTGGCTTGACTTCAGCTGACCTTTTGCTTGGATGTGCTCATAACCATAACTAACAATCCAACACTTGGATGGAGTTCAAGAGATTAACTGTGGATGTGTTGTCTACTGGCATGGTTGAAAATCAGCAGGAGACAGGTATAATACTTTAATTCACCAAAGCCATGCAGAAAACAGAATTGGTTATAAAAGGGAACTGGTCAGCCCTTATTAACACATCAAAAGGTAATCAGCAAAGAGCGAACATGACATAAGAAATTTACAAAAATAAGGAATAAAACATGTAAAAACCATAGTGCCCCTGATGTATGGGCATGGAACTGCTATGACAGCCACTTTGCTACCTCATGTGGCACTGCACCACCAACACTATGCAGACAATTCTGTACTAACAAGTGACAAGTTTCGAGTCAGATGCTGTATTTCTTTATTATATTATGAATTTAGATTTTAGTTCCACTTGGCCTTTACCATGTCTATTTTTATTTATATGCCATTGAAGTTTCAACACTGGGGAAAATAGAAAATAACAAAATTTTACTTATTGTATGTATATGTTGTGGAAGGAAAAAGTATTAAATTTTTAGGTGATTTTCATGTATACAGATTGAAGTACACAGGACTGTCACCTCTGACAGCAGCAAGAGTCTTAATTTGACTGGGTATCAGTTAAAGCTGATCATACTGTCAAGTCAGTACCAAGCATCACACTATGGAAATAAACATGTAACTGCTACATGTGAACTGTGGCCAATTGGCTATCACAACTGAAGCTGTTGAGCTGATATCAATTACAAAGCCACATATCACATGCACCAATCATACAGCACATGCTGGATGCTGACAGATTTATTATGACCATCAGCATTATTCATAGTGAAAAGTGAGTGATCTGCTGCCAACTGACAATCTTAATGGAAGCTACCTGATGGATACCCATTACAGAGCCACTCGTACAGTTGCAAGCCAGCACCTAGCATCACAATTTGGAAATAAATGTGTACCTTCCATGAGAAGATGAGCCTGAAAAGATGCAAAAATTAGTTAATGGAATAATTGAATATTTGATAAAAGTGACTGGTTGCATTTTTCTTTATTTACACTGATCTTGGATATGGATATGTTAATCCATGCCAATTTACCACACTGCCAAAATTCATGATGCTTAGTGATTTGTGTACATGACATACCAGTCTTCCAGGAATGTTTTCAATGGGGAGAGTTCTGGAGAATGTGACATCAGGGCAACATTGGAACATCCTTTGCATCAGAGTAGGTAAGAACAGCACAGGATAGATGTTATATCTTGTCTTGTTGAAAGATACCTTCCTAGTGATCACCAGATTTAACACATCACAAATGTAATGCCTGCTGTTAAAATAATTCTGCTATGTGAACTAGAGGTGAGTGCTGCGCAGTGCTAGATCCTTATGACAATAACAAATTCAATGTCGCAAAGCTTGTGCTCCTCAGTGTCTCCACACACTGACACCCATTGTGATACTGTCCATAGAACTGGGACTCATCTGAAAAGGTGAGAAGCCTGTATACATTGTAGTCTTAAGTGCACCACGATTCGTGCATCCCTCCTCTGGTGCATCTACGGAAGCTGCAGCAATGGTTCCCACACTGACAGCCTATGGTGTTCCAGATATTACACCAATTGTGTGGATACTTTTCTTGGTGCAAAGAAGTCCAATTTCTGACAAAGTATGGCACATGCTACACAAAATTAAAAAGTAAAGTGAAAATTACATATGTCATCCCAGGAACTAGTTTCATAGGGCTGTTTATTTCCTTCGTGGTACTGAGATTTGCCTCCTGGGCATATTGAACATTTAATAACCTAAATCCAAATACCTGTAGTGACATTCTCATGTTGAATGTAGTACAATGTAACATGCAGAGAAATCTGCTGCCCTCAGAACATCTTTACTTTACAATCAGGAGGGCATGAAACATTATAGTATAAACAATTATACAAGCTTTAAAAGAATGACAAGACAGACCTAAAGTAGTCAAGTATTATTAGCCCTGGGCACAAATAAAAAAATATAAAAAAGACCAACAGAAACTGACATCCCAAACTATTATTATACACAGTCAGTTTAAATGAAAATAGTACATAGTAAGACACACTGAACCAGGTTCTCCCCTGCTGACTACAGGGCACAATAAATGAGTTTAATAATTCAACCAATGCCAGTAGTAAAGAAAAAGTCATTGAGCACAATAAAAAACAAAATACAGATTCTTAGGGTTTAACATATCAGGCCCTACACTGGACTCATCATTATGGAAATACAGTATGTTGCACAATTTAAACAGAAGCCCAGCCAGACATCGCCACCTGCACAACAAAGTTTTTCATAGAACACAATTGCCCACTGTGGCTCGTCTCATTATACCAGTGGCTGCACTGCCCTCCTTATACAGGTGTTGTTATCATGGACTTCCAGCAGCTAAGTGCAACCCATCATGCAGATGCCACTGTTAGCCAACCACCTCACCAAGTTGGCCATGCTACGATAAATGAGGTTGAGTGGCATGCCAACCGCGGCCCGGTGCCACATGAAGCTGCTTCCTGCTGTCCTTCCACACCACTCCTAATCTTGGCATGTTGTTGCATTTGGCACACAAGTAGACTTTTTGTTGCCTCTGCTCTGAAAAACTACCATGTGCATTGGGAATTCAACCACACCTTGAACTGTTAATTGTCTGTGCAGCTGTCATCCCTTGAACAGAAGTTCAGTAATGTTTAATGCTGCCAGAAAGGACAACCAACATACTAATAGAACATGACGTCCATTCTTTGTTCATGTAATGTTAAAACAACAGCTGATTCCTCAAACTGGGGTGCTATCAAGCACGGGGTCCCACAGGGTTCGGTCTTAGGTCCTTTACTGTTCTTGATATACATTAATGACTTACCATTCCACATTGATGAAGATGCAAAGTTAGTTTTTTTGCTGATGATACAAGTATAGTAATAACATCCAAAAACCAAGAACTAAGTGATGTAATTGTAAATGATGTTTTTCACAAAATTATTAAGTGGTTCTCAGCAAACGGACTCTCTTTAAATTTTGATAAAACACAGTATATACAGTTCCGTACAGTAAATGGCACAACTCCAGTAATAAATATAGAATTTGAACAGAAGTCTGTAGCTAAGGTAGAATTTTCAAAATTTTTAGGTGTGTCCATTGATGAGAGGTTAAACTGGAAGCAACACATTGATGGTCTGCTGAAACGTCTGAGTTCAGCTATGTATGCTATTAGGGTTATTGCAAATTTTGGTGATAAGAATCTCAGTAAATTAGCTTACTATGCCTACTTTCATTCATTCACTGCTTTCGTATGGCATCATATTCTGGGGTAATTCATCGTTGAGTAGAAAAGTATTCATTGCACAAAAACGTGTAATCAGAATAATTGCTGGAGCCCACCCACGGTCATCCTGCAGACATCTATTTAAGGATCTAGGGATCCTCACAGTAACCTCACAGTATATATATTCCCTTATGAAATTTGTTGATAATAATCCAACCCAATTCAAAAGTAATAGCAGTGTGCATACCTATAACACCAGGAGAAAGGATGATCTTCACTATGCAGGGTTAAATCTGACTTTGGCACAGAAAGGGGTAAATTATGCTGCCACAAAAGTCTTTGGGCACCTACCAAACAGCATCAAAAGCCTGACAGATAGCCAACTAACATTTAAAAATAAATTAAAAGAATTTCTAGATGACAACTCCTACTCATTGGCTGAATTTTTAGATATAAACTAAGTAAAAAAGAAAAAAAAAACTTAATCATTAGTGTCATGCAATATTTTGTGTAATGTAATTTCTTGTACAGACATCTTTTATTAACCTGACACGTTCCACATCATTACGAAGTGTCGTATTCATGATCTATGGAACAAGTATTAATCTAATCTGATCTAATCTAATCTTATCTTCCTGGTACAGATCTATATATGGCTCAATTGCTCTAGTAAATGGATCCTAAAACCCATAAACATCTAATATGGGAAAATCTGGAGCATCTTATTGTAAATAAAACTCCTCTGCCTTGATATGGCAATAATTTTGTTGTAAAAAGGTAACACAGTGCGTGAAACAAAGGACACTACTTAATATTTGTATGTTTTCATAGTATGCTTACTAGTGTATAAAAATGTATGTCATATAGTTTGTACATTAACCAGGATAATCATCCATCATAATATTGTTGAACAACACTGCAACACCTAAACAATAACTTAACAAACCTAGATAAAAAGGAAATAAAACAATTGTTATTCAACTATATGACAAGTTATGTTCATTGTGGAATGAAAAATCACTGATAGAGTGGATTATATTCTTAGTGTGATCAGTCTATTATTTGACAATGCACATCCAATGATGTGAAGTTCACCTTGCAGAGAATCCAACTTTGTGGCTTCCTCTTAAGCCCAGCTCTGGCTGACAGACATACCCAGATTTGGAAGCAACCACTGCAGATAAGAGTTAAGGAAATGGTAATTTGCATTAATCTGAAGTGATAGCACCCAAATAGTGATGAAACTAGGCCTGTATACCAAATGGAAGTTTTTTTATATTGACACCATTTCATTTCTTATGTACCGATTCCACCCATAAGATGTAGCCAAGATATGAGGCAAAAGCCAAAATGGGAACTCTTGTATCTTTCCCCCACTAAAATGCTTCCTTGCATAAACCAGCTGATGCTTACTGTTGATTTGAAACCTCTGAATGCTAAGATCTCTCTGGTTGAAACACTGTCAGTGAAATTTTCTTCATCTAGTCACTGTATCAGCATGTTACAGATGTCTCATCAAGTAATTACTTCATACAAAATTATTCAAAACGATTGAAAACATCAATCTATTGAATACTTCTCCCCCACAAAATAGTTTTTTGGGAAGGATACCATAACTCTGCATCCCTGTCTTTAATATTTACTGTATTTATTTGTTGATTACTTTGAAGGTTTATATTCACTGCTTGATACTAGACAGATCAAAGTTTCAGTAGGCACAGATAACATGTAAAGAATCTTAAGAGGGAAATTGTACCAGCACTGTTTATACAGGTTGAAAAATATTTGCATAAGAATTAGCTAAGAGTGACAGTTCTGTTTACATAGTTTTGATATTGTAAAAGCCGATGTAGACTGATGCGCACAAGTTTAGAGAGAGAGAGAGAGAGAGAGAGAGAGAGAGAGAGAGAGAGAGAGAGAGAGAGAGAGAGAAAATGAATCTGATGGGTACCCAGTGGCAAGGTCATCAGTGCCCTTACAGTTACCAAAACAAATTAATCTTGAGGTGAACTAAAAGTGTTATACACACATGCACTTTAAATGACCACAGAGTCACTCTATATCACATGCACTCTCACATGCACAAACATGTCAAGAGGGGCAAGAACTATAGAAAAATTAAAACACAGAGAAAACAAAACACAGAAGAACTAAAAGAAAAATACAGTGAAATATGACTGGCTAACCACTTACAAAAATGTAGGATGAGCCAGCCACCCTTTGACACATTAAGATCATATCCCTAAAATCTTGTTAAAAAGTTGTACAATTCATAAAACTTTAAAACCCTAACCACATTCATTTGATCATTACATAAAATAGACAGCAGATCCACTGCCAAATCTGCCACAGTCTCCTGGTCAGAAAATAAAATGCAGTCCAATAATTTGTAGTGCACTGTGATCCGCACGTCACTAGCAAGGGTCCTCTGTCTGGAGTACGAATCAATGTGCCTTAGGGCTGTGGCCTATGCAAAGATGAGTAAGGAGGACCTCATCTCACAGCTGAGTTGTGAGCTTGATGATATTGAGCTCCTTACCAATCACTGCCAGCCACTCATCATCCTGTTGCCATGACTATCTCAACAGCAAGGTGATAGCATGCAGGGGGATAGCACACCAAAATACCAGAGTATCACGACTCACCTCCTAGGCTGCTTTATCTGTACTTTCATTCCTCACAATTTGAATGTGCCATGGTACCCAGGAGAAAGATGCGTCCTCCTCCAGTCATCGTAACTGTAGGATGGCATCCTGGATATTCTGGGTTACTGTACCTGCTGGGTACAAACATTGGAGAGAGTGAAAGATGCTCAGATTCTCTGAGCAGATGAGAAATCTAGCACTGGGAAAACATCTCATCTGCTCCAGTGCTTGCAATATTGCACATAATTCTGTGTTGAAGACTAAACTCTGGAGACAGTCTGACCTTGAGGACACTATCCAGGAAAATGACAGCAACCAACAGAGTCTCCCTACTTACACCCATCCCTAAAAACAGCTACATGGTCATGGCACTCAGATAAAATATCGGAGAATATCACATTAGAAATGGAAGCAGGAGTGCTATCTCTTCTGTACAGTACAGAATCTAAAATCACTACAGCCCTCTCCAGTAACCAGGCAGCAGGTGGTTAAAACCCTGGATTTGGGGTCGTACTAGCTCCACACCGAGTGACTCTAGCAAATGCTGTATGCGGATTCCAAATGGCATCATGGCTCATGGACAGTTGAAAAAAATATATAAGTGTTGCAGAGGTGGACGTGCAACAGTAAGGTGTGGGGGTGAAGTTGTAGCTGCAAGGAACTTACAAGCCTGACACACCATGAGGAGCTGGCAACCGATGGCAAGTGGTGGTTCCCCCAACTCAGCACACATGCTAGGTATGGGACTGGTCCAATAAGCACCCTTGGCCAGTCGAATACCCTCATGATGGTTGGTTTGTGGGGGTTAAAGGGACCAGACTACTTAGGTCATCGGTCCCTTGTTCCACGACCATAATAATACACGAAGAAAAGTCCAACAAGCAATAAACACATAACGGAGACGACAAGGGACGACACAGTACAAGAAAGACATAGACGAAGACCAGAGAAAAGAGATTAAAAGACACACAGAGTGCGACGGTCATTGGCCGACCATGAAAATAAAACTGGAAAGGCCAACAACCAAGGGACACATTAAAACACCACAAACTAAAACCCCAGGCCAAAAGCCACAGTCGACACTAAAAAAAATAAAAAGGGACTCTCATATTGAATGATAAAAACCCCCTGCTCGAATAAAACGGAGAACTAAGTCAGCCATAGTAGAGTCATCGGTTAAAAGAGCAGGGAGTGTATCAGGCAGCGCGAACGTCTGCCTGAGGGCAGTTAAAAGTGGGCAGTCTAGTAAGACGTGTACCACGGTCAGGGCCAATCCGCAGCGACAGAGAGGCGGGTCGTCACGGCACAAGAGATATGCGTGCGTGAGCCGGGTATGTCCTATGCGGAGCCGGCAGAGGACGACAGCGTCCTTGCGAGACCCCCGCATGGAGGAGCGCCACACACTGGTTGTCTCCTTGACTGCCCGAAGTTTGTTGGGAGAGGGCAGGGTGCGCCACTCATCACGCCAAGCAGCAAGGACCTTCTGCCGCAATACGGATCGGACGTCACTCTCTAAAAGACCGATCTCCATGGCCGGGGAACTGACCGCCTGTTTCGCCAGTTCGTCAACCCGCTCGTTACCCGGGATGCCGACGTGACCCGGGGACCAAACAAAGGTGACAGAGCAGCCGCAACGGACGAGAGTATGGAGGGACTCCTGGATGGCCATCACCAGACGGGAACGAGGGAAACACTGGTCAAGAGCTCGTAAACCGCTCAGGGAGTCACTACAGATGACAAAGGACTCACCTGAGCGGGAGCGGAGAAACTCTAGGGCACGATAGATGGCAACCAACTCGGCAGTGTATACACTGGAGCCAGCTGCCAATGACCGTTGCTCACAATAATCCCGTAGAGTGAGAGCGTAACCAGTGTGACCAGAGACCACCGAACCGTCGGTGTAGGCCACCGCCGCGTTCGGAAACTCGGCGAGGATGGAAAGAAAGCGGCGGCGGAGGGCCTCCGGAGGCACTGAGACCTTCGGACCCTGTGCCAAGTCGAGCCGAAGGCACGGTCGGGGCACACTCCACGGGGGCAGACGGAGATTGGCCCGGAAAACAGGCGGCAGAGGAAAAAAGTCAAGGCCACGGAGAAGGTCCCGGAGGCGAACCGCAATGGGACACCCTGACCGGGGCCGCCTGTCTGGAACATGGACGATCGAGCGCGGGAACAGGAGACGGTAGTTTGGATGCCCTGGCATGCTATAAACGTGGGCGGCATAGGCGGCCAGAAGGCGGTCACGCCGGAACCGCAATGGAGGGACACCAGCCTCCACAAGTATGCTGTCGACGGGGCTTGTCCGGAACGCTCCCGTGGCGAGGCGGATCCCGCAGTGGTGTATGGGATCCAGCAATCGCAATGCTGAAGGCGAGGCAGAACCGTACGCCACACACCCATAATCAAGGCGGGACTGGATCAGCGCTTGATATAGGTGGAGGAGGGTGGACCGGTCGGCACCCCACCTGGTGTGGCTTAAGCAACGGAGAGCGTTTAAGTGCCGCCAGCATGTTTGCTTCAGCTGCCTAATATGGGGCAGCCAAGTCAACCGGGTATCGAACACCAGTCCCAAGAACCGATGCGTCGCGACCACAGTAAGAGGTTCACCGTCAAGGTAAAGGCGCGGCTCAGGGTGAACCGTGCGACGCCGGCAGAAATGCATAACGCAGGTCTTCGCGGCCGAAAACTGGAAGCCGTGCGCTACAGCCCATGACTGCGCCTTGCGGATGGCACCTTGCAGCTGCCGTTCAGCAGCGGCGATGCCACTGGAGCTGTAATATAGGCAGAAGTCGTCCGCATATAAAGAAGCCGCGACGGACGACCCCACCGCCTCAACGAGCCCATTGATGGCAATTAAAAACAGGGACACACTGAGGACAGACCCCTGTGGGACCCCGTTCTCCTGGACCCGGGAGGAACTATGCGACGCAGCTACTTGCACGTGGAAGGAACGATACGAAAGAAAATTCTGAATAAAAATCGGGAGCGGGCCCCTAAGGCCCCACCCATGAAGTGTGGCCAGGATGTGATGGCGCCAAGTCGTATCGTATGCCTTCCGCATGTCGAAGAAGACGGCAACCAGATGTTGGCGGCGCGCAAAGGCTGTACGGATGGCAGACTCCAGGGAGACCAGATTATCGACGGCAGAGCGGCCTTTACGGAACCCACCCTGAGACGGAGCCAGAAGGCCCCGAGACTCGAGGAGCCAACTCAACCTCCGGCTCACCATACGTTCCAGCAACTTGCAAGGAACGTTGGTGAGGCTTATGGGGCGATAGCTGTCCACCTCCAGCAGGTTCTTGCCAGGTTTCAGTACGGGGAGGACTATGCTTTCCCGCCATTGAGACGGGAAAACACCCTCGACCCAGACGCGATTGAAAAGATCTAGGAGGCGTCGCTGGCAAGGCACTGAGAGGTGCCTCAGCATCTGGCTGTGAATGCGGTCTGGTCCAGGAGCCGTATCAGGGCAAGCAGAAAGTGCGCTCTGGAATTCCCATTCGCTGAAAGGAGCATTGTACGACTCCGCGTGGAGCGTGTGAAAGGAAAGCCTCCGACTTTCCAACTGCTCTTTCCGGGAGCGGAAGGCCAACGGGTAGTTCGTTGACGCGGAACACTGAGCAAAATGCTCTGCTAACCGGTCCGCAATCGTGTCGGAGTCGGTGCACACTGCTCCATTCAGCGAAAGCCCAGGGACAGAGACAGGTGGCCGATAGCCTTGGAGTCGCCGAATCTTGGCCCAAACCTGCGATGCAGCGGTACGGACGCCAATGGTGGAAACATAACGTTCCCAGTACTCCTGCTTCCGTTGGCGAATAAGGCGTCGGGCTCGGGCGCGGAACTGTTTAAAAGCAATGAGGGTCTCCAACGACGGGTGCCGCTTATGGCGCTGAAGAGCCCTCCGGCGATCTCGAATCGCCTCTGCGATCTCGGGCGACCACCACGGCACAGTCCTCCGCCGAGGTGACCCGGATGTACAGGGAATCGCAGATGCCGCCGCAGAAACGATGCTGGTGGTGACCGACTGAACCACCACATCAATCGGATCAGTGGAAGGAGGTGCGATCACTGCGACATATGTAAATAAGTCCCAATCAGCCTTATTCAGAGCCCATCTGGAGGGGCGTTCAGAAGAGTGACGCTGTGGCAGTGACAGAAAGATGGGGAAATGGTCACTACCACATAAGTCGTCATGGACCCTCCAGTGGATGGATGGTGAAAGTCCGGGGCTGCAAATAGAAAGGTCAATGGCCGAAAACGAGCCATGGACCGCACTAAAGTGGGTCGCCTCTCCCGTGTTTAAAAGGCAGAGGTCAAGCTGTGACAGAAGAGTCTCGACATCTCTGCCCCGGCCAGTAATCGCGGCGCTACCCCACAAGGGGTTATGGGCGTTAAAGTCGCCCAGCAACACAAAGGGAGGCGGCAGTTGTCCTATCAATGCAGCCAACACATGACGAGAGACATCACCATCCGGCGGAAGGTACAAACTGCAGACAGTAATAGGCTGAGGCGTCCACATCCTTACAGCGACAGCCTCTAAGGGTGTATGAAGAGGCACACACTCGCTGTAGATAGAGTTAAGGACGTAGACGCAGACTCCACCAGACACCCTCTCATAAGCTGCCCGGTTCTTATAATAACCCCGATACCCTCCTCGAGGAGGCAGATCACGTCACTGGGTCACCTGCTGTCACCGATCGAGGACCAGTACAATCGGCGTCCTTGGCGTCGGAGGGTATGGCGAGATCCAGGTCCTCAGCGGACGCCAGGATCTCCACCTCACCCTCAGACGCAGAGCCTGTATGGAGCGGTGGGGTGGATGCCACCGCGCGTTCCTTGGCCTTAGAGGCTTTCTTCTTCTTCGTCTTCTCTCTCTGCTCCTTGGGCTTTACTGGCTGGGAGGGCTCCACCGAGTCAGTCTCCGGGACGGAGGAGGAGCGGGAAGCCCTGCGACCAGCCGCTGGCCTGCTTTTCAGCCATTGGCTGACGTCACCCTTCCCAGAGGTGGAAACCTGGGAAGGGAGGGACCCGAGGGATCCCTTGCGAGAGAGAGTCGCCGAAGAAGTCGGACGCTTCTCCGGCTTAGAGTTGGGGACTTGTGTCCCCGATGGTTGGGGGGTCGTTGCTCCTGAGGTAGGTGGTGCAGGAGCAACAGATGGGGAAGTGCCCCCCACCATCAAGGGGGCAGGTGTAGTATTCCGGCTCAGAGTGTTCAGTGGAATCGGTGCAGCAGATGACAAAACTACTGTTTTGGCAGCGGTGGCATAGGAGCTGGTCAGAGCCACAGGATGTAGCCTCTCGTATTTCCGCTTAGCCTCAGTATAGGTCATGCGGTCCAGGGCCTTATATTCCATGATCCTTCGTTCTTTCAGTAGAACCTTGCAGTCTGGCGAGCAAGGGGAATGGTGTTCGCCGCAGTTCACACAGATGGGAGGCGGCGCACATGCAGTATTAGGATGTGAAGGGCGTCCACAATCTCTGCATGTCATGCTGGAAGTACACCGAGATGACATGTGGCCGAACTTCCAGCATTTGAAACACCTCATCGGGGGAGGGATATAGGGCTTCACATCACATCGGTAGACCATCACCTTGACCTTTTCGGGTAGGACGTCACCCTCGAAGGCCAAGATGAAGGCACCGGTGGCTACCTGATTATCCCTCGGACCCCGATGGACGCGCCGGACGAAGTGAACACCCCGCCGTTCTAAATTGGCGCGTAGCTCGTCGTCTGACTGCAAGAGTAGGTCCCTATGGAATATAATGCCCTGGACCATGTTGAGACTCTTATGTGGTGTGATCGTGACGGAAACATCCCCCAACTTGTCACAAGCGAGTAACCGCCGTGACTGTGCAGAGGATGCCGTTTTGATCAATACTGCCCCAGAGCGCATTTTGGACAAGCCCTCCACCTCCCCAAACTTGTCCTCCAAGTGCTCGACAAAAAACTGAGGCTTGGTCGCCATAAACGATTCCCCATCGACTCGTGTACAGACTAAATAGCGAGGTGAATAAGGTTCGCTGCCAACCGTAGCCTTTCGTTCCTCCCATGGTGTGGCCAGGGAGGGGAACGATTGTGGATCATATGCCTGAGCGTTGTATTGAGGCCGAGAACGCTTAGAGACTGCTGGCGGCTGGCCGCCAGCAAGAGATGATGTACCACGCTTCATCGCGGCTCTTCCGCCCTGATGCCACCTACTCCGACCAAGGGCCCTCCCCACGGGCGCCACCCAGCCTCAGCAACGACCACCTGGCGGGATGGCCATTGCCGGGAGTCCCGATGCCCCAAGGAGACAGGCATCTACTCCTTGGCATACGCGGGGAGTTAACGGCGCAGGCATCAGTAGAGCGATCCCTGTGTTGTCAGGGGGCTACAACCGACAGGGTACATGGCGGCCCCACCACAACGGACTGGCTACCGTGCTGGATTTCAGGTGAAATGTAGTCCATGATCGTCATTGGCGCATGAAGCGACACAGCAGAGCAGACTGCAAAAAACCGCACCCAAGAACAAAGCCACGTCCTAGAGATGGTGAGTGGGCGGGACAGCTATGCGACGACGACCAACCAAGCTAGAGATGGTAATGAGTGATGGACACATTGCACCTTGTAAGGCGCCCTTCCCCAATCAGCTCGCTCTTCGGAAGAATTTAGAAGATGGAGGTCAAACCCGGTAGGGGACCATCACATAAGGCCGAAACGTTTGAGACTCCTTTTAGTCGCCTCTTACGACAGGCAGGAATACCGTGGGCCTATTCTTACCCCCGAACCCACAGGGGGGTACCCTCATGATGGACAGTGTCAATAATACAAAAGTAAGAGGACCTCACTGACCCACACCATAGTCCAGCTGTGAATGCACAAAAGCCTGATAAAACTGAAGATGACACACCCTGTCTACTCCCAAAGACCTGTGGCTAAGGCAATTTATGATGTTCAGTGGCTTCAGGGTTCTGACTTTCAGGTCTCACAGGTGTGGTACCACAACAATCAGGAGTCATAAATCAGGCCCAGAAACCACACTGTCTCTAAAAATTAGGATGATGTCCCCATATTCAAGGCAGGCAAATTAAAAACATGAGAACAATTAACACACACACACACACACACACACACACACACACACACACACACACACACACACACACCTGTAGAAAACTTAAAACCCAGCTTTACAGCCCACTCCTCTAATTGCTGCACTGTGAGTTGAAACTAGTGGCTCACCATTGCAACCATGGAGGAGGAACAGAAAACAGCAAAATCATCTACAAATAAGGAGCACTATACAGGACTCCTTACTGACAATGTGATACTGTTGATAGCAATGGCAAAGAGGGTAACACTTAAAACATTGCCCTGAGGAATGCCATTCTGCTGCTCAAATTGATCAGACAGCACATTACCAACTCATGTCCTAAAAAACAGCTGAGACAGGAAAGACCATATGTAGATGGGGAAGTGGGCACGAAACCCCCCATTGATGCAGCTGTCCGAGAATACAGTGCCTCCAAGTAGTATCATATGCCTCATTTATAATGAAGAATATGCCAATACAGTGATGCTTATGGAAGAAAGCCTGCTGAATAGCCACCTCAAGGAGGGTCAGATTGTCGACAGTGGACTGAAATCTTCAGAATCCACGCCGAGGGTGGCTAAGGAGTTGCCTCGTCTCTAACAACCAGACCAGACAATGGTTAACCATTTGCCCCAGGGTCTTTCCAACACAGCTTGCAAAGGCGATACTTTGATAACTCCTGAGACATGTTCAGTCCTGTCCTGGTTTGAGGAGAGGGAGCAGAACTGCTTCCCTCCACAAGTTGGGGAAGTTGCCTGGCTGCCATATTAGAGTAAAACATTCAAGGACATTTCCTTTGATGCCACTGGCAAATGTCTAAGCATACAGTACCAAATTTGGTCGTGACTGGTTGCAGTGTCACGTAACTCAGTCAGTGCCGATTTAATCTCCAATTTGGAGAAAGGGGAGTTGTAGGCCACAGAACTGTTGGACCTGTCACACTATAGCGACGAACTGCCAGATTCTGGCTTGCATTGGCAGTAGTTTGTGCAAAAGGTTTGGCCAGCATCTGAGAAATGTCTCTGGGTGTTTGAAGGCACCCCTGTTTCAGCACTGCAGCTATTGGCAAATGGCTGCATTTACTGGAAATCCTCTTGATGGCTTCCCATACTTTTATAGAAGAAGTGGAACCATTGATGGAGTCCAGGAACACTTGTCATGACTTTTCTTACTCTCCTTATTGATTGGTTTGGTTTTGTTTTGTTTTGTTTAAGGGCACAAAAAACAACATGGGGCGATACACACCCAAATCAAAGCTATAGAACACAAAGACAGAGAGAAGTTAAAAAACAACTGTACATCAGTCCCTATTGACATAATAGAAGAAAGCTAAAAGCAAGCATGTGGAGCAAGGGCTGAATAAACACCATATTGAAATGAAGGTCTAAAACTAAAAATTAAATGGCCTTCACCATATTGCTTTGGCAACAAAAGTAAAATGCGGTCGACAGCATGAGCGTCATTTGCTAAGACGGCCACTAATTCAGAAGGCAAACCCAAACTGGAACATGAACGGTTAAAAATTGGGCATTCCCCCAGGAAGTGGTGGACAGTTAAAACCTGGGCACAGTGGTGGGGTAGCACCACTTCTCAAATGATAATGGCTATAAAGGAAGCGCCCAATAAGCACCCTAGCTAAAATTACCTCATCCCGGTGGGAGGGCCAAGAGAAGGTTGTCCAAACTGCGGGAGAGGCTTAATAATCCTTTGCTTATTCCCGTGAATGGAGGACCATTGGTGATGCTAAAAGGGCCACCACCTCCTGTTAGATGGCAACACAGAGGTCATCAGAGGGAACAAAGGGACTCGTGGGCTGAGGTACAAGGACTGCATCCTGGGCAGCAATGTCAGCAGCCTCGTGTCCTGGCAGACTGAAATGACCAGAAATCCACAGAAGTGTCACACTGGCTCCACCAAGAGTGAGCCAGTGACTGTTTTCCCGGATCCACTACACTAAGGGAAGGGCGGTGTACAGTGCACAGAGACTTTGAAGGGCGCTGAGTTAGTCTGAGGAGAAGAAGACACATTTGAAAAGGCTGTGTTGCCAGATGTACTCCGTGGCCTGATACAGGGCGAAGAGCTCAGCTGTAAATACTGAGCAGTTTGCCGGAAGCCAATATCGAAAGACACTGGTACCAATGACTAAGGCACACCCGACCCTACAGTCAATGCATGCAGAAGGTATTATTGCAACTTCCACGTCATGAAACTGAAGGCAATAGACCAAGGCTGGAGTAGTGTCCTCAGGAAGCAAATGAAGGCCAAAGTTAACACAGGCTGCTTCACAAAGTCAAGGTGGTGAAGGGTTCACACCCACTGGGAAAGCTTCATGTAGCGTGAAGTTAAGCCATCGTAGCATGTGCCAAAAGCGGACTCCACAGGGTAACAGAAGAGGGACGTGCCCCATACTGGTGATCAAAGGAATCATCAAAGAAGGAGGCATAGGATGGGTGGCCAGGCATGGCAGGCAAACGGCATGCATATCTACTGAGGAGAAAGTCATGGCAGGAGGACATTGGTAGTTCAGCAGCTTCAGCATACAGACTATCAACCGGGCTACTGTAAAAGGCACCAGTGGCCCAGCAGATGCCACGATGGTGGATAGTGTTGAGACAGCGAAAGGGGATGGACGTGCAGACTCGTTAACAAAGCACCCAATAGTCTAGTTTCAAACAGACAAGGGGCCCTTACAAAACTGAGGAGAGTAGTTCGATCGGCACCCAGGAAGTACCATTGAGGACATGTAGGACACTGAGGGACACTTTGGGACCGTGTACAGCTGGCAGGTAAGACACATGGGAGGACCAAGAGTTTTCTATCAAGCAAGAGATCCAGGAATTTTGTAGTTTCAATGAACAGCAGTGCACCAGGCCCAGGATGTAAAGATGGTGGGAGAAACCATTTGCACCACCAGAAATTCATGCAGACCGTTTTGTCAGTGGAAAAATGGAAGCCATTGTCGATGCTCCAGCAGTAAAGACGATCAAGAGATAGTTGAAGATGCCGCTCTGTGAGGCACGTCCATGGACAACTGCAATAGATGGCAAAATCGTCAACAAAAAGGTAGCCTGAGATGCCAGGCAGGAGACAGGCCATTATAGAATCAATGGAAATAGCAAAGAGGATGACACTCAGGATAGATACCCTGAGGCACACCAGTTTCCTGTAGAAAGGTGTCCTGTAAGGCAGTACCCAAACAAATCTTGAATATTCGGTCTTTTAATAATTCTTGAAGGAGACCTGGCAGGTGTCCACAGAAACCCAGCATGTAAAGAGTAGATAGGATACCAGTTCTTCAGCAGGTGCCTTAGGCCTTCTCCAAATCAAAATTTGGGATTTCCGCAGAAAACCATGGGTGGTCAAAGTAACGAGATAGTCAGCTTCACAACGCCGCATTCTAAATCCACACTTTCCATTTGTCAGTACATTGCGAGACTTGAGCCATAACACCAGCCAGGCACGAATCTTAAATTCCATCACTTTGCAAATGCAGCTGGTAAGAGATGGGGTAGTCACCAGAAGGAAGTGTTTATCCTAACGAGGCTTAGGTATGGCTTCACACCAACAATCGGGAAATGTGCCCTCTGCCAAGATGTGGTTGTATATGTTAAGCAGAGAGTGCTTGTCCACAAGAGAAGGTGTTGCAAAATCTGAATATGGATAGCATCTGGCCATGAAGTGGAGGTTTTTTTATTTGAGGTTTTAGGGTGCAAAACATCTAGGGTCACAAGCGCCCAGTATAGAACCAGAGAATGCTGGGACTGCAAGGGTAAAAAAACCGTTTTGAGGTCCAATACAGAAAGGAAAAAAATCTAAAACATTAAGACGTTATGGAAAAGTAGCTAAAAGACATCAACAAGACACTGGAGTCACCAGGAAGAAATCTTATCACTTTTCATATTATTGCTTTTTAAAAAAATAAAAATGCAAACCACAGCTCGCACATCATCCACTAAAATATTCAGCAAAGTGGGCAGCAGCCCGACCCTGAGACTTAAGTGGCTAAAATAGGGGCAGAGGAGCAGGATGTGTGTGTTAATGGCTGGCTACAGAGAGGACTGCTTGGTGCAGGGTTGCCACTGAGGTGGCAGTGACTAGAGCGGCAGTGCCCTATTCGCAACCAAACTAACATTACTTCCTCATGGCGAGATGGTTGGGAGGAAGTCGACCAGGCTGTTGGGAAAGGTTTCACTTGTCCGAGTTTGTTCCCATGAAGGGAGCACCAATAGTCATGCCAAAGTGACATGATACACCACAGAGAAAATTAAAAATATCTTGAGAGGGAAAAGAAGCACGCCAACCGAGATGGCTGCTGCAGCATCATCATCATCATCATCATCATCATCATCATCATCATCATCATCATCATCATCATCATCATCATCATCATTCCCAGGCGTATCAACATGGCCAGGAACCCACATGAACACCACTTGGGCTCCCCCATCCGGGAACAAATGGAGGCAGTCCTGTATCCGTCAAACGATGGGATGGACTGGATCTGAATCATCCAGACTCTGAACGGCACTGATGGAGTCAGAGCAGGTCACACAGCAAGTGAGTTGGTGCCTCCAGATGTAGTGAACAGCTCTGCAGTAAAAATCGTGCACTGGTCAAGAATCTGGTGTTGAAAACTAATCTCCGACGACAAAAGCATAGCCAATACCGTGAGCAGACTTTGAACCACCAGTGCACAAAAATATGCTTTAGTCATTTTCTGAGCAAAGTTCGAGAAATTTGCAGCAATAGGTCAGCTCGTGACTGGAATCCTTCTGGAATGAGCTGAAGTCAAAATGAACACAAACCTGTGCCTGAAGTCAAAGTGGTGAATGGCTCTCACTCAGTGTGAACTGCAGCTGCTGAAGCAGGTGACGGAAGTAGACGCTGGGAGCCAGCAGAGAAGAAATGTACATCTCGTATTGGCGGTCAAGAATATCGTCAAAAAAAGGGTCAAAGGTTGGGTAGCCTGGCATGGAAGAAAGCTGACATACATACCTACTGAATAGGATGTCGTGCCGCTGCAACAGTGGTAGTTCACCGGCTTCTGCACATAGACTCAACTGGGTTAGCATGGAAGGCACCAGTGATGAGACAGATCCCCAAATAGTAGATTGTATTTAGACAGCGTAAGATAGAATGCTGTGCAGAGGAGTAGACAATGCATCCATAATCCAACTTGGAGCAGACAGGAGATCGTTAGAGGCAGAGGACAGTCCCGTCAGCTCCCCAAGAGGTACCATTCAATACATGAAGGACATTGAGGGACCAGGTGCAGCATGCAGCCAGGTAGGACACGTGGAGACGAACCGAGTTTCCTATCTAATGTAAGCCCTAAGAACTTCGTTGCATCCACGAACTGCAGATTTGGCCATTCTTAAGGATGGTGGAAGAAATGCCTTGTACCGCCAGAAGTCGACGCAAACTGATCTAGTAGCAGAAAGGTGGAAACCATTTGTGACACACCACGAACAGACGATCCAGACAACACTGAAGATAGTGTTGCAGGAGACATGTCCGCTGGAAGCTACAATAAATAGCATAGTCGTCCACGAAAAGAGCTGGAAATGCCAGCTAGAATGCAGTTCATAACTGGGTTGATAGCTATGGTGAAGAGGACGACACTCACGACAAAACCCTGAGGCACCCCATTCTCCTGTGAACAGGTGTGGGAAAAGAAGGAACCCACACATGCACAGAAAACTGGTGTCTGTTAAAAATTCCTCAATAAAAGTAGGAAGCCGACTGCGAAGGGCCCTTGTGTGCATAGTACGTAGAATGCCTGTCCACTGGGGCAGAGGATCAGAATGAACTGAGAGCCTGACCTAGCTCCCTCGTAGTAAAGGCGGCATTGTAGCACAATTCTAGGAACAGAAGGGTATCGCCCAAGTCTCCTCCTCTCGTTTCCAATGGGGGAAGACAGGGTGTTAGTGGGAATAGCTTGAAATTTCCGCAAACTGGCAGCCCACGGCGTTGGAGATAGCAATAGCGTCCACAATGACGTCTGCTAGTGTCAGGCTGGGAACTGGCGAATGGATCTTGGTCCCAGACAGTCATCAGAGGTTGGCCCACATGACAGAGGAAGGGGAGGAACTTTTGAAATAACTAGTGAATGAAATACAGCTAGCTCTTTTTGCTGACCCAGATAATGCGACGATGCTTTGCACTTCTCTGTTTATAATGAATGCAGTTTGCCATCATAGAATGACAATTAAAAACATTGAGAGCACGTGTCTCCACTCAAATTGCATCGTGGAATCCCTCAGTCCACCAAGGAAGTGGGAAATGCAAATTGGGGAAATCTTGTTCTTTAAAGGTCACCAGGGAGGAGTAAAGCCACCAGTCAGCTTTAGTAAGCTGCCATTTGGGTGTGCACATATGTGGGGTAAGAGGCAGCAAACGGAGAGCACATGGGAAACAGTCGCTCGAGTAGGTGTCAGAAAGAACAGATCACTCAAGACGATGGGAAAGTTTGACAGTACAGAAGGATAGGTCCAAATGGGACTAGGTGTGTGAGGATTCTGAAAGAAATGTGGGTGCTCCAGTGTTAAGGCAGAAGAGGTTGAGTTGATTAAGAAGATCAGCCAAGAGGACACCTCTCTGACAGGTTCTGAGATAACCCCAAAGGCGATGATATGCATTAAATTTAACGAGTAGCAGAAATGGGTGAGATAGCTGCCCAATAAAATGAATGAAATCTGCCCTGGTGATATCTAATGATGGAGGGACATAAATGGTACAGAGGGAAAAGCTCAGGTGAGGAAGAAAAAGGCAAACTGCAACAGCTTGAAGATGGATGGTCAGAGATTGGTTGACTATGAATGTCATCCCGTATGAGCAGCAGGACGACCCCATGATATGGCATGCCGACCTCAGTGGGAAGGTCAAAACTAACCAGGAAGAAATGTGAAAGCTCAAAGCAGTCGTTAGTACACAATTTCGTTTCCTGAAGCACAGTAGGAGACTGAGGTGCAAAAAGAAAAAGCCATAAATCATCTTTGTGGGACCAAAGACCTCAAACATTCAATTGGAGGAGTGTCATGATGAAGACATGAAGTGTCACCTCGACGACTGCCGAGTGACTGCTTGCGAAGACTCACTGCTACAGTGCACAGAAGCACAAGGATCTTGGTCCATGGGGTCCACAGAAGCATTGGCTTGCCTGTGTGGTTGGTCTGTGGAGTACAACACTGAAAAATGGTTGGTGGTAGGCACTGGCGACAAGGAGGCCAGCTGAGCTAAGGTATCATGTGGTGACACCGTGAAGGAGAAGACCATTTGGCTTTGGTGGACTACTTCGAGCCTTTCTGGTTAGCAGAGGAAGACTCAGGTGTTGACTGGCTGGAGGTATGTAGGACATTTGCATGTGAGTACTACTCCTGTCCTTTCCGAATACCAGTTGTGTAGCTGGTGGGTTCTCCCCTTGAGACGAGAGTATGATGGCTTGTTGCACACCTGGTCAGGGAGATGGCAATGCTACTTCGACACTGGGCGATTTCACAACCTCAGAGCTGAATTGGAGGTCACCTGTCTGCGTCGTCATGTTCTTCGTGGAGCGAGAGGTAAACAAGAAGGGAACTATAGGTGCCACACGGGAGAACGCAGAGTTTGCGACTAGCCAGTAACTTTTGAGTGACTGGGTAAAGCATTTTTTCCTTTACGTGGATCTCCTGGAGAGCCTGCTCATCAAGATACATGGGACAATACCAAGAGGCGGCGGCATGGCCACCATTGCAATTGATGCACTAGGGAGGAGCTGGCAGACAGTTGTCTGCATGTACATCTCTACCACAGGTTACACATTTGGCTGTGTGTCGACGTGATGTTTTAGTGTGGTTGAAACGACGACACTAGTAGCAGAGTATCAGGTTCGGAATGTACAGTCGGACTGATTATTTCATAGCCTGTTTGATCTTGGACAGAAGCAGCACTATATCAAAGGTGATAAGAAGAATGCACGTGGACACTAACGAGAAATCTACCTTTCTCATTACACAATGGATGGCAATGACGCCCTGATCAGAGAAGTACGATTGGATTTCGGCCTCTGTTAGACAATCGAGCAGCCTGGTGTAAATTACAACACAGGAAAAATTCAAAGTTCTATGGGCCTCGACATGAACATGGTAGCTGTGGAGAAGTGAGGCAGCAGACAGTTTTTGTGCTTGAGAATCAAAGTAGTCTCCAAAAGCAAAGCACGATTCCAGAAAGGAGAGCAGGGAATCACAGGGCCAGCAATGGCACCAAAACCTTTCTGAATAATGAACAGATTTACCAATGTGAAGGACTGACTCTTCAGTACGTGAAACCATGAGTAACTGCAATGCAGCTGGAAGGGTCTTTGAATTGTTAGCCTCTCTCTGTTTATGTTTCATAGCCTTTGATTGTGAAGATGATTGGTCATTGTGAGAATATCCCCATGATTGCCAGCGTCTCCGATGGCGCACTACTTCCAACTCGAGACACCTTTCACAAAGGTGCACACCTGCCTTAGGTGATTGTTCACACCACACATCACAACCCCCTAACACCTGACACAGGGACCAATCGGCAATTTGGGAAGGTAGCACTTCAGGATACCACACTTCCCTTGGCGTGGCCTGTACCAGTGGGTACGTGCAAGCTCTACCTGTCGATCCCGGGCTGGGAGTTACTTATTACCCAGCCACCTGTTGCACATCAGTCGTGTGGCTGTCCTTCAGGAATGCACAGGGAGGAAGAAGAAAAGGAGGAACCTCCAACAGCAAAGCGGAGCAACAAGAGGAGAAGGGAAATAAAGAATAGAAAAGGAAACGGAAAACAGAGGTGAGGCTATTCTTATATCAGTGACAGACAATGTGGAACATTCCTAATAAAACACCAGGCATGTTCCCCAACCAAGGGGAAACAGAATAGCAAAAGGATAGACATGCAGTGCGGAAGGGAAAATACACTGCAAAGGCCGAGTCCCCTGTGTGTGCAGTTTCAAAGTGGAAGGCGCTGCTGAGCCATAAACCTGCCTACCATAATGGACAAGACCAGACCACAGTAAAGATGGAGAAAAGTAGTATGGTCTGCACCCCAAGATGTATGGGCCAGAAGGTAGAGAACATCAAGCTTCTGCATGCATGTAGTCTTTAAGTAGCGTATACTGGGCAGCTATACCAGCTTTTTATCAAAAATAACATCCAAGAAACGGGACTGTGCTACAAAATCAAGGAGCTAGTTGCCAAAATAAAGCTTGGGATCAGGGTGTACTTTGGGTCCACGGCAAAAATGCATAACCCACGTTTTGGAGGGAAAAAACTAGAAGCCAGAGGAGATGGCCCATGCATAGGCATGTCAGGTGGCACCTAGGAGTCTGCACTCAGCAGATGCTACCGAGTGGGAGCTGCACCAGATGCAAAAAGCGTCAACGTACAACATTGGAGTAACCACAGGCCTAATAGAGGTTACAAGCCCATTAATGGCTATAAGGAAGAGCTTGATACTAAGCACAGAACCCTGTGGGATACCGTTCTCCTGTATCTGAGGGGCACTGAGCGAAGTCCCAACTTGAACCTGGAAGAGCTGGTGAGATAACTCACGGATAAAAATCTGACACCCCATTCATGGGGGTTAACAAAAATGCGATGGCACCAAGCCATGTCATGAGCCTTATGCAAGTCAAAGAAGACTGCAGCAAGGTGCTAGTGGTTAGTAAAAGCCTGTCGGATGGCTGTTTCCAATTTGAGTAAATGGTCAGTTGGAGATCTTCCTGCCTGGAAGCCACACATACTGGGACAACAGGCTCTGAAATTCGAGTACTCAACATAATTAGAAGCTAACCATCCTCTCAAGCAGTTTACAAAGTACATTCGATAGGCTAATTGGTAGTACCTGTAGAGAGCCATTGAGTTCTTCCCAGGCTTAACCCTCCTAATACCGTGGGGTCTATAATGACCCCAGGCTGTAATTTTCTGTAAAATATACCTTGTTTCCTATCTCTAAAAATTATAAAAATTTCGGACTTTTCCTGAATTAAGTAATGAGTTCGTAATATATTAATATAACTTTTTGAAAATACTTAGCTTTGCAGATAATCAAGAGAGAACCGCTGAATACCATTGGGGTTAAATGCGACCCTATTTCTCTCTTGTGGTATTATTACCTAATAATGCTGCATTGAATCCATAACTGTTGCTGTATTTCGTTTGTTTTATTGTAGTAAATACTGTTGTAAATACTGTTGTAAATACTGTTGTAAATACTGTTGTAAATACTGTTGTAAATACTGTTGTAAATACTGTTGTAAATACTGTTGTAAATACTGTTGTAAATACTGTTGTAAATACTGTTGTAAATACTGTTGTAAATACTGTTGTAAATACTGTTGTAAATACTGTTGTAAATACTGTTGTAAATACTGTTGTAAATACTGTTGTAAATACTGTTGTAAATACTGTTGTAAATACTGTTGTAAATACTGTTGTAAATACTGTTGTAAATACTGTTGTAAATACTGTTGTAAATACTGTTGTAAATACTGTTGTAAATACTGTTGTAAATACTGTTGTAAATACTGTTGTAAATACTGTTGTAAATACTGTTGTAAATACTGTTGTAAATACTGTTGTAAATACTGTTGTAAATACTGTTGTAAATACTGTTGTAAATACTGTTGTAAATACTGTTGTAAATACTGTTGTAAATACTGTTGTAAATACTGTTGTAAATACTGTTGTAAATACTGTTGTAAATACTGTTGTAAATACTGTTGTAAATACTGTTGTAAATACTGTTGTAAATACTGTTGTAAATACTGTTGTAAATACTGTTGTAAATACTGTTGTAACGTGTCATTGTTGCCAATACTTTATAAACCGACAGTTATTTGTTCCATACAAGTGAAGACTACTATCGTGTGTGTTGCATTTAGTGGAAAATGTCTCGTCACCTTTCCGAAGAAGAAGTGATTGAAAAATTACTGCAGGATAATCCTCTACCTGGAGAATCAAATAGTGATATCAGCGATCTGTATATCATGCAGCATTGGAAAATTGAGGTCTTAGAAGAGAAAATTCCTCAATCTGACGGAAGTTCAGAAGAAGATTTGGACAGTGCAGATGTCCAGCCTGAACAGGAAGTAACACATATTTCTGACTTATATGTAAGTCTAGCACCAAGATACACACTTTGAATTTTTTATTTTTATTTTGTGCAGATCTAAAAACAAAGAAGAGTTGTGACACAAACACAAGTTGAGATGAGCTTGTGGAAGAAAAGAGAGATGGAACATAATGCGAGTAAATGCAGGTCCAACAAAATTCGCAGTGAAAAATGTAGACTCCATAGAATCAGCTTTTCAGTTGTTTCTTAGGACAAACATTGTTGATTTAATTCTAAACTGGACTAACAAAGAGGGCAGTCTTGTTTACCGTAGTAAATAGAAACCAGTAGATGCCATTGAACTGAAGTGCTTTATCGGTGTCTTGATCCTAGCAGAAGCTTACAAGACCCATAATGAAGCAGTTACACATCTGTGGAACAAAGAGAATGGTAGACCCACTTTTAGTGACGCAGTAGCTAGAAATCGCTTTACGCAAATTTCAAGGTGCATCCGATTTCATGACGCAGATGTGAGATGTCACAACTGTGCTCCTGACAAGCTGGCTCCCATTAGAGAAATATTTGAAATGTGGATACAAACACCTCAAGAAGCATGTGTTCCTCACAGCAACGTAACAATTTATGAACAACTTGTGGAATTTCGTGGTAGATGTCCATTTCGGCAATATATTCCTCCAAAACCAGGAAAATATGGGTTGAAATTATGGGCTGTATGTGATAGTGCAAGTTTACACTAGTCGACAAGAAAACGGATCTCATGAAATTGGTCAAGGCAAGAGTTGCTTTAGCTATGGTGAGGCTTAGAATACAGTGGCAGAAACATAACTGAATTTTTTCACTAGCCTTAGTTTGGCGAGAGACTTCTGAAAATCAATCTCACACTCTTAGGAACAATTAGAAAAAATAAAGGAGAGCTACCACAAGCTTTCACTCAGACTGAAGGTCGAGTCAAATATTCATCTATTTTGGATTCCAAGAGCATGCTTCAATTGTTTTATATTGCCCGAAAAAGGAAAAAAGTTGTAACTTGGCTCAGTACAATGCATTCAAGGAAGGAAGTGGAAGATCGTGAAGAATGCAGGCCAGTAATGATTCTGGATCATAATAAAACAAAATCAGGAGTAGATACCATGGACAAGCTGGTTAGAACGTACACTACAAAGAGGATGAGTAGAAGGTGGCCAATGGAATTATTTTAAAACATGATTGAGATCAGTGTACTGTATGTGATTATCATATGGCTACATCTTTCACCAGACTGGACACAAAGGACCAACTACAAGAGAAGGGCATTTCTCATAGAATTAGGAAAGCAGCTTGTCGGAAGAAAGCCAGACAAAATTATGTCCCCAGTATGTCCATCAACAGTGCAGACAAGAAAAAGAGGAAGGTGTCCGTTTTGTAAAAGGTATGAGGATAGAAAATTCACCGATAAATGTTCAGAATGTGGATGTTCTGTGTGTAAAAACCACTCTGCAATTTTTTGCTGTAATTGTAATTGCATCAAACGTGATTCAAAATTTAATCAAAAATGTAGTGTCATGAGAATCATTTGTAAAATTTATGGAAATAAATAATTTAAAAAAATATGCATTTTAATTTAATGTAATTTCACTGACATGTTTTAGATTATGGAAAAAATAAGGAATGTGATTTTATTCTACCATTATTAAAAGTATCCTTAATAAAATAAATTCCGTTGGGGTCACTTAAGACCCCAATGATACTCAGTATAACAAAAAATATTCGGTATTAGAAGGGTTAAGGACAGGAATAACTATACTGTCTCGCCATTGTGATGGCACTCATGAGTCAAATGCATTTGAAGCTGCTGAGTAAACGTTGCCTCTGGGGAACATCCAAGTGTTGGATCATCTGGTTGTGGATGGAATCCAGGCCTGGACCTGTGTCTCATGAAGAGGTAAGAGAGTGCAAGAATTCCCATTCAGTGAAGGGTTCATTACAGGGCTCAGGATCGTGTGGGATGAAATAGAGAGGGGGCTGTTCAACTCTGTGTTTCTGCTGGAGAAAGGTAGCAGGTCACCACAAAGTGTATCGTGAGGTGTTCTGCAAGGAGCAATGGATCAGTGCCCAGAGCACCTTTGAGGTTAGGACCCTGTGCAGTGGACTGTTGCTGGGTGCGTAAAAGGCTGCGGAGCTTGGACCAAACCTGCGAAGAAGAGGCATGAATCCTTAGGGATTCCTTTTTACTCTGTGGCATCCTTGGTCCACACCAGTAGAGGGCGACGATGAGCGGGACCTGTGGATGGGGGGGGGGGGGGGGGGGGGAGGCAACAGTACCAGCAACATGAAAAATAGCGACAATGATGCCTTGCACGACTGCAACAAAGGAATTCAAGAGCGAAGTGTTGAAGTGCACAGCGGACGTATATGAAGGTCAACTGACCCTGCAGAATGCCAAATGTGGGGGCCTGACTGCCTGGCGGCAGCAGGGAAGCCGTAGAATCACCAGAAAGTGGTCACTGACACAAAGGTCCTCTTGGGATAACCAATGTAGGGAAGCTACAAGAACAGGGGAGGAGATTGTGAGAGTGATAGCAGTAAAGGTGCCATTAGCAGCACTGAAGTTGCTAGGGGAACCATCATTGAGTAGACACATATCGAAGTCCATAATAAGTTGACCAATTAGGAGACCCTT
The DNA here is from genome assembly GCF_023897955.1 of Schistocerca gregaria. NCBI lineage: Eukaryota > Metazoa > Arthropoda > Insecta > Orthoptera > Acrididae > Schistocerca > Schistocerca gregaria. The sequence continues at coordinate 225,676,957 of NC_064922.1, forward strand.
ATATGTTGAGGTGGCACTCCCCGAGAGTGGGTGGTGGGCAATGCACTCCCCAAGGAGAAGAAACGGGGACGGGAGTTGCTGTATTAAGGTAGACAGTTCAGTGTAAGGAAGTGGCCTACCTGGAGAGAGACTGACTTTGCAAATGGTGATTGCTGGAATTGTTTGCACTCTAACCACATAGGGGGATCCATCACTAATGACATTGGAGTAAACCAAACTGTAGACCCCACCAGATGCTACCCCGGGGCAAGCACGGTTCTGACAGAACACCCCATAACCACGAAATGTTGGAGAGTGGTCATCACAGAAATGCATTTCTTGAAGAACAAGACAGAACACAACAGGAGGAGACAAGACCTTGTATTTCCAATAGGTGATGATAGTATACATTGCAGTTCCACTGGATGATTTGACAAGAATCCTGGTTAGACAAAGAAACAGAGAGGTGGTCATGTCACTGTCAGTGGTCGTCGACAAGGATGGGGTGACATCCATAAATAAGATGTCAGCCTCAGGTTGTGAAGGGGTACCGGCGGGAGGCGTATCTTGGGACGACGACTACTCCTCCTCCTCCTCCTCCTCCTCCTCCTCCTCCTCCAGAGGTGGGAGGAGAGCAAATTGCAGAGGGAGTACAGGTGTCTGCAAGATCTGGAACCAAAAGAGCAGACGACCTTGGGATACACAGATGGTGTGTCTCGTGGTTGAGTGGTGAAAGGAGTCTTCTGGCCAAAGAAATGTCAGGGACAGGAATCCTAAAAGGGAGCCCAATCACCAGCAGGTGCTGAAGAAAAGGGGGGGGGGGGGAGGCACTTCTTCAGCTGGGAAGGAGGAGTGGCTCCCAGATGGGAGGTCTTGGGAACTGCAGGAGAGGGAGAGGGAAGAGGGGAATGGGGGAATGGGGATGGGGTAAGGAAGAGGTAGGATGGGGAAAGGGTATAACAGAGAAATATGGAAGGTAGTGACACTGGATGGAGTGTGCCGTGCATTTAGTGAGCCTCAGCCTACGACAGGCGATCCAAGGACTTTTACTCATGGATCTTCTTTCCTCTCTTGTAAGCCGGGCAGTATGGTGAGTGAGGGGTGTGGCAGTCATGACAACTGAAACACACAGGTGGCGGAACACAGTGGCTTCCCTCATGGAGTGAGTGTCCAGTCACCACACAGATGCTCCACAGTACAGTAGTAAGACATGTTCCCAAAACACAAGCACTGAAAGCAGCTTGTGAGTGGTGGGACATACAGCTTCTGTCACATCTGTAGCACATAACTTGACCTCTGGAAGTGTATCCCCCTCGAAAGCCAGAATGAGAATGAAGGTGCCGGTATCAGTGTGGTTGTCTTTGCAACCCTTCTGCAAACATTGAACAAAATGAACACCGTGTCACTCCACATTAGTTTAAAGTTCCTCATCAGTTTGTAGGATGAAGTCCCTAAGAAAAATCACTCCCTGGACCATACCCAGAGATTGGTGAAGAGTAATAGACTCTGGGATGATGCCAAGAAGATCACAAGCACGAAGAGTTGCACACTGGGTGGCAGAAGAGGCTTTGATTAACAGGGAGCCAGACCGCACCTTACTAAGGGACTCCACTTCGCCAAACTTTTCCTCAATATTCTCCACAAAAAACCATGGCAGAATGTGTCCCCCATCTGTCATAGTACAGATGAGATAGCAGGAAAGCGTTTAATTCCAAGACAGTGACCCTGGCCCTCCTACCATGATGTAGCCAGGGAAGGGAAGGCTGATGGATCGTATGAGGCAGCATTCAATGATCCTTCACCATTTGGAGAGAGAGCCATTTGAGAACGGCCAGATATTTGCAGCTTGATATGCTTCATGCACCAAGCACCTGCCCTAACACCACCCACTGCAATCAGGGGCTCTCCCTATGGGTGCCACCCAGCCACAGCAAGGGCCACCTAGCATGGCAGCCGTTTACAGTTCCGAAGCTCCAAGAAGACAAGCAACCACTCCTTGGCATACATGGGGAGAGAACAGCTCAGCTATCAGTAGTGCGATCCCTGTGTTGTCAGGGATCTCTGCCAGATGGGTACTTAACAGCCCTACCACATGGACTGGCTACACTTGCTAGTGACCTATCAGGGTGGAAGGGGGCTACAGTTGGAAAGGGGAAGAGCAATCCACACCATAGATGCTAGGGAGGGAGTTCTTCCCCAAATGGCTCACACTAAAAGCAGAAAATTTAGAAATGGAGGAGCAAGGACCTAAATGCCATGAAAGGATGGAAGAACACACAGAAGGGATCAGGTGGATAGCCAGGTTGATATAAATCAGAGCACCGAAGAGGGGAAGGGGAGGTCAATGGGGACAGAGCAAGGAAAGGGCGAAGGAAATGCAACCAGGGAAGGAAGAATTAGCTGCGATAGCTCAGGGCCCTATGTGCACACCAACTCCTGAAAGAACTGTGAGCACCTGGGAGGTTGGGGGATTTGGGCAATGGACATGAGGACTTTAGGACTTGACAGAATTAATGCTGATAATACACTCCTGGAAATGGAAAAAAGAACACATTGACACCGGTGTGTCAGACCCACCATACTTGCTCCGGACACTGCGAGAGGGCTGTACAAGCAATGATCACACGCACGGCACAGCGGACACACCAGAAACCGCGGTGTGGGCCGTCGAATGGCGCTAGCTGCGCAGCATTTGTGCACCGCCACCGTCAGTGTCAGCCAGTTTGCCGTGGCATACGGAGCTCCATCGCAGTCTTTAACACTGGTAGCATGCCGCGACAGTGTGGACGTGAACCGTATGTGCAGTTGACTGACTTTGAGCGAGGGCGTATAGTGGGCATGCGGGAGGCCGGGTGGACGTACCGTCGAATTGCTCAACACGTGGGGCGTGAGGTCTCCACAGTACATCGATGTTGTCGCCAGTAGTCGCCGGAAGGTGCACGTGCCCGTCGACCTGGGACCGGACCGCAGCGACGCACGGATGCACGCCAAGACCGTAGGATCCTACGCAGTGCCGTAGGGGACCGCACCGCCACTTCCCAGCAAATTAGGGACAGTGTTGCTCCTGGGGTATCGGCGAGGACCATTCGCAACCGTCTCCATGAAGCTGGGCTACGGTCCCGCACACCGTTAGGCCATCTTCCGCTCACGCCCCAACATCGTGCAGCCCGCCTCCAGTGGTGTCGTGACAGGCGTGAATGGAGGGACGAATGGAGACGTGTCGTCTTCAGCGATGAGAGTCGCTTCTGCCTTGGTGCCAATGATGGTCGTATGCGTGTTTGGCGCCGTGCAGGTGAGCGCCACAATCAGGACTGCATACGACCGAGGCACACAGGGCCAACACCCGGCATCATGGTGTGGGGAGCGATCTCCTACACTGGCCGTACACCTCTGGTGATCGTCGAGGGGACAATGAATAGTGCATGGTACATCCAAACCGTCATCGAACCCATCGTTCTACCATTCCTAGACCGGCAAGGGAACTTGCTGTTCCAATAGGACAATGCACGTCCACCTGTATCCCGATCCACCGAACGTGCTCTAGAAGGTGTAAGTCAACTACCCTGGCCAGCAAGATCTCCGGATCTGTCCCCCATTGAGCATGTTTGGACTGGATGAAGCGTCGTCTCACGCGGTCTGCACGTCCAGCACGAACGCTGGTCCAACTGAGGCGCCAGGTGGAAATGGCATGGCAAGCCGTTCCACAGGACTACGTCCAGCATCTCTATGATCGTCTCCATGGGAGAATAGCAGCCTGCATTGCTGCGAAAGGTGGATATACACTGTACTAGTGCCGACATTGTGCATGCTCTGTTGCCTGTGTCGATGTGCCTGTGGTTCTGTCAGTGTGATCATGTGATGTATCTGACCCCAGGAATTGGTCAATAAAGTTTCCCCTTCCTGGGACAATGAATTCACGGTGTTCTTATTTCAATTTCCAGGAGTGTATATCTGTTCTAGTGAACTAATAAATAAAGCTTTGTAGTAAGGAATGTAGCAATAACGGTGTGAAGGTAGTTTAGGAAATACGTGCTAGAAGAGGTTGTGCATCAAAATTAAGAACTGTTTGTAATTTTCATGATTTAAGCGAATGAAGTTATACTTGTGGCGTAACTGAACAGAGAGTGTATAACACAAATATTTAACTTGCTTATGCTATGAGATGTATAGGCAAATGGTACAGAAGTGAACAAATGTTCTGTGCTCTTATGGATTTACCTTCCCCTACAATGTTTGGGAGGTACAATAAATTTTTTCTTCATACTTTAGAAGAAGTAGCAAATGACAGTATGAAAACTGCTGTTCAGGAAAGAGTAGACATCAGTGAATCAATGCACATGTCTGAAGCCACTGGATGTATCCTGGCTACCAAGAAGCCATATCTCCCTAAATAGTGTAGTGACAGCTACCTCCTTCGACAATGGTAAAGTCATTGATGTGGAATGTATTACCGAGTACTGTCATGGCTGTACTAGTGGAACTGAAAATCATTAATGTTTAATTTTAGTGGTTATGTTGGAGGGATGAAATCTGAAGGGGTTGTGAAGATATTTCACCAATCAGTGGAGACATAATACATCTTACCTAGGAGATGGAGACTCAAAAGGGTACTAAAAAGATTGTGAATCAAACCTTATGCTGACACAAATGGAAAAAATGAAATGTGTTGGACATGTCCAGAAAAGGTTAGGTACAAGATTGAGGAACTTTAAGAGGAATTTGAAGGGAATGAAATTAGCTGATGGTAAGTGCATTTGTGGACATGGTAAGCTTACAGACAAAGATATCAACAGGTTGCAGTATTATTATGGACCAACCATAAGACAAAATAAAAAATGATCTTGAGGGAATGAAAAAGGCAGTATGGGCTACCTTCTTTTATAAATCCTCCACAGATGACAACCCAGATTATGCACTCTCCCCACCTGGCAGTGATTCATGGTGTGGCTAACAGAGGACTGTTAGTCAAGGTGAGACCTACAACCGTAAACATTCTTTGCCATTTGCTATAATGGAAGTTATGAAATCTATATAAAATGAGCTTAGTGACAAGATAATTAAGGAAATGATTGCATTGTAGGACTCAAAATCCCATTGTATATTGACACTGATACCAAAAAAATGTTCTAGTAGGACTAAAATACTTTGAAAATAGATGTGTTACATGCTGTTCTGTGTTTCAGCGATGGTGCAGTATCAAGGCTTAATGTCATGGAACTGATGGAAGTGCCTGGTGGACTAAATATGCATAGAACTCTAATAGCCGTTGGCTGAAGGACACTCTTCAAAGCAGAAAAATCAATGTTAAAAAGCCTCCAGAGGAGAAAGAATAATAAGTAGTACTGCAAAAAGAGAAATAAGGAAGAACACACAAAACAATATGAATATGGAACCTAGGATGCATTAGTGTCATGCAAGTTTAATAGAAAAAACAAGTTATAATTGAATGTCCTGAAAGTTAAATTACTTCATGTTTTGGTACACTTTGGCTAAAAACTATTACAGATAGAGAGCTAAAAATTTATACACAGTCTTCAAACATTATTAACTAAAAGAGACTACTCTTGTGACTTAACTCTGAAAATAAAATGCTTTTTTGAAGAAAAACCCTGAATTCATTTCCAAAATTTTTGATAATCATACTTAAATTTTTTGTACCACACTTTTTGACAGCACTATCTTTTCAGTAGTGTGCTTTAAAGATAATAGTGTAAAGAACTTACAGGGAAAAAATAAACCTACTTTCTTTTAATTTTGAATAATGTGTGCCTATGGTAATTAGTACAGTTTATTTCACTTGCAACAAAGAATATAAATACAAAAGTGTAAGATCTAAAGCTATCGTTTACGCATTAAAATGTTTCCAAATGATCCCTTAAAAATGGTAAGCATTATATGGGCTTACAAATCATACTTTTATTGAAAACTGAAATTTTTTCAAGGTTTTCCCTGGTATTAACGGGTCAGTCCCCATAAAGAAGGCACAGTCTGTATATTAGTAACAGTAAGGAGCTAATCAATGACTATAAATAAATACTAGTACTCAAACTATTGAGGCTTTTTAGGCAATTTCAGAGCACAAACTGTTAATGTTACTGTGGGATAATCATGGGAAAATTATGTGAGGGGGCATAATCTGCACTTAATGTGTGATTACATGCATACCAGAATGATGTAATTCATTTGATATGTTAAAAAAATTCACTAGTAAATCCTTACAACTGTATGTGAAACGTGCATGTGACGCCACTGTACAACAATAAGGCTGACGCTACAAGTGTTGATGGCGCCAGTGGCAACCCTTTTTCTATGCATCATTTCATCGACAGATGATTTGAAAAGAATTTTCGTAGATTCTTAGAGCTTCATTTGTGTATGGTAGCTGTTACTTTAGAAATTATTTATTGGTTTTGAAATACTGTGGGGGCTAAACATAGCCACTATGGCAAAACGTTTTCTTCTTTCTCCTTATTAATTTAACAACTCAAGCTATAAAGAGGATATGGTATTAAGAACACTTCGTTTTGTATACCAGGACAGTAATTCGCAGATGTCAATGCTTTATTTGTATCGAAATAACAAATTTCCCCGTGGCGCAGAAGACAATTTAATGTAGTGCTTTTGCTGTGTGAATGTTGGCAAGACAGATTACCAATTCAAGTAGCAGACTGGCTCTGCTCAGTTGCGAGAACGAGTTGTAGTGGAAGAGTGTGTGAGTGGGAGTAGTGGTGGGTCGTCTTAATGTTTTATGTTTAACGTGTGAAAAGAAAATCTGTGGTAAGTGTATGAATTTTGATACATATACGAAAAACAAAATATTATACGTGTACACATATTTACAAACCGAGATTTTACCGTAGGCCTATACATGGTATCATTGTTTTTATTTGGGATAATTATTTCAGTTTACATTCGTCATAGACGAGAGTATCCTGATTATTAGATAGTTTGATTATACTGTACGGTATATACGGAAATAATAAAGCATGTGTACCGTGTGCGAAGAGATTTTTCCCGTAATGTTTATGTTCCACTTGCGTCTGATTACACAGTGGTATTTTTAAAGCGGTAATTTTTGGCCTCTGTGATAATAATTGGAACCTTTGAACGTTTGTGGCTTGAATCTAGGGCCTACGTCAACTTGACGCAAGCGACAACGACGTTTTACTTGGGAAATAGAGCTGTAAACTGTCATGTACAGCTGGGATGACCTGTGAGTCATTGTATGACCCACCAAATCACAAAGTTTCAGCATATAAGATATTGAAATATTAAAGCATTGTATGCAGCTATGAACTTTTATGTAACAAGTTAAAAGAGGGGACATATCAGCTTATTTAAACGATATTAGTAAGGAATGGTATCTGAGTCATAATAGTGAATCACGAATGATGCGTCCAGTTCAGTGTCACACTCTTGACTGTAGTATTCGTTGGTTGAGAAGATTCGTGTGTGCTGCTTTACGGAGAGGAAGTGCGTGTTTCCCTTTTCAATACTGACAAGGCACGGAGCCCTTGCAGATCTCACGGCAATTGGTAATCAGCATATCATAGTGGGTAATAAACATGTGAAAACTGATCTTTTCCTGTCACCCCTATTCTGCTGCGGTTCCTTAATGTTCATATTGGTGAGTGTACTTTGTTCAACTTGTTAACTTTAATTCAAAACTTACCACAAAGTTAAATTATCCTACCATCATTTGTTGTCACCTTATGGCATGTAATGCACTTCAGCTTCGTTCTGCCATGATTTGTAAAGATTTGTAGCGGGAGTGTCACTATAAAAAACAATAGTTTTTCATTGGCTGCCTTAATTCATCCTTTTTAGTGGTTCCTATTTAGTAACTGAAAGGAACACTTGATTGTAAGTGTAAAGTGAAACATCAGTTTGCCAGCATGTTTTCATCAATTACTGTATGCCAGAATTTCCTTCATTCATGAATTGCCTTGTATTGGAATTGTATGCAATATCTTAAGAAAACTACATAGTGGCATAGGTTAGGTATGTGTTTAGTAAAGATGTGTGTACATCTGACTGGAGAGGTGATGTCTGTAAATTCGATACTACAGTAAAATTCATGGAAGGATTTTCTCTTGTAACTTGCCTAAAACATCAGGTATCAGTATTAGCTTTATCCATTTCTTTGTACTACATGTAAGTGTGGGTGTAAAACAGTCAGCAAAGATAAATTCTCAGCCTGTCAGAACCACCTCTAGGCCACTTGCAATGTTATGTTAATATACCTACATGGCTTGATAATTAAATAGATTTTTGCACATCTTTTGATCTGTCATTCCATAGCTTAATTGAGTTAATGGTTTATGGGTAGCAGTACATTTCATCTAGTCACTTTTACCGTCTTTGCATTGATTCCACTTGTGAATTCTGATGCCAGCTATGTTGCATTCTACATTTTATTGTGGTCAAATCGTTTTATTGAAGTATTTCCATTAGTTTGGCCCTTTTATTTTTCTGGCAGTGAATTCAGAAGTGATGAGCCTCCATCATGACAACACATATTTGGAAAAATTTAGAACATTGTTGGAGAATGTCAGCGATTAAACATAAATGCTTTGAAGAGAAAAAAAATTACAACAAAAGTAGCAGTTTTTAAAATTTTGTTGTTGTGGGGCTCCACAGCCTCATTATGTTTTAAGAAGGAAAACCTGATCCAGACAGGCTTTAGTATATTTATTATCTGTGCCATTAGCTAATTTTGACAGCTATTTTCAAACACTTATCATAAGCATCAAGCTTCACATTGCATTTGGCTAAATAGCCACTAGGCATAAATATGTAAAGGAATACAATACAATTGTGCACAGCATTACATCCATTAGCAATATGTAAACAGAGAGCTTTCTGTGACTAAATTTTCTAACATGTGAATATCTAAAAATATTTTCAATCAGAGATAGCATGCAGCAGTCAACTAGTTAGTGAAGAGACAGAGTAGCAGCAGAGAAATGCTGAAGAATTGGGATAGAGTGGAGGAAGAAACAAAAAGACTGCAAGAAAAGGCTCAAAATACAAGAGAAAATTAAAGTTTACACTTCCATATTTAACTTCCTCCCCTCCTGGTCTTGTTATGGCCAGCATTGACACTGGTAACGTTTTATCCCAGGTGTACTCAGTTGTAGTTTTACTGTGGTAGCCTATATCTAAAGGGAGTGGGAGCTTGGCAGAGCCTCAGAGATTATATATATATATATATATATATATATATATATATATATATATATATATATATATATATATATATATATATATATATTTGAATTTGTTTACCAAACAGTAATGCAATAACATACAAACTACAGAGAAACGCCCAAATAAAAGTAGTTTGTTATATCTAACTTTGATTCGTGATCAACTCTGCAGCCAAATTCGTAATTGTAGAAATGAATAACATCTGTGGAACGGGCAACCAAAAATGACTTCATAACAGTTTGCTATACACTTTGGTCCCTTACCACTAATTCTTATGTTCCTTAACAAGCACCAGGAACTTTTGCGGTTCAGCTCAGAATGTGTTTTAAGGACATGCATATTGCTACGTCTCATGCTGTATTTACTCGCTGCGTAACTGTGTACCGTAATGGTGGTTGTAGTTACGGTCTTCAGTCCAAAAGCTAGTTTGACGCAGCTCTCCATGCTACTTTATATTATTTCCGAATAACTACTGTAACATACATTCATATGAATCTGCTTACTGTATTCATACTTTTGTGTCCCCGCAATTCGATTCATTATAACCTCATTGACTGCACGTACTATCCATGTAATCTAAAATTCTTGTACAGCGTCACATTTCAAATGCTTTAATTCTCCATTTTTCTGAGCTGTTCATCGTCCTGTCCCATGTTTATTCTTAATAAAGTCGGGCGTACTTCTTGGTTGAAATGAGTAATTGGATTTTTTCCGTAACTAAGGGAGAATGTAGTTTGTTTTATACTTAATGTTTGCGCTAGGGCGCCCACTCTGTATAACCAACCACCAATGTGTTCCTTCCATTGGCGATGGGCGTTAACGCTGTACTCCCACGTGCACGCCCACAGCGGTTTCTTCCTGCATTGCTGAAGCTGCTTTAGCGGGACCAGTTAGTCAGTTCACAAGACAACTAAAGCCACGGGTTTCCGCTAGTCGCCAACATCTAGTTTTATAGGTCTTTTCATTGCATATCTCTCCTGTAAGAAAAGAAGGCTATGAGTCATTTCACACAGTTCTCGTTTCAGGCGCCATACTTAGTACCTATAAATGACATTAAGTCCTAATGGTGAGTTCTAAGCGTCAGAATTTTTATTCTTGAAAACGTTTAGACATCATCATCATATTGGAATGCACGATAGATGTATGCTGAAAATACATACATTTTCGTAAATACCATGAACTGGAAATTTCTGTCGTTTGCGTTTTGAGGTTCATAGAAAAGTACACTTCGGAAACTAATTTTTTCGTACTTTGTTATTTCACTCTAGTAAGCCCAGATCATAAATGCATGCGACACAGCATTATACCGACAACATAGTCGTTAAATAGCGGATTCGTCGTAGAGTCTGTTGGAACTGCTTACTAGCAAGAGGTGAACAGCTGCTTTGTATTTAAAGTTTATTGTAATAAAGTCCAAAGGCGCAGTCACTGCGCTAACGTCACGAAAGTATCCTGATCAATCGCCATTGATAGCCGGACTGTTTGGGCACCGGACGGCATACTGCAGCGTTTCCACTGTAGTATACTGTTCTAAAAATATCTGCGCCCTCACAGAACCATGTTTTGTAACTCTCAAAGGCCAACGTTGGCGCCAACAATATTCGTCCAATATGTGGATCGACGAAATAGCATTGGTTGGTCTCAGTGTTGGTTCATGTTCTTAGCTTGTCATTATTTTGACGAAACATCGAAGGACACTGTCAGTATCGATACGCCTACAACACAATGGCATCAACGATATTTTCTGTCTTTGCCGTTTTTAAACAGAGTTTGTCGTCATTTGTTTCCAAGCTGATTTTTCGAAATGTCTCAGGAAGAATGGAACAATATTATTCACGCGTAAAACCGTAAATGAACCGGCCGCGATCTGTACACGTCATAATGTTTACGTTTCCCTGTATGAGAATTCAACTGAACATTGGCGCCGATGTGTGGGCGCTATTCCATACGTAATGGCCAGTGTTGGCGCCAGCGTTATTGCTTTCCGTGCGCATACACAGAAAATTGAGTGGCAGGCAATGTAGCATAGTATTGTGTGGTTGAATCGATCGTGAAGAGCCTCTTGGTCTTTTTAGAGGTTGCAGCTGCACTATCGCCGAAGATGAGCCAAGACGATTGGTTCGGGTATCTAGCGTCTTCAGTGCTTGCCTACCATGACTCGCTGCCTGCTCGCATCGCGCACTGTCCATAATGCGTGCTCCAGGCTGGTCGCACCATCACCAACTGCAAATATCATTCTGCCCAGTTTGTATATACTTCAGACGAGCCATGACAACAGAGGGAGGAAATCATATCGTCCGACGCTTTAAGGACCTCGAAATTAACTTCTAGATTTTAGGGAGAGATTTGATATGTGTTCTTGCTGCGTCAGAAGTGTTCCATTCATTTGCTTAGCTGAAAAATGCGGTTCTATATTTCTTTATAAGGGCCTCAATTCAATATATACTATGTACTTGCGTTTGATCGTCTTTCTTTGGCCCTTACTTCCACAGAATTGTCACGAGCTTACGAAGTAACATGCCGATTGTTCAGTATCTTTTATTCAGGGGAAACGGGCCTCAACACCCTCCCTTCGTCGGCAGCTATGTTTAAAGTTAGCAGCCGGCCGAGGTGGCCGAGCGGTTCTAAGCACTACAGCCTGGAACCGCGCGACCGCTACGGTCGCAGGTTCGAATCCTGCCTCGGGCATGGATGTGTATGATGTCCTCAGGTTAGTTAGGTTTAAGTAGTTCTAGGAGACTGATGACCTTAGAAGTTACGTCCCATAATGTTTAGGGCCATTTGGCCATTTAAAGTTAAGTCTTAATAACTTAACGGCGAATGTTTAAGTGATTTCTGAAATCGACGATAGCTTCGTCGTAACAACGCCCTTGACGTTCAGTGTTTCCAACTGATTGATCTTGACATCGACAAATATCATCGTGGATTCTTCTTTCCTTTTCTCTAGACATTAAGAAGCCACATTACTTGACTCGAAAAAATTTACAATACAATACTGGTACGCAGTATTCCAATGGTCAACTGTAGAAAACAATATGGCAACAGGTTGCCCTAGGTGTAAACAAGTTTTTCTAACGTCTGCAATCTTTGCTCTCTAATAAGGATTGTCAGTGCCACTTGGAGTAGCATCAAAAATTACATTACAGTGCCTCGAAATTGCACGTCTTCTTTATAGATGCAGTGTTAGCTATGCGCAATATAAAAGCTAGAAGTTTGTTGTATCATCTCACTACTTTCCAGAAACAACATCTTAGACACTTTTTCCACCCCAAAATGTGTCACGAACTTCACTGGACATAGTAACACTTTCTTAGCGGTGAGTGTGTGCAGAATATTATTGTACTCTATCTTATACGAATGAACCCAAAATTCTTTTAGAATGACGGAAAGGTAACAAAAAAAATCCTTTCGGGTATTTTTCTGACAAGATAAATTCATTGGCGAGTGCTGCTCTCGTTGACATTTTTGAACAGTTACAAGTGTGAAAACCCATCCCAATAATACCGCGAAGTGCCCGGAAGGCAAGTAGGTATACACTATCTGCATAGCTTTGTTAATCATCGGCCGTTCCATTATTTTGTTCACGTACTCCAGTTGTTGCAATTCTTGCGCGCTTTGGGAAGGGACCATCACATCTTAGTCTCTCGTGGCTACATTTTAATTGACTAATTTTTCCGCTGCATCATAAGATGTGCCTCGAATTGTGTGTCCATGTGCACGTTGGCCTGCTTTGGGAACGCCCACTTTTTTGTGCTGATAACAGATGACCGACCTGTGTATTTTAATGGATGTGTCCACTTCCATCTTGCCATACACCTGGTAGAACTCGTACGAAAACTTTGAGTTGCCTTATGGAAGCAGAAGCAGACTGGTTTTATGCTAAAGAAGAAAAAAAAGGAATTGATGGTTTGCTTCGTTTATATAAATTTTTCCGATGAATGTTCTACTTTTTGTCGGGTGACAGAGTGGGTAAGAGGCAGCCTAAGGTGCGAGGTTCGGTCTTCAACCGCTCCTAGGATTTTTGTTCTTGGAAATATTGAGATCTCCAATATCTCTCGCCAGTCATCACGGTATATAACCATAAAACAATATAGAAACAAATTACATATTGTAATGTGCTGTTCTCTCGCTGGTCATGAATGAATGTGATACACTACATCATTAAGTCACGGGCCGAAGCCGACGACCGGTATAGCTAGATTCAGTTCTGCCCTCGGCCGGCGTTTTATCACTTGTCGCTTCTTCCACCGCTGACAACCATTTGTAAATGTGAAAAATGGTAAGTTGTGCAATGGTAAACTGTACAACCCCTGTAAGTGGCTGGAAGAAGGCTTTGGCATATAGCCTCAAATAAGACCATACCTAGCAAAGCATTGTAACCTTCAGGTTGACGACTTTTTAACCTTTATTTAAAGAAATGGATACTACTTTTTGGTATCATGTTTTTTCCCCTCAGTAGTGCTCAAACGATTTTGATGAGACAGTTCGATGGGTAGGAACTGGGCTAACAAAAGGAGAACGAACAAACAAAATGAAATACAATCTAACAACATCTACAATAATATTTCGATCAGTGCAAAATGGAGATTATCACTGATTCACCTTGATACACACCTAGTAAGAACAGGGGTATTGAACTGACTGGAACAGTTGGAACCAAAGACACTCAGGAGCATTTAGAGACCCAGAACAACAGAAGATAGTCGATTTGGAAGACGAGCTAACCAAGAACCATATACCAAGATAGAATCTCCGACATCAGGAAAAGGAGCGTGTTCTTTAGACATACCCTTAGAATGGACAAGGTGAGTTTAACACGGCAAAACAATAATACAGTTTGTGCTGAACAAGAGGACCAAAGTACGGTGGAACCTAGAGGTACAAAGGGATATGGAAGAAACGGGGGCCGGCCGGAGTGGCCGAGTGGTTCTAGGCGCTACAGTCTGGAACCGCGCGACCGCTACTGTCGCAGGTTCGAATCCTGCCTCGGGCATGGATGTGTGTGATGTCCTTAGATTAGGTAGGTTTAAGTAGTTGTAAGTTCTAAAGGGCTGATGACGTCAGAAGTTAAGTCCCATAGTGCTCAGAGCCATTTGAACCATTTGAAGAAATGGGAATCCGCAAACGTAGATAGAATGATTTAAAAAAAAAAAAAAACGAGCTTTCACTAGTTTCGAAGACAGAAACTAGACCCAAAACAAAATCGTCATGTGCAGGGAAGCGAAAAAAGTTTGCGACGTATGAAAATAAAATATTGGAGGAGAATCGAAGTTGACGCTAATAACGTCGCCCTGAGATGGCCAAACGAAAAGAAACAGTTTGGTTAAAAAAATTATCTTTGTCATCTTTGTCCATGCTGCTGCTTCATAACTGACTGGATAACCATGGTCACGGTTATGATACTTCGACGTAAAAACCTAACGCATATTTTAAGACTCGACATTGAAAAATGTGCTTGCTGGGTAATTTGTGTTTAAGACAGGTGGTGTACGAACTGTGATGGACAGATCGAAATTGTGTGGTTTTTCTTTTCAGTGATTCAGTCTCCATTTTTAGTGTGCCCACCGTGTATTCAATCATCTTTACAGCTTAAATTTCGCTGTTTGTTTTTTCATCGAGAGCTGCGCGAGTAGTTTACTTTGTTGTGTGTGTGTCAGTATCCAGATTTCTCCCTTAGTGCGCTGAGAAGCTGCATCATTCGGAGACAAGGTGAACGTGAAACAGTAATGTTTCGTGAGCAATCGGGAGACAAGCGTTGACTGACTCGCCTTTGTTGCCTCGTTCCTGCGAGTTTTCTGCTTGGTGGTAGAAGCAGCACACACAGCTCACCACAAGACGCTGCTTCATCAGCGTGGGTGCGGCTGCATCGGAAATGCCGGAAGTTTTGCATTAGTTTCTTGCGCGGAAACCCGTGACTCATGCATCCGCAGCACCCACGACTTGGTCTACCCACCTTCCGCCCTTCCAAAGATTTTTAACGTACATTACCACCAATTACTGTATTCTTCCGTCACGCATCATCACTAGTGATCCGCATAAATTTTGCGGAAGCTCATCTGATTTATCATAGAATAGTGTTTTAGCTATAACTTTCTCAGAGTTAAGTATATGACGAACCACCTCCTTGATACGAACATTTTTGGTTAAACTTTACTGTGATTTATCGGTATCTAATTAAACAAGTTTACTCTTACAACACTATTTCAGTACATGGCTCGTAGTTTTGCGGAGGTTTTTGAGTGAAAAGATCAAAGAAATAATAAATGTGAAAATAAAATAAATTAAAAACTACTAGTGGTCACAGGTTCCTTTCCTATCGTGTTACCTAGCATGTATCACGACACTTTAAAGGAACAGATATGTCTAATATCTAAGGGAAATACTCAAGATTTTCTGCGAAAGTGACGCCTGTTTCTCACACGCAATATCGACAATCGATGCAGCAGTCATATTTAGATGTTTTGCATTAAAACTTGCAGTACGCATTTCAGAAGAATGGCGCGTTGAAGATTTATCGCCAACACATCTTGATCATTAAAAGTCAGTTAATAACGTATAAACGATGTAAGCCTTCAAGAGATACTATAAAAACAAAGACGGAGACCAAATCACATTAGCAGACGCTAGCTTAATGTATATTGCAGTATACGGAGTCTGAGGATGTAGGTTCACATCCCGCTACATGTTTTTTTTTTTTTTCTCGTGTTGCCGTTCTTAACATTCTGGGACTTTCCTATGAATGTGATAAAAATACATTTGGAGCATTAGATGTTACTTACATTTCTGCTTGATGAGAGAACGGTGGATGAAATGAGTATTTGTTGAGTTCCGAATGTGTGGTTAGGTAGAACCCTAAAAGAAAGTTTAAATAGCTGCGTCTGAAATGACCAGCAATAAAATTCATATTTGCCCTTCTTAAAAACATTTAGCTATTTATTTCAGTTTGTGGCAGCTTCCGGGCGTGTGGATAGACAAAAACATAAGAGGGAAGATTAAACTGCTGCGGGTGAAAAGAAGAGCAGTAACATACATGTTCTTCCTCGTCGCGAAGTCGCTTCCTAAGGTTGTCGATAGTGTGTGCGACGCGAAAATGACGTTACGTTTGCAGGAAGTCTCTCGAGACACGTGTTACCCCAAATGAATCTAAAATGTGCAAAAAAGAGCATATACCAAAACAAAACATTTCCGGTCAAGCATTGTGGAAACCTTTGGTTGTGCGGATACCTAATGGCAGTAGCACGAGATACCCACTACACCACATGGGTGTATACAAAATTGAATGTTTGAACTGTTTCTACATATGTCAGGCGGATAGATCATTTGAGATTAGATTGAAGGAACACACAGCAACAACAAGGGGGGAAACCCTCCAGCAGTAGCCAGCCACCTACAAAGATCTCTACATAATAAAACGAGTCTCAGCATTCTGCATATCAAACGTAAATACTAATATAGACCACCTCGAAACACACCAATTATACAAACACCAAAGAAAGCTTGAGTCTATTTGCGAAACGGTTGCCGTTTACTTCAACACGAGTAATGCATGCAATCGGCGATAAATGCTCCAAGAGAATGGCGAGAAGCCAGTCGCCCTCAATTCATACAGCGCGCGCGCAAACCCGTATCTCCGCAACGAGAGAAGATGGAGCTGTTTGAGCGTTCGTCGACCCGTGCCGTGTGCCAGCGCACGCGCCTGCAAGCGGAAGCGGTTTTTGTCTCTCCCCATTTTTATGTGAGCCATCTCCATGCTCTTGCCTCTTCTGTTTGCTGCTCCCCCCGCCACACACACACACACACACACACACACACACACACACACACACACACAAACACAAACACAAACACACACAAACACAAACACAAACACACACAAACACAAACACACACACACACAAACACACACACACACAAACACAAACACACACACACACAAACAAACCGCGTGCACGTGTGTCCGCGTGCCCCTTACCTTAACAAGCGGAGTATTTAGAATAAATAAAAAGAGATACTTTTTATGTGACAAATTGTCACAAGTGCACCATTTCCGCATCTACATGTTCACGAAGGTTTCGACGGCGGTGACGTTCGAAGGTGGTGTTCGGACTGCCATGTGATTGTTTTAGACATGTTGCTGAGAAAATAAGTTATATGGAGGCTGGCCGAAAACTACTCTTCCGACAAACTATTCGCGAATAGAACAGGAAAGGGCGGCAAATCTTAATAGTTTCGGAAGCACCCACCACTGGTTTGCGAAGTATAGATTAAGACTGTGCACTAAGTACTATATTCTTCCTAGCATGTACATTTAACATAGATTGTTATGTTTCCTGTGTTATTTGAACAGGTAACTTGTTGTCTATCCATTCGGTGAAACTACTTCAAACTGACCTACGAAACTACCCGTGCTACAGAAGATGCACGTCGCGCGAGATATTAGTCCTAGGGAGAAAGAAAGTGACCTTTGTGTTGGAAATTTAATGTTTAATTTTTACTGCGATAGGTTTCCTCTGGAGGATACGATTTGCGAGTTATTCAAGAAAAGTGATATTAAATGTATTCCATCTCAGAAACCATTCCGAATAGAGCACAAGTCCATATGGAGTGCGAAATCACAATCACCTCTCAAAGCAAGTTCCTTATGCATACTGATATTTCAACCAGTGCCAACAAGGTTTTGGAATGATGTCACCTGCAATTCTCCTTACCTTTCAAATTGCGCAATGCCCCTGTCAGAAAGCACATGCGAGGTGAGCGGTCAGTGATATATCAGACTCGTATGTAATTACGAAACTTAACAGAAATAATGATTGACTTACACTGTTATATGGTTGGACAGTACAAATAAAATTAGCCCTTCAATTTTACACTTATCGTGAATTTTGATCCCTTTCGGCCATTAAAAAACATCTGCTTTAGTAAATGAGAGAAATGCACAACATCGGAGATAAATATGCTTTTGGAACATGATCTGTTAAATTAACTTATCACATGACATTCATTTGAACATAGCTGTTAGTGTCTTCAAGAACTTGCACTTGATTGTGAAGTTATTATTTGTGCTTTATTTGGCGAATATGTTCCAGTTTCTACAAAATTCCACATCCTGAAACATGTTACGCATAAGTGGTCAGGACTGCAAACCGAGAAATCAATGGCCGAATATGTGCCTTTGCCACACTGAAATGTGTGGGGGCACCTGTATTTAAGAGGCAGAGGCAGAGGTCGAGTTGTGACAGTAAATTTTGACCTCCCTACATCAGCCAGTAAGCATGGTGCCACCCGAAAGTGTTAAAATCTGCGAAGAGTAGGAAATGTTCAGGGAGTTGATCAAACAGTGCATCCAATATGTTCAGGCTTGCTTATATACATTGCAGACAACTATTTCCTGCGTCGTCCTTATCCTGGCAGCCACAGCTTCTAGAGGGTTTTTTAAGGGACACAGGTTCACTACATACTGAGACGTAAATTCCACCTGACACCACTATAGTTGCTACAGTTCCTGGAATATCCCTAATTGCTATGGAGGCAGGGGTCCTCATTACCGGGAACCAGGTTTCATGGAGGGCAATGCAGAAAGCAGGTGTAAAGCCCAACAATTGCCATAGCTCAGCCATGTGGTGGAAAAATCGCCGCAGTACCGCTGGATGATTACGTGATCGTGAGACTGAAGGCACGAAACACTCAATGAGGCAGTCTACGCCTCAGGGTCACCTGCTGCCACCATATGAGTACCTGTGCGATCGACATCCATTTTATCTGAGGGCCCACCGATATCTAGGTCCTCAGCAGACGCCAGAATCTCCACCTCATCCTCAGATACAAAGCTTTTAGGCAGTGGTGGTGTGGGTGCCGCCACAGTCCCTTGATTCTTCAGGGTCTTTTTCTTTTTAGGTTTCTCTTGCTGCTCCTTAGGTGTGTTCAACTGGGAGGTCTTCACTGATACACTCTCAGTGACTGATGAGGACCGTGAAGCCCTACAACCAGCTACCTGTGGTTGCTTCAGCCACTGGCAGGGGTCAGCTTTGCTACTGGTAGGAACCTGGGAAGTGAATCACCCAAGGGATCCCTTCCTGGTTAGAGGAACCAAAGAAGACTTACACTTCTCCAGCTGAGAAGTGGGGATTGATGTCCCCGACAGGACGGTTGGGGGGGGGGGGGGTTGCTCCTGAAGTTGATTGTGCAGGACCAACAGGGAGGGAAGTGCCCCTCCCCCCCTCCATCACAAGAGCAAGTGGGGTCTGACAGCTCAGAGCCAACTGTACGCAGCGGAACGGAAGATTGTAGAATGGTTATCGTAGCAGCGGCGTAGTTTGACGTCATATGCATGGGGTGTAGCATCTCATATTTTCCCTTAGCCTCAGTGTAGGTCAGTAGTCCAGGGTCATGTATTCCATTATTTTACTTTCTTTCTGGAGAATCATGCAGTCTGGCGACCAAGGTGAATGGTGTACTCTGCAGTTGTTACAGATAAGAGGCGGGGCACAGGGAGTATTGGGATGTGAAGGACGTCCACAATCCCGACAGGTGACACTGGAAGTACAGGGGGAAGACATATGGCTGAGCTTCGAGCACCTAAAGCACCGCATCAGGCGACAGATATATAGCTTTACGTCACAGCGTGACCATCACCTTGACTTTCTCGGGTAATGTTCACCCTTGAAGGCACCCGTGGCAACCTGATTATCCCTCTGACTGGTAGACGCGCCTGACGAAATTGACACCTCGCTGCTTTGAATTGGGGCGTAGCTCATCGTCAGACTGCAAAAGAAGGTCCCTGTGAAATATGATACCCTGGACCATACTTAACCTCTTATGGGGCGTGATGGAAACAGAAACATCCTCCAGTTTGTCACAGGCGAGTAGTGCCAGTGATTGGGCAGAAGATGCTGTTTTGAGCGAGACAGACCCTGACCGCATTTGGCAAACCCTCCATTTCCCCAAACTTGTCCTGTAAATGTTCCACAAAAAACTGTGGTTTCATTTACAAGAAAGATTCCCCATCAACTCTTGTACATACGAGATATCGGGGTGAATAAGCTTCAATTTCACTGCCATCCAGCCTGGCGTTCCTCCCGGTGGGGGGAGAGGGGGTGTTCGGGGGGGGGGGGGGGACGTTTTGTGGTCGTATTTGGTAGCATTGAAGTTAGACTTTGACCTCTTAGAGACTGCTGGTGTTTCACCACCGGTGTGTCATCCACCCTGATGCCACCCACTCCGACCAGTGAAACAACGTTGAAAGAGACCATTGGGTTGATTATTGTTTTTCTTTGGCAATCTACCAATTAGCACTTAGTGAGTTGAGTAATGTCAGCACAAAATTCTCCGTTATTTGACAAAAAACTTATGCGTTTGTCTCGTTAAAGCTTGAATATTCGTACTGTTTTTCAGCATTAAACAAAGAATATAACACACGGGGTGTTTCGGAATTGTATGGAAAATCTTGAAGGTATGTACAGGATACCTGAAGAAACAAATTGGAAGCACGAACCCGTAACCTAAACGACACTTATTTCTTGTTTACATTTGTTTCCTTTCGTTAACGAGTATATTAAATAATTGTCGAATTCTTCGCAAATGTGTTGTGTGTGTGGACCGCAAGCGCTTATAGAGGAATGATAAGGTAAGCGTTGGTCGGATTTAGTGTCGAGAGAAGTTGGTCTCCATGTACTAAGTGCTCTGTAGCATCGTCGTATCTTTCATTCTTACATGCACGCCCTACAATAATGGTTTTGATGTACCCTTTGTTAAAAAAAAAAAAAAAAAAAGGAACAGGCAATATAGCAAAACCCCAATTACCTCTCAATTGTGGGTAGCGTAACAAAGTAGTAAGTTGTTTGAATGATAACAGCGACCAATCAGTCGTAAAATTTGTTTTTATTTCCCCTAGCTAGTTTTTTTTGCAGACGAGGCATGCAGAAGTTACTAACTGGCATTTCCAGCATTATAGTGAGCAGTGACATTTGCTTCTTGTGGCAACTGATTTAGAGCACACGTTTAAAACCGGCGGATGTGGTGGCACTCAGTGTTTATAGTACATAGCGCTTAATTATTTGATGAATAGGCTATGAAAATCGAAGCTGCGAGATGAATATTGACACCAGTGCGACCTAGATTGCCAAATACACGCAGTACCCATCTGAGGATGGAAATCATTTCGTGAATGGTGCATGTATTTTCTTAACAGTCACGGAGTTCTGTAATATCCATAATGGCTAAATGTACTGTATAACTAAATAATTTGGCTACACGGCTTTGGACAGCTGGGGACTGTGTGAGCGGACGGGCATCGGCGGTTGCATGTAGCCGGGCCCTCGCTGCCTAACAGGTTGGTGACTCACCTGTTATTTGCAGGCTCCCTGGCGTCAGTCTACAGTTGGTGTGAGGTCGGCGTGTCCATTCACCTGCTTACTTAAGCCTTAAGAGGCCTTCTCCCCTACGTACGAGGAAATACTCGCGAAAAATGGTCCATTCATTCATACATTCCTTAAAGACCAGGGCTGTCATGGAACGGATTTTGATGGCGTAATCACTCTAAAATACCAAAAACATAATCTAGTTTAGTGGAAATACTCTATTTCCAGAAAATTGGAGTTCTTAAATCGTCGGCACGGGACGTAGCCAAATTGATAGATATTGTGTGCCTGGGGGCAAGAAAGGGAAGCTATAATTGATAACGAAGTAAGACAGTTGTGTACCATATCCACTATTTTATTCTGTATGTACACTCCGCTAAATGTTAAGGAAACGAAGGAGAAATTTGGAAAGGGAATTACAGTTTAGCTACCCGAAACAAACATTTAGATTTGCCTTGACAATTCCGATTCTGTCAGAGGCGGCAAAGTAATTAAGATCAGTGTAACAAAAAGTGTCGTGAATAAAGGTTGTAAGATGCATCTCAACAAAAGTAAACCATGAGGTATTCAAATGTAGTCTAATTAAATCAGACTGTGCTGAGGGAGTTGGATTAGGAACCGAACCACAAAAGTAATAAACGAGTTTTGCTATTCGTTTAGCGAAGTAAATGGTGAGTGGCAGAAATGAGATGATATAAAATAGGCTAGCAATAGCAATAATGCCGTTTCTGGAGAAGAGGAATTGGCTATCATCATATGCCAATTTGTGTTCGGAAGAACTACGTAAAGAATTTGCTGAATGTATTTGTTTGGAATGTAGCCTTGTGCCTAAGTGAAATATGGGCAACGAAACAATACAGGCAATAACAGAAGTGATGCTTTTGAACTGATGTGGTATAGACGAAAACCAGAGATTAGAAGAGCGGTCTGGATAACTGATTACGTACAGAATCAAATTTCGGGAAAAAGAAACTTACGACACAACTTGCTAAAAGAAGGGATCAGATGGTAGACTAGTAGCCTCAAGCAATAGTAGATTTGAATGTAACACTTTTTATGTAGAGTATTCACAGTTGAAACATTCCACATTGAATAAGGTCCTCTGCTGCTGTTAATCTTTATTCACAGACACGGCCGTTTTCTCAAAGCACATATTTGTGTCATCTGATGTTATAATCTATCTATAGAAGCAGCGTCTTTAAAAAAGGTGGAAAAAGAACATTCCCGGCATTAATATCGAGGTATTTAAATTTTATATCTCGCCAGTGTGCGAACGTCCATAAATAGAGAAATGGAGCTAAGACAACCCCGAAACCTCCAATGTATACAGCGTTGGAAGGAAACATTGCCGCTGCAGGTATTAATAGCAGGATGTGTATGGAACGATTTGAGGTGAAACGACTATATAAACCTTTCTGTAGGGAAAGAATGTCAGATTTATAGGAAAAAATCTTAAAGGAATGAAAAGGAATTCGCATTTCGTCACATTTTAGTTTAGCTGGCGTGCAGAGTGTCACAGAAATGCTCAACAGCTCTACGAAAAATGTGCGTTGGTGCACCGTGACGAGTTTTACGAAATCCGAGAGCTCGTGTTCTGCCACCAACATCGGTAAACTTAGAGAAATGCGGGGTTTCCAAGAATCTTTCCTCCCGCATTTCATCCACTAATGGAACCGTAATGGTGCTGATGATTATTCTCTTACACTAAACATTTTCTTACACACACTGCATATATGAGACACAACCAAGTAACGTGTCACTTTAGGGCTGATGCAGTATCAGTCTAAAGTGTGTGCTTTCCTAGTTTACATAAACCGACATTTGAGGAGGGATGTATACGCAACAAAATGTGAACATTTTGCCAAGGTTATTCGAAACACTTTGCCGTTTTTTGCGTGATACACTCCATGAAACTGCGTCATCAGTATACATAGTTGTTCTCAGGCTGTAGTAAATTGTTTGTGTGTTTTGTATGCATGTGACACTGTTGTGCTTCCAAAATGTGTCACATTTGAAAGCCCATAGCACTTATGTGCGGGGAAAGTGAAACCTTATTCACAAAATTAAATTTTAAATGTATTTTATATCTTATGACTTGCTTCCAGTTCACTTTCGGAAAATTACCGTCCCATTTTTTCTGTCTATGCTTTTCTTTCACTTTTTCCTGGCGACCGTTTTCGTTTTCTGGAAAGTCAAAACATCGGTACGGTCAAACGAATTTTTCTCTACATACTCTTAGTAACGTATCACATAATTGTATCTAGAATCCATGGGATAGCGTTATTTTTTGCCACAAGATGGCACTGCTTGTGTGCAATTGCTTTTTACTACGATTAAGATTACAAGAAACGCTTAGTGTTGATTCATCACATTCTTTTGAGCCCGTAGCCTTCTGTAGTATTTTCACGTCTCAGCTGATGTACTCCTTAGCCCACGTATTTTAGCTATCAATGCTGCTTCTCTCCAGTATCACATTAAGACTGTTCCCCCTTAATGTAAATTATCAAGTATGTATTGGCGCGAGTAAAATTCAGTAGTCGTGTCCAAGCGAAATACTTCATCTTTCTGCATGCCGTAGGTATTTCCCTTCGTACACTTTTGTCCGTGACGTGATTGTTCTCCGTACTGTGTGTGCAATCTTCTCAAAATCTCGGCTGCAGTGACGCTTCACTTAGCGAGAAAACTGCATTACTCAGCGCTGGCGCACTCCCGTTCAGCGCCCAACTCTCAGCGCGAGGCTTACGCCAACGGGCGAGCGTGCGTCAGATAAACCTCAAAGACGTTCTCGTCAGTATTCATCACGCTGCGTCGACATATGCCAGTTTTAGTAACAAATGCAGTTATCGAGTGCCATCAGATATCTAGGACTTTTCCGTTTTAATAGATACTAAAACTATTGTGTGTGCTGACATTCAGTCACTGTCAATTGACAATACTGCAAGTTGCTCATTACTCTGGTTATTGCAAACCCTAGGCTGCACGATTAACTGTAAGAAAATCCAAAAAGTGCAATTTGTCACATTTGAAAGCCCACAGCACACTCGCGAGGGACAAAACTTTGTGAATAAAGTTACATTTAATATATATTTTATTTAATTTCACTCACTTCCGTTTCACTCTCGGGAAATGACCATCCCACTTTTTCTGTTTGTACTTTAACTTTTTCCTGGCGACTGTTCTCATTTTTCGAGAAGTCGAAACATCGGTACGGTCGAACGAATTTTGCCCTGCGTACTCTTAACAACATATCGACGAATTTAAGTGCCTCGATGTGCACAATTACGGGTTACTCGGTCGCCTGGTCTTCGTTGTCTTCCTCTACCAAACAAACTTTTTTCACCAAAGTGGTGAAAATTATTATTAAATCACTTGGTTACTTGTGAAAAAAACCATGTTTTACGTACTTGGCATTGTAGACATTGTTCCCATTTAGTTTACAACAAAGCAAAGCAACATATATTCTCGTTTCACAAGTAGAATTAGGCCGAGTACTCAAAAATTGAAAAAAGGCGGCCTTTCGGGTCGGAAGGGTCGGAAGTTAGTATAAAAGCAGTTCCGCTAGATGACTAGCACAGTAGTCAATATCAACAGTTCGCTACAGTTGCAACTTGGAGGTGTGTGCGCGTGCTAACGTCGTAGGGCACATATGTGATGATGCCGCGTGAAAACCCCTATCGAGTTACGATCATGCCAGCATTTTGTGCAAAAAGAAACCTTCAACATAGCAAGACTGCACACCAAAATGAAGTCCGATGATTATACAGGAATGCTGGAAACCGAATTTCACGATAATTTGCTACTTCAACACGATAACGTAGGGATTCACACGTCTGCGTAGACAGAGTTGTGGTTTCAAGATAAAGGAATTCCATTTGACCTGGCCATCGAGAAATTCAGATTAAAATTCCAGGGAGATTTTATGGGGGATGCCAGCACGACACGTTCGTTGCAGTGGATTACAGTTTGAGACTGGTCAGTTGAAAACGGCAGTTCTAACGAAGTTGATCTCAATCTCGGAAGAAGACATCCTACCCCTGTACAATCAATGCGTGAGAGGATTTTCGCAGTTAAGAAAAATGGAGGTTCGACTAAATTGGTCATAGTTGTGATTTATTTACTGTATACGTTAGGTTATTATGACGACAATTTATAAGTGCCATTATATCAATTTCCGCCCCTAAGGTTGCCTTGTTTCGTTAAATTTCGTACGTGCGAGTGGTAAAAAAGAGATTTTGTTTTCTTTGTTGTAAACTGTACGAGGAAAAAAGCGCACAGTTCAGCATACGTAAATAAACGTGTTTTTTCGCTAACAGCAACATACCTTTATGCTAATTTCCACCTCTGTATATTCGCGTCGCCTAACTACTGAAATCCCGGTGAATAGGCATTGCTATTTAACTACTCGCAGACGTTTTCGCCACCTACCTCTTCACCACTAGTATTTAGTATTCAACACGAAAATATTTCTTGTAATTACAATGGATTAGTTGAGGCCTCATTTTTTTCTTTTTTCCAAGGATCGCCGTACTATGGTCGGCTAATCTCCAAGCATGATAATCACTTGCTGTAATGTGAAATTTTGGAACAACGTAATTCCCAATAAACTACCAACAAAGGCTGTTGCATGTAGTTAATTTACTGCCGAACTTGGAACAAAGTTAATTTAATCTGGTCTTAAGTTTTCTTAATTTTCTGTTTGTTGTGCAAACCAGTCCATGAAACCATTTTAAATAAAGACATAATAAGTAAGCCCTTTTTACCCTTACTCGAGGCTCGTTACTGCAAAGGCACAGTTTAACAACGGACACTTATTTAACGAATCGGAAATTAATGTCAAATTACTGCTTGTTGACTACGACAGGGTGTAAAGTCATTTTCATGTGTACTTTCTACGTTCTGTTATCAGTAAGGTTGATTAGGTAACTCCGCGAGTAGCAAGACTGTTCCACAAACAGAGGGCCACGAATGAGCAAATCAGAGACCTTGTAAGAAGTCCAAACCATGGTCGAAGACGCTCATTACAGTCTGTTAACTTGGCACGTCTGCTCGGTGAAACTCGTCCGCGATACGCAGTGGCGTAGCGCCGCGGCTGGCCGCGACGTCGCCGCCGCTGCAGATGCTGGTCGTCTGCACAGCCTTGTGGAATGGAGGTCGTCCGGCGCCCGTGGGCGAGAGTGTTGCGTGGGACAGAGTGAGGTTTAGTTAGGTTGTCTCTTTTTGGCGAGGCCAGCAGGGGAGAGGGGCCGGCTGGTGGTTGAGGTGGGGGCCCACAGCTTGCGTGCAACGTCACAGCACGACGCACGGCCCCCGTGCTGATGCCTCTGCCCGTGCTGTGTTGTTGGCACGCCGCCAGGACACGCCCTCCCGCGCTTTCTCCCTCTTGCTGTACGTCTCCTCAATGGCCGCTCCAACGCCAGTAGTCTCGGAGCTCCTGACACTCCACCCAGTTGGCGCTACCTTCGATTGGGAATAGCATCGGGGTTCAGTTCTCCAATGCACCTATCTTAGTGTATCTTTTTTACTTTTTTTAGTTCCATCGATCATTGACGCGATTGTAACTAGGATGTAGAACTACTCAGATTGGTGCAGTAATCTTTTCCTGGTGTTATCCCGTACTGTCTCGCGGTCGGTATGTTTGTCTTCATTTGGCAGTTTTATAATGGTAGAGGGTAGCCGGATGGCCTTCCTGTCGCCACCCCTCCCTCACCCGGAAGGAAATTGTGTATCCTATCTGCTGCAACCATTGTTATTCCATGTGAAATTGTGAGAACGCTTTCGAAGTGTTTGAAAATCGTAACTCAGGGGGCAAGTGGGTACCAGCCCATTTTTCACGTAGTCTGATGTGGGAAAGGGCAGCCACGCACGGCGAACCAAGTCATTAATCCACGGTGCGATATTACAGTAATAACCAGATGGAAAAGCTTGTAAGACATATTGTATGTAATATGCAAACAAATACATGAAAAGTGTGGCCCAAGTGCTCAGATACTAAATTTCAGGAATAATAGAGGCAGATATTAATCATAAGACTTGCACCAATTCATATAATACAGTTATCTGTCAATAAGTGAAACACTAGAGCCAAACAGTGCATGTGGTAGTGTTTAAAATTAAAAACAGTTCACAAAGTAGTACTAACTGTCAAAAATTTGTTGTGATGAATACAAAGCTATTCAGAAAAGTTTTTGCTTTTTTTAATATTTAGTCACACTCCTAGTTAGAGCCCCAATAACTGATTTGACATGAACTGAATTTTTTGTTTCCCATTAAGCTGGAATAATTTACTCCCTTCTGTGCGATACTGACCAGGACAGTTCTGCAGGGATGGAATCGACTCTTTGAAGTCCTCTATACAATAATATAGGTCAGGGTCTCAGGTATATCACCATGCAAATAATCTACAAAAAATCATAATTTTGTGTGATGTTATAGAGATTAAAAATTGATAATATCAGATGTAGTGATGATTTAGCATAGTGCTTAGCCTACGAGAGTAACGCGCAGAAGGTTATGGGTTCGAATATTAAGATGTTTCAGAATTTTTTAATCTTTAAATAATTATTATTTGTATTCCGTGAATTGGTTTAAATGCATTTTTTATCAATTTAGTCCTTTGCCATATAATTTAAACATAGTATTAATTTTTCATTTGCTCTTGTTTTTCTTCCTATCATTTATCATTTCATTTGGGTCTCTGCAAGTGATTTTAATTATTTGTATTATTTATCACAATATTTAAACCTTTGAAATTGTCGATCTATCAGTTAAAACAACGGAGTCCAAATGTATTTTTCGTTTATTACAAGATGTAAAGGGTTTTAATGGTAATCGTACAGACATTTAAAACAAACTCTCGTTCACTATGAACAGGATAAATCAAAGGGAAATTTAAACGAAACTAGGGATTATAAATAAAACAATACTCAAACTAAGTGAGGAATAAAAATAATGAATGCAACAACTTGGGCGAAAATGTAAAATACCAAAAAAATTAAAACATGCACGAAGATTCCATATGAAAAAATAGGGAAAAAATAAGAAAAATGTAAAAGTTAATGATAAACATGAGACAGATGACTAGAGATTATAAAACACATTACATGTAAACCACTTAACTGAATAAAAATGGTGATAGTCATTTCTATAAAGATTTAAAAAAAATTACAATACTTGACGAGCTTCAAACACACAACGTTCGGCACGTCAGGCTCATACCAACCCCTAAGCTACAGAAGCGCTCTCTACAGCGGACCGTTTTAAGGATCTAGATTATCACGGGAAATTATGAATTTCGCTTCGGCGGTTGCTCACAAACTACGTACGACTGGGTTAATGGCTGCAGAGTGATACCTGGAATCCTAACTTTCATTACTGTATAGATTTCAAAAACTCGACCCCCACCTCTGTGGACCTCTCCTTGTGAGGTTTTATGTGTTTCTGAAGATCGTGTTTACTTCTTGTGCCGTGATAATGATATCAACCGTTTCTTTTCGAAAGTTTACAATTCTTGTTGACAAAGCATTTAAATGACAAAATGTATTCGGATGACATGGTTAGGATGTTTAGCTGTGTGAATAAAGAGCAACTAGAATGGATTTATATTTCTGATTGTCATCATCTATGCTGTATAGACTATTCGCTCGTGACTGGTTTCCCCTCATTCCAATACCGTATGTCAGAAGTTGGCAGAAGTGAGTGGAAATAATAGCTCTTCCTCAGTGAGACCTGAAACCCTTACCTCCGTTCTTAAAATGTGCCACAAGCATTTTCTGTTGCTTTTTTTGAGCACTTCTGCGTTATTCATCATTACAGGTCTTGAGTAACGACGTTCTTGCCACAAATCACTATCTTATTTAATTCAGCTACACTCCATTATCCTACTTCTGTTGTTGATTAGCTTTCGAGTCCTTAGACAGCTCTGAAAATTGCCGTGTTATCAGCAAACCTTGAGTTTTCACTGCTTCTCCCTCAGTTTTAATCCCCGTGAAAGTTCACTTAAAACTGATATTAATCACTCAATTTTAAATGTCATCAAGTGCTCGAAACGCCCCTATCTGCAGTACGCATTTGCAGTCTCTGGTGCAAGGACTTGTTTACACGCTGAAGACACCTTTCTGCAGACAATGCAACGATGTAGTGCTTTAAATCCTCTTGGATCGTTTAAATGTCTGCATGAACTTCATCCTTGAAGCTACAGTCACAGAAAATGGTGCACTGGAGTCATATCAGGCGAATGTGAAGAAACTGATAACGCTTTCACCTTCACTTTCCCTCTAGCGAGCAAGAAAAAGCTGGGAGAGCGCTTTCCTAGCCAAAAGCGAGTAGTCAGTGGGGCACGCATCGATCGTCCTGGTACCAGCTACATCTACATATTTCAAGGGTTAATTTATCTAGCAGATACAGTAGCACTTCGGTAAGAAATTGTGCCTATCTTTTACCCATTCAAGTTTCTTGAATGAAGTTGGCACCAATAATAAAGCCTCCAATAATCCCGCATCTGGCATTAATACTCCATTACCCCTGCTGTTCAGCCACTGAGGATTCTCAGCGCCCAAATAATGCTTATTTCAAGGTTTGTTTTCTTGGCCATCATCCGCAACAACCACTTTTTTTTACGTAAGGTGTCTTCAATGGGATCTAGACTGATACACTTATTTTGATATTCGTAGATTATAAAACAGCGCAAGGTTTTTTCTTTGCGTAAATAAGTGATTACTTACATCTTTTCGCGTTTCTAGTTGGCATCTACTTGTCACAAGCTGGACGCCGCGCTGCCAACTAAACGCCAACAAACGCGAAGATCTAAGTATTTACTTATTCACGTAAAAAACGAGACTTATCGCCTACGAATATAACATATAAAAACAAAACTATCGTGCTATATCCCACTGAAGGCCCCCTTAAACGTCGGAGAAATAAAATACATAGCAAAAAGAAAATGCGGCTTTTATTTACAAAATAAATGCTTACTTCTTACATTGAACTTTCCATGAGTTGCGAATGTAGGTGCGTCGGTAAAGGGAATTATTGTCCAGATGTCACATCAGAACTGAGCACAGAATCCCGTACTTTTTCTGCACGCCTGCTGTTTAAGTGACACACGGTCACTATGTATACGCGCAAAATGTGAACAAGAGTAGGATGATGTATCCCAGACGCATTCCTATTTCGCTTTAGGCTTCACCAATCTGCGTAATATTCTGGTGTCCTTCCAATAACTTTTTCTGCGCATTCACTGAATTGTGTTTATTGGACGTCCTCTGTCGGGATGCAGTTGAACGTACGATTCAGCTGTTCTGTTCGCGTTCCTCCAGCGCTCTCCGTAAAGGAACAGCACATCTGGTTTCTCTTGGTTTGTGAATTTTTTTTTCCCCCCCAAACTGACCAGTACTCGACACACCAACGACAAACAGAATGAAAGCTACATTTCTTGAGTGCCCTCTACACTGGTATCGTGTCGGTGCAACATTGGTCCCTCCTTATCCGATGTGGCGTACTTCCTCGTGTGGCCGTGAAACCAAAAACTTCCTCATTTGAGAGCAGCCGGTTTCATGTTCGAAACAAATCCTTAGCTATGAATATTGTAATTTCATTGAATTTTCTAATCGGTTTACGAATAGTGAAATATCGTACCAGCAGAAATTACTATAGTTACATTTGGAAAAAGATAAGTCGATAGCATATCTGTAATTAAAACACCTGTGAAGACTAGATACGTCGTTTAGTCAAGAGTTTACCACAATTTGTCTGGTTAAAAACAGAATTACGAATAAAACGTTCCGGGAATATTTGAGGGAGCACCTTATATGAATCACCCTGTATATATATATATTTTTTTTTTGAAATAGTATAAACAACTTAGTGGGTTATGTGGTGGGACAATAACCGCACACAAAACAAATTTACCGAAACAACTCGTTTCGTTGCGTTTAAAACAATTTTATTTCTCGAGTGTGTCAGTTGGATCGAATGTTACAGCAATTTTTTTGAAGAATGTGTTGCCAGTCCAACATTTTAAGGAGCTTCTTTACCTTAATCACACACGGCTGGTTCATCTCATAGTGAAGGCGAAATTCCTTACTTGCAGTGCCAAACTACTATGTGCATATGTACCATGTATCCTAAAATACAGAGTACTATAGGAATAGAGAAACAATATCCCCAGTTACCTTGACTTAACCATTTCAAAAGCTAGTGGTAAACAAGTTCATCTTTAGGAAACAGACTTGCACCAGCTCTATTACCCACGCAGAATCATGTCTTCCTAAACAGTATAAAGGCCGCCGTTTTTTACTCGTTGCGTAGGATGCGATTGCCCTTAGCACAGATTTTTAAGCAATCTCCAGAGGAGAATGGGCACGGCAGTTCAATTGTTATACGCATCTACAACAGATTGAGGAGTAGGCTACACGATCGTAGATTAAGGGAGTAATTTTACCAGCTTGACGAACCGAGGTAAATTAACTTTAAAGTTGCCTTTAGAACCGACCCTTCGTCGGGGTAAAAGGTTCATCGTAACATCTGATAGGGGAAGAACAAATACATTAAACTGCGGTGTTTACATAATGTGAGATTACTGCCAGAAGAACTGTATTAGACAGACGGGTTGAACATTTAAAACTCGCTTCATTGAACATACACGAAGTAAAGCTGCATTAAGCAGGCATTTATCAAAACAATCAAATCAGGAGTGTTGATAATAATATAGATATTTTCACAGAGCAAACAAGGGGCGGTATCTCGACGTGCTTAAACTTAATATATTGCTAAGAGAAAGGAATCTGACAATTTTAAAGAACAAAATTAATTTTTCCGTAACGCTTACTTTTTAACATTTATGATATGCTCCAGCAGGTGTACTGTGTCTGAGGCCCTTCCCAGTTCCGCGAACGTGACTGTGTTTATAACGTTAATTCATCGTGGTTGAAGGATGTGTCATACATGCTTGCCGGTCACTCGGTTCGCTTTGATAGGTGGCGTACTCTAGTGGCCACTCTATTCTCAAAGTATTGCCATTTAACGTTTTCCGTTAAATTTCTTTGACTGTTTACTAAATTCTATAGTTCCTTTTAAACGTAAACTCTTTTTTATCCTCCCTTTCTAACTTACAGTAAGAGTCGTCGGTGTACTTTTATTTTTATTTATTTAAATGAAGTCAGTCTTCACGCCCTTACACACGCAACAAATTGGACATGTGCAGGCGTTTTGACCGACCGACATACTATTATTTTAGATGCCGGGCAACCACAGCCAAAATGCCCCACGGTGAATAAAATCTTCCACACTAGTTGTTAAAATACTTTTATTAAAATATCACTACCGGTTTCTGATCAGTAGAGATGCATTTCAAGAGACAGATTTTTAAAAAAAATCATGACGTGGTAAAGCAGTCACTTACAGCCAAGTCTCATCATCATGTAGGTTCTATTTCCCATCCTTACCGGAAATGAAATCTTAAAACCGAAATATTGACATTCAGTGGACATTAATTCATAAAATATACTTGTTTCTGTGTTATGAGTGTTTATACCGAAGCACTCTGCTATGAAAAGCAATGTGTGGGCTTTCTTTTTCATTTCTTATGTATCTACTTTTGAGTTTATTAGATGATGCGCTTCACCATCATGTGTAGTTCAAATGGCTCTGAGCAATATGGGACTTAACTGCCGCGGTCATCAGTCCCCTAGAACTTAGAACTACGTAAACTTAACCAGACCGTAGCGGTCGCGCTGTTCCAAACTGTAGCGCCTAGAACCGCTCGGACACTCCGGCCGGCCATCATGTGTAGTCTTTCTTATTCGATTCTGAAATGAGTTTGTAGACAATGATCGACGAGACTTGATCGTAAGAAACTACTTTGCCGCGCCATAATTTTTTAAAGATGTATCAACTGAAGATCCTGATTCCAAAGCGACGGTAACAGTTTAACAAAAGTATCTTAACAGCCTATGCGGAAGATTTTATTCACGACCGACAAACATTCCTTGCCGCGATACCATGCGGGTAAGACCAGCCGATAGCCGATCACGTCACCACTCCACCCAATAAACTGTGTGTAGCGCTGCCGTGCCAACTACACGACCAAAGTTCGACTTTTGACACTACGCACGGGATTAAATGCTGAGCCAAGATACATGACAGCATGCGAGTTTCTGTAGAAATTTAAAGACTGCAGTTGTTTGTGGGACATGTGCAAGGAGCATAGCAGTTAGATACAAGAAATTAAGCACTTCTTTTTTCATTTTTGAACGAATCCATAATGGTCCGTCGACCCTCTATATTTCTGATTTTAGGTTTTCTTTCCGATATTTTTTCGGAAGTGTAGGCTGAAAACTGGAGTATCGACATTCAAAGGACGTTAGTTCATTAGATGTGCTTACTTCGTTGTTATTAGTATTACAAAAAAATGCTGCATATATCCAAGCCTTCTGCTATGTAGACAAGAGTGTGGGATTTTTTTACAGGCTAACAAATGCTAAATACTTCATTTCTTATGAATCTGTTGTTGTATTTATTACATGATGTGCGCCACCGGCATGCGTAGTCTTTTTTGTTCGAATTTGAAATCAGTTTCTTGAACTTACATGTCATCTTTCATGCTGCATCCATAAACAAATAAATAGCATTTACATGAACTTCTTTTTGTTTTATTTGTTTTGCTTTGGCATTATGTATTTCCACAGTGAACTATAAATGACGCTGCAGATTTCAGGAATTAATAATTGTGGTGTTACAACTACACTGAATTTGAGGTTCTCTTAACTTCTGCCTGTAGCTAGGAATCACAACCTAGGTAACAGCCACTCCGCCAGCTTACGGCCTCTCTTATGAGTGTATTCTTTTTCGTTAAGAATGGTTTGATTATGTTCAACAGCTCCGAAATGTATGATTCATCCATTCTTCATAAAACCGTCGGATCCCAGCTGCTTAAGTAACAGAAGATAGGTGAATTCTTTCCTTGCTTTGGCCACTTCTTTGCCTACAGCC
Organism: Schistocerca gregaria; assembly: GCF_023897955.1. Classification (NCBI taxonomy): domain Eukaryota; kingdom Metazoa; phylum Arthropoda; class Insecta; order Orthoptera; family Acrididae; genus Schistocerca; species Schistocerca gregaria. The sequence goes on from NC_064922.1 coordinate 225,711,489, forward strand.
TTCTCTCGGCCATTTTTGGCCTTATTGACCCTAAAACAGCGATGAAAAACCCCCGTTTATGTTAGTGTGTGAACCCAAGCGGGATGTCGCAAAACATAAACACAATGAACTTAAGATAAATAAATCACAAAAAGACGGTGGCGCTGTAGTCGCCGAGTGCAGTCGGTTGCAGGTGTCTAGGATGCCACGAAATCGGTCGGTCTGTCGGCCGATAAAGTGGTGCATGAGTGAGGATCTTTTAAGTTTCAGATACTTTTGGTAATTTTGCAGTATGTTTTAAAATAAAAACACGAATGAAAATGTACGATGTACAGTGCGCTGTCGCCTGTTTATAATATGTGCTTTTACCTTTTGCTAGGTAATGCATTATTCACGCTGAAACTTATTACATTAACATGTCTTTTAAGCCTTGAATTTTATTAATTTTTAATTTTATTACACGTGGACAAATATATGTACACACTTTTAATGTACTCATCTGTGACTTACGCACATGTCACGTGACTATACGAAATTTTTCCCGTACCGAATCCGTGTTCCTTACGTTAGTTTTATATAACTGTTGACAAACTCTTTGTTGCGCCAGGGTTCATAAAATTTTCTTGTTATTTCTACAACCCTTGGGATAACTGTTTGTAATATCTCACTACTGTAAAATTTTTATTGTTGTTGCTATTTCTGGTTCGAACCTAGACCTGGAGATTATTTGCAACCCAGATTGAAACCTATAGTCGATAATGAGAAGTCGTGATCCAGACGGCAATTGTTTATTTATTATAACAAAAGGGACCGCGATCAGTTGTGAAACACAACTGTTGCACTGTAACCAAGGAACGGGAACGAAGTTTAGTGTGTCATAGCATCAACTCGGTTAACCGGTCGTCTTTGCGGAACCTAAAAAGGGTACGTGGCGGAGCAGGTTATGAAATAAGCTACCTGTTTCCAGTTCGTTAACACTTACAACCGCAGGAGAACATGCTGGACTATTCAGCAGTAAAAGTTAACAGATGAGAGAAAAAAATAGAAAAACGGGAAGGCGTTTTATTGAAGTGCATTTGCATACAGTTGTATTATGATAACCTTCATGCACAGTCCCGTTCAGTTTTCTATCCATAAAGATTCCTGAACTTGCTGTAGCACTAAATATGACAGGAGAATATCTTAGTCATGTTACTGTCTGAGGTATGATTTTCAGTATATCCCACTATCTATTTCTACTTGCAGTCATTTTCAAGTGATTTTGAAGCGTCTTAGGGCATCTCGCAGACTCAAACGGAAAAGAGATGTGCCCTATATTTCTCGTCTCGATTCCATAACGGTAACGTGCACAATGAAGCAGCATCAGATTATGTGTTTAACGTTCCTAGTCACAACGGAAGGTGTTGGCTATGATGGCAGCCTGCATGCGGAGACAGAATAGCGCGGCGACGAGGGGGTGTTTATAGACTAAACAGAAACTCGCAGCAGGGAGGGAAATCACGGAAACGCTGAATCTATGTGTCGCACCAGCGCCCTCCAGAATAAGGGTCCAGTGTCTTACTACGGCGTCATCCCTCTCCGTGGAGAAGTCATGTTAACGCTCTGATGACACGGTGGTCTTGCATCCCGCATGACAACTAAGATTGAATTCATAATCAACTAGCTTTGCTCGTGGCAGTAGCTTAGCCTCGAAAGCTTTTCATAGGGAGTCTGTAACTGAAAGTATTCCTCAGTGTGATTCAATAACTCAAAACTCCCAGAGTTATTACAGTCTTGAATATGACCTTACTCAAAACGTTTAAGCTCCGTCCTCGGTCCTTTCGCTGTGCAGTAGTTTTTGCTGAAAAGAAGAGAGAACACATCTTAAAAGCTTTTTTAACTGTTTGCGCCCGGGTTCCCTAGTTCGATTCCCGGCGGGGTCAGGGATTTTCTCTGCCTCGTGATGGCTGGGTGTTGTGTGTTGTCCTTAGGTTAGTTAGGTTTAAGTAGTTCTAAGTTCTAGGGGACTGATGACCATAGCTGTTAAGTCCCATAGTGTACAGAGCCATTTTTTGTTTTTGTTTTTTTTTTTTTTTGTTTCACAATCAAGGAAATACTTTCTAATGTACTTTATTCGAACGTTTTATGTATAAATTATTTGAAGGTTGCATTTTTAAATACGTTAACAAGTGTAGAAAGGGACTCGGTAACACAAATTACTATTTATACCAGTCACATTTATTTTAAATTTTAATGTAAACCGACACCATACAAATTTTTGTTTAATGTACATGGTGAGCCAGGGTACATCCTTTGAGGTGTGATAGTGAGTTTGAACAAAAATCTTCATATGGGCATATGCCCTGTTCCAAGACGTTTCCGAGGTACGACACATTTAATGTACATTATTATTTATTTCTGTATTATTCAAACATTGTGATAGTTTACAACGTACCGCAGTTGTGTAGAGGAAATTGAGATGAACACGACGTATAGGGTACTTATTTTCTAGCAATTCAGGCACCCCCCCCCCCCCCCCAAACTGACCCAAAAAAACCACCCAAGATACAGCACAGCGCGAGTCTTTCAGTATTCTCAGAAAAAGTGAATAGGATCGTTTTTGTTGTAAATTTAATGTAGTTTAATTGTGTAATGCGACACATTTTCTGTGGAGTGGCGGTTTTGCGGGCTATTCAGGAAAATCATACAGAAGTGATATTAAATGCGTTCTATCTCAGAAACCATTCGGAATAGAGGGCATATACCTGTATTTGAAGTTTCGTGTTCAGAATCACTAATAATATCACCCCTCAGAACATGTACCTTTCCTCCTAACTCACCCTGTATGATGGTGAAACTGGTAGTATTTCCATAGAGACTGGTTACTCTGTGCCTATGAGAATTGTTTGTTATACAACGTTTGTATTGTAAATGTTTGATTTTTTAATCTTTGTAATATTGAAAGGCAGGATTAAAAACTATCATCAACTCTATGTTTTTTAATGGACCTGAAGATCAGCGACACTACCAGAAACCCATTAATTTTGAAATAATAAATCAGTTACCGACAATGTGATACTGTTTACTTTTATAAATTCGCACTGCTATTAAACTGTTAATCGGTTTCGACCCTTACGAGTCAACTCCAGAACCAGTAGTCACTGGACATCTGAGTTGGTTTCAAGTGACGCAGGTGAGCATTTTGTAAGAAGATACTGCTTCTGAGAATGACTCGTTAGAGTGGCTAAAAAAATGGCTCTGAGCACTATGGGACTTAACATCTGAGGTCATCAGTCCCCTAGAACTTAGAACTAGTTAAATCCAACCTAAGGACATCACACACATCTATGTCCGAGGCAGGATTCGACCTGCGACCGTAGCAGTCGCGCGGTTCCGAACTGTAGCGCCTAGAACCTCTCGGTCACTGCGGCCGGCCGTAAAAGTGGAAACCGGGAAACTATTGCATGCCTATCCAACTCAATCAAGACAATTGTGAATAAAAACGCATTATACTTAGAGTATAATAACTTTGAGGTTGACAATTCGGCGAGTCAAGTGATAAGATCTTTTTGCACAGCAACGCGCTTGTTGAGTTTCCCGTGTAGTAGAAGTTTGCAGAGCCGGTGCTGACTGCACACAGCCACTGCAATTCGTCAGTCACCGAGCAATTTTAGCTGTGTAGTAACAGTACATTGTCTTAGGCCGGTATTACACTACCAAATTTTTTTGTCAAAAATCTTTGTCAAAGATATTTGATGGTGTAACAGGGAACTTGGTCAAATCTCGTCTGCCGTCAAATAAATATGATCAAATCTATGGCTCGCGGTAAATTTGTCAATGAAGTCGCTTGTCTTCTGTTCACTGCAATGTGACATGTTACCACGTGGAGCGCTAGCATAACTGCAGCGTTCTGTAATCTGTAGTGTTTTTATAAACATTGTCGGTAAATACGATTGGTGTCTGCCGACAACTACAAAGTTAATAGAGATGCATGAAACTGATGATGGGCTTTACAACGTGAGGCAGCCTGAGTACAAAAATAGACTAGGAAAATTGGAGACGTGACCTTACCTAACCTAACCTAACCTAATCCTCTCCTGTAGCAAGGAATCAGAGTGTTACAGTAAGCGTCTTCTGCAGATGTAGCAGTTCTTAAGTGAATATTGTGCTTTGTGATATGAGGATACACTTAACTGAGCACATACAGAAATGTATGCTCATCCACTCTTAATTGATGTACGACTTGACGTCCTCCACTATAACCTCACGTAACAAGTTTTGTTGAAAGCTTTTATCGTGTCGTCATAAAACCCGCGGCTTCACCCGGGTATGTTTCCTTTCTTTTCCCCCGCTTCTCTTCCGCATGTGCACACAGTGCAATTGTGGTACATGCAACTGTTGCGATTAACAGCAAGTTGTTATTGTCAGCCATCATGAACTTTGACGAAAAATATGATGACAATGTAATACCCCTTCTAGCGCTACGTAATTATCTTTGTCAAATATATTTGACGGAATATTTGATCACATTTTTGATCAAATCTTTGACAAAGAAATTTGATAGTGTAATACCGGCCTCATGACCGCTCCGACGCTCATACAACGCGCATTTCGTAACGGAGGTATTTTACGCCCGAAAACCAGACCTTGAAAGCGAACGCTCCATATCCGCGGAAACGGAAAGCACGCGAACTTCGTTTGGTGATTCACTGAGAGACCTACACACAGCGAAACAATGCGTTCGCGGAGGTTCTCGTTTGCTGCTGTTTACGCGCAGTGGCCGTGTGTGGGTGGCAGCGCGGCCGGCCGCACACGCGAACCTCTGGAGCGACGGCGCTGCAGTAGAGCACGCGCGCGCTGCGGCCGAGTCCCGCGGCGCGTCCTTGGCGTAGCTGACTCCATTAAACAGGTCACCAGCGAGCGCTATCTCAGCCGCTGCAGCTGCATATGACACTCACTCGCTGCCCTGCTCTGTGGCTTGCGTGCAGAAAGTCACAGCGTACCTGTGTAGGTTCTCACATACCGAGTGGCTTGAAGACTTCAATTGACAGAATCCAGTACGTTGTGCTGGAGGGCGAGTGATCGTCAGAGACAAGGGTATCATCAGGAGCGTCCAGTGGAAGTTCTCTTTACAGGCTCTTCCAAAAAACACTGACGACGCTTAGTTGTTAGGAAGCCAAACTGATGGGCTTGGGCGCCGGAGAGCGTCAAAGTCTGGGAACGAACGGTTGTTACGGTTTGTTCCGTTTCCTTTTGGTGTATGTCTGCGGAAGACATGCAACACTTTAGCCATATGTGTACTGCGGATGCAGACCCGAGCCTATTAACATTCCTGCGCGTGCATTACATTCCTACACGCAGCCCTTGTGCACATCCTACTGCGGACCTTGTGGTGGTCTGTCAGTGCAGTACAAGTTACTGACAGCGGCGCCACATGTACAAGTAGACAGCTGGTCCTTGCACATATGGCAAAGCGTATTGCAGTGGGAGGGTTGCTGTAATACTGTATGCGGAACGTTTGCAGACAGACCTACATCATTCCATGTTCGCGGCCCTCGAGAGACGCCTAAGAGAAGCCGGAGATTTGCACGTACGTATTTTCTGCCTGAGGTGTGGCCGTTGTGCAGTAAAGTAGTAGCAGTTTGTGCTTGGTACTTGCTAATACTCCCCAGTCTAATATCCCCGGTCTACTTGTTTCTTCTTTGGCAGGTGCCGAAACGTGACGTGGGTCGTCCACACTCGGCTCGACCCCTGCATTTAGACTACGAGGTGCTGACAGTCTACATCTATCTACACGGATACTCTGCAAATCACATTTATGTGCCTGGCAAGGGGTTCACCGAACTATCTTTACAGTTCTCTATTATTCCAGTCTCGTACAGCGCGCGGACAAAACGAACACCTATATCTTCCCGTGCGAGCTCTAATATCTCTTATTTTATTATGGTGATCCTTTCTCCTTATGAAAGTCGGCGTCAGCAAAATAGTTTCCAATTCGGAGGACAATGTTCGAAAAGGACCGAGCCACCAGCACCGGATGGGTGGTGTTATCCATGAGCGCCGACTCCCGTCCACACCATCTACAGGAAGTCCAGGCATTACGGAAGGACTACTACCCACGAAGAAAACAGTGCGCAGTGTTATTTATAACAGTGCATACTCCAGCCACAATGCCCGAGTTTGGCGCTATTGACGGATGAATGCACGTTTCCTAAAAAACGATATGCATGTTTGGGTGGACGAAAGTTCGCGTGTGCAGGTGATTTAAAATCACCGACGCAGGGTCGGTATTAACATCTGGCTCTGAATAATTGGTGACCGTATTATTTGGTCATATCTACTACTAAACAGACTAACAGGACCGATCTACCTCACATTTACTAGAAATGATTTTGCCTACTCTATTGGATGTAGTGCCACTAAAAGTTCGGATTGACATGTAACTGCAACACGACGAGGCACCAGCACACTTTGATGTCGATGTGCGGAATAACCTCAATGGCGCAGATCGCAAGGGATGTACCAGCGCCGTGGCCAGTACAGTTGCCTAATCTGACACTGCACGTCTACAGTATTTTCTGTGGGGTAGTATGAAACGTATGGTGTAAGGCCAGTAGAGGACCACGATGTGTTACTCATATTGGGTTTACTGACGTCATGTGGAACGCACATCCATCTCAGACTTCGACGCTCTGCAGCATCCAAGCCGTGAGCTTCCAAATACGAGTTCCTTTTTGAAAACCGATCAGTGTACCTTCTCACACAACGTATAAAGCTTTGTCAGTGGATTTTTTATTTTTTTACACTTTGCGTACAAAATGTTCTGGGGTGATAAGAAATCTGCGGCTGTTTGTTGAGTAAGCTGTAGTTTACGGGTCAATGTCGTCTTTAAGTTACTGTAGGAGGATACAGGATGACTTTTACTGAAGTTCTATACGGTGTGCTGAGTGGTAGCTTGGGAAATGCGACTTAATGAAGATGAGTAGGAAAAACAATGTTGTGGTGGTCGAGTTAATTGTGTGCTGCTTGACACAGCCACGTCTATTAAATATCTAGGTGTAACGTTGTAAAGCGACATGAAGTGAAGCGAGAGGTCAGGTGTAGTGAGGACGAATGGTTTATTGGGAGAATCGTAGGAAAATGTAGCTCATCTGTGAAGGAGACCACATACTTGTACGACCCCGTTCTTGAATTGCCTACTGCTCAGGTGTTTGGGATCCCTATCAGGCTGGATGAAAGGAAGACGTCAAAGTAATTTAGAAGCATGCTGCTACGTTTTATATCGGCTGATTCTGTGAACGCGCGAGTATTACGGAAATGCTCCATGAACTCAAATGAAAAGCGAGGGAACGCTATTGAGACACTTTAAGATGTTTCGGCAGACTGGTGGTAGATCCCACTGCCACCAACATACACCTCGCGTAACGACCACAAAAACAAATAAAGGCTTATGCGGAATCATATGGACAGTCGTTTTGCCTTCACACCATTTGCGACTAGAACTCGAAACTAGACTAGTTGTGGTGCAAAGTAGCCTCCGCCATGTTCTCTATAGTACCTTGCGAACCACGTATCTAGGGGTAGTGGATCCAACACAGCTGCGCCGTTCTTTGCAGTGCTCATGCAAAACTGAAGAGCTGAATAATGGCTGAAGTACTGTAGACCGTTAAACTATCGCATCGGAGACAGCCCGTTAAACATTTGCGAATATTATCTCCTCGAACGCGGGAAACAAGTTTAGCATGTGCTGCGGCGGTTAATACAATACAATGGAGTGGCATTCGAGAGGAGGACGGTGTGAATCCTCGTCTTTTACCGAAACCGCCAAAGACATGTGCCAGAACGGTGCCCGAGAAAAGGACACGGCTGATTTTCTTTCTCCTGCTCCCTCTGTCCCAGCTTTTAATCTTATATTTGCGATTTTAGTTACCGTCGTTCACTATTACGTACTTAACTGCCAACTTCAATTGCAACAAGGGCGCAGATACGTTCCCATTGTGACCGCATCTCCGGACTGTTTTGATGCACTTCGACGAAATACTGCGTGACTTATCCAAGTGCGCGTAATTGTGTATGGTAGTTATTTGTGGTAATTTAGTTTCTTAGCATCTTACTACCGTCATTTCTTTTTTAAACGAACGTGCTAAGAAGTTGAAACCGTCTATGATAAGTGTATGACTCGACACAGAAAAAAGAAAGGATATTGCAAGACTACTTTCCCGCTGAGGATAGCTCCATTTACGTTTATTGCAGTAGCCTCGTATCGACCAGTGTTCGAGCAGCGTCCACTCCGTCGGAAATGAGATTCTACGGGAAGCATTCGGCGTATCCTATCCGGAGCCCCGCGCTGCAGGAGTCACCTTTCTGGTTAAGCGCGTGCTTGCACAGAGATTCTTTGCTGTGTGGGCGTAGGGATTGGGCGCGCCGAGCTGATAGTGGCTGTACGCAGAAAGTGTGACACTGCTTTCCTAGTTTCTGCCTGCGACAGTCGACTACCGGGAAATAAGTCACGTCCGGTGGAAAAATAGAGCGCTGCCGACAATACTGGAAATTCCTGCGTGTCTTCTTTAGCCGCACGACGTCTGTCACATGTCTGAAAATAGATATAAAATCCATCGAAATCCTGAAAATAACAGATTGAAAAGATATTCGGTGAATTTCAAAAAGCTGAATCGAATAGACAAGACGTTACTAACAAAACAGTTTTATGACTTTTCAGGTTTTGAATAATTAATTTTCAATAGCGTTCTTACCCATGATTCCATCAGTCATCATTTACGTGAGATTTACCAGATTATATCTACTTATATATCCCACATCTTTATTTCGACATTTCTCAAAACTATTGAACATTGACACAGAGAAATTATCCTGCCTAACCTAATCACAAGTAGACTGCATGGGGTTCGGTATTTAACTGATTTCTAGTCTTATGTCCATCCTTAACCTTAGTTCTAACCCATATTTTCCCATACTTACACTCGACAAGCTTAGTGTTTCGAATTTCAGGCCTTGTGGTAAAAAAAAAAAAGAAAGCGCGGTAAAGCGCATGCTTGGAAACCGAAAGGTCGCGAGATAGAATCCCGGTAGGACCAAGGATTTTGCAATCTGTGTTTCAACCTAACCTTCATCTCAACAACACGGGAAATCGTCAGGAACGAAGTGTAGTTCGGATTCCACGTTAAATGGAAGGTCCGCTTACCTCCACCACCCCTCCCCGCCGGAAAAACAAGGTTAGGTTAGGAACACGCAGGTCGCCGAAGTGACGTCGAATTGAAAGACTTGCATCGGGCCGTAGACCCATCACGAGTTTAATTTTCAGAAATGTTGTTGTTGTTGTTGTTGTTGTGGTCTTCAGTCCAGAGACTGGTTTGATGCAGCTCTCCATGCTACTCTATCTTGTGCAAGCTTCTTCATCTCCCAGTACCTACTGCAACCTACATCCTTCTGAATCTGTTTAGTGTATTCATCTCTTGGTCTCCCTCTACGATTTTTACCCTCCGCGCTGCCCTCCAATGCTAAATTTGTGATCCCTTTATGCCTCAGAACATGTCCTGCCAAGCGATCCCGTCTTCTAGTTAAGTTGTGCCACAAATTTCTCTTCTCCCCAATTCTGTTCAATACCTCCTCATTAGTTACGTGATCTACCCAGCTAATCTTCAGCATTCCTCTGTAGCACCACATTTCGAAAGCTTCTATTCTCTTACTGTCCAACCTATTTATCGTCCACGCTTCACTTCCATACATAGCCACACTCCATACAAATACTTTCAGAAACGACTTCCTGACGCTTAAATCTATACTCGATATAAACAAATGTCTCTTTTTCAGAAACGCTTTCCTTGCCATTGCCAGTCTACATTTTATATCCTCTTTACTTCGACCATCATCAGTTATTCTGCTCCCCAACTAGCAAAACTCATTTACTACTTTAAGGGTCTCAATTCCTAATCTAATTCCCGCAGCATCACCCGATTTAATTCGACTACATTCCATTATCCTCGTTTTGCTTTTGTTGATGTTCATCTTATATCCACCTTTCAAGACACTATCCATTCCGTTCAACTGCTTTTCCAGGTCCTTTGCTGTTTCTGACATAATTACAATGTCAAAGTTTTTATGTCTTCTCCATGAATTTTAATTCCTACTCCAAGTTGTTCTTTTGTTTCCTTTACTGCTTGCTCAATACATGGATTGAGTAACATCGGGGATAGGCTACAACCCTGTCTCACTCCCTTCCGAACCACTGTTTCCGTTTCATGCCCCTCGACTCTCATAACTGCCATCTGGTTTCTGTAACAATTGTAAATAGCCTTTCGCTCCCTGTATTTTACCCCTGCCACCTTCAGAATTTGAAAGAGAGTACTCCAGTCAACATTGTCAAAAGCTTTCTCTCTAAGTCTGCAAATGCTAGAAATGTAGGTTTGCCTTTCCTTAATCTATTTTCTAAGATAAGTCGTAGGGTCAGTATTGCCTCACGTGTTCCAACATTTCTATGGAATCCAAACTGATCTTCCCCGAGGTCGGCTTCTGCCAGTTTTTCCATTCGTCTGTAAAGAATTCGCGTTAGTATTTGAAAATGTTTGTGTGCGTCCAAAGCACTCTGGAGTGGATGGCAGAGGATAGTTCTCGTTGTAACACTTATTAAGGCTTCTCGTGCCGTTCACGTGTGATGCTGAGGAAGAACAACCCCGATGACCAGCGAAGACGTGGCTGGAGGCGCCACACAGCGGTGGGATACGAACCTGACTCGCCAGCTATACGGCCCGACAAGCAGAAGTGATGCTCTCGAGTTGTAATGTTTTGTGAGCCTTACTGCTCTTGTTTTTAACTAATTTGTGCCTGATTTTATTCTGAGAAGCTCAGTAATGTATGTAAATACCGGAAATGTAAATGTGATTCAAAAAGTACTTGAAGTGAAGAGAAGGGCAGCTAGACAGGAAGAAACTCTTTAGCGCGCAATCCCTGCAACGATAGTAGTTGTGAATCTTTGAGTATGGAGTCTAAAAAAAAAAGACAATTGATTTATTAAAAACAGAGGACTGTTAATCTGTATCTTGTGGATATAGGACATGTTATTAGGTCGTCGCTCAGAACGTATTGTTACATATAATGAAAATTGCTATTGTAGTGATAAAACTGAGTAAATTATGTGTAAGAGTTGCCAAACATTTATGTATACAAATTTTCTTGAAGTGAAGAATAGAAATATCTTGTTTTGGGAAAAGGAGGTGAAGTTCATTGTCGTCGCCGGCTATCAATCGACAGAATGGTAAGTGTACAAAGTTCACTAAAATACTGGAAAGGAAATGCGCATTCTCTATAGTTTTCACTCAATACATAACAACCTCTCATAATTTCTTACAGTAATTGGATTATGATCTTGTACAATAGTATGCTGCTGAACTTCACTGTCCAATTTTGATGTAGCAGGACGTGTAGTTTGAAGGAAGTTTGTGTGCCAAGCAGATTGCTGTTTGATCTTATTTACTTACAACAGTGGTCCCTTAGGTATGATAAGCTACGAAAACTTGGGCTCAAAGCTGTCCGCAATACGGCCAAGTAACCAACAGACTCGTACTTCAAATCTTAAAGAACAATAATTTCCTCCAAATTATAGTATATCACCAACTGGTGCAGAAGCTGATCATTTATGGAGGCAGCAACCAAAATTCAGGTACCAGTTACGACTTAAAATAAAGTCTCAATCTATATCAATCTCTCTCTCTCTCTCTCTCTCTCTCTCTCTCTCTCCAAACACATATATAAATATTCATATTATTAAGATAAGTCATTTTATAGAGTTCCATCTCATTTCATAGCAGGACCTCTTTGGTTCTCGTCCGCGTCACTGCACACCCCCTTTTGTTGCGCTCCGTGACAAGCCATTCTGGTCTACATTTCAGCATGATAATGACCTCCCTCACACAGCGAGAGAGTTGTTACTGTTTGTATTCGTGGTTGCCAAACCTTGCCTTGATCAGCAAGATCGCCAGATCCCTCCCCAGTTGAGAAAGTTTGGGGCATTATGTGTAGCACCCTCCAACCTGCTCTGGATTATGACAATCTAACGCGCCAGTTGGATAGAATTTGGCATAGTATCCGTCCAGAGGACACGTATCAACCCTATTACTGCCAAGCCGAATGACTGCTTGGTTGCAGGCTAGAGGTGGAACAACTCGTTAATGATTTGCTCAGTTTGCTAAGCTCTTTCTCCTCAATAAGTCACCCAGTTTTTCTGAAACTGTAATCCTTTGTTTGCCTGTCCATGTACATCACATCTACCCATTTCCGTTCCTTTCGATTAACTCCTTCATGGTGCGTAGTGCTTTTTTTGGTCTTAGATTCTAAAACAAAGCCGTCCGCTGTAGCCGAGCGATTCTAGGCACTTCAGTCCGGAACGGCGCTGCTGCTCCGGTCGCAGGTTCGAATCCTGCCTCGGGCATGGATGTGTGTGATGTCCTTAGGTTAGTTACGTTTAAGTAGTTCTCAGTCTAGGGGACTGATGACCTCACACGTTAAGTCCCATAGTTAGAGGTCTGCGCGGACAAGAAAAATGCAATCCCCATCCGCACCGCATCCGCATATATTTAAGTTTTGAATGAGCAATTAATAGTAATAGGCAGTAATACTTAGAATTATGTTATGTAATGACATAGTTATTGTTAGGATGCCATTTCTGCGACAACTTAACTACTTTTGACTTCTTAAATCACAGGAAATGCTCTATACCTACTCTAAAGCAGACCATTCCAAACAGGAAAGCATTAACGCTCCGGAGCACACACAGTAGTGGCTCGGATGTCGTGAGATTGGAAACGCTATTTAAAAAAATAAAATTCAACGTAATAGTATTAAATGATGAAAATACGTGTATAGAAACAATTATATTTCGCTGCTCTTGTGCCTAGGCAGCTGAAAATGACGATGGTTTTAAACTGTTACTAGCACATTGCATCATTTACCGACAGTTTTTTTTGTGCTCAATGCTCGGATGTGTCAAATTTTGAAACCATTCATGTCAGCTGATGATTATATTATAGCTTACGCGTTGAGTCCTCGTCATTTCCGGGTGAAAATATTCACAGTATTAGGCCTTCACTGCAAAACGCTGGCGCACCTGTGAAAAAGTTAAACTGCCAGCAATAATTGACGTTGTCTGGAAGAAATAATTCGTCTTCCGAAGAGTAACAACAAAATCAGTGGTTATAGAAATTAGGAGTGGTTGGATGAGGTAGCAGTTCCTTAGCACTCACTGCACCGTACTTGGCCCCCACATAATAAGAAACTGTGCCGCCTCGAGAAACCCAGATCCACACTCAACTTCGAATGGTAAAATGTCTTTGCTGACAAGATTTATAAGTTTTTCTGTCGCGGCTGGCTTCAAATTTGGCGGAACTTCGGGAACTTTCACGTCTCTCTTGGTATTTAAATAAGTAATTATGCTACTTTGTCGAGCCTCACACGAATGTTTTAGCAAATTAGAAGTTCCACTTTTGCGTCCAGTGTAGGAATGTACTTTTTTACATGCAAAAGAAGCCACTATATCTTTTATCTTTTCGTTGCCATCAAATACGTATGCGACTTTTTTCCAAATTGGCGATTTCAATTTGTTTTCCTTCACTAATGTAAAATCACCTTTTTTCACCTTACACGAAATTGTATCCATCGATATGGTGTTCATTTGAAGAAAGAATTCTCATTGATATTTCCTACGATGCACATTGTCACTCGATCACTACAAAGTGCTAACTGAAGTCAGCGGAAAATTGCAACGGGCACCTGTCTGGTAGACAGTGGGCAGGTTTGCCACCCAGAAAGCACTTCACAGGCCACACAAAGGACGCGGGATCGGATTAGGCGCAGCTCTCTTGGGTACAGCTACGTCGGTCGTAGCCAGGGGCTAAGGACAACAGATATCCGCTCTACCCGGGCCCTGCAAGACTCCAAGAATGTTAACAGACTTGAAGTTTTGAACTAACATTGCAACATACGTACTGGGCAGATGCCTTGCTCATTATCCGCAGATGACACGCGGATATCCGCGCCGGTCGCGATTTTATCCGCCAAGTAACAAAAACCGCGGATATATCCGCGGATATCCGCATCCGCGCAGCCGTCTACCCATAGTGCCTAGAGCCATTTGAACCATTTTGTAAAACAAACGTTATTAACATCCTATATCTTTATCCTTCATGTCTATACAATTTATTTCTCAATATATAATCACCCTGGCGACGAACAATTGTGTGCCCTCGAAAGACAAGATCGTTGATACTGTCACTGTAAAATATTTGACTTTGTTGACAGAGCCACAACCTCACCGCTGTTGGCACCGCTTCATCACTGTCAAAGTTAATTCCTCGAAAATGTTCTTTAAGGTTTGGAAACAGATCAAAACCGAATGTGGCCAATTCGGGAAGGAAGATCGATGACAGTGCACCAAAGGCGTCGGATTGTTGCAGATGTCGCAGAGCTCGTGTGTGGTGTGGCATTGTCTTGCTGAAAGAGAGAAACTTCCATGTGTGGACGAACTCTTCCAATTCGAAACTCGATTACAACACGCTGCTTGTCACGCACCGACACAGTTACGTTGCACACCACAATGTTACACTCTATACTTGGAGCCCTCTCCCGGTAAAGGGCTGAAAATATGTAGACATGAAGAACAAAGATATGGAATGTTAATAACGTTTGCCTTGTTTAAAAAAAATTAGAAGTTTTTACATAAAAATTCGAAGGCATTACTTTTCACCACGCCCTCGTAATACGCTGCGTCCTCCTTACCAATAAATCCTTAATCCAGTCACAAATTTCAGTTCATACCCGATAGGATGGTACTTGTGATAATAATCGTTGGTATGGGTCAGAGTCAAACGCTTTCATCCTGTTTTTTCGGAATCCATGCTGATTGACATGGGAGAGATTCTGTTCGAGATACCTCATTAGAACAACACAGACACCCATGCCCGAGGGAGAACTTGAACCTCCGGCGGGAGGAGCCGCGTAATCATTGACATGGTGCCTCAAACCGCTCTGGTAGACGAGGGTGATCTGTGTTTTCTTACAGCTGTTTTTTTTTCGAGTGATATACAGTAGATTATCGTTTAAATTCTATGTGAAATCTGATAGGAATTCTATTGGGCCATGAAGCTTTGATTTTTAGCGATATCGCTTGTCTCATATTAACGGGGTGCAAAGCAGAAACCACTGACACTAATATGCATTTCATATTAGCTGCTGCTCATAAGCCACATATCACTTCGCTAAATGCCACACGTTGCCATCGTATCGCCACAATGTGGCGATACGATGGCAACGTGTGTGTATGGCGAATGCCCGGTAAACGTCATGTAGTGCCAACAGTAAAATTCGGAGGCGGTGGTGTTACGGTGTGGCTGTGTTTTTCATGGAAGAGGCTTGCACCCCTTGTTGTATTACGTGGAACTATCACAGTATAGGCCTACATTGATGTTTTAAGCGCCTTCTTGCTTCCCATTGTTGGAGAACAATTCGGGGATGGCGATAGCATCTTTCAACATGATCGAGCACCTGTTCATAATGCACGGCCTGTGGCGGAGTGGTTAAACGACAATAACATTCCTGTAATGGACTGGCCTGCACAGAGTCCTGACCTGTATCGTATAGAACACCTTTTGGATGTTTTGGGATGCCGATTTCGTGCCAGCCCTCACCGACCTCTCCTCAGTGCAGCGCTCCACGAAGAATGGGCTGCCGTTCTCCAAGAAACATTCCAGCACCTGATTGAACGTATGCCTGCAAGAGTGGAAGCTGTCATAAAGGCTAAGGGTGGGACGACACTACACTGTATTCCGGCATTACCGATGGAGGGCGCCACGAACTTGCAAGTCATTTTCAGCCAGGTGTCCGGATTCTTTTGATCACTTAGTGTATGTAAGTATCGGTACCATTCCAGGTCAAAAAAGTTGGTCAGGCCATGTGATACTGAAAATTCAGCAGTATTTGCTCTTCACTACGTCCGTATCAAGTCTCCCATGGTTGGGTGACTTCTGGTTGGGCGTCGCGGTCTCGATAAGTTGAAAGGGAGACATCGTGTCTACCAGGCTGTTGGTTTAAACGAACACTTTAATATTTCAGGTAGGGCGTGTGTTCGTTCCCAAGTGCACCTAAAAAACACACTACACTATACCAACTTTGCATGTTCATCAGTCGATCCTCTGATTTTACAAGCTGTGATAGTAAGTTCTAAACTTCCCCGTGTACACTTGTGGACCCATGTAGCTGAACTGCAAACGGTTGCGTGTGAGTTGTTTGTGGATACCCATACTGGGTTTTGTCTTCACGTTGTTTGTTGTTAGATATAATTTTTTTGTCTATTTTTACTGTTCTCGCGCTACTATAACTTCACCCACATTGACGATCATGGGCCGGCCGCTGTGGCCGTGCGGTTCTAAGCGCTTCAGTCCGGAACCGCGCTGCTGCTACGGTCGCAGATTCGAATCCTGCGTCGGGCATGGATGTGTGTGATGTCCTTAGGTTAGTTAGGTTTAATTAGTTCTAAGTTTAGGGGACTCCTGACCGCAGATGTTAAGTCCCATAGTGCTTAGAGCCATTTGAACCAATTGACGATCATGGCATGTATAACTGTGCTGGACATGTTATTTCTGTTACATACTCCTGACGAGGGTGATGTTTTCGCATCAGTTGTAAGAACCACACTTTGTTTTTGAGAAAAGGCTACGTCCTGCAGAGACTATTAGGTTGTGATTTTCATTTAGTTTGGGTGTCTGTAGGTGCGCTTGAGAATGAGCAAATTCTCGAAACTGGCTAGTTCTCATGCAACCTAACAGTATGCTGGAAACGATGTCGTTCGTTAAAACGTCTGATAAGCCAGTGGTGATTGCAAGCGGAGAAAAATCTGCGTCAGTAAATAGCTTATTGTAAGTTATATGAACTTATCCAAGTTTTCTACATAGTAACATCAGCGAACCTCAATAAATCGAACAAGAAATGGAAATTAACGTTTGAAATCATTGGCTGCGAGGCCTCTTGCGGAGCAGGTCCTGCCGCCTTGGTGCAGGTCTTATTCAATTCGACGTCACATTGGGCGACCTGCGACCCGGATGGGGATGAGAAGATGATGATGACAGCGCAACACCCTGTCCCTGAGCGGAGAAAATCCCCGACCCAGCCGGGAGTCGAGCCCGGCCCCGTAGGACGGCAATCCGTCACGCTGACCACTCAGCTATCGGGGCGGACGTGAATCGAACAATATTCATGTAATGTAAAATGGATGTAATCTACTGTAGAAGGAGTTCCAAAGATATGTGCTTATCAACTTCACTCGACATTCCTGTCACTCACTTTCGCGTATTGAGGACAATATTATGGAAATGGAAGAGGATGTAGATGAAGATGAAATGGGAGATACGATACTGCGTGAAGAGTTTGACAGATCACTGAAACATCTGAGTCGAAACAAGGCTCCGGGAGTAGACAACATACCATTGGAACTACTGATGGCCTTGAGAGTGCCAGTCCTGACAAAACTCTACCATCTGGTGAGCAAGATGTATGAGACAGGCGAAATACCCTCAGACTTCAAGAAGAATATAATAATTCCAATCCCAAAGAAAGCAGGTGTTGACAGATGTGAAAATTACCGAACTATCAGTTTAATAAGTTACAATTGCAAAATACTAACGCGAATTCTTTACAGACGAATGGAAAAACTGGTAGAAGCCGACCTCGGCGAAGATCAGTTTGGATTCCGCAGAAATGTTGGAACACGTGAAGCAATACTGACCCTACGACTTATCTAGAACATAGATTAAGGAAAGGCAAACCTACATTTCTAGCATTTGTAGACTTAGAGAAAGCTTTTGACAATGTTGAGTGGAATACTCTCTTTCAAATTCTAAAGGTGGCAGGGGTAAAATACAGGGAGCGAAAGGCTATTTACAATTTGTACAGAAACCAGATGGCAGTTATAAGAGTCGAGGGGCATGAAAGGGAAGCAGCGGTTGGGAAGGGAGTGAGAGAGGGTTGTAGCCTCTCCCCGATGTTATTCAATCTGTATATTAAGCAAGGAGTAAAGGAAACAAAAAAAAAATTCAGAGCAGGTATTAAAGTCCATGGAGAAGAAATAAAAACGTTGAGTTTCGCCGATGACGTAATTCTGTCAGAGACAGCAAAGGACTTGGAAGAGCAGTTTGAACGTAATGGACAGTGTCTTGAAAGAAGGGTATAAGATGAACATCAACAAAAGCAAAACGAGGATGATGAAATGTAGTCGAATTAAGTCGGGTGATGCTGAGGGAATTAGATTAGGAAATGAGACACTTAAAGTAGTAAAGGAGTTCTGCTATTTGGGGAGTAAAATAACTGGTTGGTTTGGTTGTTTGGGGAAGGAGACCAGACAGCGTGGTCATCGGTCTCATCGGATTAGGGAAGGATGGGGAAGGAAGTCGGCCGTGTCCTTTGAGGAACCATCCCGACATTTGCCTGGAGTGATTTAGGGAAATCACGGTAAACCTAAATCAGCGTGGCCGGACGCGGGATTGAACCGTCGTCCTCCCGAATGCGAAAAATAACTGATGATGGTCGAAGTAGAGAGGATATAAAATGTAGACTGGCAATGGCAAGGAAAGCGTTTCTGAAGAAGAGAGCATAGATTTAAGTGTCAGGAAGTCGTTTCTGAAAGTATATGTATGGAGTGTAGCCATAGTTTGGACAGGAATAGAATAGAATCCTTTGAAATGTGGTGCTACAGAAGAATGCTGAAGATTTGATGGGTAGATCACGTAACTAATGAGGAATTATTGAATAGGATTGGGGAGAAGAGGAGTTTGTGGCACAACTTGACAAGAAGAAGGGTTCGGTTGGTAGGACATGTTCTGAGGCATCAAGGGATCACAAATTTAGCATTGGAGGGCAGCGTGGAGGGTAAAAATCGTAGAGGGAAACCAAGAGATGAATACACTAAGCAGATTCAGAAGGATGGAGGTTGCAGTAAGTACTGGGAGTTGAAGAAGCTTGCACAGGATAGAGTAGCATGGAGAGCTGCATCAAACCAGTCTCAGGACTGAAGACAACAACAACAAATATTCCGAGGAACAACTTAAGTAAAAGTATACAAAATTGGCCATAATTTCCCTCAGCTGTTCAGGCTACGTGATACAACTCATCTCCACACGACTTACCAGTGTGTGGCAGATCTCCCAAAAGATAGTTGGTCTCTTGTGAGTGGACACCACAGCCTCGATAAATTTAAACAACAAGATAGTTTACAGCTGTTCAGCACAGTATAGTCTGAAGAATAGTAAAAGTTAAAAATGCCTAACGTCGTATTACTTTTGTTGTTCGGCGAGAAATAGATGGGTCAGTTAAAGTCAATGGCTGGTTTAGAATTATGAGTTTCGTGTAACACATACTGCGCTTCCTGTACATGCGTGTTCAGCTATTATCTTGGCCGTATTTCATGTTTATTTCTTCGTGGCTCCAGCGAACAGTACAGTTCCTAAGCCAGTATTTGATGTTGTCCATGGATTATTAACGAAGTCCAGTAACAATAGGTGGTCAGTTACAGGTGATTTTTTAAGAAAATGAGTTCCAGACGTTTCCACAGTTAACTGTCACCTGTAAGAATATGGCATTTTAATATTGTTTGTCGGATGATTGGTGAAAACTCTGTCGTATTAAATACGCGAAAACCAAATTACTTCATCTGTAGAACTTGTGAAACAAAGCATTGTGAATTATCACTACGTTTAACCGCTGAAAGTAGTTTTTCTTTCGACGGTAGGCATTTCGCTCCGCTACTGTGAATTCAGTAATGGAGATTAATGGCGCTCCAAGTGAGGTAGACGCGATAGCAGGCAGCTTTTAAGTAATTAGAAGCTCTCTGGAAAAATAACTGAACTAGAGGCATCGTGTGCGCTCTCTCTCATGTTACAGTGTTGACCAGTTCCATACACGCAACCTTGAAAAACAGTGTTGTACATTCTGAGATTGCGAAATATATTTAATTATTTTCAAATTATATTCTGAAGGCACAACATTATCTCTGGATTCTAATCACTTTGTTATGAAATGTACGTCATCTTAACATCTTAACTGATAGACAGACTTTGCATTTTTTCGGATGATTTATCGGAGACTTACGTTTCTTCGCGACGTAAACTTGCTAAATTGTGCTGATGCGTAGGCGTTCGATCAGGTTGTAGTCTTTCGAAGTCCCGTTGAAAAGGAATTTTGATCACCGTAGTTCGGCCGCAACACCAATGGTAAACTGTCGCCCATTGTACCCAGTAACAAGGGCTCCGTTTCTAAAGCGTGGTATACTTTGATTCGCGGTGTCTCGGCGTCGTAAAGACCTAACAGCATTCCGTTAATGACTGCAACTGTGAGACTATGTGAAGCTTGCTAGATAACCAGCCCGTATATGAACACTATGTTCCTTTTTCTCACTTCGTATGTCACTCAGTAAAAACTCAAATACAATGTACCCTCTTCTTGAGAATGAAAAATAACAGTTGCACGAGAGACAGTTTTGTCAGATTTTGGAGATAAAGATTTTCAGTCACGTGATATGAATATTTTTGCGTCAAATGAGACTTGTGTGTGGGTCTGGTATTTGAACCGAAAACTCCTGCATTTCGCGGTCATTGTCCTACAAATAACGCTGTGTGTCCTCGAGGCCTGCACGGATGGTTTTCATTGGTGATTCACCGGCCTTGAAAGCAGGGACTGCGGGTTCGAATTTCGGTCTACACCATAGTCACAAAAATTTCAACCCTCGTGTATACTCCGTGTAGAACCATATTACATTATGGTCTTTTTTCCCGTTCAGCATCATTCATGAGTTTTGAGAATGTCATTCTGGCTTGTCTCATTGTTAGCTTTACCAGGCAGCGATGCCCTACAGTGATCTCGGTAAATAATAATAAATATGTGGACTGGACAAGGTGCTCCGAAAATCAAGCATGCGGAATTGCTCTCCAGTACATGCGAACAGTGGTCCAGCTACTTAAATTTTAGTGATTTGTTATTAAAACTCCACTAGGCCGATTCACGAACAGTAGCGGTTCGTGCATGTTGAAACACGCGCGAATTGCATTGTTGGCGGTTCCAAGCGACAGTTGTGGTACGCGTGTATAGCGCGTAAGGAAAGCGTGTCGCCTGCAAATTACGTGTCTCGCTTGCTTATGTAGAATTCGTTGCTTACCTCCACCATCAGCGATGACAATTCACAAAAACTAGAGTAACATTTCACTAACTCTTTAGGATCAAGTTCAGCGCAGGCATTGGCGCCTACATTCACTCTTAGGACACTACTGAACGCTCATTGGCTGTCGGAGAATCCGTGACGTAGGTAAGCAGAACAAGCATAAACTCAACCACAATCTTTGATTTTAGATAACTACTCTTTATATAATCCATTCCAGATAAATGAGATACATTTTTGGCAAATCTGATAGCAGTTTTGAGCAGCTTTATCTTCTCTGGCGTTAGATCCTAATCTGAACTGGGAATGACTGAAATGTCCTAACTGTTTCCAAAGAGAAGACTACATTGTTCCTTGCGTATTCTATGAATAGAATCTCATTAGCGCAGATAACTGTCTGTTGAAGGGATACGTGGGCCTAACATTAGTCAGTCTCAGCACCCGTTAATAACATACTAGATATCATTGGTAGATTCGTTACCTTTTGTAAGAAGCGTTTCGAAATTCAGAAGGATTTGCGGAAATTATAGCCCGATTTAAAGTAGTTGGCATTTGACAGCCAGCGAACTGGACTGTTTCAGAAACCAACACACCAATGGAATCTCTAGCGACGTTGTCGGCGCCATTAGGTTGTTACATTTGCTGCACAAAGTATTGTGCGTGCCTTTTCTCAAGTGGGCAACCTTTTCGGACGCAAATATTTCACCTGATTCAAGAAGAAAAGTTACTCTGGTCATAAGTGAAATTAACAGATTTTTGACATGTTTAGAGAAATATAGATTTGTCACAGTTTTAAACATGGATGACACCAACAGGCGTAAATCAGTTGCACGAAGTTTTACTGTTATGAGCCTTGACCAGGTTTCAGTTCACTAGTGGTACCTTCTTCCGAATGAATTAAGTTACATAACTCACATTAACGTTAAAATTATATGCATACATACATTAATAGCAGAAATCGTAGAAGCAGACCTCCATGAAAAAAAAAAAACAAGGACTCAATCTACGATTTCTACTACTTAAATTTAGCGTTTTAGCACACAATTTATGCTTATAATTTTAAAATAATGTGAGTTATGTGACGTTAATCATTCTGAAGAAGATACCCCTAGTAGTATTGAAACCTGATTAATGCTTACTACAATAAATTTTATGCAACCTTTTGGCTGTATACATCGTTTATTGGAAAAATATAGAGATCTATTCTATATACGTAAAGTTCAGGATTTTTATCTGAATTTTGAAGGAAACAGAGACTTTACTCTTCAGCTTGCAACTAGTCAAATAATAATCTTCGAATAATTGCCGTTTTCGTAGTTTATACATAGCAAACGCAGTGCGACACGCAACTTTGGAAAGTGCAGTTGTGCCGAACGTAGTATTTTGGCAATCAGCCAAAAAAAGTATTAAATATATTTCCAATAAGTTTAATAGTTTTATAGACATGAGGTGGTAAGTTTAAAATACTAGGCAGAAAAAACTCACTCGAATCAAAAAAATAACATAAGAGTACATTTAACAACACATTTTTGGCGTACTTTGAGAAGCTGTTTGGAGCTAACACATGAAATTTAATATTTTACGTAATTTTTGCAGGAGATAGACTTGAAAATGATTTTCTGTCACCATTGTGAGCTAAGCGTCGTGGCGTCTACTTTCAGACAATAGGTGTCGCTACAGCAGCGCAACTTTTAATGGACCTTAAACTAATTAAAGCGACACTGTAGCATCTGTGGCAGCGACAGGTGACTAACAACAAATAAAAGCAAAGTAATGAAGTGACCTAGGGAGCTACAAGCTTTCTACGGAAGATCTTGCCTCATAGACAGGTACACCTCCTGAGTGCCTCAAATCTTTCTGTGATGCTAAAAAACTCGAAATGACCAAATAATTCAGAAACTCGAGTGTAGTATTGTACAGTACGTAACGATGTGTTTACTCAACGAAAAATACCGAGTAGATGACAATGACGTAAAAGCAGGTCTGGGGTTTCGCATACATGTGTGTGTTTAGTGACACGGTACAGTCCGCCGCAAGCTGAATTATTAGTATACCACATCGTTACAGTGTGCTTCACTATTTGGATTCTTCCATTGTGGTCTTCGATTCTAAGTCTGGTTTGATGTTGCTTTTCATGCAAGTCTGTTCCGAACAAGCCTCTTCAGCTCTGCATACATACCGCAGGCTACATCCACTATTTCCTGTTCACTGTATTCATCCCTTGCTGTCAAACTACAATTTTTACAAAACTGGCAATTCCTTAACGACTCGGGGTGTGTCCTGTCAACCGATCTCTTCTTTTAGTCAAGTTGTGCAGTAAATTACTTTTTTTCTCAATTCGATTCTGTACTTCTTCATTTGTCATTCGATCTACAGGTCTAATCGTCTACATTCTTCTATAGTAGCACATTTCTAAGCTTCTGTCTTCATGTCTGAATTGTCTGTTGTCCACGTTTTACTTCCATACAAAGCTACACTCCAGGCAGATACGTCTAAAAAAAAACTTTCAAACACAAAAATGCCAGTCTTCAGCTGTGTTACATGTAGCTGTACAAACTATTGGTGACATTTGAAAATTTGTGCTGGATCGGGAATCGAACTCGGATTTCCCGCTTACCACGAGTGGTCGCCGAAACCACTAGGCTAACCGTGAACGCCTCCAGGACAGACCCAAACTTTCGTACGTCACACTGTCCACATCTCTATGCCATAGCGCATCAAATTTTCTTCACAAAATGCTCCCAACTATATTCTGTATTCCCGCACCAGTCAGAATGGGACTGAGTAATGGAGACCTGCGATGTTATCGTCTTGTACCCGCCTCGGCATACAATAATTGCTCGTATTTGCCTGTCTGGATGAACAGACATTGTTGACGATAGGCAGCCGTCCGAAATTATATCAAATTAAATTCGCCGAATGAGAAAAACTTGGCTTCAGCTGCGTTAGGGATAGAAGTGCGACCTGATGGTGACGTATTTATTTCGAAGTAGTTTCGGACGGCATCATTTGTCAACAATGTCTTTTCAACCCGATATGCAAGTAAAAACTAAAATTTATATTCGATGTTAAAAAGTTTCTCTTTTTTCAGAAATGCTTTCCTTGACATTGCCAATCCGCATTTTATTTCCTCTCTGCTTCTGTCAGCATCAGTTTCTTTGCTGGCCAGACAACAAGACTCGTCTACCACTTTTAGTGTCTTTCCATCAGCATCGCCTGAGTTTCTTAGACCACATTGCAGGTATTCATCTTATAATGTGTCTTCAAGATACAATGTTCAATTGCTCTTCCAGTCCATAGCTGTCTGTAACAGAATTACAATGTAATCAGCAGACGATAAAGCTTTTATTTCTTCCCCCTTTTGAAATTTCTCTTTCGTTTCGTTCACAAGAGATCTAATTATCGGAGGTTTGCTGGAGAGTTGCTGAAGTGCTGTAAAGACTCGTGAAGTAGAAACTGAGTTTAAATACTACAGTCTTTGACAGGACATGGTCCTATTGGTAGTAATATGCCCTTGTCTTCCTCTGACCTTTGATCTGTCGTAGCCTGACAGTTACGGGGGACCTATAATTTTCATTTATACAGATTATTATCAGAGCTGAAAGAGACTATAAATGTCTGGAAGAATCCTTGAACCTGCTGGGAATCAGCGCTGGACATTTAGTTCTATAGTTTGCTCCATTGTGCCACCGAGCCACACGAGCAGAACAAGGCCATTAGTATGCCGAAGTCTAGGGTTGCGCCCTGTGGCGTGCTTGAATGTTTCCCTGTTAAGGCGTTGGCGACTGTTCTATCGCCCGTGCTGCAGACAGCTCCAGTAATGGAATGATCACAAAGGCGTGGTGCATCACGCGAATTTCATGAGTCTGCCTTCACTTCGCTTGGTGGTGTAGTGGCTAAGCCACGCGCAAATAACGTGTTTCGGCGACCCAGATTTAAGTCTTTCGTGGTTTCCGTTAGTCGATTAGGATGAATGCGGGATGTTTGCTTTCCAAAGGACACAGCCGACATCCTTCCTCATCCTCGCCCTAATATAGTTTTCTTTCGTCTGTAATGGTCTTGTCAGCGGAATGTTGGACTCCAACCTTCGTTCTTTCCTTTTCGTCGCTCTGACGCAGGAACCAAAACGTCAGTTACAGTAGAGTAAGCGTTATATTTAGAGAGCTACTGGTAATTCAGGTCTGGTATTAAGAGTTTCTGAAAGTTTTCGCTAGTTGTAAGACAAATTCGCATTGAATATCTGACTGAACAGAGGCAAGAGTGAAAATGCAAATGTTCGATTTCCGATCGAGTTAGTGACTTCCTTGTCACTTGTAGCTGTTTACGCATCTGGCAGTGCTCTGTGTATGTGGAAAACAATTTTTACCGAATTCGGATTCCACTCCGAACTGTATGTCCTTCAGTACGACTATGTCGAGTAAAGCAGAGATACGAGGCGTATCCCAAAAGTAAGGCCCAATCGGTCGCGAAGTGAAAACCACAGTGAAAACCCGATTAAGCTTTGCATAGGTGTGTTGGACAGTGTCTCTAGCACGCCCGTTGCTCTCGTCACATATGTGTACTCAGTTTTGAGCGCACAGTGAGCACGTAAACATGCCTAGAAAATAGTGTCTCCCGCCAAGTATGAGTGCACGGGAAAGATTTCGCCTGATTTGATGCAGCCCACACAACAAAACTGACATACATTTCCGTGTTCATGACAGTTCTCGACAGTTATCGGCCGTTCTCGATGGGAAGTGTTTGATCGCCCTCCATACAGCCCGGACTTCGCTCCCTCTGGCTTTCATCTCTGCTGACATGAACCGCTGGCTATGAAGTCAATGTTTTAGTACGGACAACGAAATACAGATCAGTGTAGAGAACCCGGCTGCCATCTACGACGAGGGCATTGTAAAGCTGGTACAATGCTACGACAGATGTCTCAGACGGAGCGGCGACTACGTGTAGACGTTGCTGGAAGTTGTGGCTAACTATTGCAAATAAAACACTTTTGATTTTCACTGTGGTTTCCATTTTGCTACAGATCGGACTTCGGAATATGCATCGTATATTCGAACTAAGAGCTATGCCGAGTATGCCAGCTGAGTCGCGTCGGTACTGAATGGATCTGCAACTGCCTCACATTATTATACGACTTGCAGGCAGTACTCTAATTCGGTAGGAATTGTAAATTGAAATTTATTCACCCACGCGCCTGGGGTGCGCAAGTTCAAAATGTCTCTGAGCACTATGGGACTTAACATCTGTGGTCATCAGTCCCCTAGAACTTAGAACTACTTAAACCTAACTAACCTAAGGACATCACACACATCCATGCCAGAGGCAGGATTCGAACCTGCGACCGTCACGGTCACGCGGTTCCAGACTGAAGCGCCTAGAACCGCACGGCCACATCGGCCGGCGGTGCGCAAGTCTTATGTGTCAGGGTATACAGGGTCAACCTGAGCTCCAACAACAAAATTTCAGAGATCTTATACGGATACGACGTTTTGTGTACTTTGGTACAAAATATCCGTGCCCCCCCCCCCCCCCCCCCCCCAGTGTGTTCGCGACAGAGTAATGACGTAAATACGATGTATTCTAATAGTAACCCAAGTTACTTTGATTCTATGAAAATAACTTCACACCAGTGGAAAAGCTCATAATATGCAACCACCAAAACTCACAGGACAGAGTAATGCAACAACCTTCTGTGATGTGGTTGCAGTGTCTGCGGGAACAGCGCAGTGTGTAGCGTCGTCGTGCTGCTCCTGTATTATATTCAGTGAACCCGTACACGAGATGCATATTGGTCAGTCTTCGTCAGTAACCCTATCCGAACTGTTGTTTATTCCTGTTATCGTACAACTAGCCCCCCGTATCGAAAAACAAATCCGAGACCCGAGCAGTACTGTATGCGGACATTGCCGATGCATAGCATGTCGTATCACCACCTGCTAGATGGTGGGCGTCGGCAGTTGCGTGCGTGGGAGGGAGACACCCGTATAGTCAGGAATGTTACTGATTCAGCAGTCGCGAGCCAGTGTAGGCGCTTTTCCGCGCTGCACGAAGCGGCTATGTTCCGAAGTTCTGTTCTCCGCAATGATTGAGGGGGAGGAGGGGGGGGGGGTCGACGACCGCGTCTACATGTGCTGCTCTGTCAGACTGTGACTGATCTCTTCTTTATCAGAGTTGAAACTCATTCCTTCGTCTGGTACCGCCTGTAAGCTACCGCGACGCCCGCAGTTATCATCGGACAGTTTTTCATTCATTGCTGGATAAGAGGCCGCCTCGTGTATTTTTCAATACATTACGACATTCAGCTTAACGCAGTAAAAAAAAAAAAAAAAACATTTCCTACACGCTTCTTGATATCGGCTACCCATCTCTAACGGATGGACCGTTGATTCAATATGGTTCTCAAGTTTTAGAACGCGCCTTACTTCTAGAATTGCGAACTACGTCAAGCCAACAAACAGGGTTGCGTACAGTTCATTCAGAATGATCTAATCCCAGAAAAAAAGTGCCTGTAGATTTTGAAAAGAATGTTGAATCAACAAGAAACCGCTAATTGGTATGTCACAAATTAGCTATCAAGAAGAATTCATTAATGAGCATTTAGACAGGCAATCCAGCATCAACGATTTGCTTCTGCCAGTACCTCTCTCGAGTTTTACAAAAGGAGTTTGTGAAGAAACGGCTTATCCCCTGTCGAGCAGGTTGTTCACGGAATGAATTTTTACCCTGCAGTGGAGTGTCCGTCGATGTGAAACTTCCCGGCAGATTAAAACTGGGCGCTGGATCGAGAATCGAACCCAGAACCTTACAGATCAGCTTACACCCCGCTGCAAAGTGAAAATTCATTCTCTAAACACATTCTGGTTTCATGCCAGCCTATTATAGAGAACGCTGTCTTTAAGAAAAGCTATGAACGGCGTAATTGTCCCTCTGTAAACACTGTCTCTCCCTGCTCGGGAGGACGACGGTTCAAACCCGCCTCCGGTCATCCTGATTTAGGTTTTCAGTGATTCCCCTAAATCGCTTCAGAAAAAGGCCGCGATGTTCCTTTGAAAGGGCATGGCAGACTCCTTTCTCATCCGATGGGACCGATGACCTTGCCGTTTGGTCCCCTCCACCAAATCTACCAACCAACTTTGCACGGGCACACCAAATCGACCGAGCCACAGAAACAAACAAACAAACAAACGAAGCTGGCATGTTCCGATGAAGGGATTTCTTTTTCCTTAACCAGGACGATTGCAACTATAAATTCCAGTGACGTCTATAGTCATTTTTTCGCAGCAGTCCGTCGTCTGGGCACAAGCCGTGGGACATCACGAAGCTTTGCTTAACATTCGCACCACAGTTATGTAGTTATGTTGTCCACAAGCTAATCATGCGACTTCTTTTTGTTACAGATATTGTCTAGAGGAAAACAGAAAATGTGACAGAAAGTGAGGGATCTGTTCTTGTCTATATCGGACTGTGGCTTCAGAACCTGTTTACAGTGGAGAAAAACAGCGCACCTAAACGAATGTGACATCAGGCAGAGATGGCTTAAGAAAGTGCTTAGCTCACTGCTCAGTCATTTCGCCGTTTTCTCGACAACCTTCAAACTAGAATAATTGCTCGCTTCCGCGCTGCCACGGCCGACCTTGCGAAGCGCTTTCGAACCCGAATCGGAATCGTTGGTGAGATGATAACACATTGGATTTCATTGCATACTAACATTTAGCGAGGGATCATCTTAAACGTTGGGCTATTAGAATTCTCTACTTCTTCAGTACTACGTTGCTGCATCGAAGAAATGTCGACGTTGTCATGAGCCACCAAAGATAATAGAAACACTATATCGCCATCACGTATTTCTGTCGCATAGACGTAGAAAACAGTAATAATTCAGAAAGCGTTAATAGAATGTGGACTTGTCTTTCGAGAAAACAGTGTACACTTTAAACTTCACGCACTAAAAGCAAGTTATGGGAGCATTGAATACAAAAGAATATTTCGAACTCCACTGTCGTGCGGTAGTCAATCTTACGTGTTGACAGTCTTGCACTGAAAAACTAATTGTGTAGGAGCCGAAATGTAGCATGTAATCCTTGATGTATTGTCCACAGTGGAGATTGAGTGTGATGCAATTTCGTGCAATATAGAACATAAGAATTTTATAGTCATCGGCTTTGCTATCCAGGCAGATTCATGTTCCACGAAGCGTGTGACTTCCAATATTCATATGGCAAGTTGCTCGCCATTTACTTATCTCGTACTTGTATTTTTGGCCAAATGTTTTAGCGGAGAGAAAACAAGACTACATAGAAATTACACAATAGATTTTTCTCTGAATTTTTATAACCAAACGAAGAGTTGGAAATGGACAAAGAAGGTATCAAATCGCCCAGCGTGAGGTCCAGTTTTGCAAGAAAAGTGAAATTATTTGTCTAGAATTAAAATAAAATAGATTAGAAAAAACATTTGATTCGCCTTTGAATTATGTTAGAAAGCAGATTTAGACAATCGTCAGCGTCAGAGATCGTCCAATGTATCTCTGTTCATTTCTGCACCGTGCAATGTCACAAGAAACCTTTCCCCTTCAATAGAAATTTTGTGTGCTGTTTCGTCTGGCTGTTTGAAAACAACAAGGCTTTTTTGTAGACTGTGCTTGACTTTCTACTTCCATTTTCCAAAGGGGATTAAAGTAATTCCACACTCCCTTGCTGCATGAAAAAAAGAAATATCCTGTGGACTGAATGCGCATGGCGTTGACAGGTGCAGAATGCCGGGAGAAGTATCCCTCCCTCTCTGTCTTCAGGAAACATATTTTATTTTGAGAAGAGACTAATACTGTCACTAATACCAGGACATCCACGTCTTCATCGGTAGTGGTACACTATAACTCTCAGCAATCTTTGATATCGCCACATCGGCATTTTCCGTTGTCTGCTTAACCGCATTCCCCTTTCCTGCCATTTCAGTTTCGGTTTAAATGACCTGCCGTATTTCTTTCACACTTATGACGTGCAGGTTTCAGTCATACACTTCTTCAGCTTTAATGAAGGTCTTCAGTAGAGTATACACGTGGAAGTACTGAATTCATAACACAGGACCAAAGTACTATGTGAGAAAGTCCCGTTTTCAACGAGAGCTCAGGTTGTGAGAGAGATTGGAGCGGGCGGATGGACGATAGCCACTGTTTTGAGGGTCCCAAGGACACCACCCCACTTGGCCATCTAACTCTCCAACCCAAGCGGAAATGAATTTCCTATTGACAGGAGTGTAACTTCTTGGGGTTGATAAACCGTTAGAGGCACACCCTATTATGCTTTTAAAAATGTAAAATGAATATAATAACGGTGAGAGAAGCGCCTTTTCTCGGTTTTTTTATGAGTTCAGGGATTTGTCGTTCATTTGAAGCTCTGTTTTGGTAAGAATCTGGCGTAAAAAGACGCTGAACCGGAGCAAATTTTAGGCAGTATACCACTGTACGAAAAATGTCCAAGAAGTTTTTGACGTAGAACGCAAGGGAGAAAATTTATAGAAGTAACACTAAAAACAGTGTCAAAATTTCGCGTCTTTTTGGTACACCCCAAGTTCGTACATGGTTCTGGAGGTCAAAAACTTGTACACTACGGACCACATACGTAAAAAATGTCAAGAACACAAGTGACTATTAGATTTTAGTGTACGCATGACATACATCCTCGGGACAATATTAGCGTAACTAGGAAGTCATGTTATCCCCTTTTTACGAGTAGACTTATTTTATTTGCCTTTGTTATTAGCAGGTACGGAGGGAGAGATTCGAAAACGACAATCTCAAGAATCCAGCCTAATTGGTTTGCCAGACTACGTTCAGAAACAACTGGTGTTTACAGTTACGTCACGAGGGAAACAGTTGTCGAACAAATGCGGAACAGCGTACTTCCCACATTCTGTGTTTGAAACCGCAATCTCAGCAACGGACGCTTACATAGAACAAAACGCTCAGACATTTTGCAAACAATACTGAAGATTAGATTGAATTTTTTTGTCCGATTTTCCTTATTTACTTTCCATTATTTCCATTTTCTCTGTCGAGAGACGCCTTTACATGTCGTTTCGCCCATCTCATAAGTACTCGCCACAGTTTATTATTATTACTATTATTATTATTATTATTATTATTATTATTATTAGTTTGCAGTTAGGAACTTGCCATATGTCTTGCCGTATGCTGTTTGTTATGTGCAGCATACTGAACTGTGCATACTAACCCCAGAGGTCCCTCTAAGGAAGTGTACGTTATTACTGAAACAAGCACTCGAAAGGACGACTGCTGTGGTGTGCGCATTTGTAACTATACCCTAATTCCAGTAGGAGTAGAACTAGAAGTGAAGGTCAGCGTTAAAGTTTCGGGTGATGACAAATCGGAGATTAATTGTATGCTGAGAACACTTTGAGGAGTCATGTCTACCCTCAGGTATAGACTGAAGCCATTCACCTAGGTTTCACTTCAAATGTTACCAAACTTAATGTACCTGATTGTTGAAAATATACAATCATCATCAGGCATTTATCTTGTCCTGCTGATTGTAAGCCTCTTCCAGACTTCTCTATACATTACGATCTTGAGCTTCCACATCTGAGTTTCTCGTGCATAATTTTTTTATGTTCACCTTCCATTAGATTGTCCTCGCGGGTTTTTTTTTTTTTTTCCTGTGACCAGGAATCCATAGTCCGCCCGCCATCACATCGTCTCTCTATATGGCTAGCCAGTCTCCAGTTTTGAAACAATCACTACCAGTCGTCTATTCTGTCTTTTTTTTTCATTTTTGTTTTTTCTTATGTTCCGAAAATGCTTCTGTGCATTGCCCGTTGGCCAAACCTTTATTAGCCGGCCGGTGTGGCTGGGCGGTTCTAGGCGCTTCAGTCTGAACCGCGCGACCGCTATGGTCGCAGGTTCGAATCCTGCCTCGGGCATGGATGTGTGTGATGTCCCTAGGTTAGTTAGGTTTAAGTAGTTCTAGGGGACCTCAGATGTTAAGTCCCATAGTGCTCAGAGCCATTTGAACCATTTTTGAACCAAACCTTTATTCTGGAACTATTTCAGCATTTAACGTTAATATGCCACTTTCATAAATTAGTGCTGACTGTGTATACTAATTCTAAACTTGCCGTTTAACGTACATCGGGAATTTTGTTCTGAATGCAGCGGTCAGTTTTCCAAATGCACTCGGAGCCATTTTGCACTCCTGTTTATTTCTTTAAATGGTCACCTTCTTGTCGTTTTTACTCGACTTCTTCAATTTTTTCTGTAACTTCTTCATTGATCTCTTGCATCCTCCTATCATCGGTGCACCGTTAGTATGTACTATCTCACTGTCTTCCTCTAGTATCGGTTCTCTAAATTTTTCAGCATGGGTTCTCGCGAAAACGCCACCTTTCTGTCAAAGCTTTTTGTATAAATTCCAGGAGCATCCCTACTACCGTACAGGCGATACCGACATGTCACGATCCGATCAGCACGTCTTTAAATTATTGTGGTTTGCTGTCGTAGCTACTTGATAACTCAAATGCTTTAAGGTGTAGTTCCGTTCCCCATAACCCTCCTGATCAAAGGCTCACTTAATTACGGTTATTACGTGTTAGTCCTATTTCATATCGCTTCTTGGCATTATGCCTATCTTGAAACTGTGTTCGCGTCTACCTTGTAGTCGGATACTATTGGGTTCTTTGTATATTCGGAGGCTCCTGATCGTAGTATGTACATCATTCAGTCGCCAGCACGCGTTCCATTTGTACATCACTTTACTGTGATACCTGCAAGCCTCGGGCAGTGGATGAGACGGGATACGTACACCCTTCAATGGTCGTCAGTCTGGGTAGCAGATGCTTCAGGGTAGCTCTGGGACGGAAACGGGGCGTCCAGTGATGATAACTGGCGCTCCTACTTGTGTTTGTGCGGCCCCTTCCTGCATCCCACTCCCCAGATAAGAAACGCAGTTGTCAGCTGTGTCATCCTCCAGCGACAATCGCCGTCTGCATTGCAGGAGGGCTACCAGAACTCCGCTCCAACCAGTGGCCCTGCAGGTGCTAAAAGTTCTGTCCTTTTCTACCACCTTCCTTTCTGTTGTTATGCCAGTTTTTCATGATGTAATTACCATTACCATCGTAAGATTCATTAACGTATACTCTTCAAAGTCGTTTTTCACTACATGGGGGAGGACACTATGTGCCAATTTCTCTCTCTCTCTCTCTCTGTCTCTCTCTCTCTCTCTCTCTTTCTCTCTCTTTTTCTCTCTCTCGTGTTCGATTCCTGAATGTACAAAACGGAAAATAGCTTGTGTGTGTGTGCCGCCTTGCGCGTTCTCATCTATTGTAACTTGTACATACCGATTGTCTCAAACATTGTCCATTAAATCTGTACGAGGTGTTTAACTATTATAGGCACAAACGAAAAACGCGAGTAAATGATAATGAAACAAGCAAATAACATACGTCTGGAAACCAGTGGTTTTCCCAGTACCACTTGAGTACATAAACATCTTATAAAGGCCCCCGAGGATCCAAACTGCAGATATGCTCTTGGGGACAAAGACATTACAACAATTGTTCCGCAAGGCCAACATCGGGTGCACACAGGCTTAAGCACGCCTCCTCAGTCATGCCCTTGTATGTTCACAAATCAAAGGCTTATTTTGAGTGCATTGACAACCACCCACAATGCATTCCCGAAGTTCATCGACACTATCAACAGGGCTGGAATACAAAGCTTTCAAGTATCCCCTCCACACACGCACACAAAATGCGACAGGTCCAAGTCTGTGGACCTGGGAAGCCCAAGGTATTGGCAAGCCAAAGCCGATACACTTGTTGACGAACATTCGTGCTATATATTCAGAACAGCCACATGAAAGTGTGCTGGTGCGCCATCATGCATGTACGCGTCGTTTCAGCCACAAAGAATATCATACAAATAGTCGATTAGCTTCTGTTGGAGGAAATGCAGGTACACACTAGCAGCAAGTCGGCCAGGTAGGAAATGTGGCCCCTACCAGCCTGCCTCCAACGACACTTGCCCAAACTTCGTGGTGTAGCAATTTTAATGGCCAGTAGTGTACTGTGAACAGTTCAGTGACCGGGTTATTCTAATCAGAATCGACAGCAGACCAACACAGACAACGATAGTTCAGGTATACATGCAGACGTCGCAAACTGAAGATGAACAGATAGAGAAAGTGTATGAGGATATTGAAAGGGTAATGCAGTATGTAAAGGGGGACGAAGATCTAATAGTCATGGGCGACTGGAATGCAGTTGTAGGGGATGGAGTAGAAGAAAAGGTTACAGGAGAATATGGGCTTGGGACAAGGAATGAAAGAGGAGAAAGACTAATTGAGTTCTGTAACAAGTTTCAGCTAGTAATAGCGAATACCCTGTTCAAGAATCACAAGAGGAGGAGGTATACTTGGAAAAGTCTGGGAGATACAGGAAGATTTCAATTAGATTATATCATGGCAGACAGAGATTCCGAAATCAGATACTGGATTGTAAGGCGTACCCAGGAGCAGATATAGACTCAGATCACAATATAGTAGTGATGAAGAGTAGGCTGAAGTTCAAGACATTAGTCAGGAAGAATCAATACGCAAAGAAGTGGGATAGGAAGTTCTAAGGAATGACGAGATACGTTTGAAGTTCTCTAACTCTATAGATACAGCAATAAGGAATAGCGCAGTAGGCAGCACAGTTGAAGAGGAATGGACATCTCTAAAAAGGGCCATCGCAGAAGTTGGGAAGGAAAACATAGGTACAAAGAAGGTAGCTGCGAAGAAACCATGGGTAACAGAAGAAATACTTAAGTTGATTGATGAAAGGAGGAAGTACAAACATGTTCCGGGAAAATCAGGAATACAGAAATACAAGTCGCTGAGGAATGAAATAAATAGGAAGTGCAGGGAAGCTAAGACGAAATGGCTGCAGGAAAAATGTGAAGACATTGAAAAAGATATGATTGTCGGAAGGACAGACTCAGCATACAGGAAAGTCAGAACAACCTTTGGTGACATTAAAAGCAACGGTGGTAACATTAAGAGTGCAACGGGAATTCCACTGTTAAATGCAGAGGAGAGAGCAGATAGGTGGAAAGAATACATTTAAAGCCTCTATGAGGGTGAAGATTTGTCTGATGTGATAGAAGAAGAAACAGGAGTCGATTTAGAAGAGACAGGGGATCCAGTATTAGAATCGGAATTTAAAAGAGCTTTGGAGGACTTATGGTCAAATAAGGCAGAAGGGATAGACAACATTCCATCAGAATTTCTAAAATCATTAGGGGAAGTGGCAACAAAACGACTATTCACGTTGGTGTGTAGAATATGAGTCTGGTGACATACCATCTGACTTTCGGAAAAGCAAAATCCACACAATTCCGAAGACGGTAAGAGCTGACAAGTGCGAGAATTATCGCACAATCAGCTTAACAGCTCATGCATCGAAGCTGCTTACAATAACAATATACAGAAGAATGGAAAAGAAAATTGAGAATGCGCTAGGTGACGATCAGTTTGGCTTCAGGAAAAGTAAAGGCACGAGAGAGGCAATTCTGACGTTACGAGTAATAAGGGAAGCAAGGCTAAAGAAAAATCAAGACACGTTCATAGGATTTGTCGACCTGGAAAAAGCATTCGACAATATAAAATGGTGCAAGCTGTTCGAGATACTGAAAAAAGTAGGGGTAAGCTATAGGGAGAGACAGGTCATATACAATATGTACAACGACCAAGAGGGAATAATAAGAGTGGACCATCAAGAACGAAGTGCTCGTATTAAGAAGGGTGTAAAACAAGGCTGTAGCCTTTCGCCCCTACTCTTCAGTCTGTACATCGAGGAAGCAATGATGGAAATAAAAGAAAGGTTCAGGAGTGGAATTAAAATACAAGGTGAAAGGATATCAATCATACGATTCGCTGATGGCATTGCTTTCCTGAGTGAAAGTGAAAAAGAATTAAATGATCTGCTGAATGGAATGAACAGTCTAATGAGTACACAGTATGGTTTGAGAGTAAATCGGAGAAAGACGAAGGTAATGAGAAGTAGTAGAAATGAGAACAGCGAGAAACTTAACATCAGGATTGATGGTCACGAAGTCAATGAAGTTAAGGAATTCTGCTACCTAGGCAGTAAAATAACCAATGACGGACGGAGCAAGGAGGACATCAAAAGCAGACTCGCTATGGCAAAAAAGGCATTTCTGGCCAAGAGAAGTCTACTAATATCAAATACCGGCCTTAATTTGAGGAAGAAATTTCTGAGGATGTACGTCTGGAGTACAGCATTGTATGGTAGTGAAACATGGACTGTGGGAAAACCGGAACAGAAGAGAATCGAAGCATTTGACATGTGGTGCTATAGACAAATGTTGAAAATTAGGTGGACTGATAAGGTAAGGAATGAGGAGATTCTACGCAGAATCGAAGAGGAAAGGAATATGTGGAAAACACTGATAAGGAGAAGGGACAGGATGATAGGACATCTGCTAAGACATGAGGGAATGACTTCCATGGTACTAGAGGGAGCTGTAGAGGGCAAAAACTGTAGAGGAAGACAGAGATTGGAATACGTCAAGCAAATAATTGAGGACGTAGGTTGCAAGTGCTACTCTGAGATGAAGAGGTTAGCACAGGAAAGGAATTCTTGGCGGGCCGCATGAAACCAGTCAGTAGACTGATGACAAAAAAAAAGTGTACGTTGTGGAATCGGATAGAAACACTTTCATAACGAGCATACTATTCGAAGAAAAGCCAAAGTTGATCAGAACTGCTTAAAAACACATCTTTGAGCTACGTGTATTAATGCTAGATTTATGAAACACCCGAAAATGTACATAAACTATTTAATCACCGCCTGTATTTCAGATAAGACAAAATGTAATGTATATATTTAAGATTACATACAGCACAAAAGCAAAAATACGTAAGACTTTTCTAGTTTTCTTGAATTGTGACATTTTCCTTTCCTTGTATCTTCCGTCTACTCTATGACAAATTACAATCAAACACGACGCGTGTATGAACCATTTTGTGAAAACTCCACATTAACGTAGTTATATCAGTTAACCCCCATTTCTTACAGCTGTTTATCAGTAAATAAACAGCTCTGCCTACCGGGGTGACCGAGCAGTTCTAGGCGCTACAGTCTGGAACCGCGCGACCGTTACAGTCACAGGTTCGAACCCTGCCTCGGGTAAGGATGTGTGTGATGTCCTTAGGTTAGTTAGGTTTAAGTAGTTCTAAGTTCTTGGGGACTGATGACCTCAGAAGTTAAGTCCCATAGTGCTCAGAGCCATTTGAACCATTTTAAACAGCTCCTTACACTTACTTTGCGCTCGCCGCCACATTGCTGTACTGAAGTTCTGGCTTAAGTTACATCGATGATACTGTATACGCTATTGCCAACCTAGTAATGTCTGCCTGTACGTCCATCCAGCTACGAATTTCTTTTCTAGCCACTCCTGCTATGACCCTTTACATCTCAGGGACAATCTCGTTTTGAAACGTCTCCATTTCCTTTCGTCTGCTCATGAGATGGTAGTTGTTAACCTAGCGCGTTCATTGCCATCGTTATTGCTTGTTATTTCTTTTCAAGTCTCGCTTGTGGAATGTCTGCGGTGTTGTGGTATTTCTTTGTTCATCCACCGTTTTCTCAGACAAGCCCGCCCAGCTCCCCACGAGCCGGCTGAAATTGCGCCCTTCGGAGCAGCGTCTGGACACTGTAATTGTTTTTGCTGCGCGCGCGCCCACGGGGAATTGTTTTAGCGCGTGGCAGCACACAGCTCTGCGCGCCTGGTCCTCGCGGAGATAGTGAAGCGCCCTGTGGCTGCCCCGAGGACAAAGGCCGGCTTTGAGGCTCCGAGGCGCCCTGACCGGAAGTTTGCCTTCCTCGGACGGCGCCGCGTGCGACACCTTCCCTCCACTCTGTTTGCTCGTCCCCTCCGGGCTGATCCATTGGTACAGGCTGGATCACCCCAGACTCTTCGTAGCGGAATGGAACGTTGCCCTACAGCCGAACAACAGTGAAATTAAAAATTCTTTGGCCTCTAAAATCTAGTATGTTGTTGTTGTTGTGGTCTTCAGTCCTGAGACTGGTTTGATGCAGCTCTCCATGCTACCCTATCCTGTGCAAGCTTCTTCATCTCCCAGTACCTACTGCAACCTACATCCTTCTGAATCTGCTTAATGTATTCATCTCTTGGTCTCCCTCTACGATTTTTACCCTCCACGCTGCCCTCCAATACTAAATTGGTGATCCCTTGATGCCTCAGAACATGTCCTACCAACCGATCCCTTCTTCTGGTCAAGTTGTGCCACCAACTTCTCTTCTCCCCAATCCTATTCAATACTTCCTCATTAGTTATGTGATCTACCCATCTACTCTTCAGCATTCTTCTGTAGCACCACATTTCGAAAGCTTCTATTCTCTTCTTGTCCAAACTATTTATCGTCCATATTTCACTTCCATACATGGGTATACTCCATACAAATCCTTTCAGAAACGACTTCCTGACACTTAATCCTATACTCGATGTTAACAGATTTCTCTTCTTCAGAAACACTTTCCTTGCCATTGCCAGTCTACATTTTATATCCTCTCTATTTCGACCATCATCAGTTATTTTGCTCCGCAAATAGCAAAACTCCTTTACTACTTTAAGTGACTCGTTTCCTAATCTAATTTCCTCAGCATCACCCGACTTAATTCGACTACATTCCATTATGCTTGTTTTGCTATTGTTGATGTTCATCTTATATCCTCCTTCCAAGACGCTATCCATTCCATTCAACTGCCCTTTGCTGTCTCTGACAGAATTACAATGTCATCGGCGAACCTCAAAGTTTTTATTTCTTCTCCATGGATTTTAATACCTACTCCGAATTTTTCTTTTGTTTCCTTTCCTGCTTGCTCAATATACGGATTGAATAACATCGGGGAGAGGCTACAACCCTGTCTTACACCCTTCTCAACAACTAATTATCCTTCTTATTACTTATTTTATTGTTGATTTTAACGTTTTTCACTGTTGATTTTAATATTCGTTTAACTGCTCATGTTACTGTTCACTTTATTATTTCTATTTAGTGCGTGGTTTTTTAGCTTAGTTCTACCGTTCATTTCACAGTTATTACATTACACATTCTGTTGTTAATTTTACTGCATATTGTATAACTATCTTCTAACCAGTACGTATAAAACTTGATGTGCTTGTGTACCATACATGTCCAAGTATTCATGTCAAACGATAAATAAACTTACATTAGTAACATTAAAAGGTCTCCTCATACAGGCTGTGTATTTCTTGAAGGATTTTTTTTTTTTTTTGTCTTTTTGCTTCTACGTCATCTCGTATCTACGCCGTGGCCACAGTGTGTTTTACGAAGAGAAAAGCTAGGTTCAGATGTATATGTCAAGTTATTGAAGGCATTAGAAGTGGCAGATATTAGCGTACCAGTAAGATATGACAGAATAAGTACTGAGCCTGTTGCACTGGCCTACCGTTTAATTTCTCGGGTCAAACACCACGAGCGAATGTTCTTGGTAGTAAACATTTACTGCTTGCTGTAACCTGGGTGCTGATGGTTGGCGTTCTTTTAAACACTCATCGCAATCGCCGAACGCAGTCGTCTTTATCCGTTTGAAATCGAACGTACTAACATATGTTTAAAAATCCGTAAGCACGACGTACGTAATTGATCTTACAGAAGTTTTAATTGCTTGTGTAAGAAAAAATGTTGCTTCATAGCATGGAGGAAATATTTTGCCTGGCACCCTGATCTATGTTAGTGTGCACATGTTCATGCGTTCCCAAACTCTTTTCTTCCTCTGTTTTGCGAGATGACAGTAACTGTACGAGTAAACAAAGAATATAAATATATTTGCGTCTCTTAGATAAGATTGTACTACTCAATCGTCATATATTGCAGCATTCATCTATTAAAGATATAATGGCCACATTCTGTGTAATGTAGCAAATCAAGTCGCTGCCGAACTTTGTCTGCCTCGCCCAATATGTGCTCACAGTGAAAAAATTCATTTGGTTAAACTGAAGACTGGGAGAATTGATCCAAAACTATGCAGACGCTTTGTTATTCTGAAAGAAAATAAATCTTTAGGTACTCACCCACATAGATTTTTGCCCCTACTAGAAATCTGCTAAACAGATAAAATACAATGGTGGCAAAGGTTTTTCCATTTTCTTCAACAATTTTTAATATGTCGTTTGATTCCTACATCGATTCTTTCTTTGTTAGGTCTTGGTTAAAAGTCGTCCCTCTACAATTTTACTTTAACTTGGGGAATAGGAAGATATCACAGGAGACTATGACGAATTCAGAAACTGGAGCGTCGTAAAAGTGTTATTATTTTCAGCAATAATTCACTAAGGAATATGAATTGAGAGCAGATGTATTATGGTGCTGCAATTGCTTGAATTGGTTCGTCGCAGATTGGCTTGTTTTGGTACGTTGATCCACATCGACGGCCTATAAACTGGAGATAGTATTCCTTGTCGACCGTAAGATCCGACAGCAGAAACTCGCAGCATTCTAACGTTGAAACAGAACAACACAGAGGCCAGAACCTCTGCAATCGATCGACTCTGATGTGCATTTTTCGTTCTGACCCTTCACGATGCTTTCAACTCCTGGGATTTTGCGTAGGCACCACACCCATAGGCGCATGTTTCATCGCCACTTACGACCCGTTCTGAATTTACATGAACTTCTTTCAGCAACTGCTTTACGTAGAAATTCAATAATTTCGAAATAAATTTTGCTGCTAAACGTGTAATTTCCAAAACATCCGAAAAAGTACTTGGTATGAAGCAAAATCTAGAGCAGGTTCTCTGGTGGTGGTGGTGGTTCCTCAGTAGTCAGTCACTAATTCCACTCTGTTATCACTTGTGGTGGATAGGGGGAGAGCAGGGGGAGGGGGCGTAAAGAGGAATCTCAATCTTCAACGTCTTCAGGGCCATCTTGGAATGTTCATTCGATTTGTAAACGCTTTTTGGATACATACAGTGTTCGCCAGAAGCAACATTACCCATTTCCAATCTGACCTTTATTTTGTTTTTAAGCAAAATTTAATGCACACTTTTTATTTATTTAAAGGTCTAGAACATCTAAACGCATACCGAGTGAGGTGGCACAGTGGTTAAGCACACTGGACTCGCATTCGGGTGGACGACAGTTCAAATCCGCGTCTGCCATCCTGTTTTAGGTTTTGCGTGATTTCCCTAGATGACTTGAGGCAAATGCCGGGGTGGTTCCTTTGAAAGGGCACGGCCGCCTTCCTTCCCCAGCCTTCCCTAATCCGATGGGGCCGACGACCTCGCTGTTGGGTCCCCTCCCCCAAACCAACCAACCAACCAAAACGCGTGTAATCTCTTTGACAGCGAACAATAGAGCACCAAATACAGCTACAAATTTCAGAATACGCCATGGACAAGTATAGCCTACCAACTTGAAATTTGAACGTACACCGCCAGTGAAATTTTAAAAAAAATCGGGAATTGCTTAAACAGAACTCGTATAGCGATAGCCTTGACTCAGTATCTAAAAACCGTTTCTGTTTATCATAGCAACAAATTGTTCCAAGGATCTGGGATAAGGTGCAGTTCATCATCATTTCCAAGAAGGGTCGTTGTATAGATGCACACCATTATGTTCATATGACTCAGCTCATTCGGTTGGAGAATTAGAGAATACACTTTCTTTTCTTTCTTTCTTTTGCTTGTGCCATTTCCTGCAACGACGCAGGGTCGGCATGGTTATCCGGATTTGGCAAGGTTAATGTAAGGGGTGGCCGGATGCCCTTCCTGCCACCACCCCATACCCCCCGGGACGGAATTAGTGTACCCCAACTGTCTGTGCCCAGTGAAATCCATGGAATAGTGCGAATGTGTTCAGATGCCTGCGAGCTGTGTAACTGAGGCGGAACGTGGGGACAAGCCCGGTATTCACCTAGTGGGATGTGGAAAACCGCCGAAAAACCACAGCCAGGCTGGCCGGCACACCGGCCTCCGTCGTTAAGCCGCCGGGTGCATTAGATCCGGAGCCGGCGCGCATACCCGAGTCCAGGAAGCAGCACATTAGCGCTCTCGGCTAAGCTGGTGAGTTTTTTACAGAATACACTGAGGTGACAAAAATCGTGGGTTAGCGATATACACATATGGAGATGCGGTAGTGTTGCGTATACAGGGTACAAAAGGACATTATACTGGCGGAGCTGCCATTTGTACTCAGGTGATTCATGTGAAAAGGTTTCCGACGTGGTTATTGCCGCAAGACGAGAATCATCTGGCCTTGAATGGGGAATGCTATTTGGAGCCAGATGCATGAGACATTCCACATGGGACATTCCATTTCGGAAATCGTTAGGGGATCCA
The DNA here is from genome assembly GCF_023897955.1 of Schistocerca gregaria. Classification (NCBI taxonomy): domain Eukaryota; kingdom Metazoa; phylum Arthropoda; class Insecta; order Orthoptera; family Acrididae; genus Schistocerca; species Schistocerca gregaria. The sequence continues at coordinate 225,754,055 of NC_064922.1, forward strand.
ATACTCCTGAATCCACAGTGTCACGAATGTACCGAAAATACCAAATTTCAGGAATTACCCCTCACCACGGACACCGCAGTGGCTGACAGACTTCACTTAACGACCGAGAGCAGCGGCGTTTGCGTAGAGTTGTCTGTGCTAAAAGACGGGCAACAGTGCGTGGAATAACAGCAGAAATCAATGTGGCACGTACGATGAACGTATCCTTTAGGACAGTGCGGCGAAATTTGGCGTTAATGGGCTATGCCAGCAGATCGTGACCATATCGGTTGACCCCCTAGACGACTGGAAAAGCGATTTCATTTGGTAACAGCTGACGGTAGGGTTAGAGTGTGGCGCAGACGACAGGAAATTGTGGACCCAAGTTGTCAGCAAGGCGCTATGCAAGCTGGTGGCGGCTCCATAATGGTGTGAGCTGTGTGTATGTAGAATGGACTGGAACTTCTGATCTAAGTGAACCAATCATTGACTGCAAATGGTTATGTTCGGCTACTTGGAGGCCATTATCAGCCATTCATGGAGACCATATTCACAAACAAAAATGAGTCTTTCATTTCTAGGCAAAATGAAAATTCAGCAGAAATCGGATTCCCAGTATAAGTAAATGATTAACAGCTACAATAAACAATAAGGGCATTTTTTCATGAACTAATTCAGTTTCGTGTGGAATTGGATAAAGATCCTCAGTGAAACATTAGTACCCAAAGGCATTTCTAAAAAAATGTTCAAATGGCTATGAGCACTATGGGACTTAACATCTGTGGTCATCAGTCTCCTAGACTTAGAACTACTTAAACCTGACTAACCTAAGGACATCACACTCATCCATGCCCAAGGCAGGATCCGAACGTGCGACCGTAGCAGCAGCGCGGTTCTGGACTGAAGCGCCTAGAACCGCTCGGACACAACGGCCGGCTGTTCCCAAACAACGCTAGAAATTTTACGGATGACAATGCGCCATGTCACCTAGCCACAGTTGTTTGCGATTGGTTTAAAGCACATTCCGGACAATTCGAGCGAATGATGGCCACCCAAGTCGCCCGACATGAATCCCATCGAACATTTGTGTGACATAATCAAGACATAAGCTCGTGCACAAAATCTAGCACATGGCTCAATATTTCTGCAGGGGACTTCCAAAAACTTTTTGAATCCATGCTAGGTCTAGTTGCTGCACTGTGACGGGCACTAAGAGGTTCGACACTATGTTAGGAGGTATTCCATGACATTTGTCAGCTCAGTGTACGTTTTATGCTTGTGCGGTATGGCCCTTTTTGGAGAGCCGGTGTCACCCGCGAGATTCTCAGTGCCGCCTGGTGAAGATTCGGACACATGACGCGGCAAGAAAAGAATATAAGCGGACCAGGGACGAGTGGGGAATCATTCTAGCGGCGATACGACCAGAAATGGGCAAATCCACTGCCAGAAGCGATTTTGGGAAAGAGCAGATTGTTATAGCCCGGTGCCTGGGCACGAGCGTATCGGAAACGGTGGTGCTGGTCGGCTGTTCGCCTGCTAAGGTTTTGAGTGACTATGAAAGCTGAAGGACGTTGAAACCACGAGTAAGCGATATGGAGTTGGACTTCCACATGTCATCACAGGACGGACTGGTCGGAGGCATGCACGCTCTGTAAAGCACGATAAGTGGCAATTTGTGGCATATAGAATAGAGTACAATGCTGGTGCAGGAAAAAGTGTTTCGGTGTCACCTTTTCAGCGCACGTGGTTGAACATGGACCTTCGCGGCGGACCTACCCTTGAATGTTCTCATGTTGACCCAACGATATTGTCACGTAATATTGTAAGAGGCACGGAATCATCGAAAATGGGCCATGGATCAATGGAAACGTATCGCCTGGTCGGATGATACATGTCTGCTGTTAAAAACAAAGTCGATAGCTGTCATCCATGCGAACGGTTGTTCAAAAAATGCACCGCATTTCCCCGACGGCTAGAATCGTGCTACAGTAGTTTGTGGAGCTCGATAGTCAACTCACGTTGAAATTTCCCCGACGGCGACGGCGGGATAGCTGCCAGTGTCCGAAGGCTAGAATCGTGCTACAGTAGTTTGTGGAGCTCGATAGTCAACTCGCGTTGAAATTTTGGCCACGAAATTTCCCAGATCTGAACCCGATAGAACACACCTGAGACACTATCAGGCGCAAGCTACGCACTCGCAAACCGCCAGCCTACAGTTTACGTGAACTGCGTGACCTCTCACATACCCCAGTTAATTTACCAAGGACTTGTAGAATCAATGCCACATAGAACTGAGTCCCGAAGGTGGACCGACACTGTTCAGCAGGTGATGACAATGTTTATCAGATAACATGTGAAGATATGTGACGCTGCCGCTGTGGACGGGTACGTTGCAACAGTAGTGAAATGCGAGTAGTTTTGGGCATGATCTATGTTTGGTACAGGAACTGAAACCTACATTTCACGCCGAATCTGTGTGTACTTCGCTTTGAGCAGTTAGTATTTGGCTGTTAACGGCCGTTGTCGCCTAGGTAGTAATACTGGAATATTGTGTCCGTCGGGGAACAATGCAGACGTGGCTGTATTGCCGTGTGCCGCCCGGACCTCCCTCGCCGCTGTGAAGACGAGATGTAGGAGTGCGGCGTCTGGTACCCCGCGGAAGATGAACTGGCCGGCCGGCTGCTATAAATACCTCACTGAGTCAGGGCGGCCGTGACGTGAGCGCACGGGAAGAGCCGTCGCTCTGGTGGAGGGAGAACGGGCCTTCGTGACACCCGCAGGTTACCTGTGCCCGCCTGGCACCGCCGCGCAAACTGTTCGGCGGTCTCCGGGAACGTTGGTGGTGGCAGCCTGGGTGTAACGCCTTTACAGCACCTAACAGTTACGTCGATATTCCTGGCGGGGTTGAGGAGTCAAAATCGAATTTATTGCAGCTTGTGGCTTTCTGCCTTTTTATCTCGGGAGGAGGGGTGAGGAGATTTTTCCGTCAGTGCCAATCTATTCATCTCACTTGTGGTATTCATCCCAAAGACTGGTTTCTTCCGCCACCTACATCTATTTGAATCTGCTTACCATTTTCAAACCTATATCTCCCTTTCGAATTTTTACGCCCTTCATCCCCTTCACACACACACACAAGTTCGACCTCCCATAACCAAATCGACAACTCTTAGATGCCTCAGTGTGTTTCTTGTAAACCGGTCTCTTCTTTTATCCAAGTTGTGCCATGAATTTAGTATTTCCCCCGTTCGATTCAGTACCTTCTAATTTGTTACTCTGTTCATCCGTATAATCTTCAGCATTCCTCTGTAGCACCAAAATCAAAAGAAATCTTCTTTTCTGATTTACCTGTCGCCCAAGTTTCACTCCCATACAAGGCTAGACGCCAAACAAACAACTTCACAAAATATTTCCTAGCACTAGGGAAAAGTGTAATCGACGTTAAAAAATTTCGCTTTTGCAGAAATGTTCTTCCTATTGCCAGTCTGGATTTTGTATCTTACCAACTGCGGCCATTGTAAGTTATTTTGCTGTAGAAATAGCAAAACTCGTCTCTCATCTACTACTTTTAGCATCTCTTTTCCTAACCTATTTTTTTCCTCACACGATTTAGTTTGGCTACACTCCCTTACCCTTTTTTTCTTTCGTTTATGTTCATTATATAATCTCTTGATATAATGAACATAAACGAAAGAAATTATATATATATATATATATATATATATATATATATATATATATATATATATAATCTCTTCCCCCCCATGAACCATGGACCTTGCCGTTGGTGGGGAGGCTTGCGTGCCTCAGCGATACAGATGGCCGTACCGTAGGTGCAACCACAACGGAGGGGTATCTATTGAGAGGCCAGACAAACGTGTGGTTCCTGAAGAGGGTCAGCAGCCTTTTCAGTAGTTGCAGGGGCAACAGTCTGGATGATTGACTGATCTGGCCTTGCAACATTAACCAAAACGGCCTTGCTGTGCTGGTACTGCGAACGGCTGAAAGCAAGGGGAAACTACAGCCGTAATTTTTCCCGAGGATATGCCGCTTTACTGTATGATTAAATGATGATGGCGTCCTCTCGGGTAAAATATTCCGGAGGTAAAATAGTCCCCCATTCGGATCTCCGGGCGGGGACTACTCAAGAGGATGTCGTTATCAGGAGAAAGAAAACTGGCGTTCTACGGATCGGAGCGTGGAATGTCAGATCCCTTAATCGGGCAGGTAGGTTAGAAAATTTAAAAAGGGAAATGGATAGGTTAAAGTTAGATATAGTGGGAATTAGTGAAGTTCGGTGGCAGGAGGAACAAGACTTCTGGTCAGGTGACTACAGGGTTATAAATACAAAATCAAATAGGGGTAATGCCGGAGTAGGTTTAATAATGAATAGGAAAATAGGAATGCGGGTAAGCTACTACAAACAGCATAGTGAACGCATTATTGTGGCCAAGATAAATACCAAGCCCACACCTACTACAGTAGTACAAGTTTATATGCCAACTAGCTCTGCATATGACGAAGAAATTGAAGAAATGTACGATGAAATAAAAGAAATTATTCAAATAGTGAAGGGAGACGAAAATTTAATAGTAATGGGTGACTGGAATTCGAGTGTAGGAAAAGGGAGAGAAGGAAACATAGTAGGTGAATATGGATTGGGGCTAAGAAATGAAAGAGGAACCCGCCTGGTAGAATTTTGCAAAGAGCACAACTTAATCATAGCTAACACTTGGTTTAAGAATCATGAAAGAAGGTTGTATACATGGAAGAACCCTGGAGATACTAAAAGGTATCAGATAGATTATATAATGGTAAGACAGAGATTTAGGAACCAGGTTTTAAGTTGTAAGACATTTCCAGGGGCAGATGTGGACTCTGACCACAATCTATTGGTTATGACTTGTAGATTAAAACTGAAGAAACTGCAAAAATGTGGGAAATTAAGGAAATGGGACTGGATAAACTGAAAGAACCAGAGGTTGTACAGAGTTTCAGGGAGAGCATAAGGGAACAATTGACAGGAATGGGGGAAAGAAATACAGTAGAAGAAGAATGGGTAGCTCTGAGGGATGAAGTAGTGAAGGCAGCAGAGGATAAAGTAGGTAAAAAGACGAGGGCTGCTAGAAATCCTTGGGTAACAGAAGAAATATTGAATTTAATTGATGAAAGGAGAAAATATAAAAATGCAGTAAATGAAGCAGGCAAAAAGGAATACAAACGTCTCAAAAATGAGATTGACAGGAAGTGCAAAATGGCTAAACAGGGATGGATAGAGGACAAATGTAAGGATGTAGAAGCTTATCTCACTAGGGGTAAGATAGATACTGCCTACAGGAAAATTAAAGAGACTTTTGGAGAGAAGAGAACCACGTGTATGAATATCAAGAGCTCAGATGGCAACCCAGTTTTAAGCAAAGAAGGGAAGGCAGAAAGGTGGAAGGAGTATATAGAAGGTTTATACAAGGGCGATGTACTTGAGGACAATATTATGGAAATGGAAGAGGATGTAGATGAAGACGAAATGGGAGATACGATACTGCGTGAAGAGTTTGACAGAGCACTGAAAGACCTGAGTCGAAACAAGGCCCCCGGTGTAGGCAACATCGCATTAGAACTACTGACGGCCTTGGGAGAGCCAGTCATGACAAAACTCTACCAGCTGGTGAGCAAGATGTATGAGACAGGCCAAATACCCTCAGACTTCAAGAAGAATATAATAATTCCAAAGAAAGCAGGTGTTGACAGATGTGAAAATTACCGAACTATCAGTTTAATAAGTCACAGCTGCAAAATACTAACGCGAATTCTTTACAGACGAATGGAAAAACTGGTAGATACGGACCTTGGGGAGGATCAGTTTGGATTTCGTAGAAATGTAGGAACACGTGAGGCAATACTGACCTTACGACTTATCTTAGAAGAAAGATTAAGAAAAGGCAAACCTACGTTTCTAGCATTTGTAGACTTAGAGAGAAAGCTTTTGACAATGTTGACTGGAATACTCTCTTTCAAATTCTAAAGGTGGCAGGGGTAAAATACAGGGAGCGAAAGACTATTTACAATTTGTACAGGAACCAGATGGCAGTTACAAGAGTCGAGGGGCATGAAAGGGAAGCAGTGGTTGGGAAAGGAGTGAGACAGGGTTGTAGCCTCTCCCCGATGTTATTCAATCTGTATATTGAGCAAGCTGTAAAGGAAACAAAAGAAAAATTTGGAGTAGGTATTAAAATTCATGGAGAAGAAGTAAAAACTTTGAGGTTTGCCGATGACATTGTAATTCTTTCAGAGACGGCAAAGGACTTGGAAGAGCAGTTGAACGGAATGGACAGTGTCTTGAAAGGAGGATATAAGATGAACATCAACAAAAGCAAAACGAGGATAATGGAATGTAGTCAAATTAAATCGGGTGATGCTGAGGGAATTAGATTAGGAAATGAGACGCTTAAAGTAGTAAAGGAGTTTTGCTATTTGGGGAGCAAAATAACTGATGATGGTCGAAGTAGAGAGGATATAAAATGTAGACTGGCAATGGCAAGGAAAGCGTTTCTGAAGAAGAGAAATTTGTTAACATCGAGTATAGATTTAAGCGTCAGGAAGTCGTTTCTGAAAGTATTTGTTTGGAGTGTAGCCATGTATGGAAGTGAAACATGGACGATAACTAGTTTGGGCAAGAAGAGAATAGAAGCTTTCGAAATGTGGTGCTATAGAAGAATACTGAAGATAAGGTGGATAGATCACGTAACTAATGAGGAGGTATTGAATAGGATTGGGGAGAAGAGAAGTTTGTGGCACAACTTGACTAGAAGAAGGGATTGGTTGGTAGGACATGTTTTGAGGCATCAAGGGATCACCAATTTAGCATTGGAGGGCAGCGTGGAGGGTAAAAATCGTAGAGGGAGACCGACAGATGAGTACACTAAGCAGATTCAGAAGGATGTAGGTTGCAGTAGGTACTGGGAGATGAAGCAGCTTGCACAGGATAGAGTAGCATGGAGAGCTGCATCAAACCAGTCTCAGGACTGAAGACAACAACAACAACAACATAATCTCTTTGCAACACATCCATCCCGTTCACTCGCTTTCCCAAGTGTGTGATCGTGAAATTGATGGTCAGGGAAGTTCGGCCGCCGACTTGCCAGTTTTTTCAGTGGACGCCACATTGGGCGACTTGCGTTCGATGATGATGAAATGACGATGAAGACAACACCTGGGACCAGAGCGGAGAAAATCTCCGACGCAGCCGGAATCGAACTCGGGCCCGGTGCATAGCAATCAGATGCGCTGCCTCCTCAGCTAAGGGGACTCAAAGTCCGTGCTCAGAGCCATTTGAACGGGTTTTTTTTTTTTCTCGTAATTCTTTTGGTGGCGCTAAATAGGCTTCCAACAATTCGCTGGTGTCGTGTCGTAAGTCGTCCTTAGAACTAAAAATGTAGGGAAGACTAAGTGCAAAGCTACTATGGCTCCGTCGCTTACTGGTACACTGCCAGGTTACGGACCCCAAGGTCTCGGCTTCGATACCTGCCCAGTCGTAGGATTTCTATGAGCCATTTATGATTTCTTTCGCTCCTAGCAATTTTTTTTTGAAGTGGAAAATGCTGAGTTAACGCCGTGATTCGAAGTCCACATTTAACTATAACTGACGGTAAATAAACTGCAAGGCTGGAGGACGGCACTGACATACGACATCTAGCTGGACCATGACAAGTTATCAAGTCAGTATTTCGTTCATTTAGGTGCTCGCGACATGAGACATTTGCTCTTCAGCTGTTGTGCTCACATATCCAAGAAAAGACGCCAGGCGGATCTGATGTGACGGTTCGCGAACTGTTTAATAGGGACCAGAAACGAGCTTTGTATACTCGCTTTAAACACGTCAGTGGATCATATGACGCCAGCTCCGAACTTGCTTCGACTCGCCAGTTTCCGCCGCTGCCTGTTGAAACAAAATTTTTTTGAGTCTGTTGTCGGTTACAAGTAGACTGTACGAGCGTAGGAGAAGAGATATACGAATTCGTGATTATAAGTGGTAACTCGAGGTATTGGCGCTACATACGGAACTGTTGGACATGACGACTAATCTATACTACTATAATGATTGATCGATTAGCAGTGAATATATAATTTTTTTCCAAAACTACTGTAAATTTATTTCAATATTTAATCTCTGTTCAGAGTATGCGTAATAATTACGTTCCCATACAAAAACTTTCGACACGTTACCGAGTCTGTGATGACAGTACAAGAAAGCAAGACACGAGAATGAAGTGTTCTATAAACGGTTATAATTTATTAAAATAAATTTACTGCAGTTATCCATAAAGTTACAGAAATGAAAAAGCTACACAACTCGCCATTAACGCATAAACACAATGTGCCATAACCAGAGGAATAGATTTTTATTTACTTTATGGTCGTAGGAACAGAAGTGTCCATGCTCTGTGCGCTGTGTTCGTTTGACCGAACACGTATGTTTCTCATTGTGGAGGCAGAATTAAGAAGAATAGAGTAATTACGTTTTTATTCTGAAGCGTGGACTATAGCATCGAACTTTTTCCAGACGTCACTCTTTCTCTTCTGGCGCACATTCTCTGTTGCATCACGTAATTTTCGTCTTACAATCTCACAAAGCTTCTTTAGAGCCTATCTGATCCTCAGAGACGGTCATTTTCGCCCTGTCAGTGCTAATTTACAACAGCAAGCTCGTGCACCCAACTTCCACACTACGTGACGACTAGCTTTACACTACCGCAAACTTCAATAAGGGAGAACAAATCGTGGAGTAGGAGGCAACCCGCATTGTCACCGCTCTGATTCGTCGTACTCGCGAAACTGTTGGGCGAAGGAGGGAATCTAATATAGCACTGACGTAAAAGCAGCAACTTAATTTCTAATGTATGCAGCTATCAGAGCTTGTACTTGCCCTGTTTCTGATCTCTGCTGTTTGGATGACTTGGAATTCTATTTCTGCCACCCCCGTACATACAGGGTGATTCAGAATTCCCATTACAGAGGACGGCAACATTTCGTAATAAACCCACGTCCGGAAATGCACCTTTTGAAAGATAAACAACTTCGAACGATGGAAGGCAGTACACATTGACAGAGATCGGAGACTTATGTGACGTCATGTCACGTGTCATCGGAGGATAATCCAGTGAGTTGAAGCGCATGTACATCAGTTGTCACTGAGTGAGCGAGAGAGACAGTCAATTGCAGAATGGCAGTGACACTTTTTCCGAGCGCTCCGACATGTTGCTCATCTACAGTGAAAGCGGACGAAATGGCCGATTACCACAACGCCAGTTCCCAGGTCGTGCCTATCCACCACACGCCATTTTTGCAAGACTGGAGCAACAGCTCCGAGAAACCGACACGTTCAAGACTGAATGGGCTGATTATGGTCGTGGCTGGACGCGCCGCACGCTTGACGTGGTCGAGTAAGTCCTCTGACTGTTCGCCCAGAACCCGTCGACGAGTACCCGCAACATTGCAAGTTCCGTCCAGAGCAGCGTTGGCGAGTTGTCCGTGAAAGTAGCTTCACGCAAACCACCTCCAGAGGGTGCAGGCAACGGGTCCAGCTGATTTTGCGACTCACGCCGATACTGTGCATGGTTCTTCCACCGTTGTGTCGCCGCACCAGACTTTCCTCGGATCATTCTTTGAGAGATAAAACGCATTTCACAAACTAAGGCCTGCTCAACCGTCGTAACAGCAACATTTCGTATGAGGAAAACCGTCATGCCACACATCCTTCAAATGGCTCTGAGCACTATGGGACTTAACATCTGAGGCAATCAGTCCCTTAGACTTAGAACTGCTTATATCTAACCAACCTAAGGACATCACACACATCCATGCCCGAGGCAGAATTCGAACCTGCGACCGTAGCAACAGCGCGGTTCCGGACTGAAGCGCCTAGAACCGCTCGGCCACAAAGGCCAGCCACACATCCTTATCGATTTCAACATCGTTTCAGTATTAATGTGTGGGCTGATATTATCCATGGTCGTCTGATTGGCCTGTATATTCCACCGCCCCCTCTAACGTGTCACAGGTTCTTGTCCCTGGATGATATACGGGTGCTGCATTTGGATAATGTGGCACTGGTTATCCGTCGGACGACATGGTTGCAGCTTGATGGGACGCCAGCCCACTTTTCACGCGACACTTTCACCAAATATTCGGGGGCAGGTCGATAGGTCGGATTGGACCGATTCGTCCGATTCGTTGGCCACTAAGATCGTCCGATTGAAAACCTGTGGGGCTACATGAATAGTATTGTTAACGAGACTCTTGTGGAGACACGGGGCTTTCTCCTTGGCCGTGTAATGGCTGCAGCGGTCATTTATGACAGTGCTGGACTTCTGGGCCGCATGTATGTGAACACTGATCGCAGATGCATTTAGTGCAACGAAACTTGTGGTGGCCACTTCGAGCGTATGTAGCTCACGCAGATACGAGTTGGTCGATGCACGCGCAGCGTATCTTTCAAAAATGTTTATCTTAGAAACAGCGCATTTCTAGACTTAGATTTACTACAAAATATTGCAGCCCTGAGTCTCCTTACAACACCTATAACTCTGTACTAGGAATTTTGATTTGCCCTCTATATTCCATCATGCAATTTGTTGTTGACAATCTTGACTCAGAATGAACTTTCGTTTTGCAACGGAATACGAGGCGCTGATGCGAAACTTCTTGGCAGACAGAAACTGTGTACTCAACTGGGACTCGAATCTTGGACTTCTGCCTACTTTGGAAGGTGGATGTGAGGTCCTGGCGATAATAAAGCTGTGAGCGCGAGTCGTAAGTCGTACTTTTATAGCTCAGTCGGTTGAGTACTTGTGAAAGAAAAAGGTCCCAGTTTCGACTGCCCGTCCGGCACATTTTTAATCTGCCAGGAAGCTTCAATATTGATTCATTCAGATGGCGTTGCAACATTCATGCAGTGAATACTGACCGGTAAAACGATATTCGCTGAAGCGCACTATTCGGCAGATGCCTTCCAGCAGAATTGAAGAAGTGGAGTGACACATCCCAACGTATGAAGCGTTCGGCGAATTCGAAAGTAAAATTCTGTCCACCGACTTGACAGAAAATCCTAAGATGTTTTGTTATTTCGTTAAATCAGTAAACGGATCGAAGCCACCTGTCCAGACACTTTGTCACCGTAATAGCACTGAAACGGAGGACGACACAGAAAAGGCCGAAATAGTAAACGCCATTTTCCAAAACTGTTTCACTGAGGAAGATCGCACTGTAAGCGTCCGTTAAATCCTCGCACGAATGACACAATGACAGTATTGAAATAATTGACCATGAGTTACAAAATCAACTGAAGTCGCCCAGCAGAAGGAATCTACATAGAGTATGTGAAGGAATTTGCCCCTCTTGTAGCAGCAGAGTAGGCGTACTGTAGGTTTTTGGAAGAGAGAAGTATTTCCGACGATTGGAAAAAAGTACAGATCATTCGCGTTTTCAGGAAGGTTCATCGATCAGACGCACAGAACTATAGGCCTATATCTCCGACGTCCGCCCCGCTAGCAGAATGGTCAGCGCGACGGACTGCCGTTATAAGAGGCCCGGGTTCGATTCCCGCCTGGGTCGGAGATTTCCCCGCTCAGGGAATGAGTGTTGTGCTGTCTTCGTCATCATTTCATCCCCATCCGGAGCGCTGGTCGCCCAATGTAGCGTCGAATGCACCAAGACGGCCGGACTTGCCCCGTAAGGGGCCTCCCGGCCAATGACACCAAACGCTCATTTCATTTCATATCTCCGACGTCGGCCAGTTGCAGATTTATGGAACGTGTTTTATGCTCGCGTATTATGACGTTACTGGAGGCCGAAAATCTCCTGTTGAAACCACCATCGGTTGTTTCGAAAACAACGATCGTGTGAAACCGATCTCGCACTGTTCGTCCACGAGACCAAGAAAGCAGTAGATACAGGCAGATGCCGAGGTTGATGCCATGTTCCTTGATGTGCGGGCGACAGTCTGTGCGGTTCCACATTGCCGCCTAAGGAACAAAATATGAGCGTACTGTATGATTGGACTGAAGAGATTCGAGCAAACAGGAGGCAGTGTGTCATTTTGTTTGAATAGAGAGGATTCTTCAGGCATAAATTTAGCATCGGACATCCCCCGGGGAATCTTACAGAACCATCACTTTTTACAGTGTACCGTTTATGTATGTCCTAGTAGATAATGTCGGAAGCTCCATAAGGCTTTTCGCGGACGGTGTTGTTGTAAACGAAAAAGTGGCGGCGATAGAAAATTGTCGTGGAATACAGCAAGACCTGCAGAGAATCGACGTCTGGTGCAGCGAGTGGCAGTTGACCCTGAACAGAAACAAGTATAACGTATTGCGAATACATTAACAAAAAGACCCTTTATTCTACGATTCCGCAATTGCAGAACAATCACCAGAAGCACTTACTTCCATAAAATATGTAGGAGTATGTATACGGAGCGATTTGAAATGGAGCGACCACATAAAATTAATCGCGAGTAAGGCAGATGTCAGCCTGTGTTTCATAGGAACAATCCTCAGGGCATGTAGTCCATCAAGAGAGGAAGTAACTTACAAAACACTCGTTCGATCAATATTTGAGTATTGTTCGTCATTAAGGGATCCGTATCAGATCGGACTGTTAGAGGAAATAAAGAAGATCCAAAGAAGAGCAGGGCGTTTCGTTACAGGTTCATTTAGTAAGTACGAAAGCGACACAGAAATGAACAGCCATCTCCAGTGGAAGACGCTGCAACAGAGGCGTTCTGCATCGCGGTATGGTTCATTATTAAAAGTTACGAGATTGAACGATCCTAGAATGAATCAACGGGTTTAGTGTTTCCACCTACATATATCTCGCGAAAAGACAATAAAGACGAAATTAGAGAAATTCGAGCCCACACGAAGGCTTACTGTCAAACATTCTTCCCGCGAACTATTCGCGACTAGAACCGGAAAGGGGAAGTGACAGAGGCCCACAAAGTACCCTCCGCCACACACCACAAGTTGGCTTGCGGAGTATAGATGTAGAACCATTCAAATCCAAGCTGAAAGGTTGCCTTGTGATACGGTCCTTGTATTCCGTTTACGAGTTCCTCGCAGTAGTTGAGAACTTTTCTCTTTGTTGTTTTGTGTTGTTGTGGTCTTCAGTCCTGAGACTGGTTTGATGCTTAATCCTGTATTCACCTGACGAAAAGTCTTGTTCCTCCTGCCACCGAACGTCACTAATTCCCACTATATCCAACTTTAACCTATCCATTTCCCTTTTTAAATTTTCTAACTTACCTGCCCGATTAAGGGATCTGACATTCCACGCTCCGATCCGTAGAACGCTAGTTTTCTTTGTCCTGATAAAGACGTTCCTGATAACGACGTCCTCCTGAGTAGTCCCCGCCCGGAGATCCGAATGGGGAACTATTTTACCTCCGGAATATTTTACCCAAGAGGACGCCATCATCATTTATCCATACAGTAAAGCTGCATGGTCTCGGAAAAAAAAATTACGGCCGTAGTTTCCCCTTGCTTTCAGCCGTTCGCAGTACCAGCACAGCAAGGCCGTTTTGGTTACTGTTACTAGGCCAAATCAGTCAACCATCCAGACTGTTGCACCTGAAACTACTGAAAAGGCTGCTGCCTCTCTTCAGGAACCATACGTTTGTCTGGCCTCTCAACAGATACCCCTCCGTTGTGGTTGCACCTATGGTACGGCTATATCTATCGCTGAGGCACGCAAGTCTAGCCATCAACGGCAAGGTCTATGGTTCATGGGGGGAGGCTTATTGGTTGGTATTTACACCCACTCTTTTTTTCCGTATTTCATTAATTATTTTGTTTATAAATGTTCTGTTGAGCCTTACTACGTAAACTATGTATCTACTCGTTCCATGGTCAAGTAGCTTTGGCTCGCGAGGTCCCACGAAACCTAGTAAATAAAATGGTTAAGGAAGAAATACTAAGCGTTCTGTGGTTTTGCATTTAGACAGTACGAAGCAGAGACGGGTAGTATCATGTAAGACTTTGTTATGAAGATAAATTTAGAGACGGATCACGCAGATGTATAAATTAGAATACCTCAAACACCCGCAGTTAAACCATTTGTGACTTCTACCCACATTTTCTAATGTCGTGAGATCACTTTGCACGTCATTGATGCATAGACTGCATAGCGCGTAAACTCAGTTTTTACCAAATATTTGGTAGTTTGGTGCAGCTTTAATGGATGTTGGTAAGGTCGTCATAAGTGATCTTGAGGTTTACTGTGAGGATAAATTCTTAGCATAACGCTACAGAAGCATGCCATTATGAAATCACGCCAAGTTCCTGTTACCTTCTGGTCGTTCAGGCGGGTCGCGAAGGTAACGCGTGAACTGACCTTTGCACGCTTCGTCGCGGGACGAACTGCAGCATCGGAATTTATACGCTCTGGCTGACTGTACTGCCAACCAGGCGAGCCTCATACCTTGGTTTCATCTGTGCCGCAATCCACCGGTTTTCCTTCGTTCAGTTCTTTACAAGTAACGAGACGCACGGGTCATATTTTCTGCTCGACGCCTTCTGCAGCTTTCGTATCATTGGGAAATGGCATCTCGTAGGCCGCCGTGAGCTACCATTGAAGTGTGTGTGTGTGTGTGTGTGTGTGTGTGTGTGTGTGTTGTGTGTGTTACGCGACTGGTTTGAGCTAAAGACCATAATAAAGGGTCCGTAGTACAAACATGGTAAAACACAACGAAATAGTATGACACTGTAACTTTTTGGAAAGAAAACTACAGACAACACTCATACCTTATATATAGAAACGTAATAAAGAAGTCTTTAACAGTATCCGAGGTTTTTCTCCATGTTATCTCTCAACTTTGGTAACGAATTGTTACACGTACCTTCTCGTTTTTGCTTTTCGATTTTCTTATGTACCTACTTTAAAATTTCAGACTTTACAATTATTTTGCATTTTATGTAAACTACTACCCAAAAACAAGACATCCTCTAAAATAGGCTCTCGACGTTTTTACATACAAGTGTGTCTGCTTAAAATTTAGCTTGTTTCTGTTTTCGAAAATAGAAGTTTTCCTGTAATTTAAAGAGGACCAATTTTCAAGTCGACGTGGATAAATTCCTTCGCACTGAAATTATAAATTATTACTTTGCCGAAATACTCTATACTTTTTCCGTTCGGTTGTCCTGCGTAATTGACTTTGCAAAGTGCATTCCACATGACAACAGCGAGAATGGATACAGTGAAACAGACTGACTGCAGGTGGGGGAATTCGGCAACGTTGTGCAGAAATCTAGTCGAGTGCTGCTGTGCAGACACTACGTTTTCATGTGACACAACATTTATGAAAGTTATATTTTGTCTCCACGCTAAATCACGTTACGAAATAGCAGTGCCTGTGTTATTAAGAACTACAGTGCAGTGTTCCTTCGGATATGCATGCGTGTCCAGTGGAAGAGGCACTTCTGCAACGACTGCAGCTCTTAAAAAATACAGATGTATTGCCAGGTGTGAACATGGACCACCATTGTTTGTTTATTGGAATGCTGACAATGAAAATTTGTGCCGGACCAGAATTGGAATTGAGGGGAACGTTACGCGAGCAGTCGCCTTAATCGCTTCAGCCATCCCGGCATGAATCACGCTCGGACCCAAACTCCCATATGAAGGGCTTATTTCAATAGTGGTACAAGTCCATTTTTCATTTTGAGGTACAGAGCCCTAAAGTTAAATGAGCGCTGAAAAATCTGCAGTTGAGATACTAGAAATATTCAAGCATATGGCTTCTTTCTAGAGATGAGCCTGTTTGTTTGGATCATTAATTTCAGAAGCATTATAGGCAGAAAAGTGGAGGTAATGGACTTGTACCACTATTGTACCACTATTTAAATAAGCCCTTCATATGTTTTCGCCCCTGTGTCGCAACCTGCACCCCAGGGAGAACATATTTATTGAGAATGGAGAGTCCGTTATTGGCGACTAAATACTAAATGCTGTGCCTGTCTTATTAAGAAATACCAAGCAATGTTCGCTCGGATATGCGTGCATGTACTTCTTAATGCATCGTACTTTTTAATAAAATAGGCGCAGCTATTTCGTATTTTTCGCCAATAAAAGATCCTCGACACTCAATAAATGTGACCTTCCTGGACGAGAATATATGTAACGTACGAGTGCAGGTTGTGCCACATGGACGACGAAGGATGGATGTTTAGGTCCGACCGTGATTCGTGCACGGATGCCCGAAGCGGTTAAGGGGGGTAGGACGTCAAAGGGGCCAACTTGGAGCAGGAATTGCAGGACATTTTAATTTCCAGTGTCTATACTTTTACAAATAAATTCATAAAACTTTGTCAGCATCAGCAGGAAAGATTCAGGATTCACACTCATTGCAGTGGAAGTTCGAAAACATAACAAAATAATTTTTTCAGTTACTAATGGCTGCATTTGTTGCTATAGGTACACTTTTCTTCATAAGTTAGAGAGATTCTTCTATGAATTTTCACAGCGTACATACCATACACACAGGTGTATGAAACTGTAGAATTTATTTAATTTATGAAAAAAACGAATGAACTGTTATATTTTAAACTCCATGTTAAAAAAAACACAAATTTTATACTTAATTACCTCTGTTTTTACCACAGTTTTTAATAGATTTCGAAAGCTCTAGAGTTTCATACACCTTTGAGTATGGTTTGTAAGCTGTGCAAAATTCATAGAAGAATCTCTCTTACTTACGAAGAAAAGTCTACCTATAACAACAAATATTGCAATTAGTAAATGAAAAAAATGATAAAATTTCACATGTTAAAAAAATCATTTCGTTATGTTTTCGGACTTCCACTGCTATGAGTGTGAATTCTGAATCCTCCCTGGTCATGCTGACAAAGATTTATGAATTAATTTGTAAAAGTATAGACACTAGAAATTAAAATGTCCTGTGGTGCCTCTCCTGCTCCAAGTCGGCCCGTTTGACGTTCTACCCCTCCTAAGGCCACAGCACGCGTAAAGGGGGTAAACCGGGTTCGAGTCCCGGTTCGGCACAAATTTTCACTGTCGTCATTCCGATGTACAGCCGATGGTGGTCCATATCCTGCAAAATCACTTTCTCCGCGTTAACTAATCTTTTAAAAAGCAGGTGGCAACCTGACAATCCAGTCGCTATTCGAATGCTGTAGGATCTCTAGATGAAGCGAAGAACGATGGGGGGGGGGGGGGGGGGGGGTTGAAATTGAAAGGTGTTCGCGTGTCCAACGAGAAGCGATATTGGGGAATGGTTTACGCGGAAAACCGGGTCTGGGAGCCGGTGTAGACGCAGCGCTTGTGCCAGTGACGTGGGACGAGCGAGAGTGCGCCGGCGGAAGGACACGGCGTGCCCCCGACCCCCCCGCCGCCTCCGCGTCTTGCGGCGCGCCGCCGTGACGCGACCATATTAGGCGACCGCAACTGCCAACTGGAGCGCACCGTGCCCATTTGCAGAGCAGCGCCGCGAGCCGCATAACGGGACGCGACGCGCCCACCTCCACCTCTCTGTGTCGTCTCCGCTGGCCCCTCGTGCCATCGTCAGCTACTGAAGAGTAGACGCCAAGGAAGTTCCACCCCCCCCCCCCCCCCCCGTCCGGAACCCGGGCAAAGGAACCGAACGTGACATAATGCCAGTCACCTGCATGCACACTTGTGCTCTTCTGTAAGCCACCTTCAGGTGTATGGTGGAAGGTACTTCTGTTACCATTATCCCCCCCCCCCCCTTATTTTTTCACACACAAAAGGCGCACGGGAATCAAACTTGTCGGCAAACCTCTGTTTAATCATCCTAGTCATTTCACGAGATACGCACTATCAGATCAAAAGTATCCAGACATCTGTTACTGGACATGAGTATGGGGTGTCCACCTTTCGCCTTTGTGAAGATTTGAACTCTGCTGCGTACACTTTCAGTGATGTGTCTTACGTAGCCCATTCTTCCTCAAGAGTCCGAATGAGAGAAGCTTGTGATGTTAGACACCGAGATCTGAAGCAAAGTCAGTGTAAGAACCTTCAACATCGCAACGCATCATCAATTCTTGCTTAATATATTAAAAAACTAAAAACCCAGGTACGAAGAGCATATTCCTACTAGAAGCGGTGACAGTACTAAGGGCTCTACTTATGCGCAACTCCTTGTGCAAACGG
Source organism: Schistocerca gregaria (assembly GCF_023897955.1). NCBI lineage: Eukaryota > Metazoa > Arthropoda > Insecta > Orthoptera > Acrididae > Schistocerca > Schistocerca gregaria. The sequence goes on from NC_064922.1 coordinate 225,772,214, forward strand.
CTCAAGCACCGAGCCCTCCAGTTAAGATCGAGTTACTTCATGCCGAGGTTAAGGGCTTAAAACTGGATATTTTGGAAGAAATGCAGATCTTGAAGCATCTGTAACAGGTTAAAGACAATATCCTCAATGACCAAATCCTACTGAGAAATAGAAAATTCTTTGAAGGTTTCGCGCCTTTACTTTATTCTTCATACTTGTAAATCTGATGATGTGGCGATTATCACATGCACGCGCTAATGGGCGAGCGTGGTTCGTCAAGCTGTTCATCTTCTTTTGTTTAATCCTCATTTTCCTTTTATGATGAAGGTGATTTTAGCGCGTTGAACACCTCACGTTTTACCCCTATATCTTTATTACCATGACGCCTCAGATTACATCCCCTCAGACCCCCCCCCCCCCCCCCCCAAGGTTAACTACTGGCTTTAGGTATAGTTTTTAAGAGTTCCTCCTGTTGTCATAGGTAGCTTCTTTCTTTACTAGCATAAGAAACCGTGTGTGGTGATTTTAGGTTTCATCTCCTATTTAGCTCGTCTCTTGTTGTATCTGTTTCATTTTTTTATATAAGTTGATGCACGGTTGGGAATATATGGGCTATTTAGCCCCGACCCATGTATAAACTTTCTCATATTCATATGCACATGCACATTCAAATAACCTCCCTTGACTTGCGCTTGTGCATAGATAGCGGGTCGGGCCCATATTGTAGCTGCAGTTTATGGCGGGTCATGGCCCATCCAACATAGGCCGGTGTGAGGTGGAGCGTACACCATTAAGTTAAGTAGTGGTTTTGACTGTGTTCATATATACTGTTTGTGTTTTCCTTTTCTTTTTCGTTTAGAAATGTATGGCTATGGTGTTCTTTTAATTATTGACAAAGGTCTTCTTAGGCACTTGTGGGTTTTATTGTTGTTCTGAAGAAGGTGTAGTTATCTATGCTGAAACCTGGGTTAACACATAACACTAGGTGCTTTTTTTGCAATCGAGGCAGGTTCTTAGTTTTTTAATACAAAGTCAGTGTTCTGACACATCCCAAAGGTGGTCCATTGCGTTCAGATTGGGGGTCTGAGCAGGCCATTCCATTTCAGAAATGTTATTGTTCACAAATGATTGCCTCACAGATGCTGCTTTGATGGTGTGCATTCTCGTGCTGATTCTATCAATCATCGTCTCCAAACTGTTCGTCTACTCTACACAGGACACAATGCTGTAAAGCGTGTCCATATCGTTTTGCATTTATTATCATCATAACCACAATAAGGAGAACACACCTTAACCATAAACAATAGCCTATACCGTAACACCACTTTCTCCATACTTCATGTCGACACTAGACGTGATTGCAGGTAATGTTCCCCAGTGATTTACCAAACCAAAACGCTTCCATCAGATTTCCGCAGAATATAGTGCAATCCGTCACTCCTAATCACTTGTTTCCAGTCGGCCATAGTCCAGTGGCACCGCTCTACACACTGCCTCAAGTATCACTTAGCATAGACTACATAGTACTGACAACAGTACTATGGAACTCGAGAGTGATTCACTGATTTCATTCAATTTTTTGCAACTACTGCCCACAGTATTCCAGAGTCCCTATCCCATCGATACATGAGGTTTGCCTGGTCTTGGTTCAGCTGTGGTTCCTCTTTCAAGTGTCCATCTCATAATCACATCACTAACAGTCAACTTGAGGAGCTTTACAAGGTCTGAAATGCCCCTGGTGAATCTGTTATTCACATAACATTGACTAGTCCACATTCAAAGTCACTGTATTTCCACGAACCTCTCCCTCTGAAATCAGTAAAATAATAAACTCACTGAAAAGTAAAAGCTCTTACGGAATTGATGGCATTTCCAGCAAGATACTTAAAGCTTGTTCCCCACAGATAAGTAGGATTCTCAGCCACGTATGAAATAGCTCTTTGGAGCACGGTGTTTTCCCCGATAGACTGAAATATGCCATTGTAAAACCATTGCATAAAAAAGGGGGATAAGTCGGATGTCAACAACTATTGCCCAATCTCTCTTCTGACAGCTCTATCAAAAATTTTTGAGAAAGTAATGTATTCAAGAGTAGCCTCCCATATATGTAAAAATAAAGTACTAACAAAATGTCAGTTTGGTTTTCAGAAAGGCTTTTCAACAGAAAATGCTGTATACGCTTTCACTGATCAAATATTAAATGCTCTGAATAACCAGACATCACCCATTGGTATTTTTTGTGATCTCTCAAAGGCATTTGACTGTGTAAATCATGGAATTCTTTTAGATAAGCTAAATCATTATGGTTTGAGGGGACAGTGCACAAATGGTTTAATTCATACTTAACTGGAAGAATGCAGAAAGTTGAAATAAATGGTTCATGTAATGTTAATACAACAGCTGATTCCTCAAAATGGGGAGCTATCAAGCACGGGGTCCCACAGGGTTCGGTCTTAGGTCCTTTACTGTTCTTGATATACATTAATGACTTACCATTCCATATTGATGAAGATGCAAAGTTAGTTATTTTTGCTGATGATACAAGTATAGTAATAACATCCAAAAACCAAGAATTAAGTGATGTAATTGTAAATGATATTTTTCACAAAATTATTAAGTGGTTCTCAGCAAACGGACTCTCTTTAAATTTTGATAAAACACAGTATATACAGTTCCGTACAGTAAATGGCACAACTCCAGTAATAAATATAGACTTTGAACAGAAGTCTGTAGCTAAGGTAGAATTTTCAAAATTTTTAGGTGTTTCCATTGATGAGAGGTTAAACTGGAAGCAACACATTGATGGTCTGCTGAAATGTCTGAGTTCGGCTACGTATGCTATTAGGGTTATTGCAAATTTTGGTGATAAGAATCTCAGTAAATTAGCTTACGATGCCTACTTTCATTCACTGCTTTCATATGGTATCATATTTGGAGTAATTCATCGTTGAGTAGAAAAGTATTCATTGCTCAAAAACGTGTAATCAGAATAATTGCTGTAGCCCCCCCACGGTCATCTTGCAGACATCTATTTAAGGATCTAGGGATCCTCACAGTATATATATTCACTTATGAAATTTGTTGTTAATAATCCAGCCCAGTTCAAAAGTAATAGCAGTGTGCATAGCTATAACACCAGGAGAAAGGATGATCTTCACTATTCAGAGTTAAATCTGACTTTGGCACAGAAGGGGGTAAATTATGCTGCCACAAAAGTCTGTGGTCACCTACCTAACAGCATCAAAAGCCTGACAGATTGTCAACCAACATTTAAAAATAAATTAAAAGAATTTGTAGATGACAACTCCTTCTACTCATTGGCTGAATTTTTGGATATAAATTAAGATAGGGGAAAAAACTAACTTAAGCATTAGTGTCATGCAATATTTTGTGTAATGTAATATCTTGTACAGACATCTTTCATTAACCTGACACATTCCACATCATTACAAAGTGTCGTATTCATGATCTATGGAATAAGTATTAATCTAATCTAATCTAATCTACGGAGCTCTCCTGACCAACCCATTCTGTTGTTATTGCTTCCCTACTCACAACACTATTCCCCACCTCACTTTATACTGGAGGGTTCACCTCTTATGACATCTAATGGTCAGTTCTGCATTATGTTGGTGTGTATAGACAGCTTTGGTCAAATGCTGTATGTGGGAGAAAGTAACATGTTTCCCCACTCTACCTGGAATGTACACTTTTGAGATTTCAGCAGTAAACATTTGTGAGATACTAAACACAAGTCTTTTAGTGTCTGTCACAGGAATTTGTCGGACATCTCCGTAATGCTCTCAGGGTGATCAAACGACCTCATGTTGAAACATGGCAATGTTTGTTGAATCTTCTGTATGTCCTCTATTAATGCAACCTGATAAGGCTGCCAGCCTGATGAACAGTGTTAATCAGTCGAACATCTTGTTCTATAAGGCACCTCTTTCCCAGATGAATTTCATTTCCTTAAGATTTTCCGGTGACTCTCACACATTCTCCAATGACTCTCACACAGTCATGTCCTTTTCCTATTTGTTTTATGTGGTCATATCACTGTAAACTGCTCCAGATGATTATTTCTGGGTATTATATGGAAGTTATTGTTTCAACTGATTTGTCACAAACACCAATATATAACTGAATAGCAGTGGATATGTTCACCTGTTTATGCACAGTACGTTTAATTTACTTATTTTCTTCATCACGGGACTACAGTAATTAATTTATCGAAAGATAGTTATATGTGCCAACACAAACAGAATAGACAGCGTCAAAGACACTGCCATTTCATTACATATGGCATAGAGTTCTGTTGCAAGTAAATGTATTTCCAGTAAAGTTTGCATTCACATCATTACATTCCAATTTGTGGAGGTAATGTAATATATTATATTTTGTACAGAATCACAAAATCACTTGAGAATGGCCTAGGGGCTGACACTAGTTGTGAACTAATCTGGCTATTGAAAAAACATTGTTAACCACACAGTTAACTTTGCCAGTTCTATCCTGGTAGCTGTAACATTGAGCCCTGTATCCTTCAGTATACTAAAATAAGTTGAATCAGTGCTCTTTCACTCAAAGGCAACTAGTACACTTCTGTTGAAACTGAGAGCTTTCTCAAATCCTATGAATTCCAAGCAAAGCATTAACTCATGCTAATTGTTCCATTCTGTAATTTTATTTTTAACTTGAAAGTGGTCCATTGTACCATTTACACTGGTAACCTCAGCTTGTTTCCTTTCATAATTAATAGCTAATGCTTTTTTAGTTTTTTAATGTACAATTAATAAAGTTATAATGAATATTTTATATATTAAGGGGTGGGCTTTACTTTACTTATTATTTCCCTCATTTTGTGTGAAGTGAAATAATCACAGCATTCTTTTTTTCAATTTTGGGGAACTGTCTTCCTTTGCAGACATTCTGTAATCAATGTTGTAAGATAATTTTGTATTACTTTGTCTCTAGCTTGAACTATTTTCTAATAAATTTAACACATTCTTTCATTGCTGCCGTGTCATTTCCTTCCTGACTTCCCTTTTATAGTTTACATTGTTCCATTTAAGATTTTATTTCCTTTTCCCTACATTATGGTTTGCTGTTTGCCCTACTAACTTTCCGTGTACATCTGTATAATCTTCATTATCTATTACGCTGAACTTGTACCCTGTTTTATTTCCTCTACCTCCCTATTTTCAAATAAATTATCATAGTCTACATATATATGACTTCCAGACTGATGAGTGTTTCTTGTCAGATCACTGAAGTTAAGCTCTGTCATACTGGACTAGCACTTGAATGGGTGACCATCCAATCTGCCAAGCACTGTTGTCCAGCAGGGTGCACTCAGTTCTTGTGAGGCAAACTGATGAGCTACTCGAATGAGAAGTAGCAGCTCTGGTCTTGTAAACTGACATACAGACAAGAAAGCGGTGTGCTGACTACATGCCCCTTCATATCTGCATCCAGTGACACCTATGGGCCAAGTATGACACGGGGGTCAGTCGCTACCGTTGGGCCTTTCAAGGCCTATTCAGACGGAGTTTAGTTACTTTTATACTGATGAATGTGTGCTTCACCAACTTACTAGTCTGTAATCACATAAAATTCTAAAGTGGTTTAGTACCAGAATAACATTTAGTCAGTTTCACACTTACTTCCATTTGGTCCTAACCGAGCCCATTTTCTATATGTTTTGTTCTGGGAAAATGTATTTACTCTCAACAAAGTCGTGTAGTGTCCGACATATCTCGTTTCTTGTATCACACCAGAGGTTCCCCATGGAGAACCATTCTGTAAGTTTGGACACACTATGTGTCTAAATAAAGATTGTTAGAAGCTGCTATATTTCTAAGGCCCATTGTTGTTATTTAGCTATATTTCATGTAACATGATGTGCATGCATGAAGAAAGTGGCTGGATGTGTTCTGTGTATGAAGTCATTTCATTAGAATCCTCATTCCATTGCTTCCAATATTTTTTCCTTGTGTCAAATACCAACATCTCTGGCATTTAATCATGGTAGCAGAACCTCTTACCCACAGAACACTAGCTGCTAAAGCTCAGAAAGTACGGTGAGACATGTAATCAGCAATAAACTGGCAGAGGTATGCTCACAGCAGTCTCAGGCTCAGGTCAGTGTGTTTCTAAATCTCACAATAAGAGATCAACACGACCAGCTCGTATGCAGATCAGATCTTGTCAAATACCTCTAGTCATTATCATGATTTAGCAGTCAGTCTTTGTCACAAGTAACACATTTTAGAGGGTTACAGACAGTGCATCATCACACTCTTTGCTGTGCTGTTTGGTGTGCAGTCTATCATATTAGTATCCCGTGAAGCAAACCATTGTTTGTTTCCTTACTAAAACTAACTGCTGCGTGACACAAAGGTGTATATTAAGCACCAGGATCTACCCTTGTTGCTTCCCTTAACCCTCCCTATTTAGTAGTCACCTGTTGCTGTTATTCTCTTTTTAATGTTATTTTCCTCTTATTCTGACTTTCCAGGTGAGTGACGGAGATGGAGGTACGGTTACGTATGCAGCTATTGCTATCAGTGGTGGTGCTGTGTCTAACAGTTATCTGTGCACAGAAGCAGTCAGTAGGTCTACAGAACCCCTGCACGAGCAAGCAAACTTGTAGTGAATGTATAAGGACTCCAACATGTGCATGGTGCATGCAGCCGGTATGTACCTTTAAACTTTTTTATTTTCCCACCTTGCTATTTGTGCAGGAATATTATTTTTGTAAGCCAATCTTACCTTGGTACTGGGACTGTGAAAGAAAACAAAAAAGGTTAGATTAGTATGTGTTCATATTGTTTTGTAAATAATTTATTGCTAATTTTCTGTGTTACTGACTTTTCTGCTCACCTTGTTTTATGGCAGGACAGTACTAAACTTAAAATTTTCATGATTCATCATGGTAATGAAAATGGTCAGCGCAAATTCGTAGAATAGAACATTTTAAAAATATATTAATACACATATGTATTACAATGCTTAATATATACAGTGTGTAGATAACACAGCTCTCCTGAATATTCTGTAATCTAAATAGTTGTAATTTATAGGGGAAATTATTCAAGAAGCAGGATGGATAGGTAAAAAATAATCCAAATCCATACCTGCATATTTTCTCTATAAAGTGCATGGAAAAGGATATTTTTAAAAATACTGCTTCTTAAGATTTCTTACAGATGCATTACTTAATGGAGTGTGGGAACAATGGTCGTTTGTATGCCCCCCTGTGAGCTGCTAAGTTAAGTCGTAACTTCATGGTATGTGGAGGATTGAAGAAAGCTGACTGCTGGTTATTCAGTAGTTTTCTAAGTAGATTTCCAGTAGATCTATATAAAGTGCTTTATGTTTTAGTGCCTGTCATATATAATTATTTCATTTCTGTTACACTTTCCCATCGGTTCAACACTTGTGTGACCCTTGACATTCTCTTATTAGTCCAACATAATGGGTCCCACATGATTAACCTATATTTTAATATGGGCCATATTGTTTTGCAAGAAATGTCTTTCATAGACAAACTGCAGTTTCCCTACATTCTACCAATAAATCAAAGCTTGCCATTTGTCTCACTTGCAACTAAGCTTATTTGATTGTTTGCTTTATGTGCGTGCATTTTTCTTTTTTCTACCATCAGGTAAAGAGTACTTATAACTCCATAATTGTGTAATGAACAGCAGCTATATTTTATTAGGTGCACAACATTACTTTTCTCTACAGTAGTTCATTCCATTTTTTAAATCTGTTCTCAGTGCATAGCCATTCTGCTTTCAGTTGCCAAAATTATATCCCAAAAGTTACTCTAAATAGGTAAATACAAACATATAAGGGAAAAGATACATTTCTACTCATTGTAAAGACGACATGGTGAGTAGCAATCTTTTCCCTTATATTGGTGAGATTACAACCTGAAGTTTCCGATGTTTGGCTTAAACACAAACATATTAACTTAATTAAAATGACAGTTTAAGCAGCAGCAGATAAAGTCAATACATATCATTTATAGTAATCCGCATTGGATAGAGAATAATTTGTGAGTGAAACAAGCTATGGTCATTAAGTGAACTTCAGTTGTGTGGGATGAGCATATAACAAATCTTGGTTGATAAACCCAAATCACAGTGCAACTTTGTGTATATACGGTGTAAATATAATACTGATTGGCCAAATATACATTGCAATTACTGGTAGTGGGCAAGAATTAGATATAAGCAATACAGTCACACTATTGGTTCCGTACACATTATGCTGTGCTAAAAACTTCTAAACTAACAAGAGTGTTAAAAAAATCAAATGATGTCAAAACATATTCAAGCTTTTATGCAGTCAATGAATAATTATGCAGATGTAAAAGAGTATCTCATTTAATGTACGAGTAACACACTACAAAGTAGAATTTTGAAGGAAATTTCACAGGGCCATGTCTCACTTATGGACAAGGGTAAAACCCAATGTCATCTAACTGCATGCAAAACCCGATAAATACACAACATTTCAAGTACATATCTTGCTCAATGAGCTTAGCAGTACCTTCTACATAATTGTACCAAAGATGATCACAGTAGCTAAATAAAATAAGGATCACACAGCAAGTCTTCCTTGCTTGAGGCTGCTAAACACACTTGTGTCTTATGGTAGTAAAGGATTTGACTTGTATTCAGGACAAGCCACATTGGCTTTTTTAGGGTTTCATTACATATTTTCAAGTGAGTCATAAGCTCCTTGGCCTCAGTTAAGTGTATTTTCATTTCCACCCATCCACAGCATTTGTTTTCATAATTTTCAATGTGATAGGGTCCTTAGCTGCGATGAATTTTTTGAATGGTTTTTTGAAACTCTCAGCTGCCATTCTCTTTATTTTCTTTAAGATTGTACAATTTCGGACTTAGGCCATTTTCAAGTATCTAAAACGGAAGTTTCGTTCGTTGGATACATTAATGACACTTGTGATTTTGATGTAGGAACAAGTCATATCTGTAGATACACTAGGCACGTTATAACTTACTTCGTGGATGATTTTTTTTAGTAACAGATTATGTCATATATGTCATTGCTCCTTGGACATCATGTTATGCTCATAAATTGTTTTAAAGAAATTACACACAGTCATATTTACACCAATAGTGAACAATAATTAAATATAACTGAGAACAAAAGCATATGCAGGCTAAGTAGCAAATTTCTGTAAAATATTTATAATATTCCTAGTTTGCTTTGCAACAACTGCTCAAAAGTAACATGCTCCTAAACTAGCTTGAACACCTCAAACTAATTTATGAGCATAACATGATGCCATAGGAACAGCGATATATATAACATAATCTGTTACTAAAAAAATCATCCATTAAGTAAGTTATAATGGGTCTAGTATATCTACAGATATGACTTGTTCCTACGTCAAAATCACAAGCGTCACTAATGTATCCAATGTATGAAACTTCCGTTTTAGATACTTGAAAATGGCCTAAGCCCGAAATTAGATAATCATACAGAAAATAAAGAGAATGACAGCTGAAGGCTTCAAGAAATCATTCAAAAAATTTGTTTTTTTTTTTTTTTTAATTTCTGCACCTTTTATGTTATGTGAGCATAGGGGGTCCCGGGTTCAATGCCCGGTGAGGTTTTCTGCCTCGAGATGACTGGATGTTGTTGTGTCATCTTCATCATCATCATCATTCATCCCCATTACAGTTGGAGGAAGGCAATGGAAAACTACCTCCACGAGGACCTTGCCTAGTACAGCGGTGCGGGTCTCCTGCATCGTCCCCTACGCTCCTCGAAGTATGGGACCTTATCATCAGAGAGACTCATTTCAAAATCTTCTTTCTGCACTATCATGTGGAATTCATATTTCAGGTCCGGTGCTGCTTGCCATCTATGAATGTTTATGATATCCTCCATTCACAAATTTTATCTCAATGTAGGTGATCACAGAAAGCAGGATATCTGTGTGGTTGCCAACAATAGTTGAGTATAGGACTGACTGACATGATTGAATATTTGGTGACATATTTCATAGAAAAATCTGTACATTGATCATGGACTTTCATAACTGTTTGTTGATGTGGACCACCTTTGTGTCAGTGCCCCTGTGCTAACAGGGTGGGGGTTACTATCATTTCCTGGTATCGTGTACATCTGTCTACCAGTTCTTAAATGTTGTGCATAGACCGTAATGAGCTTGTGATGAATGTCAAGGGTATAGTATTTTCTGCCAGCAAAGTCAGAATCATGACTCACACTTAATAGAAGAGTGAAATTGCAGTTGCTGTGATCACTATCACAAAGTGTGTTATATTTGTGTGAATAGATCTACAGTGTGAATTAAAACAGGTAAACCTCTAGATGTTCAAAACAGAAAAGCCAAATAACTCCTTGCCCTGAAACATTTAGCTTTTTTGTACTTTAAAATTTATGTCTGTACTTAATAGTGTTATGCACAGAACTGCAGTATGAGCTTTCAATCTTTCCAGTCTATGCGTGACGGCAAGCGTTGTTTTCAACCGAGTAGCAGCCTGGACTGGACACTCCACTGTGATGAGAAATATGTTTACAATCCTGACAATGAGTACAGTATAATCCTCAATCAGAAGCTGAGCAAGGGAAGTAGGACACGCTACCAGTCTAGCAGTAGTGGAACTGTTATAAAAGGGAGCAGCAGCAGTGGCAGCTCAAGTGTCATCAGCGGCGGCAGCAGCAGTGGCGGGAGCATCAGTGGTGGCGGCGGGAGCATCAGTGCTGGCGGTAGCAGCATCAGTGGCGGTGGCAGCAGTGTCAGTGGTGGTAGCAGCAGCAGCAGCGGATTCTACGCAGAGAGCCATTCCGAGGCAGTGCAGATCGCTCCTCAGAGGGTGTCGTTGAAGCTCAGACTGAGTGAGTTCTTCCTCATATCTGTACAATTTCTTATCCATGTTTTTCACTGCAATAGTTACTGTGTATAGTTGCAATATGCTCAGTACACTTGATGCAAAAAAAAAAAATACAAATATCACTGATTTATGTTGTGATGAATCATGCTACCATTTAAATGTAAGGCATTAATGAATGGATCAACATCTTAAAGTTGGCAGTTAGGAGAAAATTCCCAAGTCAGGGATGTAGCACTGAGATAAAAGTGATTGTATCAAATGAAAATTCAGTCGATAAAACTAGTAAATTGAGACAGAATTGCGGGTGATTCCGTCTCATTTTGTGGTCTGGTAACCTGCCCTTCCTTTTCAACCTTACTTGGCCTAGCCCTCTGTCCTCCTGAGGAAGGAACAAATAGTTCCAAAACCTAAGAAAGTATTGTCACATTTATCTTCGTATGAGTATATCAATGTTTCTGAACTTTTCAGCTCTTGAATGTAAGTGTTGGCCAAAATTTCTGTTTCATTATTTATAAGATAAAAGTAATATTGATATTGTTTTCACATCCTAGGATTATCAGTGAAAACTGGTGAAACAACATATTATCCCCAGAATATTGTATAAAAGCATATAGTTCTCCAAAAATATGAAGCACTAGGAACATAGTAACTGCAACTTAATTTATAAGTAAAAGTGGAAGATGTAGCTATAATGTTCATTGAGTTGAAAGCCATAATGAATTTCATTGCCTGATTTTAAAAGCACTTCAGTACTCAAAGCAAAGAAAAATGTGACTGTGAGTATAATGTGAATCGCACTAATCATGAGAAGAAACAGTTTAACCATTTAGAAGCTTGTTTATCATCCAAAATGTTTTGAATGATAATTTTCAAATGCCAAAAATATTTCTGTTAGTAAATAGTTGCAACATGAAACTTACATATTTCAAGTAATGATGAAACGTATGATTACTTTCAGATCAGGCCTATCGGATCAGATTTGAATATGCCCAAGCAGAGGATTATCCCGTCGATCTGTATTATTTGATGGACCTTTCAAAATCTATGGAAGATGACAAGGATAAGTTATCAAGCCTCGGAACATTACTAGTCGATTCCATGAGAAATATTACATCAAATTTTCGACTTGGTTTTGGTTCGTTTGTTGACAAAGTTGTTATGCCGTATGTGAGCACAGTACCAAAGAAGTAAGTACCAGCCATTATCTCAGATTTTATTTCTTCACAAGTTGAGTGTTTGTGACAGTGTGTGATTTCTACTGATTGATGGTGAAATTATACATGTTGTGTTTTTGCTAAATAAATGTTTTACGTCTGTGTTCCTATTGTGTTGAACTCACCAAAGATAATGGTATGTACAAAAGAGAAAAAGTGAAAAACAAATGTTGCATCATGAGTTTTTGCACTTACAGTTAATAAAGAAATATGGATAAGGGATGGGAAAAGTTTAAAGCGAAGACTTATAGAAGTGGGTTATTGCTCACAACGATAGTTTAAAGACAGTTGATCTTACAGGTAAGAGCTTGAAAGTAACCATAGCCTGTAACTGTTGAGATTCACGTTGCTGAGAATCAAAGATAACCTTTAGTAATACAGCAGACATCAGACTAAAACAACTGAAAGGAATTGAGAGTGTAGCTTTCTGAAGAAGGAAAAGAAAAGCTGTAATGTAAATTGTAAAGCATACAAGAATCCATCAAGAGTGGCAAAAGAATGTTTGATTGAGTGATGGGGAATACACACATCAAAAAAAGTTTTGCATCACCTCGGTTTCAAGATTTCTGGAACCTGTACAGAAAACTGAAATAGAAATCAACATAAACATCATTTCTGCCCTTTTTATTGCTTATGAAAACCACACATTCTATGCTCTACCACCATACAGTGAGACCTTCACAGGTGGTGGTCCAGATTGCTGTACACACCCGTACCTGTAACACCCAATAGCATATCCTCTTGCATTGATGTATGCCTGTATTCATTGTGGCATCCTATCCACAAATTCATCAAGGTACTGTTGGTCCATATTGTCCCACTCCTTAACGGCAATTCGGCGTAGATCGGTCAGAGTGGTTGGCAGGTCACATCGTCCATAAATGGCCCTTTGCAATCAATCTCAGACATGTTCTATAGGGTTCATGTCTGGAGAACATGCTGGCCACTCTAGTCGGACGATGTCGTTATCCTGAAGAAATTCATTCACAAGATGTGCATGATGAGGGCACAAATTGTTGTCCATGAAGACGAATGCCTCCCAATATGCTGCTGATATGGTTGCACTATCGGTCGGAGAATGGCATTCATGTATTGGACAGCCATTACAGTGCCTTCCATGACCACTAGCAGTGTACATCAGTCCCACATAATGCCACCCCAAAACAGCCGGGAAACTACCTTGCTGCATTCACTGGACAGTGTGTCTAAGGTGTTCAGCCTGACAGGGTTGCCTCGAAATGTGTTTCTGACAGTTGTCTAATTGAGGGCATATGTGACACTCATCGGTGAAGAGAATGTGATGCCAATCCTGAGCAGTCCATTCAGCATGTTGTTGGGCCCATCTGTACTGTGCTGCATGGTATTGTGGTTACAAAGATGGAGATCAGGAGTGAAGTTTTGCATCATGCAGCATATTGCACACTGTTTGAGTCGTAATGGTGTCTTGTGGCTGCATGAATAGTATTATTCAACATAGTGGTATTGCTGTGAGGGTTCCTCAGAGTTACAATCTGTGGGTAGCGGTCATCCATTACAGTAGTAGCCCTTGGGTGGCCTGAGCGAGGCATGTCATTGACAGTTCCTGTCTCTCTGCAATCTCCTCCATGTCTGGAAAACATCATTTTGGTTCACTCCGAGACACTCAGACATTTCCCTTGTTGAGAGCCCTTCCTGGCACAAAGTAACAATGCAGACACGATCGAACCGAGGTATTGACCGTTTAGGCCTGGTTGAACTATAGACAACACGAGCCGTGTACCTCCTTCCTGGTTGAATGACTGGGACTGCTCGGCTGTCGGACCCCCTCCATCTAATAGGTGCTACTCATGCATGGTTTTTTTACATCTTTGGGCGGGTTTAGTGACATCTCTGAACAGTCAAAGGGAGTGTGTCTGTAATACAATATTCAGTCAAAATATATCTTCAAGAATTCTGGGAACCGGGATGATGCAAAACTTTTTTTGATGTGTGTGGTTAGACTTTATGGAAGAGAGTTGGGAAGAGCATGCGGGTATGTTTTTTCCTTTCCTTAAAAGTAATTCATCTTTGTTACAATTCATTTAATAACTACATCATGCTGTTAATTGATTTTGTAGTCCCATTCCAAGTATCCCAGCAAATCGCCTTAATTTTATTTGTCAGACAGATAACATCTTTCTTGTCAAACAGGAGGAAGTTGAAATGGTTTTGCAATTATAAATTTTCATTGCAACTAACCCAAGATGTATAGGTGCTTAACATAACATTGCGACAGAATCACTAAAAGTTGACCTGCAACAGTGTGTTGTTTAAATATTCATGTAACAGGTGTGCAGTAGAGTTAAAGTAAGCAATTTACAAAATAATTCTATTGGCAAAGAAAATTACATATTATTGTGCAAGTTCAGTTGCATACTAAATATTAAAATTTATAGGGTGGAATAATGACGGTATTACAAATATAGTAGAGATGTTGAGTTGCAGACAGGTGCAACAAAAAGACTGCTAAACCAGTGAGCTTTCAGCCAGAAGCTCTTCTTCTAAAGTTGACAAAACGCGCGTGCGCGCGCACACACACACACACACACACACACACACACACACACACACACACACACACACACATATATTTACGCAAGCACAACTCACACATATGACCACTGTCTCTGGCCACTGAGGCCAGACAGTGAGCAACTATGCATGACTGTAGAAGCAGTCTGGATTGTAGGGATAAGGAGGCAGGTGGGGCAGTGATGGAGTGGGATAGCAGGGTAGGGTTGGGAGATGATAAAGTGCTGCTTGTTGGAGCATACAAGGATGCAGCAAGGACAGGGTAGGTGGGGGGAGGCAGAAGAGGAGAGAAGTGAAAAGAATGTGAGTGTGTTGGTGTAATAGAAGGCTGTGTAGTGCTGGAGTGGGAGAAGGGAAGGGGCTGGTGGGTGAAGGACAGTGACTAACAAAGGTTGGGCACAGGGAGTTATGTGAACGTAGGATATATTGTAGGAAGAGTTCCCATCTGCACAGTTCAGAAAAGCTGGTGTTGGTGGGAAGATTCCAGATGGCACAGGCTGTAAAGCAATAATTGAGGTGAAAAATGTTGTGTTGAGCAGTGCGCTCAGTAACCCAGTGATTCAACTGTCTCTTGGCCACAGTTGTCATGTGGACTGACAACTTGTTGATTGTCATGTCCTTGTAGAATGCAGCTCATTGGTTGCAGCTTAGTGTGTAGGCCACATGATTGTTGTGGTGTCACCGCCAGACACCACACTTGCTAGGTGGTAGCCTTTAAATCAGCCGCGGTCCGTTAGTATACGTCGGACCTGCGTGTCGCCACTATCAGTGATTGCAGACTGAGCGCCGCCACACAGCACGTCTAGTCTAGAGACTCCCTAGCACTCATCCCAGTTGTACAGCTGAATTTGTTAGCGCTGGATCACTGCCTACATACGCTCTCATTTGCAGAGACGACAGTTTAGCATAGCTTTCAGCTACGTCATTTGCTACGACCTAGCAAGGCACCATATTCAGTTGCTATTGATATTGATATTGTGAATCATGTACCGTCAAGACCGACGTTCATCATTAATGGATTAAAGTTAAGTATGAAACTAATTACGTCCGCTTTCTGAATTGTAATTCCTTATCATGTTCCAGGCCTCATGTCAGTATAATTCTTCCCTCCTCACGCCAGCCTGCATGAGCTAAATGCTTGTGACCGAACTGAAGTAGTCAGTGGTGGAAGGATGTATGGGACAGATATTGTATCTAGGTCTATTACAGGAATATGAGCCACAATTCAGTGGGGGTGGAAAAGGAATGGACAAGGCTACTATGTAGGTTCTGTAGGTGACAGAATACAACTGGTGGAAGGATAGTGGGTACAATATTCTTCGTTCCAATGCTAGAGGTAGTCAAAACCCTGATGGATCAATTGCTCCACTCCTGGGGTAGTGAGTTCACAAGGGAATGCTCTTTTGTGGCTGGAAAGTGCAACTTTGGGAGGCGGTGGGTGACTGGAGAGATAAGGCACAGGAGATATGTTTCTCTACAAGGTCTGTGAAGGCCTTATTGAGACACTTGGTATACATGAAGGGGGACTGCTTGCCGCTACAGATGCAATGTCCACAGGTGGCTAGGCTGTGTGGAAGGGACTTGTTGGTATGGGATGGGCGGCAGCTGTCGACGTGATGGTATTGCTGGTTGTTGGTATGTTTCATGTGAACAGAGCTACTGATGTAGCCATCTTTAAGGTGGAGGTCAGTGTCAAGGAAGGTGGCATTTTGCATTGAGGAGGACTAGGTGAAGCAATGGAGGAGACGGTGTTGAGGTTCTGCAGGAATGTTGATAGGGCATCCTCACCCTCAATCTAAATCACAAAGATGTCATCGGTGAATATTAAACAGTTGAGGGGTTTAGGATACTGGGTGGGTAGGAAGGATTCCTCTCTATGGCCCATGAACAGGTTTGAATAGGATGGTGCCATGTGGGTGCCCATTGAGGTACGATGAATTTGTTTGTGAGTGTTACTTTCAAAGGTGAAGTAAATGTGGGTGAAGATGTATTTGGTCATGATGACCAGGAAGGAGATTGTAGGATTGTACCCTGTCAGGTATTGGGAAAGCTAGTGTTCAATAGCACTGGGCCTTGGGCATGAGGGAGGTTAGTATAAAGGGAAGTGGTATCAATAGTGATGAGCAGGGCACTGTATGATAAAGAAACAGAAACTGTTTAGAGTCAGTGGCAGAAATGGTTAGTGTCTTTTATATAGGACTGTAGGATATGGGTAATAGGCATAAATGGCCACTGATGATCTATGGCCAAGAGGCAGCTGGGCAACCTAATTGCTGGGCACACTGCCCAACACATTATTTACTTCTATAAATCCTTCAAAGCCTGTACCATTTGGAGCCTTCTGACCAACACCAGCTTTTCTGTCTAGCACTAGTGGGAACTCCCCCTGCAATATATCCTTGTAACCCCCATGGCATGAGCTTTCATTAGCCCCTGTTCTTCATCCACCTGTCCCCTTCCCTGCTCCCACTCCAGCACTACACAGCCCTCTATTCCACCAATACTCTCACAGACTTTTTACTTCTCTTTGTTTCCACTCCCTCCCTCCCCCCCCCCCCCCCCCCCCCGCCCGCACCACCCACCACCACCACCGCTCCCCCCTCCTACTACCTCACATCTAACCTCCCAACTGCACCTTGCTGCCTTACTCTGTCCCCACTGTGTCCTTGTATCCTACCACGAGCAGCACTTTACCATTCCCCAAACCCAGCCTCTTACCCCACCCCAGCCTTCTCATTACCCCAACCATCCAGATTGTTTCTCCCATCATGTACAGTTGCTTGCTGTCCAGCCTCAGTGGCCAGAGATAGTGGTTGTGTGTATGTGAGTTGTGCTTTCATGTGTGTGTGTTGTCTACTTTAAAAGAAGGCCTTTTGGCTGAAAGCTCATTTGCTTCCCAGTCTTTTTGTTCTGCCTGTCTGCACCTCAACATCTCCACTATATGGTGATTAGAAGTCCATCCTTTCCATAATACTGAAATAATTTGTAAGTTACAGCATATGAACTGCTAGTAGTTTTAGATTTAAGCAATGAGACTTTCCAATATGGTGCCCTTAAAAATTTTGTCAAACTGAGATAAGATAGCTTGAGATTGAAAACAAAATGTGCAAGTGTCAGGTTATAGAAGAGTGAAAGAAGCCTGTATTGGCCAATGGAATAAAGGTATGAGTGATATTAGCAGACTGTAATCTTCCATAACAGGATATGCTATTGTCAAAAATTAAAGCAAATATTGAAAGAATGTTTATTTAGCTACTTACATGCATAACATTTTTATCACTTGTTTTTTAGTAGAATAATGTCACTATTGTTTATCTTTTTACCCTTTTCTGTGTGCAACATTCCCTTTTTGTGTGACTGTTGTGAAACAGCCAGTATGTGTTATAAGTTATTACTTGTAATTTTTGTGATCAGTTAGACGTTATCATTTTTTCTTGTTGAAGTAACGAGTATTTTTTCCTGTGTTCATCTTTTACTCAGATTAAAGGAACCGTGTACTGGATGTGAAGCACCATATGGCTTCGTAAACCGTATGTCACTAAGTGAGGATGTAGACACATTTTCTGTAAGTGAAGCTAACAGTTTTAAATTGAAGACAAAAACCTTTAATTTGCAAGGTGTCTTTGTTCTGGTGCAAATGTTAATGTATTTTTTTTCAGTCTGTTACTGCTTGTTTCACGATATTTAACTGGGCTGTGCACTGTGTCTACCAATTTATTGGTCTGTGTTGTTGTTGTGTATGTTGCTGACTTTTACCAAGGACTGTGCTGTTTCACAATACCTGCCTCTGTGAATTAATATTACATACCTGCCAGGTTTTTAATATTTTTAAGTCTGAAAAGTTTACTCACACATAGAAAATTTGACTGGAGTTATTAAATTCTCTATTTAGCCTTCTGGAGCCCTGTTCAGGCTGTAAAGCTCCATATGGATTCAAGAATGTCATGCCTCTTAGCCCAGATGCAAACACATTTGCAGTAAGTGAAAACTGTGTATGGAGATGTAAAATGACATTTAACATTTTAACATGGCAAACAAACAATTGCATGCTGTCTTGGGCATAATTCTCAGAATGAGGAAAGTCTTCTTAGAGCTTCAGTATAATCTCTATATTATATTATTGTTAAAGTGAAAGAAAGTTAGCAATTTATGAAAATGGAAGGTGAATGAAATGGTGTTTCTGTGATGTGTAATCTGTTGTAAAATTATTATGATCTCTGGAAGCCAGTGTCAACTGCATGGCAGAGAGTACACCCTGTAGTACCAGTTATTAGGGCTTTTTCCGATTCCATTCACCTGAGTTATGCTGTATTGTGCCCTTAATTGGTCATTAATTGCTTGTAACAGATTTAGAAATTTAACTTTCTTACTTTATACTTTCTAAGAAAAACAAATAACACAAAATGTTTCCTAACATGTTATTGTTATAACCTTTAATCACAATAATTGTGTGGATATTCAACACTCTCTCTTAGAAACAATAGCTGATCACATGATTACAACTCAGCCTCTTATATTCGACTGCCGTGCCGTGACATGCGGCCGGCGTCGTTCGTAGCTAGGTGGCGCTCCCGCGCTCAGCCGATTTGCGAAGCGCCTCTATCGCCGCTTGCGCGTACTGTCGTGGCGGCACTGTTAAATGTCGTGGCTCTATCACAACACTTTTCCTCCCTTGAAAAAAAAAAAAACACTCACTTCCTTGGAGACATGGACAGTGTGGAGACATCCATGGCCTCTTGTGAGGCCCCGAGTAGATCCCGCGAAGAGACACGAGAGTATGGTCGAAAATGTCCAGGACGGAAGCTCGTGCGTGGAACGTGCCTCCTGGATGAGATGATGGGTGAAAACTCTGGAGCAGCATCCATCGGTGTCATGGACCTGGGGGTGTGCTCCAGCCAGATGGGTCCCGGAGAAGGCGGCGTCGCGACTGGGGCCGGTTCCGGCATACTCGGAAGCGGCAGCGACGTCGGCTGCATGAACACGGACGGTTGATCGGCAGCAGCGACAGAACTGGCTTCTCAGGCTGGTGGAGGCGAAGGATGGGGCGGTGGCACCGGCGTGTCCACCACTCGTGGGTGCATCTGGTCGTAATGGCGAACAACCGTGCTGTCGCCCGTACAGATTTCATAAAGCTGGCGGCTGCGAAGAGCCTTGACCACCCCTGGAATCCATTTAGGGCGAGATCCATACCCTTGTGCCCACACGTCGGCGCCCACCGAGTATTTTCCCGCACTAGGGGACACAGCACAAGGCCTGACAGGGTGAAGCAGGTGCAGTAGAGTGCGCAGTTGGCGGCCATGCAAGAGTTCAGCAGGGCTGCGATCACCCAGAGGCGTGAAGCGATAAGAATGCAGAAATTGCAGCATAGCGTCATCTGTGGAAAAATCACTAAGGAATTTTTTCATCTGGCATTTGAAAGTGCGTACAAGGCGCTCGACCTCCCCATTCGATTGCGGATGGAAGGGAGGTGCTGGAACATGATGAATCCCTTGTCCAGTACAAAAATCACGGAAGGCCTGCGAAGAGAACTGAGGGCCATTGTCCGTGAGGATCGTGGATGGAAGACCTTCTAGCGCAAAGATTTTGGACAAAGCCAGCGTCGTTGCCGCAATGGTGGGTGACGGACATCTAACAACAAACGGAAACTTCGAGAAGGCGTCAATCAACAGTAGCCAATAAGTACCGAGGAAGGGGCCGGCAAAGTCGGCGTGCACTCGTTCCCATGGCTGAGCTGGATCAGGCCACGGAGAGGGCATTGTACGAGGTGCCGCCTGTTGTTGAGCACACTGGCCACACGCAGCAACCATATGGGCGATGTCCGAATCAATACTGGGCCAATAAATGTGCCTGCGGGCCAGGGACTTAGTCCGAGAAATACCCCAATGGCCTTCGTGCAAGAGTTTGAGAACATCTTTGCGAAGAGAGGCTGGCACCATGACCCGTGGAGATGCGCCATCCGTGGCCAGAAGAACAACACCATCACGAACAGACAGACGAAGGCGCAAGGCATGGTAGTTGCGAAGGGGATCCAATGCCCGGCCCTTGGTCCTGTCCGGCCAACCCCATTGAACAAAACCGATCACCCGACGCAGGACCAGGTCCCGCGCAGTAGCCGACGCGACCCGCGAACCTGTAAGTGGAAAGCCCTCGACTGCACGACGTTCTTCCTCATCAATGTGGAAACAGAGGAGTTCATCACGATCGAAAACAGGGTCGGGGCCCATCGGCAATCGCGACAGTGCGTCAGCGTTGGCGTACTGGGCCGTGGGGCGATAGTGAATCTCATAATGAAAACGAGACAAGTACAAGGCCCAACGTTGCAGGCGGTGAGCCGCCTTATCCAGAAGCGACGCCGATGGGCTGAACAGGGAGACCAGCGGTTTGTGGTCGTGATGAGGTGAAACTTAGAACCGTACAAAAAAACGCTGAATTTTTTAAGAGCATAAATGATAGCTAGTGCCTACTTTTCGATTTGAGAGTAACGCCGTTGCGCCTTGTTGAGGGTCTTGGAAGCATAGGCGATGGGTCGTTCCGACCCATCTTCATACCGGTGGGCGAGAACAGCCCCTAGGCCATACTGTGATGCGTCAGTCGCCAGAACCAAGTGCTGACCCGGACGGAATGTGGCAAGACAAGGCGCCGACTGCAAATGAGCCTTCAGGCGGACAAAAGCCTGCTCACACCCGTCGGACCAACAAAAGGGGACGTTTTTGCGTAACAGCTGATGCAGAGGATAAGCTACCGCCGCTGTGGATGGAATGAATTTGTGATAATAAGCAATCTTGCCTAGAAACGCCTGAAGTTCTTTGACCGTAGACGGCCGGGGTAGAGCGTTATTGGCCGCAACGTGCTGACGTAGAGGACGTATACCCTCACGGGACAAGTGGAAACCAAAATACTCAATGGAGGGTTGGAAGACTGTGACTTGTCTAGATTGCACCTCAACCCAGCCAAATGCAAAACCCGAAACAGTGAATGCAAATTACGAAGGTGCTCCTCAGTGGAGGCCCCCGTGACAACAATGTCATCCAGATAGTTTATGCAGCCGGGAATGGAAGCCGTGAGCTGTGCCAAAAACTGCTGAAAAATGGCCGGTGCGCTAGCGACACCAAATGGTACTGATACAACCCACAAAGAGTGTTGATAACGAGAAATTCCTTGGAAGTAGCGTCCAACGGCAACTGATGGTACGCCTCCGATAAGTTAAGTTTGGAAAAGAACTGGCCCCCAGCGAGCTTGGTAAACAACTCCTCAGGACGGGGAAGTGGATAAGTGTCAATGAGGCTCTGACCGTTGACAGTGGCTTTAAAGTCACCGCACAATCGCAGACTCCCGTTTGGTTTAGAAACCACCACGATCGGCGATGCCCATTTGCTGGAGGTAACCGGAAGGAGAATCCCTGAAGCTGTTAACATGTCTAGCTCATCCTTGACAGGTGCACTCAATGCCACCGGAATAGGGCATGCCCGGAAAACTTAAGGCGAGCCATAGGTTTAAGAGTAATGTGGGCTTCAAAATCCTTGGCACAACCCAGACCAGCAGAGAATACGGACGAAAATTTAGAACACAATCCATCCAGCTGTTGATAAGGAATATCCTCATATGAGGTGCACATCATCATCAATGGAGAACCCGAACAACTGGAAAGCATCATAACCGAACAGGTTTTCAGTGCCCGCATGATCCACCACATAAAACGCGAGGGGCCGAACAACAGACTTGGAGGCAGTGGAAGCATCAAACTGGCCCATGATAGGAATTTTCTGTTTATTATAAGTCCTCAGATTTCGCGTAACTGGAGACAAAGGAGGGGAGCCCAATGCCAAATACGTGCGAGAATTAATGAGAGTTACTGCAGAGCCAGTGTCCACTCACATGCGGATGTCTTTATCCAGGACACGAACAGTAACAAACAACTTATTTGTTTGAGAAAGCACACAGTGAACATCCATGTCCGACGCCTCGTCCTCGTCGACAGGAACTTTAGGGGACTGACACACAGAAGCAATGTGGCCTTTTTTCCTACATGAATTACACGTGGCCCAACGTTTTGGACACGCTGCCCTGTTGTGCTGTACGAAACAACGGGGGCAAGAAGGAAGCGCGGAACGAACCGGCTTCTGTGGTTGCTGGTTTCGCTGCAAGCGTTGCGGCCCAACGCGACGTTGTTGACGCGAGTGAACCGCCGTCACATTGTCATTCTCCTGTGAAACAGGCAAATTGCCCGTGTCGAGAGTTGACTGTACAGCGCCTACATCACACCACACGTCTATTTGTGCGCCAGCAGCGTGAGACACTTCCAAGGATTGAGCGATGCTTATAACTTCCGACAACGACGGGTTTGGCAGTTGTAGGGCACGTTACCGAACTTCTTTATCAGGAGCAAGCCGTAGAATAGCATCCCACACCATTGAATCAGCATAAGACTCGTGATGTGTGTCCGTGACAAACTGACATTTCCTACTCAGACCGTGTAATTCCGCCGCCCAAGCCTGGTAAGATTGATGGGGCTGTTTACGACACCGGTAGAACGCCATGCGGGCGGCAACGACATGGGTGTTTTTTCGATAATAGTCAGACAATAAGTCACACATTTCTTGGAAGGAAAGGGAGGCAGGTTCCCGCAGAGGGGCTAACTGAGATAGCAGCTGATAGACTCGAGGGGAAATCCAAGATAGAAATAACGACTTATACATAGGAGCATCGACAATGCCGAAAGCCAAGAAGTGTTGCCGCAAACGCTTCTCATAATCCTCCCAGTCTTCAGCGGCCTCGTCATAAGAAGGGAATGGAGGCGGAGAAGGGGAAGACAGACGATGAGTAAGCGACGTCGATAACGCCTGAATCGCTGCCGTCAGCTGTGTTTGTTGAGCCTGAATAGTAGCCGTCAGCTGTGTTTGTTGTTCAATGAGCGCTTGCATAAGCTGTTCCATGTCTGCCCCGTCACAAACACGCAAATCCACAACGCAGTGAAAATATCCCGTCCTCGTCGCCAAAAAGTGTTATAACCTTTAATCACATTGCGTCGATATTCAACACTCTCTCTTAGAAACAATAGCTGATCACATGATTACAACTCAGTCTCTCGTATTCGACTGCCATGCCGTGACACGCGGCCAGCGCCGTTCGTAGCTAGGTGGCGCTCCCGTGCTCAGCCGATTTGCGAAGCACCTCTATCGCCGTTTGCGCGTACTGTCGTGGCGGCACTGTTAAATGTCGTGGCACTATCGCAACAGTTGTGAAATGTTAAAAATCAGTTTTTCCTGAGCACATGTACTTGTCAATTGATATTAGTCCAGAAAAAAAAGTACTAACATGTTCTAATGTTGTGGATTTATTGGAGTGCAAAAAAACATAGACATCATTTGTTGGTAAGAGACTAAAAAATTCATTATAGCAAGAGTTTAGTGACATTCTTTTCGTAAAACTCGTGACACACTTGATGAGAGTTCTACAGGTTGATGGGATATTTTACTGAAATCTTCATCCTTTCTGCAGTACTTACAGATAGATAATTTCTGTATTTCTAAGCTGTCTGAAGAAAATTTATCTTCACCTGGTAACGGCTGTATTTTTCCGCTTAAGAAGCCATATTCCACAGGCTGCTCAGAAAATAACACAGCCTTATGAGAATGCTACTAGGCTCCGAAAGTTATTAAACCTGGGCTCTGTGATGCATGAGTGATTTATAATGTTGTATCCTCAGAAAAATCTGCTGTAACCTTTGTTGAGGAATTGCAGCAATACATCATTCAGTTTCTTTCTATAGTACAGGAATAGGGTCAGAATGAATTTTGTGTGAAGCATCCTTATGATATACCCAAAAGAAAAAAAGTCAGAGATAAATGAGGACACATTGCAAGTATTAGCACTTTTCGTCGATCAGTTTTGACTGAATCTCCGACATTTTCTGTCTTACAGAATCTCTCGTATAGTGTTTTCTGCCAAAGAATTCTGTGTCTTGGCATAACTCACACATCTAATATGCTGGGTGACAGTCAATACCTTCCACTGTAATACGTACCTCATTTCTTCCTCAGTTAAACAAGGACCATACCTGCAACAAAAAAGAAGCATTCTTCCATAACGTTGCACAACTTTTTGAACATTCTGTAAATGGAATGTGATTTCTTATGTCTGTTGCATGGTCACTGCATTGTATAAAACACAATTTGAGGTGTATATTGGTGGAGGAGTATGATTCAGTTGTATTTAAGAGACTTGAATCGCACTTCAATTTTACTCTGGTGGTGTTTAATCCCATATACACTATGTGATCGAAAGTATCCAGTCACCTGGCTGAAAGCGACTTGACAAGCTCATGGCGCCCTCGATCAGTAATGCTGGAAGTAAATATGGTGATGGCCCACCCTTAGCCTTGATGACAGCTTCCACTCTCGCAGGCATACATTCAGTCAGGTGCTGGAAGGTTTCTTGGGGAATAGAAACCCGTTCTTCACAGAGTGCTGTGCTGAGGACAGGTACCAATGTCAGTTGGTGAGGCCTGGCATAACTCGGCATTCCAAAACATCCTAAAGGTGTTCTATAGGACTGGATTCTGTGCAGGCCAGACAATTACAGGAATGTTATTGTCGTGTAACCACTCCACCACAGGCCATGTATTATGAACAGGTGATCGATCATGTAGAAAGATGCAATCACCATCCCCGAATTGCTCTTCAACAGTGGGAAGCAAGAAGGTGCTTAAAAGATCAGTGTAGGCCTGTGCTATGATAGCGCCATGCAAAACAACAAGGGGTGCAAGCCCCCTCCACGAAAAACACGACCACACCATAACACCACCACCTCCGAATTTTACTGTTGGCACTACATACACTGACAGATGATGTTCACTGGGAATTTGCCTGCCCCCACAATGTTTTTCCACTGTTCAATTGTCCCATGTTTACACTCATTACACCAAGCAAACTATCATTTGACGTTTACTGGCTTGATGTGTGGCGTATGAGCAGTTGCTCGACCATGAAATCCAACTTTTCTCACCTCCCACCTAACCGTCATAGTACTTGCAGTGGATCCTGATGCAGTTTGAAATTCCTGTGTGATGGTCTGTATAAATGTCCGCCTATTTCACATTACGACCCTCTCCAACTGTCGGCGGTCTCTGTCAGTCAACAGGCGAAGTCGGCCTGTACGCTTTTGCACTGTACATGTCCCTTCCAAGTTTCCACTTCACTATCACGTCGGAAACCTAGGGATGTTCAGGAGTGTGGAAGTCTCGTGTACGGACATATGACACAAGTGACACCAAATCACGTGACCACGTTCGAAGTCTGTGAGTTCTGCACAATGCACGTAATATGAAAAACATATTTTTTTTAGGGTGTCCAGATATTTTTGATCATCTAGTGTACATAGTGTTGTTAGTGTTGTACAAGTTGAGACTGTGATACATTTTGCACAAATCTTAATTGTTTCCAGACACTTTACACAAAATTTAAAGAAACCAGTGTAATTAGGTCCTGATTTCAGATTGATTTGTTTATGTCTGTCTTTCATTAGCTCAAGTTAAAGTACTTCAGACTGTTACCAGTTTCAAATAGTGCTATTTCATTACCAAGTATTTTCTGAACTTATCAGAAGTAAAACAGGTACATACAGGGTAGGTACATATGAGACTATCCACCACTTAATGCGTCTCCTGTACAGGTAACGATCATCTTCAGTCATTTCATTTTTATTGCACCCACAATTTCCCAGTTTTGTATTCTTTTTTCTAGTCATTCTATCTTTAAAATAGTTTTGGTTTATAACATATGTTGTGTGTGTCAGATTTAATTTTATTTTTCTGAGAATGTGCCTCAGACAGCATGCTGGTTGTATACTAATTAGACTGCCCATTAAAAACAGCTAACCAATTTTTTTTTCTGCTTTGAAACATTTAGTTAAGTAGAGGCAGACCATGATATTAACTGGGAATGAAAGTCAGTTTATGTTATGTGTAAAGGTGAAGTTTACATGTCATTTATTGGATGGGGTTTGTTTGTTTTCATATTATGGCTAACATTGCAAAGATCTATTCATCTGTTACACAATATTGTTCACAAGTAAGACAGGATATTTTTCAGAATACAAAACTTTCTTTTGAAGAAATGTTCTTGGAGGACGCAAATGTTTGTGTTGTGGTTGGCAGGAGAGCCAACCGTATGGTTAAAGGAGGCTGATATGCACGCGTTTCAGCTCACGCAGGCTGGCGTGAGGTCTGGAACATGACAAGGGAATTAGAATTGAGAAAAACGGATGTAGCTGGTGGAATACTTAACTTTAATCCATTAAAGGAGAATGTCGCTCTTTATGGTACATGATTCACAGCATCAGTAGTACGGATACTGGCGCCTTGCTAGGTCGTAGCAAATAACGTAGCTGAAGGCTATGCTAACTATCGTCTCGGCAAATGAGAGCGTGGAAGTCAGTGAACCAGTGCTAGCAACGTCGACTGTACAACTGGGGCGAGAGCTAGGAAGTCTCTCTAGACCTGCCGTGTGGCGGTGCTCGGTTTGGAATCATTGATAGTGGCGACACGCGGATCCGACGTATACTAACGGACTGCGGCCGATTTAAAGGTTACCACGTAGCAAGTGTGGTGTCTGGCGGTGACACCACAGTTTGTAATTTTTATTTATGTTTGACATTGTGTCAATTTCGAGGTGATCTGAAAGTTATAGTATTCTTGAAGAATTAAGTTGGCCAAGACCACTTGCAGTTCTTTTTATTATTATGATTGGTTTCGACAGATCTATGCTGTCATCTTCAGATCTGAAAGTTATAAAAACATATAGTGTCAATTTTTAAAAAAATATGATTTTCAATTAAATATGTATTGTCATCCATTACATATAAACCTATAATAAACTGTCATTTTCTAACAATAAGTTTACAATAAACTTATTTCAGATTATACATCAACACAGAGCCGTATCAAAAGTCCAGAAAGAGAACGGCATTAAGGTAACAGTGCAAGACAAATAGCCGTAGCTGTCGACCACACAAAATCACTCCATGAAATAATGTCAGGTTCACATAATTTGATTCTTCATGCCGTATAAAACACTTTAGCACATGTAAGCTTTGAAATCCACAATACATGTCGAATTTTTTTCATGCTCACATGAAAAGCTGGGAAACTATACCACGAGCTCTACAATATTTTTTAATAATCCGCCATGTGATTAATACAAAATTTTGTAATGAACATGCTGTAGACCACAGGCACCACATCACTGCCACATAAAAGATAGTGTAGTTCATTTATATGGTGCAAAGAATACAATTATGTGAACCTGATAGTAATTCACAGAGTAATTTTGATAGTCCACAGCTATGACTTATGTTTTCCTAGCTTATAGTTACCTTGAAGACCTTTTTTGTCAGGACTTTTGATATGGCTTTGTGTTGATAAATAATCTGAACTACATTTACTGTAAACTTCTTGTTAGAAAATGACAGTTTATTATAGGTTTACGTGTAATAGATGCCAATGTATATTTCACTGTAAATTTTACTTTTTAAAAAATTGTTGCTATATATTTTCCAAACACACCTTTTCTTTTTAATTGAGATTTAAAGTGTTAAATAAATTGTCTTGGGAATAATTTTAATGAGATTAGAGAGAAGACATAATTGCAGTGTGTCACATATATTGATTAGTGAACATCACTGTGTAGAGATTTGTACTTCCTTATTTGTAAAAATATTATACTAGTGAAGTCGCAGTTGTGGTGTCGGGTGATTAGTGCATTTTGGGACATCAGCACAACATGTTGTGTGTTTTAATTGTGTGTTACTTTATTTGTGACATGCTGATTCTCCCTGCCACGTTTTATTTGACGCAACATCACTTTCACTATTCTAACAAGCATGTATAACTAATAATGTTACAAGGTACATCCTAACACTGAAGTAGTGTACACAATTGTTGTATGAAATCGTTTATGTTTAAGCCACCTTCACTTGGGATGTTTGTTTTTGTAACTTTTGGATCTGATGATGACAGCATAGATCTGTCAAAACCAGCCATAGGAATTAAAAAGAAATTGCTTTGCTAGCAGTCTTGGCTGACTTCATTCTTCAAGATTAATGTGTATGTATCTTTGCAAACAAATGTGTGGTTTTCCACAATTATGCTCATGTGATTGAAGAGTGACAGAAATTGTGAATTACATCTGTTATGAATGCGACGGTGTTTTCAGTCATACAAATACAGCACTACAATATAATTTTATAGATAAAAAATCTACTCACCAAGTGATGGCTCCTTCTTCTGGCAAAAGGGTTGAAGGGGAGGGAAGAGGGATGAAGGAACAGAACTAAGGTGGTTTAAAAAATGGGGAGAGTTTGGTGAAAGTCATCCAGAAGCATGGGTCAAGGGAGACTTGCCGGATGCGATGGGAAGGAAAACTTGATCATTAGTGACTGCATCAGATGAGATTTGAAAACATAAGAGTTTAAAGTTGGAAGATAGGATATCAAGCAAGACAGAGATTACTGAAAAAATATGATGCAAAAGTTTGTTTTGTCAGTAATCTCTGTCTTGCTTACTATCTTATCTTCCACCTTTAAGATCTCAGGTTCTTAAATCTCGTCAGTCACTGTGGCCGAGCAGTTCTGTGCGCTTCAGTCCGGAACCGCACAGCTGCTACGGTCGCAGGTTCGAATACTGCCTCGGGCATGGATGTGTGTGATGTCCTTTGGTTAGTTAGATTTAAGCAGTTCTAAGCCTAAGGGACTGAAGACCTCAGATGTTAAGTCCCATAGTGCTTAGAGCCATTTGAACCATTTTTCTTAAATCTCATCCGGTCCAGTGCCCAACAATCAGTCTATCGTTCTCATTGCTTCTGGTAAGTCTCCTCTGACGTGGTATTCTGGGTACTTTTCATAACTTTCCCCATTTCCTTAACCTTGCCAGTCCTTTTCCATCACCCCTCTTCCTTCCCCTTTAATGTGCTGCCAAAAGTAGTCATGTGAGATAATGAAGAGATTCTCAAGAGACAGCTGTGGTTGTACTTTTTGTCATATATAGCATCAGCTGAAGTACCTCGTCCATGCAATAGGATGGAAATCCATAAATTTGTTAATATACTTTATTGGGATAACTTACGTCTGTCTTCAGGAGTCTGCCATTTCAGTATCTCTGTGACACTCTCCCCTGGATTACATAGACCATTGACCATTCATGCTGCCCTTCTCTGTATACTTTCTGTGTCCCTTGTTAGTCCTATGTGCTATGGGTCCCACACACTTTAGCAATATTCTAAGATGGGTCACATGAGTGATTTGTAAGCAATCTCTTTAGTAGACTGATTGCACTTCCTTAGTATTCTACTAATAAACCCAAGTCTGCCACCTTCTTTACTCACCATTGAACCTATATGATCATCCATGTCATACCTGTACAAAGTGTTACACCCGGGTATTTATATGACATGGCCGATTCCAACAGTGATTTATTGAGGTTTTGCCCATAGGATATTATGTTTTTTTTGTGAACTTGGTTGTCTTGATCCAAAGCTTTCAGTAGGTCCTGTGAGAAAAGTGTGAGTTGCATTTCACATGATCAATGTTTTCAAAGACCATGCTGGTAGGCATTGAGGCAGTCATTCTGCTCAAGATATCTCATTATTTCTGAGCCCAGAATATGTTCTAAGATTGCACATGTCCTTAACTTTTGTTTGTGTTTTCTCCTGCTGCCACTTGGTGAGTAAATTTTTTATCTAAATAGTTGATTATTTTCATTGATAAATATTGTACTACAAATTAAAAGCTAAACTGAGTTGAGAAAACTTTAAAATTATAAGGAAGTAGAATTACAGAATTATCTTCAGGTGGCAAAATTCCAAGTACTGCTAAAACACACACACACACACACACACACACACACACACACACACACACACACACACACACACACATTAATGATGATGATGATGATGATAAAAGAAGAAACAACAGACACTGAATTTTAGTTTTCAATGTTTATTACATTAGTACAAAGTAAAGGAAGGGATTCAAGTAGGGTGCAGGAGGGCAAGAGCAGAACCAATCTGAATTTCGTATCAAGACATAGCATTGCAAGTGTATGTACTATGGAGAAGTAATCTTTTTGGATATATACTTATGCACGGTGTAACGAATTTGGCTGGTATCCAAAATATGACAACATTCAGTACAATAAGGCCAACCTGCAAAATAAGATCTTTCTAAAGTTCATTTATATTTTGTTCACTGAGCCTTACTGACAAGCATGTAGAAAATACACTAAAGATGTGTAATACAGTGCAGCTCTTACTTCATAAATCCTTAATTGCTAAAAGTTGACACATTAACATATGCGCCAAAACTAACTTGTAGTACTGCATTAAATGTAACATTGCTTTGTGTAAAAAAAATTGGTTCTTGCTTGTGAAAGAACTGTTTAAATATGAGTTTTTGCTTTGTATACTATCGAAGCTTTGACTCTTTACAAAGGAAGATTTCATGCTTGTAACAGTTTGGAAGTGCTACTGATCTTCAGTTATAAATTTTATGTCTACCGTTAATTTACAAGAAGTTGGAACTAAATATGCATTGTCTCTGATGCTTGTAATAGATCCTTTTTGTTTTGCGAGAAAATAAATATAGAGTTGACATATACAGTTCTTTCATTATAGCTAGTAATTTTCAAAATTCTGCTTTAACCATTTAAAAATGAAGTAGTTGTAACATAAAAGCTGTGTGATGTTTGCATGCTGGATTAGAAATTAGTAGAATCTTTGTATAAATGTTATTCAAGAATTAATATGATAGCAAATTATACTTTATATAGCCCTTGAAAAAAGTCAAGTGAATATTTTACTCTTAAATCATAAAGTTGGATATTTGAATATGGTAAGTATTGCATTTTAGGTAAGTATAGTACTCAAATTATTTTTGATGCACAATTTTCCTCCTTTAGGATAAAGTGAGAGATGCAGCAGTGTCAGGAAATCTGGATGCTCCTGAAGGCGGTTTTGATGCTATCATGCAGGCAGTTGTCTGTAGAGACAAAATAGGCTGGAGAGAGAAGGCCCGACGACTCCTTGTGTTCTCTACGGATGCTGGATTCCACTATGCTGGTGATGGCAAGGTATGAATGTGACTGCTTGTGCTCACATCTGTATTCATCATAATATGTCCAGTTGGGCTGTTGTAATGTTTACATCTGGTTATTGTTGCTTAGCACTTATCCAATAATTGGCCAATTACAGCTTGGTGGCATTGTTAAGCCAAATGATGGAGAGTGTCACTTGGACAGTAGTGGGCTTTATACTCATTCAACTATACAGGATTATCCATCTATATCACAGCTGAATTTGAAAGTCAGAGACAACTCAATTCATGTGATATTTGCTGTGACTGCTGAGCAGTTTTCTGTTTATGACCAGCTGCGGACATATGTTGAAGGCTCATCATCAGGACAGCTGTCTGCAGATTCTTCAAATGTTGTAGATCTTGTAAAAGATCAATACAATGTAAGTTTCTTAAATCACCAATAATTGAACCACTTATGTAAACAAAGATGTGCTGTTAAAAGATGTAATTTTGCCGGTTTATGGAAGTATTAATTGTTAAATTTAGGCATATGATTTGTGTTACAGAAAATTTCTTCATCTGTGGAAATGAAAGATAATGCCAGCAGTGCAGTGAGAATCACATATTATACAAGTGGCTTATCTGGAGGAGCAATGAAGCAAACGCATAAGGTTGATGGTTTGAAAGTGGGCTCAAAAGTTAAGTTTGAAGCAGAAATTGAAGTGACAGAGTGCCCAAAGAACCGAAAAGATTGGCAGCAGCTTATCCGGATTTATCCAGTTGGTGTCAATGAAAGTCTTCTTGTGGATTTAACAATATTAGGCGACTGCCCCTGTGAACGCAAGTCACATCCTGTAAGTGTTTATAGGATTTTAGACATGTATGTTTAAGGTTGAAAAATGGGCATCTCAGTTCTAAAACTAGTAAATTTATCTCCACGTAGGAAAAGAACTATTTTTTCTAGACTGCTCATATAATGAAGAAAATATGCATTTATTTTGAATTTGTTTTGCTTTTTCATCTCCTGTTTAGACTTACAAAGAGAATGCCATTGAATGTTCGGGAGCTGGAACATATATGTGTGGCATATGTAAATGTGATGCTCAACACTTTGGTCGCAAGTGTGAATGCAGCAGTGAGAGTGGAGGCAAAGAATTTGAAGGTGTGAACACATGCCGACCAGACAACACATCAACTGTTGACTGTTCAGGACGGGGAACATGTATATGTGGAGTGTGTGAGTGTGATTCTCGGCCCAATCCGTATGAGGTAGGTAATATCTGAGACTTCTGTATAACTGTTTGTTAGAGCTTCAATAATGCATATTAAATTGAATGTTTCCAGTGTTGTTCATTCTTTCCCATAGTCCATTTCTGTACTTCCTTCCTCTTTTCCTTCCTCATAACACTTATCAGTGAGTCAGTTTGCTCTGTTAACGGTACTCCTACTGTTTTTATATAAGTAAGTTATTTTTTTCTTAATGTTGATGACCATTGGATATTTGATATACTAGTTGCCTGCAGAGCTGGCAGTATCAGTTTACATTCACACTGAAGAAATGGCAAATGTGTCTCTAAAAGCTTTAATGAGTGATGTTGTTAGATTTCAAAACTGACAGAAGATATTTAGGTATTAATGTGTTTCAGTACAATGGTAACTATTCAGATTACAGACTTGCTCTATTACAGATGAATTATCAGTGTTTTTTCACAAACTTCCATTCCTCCAAGATACTAAAGGACATAAAAAAGATAAGAAAAGGAAATCAGAGTTAAAAAGTGTGTTGGTTTCAAACTTCTGTCAGGAGAAAGAATGTGTCTGTGTTCTCATTGAAAGGCTTGTAAATTTGCGAGGTCTATTCACAGCAGAATGTTCATGAAAGTACCTTTTTAATTGGCCTGGACTGTTCATATATTTCAGACTGTAGTTGGCTAATAAGTGAATTGTAATACTAAAATTTGTGCTAATAAAATAGTATTCTTTCATACCTCATAGTACCACACTGTGTGTACTAGTCAGGGTTTTGTTGTGACATTTTTCCTAACTGAAAATAAATTCTAAAATTCAAATAATCCTCTGAATATAGCATTTATCATCTTTCTTAAAATTTTGCAGGTTGTATCAGGCACATATTGTGAATGTGACAATTTCACATGTGAA
Source organism: Schistocerca gregaria (assembly GCF_023897955.1). Classification (NCBI taxonomy): domain Eukaryota; kingdom Metazoa; phylum Arthropoda; class Insecta; order Orthoptera; family Acrididae; genus Schistocerca; species Schistocerca gregaria. The sequence continues at coordinate 225,806,082 of NC_064922.1, forward strand.
TATTCTCATGGTGAAATATGCTCTGGCCCCAGTCATGGTATCTGTGATTGTGGAAAATGTAAATGTAAGCCAGAGTGGACAGGTGTTGCTTGTGACTGTCCAGTGTCCAACCAGACTTGTATATCACCCATCAATGGGGAGGTATGTTCTGGACATGGTGAATGCAACTGTGGAACATGTTTGTGTGATGACGATGGTGGTGAGAATCGTTACACAGGAAAATTCTGTGAAAGGCGACCGGTAAGTTTCTCAGTTCTTTTGCAACTGGTTGCATTTCTTAATATTGCTATATGTTGTTAATAACATTGACACATACATAAAATGAGGGAAAGTATATTATTCCTTCCAGAAATTTCTATTGTTGTTATAATAATGATACAGGTCTTCTTAATGTCTTACGGAACATAATAGTATCTGAAAGCTTCACAATAGGTACTTTCTTTGATTTGTTTATCCTTACTATAATTTTATATCATAGTTCCTTAATTTTTGTTTCAGGGTGTGAAACCACCTTGTGCTGTGTTTAAAGACTGTGTGCAATGTCAAATGTATCATAAAGGAATTCTAACAGAAGAAGAATGTGCAAATTGCACATTTGTACCAATTTCTGTTGATTATGTTGAAGGTACAGTTTTTCATTTTAAATGTTTTGATATTTGTCTTATATGTTGGACCATTCAGTCAAATTCTGGCACATCTGTTAGCATACTTCAGTTGTTCTTTCTTTTATATGTACAAACCATATGAGCCATCTTCCCTCTACTTCATTCCTTTTCCGCTTTGTCATTCTGTCTTCAGTTATTAGTTTCTGTCATCTTCTTTTCATTGTCACTGTGTCTGTCATGTCTGTCATTTCATACAACAAGTTTTTGTATTTGTACACATTTGAAAAGGTGGAAAACACTTCAAACTTATCGGATTTCCTGCACTAAAATGCATTATTTCATGATAATCAGGTTTGCACTAAAGACTGTGTTTAGGTGATCACATACATCTTTCTTTTTATGCTATTCCTTACTATTGTTCACAGAATTATTTTACATTACGGAAACCCAAATTGAAAAGATTACAGGCTTCTTCAGCCAATACAACAATAAAATAATCTATGCTGAGAAACACTATGAGTGTGAAACCTGAAATGAGGCTGTTGTTTATCTTTGTGTCTAAACATAAAAAAGAACTGGTATTTCAATTGTAATTAGAAGTTAGTTGAACATATTCAGCGATATTTTAACTTACATGTTTTGTCTGTTCCCTATCATCATTATTTCTTGCTATTGTTCTCAAACACACAAACACAAATGCAATTTCCACAGAGATTAATCCATTAAAGACCCAGGTGGAGAGGTTCATCCTTATTTAAGGCAGTCAAAAGTAATTTTATTCTCCAAGAGTGGAGCAAATTAGAAATCTAGTTCTCCATAACACAATTTAAAATCTCATGTACAATGTTGTTATGTAGCAGAGTATTTGCATGCATTAAAATTGAAAGGATGTCTCCATCAGATAATCATTTTCTGTTAAGATATCCTCAGAATACTCTTTTCCAACAAATTTCACACCAGTTAAATGACCAAAACTGAACACCTGGAACACAGCATTGCACAGTGTATGTGTGTCTTGCATGTTGCTGAAAATTGCGCAGGTGGGAGGTGAAGATAGTAAAAACTTGGTTTTTCAAAACTACCAATCAACAAAAAAGAGGTTTTAGCACCGCTTTTCTTTTTTATGAAAAAGTTATTATTGCCAAGAATGGCAACCAGAGTGAGGAATGTCAGCACTGTTTTCAAAGAAGAATGATGCAGGCTGTTTCTGAAGATACAGTGATTGTCATTGCTGATACACAATACTGACAAAAAGCAGGTTATCTTGAAATTTACAGCTGATTTGGCAGTAGCACAGAAATCACTGCAATTTGTAGTAGTACAATGTGGGAACAAGACCAGCAAACTAGATTAGTCATACTGACAAAATCAGTTAAGAGATCCATGAGAGTGCTTTGGAGTCTGAGGACAAAATCATTCAGACAACCCAAGATGTCCAGAAGCAGTCTGACAATGCAGTGTGTGGTAACACACTGGGTTACCACGTAGATGTTGAGCTCCTGCCATTGTTTACAACATTGACCATCATAGCACAACAGGCACATTCGGCACACCAGTCACTCTGCATCTACTATTGTAAAGTGGGGCCGCCAGAGGGAGACGCACAGCCAAGCAACCACTCACGATGGCTGGGCTTATTGCTGGGTACTAGTCATGAAAGGGGAATGTCTCAGCTAGTACTGAACTTTTTGAGAAGTTGTAACACTCTGACTAGAGTAACTTTGTGATTGATGCTTCAGCAAGTTTAGTGGCAGGTGCCAGCCACTAGCCGACTGTTGCTCTTCCTCAAGCACCACATGCTTGCTGTGGTGCTTGTTTTGTAGGTACCTGCAGAGCTTCATCTAATATGCTTGGCTACTTACTGGCAACACTGGCCCCTGTCACTGCAATCTGTAAATCACAAAGTTATTTTAATCAGACTATATCAGTATAATTAGTATTTTTAAGTCAAGTGCAGCGTTCAGTGACACCACCTGTGATATAGACTCTTGGAAAAGATCATATGATCTCAGTAGGGGGCACAGGCAACAGTTTGATTTGCAACCTCTTTATAAAGTAAAGGATTATATTGGGCACAAATGTTCTCCATACTACTGTGAAGATCACATCACTTTTTAAGTAGAATGATGAACTCCATGATGAAGCATTCCATGAGATGTGTTAATACATAACTTGCAAAATCACTGAGGATAGGGGATGTTCACACAAGAATGTGACTGATGCATCTCCGCCCCTCAGTCAGTGAAATCATATGCAGCATGATTTGCATTGGTGTGATTCTGATAAGAGGACATGTGAAAGGTTTGTTACTAGAAGAATCTAGTCTAACCAAAATAGTTCTGTCCTGTTCCAGTGATTTCCAATTTTTTCCTTTGGCATTTTTCAGACCGATTCATGTAGAAGACAAAACTGCTAAATAAATACAATTACAGTTGAAATAGCTATGAGCAAACACTGTGGCATGGACAAAGCCATGGATATTTGAAAAATAGGTATGCCTCAAGATCCATCTTCCTTGATGTTTACTTTCATCTCATTGAGTCTCACATCCAAATCTCAATTCATATAAAACCAATCAATAAGCAACATTACCTTCACTTTCACAGCTACCACACTTTCCACATCAGACACTCCCTTCCCTACAGCTTAAATATCTAATCTCATACACACGCTCATACATCAGTTACCTAAACATTTATCTAAATGATTCACAGACTTTCCTCTCCTGGAGTGCACAAATATTGTTCAGAAATAAATCTCCAGGGCATCATTCTCTTCTGACAAATACAGTTCCCATTTTAACAAAAATTTGGAAGTGCACTCTTCTTGCCACCTAATTTCGCATGGGTCTCAAATACTTCAGTGCGTTACTCTGCCAAGGCTGTGACTTGTAATGAGGTAATATCCTATGATATTGTGCATACACCACCCACTATCACCTTATGTCACCCTTCTGATCTCTGTAATGTCCTTGTTGAAAACAATATGCTTCCTCAGACCCAAGACTCCTGCCATTGTAATCATTTCCTCCTTATAAACCCAGGACTCTTGCCATTGTAATCATTTCCTCCTTATAACTTGTCCTGTGCATCCACCCACTACCTCTTACATCAGTCCATCAACAAAACCTAAACAGGCTGAGTGCATCAATGGTCAAGCAATACCTGGTTGGTGAGCATGCTGTACAGTATGGCTCATGCCTGCCACACCCAAACCACTGTTTGGATGTCCCTCTCCCCCTGTGATACTATTTTCTGTCGGCTAGGGAAATGCAGATGGGGCTCCAATATATACTCACATTCCACCACACTTCTGGACTTAACACACACCCATTTTTTTATTTACTATTACTTTTCTTTTAGGTCCCCCCCCCCCTCTCTCTCTCTCTCTCTCTCTCTCTCTCTCTCTCTCTCTCTCTCTCTCTCTTCCTAGTTCCTAATTACTATATTCATTTCACTTCCTCTTGCTCCATCTTTACCCGTGACTGTCATCTCTAGACTGAAGGTAGCACAGTGCTTACAATTGTATCTTTGACCTCCTCTCTGACACACTCCCCTTCATCTTCACCTCCTCATATCCCCACAACAAGTGGAACTCCCCCACTCCGCCAACCAGGTGTCTCAGTGATGTGGCCCATCTTTCTAAACTTCTCCTATATACTTTTTTTCTAACAGTTCCAGAAGTTTTTTTTTTTTACTTTTATATGTGTGTATTGGCAATACTTAGAATTTTGACATTTATCGGTAAGAAATGGCTAGCCATTCTGTCTCCTTGTATTTTGTGTATGGTTATTAACATTATAGACATTTGGAATAAAAAATGTTTCGTGGAGAATTACTCATGATAGTGTTGTTATCCTTCTTCTGTGGCTCATCAGTATTTTTTATCTCTTTCAGCGGATGAGGACAAGGGAGAAGTTTTCTGCTCTTATTACGATGAAGACGACTGCCAGTTTCGTTTTGTATATGCCTTTAATGACACGGGCCATGTTCTGGTTAGAGCTCAGGAAGAGCTCGACTGCCCCGCAGAAGTTTATGTGTTAGGTAGGTTATGTGTTGCATTAGATACATTTAGACATTTCTTGCAGTGATTTCCAATTTTTTGTGCTATATTAACACTTTGGAGATAAGCCACTTAGGAGAATATTGGGCCTAGGAAACTAGCTACTTTAAAGCATTACTGGCACATATTTAATTGACGTAGCTTCAAGAGTAATATATATACCAAAAAAGAGCCGTGCTTCAAGATTTATTTTTTATATTTACTTTAGTTCTTTGATAAGAGTGTAGATCTTAAAACAATGATGATAGGAAATATAATTATCCTCCAAAAAAAAAAAAAATTGCAAGGTGAAGTTTTGAGAAATATCTTCATCTTGAGTTTCCAAACTGTCTTGCTCACTCAACAGATGTGATGTATTTGTGGCAGAATTGCAGGTAACTGCGAAACCTAACAAGTGCACACACAAAATTACATCAATTCAATCACATTGGCTCAACCATTCACAACAGCAGCTGTTAGGCCTACTAATGTTTCTTTCACAATGAAACTAGAAACTGACAACAGAAGGCAGCACCACTCAAGGGACAGGTTGCAAGATGTCCATACATTGTTCTCATACAAAGTGAGCCCAGTTTTTGGGCAGTAATTGGCTCACATGTCAATAAAATGATGGCCAGACCTGTATTTAGGCGCAGTCTTTTTAACACAAAATTGCAGCCGAAGCTGTGCTCGGCCTTGGTCACCAAAGTGTTAATGCTTTGTTTATATTACATGCAGTGAGCATTATAGTACTAACCCCAAAGGCTTAACAGAAAAATATTTATTTACCAGAAGGTAAGAAAACCCATTAGTTAAGATCAGAAAAACAAATCAATGTTGCAACTTTCAGTATGTGTTTTATTTTCAGGAATTGTACTTGGTGTTATAGCAGCAATTGTTCTCATTGGTTTGGCATTCATTTTGCTCTGGAAAGTTCTCACAACAATTCATGATCGACGAGAATTCGCCCGATTTGAAAAGGAACGAATGATGGCCAAATGGGACACTGTAAGAAGAAAACTTCATTTACACTACAACTTTCTCATATAAAGTTGATTAAATATAAACCTAACTAATGTGTCATTTATTTCCAGGGTGAAAATCCAATCTACAAGCAAGCAACATCTACTTTCAAAAACCCAACATATGCTGGAAAGTGATCTGCTTGTACTGCTGCCTGTAGCAGAGAGACCTTATTTGAAAATTACTGCCTTTATAGTGAGGACCCAGGGGAGCCAAATTTGTGAACTTGATGACTTCAGTTATTTAGTCATACTAATAATTCTATTTGTATGCGTAAGATTTATCAGTTGACCTGGAAAAACTCTTTTGGTTTTTTACTTTTACATTTTTCTCTGACAAACATTTGTCCATTGGTGCAGATGAATAGAATGCAAAAGTGTTGACTTGGAACAATGCTTTTGGAGGTGAAAATATTAAACGGCAGTCAACGCTCAGGTGCATTATTGTGCCTCTTCTTATCTACAGTATTTGTATTTTATATTAGATAATTTACAAATTTTGATTAATATTCAGCACAGTTATTTAAGCAGTTTTTACGTGTGGAAGCATTTGAGAACTTAGTTTTTTCAGAATGTAATGCACGAAATTTTTAATGATCTCAGGCATGTTCTGGTCCATGTTCTTCCATACACACGTAAATCAAGCAAATTAATGCTGTTTAAAATATTTTGATATATCATCAGACTTTTGAAGTAATAACAGTGCAATGCTGTTTTCCAGAATGATATTTACCACATATACTATTGCACTGATTTGAACAGTGCATTCCTTCCAATTTAATATCACTGTCTTTGAGCAGCTTAAACTCCTCTGTTATTCATTGATGTTATTTATTATGTTCAGTCCAGTTAATGATAATCAGTTAAAATGTTGCAACAAGTAATTTTAAACAAGCAGTTTTTGAAGATTTTTTTTCTATGTGGTATTGATGTTTCTAAGGAGATACATATCACATATTTTTGTACCAGTTTTCTGGTGTAGTGCATTGAGTTAGATATATGTGGTGCTGTTATTTCTTGTGCTAAGTTGGAGAATAAGTGATCAAAGAAAACAAATGAGTTCAGTGAAATTTACTGGTTTCTTGGTGAATGTCTTACATGATGCCTTCATAACATGATGTGCCTTAGTTTTTTTTAAAAAAAAAAGAATGATAGTGTTATGGGATAATCTTCATAAATATGTTTACTGTGCAGTTATATGTGCAACTGAAGTCAATGTTTCTTCGTAGGACACATCCAGTTAAGATGAACATTTAATATTTGTTGATCGTTTTGAATCTCTCTACAAAGCTGTGGCTGAAACATAACTGGGAAAAATTATTTTAGATTTTATACTGTTTTGTAATACACAAAAATATCTTGTAAATATCTAATATTTATATAAAAGAGGATGATTTTGCCAATTATTTTCAGGAAAGGTTTACGTGTACTGTCTCCACCTTCATAGGTGCACATGTTGAATAGACATGTGTAAAGCTGAGTAAAACAATTATTTGTGTGTGTGTGTGTGTGTGTGTGTGTGTGTGTGTGTGTGTGTGTGTGTGTGTGTAAGAGAAAGAGAGATTATTTTTAAAATTTGTGATAGCTCTTCTCTTAAAAATCGTCATATTGTGATGACATTTACTGTTCTATGTTGGTTTATATGGCATGTGGTTTATAATCACTGGCAGAGAAGCTCTTTGCCCAGTGCGACTCTAATGTCTACCTGCTTTGTTTTAACACAAAATAGATAGTGAGTAATCACTATTTGGTGAAAAAGAATAACTGCTTAATTGAAAAATGGAGCATTTGAGGGTTGCATGATTACTTAAGAGTTTTTTAAGTAGCCAATGCTCCTTAATGACTGAAGTAATATAGTTATTCTTGTAAAATGGCAGCTTCATTGAGTGCCGTACTTACTGTACAGTTATGACTTACACTATTCACATTACCCATAATACACCTGACCAAAGTCGTAACTGTTTGTAATACACTTATTAAGACATCCCTGTACTTTTCATTTCAGTCCTCTTTGATATTTGTTCTCCTCTTCTATTTTTCTGTCTGTTCCAGACAAATTCTTTAGTCTCTAGTCTTCCCTTGTCTGCTTGAAGTACTCTCGTATTAACTCTCTCCTTCCAGTGTCTTAAATCTCATTCAGAGCAAGTGCTGCCAATAGAAGAAGATGTTTCTTATAATCCATTTTGATTGCTAATTTTTTATTCATATGACCTGTTTCGGTTCATTGAGAACCATCCTCAGATCTGATATTTCAGTGTCAGGAGTAACCCGTCCAAATCCAGCAACTTTCACATGCTACATCACAGCATAAGGGAAAATGGAAAGCACTCAAACTCAATCAGGAGACACGGGTGTAACTCCTCGTCTTTTCTCTTTTTCAACCTAGGGCATAGAGCAGTTTTTCCTTTCTCTCTTGTCTTCTACATCCTTACATGCCATTTGCTTCTAATGAAACAATACTGTTTGAAGTTCAGAGACTGAATCAGTCTCCAACCTCCATTTCTGTGTCTGTAAGCTGTGCTTACAATACTTGTTGCTCCTATTCTGATGGCTAGTTGTCCTGTTATGTCTCTCATATCAGGTTCATCTATAACTCATTTTCAGCTGGTATTAAACCCTGTCTTTTTTTGCTCTATTTAGTAGCAAGTAACAATTATCACTTTATTTGGAATTTAGATTTACACCAGTTGTTAGGCATGTATGTATTCATAAAAGCTTTAAATACCTTAATTTGCAAACTTTATGTACACTTAAAACTAGAAAGTAAAATTTGCCTTGTGCAATTGCAGTGGATGTAGGGAAAAGAATAGTAACTTGCTTCTTTGCATGTGGTGAAGTAGCATCTCGGGAAACATAGGATTTACACATTATTACTTGTCATTTGAGATGTGTACGGTCATGAATACTGATGTTACTAACACTCAGTTTTAAACTTGTAAATAATCATCGATATAATGTTGATCTGTTTGAGCAAAGATCTGCATTTCATTATCTATTAAAATTTTGTTAATGGAGCTATCTTTCCATTTAATTGTTACATACACTTCAGAAACTTTTTATTTGTTATTAAGCTGTTTTAAGTTATTTGTGCCATGTGAGTCACAGGATGTGAGGGAAATTTGTGCAGCGTAAGATTTTGTGATGCTATGACTTTGTTGTGTGTGATACTGTATGTGACTTTTGAACTTATTTTAACATTGTTTTATATTTTTGTCTAATGTGTGATAACTTGTGTCTTTAAATATTAAGCATCTCTTTCACACATGAATGGCTGTAACATTTATTGTGCACTGCCATTGATTAGCTTTAAGTAGATCTGTGTGTGTCATGTGCAACATAACTATGAACTGAAAGTATATATAGACTGTCGTCTTTAACCGTCTTATAAAGTGTGTAAATTGCAGTAGTTCGAAAAAAAAGTAAACACTGTGATTGTTCTGTGTAATAATGAAATTTCTTCCATAACAGTTACCTTGATATTCATTTCAAAAATATTTCCCTGTTCTGCTAAGTAATTTCAGACATTTTCAAAGTATATTTATCATCACTGCAGTACTTAACAATGAGAGCACCTTGATAAGAGTTAACTGTGCCTCAGCTCAGTCTGCTTCGGCAACATGAGAAATTATGTTAATAAAAACTGTTTGTAAATGAACTTTGAGAGACAAAAAGGAAGTTCTGGCAATACCATGTACACATTTTCAATCTTTTATTCCACTGCAAAAGTGTTTATTTTCAAAAACAGTTAGTAGTGAAATAAAATAAAGCATTTTTCTGTATTGTGAAAATTCACTGGTGACTCACAGCAACAGGAAGGATGCTAGAATTAGAGAGTGCAGTTTACAAGGGTGATGATGGCAGATCAAAATTATCACAAAAAACTTTGGGGTAATCTCTGCTAGCTGAGTGATGTGTAAGTAAAATGGTCCCTTGCAAAATCTTTAGACAGTGTGAAAGTGGACTTGCTCTCTGTTGGTATCATGTACTTTCCTTTCTCATGTAATTGCTTCTTAATTTTAATACCAGATACAGAAGAGTGTCATATAAAGCTTCACTGTAGAACAGAAAAAGAAAACATAATGGGTTTTGTCCCTTCTGGAATTAATTATTAAAGGTCAAACGAAATTTTGAAATTAAACCTCATTCGGTAAACCTTTCATTCTTATTTTTACAATGCAGTCTACTTCTGAGAGCAGAGCTGAGACGGAGGAATTGACAAGCTGTACAGCTCTATATGGGGAAACATTTTATTGAGAAAGGTACAACTTTGTAATAGCAATATATTCATGGCACATTAATTTTGCTTTGAGAGGTAAGAAAATGTATAAAAGACCCCCCCCCCCCCCCCCTTACAGGTGGGTGGATGGTTTCTGATGGTTGGGTAGAACATCTGTAGTAAGGATTTGTTACGATCAGAAATCAGTCTCACAGTTTTGGATTTAGTTTGTCCAAGTTGTATTACCATGAACAACTGGTATTATTTGCCTGCAAATAATAAACATTGATATGGTCCTGTACACCTCTTGGATGTGTTCATTCATTCATCAACCAGTCAATAGTGAATTCCAACTGCATGTGAACTACTATTTCCACCACAACCCTGACACTGTTAACAGTGATTCTAAGGATTTACAATAAGAGTTTCATATAACAATGTGCTGTTTGACAAATTACTGCTACAAACAATAATTGAGAGTAAATTCAAATATATCAGGCAAAGGCAGAGGTGCTTCAAGCAAGAAAAGGAAGTGTTTACCATCTGAAAATAATTACAGAGGAAATGGAAGAAAGACAACTATATTTAAAGTAAAGATCCTCCATGACAGCATGGGTAGCACAAAGCATCTATGGCCAGATGACTTATCTCATATGGTAATAAATTGTGTACACAAACCTTCCTCATGACTCAGTCTATGTTAAGGAAAAAATCTCAGAATCCTTACAGTCATTGCTGAGCTTAGCCTTCTCGTACAGACAGAAAAATGCTGTGGAATTTCTTTATCATTATTATTATTATTATTATTATTATTATTATTATTATTTATTCAGTTTCCATAATATATTTTCAAATTTAGGAAAAAGTTTAGTACAAACAACAAGAAATTTTGAATAATGAAAAGATTATCATATTTTACGTAATGAAATAAAAAATTGTTTATGGCACAGAACTCGGAACTGTTTTGTCTTTCTGCTTTACTACATATGTATTATCATATTTCTTTCATTAATCTGTATCCAGATATTAAAGAGTGTAACCACATCAGACTTAGTAGAGAAAGTGCCCTCCATTAATTGGCATGTACTTTTTCATATTCAGCCTGTAATAATTTGTATTGAGGATTTTTTTTTCCAAGTTTTGCAGGTTCATATTAATGTTGTAACACAGAAGATGATATACTTGTAGAATAAATAAATCTTACATCTGAAATGTTTTTTGTAGATCTTTCAGATATAACTGTCACTTATTTCCATAACAGATGCCACAGATTACACTCTCTGAACAGAATAGTTTTGCTTATGCAGATTAATTTTCCTTTTGTGTAATAGAATTTCCATTAACACATTTAAGTGAAGATAAAATAAATGAAATTCCTCAACAATAAAAAATTTTCATTTGAACATGAGAGCAAGATTTTTCTTTTCTTTTCCACAAGGTCCAATTGATTGCGAAATTAAAACCACAGCGAAAATCCGATGACGCTTTGTGCAGTGTCTCTAATATGCCAATCAATCGCGTCATATTGCACTTGTCAGTTACAAGCGCACAGTGGACGTCTAAAATTGCCTAGAATAACAGTCTCCTACCAAGCGTGAATTTCATGCTGCCTTTTGATTTTTCCATGCTGAGATGTGCACTGCAGCCAAAATTCATTAATGAATGAGTAATATGTGCAGTGAAACTTTCGTGAGGGACAGAAAAGTGCAGCAATGGTGCAGGAACTTCAAAGCAGGACGTACAGATGTTCATAATAGAGGTAGACAGGGAAGGAAGCAAGTGCCTATTGATGATATTATTCAGTGAGTGTATTAGAGGAATTGGGAAGATTGCCCGTTCACAATTTCAATGTTGAGTGATTTATTTTCCGAAATTTTGAGGACAGCTCTCTGTGACATCATTAGTAAGAGACTTCAGTATGAGAAACACAGTGACAGATGTGTTCCAGAGATGCTGTCTGACCATCACCAAACACAGCAAATGAGCATCACATTAATGTTTCTCCAGCACTGCCATTTTCTCAATACAGTTTCACGAAAAGTACATCTGCCTTACATGGAGTCTCATTCGAGATCACAAAGCACCTCCATAATACTCTTGTATTGATCAAATCTACTGGTAACAAATCAAGTAGTTCATCTCTGAATTGCTTTGATGTCTCCATTTAATTTGATGTGGTGGGAATTCCAAACACTCAACCAGTATTCAAGTATGGGTCTCCTTAACAGATGAGCTGCAGTTTCCTAACATTCTCTCAGTAAACTCTCCCTACTACCACTATTAGATACTTGTTCCATTTAAAATCACTTGGTAACATTACACTTACATATTTAATCTATTTGTCAAGGAGCACATTAGCTATGCCATACATGAATACTACTGGGCTTTTTTTCCCTGCTCATCTACATTAACTTACATTTATAACAAGCTGACATTCATGAAACTAAACAGAAATGTTGTGTAAGCGATCTCATATCCTCCAACAGTCACTGAACGCCACCACCTTCCGATACGTAACAGCAGCCTCAGCAAACAGCTACAGGTTGCCATTCACCCTGTCCATCAGATTATTATATACAAGGTACAATAAAAAAAAATCATTTACAGCAACTGCTGATGCTACAACCATCTGATGTGATTTATCTGATGGCCTGAGCCATTGAGATAGGCAGCAACAAGTTTGAACATGTTCTCACGTGTCTGCCAACTTCCACAGACTCTCAAGTGAGGTTGTGTTCACTGTGTCTGTCGTGTATCATGGATTTCAAATAACATGTGAACATCAAGTCGTGTTTCAAGTTGCAAATAAAGTGCCAAAAAAACTCATGAAATGTTGAAATTGGTGTATGGCAATAATGCTGTAACTCTGAAGATTGTTTACAAATGCTATGAGTAATTTAAAAGTAGAAATGAGTCGGTAGGAGATGAACAACATTTGAGACATCCATTAATCTCGAAAACAGGAGAAAAAGTGTAAAAAGTGGCAAAAACTGTTCATTCAGACTAGTGAATAACTATTTGGGATCTTAACTGATGAACTAAACATCTCTGCACAAAGCATTTTAACCAATAATTTGCAAATGAGATGAGTGAGCAAAAAAATTTTTTTCCAGTCTTTTAATTGATGAACAGAAGGAAAATTGTGTGTCAGTTTTCATAGCACAGAAGAAGGGTTGTCTTCATTCAGATCCTGACTTCATGTCAACAATTTTAACTGGAAATGTGACTCTGAGACAAAAATTCCTAATTCCTAATGGAAAACCACTGAAACTCTTCACACTAAAGACACATCATCAAAATCAAATATCAAAGTCATGCTTATTATTTCTTTCGATAATGCAATCAAAGCTCATTCCAAGAGAAACAGTTGTAAACACCGAATTTTACAAAAGCATCCTATCTGTCGCATCCACCTTACCAGATTTAGCACCATGTAACTTCTGGTTCATCCCAAAAATTAAAACTGTGCCTAAAGAAAACATTTTGATACTGTTACTGGCATTAAGAGGACCATGATGGAGCAGCTGAATGCCCTTCCAAAAGAAGCCTTCCAGAAACGCTCCCAGTCATGGATTCCAAAATTGGAATAAGTTAATTCTGCCCAAAGACTGTACTTTGATGGAGATTTAATTAGATTCCATGTAAGCTTATTTTGTTCCTAATAAAATTATTAACTGCATTTTTTGATCACAGCTCATATATATATAAAATAAGAGATGTTCTATCAACTTCCCTCAGGCACACCCGACTATACACTTGTCTGTGAGGAACACTCACCGTCAAGGACAATGTACCGATTTCTATTACATAAGAATTTTGAGCCACTCACATACCTGGGAATCTAATCCATATGTTCGGATCTTCATTAACAGTCAGAAGTGGGGCACCATGTAAAATGCCTTCTGGAAATCTAGGAATATGCAATCTGCCTGTTGTCTTTCACCCATGATTCCAGGACATCGTGTGAGAAAAGTGAAAGCTCAGTTTCACACTAGCTATACTTTCTAAATCGATGCTGATGCGTGGACAGAAGCTTTTCTGACTCAACGATATTTACTGTATTTGAACTCAGGATATTCTCAGGAATTCTGCAGTAAACTGATTTTAAGCATATTGTTCTGTAATTTTGTGCGTTCTTTATTTTACCCTTTTCTATATATTCCTAAAAAAGAATCTGAAACTGGCATATGCTTTCATTTGTTGCAGATGCTTACTTCTCATACTCTAAGGTAGTTTATGCTTCCATTCATGGTGTGGAACATATTACTCAATATTTGCCATCATTTTCTAAGTAGAATAACTCCGTTCCTTTGTCTAACAACAGAGTCTGGCACAAGATTGATGAGCCTGTGGTAATAAAAGGTTGGCAGGTGGGAGGATGTGAAGCTTGATTCTTATTGGCCCAGGGGGTTTTTAACATGCAAAGCAATTGTCACCATCCACTGGGCCCAAAATCTAGGTCAACAGACCGCACTGTGACCCCAAGCACATATCATCATCTGCCTCCTATCAAGGCCGGAGAAAGGTGCAGGCTGGAGTGTTCTCTGTATCCCAGGTAGCTGTTCCAGTCATCCCTTGGGTGGCAGGGAGCTCACATACATCGTGTGTCCAGAGCAGCTACGCTACTGATAAGAGATGGTTGGAAGTGTTGTCTTCTCCTTTGTGATAGGTCACAGCAGAATGTTTGGCTGTCAGGCAGGTGTCTGTGGATCACAGTCTGGCAATGTTGTTCATTGTTCAGTAACAAGTGATCGCTACTGGGAAGGTAATATTTATGTGACTAGTTTCAAGTGCTATCATGATGTTACAGGGTAACAATGGAGGGAGAAGATAGCAAGTGCATATCTGGTACACTGTAGACACTTTTAAACTCACATTTGTTACATAAAACATTGTGCTTCTCTTTTGATTATGTTTTGGGAACTGATTTTGATTTTCAAGTACTCTGTTGTATGGGGGAACTTTCTTAGCAGCAGTAATATGTTAATAATGTTTCATTTTCTAGAATACTTAAACCCCCATGGACCTTGCCGTTGGTGGGGAGGATTGTGTGCCTCAGCGATACAGATAGCCGTACTGTAGGTGCAACCACAACGGAGGGGTATCTGTTGAGAGGCCAGACAAACGTGTGGTTCCTGAAGAGGGGCAGCAGCCTTTTCAGTAGTTGCAAGGGCAACAGTCTGGATGATTGACTGATCTGGCCTTGTAACAATAACCAAAATGGCCTTGCTGTGCTGGTACTGTGAACGGCTGAAAGCAAGAGGAAACTACGGCCGTAATTTTTCCCGAGGGCATGCAGCTTTACTGTATGATTAAATGATGATGGCGTCCTCTTGGGTAAAATATTCCGGAGGTAAAATAGTCCCCCATTCGTCTCTCCGGGCGGGGACTACTCAAGAGGATGTCGTTATCAGCAGAAAGAAAACTGGCGTTCTACGGATCGGAGCGTGGAATGTCAGATCCCTTAATCGGGCAGGTAGGTTAGAAAATTTAAAAAGGGAAATGGATAGGTTAAAGTTAGATATAGTGGGAATTAGTGAAGTTCGGTGGCAGGAGGAACAAGACTTCTGGTCAGGTGACTACAGGGTTATAAACACAAAATCAAATAGGGGTAATGCAGGAGTAGGTTTAATAATGAATAGGAATGCGGGTAAGCTACTACAAACAGCATAGTGAACGCATTATTGTGGCCAAGATAGATACGAAGTCCACACCTACTACAGTAGTACAAGTTTATATGCCAACTAGCTCTGCAGATGACGAAGAAATTGAAGAAATGTATGATGAAATAAAAGAAATTATTCAGATAGCGAAGGGTGATGAAAATTTAATAGTCATGGGTGACTGGAATTCGGCAGTAGGAAAAGGGAGAGAAGGATACATAGTAGGTGAATATGGATTGGGGCTAAGAAATGAAAGAGGAACCCGCCTGGTAGAATTTTGCACAGAGCACAACTTAATCATAGCTAATACTTGGTTTAAGAATCATGAAGGAAGGTTGTATACATGGAAGAACCCTGGAGATACTAAACGCTATCAGAGAGATTATATAATGGTAAGACAGAGATTTAGGAACCAGGTTTTAAATTGTAAGACATTTCCAGGGGCAGATGTGGACTCTGATCATAATCTATTGGTTATGACCTGTAGATTAAAACTGAAGAAACTGCAAAAATGTGGGAAATTAAGGAGATGGGACCTGGATAAACTGAAAGAACCAGAGGTTGTACAGAGTTTCAGGGAGAGCATAAGGGAACAATTGACAGGAATAAGGGAAAGAAATACAGTAGAAGAAGAATGGGTAGCTCTGAGGGATGTAGTAGTGAAGGCAGCAGAGGATAAAGTAGGTAAAAAGACGAGGGCTGCTAGAAATCCTTGGGTAACAGAAGAAATATTGAATTTAATTGATGAAAGGAGAAAATATAAAAATGCAGTAAATGAAGCAGGCAAAAAGGAATACAAACGTCTCAAAAATGAGATCGACAGGAAGTGCAAAATGGCTAAGCAGGGATGGCTAGAGGACAAATGTAAGGATGTAGAGGCTTATCTCACTAGGGGTAAGATAGATACTGCCTACAGGAAAATTAAAGAGACCTTTGGAGATAAGAGAACCACTTGTATGAACATCAAGAGCTCAGATGGAAACACAGTTCTATGCAAAGAAGGGAAAGCAGGAAGGTGGAAGGAGTATATAGAGGGTCTATACAAGGGCGATGTACTTGAGGACAATATTATAGAAATGGAAGAGGATGTGGATGAAGATGAAATGGGAGATACGATACTGCGTGAAGAATTTGAGAGAGCACTGAAAGACCTGAGTCGAAACAAGGCCCCCGGAGTAGCCAACATTCCATTGGAACTACTGACGGCCTTGGGAGAGCCAGTCCTGACAAAACTCTACCATCTGGTGAACAAGACGTATGAAACAGGCGAAATACCTGCAGACTTCAAGAAGAATATAATAATTCCAATCCCAAAGAAAGCAGGTGTTGACAGATGTGAAAATTACCGAACAATCAGTTTAATAAGCCACAGCTGCAAAATACTAACACGAATTCTTTACAGATGAATGGAAAAACTAGTAGAAGCCGACCTCGGGGAAGATCAGTTTGGATTCCGTAGAAATGTCGTGGGGCAATACTGACCTTACGACTTATCTTAGAAGAAAGATTAAGGAAAGACAAACCTATATTTCTAGCATTCGTAGACTTAGAGAAAGCTTTTGACAATGTTAACTGGAATACTCTCTTTCAAATTCTAAAGGTGGCAGGGGTAAAATACAGGAAGCGAAAGGCTATTTACAATTTGTACAGAAACCAGATGGCAGTTATAAGAGTCGAGGGACATGAAAGGGAAGCAGTTGTTGGGAGGGGAGTAAGACAAGGTTGTAGCCTCTCCCCAATGTTATTCAATCTGTATATTGATCAAGCAGTAAAGGAAACAAAAGAAAAATTCGGGGTAGGTATTAAAATCCATGGAGAAGAAATAAAAACTTTGAGGTTCGCCGATGATATCGTAATTCTGTCAGAGACAGCAAAGGACTTGGAAGAGCAGTTGAATGGAATGGACAGTGTCTTGAAAGGAGGGTATAAGATGAACATCAACAAAAGCAAAACGAGGATAATGGAATGTAGTCGAATTAAGTCGGGTGATGCTGAGGGAATTAGATTAGGAAATGAGACATTTGAAGTAGTAAATGAGTTTTGCTATTTGGGGAGCAAAATAACTGATGATGGTCGAAGTAGAGAGGATATCTAATGTAGACTGGCAATGGCAAGGAAAGCATTTCTGAAGAAGAGAAATTTGTTAACATCGAGTATAGATTTAAGCGTCAGGAAGTCGTTTCTGAAAGTATTTGTATGGAATGTGGCTATGTATGGAAGTGAAGCGTGGACGATAAATAGGTTGGACAAGAAGAGAATAGAAGCTTTCGAAATGTGGTGCTACAGAAGAATGCTGAAGATTAGATGGGTAGATCACACAGCTAATGAGGAAGTATTGAATAGGATTGGGGAGAAGAGAAGTTTGTTGCACAACTTGACCAGAAGAAGGGATCGGTTGGTAGGACATGTTCTGAGGCATCAAGGGATCACCAATTTAGTATTGGAGGGCAGTGTGGAGGGTAAAAATCGTAGAGAGAGACCAAGAGATGAATGCACTGAGCAGATTCAGAAGGATGTAGGTTGCAGTAGGTACTGGGAGATGAAGAAGCTTGCACAGGATAGAGTAGCATGGAGAGCTGCATCAAACCAGTCTCAGGACTGAAGACCACAACAACAACAACATACTAGATTTTAGAGGCCAAAGAATTTACTATCACCAAATATATATAACTCTTTTATCAGGCTGGAGACAATCTTCCACTAACAGTCATCCCTAGAGAACTACACCTCACTACATCTTGCCAAAATGTCTTACCTCAGTAATTATGGTAATATTTACTAAGTAGCTCTGCTGCTGATGTTCCATCTTACTGTGTTGTATTGACCTTAAATGATGAGGCTCTGGTAATGAAAGGAGCAGGAGGGAAGGGCTTAAGAAAAATTAATAAACCGGGTATGAAATTGTTATTATTCATAGGAACTACTCCCAAAAAAAGCTGCTTTCACTGTGATGAATGGAGCATATATGACAATTAGATTTATACTTTGATAGGGGGGATGGGAGGAGAGGGGGAACTTGATTCCTAATGGCCCAGTGGGTCGCCATGTTTCCAGGGGAGGAGGGCCAGTGACCTCGGCATACTAGAACACTGGACCTTTTGTTCCAGAAAAGACACTATCATTCAGTGACTTAATCATGTGATGGAGGGGAGGGGTATTGCCTTATCTTGTCTTGAGATAAGAGAAAAAAGTCCTTTGTCCCGGAAATGGTACTTATACACTACTCCCTGGCATCTGTTAATCAATGTTTCAGTCTTCTTAACTCACAGCAATGTGCCATAATAATTTAGTTTCTGGCTTTATCGTTTATGACTCTAACTTCTGGCCATTTCATCATGGTAACCTGATTACTTCGTGTTCCACACTCTCTGTATCGCTTTCTGGATAACATCTGTAAGTTCTCATTGCATTTGGGTTGAATGTGCCCGTACTGGTTGCACCAGTAGCACTTGGGTTTTGCAGTCCAGTGCTTCATGCCATCATCTTTTACACTTTCCCAAAATTGTTATTGTTTTATATTTAGCATTCATGTCCCATGGTTTACCAACAGTGATAACAAAATTCTGGAAGCTCTTGGCGTCTTCTACCTTTATGGCTGTTGGTAGCCATCCTCCCCTTGTTCTCAGTTATTAACTACATTGCAGACCAAAATTTTGCTCTAGCTTCTCTGGTAATTATAGATCTGAGGTACTGAGATAGGAGTGGTTTTTCATTTGTTTGGACTATTTTGAACACTGTGTTCACATCTTAAGCCCAAAATGTCTTATTTACTAGTATAAGAGCATCCTTTGCAGCAATTCTTCTGATGTCTGAACTACTAGTTGAATTCATCTTACTTGAATACAATATTATACACAGTCTTCAAACTAATGCCTGAACTCCCCCCAAAGTTCCTTCTTTCCTTCAAGTATTTCTTCCTCTGGTGGGCTCTCCTTCAACTTCTCTGCCCTAGGCAAGTTCATCAAGTATCTGCTGGGTTCTTGGGGTGGCTTCTACACAGGTTATTCTGGAATAGAGAAGAGAAGTTGTGATTTGCTGGAAATGAATAAGGGTGCAAAATTTAAGCATTCAATTAAAAAATAATTTATTTTCCCAATAGTTTAATCTTACTCAGAGACATGTCTGATAGTGGCTGTACATCATTGCAAATCAATGAGTGCACCCTACCTCTATATATTACAGGCCTTTCCAGCAACTCCTGGTTCTACATTTGCAGTCAGAGATGAGGATTCTATTACAACTGGTTCTGACAATACTTCGTAGTAGTGGAGCATTACTAGTTCAGCTCCAGCCAGCACTGTTGCCTGACCTCCTCCAAGGTCCTCCCTCCCCCCACTTGATCTAGCATTATCTTCTTCTCCACTCCCCCTTCTCCACACAATCCTCGCCTCTACCCCTACCCTCTTTCCTCCTCCTCTCTAGGCTTGTGTGAGTCTGCTCACTCATGGTCTCTACACTGTAGTGAAAGGATCATAAGGCACCACCAGTAGTAGCAGAGATTAGCCAATCAGAATAAGAGAGGAAAACAGTATTATCCAGTTCCTCTCTCACATTATCTGAACTCCCATCCTATACCCACACATGACATGTGGCTCGGCCTATTACACATTTATGTTCACCATGGCAGCCTATGATAAGGTATTTACTGTTGTCTTGGTAGGTGAAGTGGCCAATAAGTACAGTGAGCCATCTTGAAAAAGATAACACATTAGTACTTTTATTTACATACAATATGTGCGCTGAATTACTGAGAGATATGTAACTTTTAAATGCTGTAAGGCTGAGCTATATGTAATTAGAGTAATGTTTACAGAAACAAATAGTCTCAAATGCTGACACACTCCGATAAGACACTACCGTGTAGTAGGTTTAGTAGTGTCATGTTATGTCGTTGTACTGTTTTCATTACAGTCTTCTGTACTAATGTTGATAAGTTTGTAATCCCAGTGAATCTGTGGGCCGAAGCTCTGAACTGTGGCTTCTTAAAAAGAGGGGCTAGCCAACCAGTCACAAGTGGTGAGGTCATGTGAATTTCTTGCCCCCCTGCAGTATCTCTGACACCCCCTATCTGAAACAGTGAGTGACGGAAGAGTGAGCTCGCCTGGCAGCATGCCCACAGAAGGTTTAAAAGTGAAGCTGTGAGCAAATGTGTGGCACAACAGATGTGCTCACTGGAGATGATTTTCATACCACAGTTACAATACCCCCTTTGATACCACTGTTTTTCAATAGAGGCTTCCTTTGATACAGTTATCATTTGTCAATGCAGTTGTTGCAATGCTACAATAATCTTCTTTGTTAAGACACTTCCTTTTTACATGGGAAATGTGGCACAACAGATGTGCTCACTGGAGATGATTTTCATACCACAGTTACAATACCCCCTTTGATACCACTGTTTTTCAATAGAGGCTTCCTTTGATACAGTTATCATTTGTCAATGCAGTTGTTGCAATGCTACAATAATCTTCTTTGTTAAGACACTTCCTTTTTACATGGGAAATGTGGCACAACAGATGTGCTCACTGGAGATGATTTTCATACCACAGTTACAATACCCCCTTTGATACCACTGTTTTTCAATAGAGGCTTCCTTTGATACAGTTATCATTTGTCAATGCAGTTGTTGCAATGCTACAATAATCTTCTTTGTTAAGACACTTCCTTTTTACATGGGAAATGAAAAATATTTTGTGCTAATATTAATACTGACTGGGATGACCAGTAACATGTGAGAAAAAACACACACACAGTATACGTGAAGGGAGTTCAATAAGTAATGCAACACATTTTGCCTCAGTCAATTTTGGTTGAAAAAATGCAGAATTTGTTGTAGGACATCGTGGAATATTCCCACTTCAGGTCCTACAGTTTCATGAAGTTTGATATATGGCAGCACTATATGTAACCTTTAAAACGATGTCTATAATGGAGTTGTGTTCCAAGGAGAGAGCTGTCATTGAGTTTCTTTTGCTGGAAATCGAGAGCTTCAGATGCTTACAGAATATCTATGGGGACCTGGCAGTCAACAAAAGCATGTTGATTCTTTGGGTGAGGCATCTGTCATTGTTGCAACAACATCATGCAAACCTCCCATGTGCTGCCCTGCCGGACACAGCTATGATCACAATCAACTCCTCGCTGCTCAGTTGGGCATCTATGCTGGTAGTGCTGACATGCTTATCCACCATTCAGGGTACTCAAAGGTGTGTACCTGTTGGGTTCCTTGACATCTAACAGAAGACCATAAAAAGCAATGAATGACCATCTGTGGACAATTGCTTGCATGATACGAGATTGATCATGACAGTTTTTTGTCGAATGTCATCACATGCAATGAAACATGGTTTCATCACTTTAAACTAGAAACAAAATGGTAATCCATGAGGTTGCGCCATACCACTTCTCTGAAGAAGAAATTCAAAGCCTCACCCTCAAATGGTAAAGTAATGCCAATGGCCTTCTGGGACTCTGAAGAAGTTGTTCAGTTTTATGTCCTTCCTCATGGTGTGACGATCAGTTCTGAAGTGTATCGTGCTACCCTCAGGAAACTGAAGAAAAGACTTCAGCATGTTTGTCATCTCCAGAGTGAGGAATTCTTCAGTGAAGATAATAG
Source organism: Schistocerca gregaria (assembly GCF_023897955.1). Classification (NCBI taxonomy): domain Eukaryota; kingdom Metazoa; phylum Arthropoda; class Insecta; order Orthoptera; family Acrididae; genus Schistocerca; species Schistocerca gregaria. Next base: position 225,828,245 of record NC_064922.1, read on the forward strand.
CCTATTTAAAATTTGGCCCAGTGATATAATTCCTTGTGCCATAGCCCTGCTTAGAGTGATAAACTACGTGGATTTCACATAGGTTCCTCAAATTTCCCATTGTCTTGCTAAAAATTGCATTCTATATTACTTTTAAAAACTATTTTCCAATGTCACATTTTGTGATAGCCCTTATGTCAGTATCAACATCAATATAGCCCTTCAACCATTGTGGTTCCTTCAAGAAATAGCACATGTAACTCTAATCAGTTTCATCCCCAACTTGATGCATGCTGGATGTATCTGTTGTGCATAGCAAACTTGAACAAGATTTAATTTATGATAAATGTAGATAATATATTGGCATACTCCTCTTTAAGTGCAAACTAGATCTAATACAATATGTTGGTTAGAATATCTGCTATAGTAACCAAATCACAAACGCTGATTTACTACAGATTGCTTGTAGATTACGCAAACGACAATGACAGCTTCCAAAATTTCTCCAAAATACATGTTTATTTACATTGATATACTGAGAAATTCGGGGATGATGTATTCTTTGGCAGTAATTGTGAATCACATATACTAACTTGCTACAAAACAAATTACATATGCAGAACACTCACAGCAGTAACTTATGAAAATATAATTCTGTAAGAGCCCAAAGTTCTCAAAAATAACATTTCTCACGCAATTATACAGTTAAATTAGAAACCAATTGTTTTGAACGTGAATAGGCCTACAGTTCTCAAAAAATTTAAAAAGAGCACAATTAAGTTTAAGCCTAGAATTAACAATCGCAGTACGAATTTATCGCCCCACTTGTGAATGTTCGATATTTCACAATATATTACAATACAAATGGGCATTGATACCATCAATGAAAGATTACGCAGAAGCAATTCAAACAGTAAAATGTGCGAATCTAGAACTTCATATTGGCCAACAATCTTGTACGCACGATGTATTGAACTCCTCACTTATTCATAGGTTATTTGCCTTGGCATGCCTATGGACACATTGGCAAAGCCACTGCGGATTTCACCTTCAAAAAAAGGATAATATCAATATTCTCAATAGTTCACTGTTGACACATGTCTTCTTTTCAACATGGCCTCCAACAAAAGTCCTGGCACATGTGATAGAAGGCAGGGTCCGCCATGTATGTGGTCATGCATACTGTCCAGACATCTTCATTGTACATTCTCCCATACTCCTCTAAATTAGGGATGCAGAATTCCTGCCAAACATTCACCACATGTCCGTACTCTGCATCTGTTATAGCACTTCCTTTAAGATTAATGATGAATGCAGTTATATCAGGCTGTGTGGTTTCGTTGAGTCTCCCCATCAAATCCAGATCATTTTGGAAGACTTTCTTCTTCATCATGAGCTGAAACCTTGTATGGTTTAAGATATGCAGCATGTATGATGCCCATATCCTCCGAATGCATTGTTTGAGCAAGCTTCTGAAGCAGTCCATGCACAAAATGTAAGAAGTCTAAGAAGCAGCATGTAATGTTCTTGGTGATATGCTTGGGGAATGAAACATATTTTTCAGCACTTTTGGCAGGATACTAAGCTTGTCTGTTTTTAAGCCATTATAAGCCAATTTCTCAACCATGAAGTGAACATCAAATCTGCTTACATCATGGAAGAGAATATGTATGTGTTAAGGTAGCTGGTATTTTAAGCTGCATGCGTATAGTGTTGCACTTCGGAACTTCCCTGTTAGATGTCTGTTGCCAATGCATGAAGTTTCCATTTGTCTGTATAAAGAGATGCCACAAATATGACAGTCAATTGCTTTCTTAAATAAATCATCGTTTTCCTGGGATATGATCATGGCAATTTTTTTGCAATAAATCTCAACAACCCTCACAAGTCATTTGAGCTCAGAGAGCAACCACCTCGTAGGATTATCCCCAGTGTATAAATCATGCTTAACTACTTTTTCTGCACATGCTGCTCTTCTTCTGGCTTGCTTTCTTCCTTCTTCAGGCCATAAACATGATGTTCATTCAAATGAAACCTGGTCAGTGTGTCTACTTTTGCCTTACACATCCAAGCGGTCTAAGGCGCTGCAGTCATGGACTGTGCTGCTGGTCCTGGCGGAGGTTCGAGTCCTCCCTTGGGCATGGGTGTGTGTGTTTATCTTTAGGATAATTTAGGTTAAGTAGTGTGTAAGCATAGGGACTGATGATGTTAGCAGTTAAGTCCCTTAAGATTTCACACACATTTGAACATTTTTTTTTGCCTTACACTTAAGGAGGCACCACGTAACTGCAGGTATGGTGGCACCATCTATTGGTAGAGAGACTGATGTGTGCGCACCGTTTGGTGTTGCATAGCATCAGTGTGGTTTCATGCCAAAGAGAAGGTGATCATACAAGTTATCGTCCACTACTGAACATGCAGGTGAGTAAGCAGGAACAACGAGGAGTGATTCAATTTTTGGTGGCAGAGGGAGTTGGAGGCTGTGTATGGTGAGTATAGTCTGAGTTGTTCAAATGTTGTGGAATGGCGCAAACAATTCCTTGAGATGAACAGGCTCATCGTATCATCACATCGGAAATGGTTGCGAAAGTGAATGCTTTAGTCTTGGACAACCGCAGAATAACTGTGGATGTGATGCTTCGGTTAATGGGTATTAGCATGGGCACCGCCCACACCATAATGCATCAGCACCTGAACGTTCAAAAAATCTGTGCGCAGTGGGTTTCCCACTAAATGACTGCCGAACAGCGCAACGCTCGAATGGCACTGTCTTTGTGTCATCTGCAACATTATCATGAGGAGGAATATGGCTTTCTGTCACGTATTGTTACAGGTGACGAAACATGGTGTCGCCATTTTGAACCAGAGAGCAAGCGTCAGAGCAAGCAGTGGAAACATGCGACTTTACCACCTCCAAAGAAATCAAAGGCCATGCACACCAGTTCTGGTAAGGTCATGATGCCTTCTTTTTTAACCACAAGGCCCCACTGCTTGTCAAGTTCCTGGAATGGGGAACTACCATCAATGCTCAGCGTTATCAAGCCACTTTAGAGAACCTTAGACGAGCCATTAAGTCGAAACGCCAAGGCATGTTGTCCAATGCCATTATCCTCCTGCACGATAATGCACGTCCACACATGGCCCATGTGGTGAAGATGACATTGCAGCAGTTTCAATGGCTGACCTTTCACTGTATGACTTTGATGTGTTTAGACCTGTAAAACAAGCTATTTGCAGACATTGATTCACTACAGACGATGAAGTGTGTGACTGGGTCCAACAGCAGGCTACTAGCTTCTTCAAGGATTGAATCAACTGGCTAGTGTCGCAATGGGATAAATGTGCCAACAGTTTTGGTGACTATTTTTGCGTGTGTGTACTGTGTATAGCTACATTTTTGAGTTAATGAAACTGTTACTGTTACTGTTACTTTGCACTAGTGAACGGGTTTTATTTGAATGCCTCTTATACTTGTATTCATTCTCTCTAATTTAGGTATCATGTGAAGTTTAATGCGGAAATCAGTACCATCAAATTTATAAAATCCACATACTTCATCACTCATACAATATGTACTCAGACACTACATATTTCATGTAATTTCTTTCACAAGCCAGAAGTGATCACGTAAAGCAAGAGTCATCATCTTTTTTTGACAGTAATACAGCCACGTTTAGCAGCTATATCCTCCAGAACCAGGATACAACTAGATCCTCTCCCATTTAATGAGTCAAAAATATGTGAGTTTATATTGAGTTGGAGATTATGAGTGAGTGTGTTACTGAATCCTCTATCCAGCATTTCAGAAAATTGGTCCTGTATGACTCTCAAGGTAAAAGTTCAGAACCACTCAGTAATTAAGGTTCTCCTTGATATCATGTCACAATTCCCCCCTCCTCCAAACTAGACAATGCTTTTCTCCAATGTTGTTTTGGGGGTACATGAGTTTGCAGCATAAAACTGCACCTCACGGGTGTCACATGTTGTTGTGCGGTAGGTGCGATAACTGTGAGTGAAACACTTTCCCTTTGTGCATTGAAATATGTGGGTAGGCTTACTTTGTGTCATTCATGTGTTACGTGTTGTTGTGAGTGTTTGGTTACATTTATCAGATTTCACGGCCATGACACCTGATACATTATTAAAATTAGACAGGCATCACAACATTAATTTGTAAAACTATGAGGTTTTGCAAAATATTATAAATTTATGGTGAAGAGACAACTTTTTGAATAATACAAGATCCTAAATCTCTGTCTCCATAGCTGAGTGGTCAGAGCAATAGATTGGCATGCAGGTTCATTTCCCAGCACTGCCAGAGATTTTTCCTTTGGGAGAGGACTGCTACAGGGTACAATCAGCCTCATGAGGACAACTGGGAACTACTTGACTGATTAGTAGTGATTCCTATGTCAAGAAACCTGAGAACAGCTGGAAGAGTAGTGTGGTGACTACATGCCCCTCCATCTCAGGTCAGTGACACCATAGGCAAAGAATGACATGGCAGTCAGACAGGCCTGATTGGCCCTTCTATGGTCAGAATGTGACACTTTGTTTGACAAATTTTAAATATGAAATATTGAACAAATACAGGTACAAACGAAGATAATTAGAAGCCCTTTTCTTTTTTTTTTACCCCCCCCCCCCTCCCCCAATCAGTCTACTGACTGGTTTGATGCGGCTTGCCACAAATTCCTTTCTTGTGCTAACCTCTTCATCTCAGCGTAGGACTTGCAACCTACGTCCTCAATTATTTGCTTGACGTATTCCAATCTCTGCCTTCCTCTACAGTTTTTGCCCTCTACTGCTCCCTCTAGTACCATAGAAGTCATTCCCTCATGTCTTAGCAAATGTCCTATCATCCTGTCCCTTCTTCTTATCAGTGTTTTCCACATATTCCTTTCCTCTCCGATCCTGGGTAGAACCTCCTCATTCCTTACCTTATCAGTCCACCTAATTTTCAACATTTGTCTATAGCACCACATCTCAAATGCTTCGATTCTCTTCTGTTCCGGTTTTCCCACAGTCCATGTTTCACTACCATACAATGCTGTACATCCTCAGAAATTTCTTCCTCAAATTAAGGCCGGTATTTGATATTAGTAGACTTCTCTTGGCCAGAAATGCCTTTTTTGCCATAGCGAGTCTGCTTTTGATGTCCTCCTTGCTCCGTCCGTCATTGGTTATTTTACTGCCTAGGTAGCAGAATTCCTTAACTTCATTGACTTCTTGACCATCAATCCTGATGTTAAGTTTCTCGCTATTCTCATTTCTACTACTTCTCATTACCTTCGTCTTTCTCCGATTTACTCTCAAACCATACTGTGTACTCATTAGACTGTTCATTCCATTCAGCAGATCATTTAATTCTTCTTCACTTTCTCTCACAATAGCAGTGTCATCAGCAAATCGTATCATTGATATCCTTTCACCTTGTATTGTAATTCCACTCCTGAACCTTTCTTTTATTTCCATCATTGCTTCCTCGATGTACAGATTGAAGAGTAGGGGCAAAGGGCTACAGCCTTGTCTTACACCCTTCTTAATACGAGCACTTCGTTCTTGATCATCCACTCTTATTATTCCCTCTTGGTTGTTGTACATATTGTATATGACCCGTCTCTCCCTATAGCTTACCCTTACTTTTTTCAGAATCTTGATCAGCTTGCACCATTTTATATTGTCGAACGCTTTTTCCAGGTCGACAAGTCCTATGAACGTGTCTTGATTTTTGTTTAGCCTTGCTTCCATTATTAGCCATAACGTCAGAATCGCCTCTCTCATGCCTTTACTTTTCCTAAAGCCAAACTGATCGTCACCTAGCACATTCTCAATTTTCTTTTCCATTCTTCTGTATATTATTCTTGTAAGCAGCTTCGATGCATGAGCTGTTTAGCTCATTGTGCGATAATTCTCGCACTTGTCAGCCCTTGTCGTCTTCGGAATTGTGTGGATGATGCTTTTCCGAAAGTCAGATGGTATGTCGCCAGACTCATATATTCTACACACCAACGTGAATAGTCATTTTGTTGCCACTTCCCCTAATGATTTTAGAAATTCTGATGGAATGTTATCTATCCCTTCTGCCTTATTTGACCGTAAGTCCTCCAAAGCTCTTTTAAATTCCGATCCTAATACTGGATCCCCTATCTCTTCTAAATCGACTCCTGTTTCTTCTTCTATCACATCAGACAAATCTTCACCCTCATAGAGGCTTTCAATGTATTCTTTCCACCTATCTGCTCTCTCCTCTGCATTTAACAGTGGAATTCCCGTTGCACTCTTAATGTTACCACCGTTGCTTTTAATGTCACCAAAGGTTGTTTTGACTTTCCTGTATGCTGAGTCTGTCCTTCCGACAATCATATCTTTTTCGATGTCTTCACATTTTTCCTGTAGCCTGTATTCCTCATTTTCCTAGAACATGTTTGAACTTCCTCCTTTCATCAATCAACTGAAGTATTTCTTCTGTTACCCATGGTTTCTTCGCAGCTACCTTCTTTGTACCTATGTTTTCCTTCCCAACTTCTGTGTTGGCCCGTTTTAGAGATGTCCATTCCTCTTCAACTGTGCTGCCTACTGCGCTATTCCTTATTGCTGTATCTATAGTGTTAGAGAACTTCAAACGTATCTCGTCATTCCTTAGAACTTCCTATCCCACTTCTTTGCGTATTGATTCTTCCTGACTAATGTCTTGAACTTCAGCCTACTCTTCATCACTACTATATTGTGATCTGAGTCTGTATCTGCTCCTGGGTACACCTTACAATCCAGTATCTGATTTCGGAATCTCTGTCTGCCATGATATAATCTAATTGAAATCTTCCTGTATCTCCCAGACTTTTCCAAGTATACCTCCTCCTCTTGTGATTCTTGAACAGGGTATTCGCTATTACTAGCTGAAACTTGTTACAGAACTCAATTAGTCTTTCTCCTCTTTCATTCCTTGTCCCAAGCCCACATTCTCCTGTAACCTTTTCTTCTACTCCATCCCCTACAACTGCATTCCAGTCGCCCATGACTATTAGATCTTTGTCCCCCTTTACATACTGCATTACCCTTTCAATATCCTCATACACTTTTTCTATCTGTTCATCTTCAGCTTGCGACGTCGGCATGTATATCTGAACTATCGTTGTCGGTGTTGGTCTGCTGTCGATTCTGATTAGAACAACCCGGTCACTGAACTGTTCACAGTATCGCACCCTCTGCCCTACCTTCCTATTCATAACAAATCCTACACCTGTTATACCATTTTCTGCTGCTGTTGATATTACCCGATACTCATCTGACCGGAAATCCTTGTCTTCCTTCCACTTCATTTCACTGACCCCTACTATATCTAGATTGAGCCTTTCCATTTCCCTTTTCAGATTTTCTAGTTTCCCTACCACATTTAAGCTTCTGACATTCCATGCCCCGACTCGTAGAACATTATCCTTTGATTATTCAATCTTTTTCTCATGGTAACCTCCCCCTTGGCAGTCCCCTCCCGGAGATCCGAATGGGGGACTATTCCGGAATCTTTTGCCAATGGAGAGATCATCATGACACTTCTTCAACTACAGGCCACATGTCCTATGGATACACGTTACGTGTCTTTAATGCAGTGGTTTCCATTGTCTTCTGCATCCTCATGCCATTGATCATTGCTGATTCATCTGCCTTTAGGGGCAATTTCCCACCCTTAGGACAAGAGAGTGCCCTGAACCTCTATCCGCTCCTCCACCCTCTGTGACAAGGCCGTTGGCAGAATGAGGCTGACTTCTTATGCCGGAAATCTTCGGCCGCCAATGCAGATCATTAATCAAAATTTAGGCAGTGGCGGGGATCGAACCTGGGACCGAAGACGTTTTGATTATGAATCAAAGATGCTACCCCTAGACCACAGGTTAGATGCATATTACAGTTCAAATGACAGCCAAATTTGCAGAAAATATTATTTATTTTGGTAAAAACATATATTAAAAGTTCTAATCAATGAAATATGGAAACACTGTTCACATGCTAACTTTAATTAAAATACTCAAAGTGAGTAGTTAGTGTGGTGCAATTGTGACATTAAATAAATATGATAATCAATGTATGAATAAATGGCAGTAGTAAAATAGTAGATGTAAGTGAAGCATGTCACAGCACACCAAAATTTCAGATACCTGACTTCAGTCCAAATGACAGTTTTGCTCCAGACACCCAAAAAGTATTGTGAATCATATATTTATTACATCAAAATAAATATGGTTCAATGACCAATTTCATTACAACTGCAACCAGAACATTGAAATTTGTGACTGACTGTCAAACAACAATAACTGAGCAGTGGTATGATGTGAATTTTTTCCAGAGCAAGGAAAATTTTTATTTTTGATGTAAGGGGACCTTTTAATGAGTTTAGATCCAAGATTTATCCAAAAATACGTACCCATTTTCAAAACATACTTTGAGCATTTGGCTTCATTTTGTGGACTACAATAACGTATTACAAAATATTCTCTATTGTCATAAACTGTAAAATGATCATTCAATAATTACCATCAAAATAGCAATAACAATATTCAATTATACAAGGGAATGTAGTGAAGCAACCACATCCATGTATTCTGGTTGTCATGAGCTGTTGTGCACCATCACGATCTGCTGCGCACTGCTACACTGAAAATTTCATTGACTTATTTTCATAGTTTTGCCCAACAGTTGGCAGCACATTTTTTTCATGATGAAAAGGCTGAAAATTCACAAATGTGAACCTCAGATTTCCACTGGGAAAAAATATTTCTATTGCAGCTGAGACATGGTGAATGGTTAAAATGGCTCTGAGCACTATGGGACTTAACATCTGTGGTCATCAGTCCCCTAGAACTTAGAACTACTTAAACCTAACTAACCTAAGGACATCACACACATCCATGCCCGAGGCAGGATTCGAACCTGTGACAGTAGCGGTCACGCGGTTCCAGACTGAAGCGCCTAGAACCGCACGGCCACACCGGCCGGCTAAGACATGGTGAGAATTAATGTACACAACTGTAACCAGAGGGTCTGTAAGGGCTAAACTCAGCAGTGAGATCAAGATTCGAGAGTTGGTCCATTAAAAAAAAAGTGACAACAGAACCTTCAAAATTTTGTACTGGCTGTACTCAGTGGTGATTTTTCTTTTGGAGCACATCTACACATGATCCTACATATAATACTACATCACGTTGTTGTGTAATTCTTATAACAAATATCAGACTGCTGTGGTTCACAACTGAAGAGTATTCTACAAAACTATTAAAAATCTAGCTGTGTCTTGTCTAGAGAATAGATTCACACATGTGATTGGCATAAGCAGTTTATCCTTGCAGCACATACCACACAGGTCTCACACTGCCAAGGGCTCTGGAGCCTTTCTGCCTAACTTTTAGGGGACAGTTATACTGAAATAATTCTGAATAGAAAGCGATAATTCTATTCCATATTGTGTGCATGCAATGCAGCAATATTTTTAAATCAGAGTTTCTTAAAGCATTGTAAATAAGAGTTCTCTGACACAACCCTGTATGTATCTTCAAACAATTGAAAAACATTTTGTATGTAACTCTACTTTATTATAGCACATATTATGTATTATAAATTGACACATTCCATTCCACCCTTATCTGCTGTGCATTGTTATGAATTACATACATCAGGAGGCCTGGCCCACAATAAATTGTCCAATGACCAACACAAACCTGCACTATTTAGCAAATTAAATCACTCACCAACTTCTACTTAATGATAAGTACTATAGGAAGTGTCTGAAGACTGCTGATGAGGTAATACACTGTTTAAAATCAGAACCTAACAGCTTCAGCTGCCCCGTGACAGTAGAAGAAATTGCTAATGGTATCCAGGCTGTAAATGATAGTAAAGCTATTGGGGCACCACCATACATGTGGAGTTGCTAAAACACCTGGGCAAAAGCGGTACCATCTGGCTCTACCAAACATTCAACAACTGCCTGTAATCCCAAAGCTATGGAGACAATCTCATATTATCAGCCTAATCAGACCCGGAAAATCACCAGATGATTAAAAACATTTTTGGCCATTATCTTTCTCTGCTATTCATTCAAGCTATCTGCATAAATTCTTTTGGCCTGGCTCACTCCACTCACTGAATAAGACAGCTTCCAACATGGGCAGTCTTGCATGTGGCAAATTTTGAACCTTATACAGCATATCTCGAATATCTTTGACAAAGGTCTCATTAACAGTGTTACCTTTGTTGACCTGGGTGCAGCTTTCAACACAGCAAAGATCAGGAGCCTTCTCCCAAAGGTGTACAACACTGCAAAAGATTATGGCTTTATGAAGATCACTACAGAGCTGCTCAGTAATAGAAGGTTCTATGTTAGAGTTCTAAACAACAAAATTTAGCCATGGAAAACAAAAAATGGTCTTCCTCAAGGAAGCATCCTTCCTCCTATACTAATCAACTTTTGCACCAATGCCCAACCACCTAACAAGGCTTGTATCTCACTCATTTATGCAAATGATCTGGAACAAAACGGTAGTCAGCACTTTCTACTTCCACAGCAAACATGCCAACTGCAAGTTACAAGTCTCATGACTGGGGATTCCTCTCAACCCCATCCTTATTCATGACAGGAACCTGAAATTCAAAGAGCAATGTGACAGTGTCAGAACGAAGGTCTCAGGTCAAAACACTATCTTAAGAAAAATGAAAGGCACAAATAGGGGAACAAGCCCACATATGCTTCAGATGGCAGCTCTAGCCTTATGCTGCTCAGCAGGAGAATATACTCCCCTCATGTGGCACCAATCAGGCCATTCAAAACATGTTGATATTGCCCTTCACCAAAGTGGGTGCAAGGTGACAGGATACTTGATACCAATTGCAATCTATAACACAAAAGTTCTGGCTGGACTAGCACCTACTGTCATAATCCAGGTAAATACAACAAATTGCACATTCTTATTCTATAGTTTCTCAGAATATTGTTTAAAATATGCTATAATTAGTATCTAGTTGGGGCTGCTTTTGTCAATAATGAGACTTTCATGGGGTAACTTTGGGTGGAATGTAAAGAAAGAATACTGAGGAAAGTCTCCAAGAGGGTATTAATGCTATTAAAATGAAACCCTGACATACTGGAGGGCACCTCAAAATCATGGCATTCCAAAGAACACACTAATACTAAAAGCTGAAGAAAGGCATGGAGGACAGTTGGCAGGCATTGTGTATTTGCAGAGAGGAGCAGTTTGTTTCCCATGAAATAACTTTATCAAGTTTTAGATTCCCCATGCAGGCACTCGACCTCTGATGTACAGTAAAGATACCTTGACAGATGCAGCAGGAAGGAAGTCAGGTTTAAAAACAACTTTCCTGGAATAGACTGGACAAGGCAATTTATGCAAAGGCGCAATGCTGTTTTGACACACAGAGTGACAAAAAACATCTCTTATGCAAGCGCAGCAAATGACGAAGAAATCATGAATGCGTTCTTTAACAATTTGCTGAAAGAGATGGAACGTACCCAGAACAAGTCACAAAAACAACATCGATGGGTTATATGGTGTCCACCACAGAAAAATGTGTAAACAAGTGGAAGTGGTCCAAGAAAGATGATGTTCTAGAATATGCTGCAGAAGACGTTATCAGAATCATCAGCCCGATGGAGCAAGTTGGTTGTTGAGGTATTTTTTATATAAAGGAGTTAGGACTGTATGAAACGAGTATTTTATCACATGCCTTTTTTTGATTTGCAATATTTTTCATGATTTTGTATGTCTTCACAGTTCCTCAAACTCTTTAAAGTGTTAAATGTATTATTTTTTTAAATTTCTATGTTACTAATTACTTTTATGTCATTGTAGTGGAGCCAATACTGGTCCAAATAAAGAATTGGTCTTCTGACATTTGGATAGCTATTTTTGTTTATTGATTTTAGCCAGAAAAATGACTTGTTCCAAAGTCCCCAACTGATGAGGTAAAATTGGGACAAAATTTGGGGGGGGGGGACTCACTAGGAGGAATGGTTACAGAACATAATGCCTTTCACATTGAAAAGAAGAGGGTTAAATGTATCAAACTAATCTACATTTAGTCATTAAGGCACTAAACCTTTTCAGAAAACAAGGAAAATACTAAAATCCGTCACAAAGTAACCCCAGTTTACGGTATGTCAAACGATTGATAATTTCAACCCAGCATTTTTTAAGGACAATTACTTTTATATTAAAAGAGGAGAATACTTCAGTGCTATATGCCAAGCACCAATATATCTTTTTATACTATGCTATCTCTTCGATTTTACGATCTGCAATTACACCCTCATCTGATTAAATCCAGCATATTCAATGAGTAAGGAAATTGAGGTAGAAAATACAACACACACACACACACACACACACGTTCTTATGAAGCGACTAAAGATATTTTTATTTGTATACCAATAATGGTAGGTCAACTCCGAAAAATTAAAAATCTAAAATAGGAAAACATATAAAAAAGACAGATAAACCTTTAGATTATTAACAAAAATAGCCAGCAAAAATACAACTCATTAATATTCCTGAAAGTGGAGGAAATAAATATTAAGAACTTTTATTCAACATTGATGTCATCTACGTCACTGTTCGCTTACAAAACTTGACATCTAATTGTTAACTGACTTATTGTCATTATTTTCACCCCTGCTATATTTTAAAGTTGGCTGGCATACATAATGCTAAATGAAATGTGTTTTGAAAGATACATTTTTGGGTTGTTTGGGTAAGTGTGACCCAGGACCAGAATTTGTCAAGATGAACCCTGAAAGCAACCTCATATTGGCCTGTATAACTGACTCATGACAGTCTATGACTGAACCAAGAAGGTTCTTATCGCACCAGTGTTAGATAGTATTGTGCAAGGATACCAACTGGACTGCTGAATTTGTATTAAATGTGCAAACAAAGTTGACACTCAGCACAGTGCCTGATGGGAGCAACTGTAAATGGGAAATGCCTTTACAGTCACTCACGTCAGCCACCACATTGAGTGTCAACTTTGTTAGCTGGTATAATAATTCTACGACAGCTTGTTGTGCTGAGTTCCTGGAAGAAAGGAGTGCTAGTCCCACAAGTTATTCAGGAGATCTGTGATGTCTGGAAGGTAGGAGATGAGATAATAACAGAAATAAAACTTTGGGGATGGGTCGTGAGTCGCGCTCAGGTAGTTCAGTTGACAGACAGAGCCTTTGCCTGTGAAAGGCAAAGGTCTCAGTTTTGAGTAGTGATCCAGCAAACAGTTTTAATCTGCCAGAAAGTTTCAACATTAATGCACTCTGGTGACCACTCTGTCTGTCACACAGAATTGTAACTTAAATAGTTTGCACACTCGCCAACAATGTGTATGTGTACAAAATTCACTGACGCTTCTGGGCGCTTAATTTTTTTGTCAGGCAGTAAATGCCATTTAATCTTCATTGATATCATCCCTAACAATGCATTCATACATTTCAGTGCATTTGATTCATTTTATATGGGTCATCACCGTGGAAAAAAAAATTAAGTTACATGATTAATGCCGTTATTTGTTTGCAGATGTAGCACAGACTGAAATCCCTGTAGCATAGCACACTGAAGGGAGAAACAAAAACAAAATGGTACAGCCAACTCATAAAGTGGAGTATCATGGAATAATTAGTTTTCTGCATTTCAAGGGCAACAACACTGCAAAAATCCTTGCTGAGCTGGTGGAAGTGGACAGCAATAGAGAAGAGTGTTGGAACAGTTTTCAGTATTCCACCACTAGCGAGGCGTGTAATATAAATTTAATGTATTTTCTTATTCCATTACAGAAATTACTCAAGAAAATGAAGGTTTTCCCAAATGTGAAAAAGTGTTCCAAGGTAGAACATGGTCATATATGTAGGAATAAATATTCTATTGAACTTTAAATGTGTTGCAACCAAAAAAAGTCTCCTCAGTACTGTATTTCATAGTCTGTTACATTATTAATCTACTATGCACCTATAATCAGTAAGTGAAAACAAATTAAGTACAGGTATTATCGAAAACCAATTAAAAGTTAAATGCATTTTGAAATATAAGGTAGTGAAAATCAATGCATGTTTCTATTTCCAAGACAGATAAAATTGTTAAGATATTAAAGAAACTCAGTTAATTACCAAATATCACATGTTACATTGTAGAAGAACTTTTTCCATTTCAGAGTGCGAGATGTTGCACAACTAATAAAGTGTGGCTTAGCTGTACATAGGTTTATAACCATTTTTAAAAATACACTGAATTTTGTTCAACACAAAATTCTGTAACTGAAGATTAATGACATCCACCAAATAGCTTTAATATATTACACAGCACTTGCACATGAAGATCTAAAAAATTTAGAAGTGAAAAAAGACATGACCTCATGTAGCACAACTATAAAAACAGTAGAAAATACCAGATGCTACTGATGGCTCTCTTTAGCAGGCATTCCTTCATGTGATTCTAAAATCGGTCACTACATTTAAACACCAACCAAGAAACAGCGAGGGTTCCTTGGTACACCATCCTCAAGTTACAACACTCTTCCGAAATGTTACATTGTATGACACCATGCTTAGGTATCATAGATAACACCAGTGTGGTCAAACAAGTCTAAATGTTGAACAAAGAAGTGGCCATCAGTTAGTCTACGAAGGACCAGAAATCGCAAGAGAAATGATGATCTGATGCACGAAGATAGAAGTGTCACAATCAAGGTGACAGAGGAAAACTGAAAAACAGTCATGGATCAGTTTTCAACATCTTGCATGACAGTCTGAACATGTCGAAACCACTGGCCACTGGCTTCCATGACTGCTCATAACCATTCAAAAAATCTCTGAACCCAGTCAGCAGCGGAAATTTTGCAGCTGTGTCAGGCAAATCCAGATGACTTGTTTAGCTGCCTCATGACTATGGAAGAATGCTGTGTGTACCACTGTGACCCCAAGACAGAATAACAAGGCAATCATTGGGTACTATTGCTGTAAAAGTCAGAGACCAAACCATCAATGCGCAAGGTGACACTGTTTTTTGGGTAGTGCTATTGCTAGGTATTTTGCTTCCCTAGGCAAGAACAGAATTGATGTCCTCTATTTTTTACTACCAACAGTCTTCTCCCCACTATCTATCATTAAACTAAAGTGACTAGACATCCTCATTTCCTACTGACAGTCCTCAATTTTCAAGCATTGTCCTCAATTCCTTTAAGACTGTTGAGGACAACAAGTGTCTTCAATTTCCTATTTCTTCTCCTCAGTTTTTGAATTTTCCAAAAATAATTGAAATATGAAGAATTTAAACTAGAATTCAGCTGAATATACCAGTTCAACCAAATTTGGTATCAATTACTTATTTTATATAATTGCGAGAAAATGAACTAATAAAGGTGTGGAAAAATATTCTGGTGCAAATGAATTTTGCTGTACTGATGGGAGACATGACAAAGCATCAAACTAGGTCATAACTGAAATATTTTTAGAATGAGGAATAAATTTAATCTTTTCCAGCATCCAGTTTCTTGTGATTAAACAAGTAAATGGAGCCTTTTTTCTTTTTCTACTGAGAGTTCTACAACTTTTATTAGCCAACCCGGTACCGCAGTGGGCTAAGTGATTTGCATCTGATCATTCGTCAGATATGGGTTTGGGTTCGAATCCTGGTGGGGCATGTATCTTTTATTTGTCTAAAGACACTGTATCATTCCTTTCCCTAGTCAGTGGTCCCAAATTAGGGACAGGCAACTGCTTGTAGTGCATTGAGTTGCTCATGGTAGTCGTTAAATCCTAAGTAAAGAGAAAAAATTTCTTAAGTACATTTTTTCATTAAACTGTTTCTTCAAACAAAGTTACTGAACGTGTAATATTCCTTCTACTGTACAGTAAATTTTTGGCTTCACATTTTTTTCTTGTACACAATGACAATGAAATTTCAGTACAAAATTAAAATGTAGCTTTGTTTTAATGTATTGCACCTTACGAGTAACACTGAAAATTTATCAGAGGTAATACTTTGCATGATAGTACTTTATTCTTATTTTATGCTTATTTCACATGAAAAGCATCACTCAGATTCATTGCATGTTTACTGGACACTCATGATACAATTCATAAATTCTTTGTTATCTTCAGCAAGCCAGCGCATGCACTCCACTCCAGCACTAAACAGAAATGAACCAATGATTGACAATATATTCCTGGACAGACAAAGAAGCAGCAATATTATTATAAATCAAACTCTTAGTGGTCTGTCAGATCATGAGGGTCAGCTGCTGCTTACAGTAAATGATACCAAATTGAGTGACAAACCAAATCACTCCCTTAAAACTATCAGGCCAGTCAATAATGATAACTTCGACATCTTCAACCTTCTCTTACAGCTGATTGACTGGATCCCTGCATTTATGGCGAGAGAATATTAATGAAAAATTTAATTTGTTCTATAATGAGTTTGTGTCATTGTTTGAAGCTGTATTTCCTCAGGCCACAAGACAGAAACCTTGGATTGCTAAAGGAATCAGAATTCCCTGTAGAACAAATAGAGATTTATATGAAACCCTAAGGCTGTCAAATGATCCCATCAAAAAAGAGGACTACAGATTATACTGAAATATTTTAAAAAGGGTAATAAAAAATCCAAAACTATGTACAAATCATCTGAAATTGATAACTCAAATAACAAATCAAAAACCATCTGGTAAGTTGTAAAAAAGGAGAGTGGTAAAAAAAGTAGAGTACAAGACTAACATAGAATTAGTTCAGGATGGAAATATCATAAAAGATACTGAGGAAATTGCTAATATCTTCAACAAACATTTTTTAACAGCTACTAAAAAATTGGCTGTGAAGGCTCAGTGATTGATGCGGTAGACCTTATGCATAAAGCTAACAATGCCAGAGTTTGCCAGATGCAGGTAACCCCCATAACAATTAGTGAGATCATTAAGACAATCGGGGAGATGAAGTCAAAAAACTCTTGTGGGGTTGATAACATTTCAACTAAGATACTTAAGCACTCTCATAGTCATATAAATGCAGTCATGTGTGACATTTTTAATGAATCCCTAAAACAAGGTATTATTCCACTTAGATTTAAAACATGCCTGTGTGAAACCACCTTTCAAGAAAGATGAAAAAGTGATGTAACAAACTACGACTCAAAATCCTTGCTATAAAGTTTTTCAAAGGTCTTCGAGAAACTGGCGTTCAGGAGAGTTGCTAATCACCTAAACAGCCGTAACATTCTCAGTCATTGGTTTCTGGCAAGGCCTATCAATTGATGATGCTATTTTCTCTTTCATCGGTCAAATTCTTGAATCTCTTAACAGAAAAATTGCACCAATTGGAATCCTATGTGGCCTATTCAAGGCTTTTGACTGTGTCAACCATGAAATTATGCTAAATAAAGCAGACTACTATAGGCTAAGTGGGATAGTGGGGACATGGATTAAATCCTATCTTCCAGATAGAAACAAAGGGTGGTAATTGCTGACAGTAATGGAAGACCAGCTTAATCCAAGTGGGGCACAGTCACCACTGAAGTGCCTCGAGGCTCAGTATTGGGACCATTACTGTTTCTTATATTTACAAATACCTCCCACACTGCATCACCTCAGTGAGCAAGTTTACCTTATTCGTTGACGATTCTTATCTTCTAGTTGATAAAGCAACAGGAAACAACTGGGAAACATCTGCGAACAATGAATTTGATGACATTCGAAAATCGTTTAATTGTAATGGACTCTCTACGAATATCAAAAAAGCTCATTATATATAGTGTCATATGGCACATAAAGAACCAGAGGATATAAATATAGAATTAATGGACAACAAAAAAAGCAAGTTGATGCATCTAAGTTCCTGGGTGTGTACATAAATTGCAAACTAAATTGGTCCAACTATATTGTAGACTAGAAAAAAGGTTACATTCTGCAACATTTGCCTTATGCATAATTGCATCAACCACACATAAGGGTGCCATAAGCGCCGCTTATTTCGGATATTTCCATGCACTTTTGTCTTACAGGATCATCTTTTGGGGCAACCAGCCCTTGGCAAAAAAAAGTTCTTATTGCTGAGAAGAGAGCTACATGCATCATGAGTGGTGTGCAACCAAGGCACTCCCGCAGGAATCTGTTTAGCAAACTACAGGTATTTACAAAGATATCTCAGTACATATACTCCCTTGTGTGTTTCATTAATAAAAAACCACTCTCTCTACAAAACCAATAGTAAATATCATGATCACAACACAAAATCAAAAGTGGACTTTCTTAGCAACCAGTCCAACTATAACCTGGTACAGAAGGGAGTAAATTTTAGAGGCATCAAAATTTACAATGCTCTACCCAGTGTCATCATAAGTCTTGCTCCTGAAACACCAAAGTTCAAGAGCAAAGTGAAGGAATACCTAATACAAAAGTCATTCGATTCAATTAGTGAATTTTTAGTGCATAGGAGCAAGTTTTTATTATACAATTGAGTTACCCATTCAATGTTAGCATAAATGTAAACTACTTGTTGCTGTAGAGTTATATTGTTGCTCATGTACTTTGATATTGCTATTTTCAGTGTGTACACAGAAGTATTGATTCTGATGTGTGTAATATGTTTTTATTTCTTTTAGTGTTCCATGTTGTGCATGAATTAACCATATTATGTGCTGCTATACTGTTAACATTGTGAGAATACTGACTCATTCCATACTATTGCAACTCCATTGCTCACAGGATCAATGGAACTCGCAATAAAATAAATAAATAAATAAACAAATAACTGTCATGTTTGTTTCAGTTTCGTGCGTAGTAGCTGCTGCTTAAGTTTTGAGGCAGGTAGAGGCAATGTGTTTACTTTCGTCAAAATGAGCAAAGACTTATTAAAGGACTGTTCCGTAAGTTTTTGAAAACAATTTGGTGTTTTAATGTTTCCGCGTTTTCATTTCTTCTCCCATATGCTCCAATTTTTTGCTATTTGATTTGAAATTAATTTTTTATGCCCACTGCCACCCCCAAATTTTGCCACCATAGGCCGCCGCCTTAGTCTGGCCTAATGGTAGAAGCGGCCCTGCCTTTGGGGCTGCCATGATGTAGAGTTTTCAGATTATTCTCGTAAGGGGCAAACCGTCATACGAGCATACTACTGTAATCTCCTGATGCGGCTACCGAGGTTGTGAAGTAAAACCTTCGCCATAAGTTACCCGAAGGGGTGTTTCTGCTACACAACGCCATAACTCTTTCTGCGCAAGACACCGTCACATGTACTGTCTCTTTTGTACGATGTGTGGAAGAAAAGTTACGAAACTGACAAAACTGCTACCGATCTGGCAACGTTGCGGTTTTCTACTTATGTAGGCCGGTGTGTTCACTCCTTCCAGATGCTGAGTCTAAACACAGTCTAAACATAACAGTCACGACACTTCGCCTCGATTTTGTTGCCAGCAGCGCCCCAAGTGGCCGGTGGATTGAACTGTGAGTTCGGCGCGATCGTGAAAGCGAATAGTGATTGTTTATTTTGATTTATACAATGGTTTTTACCATCGGGAGCGTTTGTAGTGCAATAAATTGCAGCAGCAACAGGAAGAAGACACCAGAGCTGTCTTTTTTTTAGATTTCCTAAGGATCCTTTGAGGTAAATACCATCATGTTACTAAACTGTATCGTCAGAATTCACTTGCAAACTGTATGTGTATAAATGGTGAGTTTCGTTTTAGGAGCAGAAAATGGATAGTTAATAGCAGACGAGAAGACTTTAAGAAGAAAGATCCAGTTTACCTGATAATATTAGGTTTTGTTCGCTACATTTCGAACAAAACCAGTTCATGAACGCAGACAATAACAAACTCGTGTGGAATGCAGTACCCACACAGTTTGACATTCCAAATAAGCCACCTCAGTTGACGACGAAGAGGAAACTGCCACAAAGATTCGACAGTTAATCTAAAAGCTGTAAAACAGTCCTATGACACAGAAGCAGCCAGTTCAACTCTCCATGTATCAGTGCCAGATTCGTGTGAATCATCAACACAGACCTGCTTTGGCGATGAAGTGCTTAGATTAAGTGCAGCTGTTCGTGTCTCTCAAAAGCGTGTGAAGTGTCAGAATGTGCAGATCGCTAGACTTCGAGCGAAACTATTATGGGACAAGGAAAATGCCTGCAGACAGATTGTTTGAAAATTATTCAAATATTTGGTTTTTCGTGAAATGTAATGTAATCAGCTCATTATAATGTTTTCAGTATGTTTCTCCCACTATTTGGCAGTTGCTTGTCCGACTTAGAATAATAATGACAAACACAGTAGGCCTATAGAACGATAAACGAGCTGTCGATCGCTTTTGCATGTAGAGGTACATACATGCCTGTGCTTCTTACATTTGAATCTGTGTGTTTATATTCTTTTGATATCAACATGATAAGCTGCAATTCTGTCGAATGTCATGTGTTTCTTCACGAATGTGTTGTAGCTTGCCACTCTATTCATGGTTTTTGTCCATACTTGCGCTTATTTTAGAATCATTTTTAGAAACATATATACCTTCTGATATTGCACAAACTCTCGGATGCAAGAAAATAACTCGAATAATTCGGAACTTATAGGAAATGGATGCAAACAAACATTATGCGTACGACGCGTCTGACGTTCACCTTACCTGCCGCTTGGAGCGCTGTGTCGCTCTGTCTGTCAAACGGCAACAACTTTCACAGCAGTGAGTGTCGCAACTGTTATGTTAGACTGTGGTCTAAGTTTCAGCTCTGTACAGACACCATGTGACTTTTGAGAGCGCTATCAGTGAAACCACAATCTATATGAGACTGTGGTGAAACTATTTTATTTTTTTAATTTTTATTTATTGTATTTTTTTTGCATGGAGACACCAACTGGTGTCTTTTGCAAACGTCATACCATTTTTTTACAAGCTTATTACAGTCACATATACATATGTGATTACATATACACGATACAAATGTACCATTGTACTTAATAAGGCACAATATTGGGTGTTACATCGTACCTATTACAAATATTCAGATTTTACACAACTATATATATATATATATATATATATATATATATATATATATATATATATATATATATATATATATATACAATAATTTATTTTAGTTTAATATTAATATTCACTTAAAGAATATAAACACTTGTCAATCAAGAAATATTTCAGTTTCACTTTGAATGAGTTCCCTTTGTGGCACCTTATAGAGCTCGGTAATCTGTTGTACCACATTTGACCACTAACACATGGACTATGGTCTGTTGTTTTTAATTTTGTTCTTTGTCTGTAGTTGCAGTCTGTATTTCTTGTATTATAGGCATGCATATCAGAGCACTTTGTTGCTTTGTTTTGATGTGTCACAAGAAATACAATTAATTTGTAAAGATACAGTGAGTAGACTGTGAGGTATTTATGATGAACAAAGATTTCCCTGCATGAATTTCTATACCCTAATCCATGGATAATTCTGATTGCTCTTTTCTGTAGGGTTAATATTCTGTTCATATGTATGTTGGCAGAACAACCCCATATCACTATCCTGTAATTAATCTGTGCAAAAATTGTTCCATAATAAATTGTTTTTAATGTCTGATGTGGAACTACTTTTGATAACTGGCTGTTTAGATGTAATGAACTGCTGATTTTATTGCATAAAAATGTTATATGGTTTACCCATCTTAGATTTTCATCTAGGTGAATACCTAGAAATCTGCAGCCTTCTGTGTCCACTACTTCAATTCTACCTATGTTACTGATAGAGGTTTGGTGTGAGTTTGTAAGTTTAAATGGCAATAACTGAGATTTACTGATATTAACTTTCAAACCTTGACATTGGAAATAAGTAGTTATTTGACGTATTCCTTCAGTTGTTACCAACATTAACACATCATTTTGTTTACCAAGAAATAACAGTGAGGTATCGTCTGCATAGGTTACCAATTGGGAGTTGAAAGGTTGCTCTATGTCATTTATGTACACTAGGAAAAGGAAAGGGCCCAAAATTGTGTGACTGTCTCATATTTGGACTGGAAATTAATGATCTGATTATTGATTTTCTAAGTCAGCTTTGTACACTGCTTGCGGTTAAATAAATATGTAGCCAGCAATTGCATAGATGCAGCATTTACATTGTATGACTCAAGTTTACTTAAAAGTAACTCATGTTTTACTGAGTCAAAGGCTTTAGTATGGTCTAGAAATAAGCCAGCTGCTTGCATTCCTTGATCAAGGGCACCATATGTTTTGTGAAGAAATTCCGTAATTGCTGTGATAGTACTATGATCTTTTCGGAATCCATGTTGTGTCTCTGTTAGGAACTTATTTTTCAAGAAATAGTCACTAAGTTGTGTCAGCAGCACAACTTCAAATACATTGCTGAAGACAGGTATTAATGATATGGGCCTGAAATTTGAAACCTCTTCCTTGGATCCTTTTTTATGCACTGGTTTGACTGTGCTCCATTTCAATACATTTTGAAATGTATGTTCTCTGATACTGCAGTTAACCAGGTGGGTGGTTATTTTAACTAATTCCTTATTACATTTTTTAATCACAATACTACTCAAACCATCCCATCCAGATGAGAACTTATTCTTTAGGTTATTTATTATCCTGCCTATTTCTTTTTCACTTACTTGTTTGAATTCAAAAGGTGACTCTTCAAAGGGGCAGAGCTTTACCTCACTACTCACAATTGTGTTGTTAACTGGACTAACAGCTGCAGATATAAAGTATTTATTGAAAACATTGTAGACTTTGTTAGGGTCTTTAACTGTGTTTCCTTCATGTCTTATATTTACAATTTCAGTTTCTGGCTTCGGTGTGGCATTGCGAAATTGATTTACAATTCTCTCTGAGGTCTTGGTTATATTGTCTGATTGAGTTATTTCACTGCTGTATATCTGTTTTCTTAGATTTTAAAGCTCTTTCTTCAAGATTTTCTTGCTTTCATTATACTTGGCCTTAAAAACATGCAGGTTTGTTGACTTGTGTAACACACCCAGGTCCTGGATGTTTTGCCTGAGTTTTATCATATTTGCTGGAAGTATCAGTCTGTTGGTTTTTGCACTTTGGTTATGGGTGAACACTCTTTGTATTTTCTTAACGGGGCAGCATCTGTCAAAGTGTCCTAGCATAGTATCATAGAATTTGGCCCATTTATTTTCAGATCCTTCTGTCTGGAAAACCAGATCCCAATCCTCTATAGCTAATTTATTTTTTAGGGCAAGGATGTTACCCTCTTTTAGGATTCTTTTATTTTCGATAACTTTTGCCATTTTTCGGATGCTTGTGTTTACATATTCTACATGCTGGCATTTGTGGTCAGAGTAGTGAAAATCCATATTCCAGCACCTAACACTGTCTTTAATATGTTTACATAGTATAACGTAATCAATTCTGCTAGATGTGGACTTTGTTACCCCGGTAGCACTATTTACTACATTTATGAGATTATATGAGTTAGGAGTATCTATGACAATGACACAAACTGAAAGATTTTGCCTCAATATTCAGATCACCAAGTATAGTTAGGTCACTGGGACCACAACGTCCCACTACTCTACTAAATATGTCTATGGAGCTATCTACATCAGCCTTTGGTGGATGATAAATCCCAATAACTTTATGTTTTCTCATAACCTCTCTATACTCTTTGGCGTGGACTTCAATGCCTGTCACTTCAATCTAGCCTTCTTTGTTGTACTGGTCTAGTTAGTTTATTTTCTTGTACTCGAGATTCTCACTAATGTATACTGCCACACCACCACCCTTATGTTGCTGTCTACAATAACTATGTGCTAAGGAGTAGGCCTCTAATTTACAGTAAATAATTTCATCAGATTTTAATCCATGCTCAGTTAACACTACTATATGAGGTGACTGTTCATTTACAAAAACCTGTAATATATTAAGCTTATTTCTAAGGTATTGTATGTTTAGGTGCATGAGCCTTAGTGGTATTTTTAACTGGTCACTCTGATTATCTTCCTTTAAAATGCACTGAGTTGGTTCACTTACATAAGTTCTGGATCCAGGCATTAAAAGTGTTCCTGTTCTTTGGCGATCTTGCATTTCTCGATCTACTACCCAACCTGGCTTCTGTCTGTCTAGTTGTCAAGGTAGCTGTTGAGGTGCCTTCTTGCTCCGTACAGTCCGAGGAGTTGCCGAACTGCCTGGTGTTGCAGTAACTGGAGTTGTATACTCCACCACATTTGATTGAGTAAGTGATGCTGAAGAATCTGCAGTTGATGCCACAGCTTCTGTTGTTTTAACTAGCTGGCTTGGCAAGTTGTTTTTACCCAGTCCTGGGAATTTGTTAGTTGCTTTACTTTCCCACAAAAACATGTCACTTTGAACCCTGGGTTTTATTGGTCTTCTTGTGTGTTACAAAAATGGAACAGCGCATTTAGAGCAACGTTACGCCATCAAGTTTTGTGTTAAACTCGGAGGATTTTGAAAAACTGAAAAAGGCCTAACGTTCGTTACTAAGAGCACAAGTTTTTCGCTGTTGCAGATCACTTTGGAAGGCGAGAGCATGTTGAACACTCAGGTACACCTTCAGCTTCAAAAACCGACGAAAACGTCGACCGTGTGCATAATCTTGTGAGATCAGGCCAACTAAACGTAACAAAAAGGGTGCTCTGTTAAATTTGAACACTCACCTTACATCACATTTTGACCGAAGTTATGCATATACGAAAGTTTTGCATATACGAAATGATCCCGAAAAACCACACAGTGAGCAGAAGAACAATAGAAGAAATGTGTGCGTTGATCATATTGTTAGAACTACCAATGACCACAAATTGTTCAGTCTACATCTACATCCACACTCCGCAACCCAGCTGACGGTGTGTGGCGGAGAGTACCTTGAGTACCTCTATCGGTTCTCCCTTCGTATTGTTCGTGGAAAGAAAGATTGTTGGTATGCCTCTATGTGGGCTTTAATCTCTCTGATTTTATCCTCATGGTCTCTTCGCGAGATATACGTAGGAGGGAGCAATACACTGCTCGATTCCACGGTGAAGGTATGTTCTCGAAACTTCAACAAAATCCCGCAACCGAGCTACTGAGCGTCTCTCCTGCAGAGTCTTCCACTGGAATTTATATATCATTTCCGTAACGCTTTCACGATTACTAAATGATCCTGTAACGAAGCGCGCTGACCTCCGTTGATCTTCTCCATCTCTTCTATCAACCCTATCTGGTATGGATCCCACACTGATGAGCAGTATTCAAGCAGTGGGCGAACAAGTGTACTTACTGTAACCTACTTCCCTTGTTTTCGGATTGCATTTCCTTAGGATTCTTCCAATGAATCTTAGTCTGACATCTGATTTACCGACGATCAACTTTATACGATCATTCCATTTTAAATCTTTCCTAATGCGTTCTCCCAGATAATTAATGGAATTTACTGCTTCCAGTTGCTGATCTGCTATACTGTAGCTAAATGATAAGGGATCTTTCTTTCTATGTATTCACAGCACATTATACTTGTCTACATTGAGATTCAATTGCCATTCCCTGCACCATGCATCAATTCGCTGCAGATCCTCCTGCATTTCAGTACAATTTTCCATTGTTACAACCTCTCGATATACCACAGCATCATCCACAAAAAGCCTCAGTGAACTTCCAATGTTATCCACAAGGTCATTGTGAACAGCAACGGTCCTACGACACTCCCCTGTGGCACACCTGAAATCACTCTTACTTCGAAAGACTTCTCTCCATTGACAATGACATGCTGCGTTCTGCTACCTAGGAACTCTTCAATCCAATCACAAAATTGGTTTGATAGTCCATGTGCTCTTACTTTGTTCTTAAGGTGATGAATTCTTGATGTTTGAGTATGTTCCTCAGACAAACCGGCAAAGTGACGAGGGGCACGCTGAGATATCTCCTCGATCAAAAAAAGCACGAATGAAAGATGAAAGCAATGACGATTTACCTTTTTGACAGAAGGGGTATGGTCCATAAAGAATCTGTTCCTCCAGGACGAACTGTTGAACAAGTGTTTTACAAAGATGTCCTTGAAACGTTCGGGAAAAGGGCGAAATGAGTGAGACTGGACAATGCAGGCAAGTGGATACAGCATCATGACAATGGCCCATGGAACAAGGGCATTTCCATTAGGGAGTTTTTGATCGCAAAAGGCAGCCCTGTTGTTCCATGGCCCTCATATTCACCTTATCTAAGTTCTTGAGACGTTTTTCTTTTCGGAAATTAAAGAATGCCTTAAAAGGATGTATTTTGGGGCTCTGGAGAACATTCAAAAGAATGTGACACACCTGTTAAAGGCCCTACCAGTTGAGCATTTCAGCGCAGCTGCCAATAATGGGAAAGACTCCGTCGGTGAACAGCTGCTGAATGGAATTACTTCCAAGGAGACAATATTGTTGTTTGAAAAAATAAAATCTTTAGTAGATAAAAAATCAGTCTCGCTACTTTTCTCACACACTTCGTACATCAAATTTTGCCTCAGCTCACGTAGCCTCCTGACTTGGTAGCTGGTGACTTATTCCTCTTACCTCAGGTGAAGAAACGATTTTTTTGGTAGACATATCCAGGCTGTCGGATAAGGTGATTTTCGATGGTGATGATGATACACTGAAACGCCAAAGAAACTGGTATAGTTATGCGTATTCAAATAGAGAGATATGTAAACAGGCAGAGTAAGGCGCTGCAGACGGCAACGTCTATATAAGAGAAGTGTCTGCCGCATTGTTAGATTGGTTACTGCTGCTAAAATGGCAGGTTATCAAGATTTAAGTGAGTTTGAACGTGGTTTTATAGTCTGAGCAACATGTCATAAAGCGGGGATTTACCCATACGACCATTTCGCGAGTGTTCTGTGAATACCACGAATCCAGTAAAACAGCAACTCTCCGACGTCGATGTGGCCGGGAAAAGATCTTGCAAGAATGGGACCAACGACGACTGAAGAGAATCGTTCATCGTGACACAAGTGCAACCCTTCCGCAAATTGCTGCAGATTTCAATGCTGGGCCATCAACAAGTGTCAGCGTGAGAACCATTCAATGAAACATCATCGGTATTGGTTTTCAGAGCAGAAGGTGCACTCACCTACTCTTCATAACTGCACGACACAAAGCTTTACACCTCACCTGGGCCTGATATTCGACTGTTTATTACGGAAAACACGTTGCCTGATCAGACTAGTCTCATTCCAAATTGTATTGAGAGATGAACGTGTATGACTATGGAGACAATCTCATGAATCCATGGACCCAGCATGTCAGCAGGGGACTGTTCAAGGTGGTGGAGGCTCTGTAATGGTGTGGGGCGTGTGTAGTTGGAGTGATATGTGATCCCTGATACGTCTAGATACGACCCTGACGGGTGACACGTATGTAAGCACCCTGTCTGACCACCTGCACCCATTCGTGTCCATTGTGCATTCCACAGACTTCAGCAATTCGAGTAGGACAATGCGATACCCCCACACCTCCAGAATTGCTACAGAGTGGCTCCAGGAACACTCTTCTGAGTTTAACACTTCCTCTGGCCACCAAACTCCCCAGACATGAACATTATGGAACATATCTGGGATGCCTTGCAGCGTGCTATTCAGAAGAGATCTCCACGTCCTCGTACTCTTACCGATTTATGGACTGTCCTGAAGGATTCATGGTGTCAGTTCCCTCCAGTACTTGTTCAGACATTAGTGGAGTCCGTGCCACGTCGTGTTGCCGCACTTCTGCGTGCTCACAAGGACCCTACACTATACTAGGCAGGTGTACCAGTTTCTTTGGCTCTTCAGTGTATCTGGTCTGTGTAGCACTCAACTGTGTGGTTATCAGCGCCCATACAAATTCCCAATCTTTGCACTGACCAGTCCCGCCAATTTCCCGAATGATGATGAAATGATGAGAACAACCAAAATACCCAATCCCTGGGCAGAGATAACCCCCAACTCGGTCAGGAATAGAACCCAGGGGCCGCGATCCAGTGCAGCAACGCTAGTCATTAGACAACGAGCTGCGGATAAGATTTTTGAGGTGGCCAGTTTTCTGAACAGCCAAAATGCTGACTTCTCTAGCCAAGATATCCGCCAAGTAGTCCATCGTTGGAAAGAAAATATTTCGCAGTGTAGCGTGAATACATACATCAGCAAAAGTTTTGCCTCATCCAGATAAGTCATGCAGGTGCTTTACTACTTTGACTGTTCATCAACCTGTCGGAATGTCACCCCTGACATTGTTTGTAAACAAATACACAGTTACGAAGAGCTTCCTACGAGTAGAACACCGCACTCTGAGGGATATTCCGATACCATTGAAGTGATGCCTGCTCGAATGAGTAGTGTTTCAATCATCTTACGATGTTACTCATATGAATACTTCAAAAATGTAGATACCTACTCATATTGATACTTTTTTTAATTTTTTATGCAAATGAATGCTGAGTATATATGGTATTTTACTTGATTGCTTATTTTATGTAGTCGAAAACAACACTTTAAATACCTTTATTTCCTTATTAATGACGGTCCTTAAATAGAAAGTTCACCGATTGAAAGGTTTCCCCAACAGGAGCATTGTGTAAATATTTAGGAGACAACTTATTTCTATTCTGAGCCACAGTTGCACAAACTTTAGAAAATAAATACTCACGAGGCCCACGTGTTGCAAAGACGATGTGTCATTGTTGAGTACATGTATACAAACTTGGGAAAATGACCTTCATGTGTTCCGATTATGTAAATGAATTCCTTTTTAAAGATACTACAGGGTTTGTCAAACAAACAGATGCTTCGTCACTTTGATGTGTTTCCTTTTTCTTTTTGTGGCGGTGCGCTAGTTGTTTATAATGTTTCCGAAAGTCATAATCGCGTGTTACAGTAGACGAAGCAGGATCTGTTTGTGATTCACTTTGGCTACTTGGTGCTTATAAACCATATTTTTCCGTTTTTGTGTGGCTCGCCTGCATGCTGCTGGATCTTGAAAATGCAGCTTTGTAAACCTTGGATGGCTGCGTACTCATCTGTTTCAGTTAACCCATTTTTTCTTCAGCTCTCTCAATAAAACGTCCTTGCATTCATCGACAGTTGGTGAGACTGGTGCAATACTAGTAAGTTATGTTGCAAAGAATTAATCATTAGTGTAAATTTGGATAGTGTAACATACTTTTCTCCAGACACTTGTCTGGTGACTTATCCGTAACACTTTAATGAAACTGTATGTTGGGTGAGTATCTATATCTCTACAGCAGACACAAGCAAACAGTCATTTACTACTCGAATATGCGTGTAAAAGCAGTTCGATACAAGTACTTCACTTTCGATACCGAGTAAGTATCTAAAGAATGACTCGATTTTAGAAGTACTTGGTATCGAGACAAAAGCATCGAATACCTTACTGCCTTTACTTCTATCGGAACATCCTTACGCACACTAAAGGACTGCAGCATCAGTTCAAAGTAATCCACCAATAGGGATGCATTAAAGTCGTCTGTGTAATAGTAGAGTGGATTTTAATCATGCACCATGGAGAATCATGACCAACGATCGAGTTCGCCTCATCACGTTCGTCGCAGGAATCTGCAAGACGTGTGCGCCGAAGTCAAAGTCATGTGGTGCGGAGGACACGGAATTGGTTCCAGATGATAGGTGGTGCTGAAGACTTACACCGCACAGGCCGTCCGCGTTCGACAGGCACACGGGAAGATCGATATCTACGATTTTGGAGTCAAAGGAACTGTGGACCGAGTGGTGCAGAGCCGAATTCGGTGTTCGGAGAAGCTGTATAATGTCTTGTATCGCATCAGCTGTTAGGAGTGGATTGCATGATACGAATCTCCATTCCCGACGATCTCGGCGAGCAGCACGTCTTACACAACACCATGGACTCCATTCCAAATGGGCAAGAAATCATCCAGAATAGACACTCCAGGACTGACATCGGGTGTTGTTTACGGATGAAACTCGGATCTGTTTGTACCCAGACAATCGCAGATAAATTTTTTAGAGGGAATCCGGTAGTATCCAACGCCTCCAACACTGTGATGTACATTTGGTGGTGAAATGAGGTTCTGTGGTGGGATAACATGGGTCAAGGGTGTGTTCTCGTGGTTATTAAAAGCAATCTCAGTGCTCTTGCGGTGCAGGGACGAGATTCTGCAACCAGTAGTGGAATCGCATCGCCAACGTTTTGCTGACAGTTTCATCTCGATGGATGATAACTCGCGTATTTATCGTGCTGTTCTAGTGAGCCCGTTTCTTCAGCATTCTATGATCACCAGAATGGAACAGCCTACCTGTTCCCCGTGCAAGAACCCTATCGAGAATGTGTGGGATCGACTGAAACGAGGTGTTTATGGACGTATACAAAGACCAAATACTCTGTGCAACTTACGCAGAATCGCTACTGAAGAGTGGGATAATTTGAACTCAGTCTGGCTTGATGATCTCATCGATGGTATGCCGCAATGAAATCAAACCTACATCCGAACAAGGTGACGTTTCGCCACGTACTGACATTGCTCAGTAGTGCTGTGAAGAAACCCTTATGGGAAACAGACGATTCTGTCACTACACAAATGTTTGATTTTCTGATTTGATGATCTGCCGCGCGGGATTAGCCGAGCGGTCTCAGGCGCTGGTCCCGGCGGAGGTTCGAGTCCTCCCTCGGGCATGGGTGTGTGTGTTTGTCCTTAGGATAATTTAGGTTAAGTAGTGTTTACGCTTAGGTACTGATGACCTTAGCAGTTAAGTCCCATAAGATTTTACACACATTTGAACATTTTTGAACATTTGATGTTCTGAAAACTACAAATACACGCGGCTCAGAACCGTTTTTGTTTTCTGGATTTCGTAATAAAGGTATGCTGCAAAACTTTTTTATGGGTATTTTTCGAGACGTCATCTCCAAATTTTATACTAGCAACTTAATTTCGCGAGGTGATAGCTGAAAACTTTATGATTACCCATCGTAAATGTGAAATACTCAGAGCGGCATGCTCGGAGGTCAGTTGACTGGCAAGTGCGAAATGGCCCTAAGGTACATTTTGTGTCCCTTACTTTTCTTTCAGAGCATCCTTCCTCAGCTACCTATCTTCTTGCAGGCAAAGACCTACGGCTGGGAAAATCTCGTGTTCGCTTCCAGAGATGGAGACGCACCTGGTATTAAGCAAATGTTTGTGTTAGATAAGGCAGTGCAACGTCAATGGCCGATCTCTGTGGAAGCCCAGCGACACATGACGATTCGGTTTCAGATAAACGTGCGTGCCTACCGGCGTCTTGCGAATGTGGCTCTACAGTTGTAGTGGCGTCTCTTCGCATTTGCAGTCATAACAGGATCTGAATTGCACGACAAATGAATTACCGCACCACAAACGTTAATAATTTTGTTTTAAGACTTTTCAAATCTTGCGAGTGACGCAAAGTTCTGGACTTTACATCTTCAATCTTCCACCGAGTGTGAAGTAACAGTGATGGCAAACGAGCGACAAACCCGTACGTACGGAATATCCAGGCTATGTTACCAAAAGCAACAACGAGGTAAGGAAACAGATTTCTTCTTTTTTTCGTCGTTCTTCAATTCCAACCTTGTGGCGCCAGTTTAATGCGAGATGAACTCTGTTCTTTAACAATTGTTTTGTATGCAAACGTTGCTTTTTCTGCTCCTTTTAGTACCACTTCTTGTTAAGCTCTGTATCCCTTGCAGAGAAAACACAGCTGTCCTAAATCTTAAATTTAGTTTTAACACCGGAGAACTTTCCTAGGAATGATCCAGGGCTGGCGTTAGAATGTGTAAGAGCAGAAAAATAACCCGGGTGCCCAACTAAATAGAAATCAATTTTCAACAAAAAGCCTGGGCCCTGGAGGCCCTCACTGAACCTGTGGGACTGTTTTAAGAAAACGTACATACATATAACTAGTGGTTAAATTAATACAAAATACTACGGTTTTGCACGGAAAGCACGACCAATACATCAGACACTGCAGAGCAAAACGTATTGTTACTACGTATGTGCAAATGGTGTCTTATTTAGGAACAGATTTAATTTCCATCAGTTGATATCACACTTTAATGAAAGGATCAGAAAAATTAATAAAAGTGAGGACAGTATTTTAATTATCAAGTAGGTTAATTTCTAGTCATATCGAACGTGTATATTAGCGTACATAATATGTTCGAAAACTCTTGTAGGAATTTTAAACATCACGCCCTTGTCAGGTTTCGGTTTCACATACTGACTGAACTGCAGCGCTTGTTTTGACAAGTTCAAAACGTTTTCTGGATTCATATGATGTTGATACAAGTATTTAAAGAATGTTCATTAGCAAACGAATTAAGTGCCTTAAAACTATTTTTTGTGTGTTGAGTAGCTTTTAATTTACCCTCCAGATAAAAGTGTTGCTTACGTGAAAAGTTTAACTAATTGAGATCTACAACTTCTTCATTTCGTCGTTTCAAAACGATTTTCGGTTTGTAGAACATGTGGGCGACACTGCAGACAAAAATGTTTACATTTCAGTCATTTTAAAATGGTTTACGCTTACACTTTCGTTTACTTGAGATTGCGGCCAGCCGGCTGAGCTACTGTCGGTAAGCCTGCACTATGAACTACAGTAGAGCCCCACAGGTTGAGGGCAAGTTTCGACAAACCGATATTACATCACCGAATACGCCGAATCCGTGCAAGTGTGGTCATGCAAAAGTTTGCTTTGTTTGTATTGCGTTATTTGTATTGTCGTTACTCATAAGTCAGAAGTAGTCAGAATCAGTCGAGTTGAGTATCTGCTGCACGCTCTCCTTTGGTTCTGCCGTTGCTGTATGCTTGTACGAATTGATATTTCAGGTTATCACTGACCACAGAAATCTTTTTATAACTGTTCAAACTGTAATACGATCTGCCAACGGGAGCTGACCAACAAAAGCAATACGTTTCGTCTGCTGTTTTCATATACTTGCGTAACTACGAAAAAAAAAAATAATGGTTCAAATGGCTCTGAGCACTATGGGACTTAACATCTGAGGTCATCAGTCCCCTAGAACGTAGAACTACTTAAACCTAACTAACCTATGGACATCACACACATCCATGCCCGAGGCAGGGTTCGAACCTGCGACCGTAGCAGCTGCTCGGTTTCGGACTGAAGCGCCTAGAACCGCTTGGCCACCCCGGCCGGCACGCTCTCCTTTGCTTCGGAGTAGTGTAGGAAGTTATGTTTTTTAGCGTTGCATCACACAGTTTTAAGACTTTGTTTATAGTAGCAACAAATGATCCGTGTGGAAAAAGGTGTTACAGTGCTTCATCAGGTTATAAAAAACGAAAGCGTAAGGCTGAAAAAGACAATGCTGCGAATAAGGGACAGACTTTGTTACCCTTTGTGCCATTCGCTAACCAGCGGTGTCGGGGGAGTCAGATGAACGTGGAGATGACGTTGAGGCTTCAATAACTGATACTGAGCAAAATCAGGATTCGCAGAAATAAGATATAGCGTTAGTTAGACAGTTCCTCTTATAACTGACTGGATGCAGTGCTCAGCTTTGACCGGGTGCTTAATTTCTTCCATACAAACTGACTGGCCCTCTGCGTTGTTGACACTCACAGTGAACGCAAGCTGCCTTGGAAGCTGCTGTCGTTTTAAATCGACGTCTATATTGGAATCACTGTGTGTCAACGGAATGCCACGAATGAGTAGGTCTCCACCTGCGGCGTTCTTGAAAATCAGGTTCTAGGCTTCCGGTTCTGACTTTTGCAAACAGTCGAATGAGATATGCCGACGTGAATGACTTTAAAACTTTCGCTTCCGGAGAAAGTTGAGTTGTGCTTTGTTATCAGTATTCGATAAACCGGACTTCGATAATTCCGTTAAAATTTGGTAGGAACCAAATGATTTTCTATTAGCATTTTCAATTCATTTCTACAATCATATTTTCGCAAACTTTGTATTTTCCCTGTATGAAAGGATTAGTTGCGCTCTCTGTTGTTACATTTTGCAATACGTGTCTCATTGTGTCTTTGGAAAATTTGTCTTCTATTGTTTGAGCTTTCACTGTTCAAGTAGAGCTGTGTTGGAGCACGATTCGAACTGTTGAAACAATTTACGTCACAGTTCGGGCAATCGCGGATTCTGTTAAAAGCTTTTCAACGGCCCGCAATCGAGTGACTTTCGTTGGTACTGCGTATATCCACGACGTGCCTTAGCGCTTATAAGACACTGCGGAATATAATACACTACTGGCCATTAAAATTGCTACACCACGAAGATGACGTGCTACAGACGCGAAATTTAACCGACAGGAAATAAGATGCTGTGATATGCAAATGATTAGCTTTTCAGAGCATTCACACAAGGTTATCCGTATGCCTGTAATGGATCGTGCAGCCACGTCTCGATCCCTGAGTCAACAGATGAGGACCTTTGCAAGACAACAACCATCTGCACGAATAATTCGACAACGTTTGCAGCTGCATGGACTATCAGCTCGGAGACCATGGCTGCGGTTACCCTTGACGCTGCATCACAGACAGGAGTGACTGCGATGGTGTACTCCACGACGAACCTGGGTGCACGAATGGCAAAACGTCATTTTTGCGTATGAATCCAGGTTCTGTTTACAGCATCATAATGGTCGCATCCGTGATTGCAACATCGCGGTGAACGCACGTTGAAAGCTTGTATTTGTCATCGCCATACTGGCGTATCACCCAGCGTGGTGGTATGGGGTGGCATTGATTACACGTCTCGGTCTCCTCTTGTTCGCACTGACAGCACTTTGAACAGTGGACGTTACATTTCAGATGTGCTACGACCCGTGGCTCTACCCTTCATTCGATCCCTGCGAAACCCTACATTTCAGCAGGATAATGCACGACCGCATGTTGCAGGTCCTGTACGGGCCTTTCTGGATACAGAAAATGTTCGACTGCTGCCCTGGCGAGCACATTCTCCAGATCTCTCACCAATTGAAAACGTCTGGTCAACGGTGGCCGAGCAACTGGCTCGTCACAATACGCCAGCCACTACTCTTGAGGGTCTCCTTTCCCTCTAACTGCCGATCTTATGTCACCATCAACAACACCAATTCCTGCATCTTCCGTCCCACTGCTATTGTCTGCAAGGCTCTGTCCTCTCGCCTCCCACATATTCTCCCAACAAAACTATAATCGCCTTCCCTTACCCGGCGATGAAATCCGTCCTGATATATACCTGTCCTACCACATCTAGGAGATCCCTACCACCAACTCTCTCCCTTCCCCTCCAACCCTCGCCGCCCACTTCCTAAGTCGTAGTTCGGAACCACTTCCCTCTACACTCTTCTTCCATCCCTCCTCCAAACATCCACCCACACACATATACCCCAACACACTAACTTCAAATAGTATGTTCCCTTGATACTCTTATCCCTGACTTTCTACATCCACCCATCTCTTCACTCATCTGTGTATCTATTTTAATCAGTCACCACATCGGCCTTTCCATTTTACTTTATGCTACTGTCTATCGTTTTTTTTTTCTTTACATTCGTGTGTGACACTCAATTTCCGTCCATCTGCGCCTATATTTTAATTAGTCACCATATCAGCCTTTTATATTTTAATTTATGCAATTGACAATTTTTTATTGAACAAAATGTTTATTTTTGTCAACCGCCACGTTCAGCTTTTAAAGCATTTTTTCCACAATTTACTCTCAAGTGGCTGAAGAGCGGCAGTTGTATGTCCTGAGAGCCAACCCCATGCCCATATGGGGCGGGGAAGGGGGGGAGGAAGGGGGAAAATAACAAAACAAAAGAAATTGCAGTCAGTTTAACACCACGTGTTTCGTTTATTAGGCATTTAATTTTTCATTAATTTCCTTCATTGTTTCATCTGAATGGAGAAATTTAAAGTAAATCTGTCAAGTACTTTTCGAGAATGTGGTAACGTTTCCCCTTTGATATATATATATATATCTCCTATGTCTGCCCAAATGTTCATTAGGAGAATTGAAAGTAAATCGGCCAAGAACTTTTAGAGATTTTTGTTAACAACTTTTCCCTTTAATGTATTATATTGTATTATATAGAAATCTGTTTCAAGTCAGGATACGATATCTTAAGAAGACAGTGATTTTCCTCTTGCCTTGAAGGTAGCGAGCAAAATTACATCAAGACTGGAATAAAACTGTAGATTTGAATGAATTACAGACAAACAAACAAATGGACGAAGCACCCGTAGCATCGGCAGTGCAGAGGTGGGACCACGTCGATCGAGAGAGAGAGACATCAATATGTGGTGCACTGAGATACCACACAAGAAGAGATTGTGACCAGAAACACCGTTGACGTCCGACCACAGTAGGAATATCGTTGCGCTCAAACCAGTCAAGCTGCAGTAACCGTGCACGAGCAGAAGTCGTCAGTTGTAAGCTGTAAGTCAGTCCGAATCTTGCTAGGGACTTCCTGCAGAACGTTCGTGGTGTCTTCACGTCTTGAAGTCGTCGAATGAGATAGAACCAGTGGTCAATAGATAGACTATGTTTAGTCATCAGTAGAAACAGAACAGCCAATATAATTATCGTGTATGGACAGAGACCACCTACCTAGAGATTTTACTGAGTACTGTTAGTTTGGAACTGTTCTTCGAATCATCAAGACAGAAGATTAGTTTGCTTCCGACTTCATTTCGTGTTCATGGCACTACTGTCAAAGCAGAGCAGATAGGCTAAACCTGCGTTCTACAATTGTTGTAACCAGCGTTGAGCGATATATTTACCATTCACTGTTCTGTGTTATTCTCATGGTGTGTGTGCTGTCCTACAAACCACGCATCAGGCCTACCAAGACACCTTTATTAGTCTTTTTAGAGACGCGAGATTTTCATCAAAGTGGACGCCCCCAGTTCACAATACAATATGGGTGCAATTTGCGTGGAGGAGTAATGCACACAAGAAAGTGTGGGAACGAAAATATAATGAACCTTTCTCTTCAAATGTGTTTGAGCACATCTTAAAAAATGGGAAAATTTCAAAACTGAGCTGGCTTTATTGAATCATTGTACTGTAAGCATTGTATTGGTTTGCTTGCCCTTTGTTTTCGTGACACACACAGATGTCTCTAAGTGTGGTATGCCGCTAGGTTACGGATGGGGATTCTCAAGAGGCTAAAATAAGCCAAAACAAAAAGGGAGTGAACATAAAACAGCGCTGACCACAAAATGTCGTACGTGGAATAGCGTGCATTAGGAAGTGCTTTAAGAACTAGTTGAGCCATAGAAAATCATCCCGATTGAAACACTATATCGACGAAAGCGGATCTTTTTCTCGCGGAAAGAAAAAAATGTTCAAATGTGTGTGAAATCTTATGGGACTAAACTACTAAGGTCATCAGTCCCTAAGCTTACACACTACTTAACCTAAATTATCCTAAGGACACACACATACCCATGCCCGAGGGAGGACTCGAACCTCCGCCGGGACCAGCCGCACAGTCCATGACGGCTGCGCCCCAGGCCGCTCGGCTAATCCCGCGCGGCCTCGCGGAAAGGTTTAGCTTTGAGACGAGATAGTAATTTAGTTGGTTATCGTTAAAATGGCAATTTTTCAGACATCTTAGAGTTTTTGGAGAAGTCTAATTCAATTATACTACAAAATTTAAGAAATGTTGAAGCGTTGCAACAAGGAAGAAAACGCCTTGATCACTATCGTCACGCGATTTTCAGAACGAAATTATTGAAGCAGATGAAGACTTTGTTCGAAAAACCATTTTAACGGAGGTAAAATGTGTATAGACGAAACTTTATGTCGTATAAAGACACCTGTAACAGAAACTGGAAAGTTAAGGTGTACACTGTAGTGACAAAAGAGGTCGCTATTTCGCCTGTTTTATTTGACATCGCCTCAGAGTAGATAGATAGAAAATTTAGTTCAACTAGTCTATAAGTGATTTAAGTGCAGGAGATGAACATAGATCTACGCAGATGACGTACCATTAGTACACAATTCCAAAACAGAATTAGTCAAAATAATGTAAATTTATTTCAGAACCACTGAGAAAACAGGATTACATGTCAATGAATAAAAGGCAGAATAAGTAAGAAAATCCGAAGTGTTGCAGCTTTGGTAGTAGACTGATTCACTTTCAAGACTATTGACTGCTTCAAGTACTTGGGGAGTCTTCTAGTATGAAGAATAATACGAATATAGAAATAGATGCTCGTCTAGCAACAGTGGATAAAACACTTTTTATTTTTATCAAAATCTTAATGAAAGAGCACTCAGTGTTGACTTCAAAATCCGTTTGTATCAATCGACTATAATACCGGTAACGTTACACGATTGTGTACCATTTCGAAAGAAAGATGTAGAAAAACTTAATATTCACGAGAAAAATAATAATAAAAATGTTTGGACCGATATGTGATGAAAATAACATGGACTGGACGATAAAAAAAAGTGAAGAATTAAGAAAGCTGTATAAATCACGTAACATCGTCGAAGTGCAAAAGGAGAGAAGTTTGAACTGGCCTGCCATAGAGCAAGAATGGTGGAGAATAGACTACCTGAAATATCATTCGGCAGGACGATAGATGGTGCGAGGGGGAGAGAAAGACCCAGAAGTAGCTGGCGAGATAATATCCGGGAGGGCACAGCGAGGACGAACCCAACAAAGAATGCACAACCAGTGCGCTCGACAGAAAGAAATGGAAGAGGCTCGTAGAGCAGCCGTATGGTCAGTAAGGTCCTTTCCACACTTAAAGTAAGTAAACTACACCCCTGGAAATTGAAATAAGAACACCGTAAATTCATTGTCCCAGGAAGGGGAAACTTTATTGACCAATTCCTGGGGTCAGATACATCACATGATCACACTGACAGAACCACAGGCACATAGACACAGGCAACAGAGCATGCACAATGTCGGCACTAGTACAGTGTATATCCACCTTTCACAGCAATGCAGGCTGCTATTCTCCCATGGAGACGATCGTAGAGATGCTGGATGTAGTCCTGTGGAACGGCTTGCCATGCCATTTCCACCTGGCGCCTCAGTTGGACCAGCGTTCGTGCTGGACGTGCAGACCGCGTGAGACGACGCTTCATCCAGTCCCAAACATGCTCAATGGGGGACAGATCCGGAGATCTTGCTGGCCAGGGTAGTTGACTTACACCTTCTAGAGCACGTTGGGTGGCACGGCATACATGCGGACGTGCATTGTCCTGTTGGAACAGCAAGTTCCCTTGCCGGTCTAGGAATGGTAGAACGATGGGTTCGATGACGGTTTGGATGTACAGTGCACTATTCAGTGTCCCCTCGACGATCACCAGAGGTGTACGGCCAGTGTAGGAGATCGCTCCCCACACCATGATGCCGGGTATTGGCCCTGTGTGCCTCGGTCGTATGCAGTCCTGATTGTGGCGCTCACCTGCACGGCGCCAAACACGCATTCGACCATCATTGGCACCAAGGCAGAAGCGACTCTCATCGCTGAAGACGACACGTCTCCATTCGTCCCTTCATTCACGCCTGTCGCGACACCACTGGAGGCGGGCTGCACGATGTTGGAGCGTGAGCGGAAGACGGCCTAACGGTGTGGGGGACCGTAGCCCAGCTTCATGGAGACGGTTGCGAATGGTCCTCGCCGATACCCCAGGAGCAACAGTGTCCCTAATTTGCTGGGAAGTGGCGGTGCGGTCCCCTACGGCACTGCGTATGATCCTACGGTCTTGGCGTGCATCCGTGCGTCGCTGCGGTCAGGTCCCAGGTCGACGGGCACGTGCACCTTCCGCCGACCATTGGCGACAACATCGATGTACTGTGGAGACCTCACGCCCCACGTGTTGAGCAATTCAGCGGTACGTCCAACCGGCCTCCCGCATGCCCACTATACACCCTCGCTCAAAGTCCGTCAACTGCACATATGGTTCACGTCCACGCTGTCGCGGCATGCTACCAGTGTTAAAGACTGCGATGGAGCTCCGTATGCCACGGCAAACTGGCTGACACTGACGGCGGCGGTGCACAAATGCTGCGCAGCTAGCGCCATTCGACGGCCAACACCGCGGTTCCTGGTGTGTCCGCTGTGCCGTGCGTGTGATCATTGCTTGTACAGCCCTCTCGCAGTGTCCGGAGCAAGTATGGTTGGTCTGACACACCGGTGTCAATGTGTTTTTTTTCCATTTCCAGGAGTGTATGAATGTTTTAGTTGGATCACTTTCTTCGCTTTGTGATAGATAGCGCTGTAATAGCCACAAACGTATAAGTACGTGGTATCACGTAACATTCCGCCAGTGCGGACGGTATTTGCTTCGTGATATATTACCGTTTTAAAATGGACCGTTTACCAATTGCGGAAAAGGTCGATATCGTGTTGATGTATGGCTATTGTGATCAAAATACCCAACGGGCGTGTGCTATTTATGCTTCTCGGTATCCTGGACGACATCATCCAAGTGTCCGGATCGTTCGCAGGATAGTTACGTTATTTAATTAAACAGGAAGTATTCAGCCACATGTGACACGTCAACCACGACCTGCAACAAATGATGATGCCCAAGTAAGTGTTTTTGCTGCTGTCATGGCTAATCCGCACACCAGCAGCAGACAAATTGCGCGAGAATCTGGAATCTCAGAAACGTCGGTGTTGAGAATGCTACATCAACATCGATTGCACCCGTACCATATTACTATACTCCAGGAATTGCAGGGCGACGACTCTGAACGTCATGTACAGTTCTGCCACTGGGCATAAGAGAAGTTATGGGACGACGACAGATTTTTTGCACGCGTTCTATTTACCGACGAAGCGTCATTCACCAACAGCTGTAACGTCAACCGGCATAATATGCACTATTGGGCAACGGAAAATCTACGATGGCTGCGACAAGTGGAACATCAGCGACCTTGGCGGGTTAATATATGGTGCGGCATTATGGGAGGAAGGATAATTGGACCCCATTTTATCGGTGGCAATCTACATGGTGCAATGTATGCTGATTTCCTACGTAATTTTCTACCGATGTTACTACAAGATGTTTCACTGCATGACAGAATGGCGATGTACTTTCAACATGATGGATGTCCGGCACATAACTCACGTGCGATTGAAGCGGTATTGAATAGCATATTTCATGACAGGTGGATTGGTCGTCGAAGCACCATACCATGGCCCGCACTTTCACCGGATCTGACGTCTCCGAATTTCTTTCTGTGGGAGAAGTTGAAGAATATTTGCTATTGTGATCCACCGACAACGCCGACAACATGCGTCAGCGCATTGTCGATGCATGTGCCAACATTACGGAATGCGAACTACTCGCTGTTGAGAGGAATGTCGTTACACGTATTGCCAAATGCATTGAGGTCGACGGACATCATTTTGAACATTTATTGGATTAATGTGTTATTTACAGGTAATCACGCTCTAACAGCATGCGTTCTCAGATATGATAAGTTCACAAAGGTACATGTATCACATCGGAACAACCGAAATAAAATGTTCAAACGTACCTACGTACGTACCCTTAAAAAACCTACCCGTTCCCAACTGTTCGTCTAAAATTGTGAGCCGCATGTTTGTGACTATTACAGCGCCATCTATCACAAAGCGAAAAAAGCGGTTCAACTAAAACTTTCATAATTCTTTTCATACTACACGAATATGTAATAAAAATGGGGGGTCCTGCTAAAAAAAAAACGCCGTTGATATCCGTTTGACCAATGGCAGCGCCATCTAGCGGGCCAACCATAGCGCCATTTGGTTTCCCCCTTCAAGTTCGACAAGTTTCGTTCTTTATAGTTTTTTCGTTTGACGCTTATTTCGTGAGGTATTTGGCCCGGTCACGATCGATGGACCACCCTGTATTAAGTGGTGTTCTATCATTCGATCTTTGTGTCACCCACACTGCAGAGAGTTGCGCGGGTTTAGTGATTTTTTTTAATTTCTTCGAAAAAAGATATTTTTTTCGTTCTAGTTCACAAAGATGAAAAGTTTTAAAATAAAATACTGGATCGTCCCTTTACGAGTTGTCGGTAACGAGATGGTCTGCACGCACAAATGCCGTCCGTCCAAATGCTAAGAATATGTCTGAATTACAATGATGACTGAAATTGCTTATAACTTCATTTTACTCCAAGGCAAGTAATGAACTAAGGCGCATTTAAAAGTATATGAAGTCATTTCAAAGAGTCTTGATGTGTTCATTGTGATACAAGGTATTAGCTGCAATAAATATACTTAACGATGTACTTCAAGCAAGGGAAGCCACAATAGACGTAGAAAGTAGCAATATTAAAGGTCTAGAGGAAGAATTTCATAAACTGAGAAATAGTTGGAATACTATTTACGCGGAAAGTCGAAAGGTAGCTGAAATTTTGGAATACCACATGACTTGAATGTAACGAATCGTCGCACTCAGAAACGGAAGGGCGAAAGAAAACTCGTTGTAGACTAAACATCAGAAGGAGATTTAAACTGAGCCCAGAGAACAGTTTTAAACTAAATGTTTTTAAAGTTTTTCTAGATGCAGTTCTAGGTAACTTAACCACAGTGACCGAAAAAATCGAAACATCAAGGAGTGGCGCGCCGTAAATGAAAGTTGGTAGGCGTGAAAGATGACGTATATTCAAATTTCAAGTCAGTCGCATAAGAGTGGTGCTAGCAGCGCCACTGTGAGGACGAAAACCAGGTTTGCTTTAAAAACACGCTGTAATGGTTGTGAGCATTGGCAACCTGTGAAACTGTACGTGGTGAGTTGATGTTAGTCAAGAATGGCTTTAGGGCGAGAAAGATGCCATTATGAACGCCTCACTGAGTTTGAACGAGGTGGTGAACAGGGTTACTGCAGAAAGACTTGGCAGGAATGTCGCCACTGAACGTGATTGCTGGCAGCGGTGGTAACGAGAACATACGCTGTCAAGAGGACTGGGCTGCGGATGGTCGAGTGGCACTAATCAGAAGAAAGGCCATCTGTTCAGCGTATGGCTGCGGTGCGTCGTACTGCATCTGCAGCAGCAATCTGAGAAGCAGATGGCACCACAGTGACACAACAAACTGTTGCAAATTGGTTACTTCAACTACAGCTCCGTGACAGGCATCCTGTAGAGTACATTCCACTGATCCAAAACCACCGCTATTTCTGTCTTCAGTGGTGTCAGGTGAGAGCTCGCTGGAAGTTGGGGTGGAGGTATGTTGTATTTTCTGATGAAGGCTGGTTCGCCTCGGTGCCGGGTGATGATTAGAAGGAGGCTGGTTGAGAACCTGCAATCAAACTATCTGCATGCTAGACACAGTGGAGGTACACCTGGAGTGTTGGTTTGGGGTGCGATTTCATACTAGAGCATAAGCACTCTCTTGGTTATCTCATGAACCCTGACTGCAAATTTGTATACGTCAGTCTGGTGATGAAACCTGTTGTGCTGCCATTCATGAACAGCATTCCAGGATTTTCCAAGAGGATAACCGCTCGCCCACATACTACTGTTGGAACAGGACTTGGTGTGCAGAGTGTCGACGAATTGCCTGGGCCTCCACGACCATCAGAAGTGCTCCAGTCGAGCGCATAATTGTGGGACATCATCGGACGACAACTCCAGCGTCATCCACAAACAGCATTAACCGTCCCACTGTTGACTGGCATTGAACTCCTTCACACAAACTGACATCCGGCACCTGTGCAACACAACGCAAGCACATTTACATTCTTGCAATCAACATTCTGGCAGTTACACCGGTTGTTAATATACGAGCATTTCACATTTGCAATGGTTTATCTCGCGCTTACATTAATCTGTCAACAGAACACAGCAATGGAGAGACCTCTACAGACGTTAAAGTAACCTCTGGCGTGCCATAGGGGAGTGTTATGGGACCATTGCTTTTCACAATATACATACATGACCTAGTAGATAGTGTCGGAAGTTCCATGCGGCTTTCCGAGGATGATGCTGTAGTATACAGAGAAGTTGCAGCAATAGAAAATTGTAGTGAAATGCAGGAAGATCTGCAGCGGATAGGCACTCGCAGGAAGTGGCAACTGACCCTTAACATAGACAAATATAATGTATTGCGAATACATAGAAAGAAGGGTCTTTTATTGTATGATTATATGATAGCGGAACAAACACTGGTAGCAGTTACTTCTGTAAAAGTGGAATGATCATAAGAAGTTAATTGTTGGTAAGGCGGGTGCCAGGTTGAGATTCATTGGGAGAGTCCTTAAAAAATGTTGTCCATCAACAAAGGGGGTGGCTTACAAAACACTCGTTCGACATATACTTGAGTATTGCTCATCAGTGTGGAATCCGTACCAGGTCGGGTTGACAGAGGAGATAGAGAAGATCCAAAGAAGAGCGGCGCGTTTCGTCACAGGGTTATTTGGTAACCGTGATAGCGTTACGGAGAAGTTTAGCAAACTCAAGTGGCAGATTCTGCAAGAGAGGAGCTCTGCATCGGCGGTGTAGCTTGCTG
Source organism: Schistocerca gregaria (assembly GCF_023897955.1). NCBI lineage: Eukaryota > Metazoa > Arthropoda > Insecta > Orthoptera > Acrididae > Schistocerca > Schistocerca gregaria. Next base: position 225,872,681 of record NC_064922.1, read on the forward strand.
TCCAGGTTTCGAGAGAGTGGGTTTCTGGATGAGGTATCGAATATATTGCTTCCCCCTACCTATACCTCCCGAGGAGATCATGAGTGTAAAATTAGAGGGATTCGAGCGCGCACGGAGGCTTTCCGGCAGCCGTTCTTCCCGCGAACCACAGGCGACTGGAACAGGAAATGAAGGTAATGGCAGTGGCACGTAAAGTGCCCTCCACCACACACCGTTGGGTGGCTTGCGGAGTATAAATGTAGACGTAGATCTTGCAATGTCAATCAAGTAAATATTTTACTTAAACAAATTTATTCCAAAATTTCATCACTACTTTAATTATCTTTTGATGCCACGATTTTTTTTCCGTCAGTATATAAGTTATTCCGCCACAGACGACATGATGGACACATTTGTTTTTTTATGAAACTACTTAAGCCTAGATGGTTGTAGTGTAACAAGAGCGCGTAGAAAGCGGCATCTTTACATCACGTTTTATGTCGTGCAGGTAGCCGAAACGGGAGCCTGTAGGCGCAAGCATATAGTGGCTCGCCAGTACCTAGTGTGGCCTGCCCCAGCGCTCTCAGAGACTGACATGCATTTAACGGGGTTTTCTGCACTAGAAGCTTAAAAAAAAAACGATTTTATTGCATAATTTGATACCTTATATTGTGGTGAACACGCATTCGAAACCTTTATGCCCGCAAACTACTGCATATAGTTGAAATACACGACCATCGGACCCGCAGTCCCTCGTCGTAGCCGCACGGTCTTGGGGGCCTTGCCATGGTTCGCGAGGCTCTCCCCGTCGGAGGTTCGAGTCCTCCCTCGGGCATGGGTGTATGTGTTGTCCTTAGGGTAAGTTAGTTTAAGTTTAATTAAGTAGTGTGTAAGTTCAGGGACCGATGACCTCAGCTGTTTGGTCCCATAGGAACTTATTACAAATTTTCAAATTTTTCTTGTCGTCGGGCGCCTATGGACGGCGCTCGGAGACAGTCAGACCTGTATACGAAGACCTATCGGATGACACTTTACTGGAAAGTTGTGTTGGCGAGAACACTCAAAACTCTAACGACTCGATAAATTCGCTGATTTGGGAGCTTTCCCCGACACAGACTGAAGCGCCTAGAACCGCTCGGCCACAGCGGCCGGCCAACTACGAACACCTTCCACAGATAAACAACAACACAGCTCATTATTATCCTACCTAACGACGTAATACCTACAAACTTTTAATTCATCACTTTAAGAAACTACTCAAATACTTCTGGTAATAATGTAATGAGCGTATGGCATTGGTGGCCGGGAGACCCCTCGCGGGGCGGTTCGGCCGCCGCTCCACAAGTTCTTTAACGCCACTACGGTGACTTGCGAGTAAATGAGGATGAAATGATGATGAAAGACACACAACACCCAGACGTCTCGACGTACAGAAAATCCCTGACCCCGCACGGAATGTTCCCGGGACCTCGTGAGCGGGAATACTTCTGCTGCGACACATCTACACGCGTCTATTCCGCGCGAAACAACTCTCCTCGCATACTGGCGGTTGACAGAAGCACTTGGGCATTGTTGAACTTAACAGCGAGACAACACCCCCACCGGAAAAAAGGCGCGCTCAGCTCTCAAAGTACCAGAGAACCGGCGATGCGTCAGGTGTAAGATTTACTAAGACATATTACTATCGATAACAGCATGTCTTGCATATTTGCTACATTTACATGCGACATATCTTCCGAAAGACGAAAACCTAATTTCGGAAGCTGCTTTTCCCAGTTGTGTTTACATGTTGCGGTCTGAATCAGATTCGCTAGCCCAGTTCAATACTGCGCCTGGAAAAGAGGTGTTCCAGTTTCTGTCAGAACAATCGCTATTTCTCTTCACTTGAATATTAGAGTAGACAGTTTCATATGCAGTATAATATTTCTGCTTCTTTCAAGATCATTCTAATACTTCTGCTTCTTCACTGCACAAAAAGTCATCCCGTCCATATTAGTCGAATATTCTGCAAACAAAGGGTAACCTGACAATCAAAGCACTTTTCTAATAGTTTCGCCTTTAAATGGCAGCGAAAACCCACTGTGGAAGTGGAAAACCAGGAGCTAGAAATGGATTCCCAGAACCGATTTTGGAGTATTTACATGACCAACCAGAAACGATATTGTAAAATCGGTTTACGAAATCCGATTTTGGAAGCTCCACGTAAACATAGTGACTATCTACATGTTTCTTTCCCATAAATCAGCCATGTACATATTCCTTTTAACTTACAGCTTCTCTGCTTAGTTAGTATTGGCTAGCCAACTAAGCTCTTGTTCATACAGCGGATTCTCTTTTCTACAAAGATTTCTTTAATTTTGGTGTAGGAACAGGTATTTTATGAGTATGGATTAACAGTTGCTTCCTTAATTTCCTTCATTTCTAGGTTTTTACATTTAACATTACATTGCAGATGGTTAAATTAATATAGAAACACATGTGTTTTGCAAAGATAGTATCCTTGGGAGATGGAGAAGGTGAAAATTTGTACAACACAATGATAATTTATGCGCTAGTGAAGACAGTCAGCGGTAAAGTGAGAGACGCATTTTGTGTGCTTGTGTTCAAATGGCACTGAGCACTATGCGACTTAACTTCTGAGGTCATCAGTCGCCTAGAACTTAGAACTAATTAAACCAACTAACCTAAGGACATCACACACATCCATGCCCGAGACAGGATTCGAACCTGCGACCGTAGCGGTCGCTCCGTTCCAGACTGTAGCGCCTAGAACCGCACGGCCACTCCGGCCGGCTGTGCTTGTGTAAACCACATTTATGTTGTTGCTGTTTTTATGGCCTTCAGTCCGAAAACTGGCTTGATGCAGCTCTCTTCTCTAGTCTACCTTGTGCAAGCCTCTTTATCCACAGGTAATAACTTCAACGAAAATCCATTTGAACTTACTTGTTTGTCCCTTGGTCTCCATCTACAATTTTAATCCCCTAAATTTCATTCTATCACCAAACTGACGATTCTTCGATTCCTCAGAATGTGTTCTCTCAGCTGATCACTTTTTACAGTCAAGTTGTGGAATAAATGTCTTTCCCCCCAAGTTCTGTTAAATACCTCATTAGTTACTCGATCTATCCATATAATTTTTAATATTCGTCTGTAGCGCCATATTTAAAAAACTTCTATTCTCTTCAGTTCTGAACTTCAAATCGTTCACATTTTACTTCCGTACAAGGCTGTACGTCAGACAAAAACCTTCCGAAAAGAGTTCTTGATACTTAAAATTATGTTCAATCTCAACAAATTTCCCTTTCTTAGAAAAGATTTTCTTGTTATTGTCAGTTTACATTTTATATCCTCTCTGTTTAGGCGGTCATAAGTTATTTTGCATCCCAAATACCAGCCCTCATCTATTACTTTTAGTGTCTCATTTCCAAATTTAATTCCTTCAGCACTGCATAATTCAGTTCGACAACATTCCAATACCCCTGTTTTACCTTTGTTGCTATTCGCCTTATAACAGGACAGTCCTTTATGTTCAACGGCTCTTTCAATGTTTTTGCCTTCTTTAACAGAATTATAATGTCACTGGCAAACCTCGAAGTTTTTTATTGCTTCTCTCTGAACTTTAATGCTGATTTCAAATTACTCCTTGATTTCCTTTACTGCTTGCTCAATGTAAAGATTGAATAACACTGAAGATAGGCTAGAATACCATCTCACTCCCATCGCGACTTCTGCTTCCCTTTCATATCCTTGGCCCTTATAACTACCGTCTTGTTTTTGTACAAGTTACACATAAACTCCTCCTCCTTGTATTTTATCCCTGCCACCTTCAAAATTTCAATGAGTGACATCAGTCAACATTATCAAAAGCTCTCTCTAAATTTGCAGGTGTTTTAAACAGAGAATTGCCTTTCCTTAACTAAACTTATAACGTAAGTCTTAGGGTAAATTTTATGGTCAGTATTGCTTTGAGTGTTCTTACATTTCTCCGGAACCCAGAATAATCTTCCACGAGGTCGGCTTCTACCACTTTTTTCATTTTTTATTTTTTTTGTAAATAATTTGAATCAGCCATTTGTGACCATGGCTTTTAAACTGGTATTCCAGTTATATTCACATGCGGTAGCAGCTGCCTTCATCAAAGTAGTAAATATTGCATTCTTTTTGAAGTCTGAGAGTATTTCACCTGTGTGTTACATCCTGCATACAAGGTGGAATAGTTTTGTTATGGCAAGCTCTCTTCCACATCTCTCAATAATTCCGAGTGAATGTCGTCTACTCCAGCAGCCTTGTTTCGAGACTTCGGTCTTTCAGAGTTTTGTCAAATTCTTGGCCCAGTATCTTATCTCCCACCTCTTCGACATTTTCTTCCTTTTCTCTTTCTATGGTATTGGATGTTTTGTTTGTTCCCTTACATAGACACGTTATGTATATACCTTCAAACTTTCAGCCTTGCCCCTTCTTTGTACAGTAATGGATTCCAATTTGACCCCTTACTTCTATTTCCCTAAAGGTCTGCTTAATTTTCCTGTACCCTGCATCCATCGTTTGTATAGTCAGGTGCATGCTTCTGCGGCCTTGTATTTCCGCCTAGCTATTGCTGCGCTTCCAGTTTGCACTTCCTACCAATCTCACTTTTTGACGCCTGTATTACCTTTTGCCTGCTTCATTTGCTGCACTTTTGTATTTCTCCTTCCCTCAGTTGGCTTCAATATCTCATGCGTTATCCAAGGATTTATACTAGATAGGTCTTTTTAGCTATTTCATCCTCTGCTGCCTTCACTATTTCACCTCTAAGGGATACCCACTCGTCTTCTATTGCGTTCTTTATTTGCGTTTCAGTCAGCCGTTGTCTAATGCTGCCTCTGAAACTCTCGAAAATCTTTGGCTCTTTCAACCAGTTTCCATCTCCTTCATTTCGTACCTTTCTTTAGCTTTAATTTGCACTTCGTAGTCAGTAGATTATGGTCACAGTCCACATCTGCCCATGGAAATGTTTTGCCCTTTAAAACCTGGTTTCGTAATCTCTGACTTACTGTTGGGTAATTTGTTTAAAACCTTTCGTTATCTGCAGGTCTATTCTATGTATACAAACTTCTTTGACGATTTTAAACCAATTATTAGCCATGACTGAATTATGTTCGGTGCAAAATTCTGCCACGCAGCTTCCGCTTTTGTTCCACTCCCCCAGCCCCCGTTTTCCTGTTTTTCCTTGCCTTTCTTTTCCTGTTACCGAATTCTAGTCCTCCATCACAATTACATTTTTGTCTTCCTTAACTATTTCAATAATTCCTTGTATCTCAGCATACATTATTTCAACCTCTTCATCTTATGCAGAGCTAATAGGCATACAAATTTGGACTATTTTGGTGGGTGTTAACTTGATGTCTTTCTCGGCTGCTATAAAGCGTTCACTAGATAGTTTCATACAATTCATTACCTAAACACTTTGATGAAGTATGAAACGCTTTTTCGTTTTTGCACTTCTGACATTTAATAATTGATTTAGACCCAACACGTATTCCAGTTCCAATATTCTCATAAGGCTTAACTTCACCACCACAAAGACAGCAAGAGACAGTTTCAGTAGGAACTTATGCAATGATTCGCAGATCAGTAACGCTGTTGTCCATAATATCATTACTTTTACCACTGTCACACGTTTCTAAGGTTACTTTCCTTTTCGATGGATTAGGGGACGTGGTCACTTCAGAAACATTATCATGGTTTCCTTCACTGCTAGCATATATGTTTTCAAGTACTTCAGAAGAAAATGAAGGTGTCACATAGCTGTTATCCGCTAATTTGCGTTTGTTGAAGTTACTTTTAAGCTTAGTCATTTTACTTACGTATAAAAAGCAATAGAAGTTAGCTTACTACAAAAATAGCCAATAATCACAGTACTTTCAGCGAAAACTAGTATAGAAACAAAGGACTGATTTGTTTATTCGTAATGCCAGCTTCTGAGACGTGGCTGTAGGCACAAAACAAAGCAATTCAGTCTTCTAGACTGTGTAGTTCCCAAGATATGACTGCTCAAGGATATATGTGTAGCTGCGAAATTTGACAGTCACACATCAACATTCAAAAAATTATTTGGAGGTTACACAATTGTCTGATTTTAATGTATTATACACCAAAATATTCAGGAAAGTTCAAAGTACATTATGGAGTAGAAAACAGAAAATGTCAAATTTAAACGAATTTCATGTACAATGTCCGTTAAGCCATGGAGTAGAGCTGCATGCCCTCGGGAAATACAGGGCGAACATGAATAAAACAGACAAACTGCAGGGATGGATTCCTGAGTGGAAATGGAGGAAAAGAGGTACCATGAAAATGTGTCCGGAAATGCATCATTGCCACAGTAGATGCCGCCGATGAAAGACAGTTCCTCTGACCACGTGGCGTGTTCCTTGTTTGTTGCAGGCTGTATGATTGACTCACAGTACTGTAAGCAGCAAAATGGTCTGGTATATGTCGGGAACAAGCTAGATTTGTGTTTCTATAGGACCAAGCAGATGGAAACGGTCGAGAGGTAGCACAGCTATATCAAAACAAGTACCCTCACAGACGCCAACCAAATCACATAACATTTCTAGCCCTTTTTTTTGGGCTTATTGTTGACCATGGGTGTTTTCAGACAGATGAACGTGCAGGGAGGCAGAGGAATTTGCGTATACCAAATCTGGAGGACTGCGTTCTACAGGATTTTGAGATAAAACCTAGTACAGGCTCCAGGCAAGTGGCCCACCAACATAGTGGAACGTACGAAGGAGTGCGGCAACCCATAATGCGACGTGTGAATGCATGCTTTGCATCCCACGGAGGCCACTTTGAACATTTCTCATGACGTGGATACGATGCAGCTCTGTATTGTGTTCCGGGACGATTTGTTGTTGTTGTATGCACACTGTCCACTTCCGGACACATGTTCATAGAAGGCTGCTGCCCATCTAGTCTCTCCACGGATACCCCTCCATTGTGGTTGCATCTACATTAGGCTGAGGCACGCAAGACAACCAGCCTTGTCAAGTCCATGGTTCGTCAGGGAGATGGGAGAGGCATTTATGTGTTTAGGGTAGACATTTGACACAGTTGACTGCAATATCTTTTTTGATATTCTGACGGTGTCAATCGCAAAACAGAGGGAGAGAAAATTAACTGCAACTCGTACAGAAACCAGACTGCAGTTGTGAAGAACATGAAAGGGAGGTAGTAAAAGAAAGCAGTGAGTCAGGGTCGCAGGCTCTCCTTCTTGTTATTCAATTTGTACATTGAGTTAGCAGTAAAGACACCAAGCAGAAGTTTGGCAACTGAACTGAAACTCAGAGATAAGAAAAAAACCTGTAAGGTGTTCAAATTGGCTCTGAGCACCATGGAACTCAACATCTGAGGTCATCAGTCCCCTAGAACTTAGAACTACTTAAACCTAACTAACCTAAGGACATCACACACATCCATGCCCTAGGCAGGATTCGAACCAGCGACCATAGCAGTCGGGCGGTTTCGGAGTGAAGCGCCTAGAACCGCTCGGTCACCGCGGACGGCTCTGTAAGGTGTGCCGATGACATTGTAGTTCTATCAAGGACGGTAAAGAACTAAGAAGATCAGTTAAACGGTATCTAACATTCTGCGTGGTGTCTGTTTGTTCTAAGTCGTGTCTCCCTACCACTTTCGCACAACAACGCTCTGAGCGTGTTGTTTAGAGAATTGACTAGTTTGAACCTGGGACCTGTTGCTGGTAAGGAGACGCTAGACCACACATGACATGTAGAGTTCAGAAGAGTTCAGTGAGACTAGCGATGATATAATCAAATACTTAATGATTTTAGCGTCAACTCCACTGCACTCGGGACCGATGACCATCGCAGTCTGGTCTCTTTAACCCCCACAAACCAACCTTCCACTGCACTCCCTGTAAAGGAATCTTAATACTAACTAAATTTAGTGGAAGGGGTTCAAGGCTTTCCTATTTTTAGTTAGCTGGTAAAATAACGTCGAGAAAGTAGTTAAGTTTAACATTGGAATTTTTATTCTACTCACAAAACGTTGTTTATAAATAGCACTATTGATAAGAGGAATATATTAAAATACAGGGTGATAAAAACCAACTGCGTTCAACAAAAATGTGAACGAATATTCCCTGAATGGGTTTCCAAGTTCTATAATGGATCGAAGGATGACCTACGCCATATCACATCTATAATCTAGGTTTAAGTTAAGTTTCATAAAAGAGAAAACTATCAAAATGGTGTACAGTTACCCTTAATTATCTTTAATTACTTATTTAACTTGTCGTAAATTACAGTGGCTGATGTGGCTTCTCAATAATTATATAACAGAAAAATCATTGCGTTTCAGATTTTTACTTCAAGTAGCAAATGTGAACACCATGAGATTTAATTGACGATCGGCACTAGTATTACGTAAAAAGGGGATGTAACAGATGAGACTTCTGCAGTTGAGAGTGAAGCCTTATGCGCTCTTATGCGACATCGCGTGCGTTCATTACCTTGTCGTTGGTCAGGCAGCGTCAGAGGGCGTCGGTTGGCACAGCTCCACGCACCTCACGGACTCGGAAGCAACTTCTCTTTACTACAATTTACCGAAGTTGGTTTAAAAAAAGGTATCTGGTTGTGTTTCCAATTGACCAATCAGGGTCTCAATGTTAACCTTAAGCTCCGCCTACAAAAATTCTGTCTATCCAATGAGAAACGTTATACTTTTCGTGGTGGGGCAATGTTTTTAATGATTGTAACGTAACAGAGACGCGTATAGTCTCATGCTAAAACTTTCAGCTGGTGTGGCTCCTTTAGTGTTATCGTAAGATCTATACTGTTCTTCTGGAGGGCTCTGTCTTTTAACATAGGCTGGGGGTGGTCCTGGCGGTCGGCGGGAATTGTGGGTGTCCCTTATCGTAGGGCCTTCTAGGTTACATGACTCTGCTCTCGGCTTCTGTTCTCGTTTCTCCCCTCGGAACTGCGTCTGTTTCACGGTGGGAAGGTATGACATGCATTTAGGCGCTCTTGTGTTTGTCTGTGGTATTCCATTTGCTCACTGGTTGATCGTATTACTTTGGTTAATTTAATGTCAGGATTTCTTCAGAGCTATGTGACATCTTGCCGGATTTGCTATTATGTCAGGGTTTTCATGGAAGGTGTTGGATTTGCCTGACACCTTGCAGGTATGGAGAGCGTCTTCACAAAAGGTTCTACAATGAACATACATGAAATTAAAATGATGCTTTCGGGATATAGTCGAATTAATTGAAGTGATGCTTGTGGGATTATACTAGGAAATGAGACGCTGAAAGTAGCAGATGAGTTTTGCTTCTTTGGGCTACAATAAACAGGAAATTAAATTCATACTGGTAACATTAAGATTTTTTTTAATTTTTATTTATTTATTTATTTATTGGAAAACGGAACTAGGTTAACGCTGAAGACAAATTTGAGTGTTATGATGTCTTTTCTTGAAGTATTTATTTGGGGTGTAGCACTTTATGGTAATGAAGCGTAGATGATAAACAGACATACAAGAAGAGAAAGGAAACATATGATGTGTGGTGTTATTCAGGAATCCAGAAGGTTAGGTAGGCATCTCGGATAATCAACAGAAGGGTGCTGCAGAGCTTTATGAGACAGCTTGACTAAAAAAGAAATGTGACAGTCTTGAAGGACATGTCCAATGCCATCAAAGAATAGTTAATTTGGTAATAGAGGGAAGTGTGTGTGTGTGTGTGTAGGGTGGGGGGGAGGGGAGGAGGGGATGGATTGTAGAGAGAGAGAGAGAGAGAGAGAGAGAGAGAGAGAGAGAGAGAGAGAGAGCAAGGCTTGGATACAAGAAGTAGATTCAAATGGATGTAGGATGTTCAGAGACGGACATGCACAGGACAGACTAGCGTGCAAAGTTGAATCAAACCAGTATGCAGAGTGACGACTACAGCAGTAGCAATATAAGCTCAAAAATATGCTGCAGATAATTGGTATTGTAATTCTGTAGGAGCCTATGCCCAGACCAGAGACTTGGAATAGAACCACAGCCTTTTGGTTTGTGCAAAGAAGGTCGGTATGATGGATCTATAGTGATGGTGGTCTGGAATTTTAGCAGCTACTCTCATCTGAAAATCTACACCTGCATATACAGCCATACTCAACATTCCACTGTGACGTGCATAGCATCGCACCAATCACTGGAAGCAATCACATCCATAAAACATCAAGGGGTAGGTTTATGAAGTGATTTAAAATGGAACGACCGCATAAAACTAATGACAGGTAAGGCACATGCCAGACTGAGATTCCCTGAAATAATCCTCAGGAAATGTAATCGATCAACCTTGGAGGTAGCTTTTAAAACATCTCGATTGACCAAAACTAGAATATTGGTCGTCAGCCTGTGATCCGTACTAGATAAGGTTGATAAAACAAATAGAGTAGATCCATAGAAAAGTTGCATTTTTGTTACAAGTTCATTCAGTAAGCAAGGAAGCGTCACAGAGAAGCTAATCTGGTTCACTGTTAACTTTCCGAGAGCATACAATTCTAGAAGAGTCAACCAGTATAGTCCTTCCAAGCACCTTTATCTTGACCATCATCGTCATCATCATCATCATCATCTTCCGTTCAAGTATTAGGTTGCTGCTTGCTCAGAACACACAAACAAAATCATTCCCACGTTTTTCGAGGTCTTCCTACATCTCTTTTCCCATTCAGCTTGTAGATCAGGGTCTCTTGGGGAATTCTGTGACTCGGACTTCTCATGAGGTGCTGTCTCCAATCTTTTGTCTCCAATCTTCAGGACACTTTTGAAGCTTTTAATTCAAGTTGAAAATATTTAGTAACTCTATTCTAACATCTTCGTTTCTAATCACGTCTCTTCTTATGCAGCACTTCGTCCTCCTCGCGAACCTCAACTCTGTTGTTCTTGTTTTTGATCATTTGTTGTAACCAGCCTTCACTTCTGTAGGATACACAGCATCTGCCATCACTTTACAGAATTTTTTTTGTACTAATGTTTTACTAATAGTTCTACAGACAGCTTGGAATTTGTGTATTTTATTTTCAGTAACAGAGTCAAAATCAAAACTTACAGGAGAGTGTAAATAAGAGATGTGAGAGACTTGTGAAACTGAATTATGCGAAATAATTTTTGATTTGAATGGATATTTTCTTCGGAATTCCTTATTTTCGTTTCATTACTACAGATTACAAAGCTATATTTCTTGCATGTTTCGTTCAAGTGGTATACTGAAATTTGGAGGTTTTCTTAATTCTTTTGAATAATAATAATAATAATAATAATAATAATAATAATAATAACGATATCATCTGCAAACAGAACCAAATTCAGGTATTCTTCATACGTTATCTTAACTCGTTTCTTTGCTTTACATTTCCGGTTACAAATAATGAAGTCAATGTAAATATTAAAAATGGGAGGTGATACTGCTCACCTTTGTGTTACATCTTGGTTAATAATTGTTTCTTCTACTTGATTTGTACCCGTGTTTATTACAAATATCATGACAATAAAATTAGAGAGATTGTAGCTTACACGGAGGCATACCGTTGATCTTTTATTCCGCGAACCATTTCGACTGGAATATTACAAGAGGAAAGGGACTGTGTTACATGAAGTACTCTCCTTTGCGTACCCTAAGGTGATGTAGATGTAGATTAAGCCATTTTCCCGCTCCATTTAGGTATGAAGCGCGAGAAGAATGATTGCTTAAACGTCTCCGTGCGTTCTGTAATCGTGTAATTTTGTCTTCGCGGCTCCTACGGAAGCGGTACGTGGGCTTTGGAGTATGTTCCTACATTCCTAACTTAAATATGGCCCCTGAAACTTTGGAAGTACGTTTCACGAAATAGTTCGCATTTATCTTCAAGTGTCTGCTAGTTCAGCTTTTTCGGGTTCTCCTAGTCGATCACCAATGCGTCAAGAACCTGTGACATTTCTAGCTGTCCCCCTTTGTCTACATTCAATATCCCCCGTTAGTCCTAACTGGTGCAGGTGCCGCACTCTTGAGTAACACTGAGAGATTTTGTAAGCAACCTTCTTTGTAGACTGATTGCATTTTCCGAGCATCCTGTCAATGAACCGAAGTCTGCCATCTTCTTCACTTGAGACTGAGGTTAGGCCTAGATGATTGTTCCATTTTATATGCCTATAAATTGGTAACACAGGTATTTGTATGCGTTGGCCAATTCCAATCGTGATTTGCAATTGTGGGATACTACTTTTTTCGTTCTGTAAAGCATACAGTTTTACGTTTCTGATTATTTAAAACAAGTTGACAATCTTTGCAGCGCTTTGAAATATTATCAGGATCTAACTGAATGTTGTGCGCTAAAAGATAAACAATTCAAAGGAGAGCTTATCACGGTCTCTAAGAGGCGCCCAAAATCCGCAGAAACTTATCAGTGACATCTGTTTCGAGTGACATATTACGTCAGCGCGGTTCGTGAAAGAGTTGAATGTTGTATTATTGAGAATGCAGTTTCCGATGTGTGTCATATCAACGAAGGGCAGTTGAGTTCACTCGCGAAACATCGCTTTCATTACGAAACATTCTTTGTTAATTGAGAAAGTAAATAGAGAAGAACAATTGGCCACTTCTTACAGATAAATGGAATCGCTCACTCTGATGTGATGCTAGTGATCTGGGTGTGTTATGGAGTACCGATGTAGAGATTTCCGACCACATTCCTAATATTTAACCGAGGATATGAAAAGAAGAGTGGCAAGAAACATGATGGTTGAGGTGCTGTCATTTCTATAATGTACAACCTGCCCTCCCCTCTGCCCCCTCTCCCTGCGATAGATGATATCTAAGATCAGATAATCAGAGAAACTTCCCTCGCAATCTCCACAGAATAGGCATTACACGCTTCGCAACTTGTCTATGTGACACAAGATCACAAAATTATTAAAATCGCAACAAGCTGCTCTCCAAAAACCCTTTTGAGTCCCAATAACACACAAAAAGAAATAATATTAGAAGTTTTCACAAAACTGATCTCTATCACCATAGTCCGCAGCTCGTGGTTGTGCGGTAGCGTTCTCGCTTCCCACGCCCAGGTTCCCGGATTCGATTCCCGGAGGGGTCAGGGATTTTTCCTGCCTCGTGATGGCTGGGTGTTGTGTGCTGTCCTTAGGCTAGTTAGGTTTAAGTAGTTCTAAGTTCTGGGGGACTGATGACCATAGATGTTAAGTCACATAGTGCTCAGAGCCATTTGAACCATTTTTTTCTATCACCATAGCAAGCAATAAATACAAGAAGAAATTGGCAAAATGTAAGCAATCAATTATTTTTAAGGTGGTATCACTTCGGAATATAATTTTAAAATTTTTCACAAAATTAATTTTTATTATCGTAGTAAGCAAAGAATACAACAAATACACAATAAGTTGTTTTAAGGAGGAGATTTCAGCTAGGAACCACTGAATAACTTTAGACATACGTAAGTTTCACTGCAATGATCTCCTCAATATGATCATTACAAAGAAAAGCATATCCACATCTCCTCCAAGTACCTAGCACAATCTCCACACCTACCGTTTCTCCAAATCCTGTGACTGCTGCAATGCACTAGATTCGTAGGAGTACCTCACTGTGCCAATAGACGTCCCTGTCTTGCAGTAGTGTCGGTGATTTCATGTGCAAGCCTCTATTACTTACCACTGGCAGAGTGCGCGCAGAATAATATGGGCAGTAGATGCGCAGTCAGCAGGGCAAACGTGGATAGAGCGTCAGTGGTGGAGGTTGCAGGCAGAAGTCAACACACTGTAAGAAAAATTCTGAGCGCATGAAGGTGTCGTTCTAAACTCAAGCCTATGCTCACAGTTTACGTAAATACTAAGTGGTGCTCCTCCACACCCACACTCGCATGGTAACCATCGAAAAAGATGAACTGCCACCTCTGCTTTGGTTAGTGTCTAAAAAGAATTCCGCTGAAAATACGACAAAGGCAGAGATTTTATTCGCCTCGTTTTTTAACCATTTGTAACTTTCAGAGAAGCGTCATGGGTGGTGAATTTTGAATAAAACCTACACTTCTCTTGTTGCCATGTTGAAATTTGCTTCTTTGCCACAATACATCTTGTGCAGATGCAGTTGTGCGAGAATTCTGAAACAGTGATTTATTAAGTTTATTAAGTGAGGAACTGAGGACAAGTAAGATCAATAGCTTACGAAAAAGCACATCCTTCCTATAACAATAATGTGTAATTCCTTCACTGATGTTGTTCCAAAACCTACAGCATTTCTCTTTTCACCAGCTATTGCGGGCCCGCAAAAATTACAGTCTCTCATCGAAAAAGTCTGTTGTTGTTGTTGTTGTTGTTGTTGTTGTTGTGGTCTTCAGTCCTGAGACTCGTTTGATGCAGCTCTCCATGCTACTCTATCCTGTGCAAGCTTCTTCATCTCCCAGTACCTACTGTAACTTACACCCTTCTGAATCTGCTTAGTGCATTTATGCCTTGGTCTCCCTCTACGATTTTTACCCTCCACGCTCCCCTCCAGTACTAAATTGGTGATCCCTTGATGCCTCAGAACATGTCCTACCAACCGATCCCTTCTTCTGGTCAAGTTGTGCCACAAACTTCTGTTCTCGCCAATTCTGTTCAATACCTCCTCATTAGTTATGTGATCTACCCACCTAATCTTCAGCATTCTTCTGTAGCACCACATTTCGAAAGCTTCTATTCTCTTCTTGTCTAAACTAATAATCCTCCATGTTTCACTTCCATACATGGCTACACTCCATACAAATATTTTCAGAAAGGACTTCCTGACAGTTAAATCTATACTCAATGTTAACAAATTTCGCTTCTTCAGAAACGCTTTCCTTGCCATTGCCAGTCTATATTTTATATCCTCTCTACTTCGATCATCATCAGTTATTTTGCTTCCCAAATAGCAAAACTCCTTTACTACTTTAAGTGTCTCATTTCCTAATCTAATTCCCTCAGCGTCACCTGACTTAATTCGACTACATTCCATTATCCTCGTTTTGCTTTTGTTGATGTTCATCTTATATCCTCCTTTCAAGACACTGTCCGTTACATTCAACTGCTCTTCCAAGTCCTTTGCTGTCTCTGACAGAATTACAATGTCATCGGCGAACCTCAAAGTTTTTATTTCTTCTCCATGGATTTTAATACCTACTCCGAATTTTTCTTTTCTTTCCTTTACTGCTTGCTCAATATACAGATTAAATAGGGTTGCGGAGAGACTACAACCCTGTCTCACTCCCTTCCCAACCACTGCTTCCCTTTCATGTCCCTCGACTCTTATAACTGCCATCTGCTTTCTGTACAAATTGTAAATAGCTTTTCGCTCCCTGTATTTTACCCCGCCATCTTCAGAATTTGAAAGAGACTATTCCAGTCAACATTGTCAAAAGCTTTCTCTAAGTCTGCAAATGCTAGAAACGTAGGTTTGCCTTTCCTTAATCTTTCTTCTAAGATAAGTCGTAGGGGTCAGTATTGCCTCACTTGTTCCAACATTTGTACGGAATCCAAACTGATCTTCCCCGAGGTCGGCTTCTATCAGTTTTTCCATTCGTCTGTAAAGAATTCGCATTAGTATTTTGCAGCTGTGACTTATTAAATTGATAGTTCGGTAATTTTCACGTCTTCAACACCTGCTTTCTTTGGGATTGGAATTATTATATTCTTTTTGAAGTCTGAGGGAATTTCGCCTGTCTCATACATCTTGTCCAGCAGATGGTAGAGTTTTGTCAGGACTGGCTCTCCCAAGGCTGTCAGTAGTTCTAATGGAATGCTGTGTACTCCCGGGGCCTTGTTTCGACTCAGGTCTTTCAGTGCTTTGTCGAACTCTTCACGCAGTATCTTATCTCCCATTTCATCTTCATCTACATCCTCTTCCATTTCCACAATATTGTCCTCAATAACATCGCCCCTGTATAGACCCTCTATATACTCCTTTTGTAGCTGCTGGAATAACATGGTAGCTAATGAAATTTCACATAATAGCATTATGGAAAAATGTTCTCCTCTTTGTATGTTATAATTTGCCAAAATCTCGTTTCGATATCCCAAACCATTTATGAAATATGAGCAATGTTACGGATTTTTCATTCCGGCTTTATCGCTGGCGAGTGCGAACGCAAATGAATATGCTACAAAACCCCAATTTTCTCGAGGTTCGTAAAAGATAGAGACCTCCACCCAAGTCTAAATAAAAATTCAATATGTTAGCTAAATTTCATATGCAGCAATATATTATGCACCAAACGCAGAATCATAGTGACTCGATTCTCCATTGCGAATTTTTTCGTATTTTGCGCAGTCTTACTCTGCTGCAAAAAACACAATAGCTATGACCATTAACGAAATGGTGGGCACTTCATAATGAACCTGATATATAAAGCTATAAGTAAGGCAAAAATGAAATTTTTTTACCGAATAGTTTCTGTAAAATCGTGTGAGAAAGATTGCAGGGCGTGCACTTCGATTCTGTCACCGAAGCGTGTTGCCAACCGGCCGGAAGTGTCCTGTGTTAGGTATCCCTGCCCAGCAAACGAATGGAATCGCCCAGCGCTTCGAACGGAAACTGGTTTCTTCACATCGACCACTGTTTCCTGAATGGACTCTACTCTAAAGCTCAAGGACGAGATAGATAAAATAGCTTAACATACTTACAAGTCGGTAGAAATGGACTTAAGTGCGAGAGCGTGTTGCCAGATGTCTCCAAGTCGTGCATGGAAAGCTGGATGCCACATGGTGGGAGGTGAGCGGGGCTATACCGAGTCCTGCAATACGAAGCACTGGAAGAAACGGTTGAACATTGTGTGTCAATAAGCAAGCAGTTATGGTGTACTGTATTGGTGTTGTTCATTATAATAAGGATCAGAGCCAACATATGGATGACTTCACAAAGGAAGAATCATTGGGAAACTGGAAGGGTGAAGCGTGATGAGTGTAACTCAAGAGTTTGGTACTGCTCAAAGCCTTATTTCTTGTGCATGGGGAGCATTTCGGACTATGGGCACTGCTGTCCAGAGGAGAAGAGGTGGTCGACCATGTTCATCTACATTGTGCAGTAGGCAAGAAGGGACCCATGTCAAACAACAGGTGCAGTTTCAACCACATTGAACAGAAACTAACTGGCAGATTAAAACTGTGTGCTGGACCGAAACTCGAACTCGGGACCTTTGCCTTTCGTGGGCAAGTGCTCTACCATCTGAGCTACTCAAGCACGACTCACGCCCTGTCCTCACAGCTTTACTTCCACCAGTACCTCGTCTCCTACTTTCCAAACTTCACAGAAGTTCTCCTGCGAACCCTGTAGAACTAGCACTCCTGGAAGAAAGGATATTGTGGAGACACAGCTTATCTCATTCTGTCACATTAAACAGGTCTGCAAGTCACGCAATGTCACGGTTGACAGTGGCATAGTGACTCCAAGTGCGTGGTCTCTTTGGCTAATGACCAGCACTTTGTGTTCCATCGACACCCACACATCAGTGACACCATATGAGATGGTGTTAAGAGCATAGGGACTGGACCAGTTGGGAGTGGGGTCACGTGCTCTTCTTGACTGACAAGTGAGAGCAGATACAGTCTGTGTAGTGTTTCTGGACATACCCTCATATAGCGAGAGATGGGAATGCATAATGCACCCAGCAACACTGGCAAGCATGATCGTTTTGGTGGCCCAAGTGTTACGTTGTGGGGAGGCATAATGTTGCAAAGGTGTACTGACTTCCAAATCTTTGAACACGGTACACAAGTCATTATGGTCACACTATACTCCTTCCCCATGTGTGTCTTTTCAGGAGAGCGTTCAGTCCTCACTTCATTTTTATGGGTGAGAATGCACGACCTTTTAGAACAGCACAGAGAGAGCTCTTGAAAGGGGAGGATATTCGGCGAATGGACTCACCTTCCACATCCCCTGCTTAGGTCCCGTTGGGCATCTGTGGGATGCATTGGGGAGATGAATTGGAGTATGTGCATGTGCGCCAACGACCATCCAGTAGTTGCCAACCGTGCTGGTAGAGGAATGGAATGCCCTATCGCAAGAACTCCTTACCACCATTGTGGCCAGCATGTGAACATGTTGCAGAGCATGCATTGCTGTCCATGGTGACCACACGCCCTATTAAGAACATTTCCCACCTTTTGTAGTGTCCAGGGGACCCACAGATTCTTAATTAATTTTATTCGCTTTTTGTAGCAAACAATACAGCCAAGGAGACCAGTATATATCACGCCTCATTTAGTATTGCTTTAAGTCACCTTCTGTACTATACTGTAACAGTTCTTTATGTCTATGGTCCAATTTTCATCGAGCTGTGTTACTTCTGTTACTGTGTTATGCATCTTGCGTAACTTACTTTCCTTCTTAAGTTTTGCACACCAGTATACTAATCTTCGTGGGGGTAACTGAACCACTAATTTCTCACTTCTCTCTTTTCTAGTCATTGTCTATGATCATCGTACATTTCTAGTATGAAGAAATGAAAACAAGATAACAAAATATCTCTTCAATAGTAAGTTAATAAAGATCGTTTAGCAAGTATAATTAATGTCCTCTTTGGTTTCGCAGGTCTGTATTACTAATGTAAGAATACAAGACTTTACAGAAAGACAAATTCTTTTCAATGGACTATTCTGCAATTCTTCTGGCAAAAAACTGCTGCCTGTATTTACATTAGTATATCAAATTGTGATATCTGACGGCAATCATTGCCGTTTTTATGTAAATTTCCTTTCCTTTTCATTTTGTCAAAATACTGCAGATAACTGCAAGCTTTAGGTTGTAAATATGTAAAATTCGCTTTAAATAAAAATAGGCCTACTCACTTCCAAATTATTTTCCTTTCAATAAATTGTCCTCCTATCACAATTTATTATTACATTTCGGATACATATGTTAATTGAACTCCATTAGTGCATTAACACAGTGTACTGTGAACTTTTCGTTTTCGCAGTCAGTAAAACCTAAACTTTTTCTTCTTATGTGTTGATCAGATTTTAATTCTTTTTTTATTATCACACTATATAAAAATGAGGGTCTTGACAATATACCTGCATCTTTTCACGGTTCCTGGCCGTCAGCTCACAGATCACAATGAATGAACTAGGAAAACCCACATCAAGGGAAAAAGACGAAACTATGTTGCATGGTTCCCCGTTATAGCCACGTGAATCAAAGAAATTATTGGTTTGATGAGTTGAAATATAATTATCCTAAATACTTTGAAAATTTAAAATATTAATTTTTATCTGGCGTCCTTTAAATGCAAAAGACATCAACATTATTTTGCAGTATTTATGTGAGTACATATCCCCTTCCCTAGCTAAATGACACAAGCCTTTAAAATCAGTTTCCTTAACTGTATTAAATACCAGCAATGTTAACTGGGTACGTGAATTTAACGACATATCCTTCAAGCTTATTGATCCAACGTTCCAAGTTTTCTTTACTACCTCGTATGCTACCTACAGAAGCATTAGTTTATTTCGTCCAAATATGTATGTTATGACATAAATTGCTTTAAACACGTGGATAACTACAACAGGAATAAAAGTTACAATTTTCTTAAAACAAGTTATTCATATGTTTACTCATTATGTATCAAGTTCCCTCAAATATCGTTATTTACATGTTATTTATAGTCGAACCAAAGTCCCGGGAGTAGACAACATTCCATTAGAACTACTGACAGCCTTGGGAGAGCCAGTCCTGACACATCTCTGCCATCTAGTGAGCAAAATGTATGAGACAGGCGAAACACCCTCAAACTTCAAGAAGACTATAATAATTCCAATCCCAAAGAAAGCAGGTGTTGACAGATGTGAAACTTACCGAACTATCAGTTTAATAAGTCACGGCTGCAAAATACTAACGCGAATTCTTTACAGACGAATGGAAAAACTGATAGAAGCTGATCTCGGGGAAGATCAGTTTGGATTCCGTAGAAATGTAGGCACATGTGATGCAATATTGACCCTACGGCTTATCTTTCAAATTCTAAAGGTGGCAAGGGTAAAATACAGGAAGAGAAAGGCTATTTACAATTTGTACAGAAAGCAGATGGTAGTTATAAGAGTCGAGAGACATGAAAGGGAAGTAGCGCTTGGGAAGGGTGTGAGACAGAGTTGTAGCCTCTCCCCGATGCTATTCAATCTGCATATTGAGCAAGCAATAAAGGAAACAAAAGAAAAGTTTGGAGTAGGCATTAAAATCCATGGAGAAGAAATAAAAACTTTGAGGTTCGCCGATGACATTGTAATTCTGTCAGAGACAGCAAAGGACTTGGAAGAGCAGTTGAACGGAATGGACAGTGTCTTGAAATGAGGGTATAAGAGGAACATCAACAAAAGCAAAACGAGGAAAATGGAATGTAGTCGAGTTAACTCGGGTGATGCTGAGGGAATTAGATCAGGAAATGAGACACTTAAAGTAGTAAAGGAGTTATGCTATTTGGGGAGCAAAATAACTGATGATGGTCGAAGTAGAGAGGATATAAAATGTACACTAGCAATGGCAAGGAAAGCGTTTCTGGAGAAGAGGAATTTGTTAACATCGAGTATAGATTGTAGCCATGTATGGAAGTGAAATGTGGATGATAAAGAGTTTGGACAAGAAGAGAATAGAAGCTTTTCAAATGTGGTGATACAGAAGAATGCTGAAGATTAGATGGGTAGATCACATAACTAATGAGGAGGTATTGAACAGAATTGGGGAGAAGAAGAGCTTGTGGCACAACATGACTACAAGAAGGGATCGGTTGGTAGGACATGTTCTGAGGCATCAAGGGATCACCAATTTAGTACTGGTGGGCAGCGTTGAGGGTAAAAATCGTAGAGAGAGACCAAGAGATGAATACACTAAGCAGATTCAGAAGAATATAGGTTGCAGTAGGTACTGGGAGATGAAGAAGCTTGCACAGGATAGAGTACCATGGAGGGCTGCATCAAACCAGTCTCAGGACTGAAGACCACAATGACAAAAACATGTATACATTCACCTCTTTTATAAGTGGTTCATATTTCCAAGATCGAGATGTGGTTCAGCATATAGCTTTCTGTGGTCATCTTAAATCGGCACAGTATTCTACTTTTATTTCATGCTAACTTATGTGTAAGAGCTAACATAGGTCTTCAGTTTTAAACACTTAAAGTTTCGAACTTTATGTTACTGGTATTCAGTATTGTGTATGCAGGTGATGTACTTGTATTGCAGAAATATATTCCTGCCATTTCTTAACTAGAGAATAATATACCTTTTTCTTAGTTACATTATTACAAGCTTAGTCAAACGCATCTACATCTACATTTATTCTCCGCAAGTCACCCAACGGTGAGTGGCGGAGGGCACTTTACGTGCCACTGTCATTATCTCCATAACCTGTTCCAGTCGTGTATGGTTCGCGGGAAGAACGAGTGCTGGAAAGCCTCCGTGCGCCCTCGAATCTCTCTAATTTTACATTCGTGATCTCCTCGGGAGGTATAAGTAGGGGGAAGCAATATATTCGATACCTCATCCAGAAACGCACCCTCTCGAAACCTGGACAGCAAGCTACACCGCGTTGCATAGCGCCTCTCTTGCAGAGTCTGCCACTTGAGTTTGCTAATCATCTCCGTAACGCTATCACGCTTACCAAATAGCCTTTTGACGAAACCCGCCGCTCTTCTTTGGATCTTCTCTATCTCCTCCGTCAACCCGACCTGGTATGGATCCCACACTGATGAACAATACTCAAGTATAGGTCGAACGAGTGTTTTGTAAGCCACCTCCTTTGTTGATGGACTATATTTTCTAAGGGCTCTCCCAATGAATCTCAACCTGGTACCCGCCTTACCAACAATTAATTTTATATGATCATTCCACTTCAAATCGTTCCGCACGCATACTCCCAGATATTTTACAGAAGTAACTGCTACCAGTGTTTGTTCCGCTATCATATAATCATACAATAAAGGATCCTTCTTTCTATAGATTGGCAATACATTACATTTGTCTATGTTAAAGGTCAGTTGCCACACCCTGCACCAAGTGCCTATCCGCTGCAGATCTTCCTGCATTTCGCTTCAATTTTCTAATGCTGCAACTTCTCTGTATACTACAGCATCATCCGCGAAAAGCCGCATGGAACTTCCGACACTATCTACTAGGTCATTTATATATATTGTGAAAAGCGATGGTCCCATAACACTCCCCTGTGGCACGCCAGATGTTACTTCCACGTTTGTAGACGTCTCTCCATTGATAACAACATGCTGTGTTCTGTTTGCTAAAAACTCTTCAATCCAGCCACACAGCTGGTCTGATATTCCGTAGGCTCTTACTTTGTTTATCAGGCGACAGTGCAGAACTGTATCGAACGCCTTCCGGAAGTCAAGTAAAATGTCATCTACCTGGGAGCCTGTATCTAATATTTTCTGGGTGGCATGAACAAATAAAGCGAGTTGGGTCTCACATGATCGCTGTTTCCGGAATCCATGTTGATTCCTACAGAGTAGATTCTGGGTTTCCAGAAATGACACGATACGCGAGCAAAAAACATGTTCTAAAATTCTACAACAGATCGACGTCACAGATATAGGTCTACAGTTTTGCGCATCTGCTCGACGACCCTTGTTGAAGACTGGTAGTGGCGCTTCACGGTGAACAACCACGTAGCATCCCACATTTGATCCATTGGGTTCAGATCAGGTGAATTTAGTGACCAAGACATCACCTAAGTTCACTATCATGCTCTCAAACCACTAATGCACGAATCTGGCCTTGTGGCTTGGACAGATATCACGCTGGAAGATGCCGTCGCTTTTGGGGAAGACATCAAACATGAATGACTATGGGTGGACCAGGAAGATGTTCATATAGCCCACAGAAGTCAAAGTTTATCTGCTGACTAAATTGGTCGAATCGAAATCCAGGTGAATATCGATCATAGGATACTACTGTCTCCACAACATCGAGATAACAGAGAAATCTGCTCCTTGCCCATGGACCCACTTGAGAACTGCTCTGTGAACTTCCTCATCATCGGAAAATCTGTGACTGCCGCACTCAGTTACTTGGGTCATCTGTAGTCAATGTAATGGCATTCTTTCCTGATCAGCATCATCCACGTCTGTGTTGCCTTAGTCAAACTGTTTGTACTGTAACGTCGTAGTTTCTTCCCAAAACTGTCAAGCAATACATTTCCCAACATAATATTCTCATAGAATTTTGGAACACGTATTATGTTCGAGTATAATGACTTTTCTGGAGACTAGAAATCTACTCTGTAGGAATCAGCATGGGTTTCGAAAAAGACGATCGTGTGAAACCCAGCTCGCGCTATTCGTCCACGAGACTCAGAGGGCCATAGACACGGGTTCCCAAGTCGATGCCGCGTCTCTTGACTTCCGCAAGGCGTTCGATACAGTCCCCCACAGTCGTTTGATGAATAGAGCATATGGACTATCAGACCAATTGTGTGATTGGGTTGAAGAGTTCCTAGATAACAGAAGGCAGCATGCCATTCCCAATGGAGAGAAGTCTTCCGAAGTAAGAGTGATTTCAGGTGTGCCGCAGGGGAGTGTCATAGCACCGTTCCTGTTCACAATATACATAAATGACCTTGTGGATGACATCGGAAGTTCACTGAGTCTTTTTGCGGATGATGCTGTGGTATATCGAGAGGTTGTAACAATGGAAAATTGTACTGAAATTCAGGAGGATCTGCAGCGAATTGACGCATGCTGCAGGGAATGGAAATTGAATCACACTGTAGACAAGTGTAATGTGCTGCGAATACATAGAAAGAAAGATCCCTTATCATTTAGCTACAATAAAGCAGGTCAACAACTGGCAGCAGTTAATTCCATAAATTATCTGGGAGTACGCATTAAGAGTGATTTAAAATGGAATGATCATATAAAGCAGATGCCAGACTGAGATTCATTGGAAGAATCCTAAGCAAATGCAATCCGAAAACGAAGTAGCTTACAGTACGCTTGTTCTCCCACTGCTTGAATACTGCTCAGCAGTGTGGGATCCGTAACAGATAGGGTTGATAGAAGAGATAGAGAAGATCCAACGGAGAGCAGCGCGCTTCGTTACAGGATCATTTAGTAATCGCGAAAGCGTTACGGAGATGATAGATAAACTCCAGTGGGAGAATCTGCAGGAGCGAGGCTCAGGAGCTCGGTACGGGCTTTTGTTGAAGTTTAACATAGCTTCACCCAGGAATCAAGCAGTATATTGCTCCCTCCTAAGTATATCTCACGAAGAGACCTGGAGGATAAAATCAGAGAGATTAGAGCCCACACAGAGGCATACCGACAATCCTTCTTTCCACGAACAATACGAGACTGGAATAGAAGGGAGAACCGATAGAGGTACTCAAGGTACCCTCTGCCAAACACCGTCAGGTGGCTTGCGGAGTATGGATGTAGATGTAGATCCCCTTGCTCAATGTAGTCGCACTTTTAGGCTGCATCATGGCTACAGACAATATTCGGTATGCCCAAAGACCGCCCAGCTTATTGCCTATTTTCTTCCCTTGATGGTTTGTTAGTTTCTGCAGATCTGAAAGCATCCAAGCTGGCTGGGACGAGATAGGTGGTTAGTTGAAGAGACAGGGAAAGTTATCATAAAGTTGTAGTGCTGAAGCCTCAGTCACAGCGCAGGTAGCAGAGGAAACAATTCGCTTCGCTTCTGATCCCGCTCTCCTTCAGGTCGGGAGGACAATCTGTCTGCTAAGAAACAGTATTGTTGGCGCTTGGGAAAAACCTTTTAGAAAGATAAACATCTAAGCCAGCTGCAGCCTGTCAGAGATGCTGTGGCGTGAGAAACTCTTTGACCCAACAGTCATGCTGTGGAAGAAAGTTCCGTTTAAACTTTTGGAACAGACATACCCAGTGGTTCATATTTCACTGAAGAGCCAAAGAAACTGGTGTACCCGCCTAATATCTTGTAGAACCCCCGTCAGAACGCAGAAGTGCCGCAATACGACGTGGCAGGGACTCGACTAATGTCTGAAGTAGTGCTGGAGGGAACTGACACCATGAAACCTGTAGGCCTGTCCGTAAATCCGTAAAAGTACGAAGGATGGTTGCAAGGCATCCAAGATATGCTCAACAATGTTCATATCTGGGGAGATTAGTGGCCAGAGGAAGTTTTTAAATTCATAAGTGTGTTTCTGGAGCCACTCTGCAGCAATTCTGAAGGTGTGGGGTGTCGCATTGTCCTGCTGGAATTGCCCAAGTCCGTGGAATGCGCAATGGACATGAATGGGTTCAGGTTATCAGACAGGACGCTTACTTATGTGTCACCTGTCAGAGTCGTATCTAGACGTATCAGGGGTTCCATATCACTCCAACTGCACACGTCCCACACCATTACAGAACCTCCACCAGCTTGAACAGTCCCTTGCTAACATGCTGGGTCCATAGATTCAGGTCCATTTGCTTGATTCAATTTGAAACGAGACTCGTCCAACCAGACAACATGTTTCCAGTCATCAACAGTCCAGTGTCGGTGTCGACGGGCCCAGGTGAGGCGTAAAGCTTTGTGTCATGCTGTCATCGAAGGTACACGAATGCGTCACGGCTCCGAAAGCTCATATCGATGATGTTTCCTTGAATGGTTCGCACGCTGACACCTTTTGATGGCGCCGCACTGAAATCTGCAGCAAATTTGCGGAATTGTTGCATTCTGACACGTTGAGCGATTCTCTTCAGTCGTCGTTGGTTCTGTTCTTGCAGGATCTTTTTTCGGCCGCAATGATGTCGGAGTTTTGATGTTTTACTAGATTCCTGATATTCGCGGTACACTCGTGAAATGGTGGTACGGGAAAAATCCCCACTTCATCGCTACGTCGGAGATACTGTGTCCCATTGCTCGTGCAATGTTGATGTTAATAGCGCCCGTCATATCAAAACGAGACACAAACTTCCGTACTGCTATTTCAGCAAAGGAACGTTTGCTAGTCGCTCTACGATTTATAGCTACCACTGAGCTACGAATAAAATAGGCATTTCATTTAATTATGTGAAACATACAACCAAAAAAAAGTTTGAATTTGGAAATCTCTTCTTTGTAGGAGACTCATACAAGTCCCTAATGTACTTGTTTCATATTCCCGCCAGCACGATTGCTATGATCGTACCCGGTGTTTGTAGAGCCATTATTAAAATATTGAAAAGTGAAAAATTATTTGAAGGCATGTGAAAACACAACAATGAAATTAAATTTTTATGAAATAAACTACATTTTACATAATGATATGCTTATAAAAATGTTTTTTTTCTAATGCTCTTAAAATGGAAAGTGTAAAGCTAATTAGATAGAACATGTAATAATTACACATCGTCTTTTTCTAGACTCCTGAAACAACAAGCGAGTGGATGCAGGTGGTAAAGGGGTTGTGTCTTCAAGTTATGCTACTGTCTCTGTACTTCTTTCACAGATGTGTCGAATATCGACGAGATTTCATTTAATGCGCTCATCTTCTTCACTCTATCCTTAAAGCCTCGGTTATGCACGTTTCATATTTTGTGGTAGCTCTCCACGGTTCCAATAAAATGTTCTGCATCCTGCTTCATCCATTCCCGTTTCTTCTCCATTTCTGAAATTTGTTTGCATATAATATGTAAGATGCTTGTATAAAATTAAGCCACCACATTAAGTAAAATGTTAAATCTGAGTGTTATGCAGACGACATACTATAACTTGCGCTTCCTACTTTCAGGAAATAGAACTAAATCCTAAAAGCTACAAGTTACTTACAGATACGTCTTGCGTGGTGTTTACACTGGAAGCGGAAAACGTCCAGCAAGTCACTTCCACAGGAAATTGCCACGGCCGCATGTCGACCTGGCGAACGTTTACACACTCAAATCGCGCTGCAAGTTCCTCCACGCAAGTAAATTGCTGCGATAACTTGCTAGTGTAAACCGAGCATAAGACGAAAAAGGGATACATACTATCGATAGCAAACATCGCCATAGATAGATTTAAGCCCTCGATATGTCGGTAACATTCTTGACAATCACCCGTCCTATTTTAACCAAGACCAACTGTTGGTCTTGCTTGAGTTCAGTAACTGTTTTGTTAATCAGTTCAGTTCTTACTTGCACTTGAATTTAGTGTAAGTACTACCGTTCATTATTTTCTGTTGTGTACTGTTGAGTTAGTTTCTAATTAGGATTAGTTTCTAACAAGAAAGGAGAGGAAAATTGATTCTGATTCATCCACTGGCGTTATGGTGAATTAAAAATATCACTACTATAATAGTCTAATTACCTATTTATAGCAGTTAAATGTTAGCACTGGATTCGTTATTTGGAGGCTGGGAGAAATTTGGGTTGCAATATTTCAGAAGACACCGGAGCGGTAAACATCGTTCAAAAAACATTAATTTAAAATCAGTTCAAAATGGTTCAAATGGCTCTGAGCACTATGGGACTTAACTGCTGAGGTCATCAGTCCCCTAGAACTTAGAACTAATTAAACCTAACTAACCTAAAGACATCACACACATCCATGCCCGAAGCAGGATTCGAACCTGCGACCGTAGCGGTCGCGCGGTTCCAGACTGTAGCGCCTAGAACCGCTCCGCTTAAAATCAGTACACAAACATACCCTTGGATTTGCCCAAGTCGCCGAAAAACCACGTGGATTAATAAAAACATCGGCAAGACGGCGATGGTTGCATTTCTTTAAAAAAAAATCACTCAATATTCTATTTTTAGTAGCCCAAATGGCTAAATATCGCCCAATCTGGTCATCCGGGTGGTACTCAGCTATGAAAACCGGTTCCGATACAGAATTATGGAAAGGGGTTTGTGGCGATCGGAAGGGATACGTGATGACAGCACGTTCTATAGTTCGCTCACTTCTACAAGATATTTCCGACGGTCTGCTTGAATTCGATCGCCTCGACTGTCTTCTCATACCTCCCTCGTCCAAAATGTACATACGCCATTGTAATACCATAATAACTGAAGCCAGCAATTCCATGCACAATTAAATATCAAAATACGCATGCAATCATACACTATCAAATGACTAAACTTGCACAATTAAAGAAAAAATACGCAGGGTCGCAATTCAAAAAAATAGCTCTGAGCGCTATGGGACTTAACATCTGAGGTCATCAGTCCCCTAGAACTTAGAACTACTTAAACCTAACTAACCTAAGGAGATCACACACATCCATGCCCGAGGCAGGATTCGAACCTGCGACCGTAGCAGTCGCGCGGTTCCGGACTGCAGCGCCTAGAACCGCGTGGCCACAAAGAACGGTCAGTGTCGGAATTCGATCTTTCGTGTGATGTATTTTATTTTGTTTTAAAACGATGTAGAACAACCATTATTTCCAAATTCTCCAACGACTTGGGTGGCTGGGCGTGTTCGGCCGCTGAGTTAGCAGTCCCTGGATGGTGGTTTGAATCCATCCACCGCAATCTTGAAAATGGTTTCCCATTTTCTGTTTAGGCCAATGTCGAGGCTGGGCCCTTATTATAGGCCACAGTCAATTCCTTCTGAATATCTTTCTTTCCTGATAGACTCCGATCCCCTTTGCTTGAACGGTAAAGGGGTGCATAGAAGGTGAGCTGGGCATCTCTTTGGAGACTCCCGGCAACAAAAGTCATATGATAAATAAATAATAATCCAAATTCTCCTCGTTTAGGCTCATGCATTTGTCTAGCGGGACATTCTTTAATGCAGAAACTGATCTTCCTTACATTGAAAGAATTGTGAGATACATACTTAAATGAGAAAATTTGAATAATTCCGGAATATTTGCATTTCCGCCATCAAAAATCGTTCTAGCTTCTCTGTCGAACAGAGATTTCTTTATTCCAAAAGCACAGTCCCAAAAAATTAGCGCTCGTCCGTTCCTGATCACTTGCTCGGCCCAAATCCAGGCTCGCATAAAAGAGTCAAAATTACCCAGGAGATTGGAGCATCACTGCTTCTTAGTGGTTTGCCAAAATACAGCACTCTTTAAGTAAGGGGATACCTCCGCTTGGTGGAAACTTCGAGATCATTGCCGAATAAAATGGTTTATGATGGGTACCGTAACAGGCGATTCCTGCCTAATACCTGAAGAGAAGATGAAGATAAAATGGTTTATCGTTCTTTATGGAAATCTTATGAATAAAAGAAAAACAAGACTTTTCAAAGCCCTCTGCAACAAATCAGAGCCCCGTCCTTGCTCTTGTAGTCCTTGGTCACGTTCAGGATTCTCATAAACATGTTTTATTTGTATCATCTCATCCACCTGTACCAAGGTTAGATTTTACAATTATAATCCTTTGGCAAGTATTAAATGTTTATTCAGCTATATCAGTGGCTAATTCATATGTTGATGCTCTAAAATGATAAATTTGATAGTCTTAGTGACCACTTAGTTCTGATATGGACGGATTATCCCTCCTTTTAGTAACATACTTACGTCTGTGGTGTGGTACCAATAGTTCCATGCTTGAATCGGCCACCCCTATTAATTATCGTTTCAGCAAGACTTTTCCATTTTCACAACACTATCATTTCCTAAAAATGAATTTGCATGATCTTATGGAATACTTCCCTGCCCTATAGGTTGTAATATTTCTGGCTTTACAGCCATCATATTCAGCTACTAGAAGCTCTTCTTAGAGCAGCTGAGAAGGCAGCAGTAGGCAAATGACGTAGTGTGGTGGGATATATCGATTACAGACGATTTATTCGGTATGTTTATCATGAGAAAGGCCGCCTAAATCGTGGTTCTTCTCCGCGATTGGCTGCTGTGTTCGGAAATAGCGAGCCAAAATGATAAACTTCCGTTATTGACATTAGAAAAACTGAAGAGTGAATTTACTTGCATTTCATATGAAAGCATCTCTCAACAGCAGGCTATCATTCTGTCATTTCACAAGTATTAATTACCAGCAGAATAATAGACATCTGCAAACGAAAAAGCAGACGTAGCACATCGGAGATGTTCGGGTGGCGCCTAATCTGGACTGTGGGGAGGTGGTTCGGCTGTGAGATCAGAGCTCGACCGGCAGTCTCGGAGGACATCATGTATGCGGTCGGTGTCAGTTAAGACTTAGTTAGCAGTCTCTGGTTTGCAAATGTAAGAGCTAGATGGGCCGTTAAGAAGGACAGACGTGTAGTCTGCCGCGGTCGATATTGGTTAAGAACTCGATTAGCAATCTCTGGTTTTTGGACATGCAATTGCGAACTAGTTTGACAGTAATTACGCAGACACACAGTTCATTATTTTCTTTATTCTCTGCGAAAGTGCGAATAATGGAAATTGTTTGTGATTTATAAGGTCGATTATAATTGTTCAGTTTCCAGTTTCTTGTATTCTGCTAATAGAAAGCGAGTGGCGTAAAAAAAAAGAAAAAAGAAAAGAAAAGACACAATTCAAAATTTAATTATTTATGAAACACCAGTTTCTCGCTAATAGTTTATTACTGCGTCAAGATAATGGATTCGCGACATACATGCTGTTTTCTGCGAAAGAGACAACAGTTATAGAAGACTACAAGTTGGTAAACTTTGTTCAGAACTTACCCATTCCACTCAAGGCGTTGGAAGCAACTAGGCACCTCACATGTACTGTAAACTTAGTACAAATGAGATCAGTGACACGTCATTTACGGTAACACAGAGAAGGTATGAAGGGAGAAAATTTTGATGGAAGAGATTTATTGTTCACACATAGATCCCTCACGCTATCTGTGTCTCTCTTCCACTAGCCATAAGGTCCCCAAAGATCAGCCCATAGCAACTTAGCGGTATGCTAAACAGCACAACCGACGCCCCACAGTACCATTTCACTACAGGCTGGTCGTGACGCTGTATTTGACCCATGTACCACATATTTTATGGTGAATCTGCGTACAGTGTAGACGTTTTGCCCATAGGAACCGTACCGGTACTGTCCCAATTGCTTCGACTTTGGAGTATGTTTCCAAATGGCTCTGAACACTATGGGACTCAACTGCTGTGGTCATCAGTCCCCTAGAACTTAGAACTAATTAAACCTAACTAACCTAAGGACATCACACACATCCATGCCCAAGGCAGGATTCGAACCTGCGACCGTAGCAGTCGTATCAATCCTAAAGACCCGGGTTCGATTCCCAGCTGGGTCAGAGATTTTCTCCGCTCAGGGACTGGGTGTTGTGTTGTCCTTATCATCATCATTTCATCCCCATCGACGTGCAAGTCGCCAAAGTGGCATCAAATCGAAAGACTTGCACCTGGAAAATGGTCTACCCGATGGAAGCCACTAGTCACACAATGTACAAATGAAGTAAATATTGTTGTAATGTTGTTCAGTACACTGTCCTCAGTCACCAATAAAAATACCTTTACCGATGTCCAGTACACTCTGCATTTTAAATTAAAATACAGAACATTTATATAACATTTTAATTGTACAGCATTGCTATTTATGTTAACCAAAGCAATGTTTATATATGTAACTGTGAACAATTCTGGCACCAAGACTGAACTAATCACTGAATATAAAGTGTACCTCTCTAGGAGTTTGGTACAACACAACATTATTTTAACGCTTTATACTGATTAGTACGTTAGGCCTAACAACTATAATTGATAGACATACAGAATACACATATACTGTAGCTGAAAGTAATCTGAATCTGTGCAAAATAAATAAATACTCACTGTTTATGAATGCATTCAGCAATATCTGAAACCGGCCCTAAGGATGATATAGCTTACCTATGCAACAATAGAAACATAACTAGACCCTGCAGTGCAAGTCTACCTTTATAACAATCATCTGCAACATGATGAGCTGGAAAAACCACACGTTTTTCGATAGTACACAAATAAATTTCGCTAGGTGCAACACGAATAATACTTAAAAAATTGAACAGGCAAGTTGGATGTGAAGGCTCACTAAAAGTAATATGGAAACCATAGTAGTTTATTTGTGTATAAACTATGAAAGATTAACATGAAAAAATTAGAAAATTTGAGCATATCTCCACTGCTTATCATTGTTATTAAAAATTACTGTAATTTGAATATAAAAAGAAAGCTCATGAAGTGAACATTTTTGAAATATCTTTCTCTTACATTCAGTACTTTAAAAAGAAAGCAACAGTGATGTGATGATTTCCTTATTTCATGCATATTATGAAATGCTTAAACCAATAGTCAAAACACATGTTACAACATTGAAAAAGCTTTTACTGACAATGCTCCCTAAACATGACATTAAGTTTCCTGCAATAGCTATGTATACGAATGTATAGGCAGATATTACCTCATCTGATATGTTCCAAGCTGTAGAAACTGCATTCAAAAATCAAGCCTCCACACAAACACAGCCAGGAGAAAACTTTCGAGTCTACCAATGCTGGACAAAGAATTGCTCGCCAACACAGACTGATTATGCTACAACAATATGAACTTGGGCATCCAAAGAGTCTCCACTATACATGTACTCAGGAAATATGCTTTCTGTGGCAAATATTAAAAATAAAACTGCCATCTCTCATATTATAGGAATCTTACAAATTGCTCTCTTGCTTTTTTTAAAAAAAAGCACTCCCTGCTGCGACTATCGTTAACATTTCCCAAAAAACTGACGTATAAGGTCAGCTTTTCCCCTTGGCAACCAGTAAAGCGAAAGCTCCCATTTTCTCCCAGTTACGCTTCTTTCTCTTTTAAGTTCTCTTTGAGTTATGCTATTTTCTATTCCCTCATTATCATTGTTTTCCTCATTCCTCTTTCTCCTCCTCTTGTACCCTTTTCTCGCATGTCCATTGCTGCTAGTGCTCATAGTTAAAATCTGCTTTACCATCATTTGTATTTACTGTTGTACTTATCTTGAAAGAATATAATGTTTATATTTATCAGTACAATGCTCATTTATAAATGCTTCTATTTCCCTGGGCCAAATTGTGAAACTAATTAAAAAGTTAAAGTAGATAATTTTATTACATTGATTATTTGTTGTAGGCATTAATGCTTGATTTCTGTTACAGGCTTTGGCCCAACAAAAGCAGCCTCGTATGTAATCATGCTGTGTTTATTAACACTTCCTACTCGCTCTGACCCTTGTCTCACCAAGCAAACTTGCTCAGAATGTATACAGACGCCAGACTGTCTGTGGTGTTCTGATCCAGTAAGTATTTATCACCTAAGAAAAACTACGCTCATAGAAGATTTAATAATATAGCTAGCATATTTAAAAGATGACTACATGAAGCAATACTAATTAGTAAAATATTAGACTTCCTAGGCAATGTCAGTGACAAGTTCAGGCTATCGCCATCGAAATGGTTCCTTGGTAAGCCAGACAGCATTTATAACATGTAGTTCACTCTTCATATCAGTGCTAGTTATCAGAAGCTGGAAACACATTCTGGCTGTGTATTAAAGTCATTTTGAAGTGGATTTTTGTCAGGAGGGGAAAAACAGAGCAATGGAATTGATTACCACAAACACATATAAGCAGCATCATAATTAATAGCAAGAATTGTAATTTGTTGACATATACAATAACAGAAGCAAAAATGTTACAGTAAACATGAGGCCCATTTACCAGATAATAGGGAATTTGTGATTACAAACTGCCACTGACTTACTGGGAAATATTCTCCTAGTTGGTACGAATGTATTTTAAATGTAAATTTTACAATTAAGTAAATAGGATCCGTTTTTCCAAAACTTCTCTCTAAATGAAATAACAGCCCTATATTCAAATTAGACTGCCAGATCAATTGAAATTACAGGCAAAGTATGAAAGCATGCAAGTAACTTAAAAAAAAATGATAGCAAATTTAATAAGTACTTCTTTTCAGTTCTGCAAAGTAATGATTATTATGTGTAACTTTTCTGTGAACTGAGTCCACTGGTTGAGTATGAAAATACCAGGCTACAGTGGCAGACTGGCAAATAGCTCTTAAAACTGTTATCTTGCTAGAAAGGAGAGTCACTGGCGGGGATGGACTGGGCGATGGCACCTCTATGGGATCACCACTGTGGTCTGCTCTCAGCCAGAAGAAGCTGAATTCAGCAAGTTGTAAACCAGCATTCTGAGATGCAGTGGGAAGAATGCATTATAAAAAGATAGGTATATGCATATGGATGGACAAACATGAGATACTCACAAGGAACCCTATGAGTGCGAGGTTGCAAAAGGTCCCACGTATTGTCTACCATGGAACAATGGTACTGGCTACTAACGGAAACAAGGAGCAGGACTGCAGGTATCCAGTGTTGGGCACAGCATGACCAACAGTGCTGAATGATAATGTAAACAAATGAATTCGACTTGCGTACAAAACAAAAAAGTGGGATGGCAGCTGGTCGCCACAGGTTCTAAGTCTACGCCAGTCATGACATGGGGCAAACAACATGATCAGCTTGACTGTTCTCTTAAGTATGGCTATCTACATATTCTAGCAACACCGCAGACTGCGGAAGTTCCCAGAGGAAATCTTGTCTTCTGTTTGAACTTTTCTGTGATGTCTTCGCACATGGTCTGACGATAAACGGCATATCATCCGAATGCAACAGCTGTTATTTGAGACAAGTTATTACCAAAAT
Source organism: Schistocerca gregaria (assembly GCF_023897955.1). Classification (NCBI taxonomy): domain Eukaryota; kingdom Metazoa; phylum Arthropoda; class Insecta; order Orthoptera; family Acrididae; genus Schistocerca; species Schistocerca gregaria. The sequence goes on from NC_064922.1 coordinate 225,907,224, forward strand.
TTTTACGTCTCGTAACAGTTCTGTCCAAAAACATTTTTACGACAGACCTCTTGGCATACTAACTGCTGCTGAACACCACATGCTCCAGAGCTATCCAGGAGCCTTTCGCTGACACCCAGCAGGAACAAGTACAGCAATGCTGGGCTCATTTGCCCTTCGTCAAAAGTGCCGGCTACTGCTCATTGCTCTGGAGAGTGTAAACTGCTTTACTGTTGAATGACGCATCACAAAAAAATTCAACGATTGCATTTCGCGCTTGACAGCAACACAGGCAAAGGACCCGTTTTAATATGATGAATATTATTTTACATACTGTATTACATTAATATGCAATACAAGAGTATGGCTCCAAATTAATTTTGTAAATTTTGATCGAATTTAAATACCTCGTCGCATTGTTTAACGTTATTATTATAGCTTTATATCTCGTTTATTTTCCTTTTGGAGACGATTCTTCATGCTATGATCTGTAGTAAAATGTCTTTTAACAATGATCTTATATGGTCTTCAGCGTGGAAACATGCATGTAAGGCGACATTAGACACTACCTATATCTAAGGCATGGAATGAGATTTAATCTCCATTTTTGAAGGTTTGCGGCATGGAAGGAGGCTGTTAACACTGATGTCATAATTTCAGCATAGGGATAGCAAAGCAAGTGACATTAGTTTCGCTCATACACCATGTGAAACATTGAGGTATATTTGCAACGATTACAATTTCCACAAAAAAATGAATAAACACTTACAAGGAATTCCTTGTGTGTGAGGCCGCATAAGGTCAGAGGTGTTTAGCCACTTGCCACCCCACATATTGACTACCACACTATTATCTGCTAGTGGCAGCAGGGAGCGGGACCGGAGGTATCCAATGATGAGCACAGCATGGGGCTACAGGGCGTAGTTGCACTGCTTAGTCGACGAGTCTCACAAAAAATCAAACAATGGAAAATCCAGGATGGAATGTAACAATATTATGGAAAGGATAATTTCTGCTCACCATATAGCGGAAATGCTAAGTCAGAGGTAAGCACAGCAAAAAAGGAAAAAAAAGACTGTCACAAAATAAGCTTTCGGCCAACAAGGCCTTTGTCAAAAATAGAGAGACATGTGAGTGAGTGACTGTGTGTGTGTGTGTGTATGTGTGTTGTCTTATTTCTGAGAAGGCATTGTTAGCAGAAAGCTTATTTTGTGACAATCTTTTTTTGTTGTGCCTATCTGTGACTCACTATCTCTGCTATATGGTGAGTAGCAGCTGTCCTTCCCATAGCACAGTCTCACAAAACTGTTACAGTGCTAGTGGTGTTGATAAAAAAGAGAGCAGTGGTAATGATAAACAAAGCAAACATTGCATTATATCTACAACAACAGCTGCCAAAGACAACATTTTGCAAAATGAGAAAGATGTGCCAGATGAAATATTAGCGTTATTTCAAGGTGAGTCAGTGGAATGTGTGGTGTCATATACATTCGACTGTGTGGACACTATACATGAGAAGTACAATACAATGAGGATGATATGTGTTTAACAAGTGAAAGTGGAAGTGATATTGACACAGATGTTGAACCATGTAATTTATTATGAACAGGTTTCAAATACTTAAGTCTGCAACAATATGACCATAAGAGAAAATATGGATATTCAAGGGAGGACAAGATGCACTTGTTACAAAAACTGCTGTTTGGGCATTTTGGGGATGCCTGATACATTTCATAAGTTATCCATGATGGTGACCTGTTGTGTTATGCACATCAAATTGCAGGTGACATAGATTACAGTGACTTCAAGGAAAATATTGGATGGATGCATAACTTCAAACATTGCTACGGAATTGAGAGACATAAAGTAACGAAATTTCAAACAAAGCTTCAACTTGACGATCACAGCATACTGTAGAATTGGCCCAAAAATTTGTGGATGAGGTAAACAAACTTATCCCTTCACGGAGTATGGAGTTTGTTTTCAGCTCTGACAATCTGAATTTGAGGAAAAAATGTGTATGAAATTAGAGGTTCCAAGAGAGTTGTATCAATATCAACTTACAACAGTTTCTTAACACATTAATACACAATTATGCCGAGCATTAATGTGGCTGGTAAATTTGCTGGAAACTTATTTGCAGTGCTGTGAAAAGTTGGAGGTGCTCTGCCCCCTACATTTCTTTTACATCTCCGTCATATTGCAAGGGCAGTAGGGAATATTTATGTCACAGCAAGCAAGAGTAGGAAAATGGGCATAAGAGAACTAAAACTATGGTACGAGCACTGCTTTCGGCCAATAGCTGGTCAAAATGATTTGCTTTTGCTTGATTCCTGGTCTGCATATAAAAATCATACTCCTTTAGAGCAAGTTATCTCTCTTGAAAAGCATGTGACATCGCAATTCTACATCTACGTTTACATTTATACTCCGCAAGCCACCCAACGGTGTGTGGTAGATACCACCAGGAACAATGGGACAAACTCAGCCTCTGGATGTTTGTTTTTTCCATGTCTATAAATATATTATCACACTGTTTGAAGCTAATCTAGCTATTTTCATCAGCCCGTTACACCAATATGCATTCTTTAAGAGAGGATACCTACCTGAACGTCCTATGTGATTTGTAACTCCCAAGGAGTTCGCCTTTGATCTTGATGGTGCAAAATCACTGTGATGTGCCATTTTTCATAAAGTGTTCATGGTGCAGGTTAATGATTTGTTTTGAACATTTATTGAGTGTCAATGATGTCCATTTTGTGAAGTGTAACACATACATCCCATAGAACATTGACCTCTACACCTCCTGGACACTTATTTTCTGTCACCCTCCTGGTGCACATGGTGTGCCATTACCAGCTAATACTATTCCTGTCATAATCGTTAACACAACACTTCCAAATGAGACTTACTAAAGATTGAACTTGCAGCCTCGCACTCAAGGCATCTCTTCTCAGAACTGAGAGGAATCTGCTGGATTCAAAGGAGGTTAGCAGTAATTGGTGTGCAAGTTGTGTAAGGGGCCCCAGGATTTCTTCATTAAAATTAATTTAGTAGGTATCAAAACTGACAAGTGCCTCATGAAACTGCTATCGTTGGCTGAGATGTGAAATTGAACTCACAGTGGGAGACAATTTACGATTTCTTTCCCCACTGTAAGAGTGAAATGTGTATTACTGGTTAATCACAGCAAATATATTTAGAGGGCAGAGATTGCTAGTATTTTTATGAATTTTTCATTGGACAGAAGTTGGAACATCCACAGTGAGTAGCTAATGAGAATTCACTGTGTCAGAACCAGGAAAATTTTTTTAGAAGAAGAGGATATGAACACTTCATTTTAGAGCTACAGAGAGGGAACACTCAGAGTCTTCGACTGCACTTTCAGTAGGATACCCTTTGGGTGTTGGTCACTTTCAGACTCTGTTTCAGGGAGAATTACAGATGCTGCGTCTGAGCTTGTTACATACAGCTACTATTGCAGCGAATCTCTGCATTTGAGTGTTAGAACAATGGCAAGCAGGTGCAGTGTTTGCCCAGGTCACCATATGGGCATGAAGTTATTTGTTTCAGGTTAGGGTCTTGCTTTTCTGAGTTAATTCATTCACTCATCTAGCTGAACTTGACATGCACTTAGAGAAGGATATTGGTGTTCATATATACTTTTCTGGGTCTTTCCTTTAGTCTGTTAACTAATTCAGCAAACATTGGTGGTTTAATGGACATAGCAAATTGTATAACATTATTAGCATTTCCTTTGCAATTCCACCACCCTTTGCCAAGGTATTATTGTGTAAGTCCAATAATCCATTTAAACCATTGTGAATTTAATATTTACTTGTATAATCTGTTCAGTGTTTGTAGTCAAGTAAATGTGTTCTAGCAATAAAACAGGACTTTATTGTAACCTTTAGTTTAATTCCATAGTCTGATGAGATCCTTTCTCATTATTTCTAAGCAATTATTAACTGAAATGCTACACACACCACTTTTGAGAAGACCCCAGACATAAAAAAAGGTTCAAATGGCGATTATTAACTGAAATGCTATACACGCCACTTTTGAGAAGACCCCAGACATAAAAAAAGGTTCAAATGGCTCTGAGCACTATGGGACTTAACATCTGAGGTCATCAGTCCCCTAGAACGTAGAACTACTTAATCCTTACTAACCTAAGGACATCACACACATCCATGCCCGAGACAGGATTCGAACCTGCAACCGTACTGGTCGCTCGGTTCCAGACTGAAGCACCTAGAAACGCTCGGCCACATAGGCCGGCCCGAGACATAAAACTCAAAAGAATCGAGTCACGTGACTTTGAAGCACATACTCGACCTATCCAGTTTGGACCATACTGGGGAGTGAGAGAGGTCTTACTTCAGCAACAAAATGTTTTGGTGCCCGAACATGCATGTACAACATTCCCCAATCAGAGACTATGGGTGAAAGTTGAGCCCAGTATGATAGGGATTTACTTGAAAAGTGAATATTTCAGATATATTTGTACTACCTGGAACAACATTTCCTTATCAAAAATGGTGTCCTGAAGCCACGCATTCGCAATTATCTTGCAAAAACCTGATTTTCAGTACCATGTTTACTACAACGCTTTTGCTTCTGTTATCGTTCTTTGTCCCTAGTCAGTTTTCACTATTAATTTTAATTATGATACACCTTATATTTGCCAAACTTCGTAAATGTATAACATAGTGTGCCAGGGCACATTTACATGGTACAACAACTGCTCGTGTGCAATATTTTTGGGATTATGTGAGGTACCCGTTTGGAACCTGTTGAGCATTTCCAGGAAAAATGTTTATTTACCATCTCTCCTTCCAGACACAGTTCTTTACAGATAACTTTATAATCGCCAAAAGTGCAAGTCAAATTTCATTTGATTATTGATCAGCCCAGTCTCATTTTACAAAGCTAGATTTGTCAAAGTTTGACATTCTTGCTCCTTGAAATTTGTTTCTGTATCCTATTCTTAAACCCATATTTCATCACTTGTAACAGCATATTTCAAACTATTAGGATCACAGTCAACCCATTTCAAATAATCGAGGGACATTTCGTTTCTGTTTTCCTTAGTTCCTGAGAAAAGTGTTTTGGTACCATTTTTGCATAGAGTTTTCTCATTCATAATTCATTTTCCATAATCTAGTAAGTGGTGATTTCAATCAAACTCCTCTGTTTTCCAATCGTTCTTGCAGTTAATAGACAATCAGAACACTAAAGTTTCCTGATTCCATTGATACTTTAATCAGTTCTCGATCTTATTTTTTCTCTGTTTTGAAGCCTGTCTTAAGTTAGTTATTGAAAACTTCATATTAGATAGTGCAACCAGAAAAGACTGAAACATTGTGTTTTATACGTGGGAGATAGAGAGACTGAACCCTTTTTCTATGTATGTTGTGATGAAAGATCACTAAAAAAACTTTACTAAGAAGCCTATATTCTTCTCCTATAAGCAAGGACAGTCATCATGCATAATAACATTTTTGGGAAGTTTTGCAGAAGAAATTCAATATTCAAAATTAACTCCATCACAGTCTTTATCATTGATTTCAAAATCAGTCAATGAAACAGCAGCTGAGCACCTGTCCTGGGAGTTGCTGATCATCACCCCATGATGGATGGTCCTAGAATGGTTCACGCCTTACAAAACCACTTCCGCTTCAACCAGGCTGCTCAGTTCCAATATACAAATATACACTGATCAGCCAGAACATTATGTCCACTGACCTACTATTGATATAAACCCATCCATGTGATAGTAGCGTCACCTGGCGAGGAATGACTGTTACTCAGACACAGCATGGTGCATGTAGTATCAGTGAGTGTACTGTCAATGTGTAGACCAGCTTGGCATGAGCATTTCAGAAACTGCACTACTTTTTGGGTGTTCAAGGAGTGCTATGGTGGGTGTCTTCAACACGTGGTGAAACCAAGGTTAAACCCTGTCCACACATCGTGGGGTTGGGTGACCACCCCTGGTAACATACGAGGGTCAGTCAAAAAGTAATGCCTCCTATTTTTTTTTCTACATTTAATTGTCAGGAAATTTAAATGCAATTACATAGGTTGAAAACCACAACATTGAGGATCATTTTGTCATTTTTCAATGTAATCTCCGCCCATCTCTACAGTTTTGGTCCATCTTTGAACAAGGGCATGTATCCCAGCACGGTAAAAATCACAGCTCTGCTTCCTAAGCCATTGACGCACGGATGTTTTGACGGCCTCCCCATCTTCAAAATGAATCCCACGATGAGCTTCTTTTAGTGGCCCAAACAGATGGAAGTCTGATGGTGCCAGGTCAGGGCTGTATGGGGGATGAGGCAAAACTTCCCATCCAATTTTGACAATCTCGTCAGAGGTGTGACGACTGGTGTGTGGTCTTGCATTGTCATGCAAAAGAAGAACATCTGCCATTGATTTTGTTGGGGAACTCGCTGAAGACGTGCTTTAAGTTTTTTGAGGGTTGTGACGTATTGAACAGAATTTATTGTGCATCCCTGCTCCAAAAAATCTACCAGAATCACACCCTCTGTATCCCAGAAAACTGTTGCCATAACTTTCCCTGCCGATCACACAGTTTTGAATTTTTTCTTCCTCGGCGTGCTTGTGTGACGACACTCCATTGACTGCCTCTTTGATTCGGGTTCAAAAAAATGCACCCATGTTTCGTCCCCGGTCACAATTTTTTTCAGAAACTCATCTCCCTCCAAACGGAAGCGCTGCAAGTGTTGGGAGGCTATTGTTTTCCTTGCCTCTTTATTCTGATCGGTTAACATTCTTGGAACCCACCGTGCACAAACTTTTGAGTACCCCAATTGTTTAATAATCGTGATCACACTGCCTTTACTAAGAGAAATAATGCGACACACTTCATCTGCAGTCACCCGACGGTCACCACGAATGATGTCATCAACTTGCTGAATGTTGTGTGGAGTCACTGCACTCACCGGCCTGCCGCTCCGCTTTTCGTCAGTCAACGGTGTTTGCCCTTCAGCTTCCTTACAACGACGAACCCATCGTCTAACAGTGCTGACATCCACTGTTACAACACCATACACCTTCTTCAGTCTTTCATGAATGCGTATGGGCGTTTCACCTTCTGCATTCAAGAATTCAATCACACAACGCTGTCTCAAACGAACATCGATGTCGGCCATCTTACAAACTTCTGCTGTGCTGCCACCTGTTGACACAGAAAGTTACTACTGCAGTGGATTGCAGAAGAAGGTTTGAGGAATGGCGCCAAATTCAAATTTTTCACTTAACTTAATTTTTTTAAGTAGAAAAAAAATGGGAGGCATTACTTTTTGACCGACCCTCGTATTAAAATTATACACAAACTAGAAAATAAATTCTTAAGTTTTGTAAAGGCCTCGTCACTACTGCTGTGGAGGCTGAGTTGACTCTGTCAAGGCCAAGTTGCCACTGTCATTACAGTAGGCAGAGTTTGTGAGTTCGTGAAACAGCTTCTGGTGCAGTACACCGCTAAGACAATTTCTCCCTGCAACTGTTACACAGCTATACCCCTGGGTCAGTTAACAAGATAGGAGAGTGAAAGTTCTACAACACTCCATCAAATTAGTAACACAGTCACACAAATTAGTTAAAAGGTTTACTTACCTTTGTGACTTGTTTAATAGCAAAGTCTGCAGCACTGTATGTAATATAACACAAAAGAGGCCCTCAGGGGCTATGTGCAAATAATTGTAGGCAAACTTCACAGTACATTGCATATGCAATTTTACAACAACCATCTGTTCACTTCTAACAGTTCACTAAACAACGTTCCCTGTCTAAGTCAGCCCTGGACAATGATCTATAACCAAGTGGACGATTGCTACTCTTCTGTGTTCCGAGTAGGCTTCTGTCCATTGTCGTCCGGTCACTGGCAGATTGTACTTGGCCGGCAACTGGCCGAGATGAAGTCGATATCTTCATCCTCACCGCCACCCATGGCACTGGTGAAACTTGCGCAAGTGTCTAGTCTCTATGGCACTGGCACCAGCTTGCATCTTTGTGCCTGTGGTGCTTTTGACCTGGCTGTGTCTTATTCAGACGACACAGCACTAAGATTTCAGTTCCATATACAATTCCAAACAACTATTTGTAATGATTATATTACTATTGTTACAGTACTATTTTAATAACTTAATTTTTATTTTAGCATAGAAAAGTAATAAATGCATGTATATTACACCAAGTTTCAACTCTATATTTCCTCTCATTGCTTACAGTGGTTTGAATTACTCAGAATTTATCCAGCTGAATGGAACTTATAAGATTCTCTCTAGGATTATTAACAACAGGCTAGTTCCATATGAAGAAGAGATTCTGGGAGAATATCAGTGCAGATTTCGACTGAAAAGGTCAACAACAAATCAGATTTTTGTGCTGAGGTAAATACATGAAAAGACATATGAGTGTAATATTGAGCTTTATAACCTCTATATAGACTTCAAGTGGGGCCTTCGATAGTCTTGATAGAGCAGAAATGCTAAATGATTTGCTACTGCTTTTTAATCTGACTCTTGAAGCACTCATTCAGAAGCTTCAAATGTGTGGTTACACAGGCTCACAGTCAACCCAGATGACTGCATATGCTGATGATTAGCAATTAGTAGTATAAGAAGAGTCTCACTAGAGAGAACAATAGGTGACCTGAAAAAAATCCACATTTCCTAGAGACCTTGCTGTTAATGAAAAGGGGACTAAATATGTGAGCTTCACCAGGAAGTGAAACAATAACGTGTATAAACTATCAGCAGCTGATTTCAGTTTTGAACTTGTGTAGAACTTTGGTTATCTGGGGTCTAATATTAATAGGACAAATTCCACATCAACCAAAATAAAACAGTGCATCCTAAGTCACAACAGAAGCTTCCAGAAGTTTAAGAAATTATGAGCATCTGAGTTGTAAACAGACAACTGAAACTTCAAATTTATAGGGCCAGTTGTTACCTACGGATGTAAAACATGGACACCAATGAGTTCTGATGGAAGTAGCTCAGGATATTTGAACACAGGATTCTGCACAAGATCTATGGGACAATTCAGGATAACAATAGTTTCTGGAGATCTAGAAGAAACACTGAACTGGATCGCCTCATACAAGGAGCTGACGTTGTAAGAACAATACAGAAAAGGCAAATGGCCTGGCTTTGATATGTCCTTTTGATGGATAATGGAGAAACAACTAAAAAGGTTTTTGAATGGAGGCCAGATGGAAGAAGACAGAGAGGAAGACCTTGAAAGTGGTGGATAGATGATGTGGAAGAAGATATAAAATAAATCAGAATTTGAGGATGGAGGAGAACTGTGCTGGAGAGGGCAGAATGCAGGAAGCTTGTCGAAGATACTAAGACCCATGCAGGGCTGTAACACCATGAGAAGAAGAAGAAGAAGAGCTTACAGTTTGGATCCACGTAGAGGACATCACATGTAAAAATATGTTTGTTGCATTTTAATGACAACAATATTGTTTTTACACACACTGACACTGAACCTATATTTGAAGGTTGTTGTGTGTTCTTGGCAATCGTCAATGATTCGTCCAGTCTTAAAAGTCTGCTCACTTTGATGCAATATGTAGCTCTGTGATGATTCTTCCAAGTCTTTTGAAGAATAGCTGCTCTTTTGGCAATTTCTTTGCATACTGAAGTCAGCAAGACATAAATGTGGCACACAGAAACTTAAAAGGGTGTCATAGAAAACAATTATTGCCATCAATTAGTGTTCGTTTGGATATATTTGTTAGTCAACTTGCTCTGAGGTCTTGACTCATAGTTCTATAGTTTTCTCAGCTGTGTCTATTTCCTTACGAGATGAAGCAGACACATATCATTAGAAATAAAACAGTCGTTACATGTTGCATTTTAGCCCTTAGTTCACCAGTGAGATCAAGCTGCACCTGCCTTACATTCACAAATAATGTTTCATTCTGATGAGCTCTCATGGAAAATTGATTTACAGTCGAACTCTGCCCATTGAAGTTCATAACTATCCATGCCATTTGCAGTAAATAGCCATCTAAAACAGCTTTCAGCAGCAAAATCTACCACAATCGCTTAAAAAAAACATGGGTTGAGTTATTGATATATGTAATGAATGACTACAAGAGATTAAGTTATATTGAATTTGGAAAAAAAGAAATACACCTAACTTCGCAAATTCATTGCTTCCCTAAGGTGGCCATGTGCTATGGTGATCAGCGACAGAAAAAAATGAACTTAGTTTTCGTCATGCAGTCAGCAGTTTAATCTACATAATTTTAAATTAATTTTATTTGTTACAGGTCATTATTTATATCGTATAATTCTTAAACATGTGGGCAGCTTTATGTTGATTGTACATGTGGATGTCTCAACTGACATTGTACAGGGGATAGGCAAAATAATGTGAACACCTGTACTTACTTGGGAATGGTTTATTATTAAGGGGTTGAACCCCCATTTGCCCATAATACAGCAATTCTTGTTGGACCCTGGCATATAATGATTTTATATTCTTCAGTGGAATGTTATACCACTCTTCAATCAGGACCTCTTCTAACTCCTGTAGTGATGAGGGAGGCGGAAACATGCTCCAGAGTCTGCACTCCAATACTGCCCACAAGGGTTCAATAATGTTCAAGTCTGGGGACTATGTTGGGCAGAGAAGAGGCTGCAGTTCAATTGCATACTCCTCATACCACAACTGTACTTTCCTGGCTGTGTGAATTGGTGCATTATTGTCCTGAAATATGAAATCATTGTTGGGGAATAACATTTGAATCATGGGGTGCTCCTGATCACTTAAAATGATCACATAATCGTTGGCTGTAACACGCCCTTTGAGAGAAATTATGGGATGAACAAAAGACCATAACATGGCTGCCCACACCATCTAACTTCCACCCCCATGCTTAACTACGGGAAACAAGCAATCAGGACTATAGGCTTCTTTTCGCAATCTCCAGACATAAACCCAGCCCGATCTTGGAAATATCGGAAACATTGACTTGTTGGACCATATCTGTTTCCACTGATCACCCGTCCAGGATTTATGTTCTTGACACCATATTTTACACCTTTTTGCATTTATTGTCGTCAGTAAAGGTTTTGGTATAGCAGCTTGTCCATGAATATTCACTGTGTGGAGTTCTTGGCAGTGTCTATAGATATGGGGTCTTAAATATGGCTATTGAACCCTGCAGTCACTTATGCCACCATAGTTTAGTGTTGTTTTGACACAATTTGTGTTAGCGTGTTGTTGAGTTTTGATTCACGCCCTCTATTACATTTACACGATGATGTCTTTCCATGGTTTATGTAGACTGTTATGATTGCTGAAACAAATGTTCTTGAAACATTCAAAAAGTTGGCTGTTTTGATTACTGATGCTCCAGTTAATTGGGCCCCCACAATCTGTCCTCTGTGTAACGATATTAAATCTTTCACTGCATGTCGACCTCAGCCTCTGAAAGCAAATACAAAGTGTGCACTACTCGTAAACAACCTGCACTTCTATCTAGTCCATACTGAACATGCACAGTCCAGTGCAAAGCACGACATGTCATTTACCTGTGTTGTTGACTGTCAAACACAACCATCCCATTACTACCGATGCTCACATTATTTTTCCTACCCCTTGATCTCAAGGGTGCGTCGCTAGAGCGTATAGAGCGTGGGCAGGGAGGGCAACTGGCCCTTACTCCATACCCTCCTCCTCACAGAAAAAGTCATTTTCGCAAATCGAATTTGCATCCTACCCTGAAACATAGGCAGATATATCAATTCTATATCAGTTCGACAAAAGCGAGTACGCACAATGGATATTTGCTAGATACTAATGTGCCTATACCTATTAGTCTGTTTCCCTGCTACTGCTCGCTAATGGTAGCCATTGCATGCTATTACTATTGAACACTTGCTGACAGAAGTTGCATTATAGCACAAATGTGGCAACATAATAATAAAAAATAACATTTATTAAGAGTGTATGTCCAAATGGTACTTTGATACAATTTGATGCGTGGCAGTTGATGTCTTGAACCTAATACATTATATGTAAATAACTTTGCTGTCTTTTGGCAGTCTATGATATATACCAGATAGTAATGTTGCAGATACTCTAAACAGTCCAAGTTCTCTGTAAATAGCAACTGCTAAGTCGAGAGGTAGTTTTCAGAGTACTGTGCTGGGTGGGCTGCAAGCACTAAACAAAATCTTCACCTGAGCCCACACTACAACTGAAACCTAACTTATTCCTAAACAGCCGATCATTGTTTTCAGGTCACTGTACTAAACTATTTTATATCATTTGCTCGAGTACATTTTGAAGTGACAGTGGCCGGCAATATTGCCACATTGTCTTCCATGAGTTGAGTGTTGGCGATATCGGTGCTGTAATTATTGCACTAAATTTGATACTTCATTCATTAAAAGCTGTTGTATAAGTGACGCCGCTAGTTAATCAGAACTTTAGTTTTAATGCATCTCTTGAAGTGTTAGCATATGTGTGTTTAAGTAAATGAGAATAAAATAGTGGCAGCAGTCAGAGTACTGAGAACAACAAACATTAAGTACCGTACGAGTAGCACTGTAGTACCGGTATCTTTTTGAAATCTTAAATATATGTATAAAGCAGTTGCGATTGTATTCATCAATTTAGAGAACAAAAATTGTGATTTGCTCTACTATATTTTACTAACAATTTTTTTCACTTTATACTTGTGTAGCAAACGCTACGTAACTCAATATTCTCTGCTGTGGTGGCAATTAACTCATTTTCCTTTAATGTAAGAGATATCATATATCATGGAGAACATTTAACTAACTGAGTAAGGTCAATTTGTCACATACATGCGTCTCCTCCATTTTTAAACCCTCGTTGCCAGTTTTGTGGAGGTCAAGTTGCCACTATTGTTAAGGTAGACCAAGTTTGTGAGTTTGTAAAATGGTTTCTGGTGCAGTACATCTCTAAGACTTGCTACTATTACACGGCTATACCTTAAGTGCATGTAACAAGATAGGAGCGCAAAGGTTCTACAACACTCCAACAAATTAGTAACAAACTCATACAAATGAGTTAAAAGGTGTACTTATCTTTCTGACTAGTTGAAACATGAAGTCTGCAACACTGCTTGTAGTGTAATAGCTGGCTGCTGTTACTGTCACAGTTTTGAATGCTGCCTTGAGGATGGATATGTGTAATGTCCTTAGGTTCATTAGGTTTAAGTAGTTTCTAAGTCTAGGGGACTGATGACCTCAGATGTTAAGTCCCATAGTGCTAAGAGCCATTTGAACCATTAGTAACATAACAAAGAAAAAGGCCCTCAATGGCTAAGTGAAAATAATCGTAGGTTAACTTCACAGTACATAGCAAATGCCATTTACAACAACTACCTGTTCACGTCTAAGAGTTCACTAATGACCTGCTCCGTCTAAGTCATCCCTGGATGATGATCTATAACCAACTGGGCGACAGCTGCTCTTCTATTTTATGAGTAGGCTTCTGTCCATTGTCATCCAGTCATTGGTGGATTGTACTCGGCCAGCAATTGGCCAGAGCAAAGTCGATATCTTCATCCACAGTGCCCCCTGTGGTGCTGGTGGAACTTATGACAAGTGGCAAGTCTGTATGGCACTGGCATCATTTCACATCTTTGTGCCTGCGGTGCTTTTTCCCTGGCTGTGTCTTTCTCGAACGACGCAACATACAATGAATTATGTGTGGGTATTAGATGCCATAAAACTCTAAAAACTCCAATACTGGTATTCGCAATTTTTCATTGAGCAGCTATGGTACCACTAAATAATCTTTCTAGTTAAATACTCATTACCGTGGAGAAGAATGGAAACAGCCATAGGGCAGTGGGAAATGGCCGACAGTATTAAGACTGTCTACACTTTTTCTTGTTGACACTGAAAGGCAATCAGTTTTGGATAGAAACGAAGCTAGCCTTTGGTACTATAGGAATTGTGTGTATATAGTGCCCCATGATTATGGAAAAAGAGCAGCCACTCATAACACTCAATGCTGAGCTGACAATAACCCAGGGAGAATTAGCATGTATGTGATCTATGGCTGGCAGCACAGCAAAGTTAAGAATTGGGTAGATGACTGAATTATGATCAAACCTGCCACATCAGGCAAGAGGTTCAAGAGATGTTGCAAGTGTGCTAGATGTAGTCTAGATGTCTCACACAGCTTCACTGCTCTGGAGATTGTTGATGAAAACTTGCAGACAAGCCAAGCACTTCAGGAACATATAAGACAGATAAAAAAATACAAGCTAACATTAGTAGTAGGTATAGGGATAAAAAGACCAAGAAAGCCCTGCTAGTTAGTAATCATGAGAAAGGAATGTCTGAACTAGTACAGAACTCCCTGGGTAATGAACATCAGGAACTAGTATTTTTAATTCAGATGGAGGGCTCAGCAGTGTCTCCTGTGATTTAGGCTCTCTGAGGAAAGATCTTGATAAAGACTATTTAGTGTTATCGAAGTTGCTGGGAATGCAAAGAGATTGAAAAACATGTCGTAGCAAGCTGAGATTTTTTCTAGTTTTTTATTTAAAATCTGGTGATAGGTTTGGTAGGTGATAGGAGAACCCAGTTACAAGTTTTCCTTTACCATAGATACTGTCTCTTGTCCAAACAGTGTTGTATGCGGCTTCACTTTCTGTCTCAGTGAATATGACTTTTGTATCTACTGTGACAAACACATCACCTCCATTTCCCATTAACTTTTCCTTCTGATTTACTCTTAGATTTACCCAAAAAATCTCATTGCTTTCTCTTTTGCATATTTGCTAGCTTTCTGTTACTTAGTAATATGTGAGCTCAACTGCTTTGTAGACTGCTTCAAAATCTGTGGCTTTGTTTTGATTGCTTCAGTAGTTTTAATCTTTCCATCAATCATAGGGGTCATTTCTTTGGGTGTTACAGTAATACTTAAGGAATTTCTACATGTGTTATTTTCTGGCTTCAGTGGGCATTCACTTAAGCTGAAAGAAGACCTGGATGTAATCTGTACACAGTCAGCCTCCTGTGTGTAGCAGTGGAGTGTATTAACAGTGTTTTTCGAAGGTTCATTGCAGTGACAGTATACCATGGATGGTCCCTCTCATTATAAACTATTTTACTACCTACATAGCTTCCCAATGCACTCTTCACCCATTTAAGGGGACCCTTATCTGGATTTATTCATTCACTCATTCAGTTATTCATTCTGTTTATAGATCCCATCCAAAAGGAGAACCTCTAGTGATATGAAATGAATGACAGTCTAGATTAAAAAAGAGAACACCTCTTAAAATTTACTCTGTAAATGGCATTGACAGTAAACTATAACTGTACTACTTAATAATGTTTGTGCTTCTACGTGCTAAATGAACCCTAATAAAGTAGCCCAAAACTGCTGCACGCTTCATGTATTACATAGCTGCTGTTAATCACCTATTGGTAACTTAATATTTCCTTAGTTATTGAGAGGAAGTAGTTACCTACACTTTTGTAACTGTGATAAGAATGGTCACAGGGTTGCAGCTAATGAAAACGCAGCGGGACCGAATGGCAGCATCCCGTGAACAAACAAGATGGACGAACGGGAATGGAAGGACAAGCATGATGACAGACAACCAAGACAAACACCAAGATCAACAACAAAGAATTAAACAATGGGATCACAAGAGATAACCTCACGAAACCAAAACAACGCCCACTCGTAAATGGGAAGTAAGCACATGCAACATAAACACGATGTCTGTAAGCAAGATATCAACCAAACACGAATACCAGACTGCCTCGCTGAGTGGGAGGCAGCCGCCTAAATACACGACAGGGTATGTTGCTATTGGCCACTGGGACCATGTGCTCCACAGAGGCGCCCTCATGTTAGACTCGGGGCCAAGAGCTTGCGTAGCCACAGCTTGCTACAGCAGAGACCTCTAGTGGTCATTGAGTTCCATGTCACCTGGCACAGATTCAAAATCCATGACACTCTGTACCACATACATCTGCACAACATAGGCTTGTTTACAATACATTACTATTTACCATGTACAATGTACACCTATTATCATATGGATGAGTCAGGAAGAGAGGTACATGCTTTGAGGGATGATCGTATTAGTGATCCTCAACAAAAACTGTCACACAGTCATATGTCATATTCCGAATGGTTTCTGAGATGGAAAACATTTAACTTAGATTGTTGTTTATTTTCTGTATTAATCAAACACTGTCATTGTTTACGATGATGTACCACAGAGGTGTAGAAAATGTTGAGACAAACAATTTGATACAGGACACTTGAGAGATATCATGTTTGAAAACTGCCTGAAATTGGCCAACAAAAACAACCTAAGCTACAGCACACGCACATCTTGTGAGATTTTCAGTATTCTTGTGATCTTTTTGTGCAAACTATTAGTTGTAGAGAAAAATGAATAGGCCCTTTTTTTTCTAGAAACTTACATATAGTTTAATTTTGTATCACAATGTTTTTTCGCTGGAGGGTTGAGTTTTTGAGTTATTTAGGAAAAAACATACAAAAGTGATATTAAATTAGTTCTATCTTGGAAACAATTTGGAATAAGGCGGATGTCTATATGAAGTTTTTTGTCAGAATCACTGATACTGTCATCCTTCAAAGTGTGTATCTTTTCTCCTGACTCATCCTGCGTAGCTTTAACTTAGATAATCAGAAAATTTATGGAAGCAGTGCCTAATGCTTACACAAGAAGGATAAAATAAGAAAAAATGTGTTGGAATGTGGTGACTGGCAGCAGTTATTTTTTGACATCACCTTTGAATGAATATTAGGCTCTTTTTTTCCATAAGCCATGTGGTGCATGTACAATGGGTGGTGTAATTTTTTATTGTGTGTGACAAGCATTTCTTTTGTGCAAATTGACAATGCGTATTGAAATTAGTAATAAAAGTTTATATTTACAAAAGTATTTTGTACAAAGTAAAAAAAATCAAGAAATATGTGATTTGTTTTTTCTTGCTTCTACAATTTTTCTCTGGCAGTTAACTAGACATTTAGCTCTCGTTTTTAAGGAAAGAAATGAACCTGCATCATTGCTCAAAACTCACATTAAACTGAAGGTTTCCTTATGACTGGCTGCTTGGTGTTCTCAGGTGGTATGAAAGCAGAAGCAAATTTATCAGTAGATATAATGCTAAGGTAATAGTAGTAATAATTTACAGCACATTCCATAAATACTTTATAATGACACCAATGAACATCAATCTACACTGTCCGACAAAAATAATGAAGCATCCAGAAGATATGGTTGGCTGTCAAAATAACTTCATACACATACATAACATTGGCAAGTATGTAAATGATTTGGGTTGTAATTCTCTGTGACAGGTAGAGTAACAATCAAACTGTATTACTACTGTTTGTGTTTATTGTTATCAGGCCTAGTAGGCTATGTAAGAGGCATTAATAATGTCAGACGTTGAGTGATCACTGTGAAAGACCTGGAAATGCAGCATCATCATGTGAAACTTTGTTATTAGCATGTGACAGAGTTTGAAAGGATCTCCACTGTGTGTCTCTGTTCAATATCACAGTAATGGGGTCTCTGGATGTAACAGTGGCTTGATGCTGGACGGAATGGGAATGTGAGGGCAGGAATACTCATCGTTGAGGTTCTGGTCCACCACATCTTACTATCTCAAGGTAGTATCACTGTATTATGTAGCAAGTACATCATAACACTTTCACATCTGCACCTACCATCTGAGAACAAGTAATAGACTCTCTGTAATATTGTGTGTGGTCCTGCACCTTTGGTTGGAAACTAGCTCCAGCTGGACTAGGGAATTACTCCCCTTTGCATAGGCTCCCATTAACCATAACACTAATGGTGGACTGCTAACTAGGAGGCATCACATTATGTTCAGTGATGTAACATGGTTCTGCACTACCAAAGATGTCCATTGTCAGCGAGTAAGGTCACGACCTCATTGGAAGTTCCATTCTTCCACTTTTTTGGAGAGACATAGTAGTATTACTCCTAGCATCATAGTGTGGGCAGCCATCAGGTATGATTGCAGATTGTGGCTGGTACTGATTGAGAACTCCTATAGCACAACATTACATCATGGACATTCTCTCTCCTCGTGTGGTACGTCTCATGCAACATTACCATGGTGCCATTTTTCAACAGAACACTACTCATCCACACATGGCATGTGTGTCTATGAGCTATCTGCATAATGATGAGGCAATCCTTTGGCCAGCAAGATTCTCAGATCTGTCCTCGATAGAATGTGATCAACCTGGACATCGCCTTCATCCCAGTGTCAGTACCTGGGATATTAAGGGCCAGGTACAACAGTTGTGGTGCCATCTTGCCTCAGGAGAGGATAAATTGTGTTATGACACTCTTTCCAATCGAATCAGTGCATATACATACAGGCCAGGGATGGTGCAATGTCATACTGATAAGTGGGGGTCATATTGCCAAGTTCTTTGTATGTTTGATTCAATTTTGTAATCTCTGAAATAACATCACATACCTTACCAGCCCATAAAGTTTCATTACATTTTGTCCTCTCCTTCTGGGTCCTTCACTTTTTTTTTCCAGGCAGTTTAATCTCCTATATCATTTATAGTTTTTAGCTAACGAGATAGGTCACAAATGAATCAGTGCTTGACACTGTGAGATGCTATACATCCTTTCTTTAGAGCTATTAATTGTTGCTTCTGTAATGTATTTAGATAAAGATATATAATTCTGGAATACACTGCTCATGCAAGAATATGTCACATTTCTCAGAAAAATTTTTCTATTTACACATTAGACATGTGCGTCAAGCAGCAGTAGATAGTAACATGATATTTGTCTCTTTACAGAATATACAAAGTTTCTAACTTACACATGAATTGTAAGATTCTTTTCACTCAGGTGTGGGCAGGTTTTTTTCCTAGATTTCATTTATTTGCTAGAATTGTTTGATTTAAAATAGGCCTATTTTCGTATAACAGTAAGTACTTACAAAGTACTACTTAGGAGTTACAACTCCAGGAAAGTGTTACTTCATATTCAATATGAAATCTATCTCAGTGGGTAAGATTTGCAGTAAATACACTCCTGGAAATTGAAATAAGAACACCGTGAATTCATTGTCCCAGGAAGGGGAAACTTTATTGACACATTCCTGGGGTCAGATACATCACATGATCACACCGACAGAACCACAGGCACATAGACACAGGCAACAGAGCATGCACAATGTCGGCACTAGTACAGTGTATATCCACCTTTCGCAGCAATGCAGGGTGCTATTCTCCCATGGAGATGATCGTAGAGATGCTGGATGTAGTCCTGTGGAACGGCTTGCCATGCCATTTCCACCTGGCACCTCAGTTGGACCAGCGTTCGTGCTGGACGTGCAGACCGCGTGAGACGACGCTTCATCCAGTCCCAAACATGCTCAATGGGGGACAGATCCGGAGATCTTGCTGGCCAGGGTACTTGACTTACACCTTCTAGAGCACGTTGGGTGGCACGGGATACATGAGGACGTGCATTGTCCTGTTGGAACAGGACGTTCCCTTGCCGGTCTAGGAATGCTAGAACGATGGGTTCGATGACGGTTTGGATGTACCGTGCACTATTCAGTGTCCCCTCGACGATCACCAGAGGTGTACAGCCAGTGTAGGAGATCGCTCCCCACACCATGATGCCGGGTGTTGGCCCTGTGTGCCTCGGTCGTGTGAAGTCCTGATTGTGACGCTCACCTGCACGGCGCCAAACACGAATACGACCATCATTGGCACCAAGGCAGAAGCGACTCTCATCGCTGAAGACGACACGTCTCCATTCGTCCCTCCATTCACGCTTGTCGCGACACCACTGGAGGCGGGCTGCACAATGTTGGGGCGTGAACGGAAGACGGCCTAACGGTGTGCGGGACCGTAGCCCAGCTTCATGGAGACGGTTGCGAATGGTCCTCGAAAATACCCCAGGAGCAACAGTGTCCCTAATTTGCTGGGAAGTGGCGGTGCGGTCCCCTACGGCACTGCGTAGGATCCTACGGTCTTGGCATGCATCCGTGCGTCGCTGCGGTCTGGTCCCAGGTCGACGGGCACGTGCCCCTTCCGCCGACCACTGGCGACAACATCGATGTACTGTGGAGACCTCACGCCCCAATTGTTGAGCAATTCGGCGGTACGTCCACCCGGCCTCCCGCATGCCCACTATACGCCCTCGCTCAAAGTCCGTCAACTGCACATACGGTTCACGTCCACACTGTCGCGGCATGCTACCAGTGTTAAAGACTGCGATGGAGCTCCGTATGCCACGGCAAACTGGCTGACACTGACGGCGGCGGTGCACAAATGCTGCGCAGCTAGCGCCATTCGACGGCCAACACCGCGGTTCCTGGTGTGTCCGCTGTGCCGTGCGTGTGATCATTGCTTGTACATCCCTCTCGCAGTGTCCGGAGCAAGCATGGTGGGTCTGACACACCGGTGTCAATGTGTTCTTTTTTCCATTTCCAGGAGTGTACATTGTATTGTAGTGTAATTTCATTGTACTGTATTTTTTAAGATTATTATTGCATGTGAAATATGCAAGAAAATCATTATAGTGATGTAACAACTTTTTCTGATACATTTGGAAATTGAATGTCCTTTTCACTTTCAAGTTTCTCTTTAAGTGCTTTAGTAATTTTGTATCTAAAAATAATCAGATATCCATACTACAGTACTGGTTGCACCCTTATAGATGCTCAATGGAACCCACCGATGTTTCAACAGTTCTGTTGGCATGGAGATATGTGCAGATGATTTCATCTTCAACCCACAAAATAAAATAGTAGTAACATCAGGAGAAGTTCTGAGCAGTTTCTCACCACAAAAGATCTCTGCAGAGCTTAGAGCAAGTAAGTGTTAGTTATTACCTGCTTTGAATTGAAAATGATATGTAGAGCTTTGTGACAGTTTCACAGCAGAATGTTATGTTTGTTTTCTTTTACTCAAATTTAATTTCATTGTGAAATAAAGTTCTATTATGCCCTCACTTACAGAATGTCAAGAAAATTAAGATGATAGCAACATTAGTTTTCATGTGTAGTAGTAGTAGTTAAGTTTACTGCCTGACCAAAACAGTGAAGCCCCAAGAGTAGCAGGAGAAAACAGATTTGTAGTTCATGGAGTGAGAGAGTATGTGGAGTTATTTTAGTGATTACAAAACTGAGACATATTTACAAAGAACTTGTGAACATGTGCCCACTTATCAATGTGAGACTGCACACTCTCTGCCTGGGTGCATGATCTGATTTGATTGGGAAGTGTGTCACAAAGCCATTGTATCCTCTCATGAGGCAATCTGGCCCACAACTGTTGCAAATGGTCAGTGATATACTGGCACTGGGATGGAGTAGATGTCTGAGATGGTCCCACATGTTCTACCAGAGGCAGATCTGGGCATCTTACCAGCCATGAGAACACCTCAACATCACGCAAGCAGTTCATAGACAAGACACACCATGTGTGTATGAGTATAGCCTGTCACATGCGAGGTGACACAGGAGGATGGAGGATTTCCCTGAAGGACCATATGGTTATGGTGTCACCACTGTGTCTGCCCGAAACGTTAGAAGAATGTGACCTCTTCCCATGTTGCCACCATACCCATCAATGAGGGTTATACAGGGTAGTGCAGAGTCATGATGCACTGCTAAATGATATACAATGCCATTCATCAGCAGTCCATGCTTCCCAGTCACAGCAGCACTTCAAATGCAGCCAGTTGTGTTGTAGTGTTAATGGCAATTATGAATGTGATGGTAATTCCCTAGTTCAGTTGCTGGTAGTCCCTGATCAATGGTGTGTGATGACACAGAATGTTGCAAGGAGTCCACTACTTGTTCTTGGATGGCAGGCACAGGTGTGAAGGGGTTATGGTATGCTTGGTGCACAATACAATGATCCTCCCTGCGGTGGTTAGATGTGGTTGACTAGAACCCACATTCTGTTTCAGTCCAACATTGAATTTCTGACAAGTCCAAATGACCCACATATCTGAATGTTGCACAAGTTGACCAGCTGACCAAATGGACACCTAGAATAAGGCCCCTGTCAGTCTCTGTCAAGTGCTTATAACACAGTCTCACATGAATATGTGGCCTCTTCAACAGCCTTCACAGTGATCACTCAACATCTGATGCCATTCACACACCTTATATACTCTACCAAGCCTGGTAACAATACTAAATGTGAACAAAACTAATGCACTCTAGAGGCCATTCTACATGTAACAGAGGAGTGCAGTTCTAATCATTTATATGCTTGCTAATGATATGTGTTTGTATGAAGCTACATTGACATCCAGACATGTCTTTTGGGTGGCTAACTTATTGTATCACTGCAGTGTATTTTATTTCACATACTGTTGATATGAAACCATCCACATCAAAATGTGTGAACTAGTATCCTTTCAGTCTGTCACACTGCTAAATCATCAGTTTGTCAGCGAAGCCTGAATTTGTATATCAGTCATCTACTTTCTTTTGTTTCTTTTTTCTCTTCTAAAGGTTTTTTTTCTAGCTCTTTGTTTCCACATATGTTTATCTTTGACATACCATAGAGTTTACATACTTGTTCCAGGGCTTTTTTCAGTCTTGGAAGCAGTTCTGGATTTCACTTTTCATTAAGGTGCTCACTCCGCATAACACAAAAATGGCTTCACTCATAAACTCTGAACAATAGCAGAAATAAGTCTCTCATGACTCCACACACAACAAGACAAAATAATCACACATGTGAGTGGTACAAACTAAAGAACACAGTGAGGGTGAGTCAGCACTGCTCCACACATATATAGGCACAAGTCACTGGAAGACATTGCAGTGGAGACT
The DNA here is from genome assembly GCF_023897955.1 of Schistocerca gregaria. Lineage (NCBI taxonomy): Eukaryota > Metazoa > Arthropoda > Insecta > Orthoptera > Acrididae > Schistocerca > Schistocerca gregaria. The sequence goes on from NC_064922.1 coordinate 225,930,092, forward strand.
GTGCCATATGCACACTTCTTACCGTCGGCCTCTAATGGTCGACCCATGCTGCTACAGTTGGCGATTGACTTAAATACACACACTTGGCAACACTACTCTAGATGCACTCAATCACACACACTGGTAGCTGAATACAGGACACTTCTCCCTCATGCAAAGAGGGGGTGTTCACGTGACAGAGGAAATGTCAGAAGCCTGATGAGAGACACATCCATCAGACCCAGAGCGGTGGCAGCAAGTGCCGACGGTGGGGGCAGGATGATGTGCCAGGTGGGCATCAGAGCATAGAGCTGGAATGCACAGAGACATGGGCATGCCTGAGAGTTGTGAGACTAAACAGTGCCTGATGACAGCACCAGGGTGGAAGTTGCCATCGCCATCTCTGCACCATCAGCAGCAGGCAGGTCCCAGTGTGGAGGACACAGGGCTGGACCCACCAGCGACAATGGCTGAGGCGATGATGGCAAGGAGGCCGGTGGACGTGGCCTGACCAGAACAGCAGGCTGCAGCAGTGGACCCAAGGCCAGCGATGGACTTGCACCATGAAGCTGGAACTCCAGGATGCCACACACGGAGAAGGCAGCCAATGGGACAATGTTGCCTCCACAGCAGGCAACAGTGGACACAAGGCAGATGGTGGCAGTACGGCCTATGGAGAGGGGGACCACACTCACAACCCAGTAGCTTCTGGTGTCTGATGGGGCCACAACTGATCAAAGTGGATCACCACCAGCCTGATGAGTATATGGACATCACAAAGATGGCGTCCCTGATGGTAGACAACAGTGGCTGGTATACACTTAGGCCAGTGACCAAACTCACACCGGAAATCCTGGTGCGAAGCAGCTGGACAAACACGACTGTGGCAGGTGTGGTGCAGGCTACAGAGGGTAGAGGAGAGTGCATAGCTGCTGGCTGTGAAGCAACTCAGTTGGGCTCTGCTCCCCCATAGGTGTGAAGCAATAGGTGCTCAGGAAATAGATAAGGGTGTTGTCTGGTGAAGAATCCACAACAAACTTTTCATTTGGGATGTTCACACTAATCATTCTGCCTTGTCCTTTGATTGAGGGTGGAATGGTGGAGCCCTAACATTATGAATACCGTTATGGGAACAAAACAATTGAAATGTGTGAGAAATCAACTGGTGAGGTCCTCCATGGACAACAGAAAAACACTGCCAAAAACCGAGAGGCAATACTAAGGTGAAACTTGGAGGCATACAAAAAACATGAAATTTCTGGAGAGCATAGACTATGGCAAGATCCTTTTTGTCCACCTGACAGTAATGCTGCTGGGCTAGAGGGGGAGAGACTCAGAGGCGAAAGCAACAGGTTGTTCAGAGCCGTCAGCTTATATGTACACTATGACCGAGCAGAGGCCATACTGAGAGTCGTGAGTTATCAAAATTATGTGCTGGTCCAGAGAGATTGTAGCAAAACAAGGGTCTGAGAGTAGTATGGATTTCAACATTTGAAAAGCAGTTTTGCAATCTGGGCTCCAACAAAAAAGTACATTCTTGTGTAACAAGGCGTGCACAGACACTGTGAGCTATGTGACAACATGTTATATTGGCCTGCTGGTACAAGCCATTGTGATGAGGAAAGACAAACTGCACATAGGGGTGGAAATGGTCTCCAAGGATAGCTGCATAGTTGTGTTGATCTATTGTGCTTTCTAGAATAACAAGATCGCCCATGGAATGCCAGAAATACATTCCCCAGCCCAGAATTGTTGCATGTGTTTGCTTTCAAACATGTCATGCGGTACATGACGATGGCCATCTGTCCGATGGGCATAAAATGTGAGTCATCTGAAAAAGCACCATGTTTTCACTCAGTGGACATCCAGTTGTGGTACTGGCATGCAATTTCTAGCCTTCATTGCCTATGAACAGCAGTCAGTATGGATGCTTGAACCAGGCACCCACTGTGGAGGACCATATCAGCAAAGTTCACTGAACAGTCATTGAGGAGACATTGTCAGTAGCCCCTTGGTTCCTCTGGCTGGTTAACTGCCCAGCAGTTGCAGGTCTATTTGCTCATATGTATCTCCACAGCTGTCATTCCTCCCTGTCATCTATGGCCCATGGTGCAACACACGTGCCTGGGTGCCAGTTTTGAATAACACCATTTATCCATGCTTACTATCCTTTAACCACAGCATCATGCAAATGGTTTACAAACTTAGCAATTTCAGAAATGCTCCAACCCTCAGCCCAAAAGCAAACAGTCATGCTCTTCTGGATGTCAGATAAATTGCTCAGTGATGTTGCCTGTCGCCTGTGAGTGGCTATTGCACAATGACGTCAAACATAGGCTGTGGTCTCATTAATGTGACTGGAACTTGTATTTGTCATTCAAGCTGCCTGTTTTCTAGACTTCTTACCAAGTATTCCCTAGGTAGGTTGTAACTGCCTGCATTGTAGCCTAATCCATAGGTCTGTATCTTTTGTTTACCAGTTCAGGAATTGAGTTTACTATGATTCCTTTCAATGCTGGTATTGATATGACATGTCATTACTAATTTTTCTCACAGTGTAAGAACAATGTGGGAAGATGTAATCTATGACTGTGTTCCTGTTTTTCTCTGCTCTATTTTAAGTGCAATGCGTGTCTCAAGCAAATCTTTTACTGTCCTCTTTTCCAGAGAGTCAATCAGAAAGTTCATATTGAAGTGACCACATGAAATCAGTTTGGTATTTCACTTAATGATTGGGATTCCGAGTTTGCTTTTGGTAGTTGAAAGTAAATATCCCTTTATATTCTTTCAATGAGTATCATTGAGTTTAGAATTTTTGTAATTGCACGTTTTGTTGTATGCCAAACTTTTTCTTATCAAGCTTTATCTTGTTTTGCGACTCTTCCCAACATTTTTTTTTTTTTATTTTTTTTCCAGAAAATCGCCCTCATTTCTTGATTCTTCCAAACTTTTGGGCATTAGTACATTTTAGAGAACAGATATTATAAATAATATATGCATATACTTATTTTTATTGGAAAGAAAGGTCTTGGTTCAAACTAACAGCTCTTTTCATTGAAACAATAATCAGATGAGGAATTATATACAAAAATACTTTAATGCATAAAAGTTTATACCAGAGCACACTTAGTCAACAACTTACCAACAACTACAAAAAGTTACTACAGCTAAACTACAGTTTGTGCAGGGTCCAAATGATTTATTATTAGACAAAAATTCCAAATTTTTGACATTTTCAACAAATTCAGTCTTTGTACACATTTTTTAAAGTTTCGCATAATTATGGTACTTTGGCACATTCGCAGTGCATTAATGGGATCTATGTACATAAGCACTGTAAGCCAATAATATTATGAAAAGATTAGATTGTTACTCACCCTAAAGATGACTACATTGAGTTGCAGACTGGCACTACAAAGACTGTGACACATTGAGCTTTTAGTCAAAGCCTTCTTCAGAAAGGAAAAGAAAACGTACACCATTCAGCAAATACACCTCACACACACGACTACTGTCTCCAGCTGTTCCGTCCAGAATGCAGCAGTGCAACATCGGACAGAAGCAATAATCTGGAATGAGGCAGGGAAAGGGCAGGTATAGCAGGGTACAACTGGGGGAGAGAAGTCACTACTGCCTGGTGAAACATACAGGGACTAGATGGTGGCAGGACAAGGCTGATAGGAACAGTGTCAGGAGGCTGTGGAGAGAGGCAGGTGGAGGGAGATGGGGAGCAGAAAAAGAGAGAAACAGTAAGGGGAAAAGACTGTTGAGTGCGTTGGCAGGGAGTTGCACACAATGAGGGTGAGGGAACATGAATTGAAAGAAAAAGATGATTTGAGGAGTGGTGAATGTATTGTAAGGATAACTCCAATCTGTACACTTCAGAAAAGGTAGTGGTGGAATGGAGGATACCGATGGCCAAGGTTGTGCTGGGTGCTATGCCACAGTGTGGTCCACTTTGCTCAGGGCCTTAGTTTGGCAGTGGCCATTCATTCTGGTGGACAGCTGGTTGATAGTCATACCAATATAAAAAGCTGTACAATGATTGCAGCAGAGCTGGTATGTGACATGGCTGCTTTCACAGGTGGAATGAGGGAGGAGGGCATCTCTTGTCATGGGAAATATGCTTCTGTCAGTTTGAAGGTCATGATCTAAAGAGAATTTCAAATACGCTGGCAGACCAACAACATTAAAGATGTTATATAAGGAATCATTTGTGTTTCACATTGCTACTTACAGAGTGTAGTCTTGAGTGAGGATGGCTACAAGCTGTCAGTTGAGAGATTTTGATGAAGGGCAGTTGACTGATCTGTGCCCGGTAAAAAGGTCACCACTGCTGTGAGTGCGACAGAAGTGGAGTAAAGTGACTGAAGAAATCCCATTAAATGCAATGAGCAGTTTGAAGATACCACCTAATAAGGAGAGAATGAGATGTACTGGAAAATGACAGTTATGCTAAATGTGGATTAATGTTTGAGGCATGTATCACTACCAGTCCAAGATCATAAATGAACATGTGCATGGTATAGTCAGTTTCTGGGGGAATGATATTGTTCTGAAAAGATGATGATGTTTGGTTTGTGGGGCGCTGAACTGTGCGGTCATCAGTACCTGTACAAAGTCCCAATTTTTACTGAGTCCAATTTTTACACAGTGCAATCTAGCCACTGTCATGAATAATGATGATGATGATGAAATGATGAGGACAACACAAACACCCAGTCCCCAGGCAGAGAAAATCCCCAACTTGGCCGGGAATCAAACCCGAGACCCTGTATTCCAGAAGTAGCAATGCTAGCTGCTAGACCACCAGCTGTGGACGTTGTACTGAAATACTGGTTTATCTACTATGCAATGGGCCCTGGCTTCATTATAAAATTTTGCACATTGTTGAGACACAGCAGGAAGGCATTTCATGAATGAACTGGCTTGTGAATTCAGGAGATCTGAATCCTGTAGAACATGTGTAGGTCTCCCACGAGAAACTTGTTAGGTATGAGACACTATCCTTCAGATGCTACAAGATGCAGAAGTCGTACTTAAGGAAAATAGGGGATCAGACAAATACAAAATTTGGAAATGCCTTGTGGAGAATGAGACCTACTCTTAACCTCTCTCTCTCTCTCTCTCTCTCTCTCTTCCATGTGGAAGAAACCCTTATTGTGTGAATGGAAACAGTGATACACTAATGTGTCACCATTTTTTTTTTTTTTTTTTTTTGCATGTGCTTTTGTAACTGCAAGGGAGGCTCTGGTCATGGACAGAAATCTATTCCTCTAATTGAACAGTATATTTCACAACAGGTTTGGTAATCATGTCAGTGTGCCCAACCTAGAATTTCAGCACAGCTATTTTCATATAGTAATGCTGTATGCCAACCATTGCAACAAAAACAGTATCAAAAGTTTTGTGAATTTTCGGAATAGTATATTATGTTTAACACCAACTGATTTGAGAACTGGGTTTACCTGCTTATGTGCCAGCCGGCCAAAAGGAGAAAGAAATGTGAGGGAAAACTGATTGATCTGATTGTAGAAGCATAAGGTGAGGTACTGAAGGAATATCTTTGTCATTATACACACATCAAAAAATTTTTGCATCTTCTCGGTTCCAAGATTCTGGAATCTGTACAGAAAATTGTAATAGAGATCAACATAAACATCATTTCTGCCCTTTTTACTGTTCATGAAAACCACACATTGCATGTTATACCACCATACAGCAAGACCTTCAAAGGTGCGGGTCCGAATTGCTGTACACACCGGTACCTCTAATACCCAGCAGTACATCCTCTTGCCTTGATGCATACTTGTGGCATACTATCCACAAGTTCATCAAGGCACTGTTGGTCCAGATTGTCCTACTCCTCAATGGCAATTTGGTGTAGATCCCTCATAGCGGTTGGTGGGTCATGTCATCCATAAACAGCCCTATTCAACCTATCCCAGACATGTTTGATAGAGTTCATGTCTGGAGTACATGCTGGCCACTCTAGTCAAGCTATGTTGTTATCATAATGGAAGTCATTCACAAGCTGTGCACGATGGGGGCATGAATTGTTGTCCATGAAGATGAATGCCTTGCAAACACACTGCCAATATGGTTGCACTATTGGTTGAAGGATGGCATCCATGTATCGTACAGCAATTACGGCACCTTCCATGACCACCAGCAGTGTATATCTGCCCCACATAATGCCACACCAAAACAGCAGGAAACCTCCACCTTGCTGCACTCACTGGACAGTGTGTCTAAGACGTTCAGCCTAACTGGGTTGCCTCCAAACACACCTCCGGCAATTGTCTGTTTGAAGGTATATGCGACATTCGTCAGTGAAGAGAACATGATGTCAATTCTGAGCGGGGCATTCAGCAATTTGTTGGGCCCATGTGTACCAAACTGCATGGTGAGGTGGTTGCAAAGGTGGACCTCACCATGGGCATCGGGAGTGAAATTCCGCATCATGCTGCCTATTGCGCACAATTTGAGTAGTGACACGACGTCCTGTGGCTGCACGAAAAGCATTATTCAACATGGTGGCATTGCTGTCAGGGTTCCTCTGAGCTATAATCCATAGGTAGTGGTCATCCACTGCACTAGTAGCCCTTGGGCGGCCTGAGTGAGGCATGTCATCGACAGTTTCTGTCTCTCTGTATGTCCTCCACGTCCGAACAACAACATTTTGGTTCACTACGAGATGCCTGGACACTTCCCTTGTTGAGAGCCCTTCCTGTCACAAAGTAACAACACGGACATGATTGAACTGTTGTATTGACCATCTAGGTATGGTTGAACTACAGACAACACGAGCCGTGTATCTCCTTCCTGGTGGAATGATTGGAACTGATTGGCTGTTGGACCCCCTCCATGTAATAGGCACTGCTAATGCATGGTTGTTTACATCTTTGGGTGGGTTTAATGACATCTCTGAAGAGTCAAAGGGAGTGTCTCTGTGATACAATATCCACAGTCAACATCTATTGTCAGGACTTCTGGGAACTGGGGTGGTGTGTGTATATCATGGTACGAAGAATAAAGTCATGAGCAATTAACTGGGCTATGGCAATTGATATCAATCACCTGCTCATCCTTCATGACCACACAGCCTACCACTGCTCATACTGAATGAAATCACTTGTACATTTGTAATTGGTTCAAGTTTATGTTAAATCCTCAAACCCTGGTTTCTAACAGTGAGAAGTACAGAAATTAACTTTTGCTCTTTATACAGTACATGTAATGAACAACATCTACAACACTTCTTGCTTCATTTTTATCTTTTACATTGCAGATCAGAAGCATTATATAAATTTTACCTACGAAGTGCAGAATTTGCCACTAGATCTCTATGTACTGATGGATCTGTCTGGCTCAATGACTGATGATAAAGATAAATTATCCAGCCTTCAGCAATCACTAGAAGAATTTATGAACAACATTACATCAGACTACAGAATTGGATTTGGCGCCTTTGTGGATAAACCCACAGCACCATACATCAGGACGCACGAGGACTGGTAAGAATATAGAAGTCGTGTCTGAGAAGCTTGGTGAATAGAATGGTATCTAAATGCCAATGATTGTGGCTTGGCTACATCACAAGATTGAAAAACAAGTGGTTGATGGAGAAATCATAGAACTGTAACAGAAAAGTGATATAGAGAAGCTGAGGAAATCGCAAGTGAAACTGACCTGCAGTCTCACAAGTATTTACTGAAATTGGATTGCAACTGTTCCAGCTAGGTAATCTTGGAAGCATTTAGCGTTCTCTCTGCCAGAGAGAACCACAATTTCTGAACAGCAGAGGTGCTAGCAATGAGAGATTTGTATTTTATTTCATTTTACTCTTAAGAATAAGGAACAGACATTTAAATCTTCAATGTGTTCTTCATAACTTTCAGAATTCCCATTAGCTTTGCATGCACTGCTAAGTGTGTTATTTTTCATTACTTTTAAGGATAAAACATCCATGCAGAAATCGAAGTGTCCCTTGTGATCCAGCTTATGAATTCAGAAACCACTTGAGCCTACAAAAAAATATCACGTTGTTCACTGTAAGTTGTTCTAAACATTTTACTTTCTGTACAGTGTGTAAATAGATCTGCATCTTTACCCATTGTTAAATACATTTTACAGGAAACAGTTCGAAAAGTGAACATGTCTGGGAACTTTGATGCTCCAGAAGGAACTTTGGATGCAGTCCTCCAGGCTGTCACATGCACAGAACGCATCAACTGGCGCAACAACTCTCGCAAGGTGGTGTTGGTAGCCACAGACAATGGATTTCACATAGCTGGTGATGGCAAGGTCTGAAACATGTTTTCATTTTTTGAAAGTCGTTCTCGAGCAGTAATCTGTACTAATGACCATAAAACAAAGGCTCTTCAAGCTCTGTTGTGCTAACTAAATAAGTTTTATATTCAACATACAGGTGGCAGGAAGAGAACCACCTACCACAGAAAATAGTGGCTCTTATTGAACTAGCACTCTAAAGCACATAGCAACTAATCAGCTCTGTCAAAGAGAAAATTGGAACTGTCACAAAATAGTGTTGGCAACATAGATAAGTGACAGTTAACAATAATTTATTACAATAACTTTACTTAAATATGATGATGTTGACGGTCCCTCACAAGGTTGTTAAAATTCGATAACTATGAAACTGGTTTATTCCTGAAACCAGTGAATAATGACTAACTAAACTAGTAAAATATCCAGTCTTGCTCTGCTGGCAGTGAAAGTAGAAGTGTCTGGCACTATCTTCTGATACATGCACACTGCAGGACTTAGCAGGTACTGTGACACCGCGAGACACTGACAGAGTGGAGCTGTGTGCACACTCAACCCTCACAATAACAAGGTGAGGGGGACTTTACATGCACCTTTTGAAAATATTGCAATCTATTCACTTAATTTACTTTTTAAAATTTTCTAAAAAATATTTATTGTCTTTAATGAAGTCTTCTTCCAGATTCTATGATGGTTTTACATTTTTTGTTTAAGCTTAATCAGAAAATTTGAGTTTAAGGGAGTTGGTCATAATGTTTCTCCTCGTTGTTACTTGATGTGACTTCCCACAACAGCCTTCTTACTCCACAAATAATAGCATTATGTGACTTTAGAACACATGGACATTATATTTCTCTGGGTTGACGGCAACATTTGTCCCAACAATGATTCATTTTCCTTTGGTTTTTTATTGTTTCCTATTTACTGAAACTTAGTCCAGTGTTAGAAACAACTGGGACTGAAAATCTATCAACAGTCCCTTACTGACAGAGAAATATCACAGATTTTGGAAGACTCTGCAGTTTCCCCCACCCCCCACGATCCATGGACCTTGCCATTGGTGGGGAGGCTTGCGTGCCTCTACGATAGAGACAGCAGTGCCGTAGGTGCAACCACAATGGAGGGGTATCTGTTGAGAGGCCAGACAAATGTGTGGTTCCTGAAGAGGGGCAGCAGCCTTTTCAGTAGTTGCAGGGGATTGACCTGGCCTTGTATAACTAACCAAAACAGCCTTGCTGAGTTGGAACTGCGAACGGCTGAAAGCAAGGGGAAACTACAGCCATAATTTTTCCCAAGGGCATGCAGCTTTACTGTATGATTAAATGATGATGGCGTCCTCTTGGGTAAAATATTACGGGGGTAAAATAGTCCCCCATTCGGATCTCCGGGCAGCGAATGCTCAAGAGGATGTCATTATCAGGAGGAAAAAAACTGGCGTTCTTCGGATCGGAGCATGGAATGTCAGATCCCTTAATTGGACAGGTAGCTTAGAGGATTTATAAAGGTAAATGGATAGGTTAAAGTTAATGTTGTGGGAATTAGTGAAGTTTGGTGGCAGGGGGAACAAGACTTTTGGTCAGGTGAATACAGGGTTATAAATACAAAATCAAATAGTGGTAATGCAGGAGTGGGTTTAATAATGAATAAAAAAAATAGGAGTGCGAGTAAGCTACTACAAACAGCATAGTAAACACATTATTGTGGCCAAGATAGATACAAAGCCCACTCCTATCACAGTAGTACAAGTTTATATGCCAACTAGCTCTGCAGATGACGAAGAAATTGAAGAAAGGTATGATGAGATAAAAGAAATTATTCAGGTAGTGAAGGGAAACGAAAATTTAATAGTCATGGGTGACTGGAATTCGACAGTAGGAAAAGGAACAGAAGGAAACGTAGTAGATGAATATGGATTGGGGCTAATAAATGCAAGAGGAAGCCGCCTGGTAGAATTTTGCACAGAGCATAACTTAATCATAGCTAACACTTGGTTCAAGAATCATGAAAGAAGGTTCTATACGTGGAAGAACCATGGAGATACTAGAAGGTTTCAGATAGATTATATAATGGTAAGACAGAGATTTAGGAACCAGATTTTAAATTGTAAGACATTTCCAGGGGCAGAAGTGGCCTCTGACCACAATCTATTGGTTATGAACTTAAATTAAAACTGAAGAAACTGCAGAAAGATGGGAATTTAAGGAGATGGGATGTGGATAAACTGAAAGAACCAGAGATTGTACAGAGTTTCAGGGAGAGCATAAGGGAAAAATTGACAGGAATGGGGAAAAGAAATACAGTAGAAGAAGAATGGGTAGCTATGAGGAATGAAATAGTGAAGGCAGCAGAGGATCAAGTAGGTAAAAAGACGAGGGCTAGTAGAAATCCTTGGAGAACAGAAGAGATACTGAATTTAATTGATGAAAGAAGAAAATACAAAAATGCAGTAAGTGAAGTAGGCAAAAAGGAATACAAACGTCTCAAAAATGACATCGACAGGAAGTGCAGAATGGCTAAGCAGGGATGGCTAGAGGACAAATGTAACGATGTGGAGGCTTATTTTATGAGGGGTAAGATAGGTACTGCCTACAGAAAAATTAAATAGACCTTTGCAGAAAAGAGAACCACTTGTATGAATACCAAGAGCTCAAGTGGCAACCCAGTTCTAAGCAAAGAAGGGAAAGCAGAAAGGTGGAAGGAGTATATAGAGGGTCTATACAGGGGCGATGTTCCTGAGGACAATATTATGGAAATGGAGGAGGAGGTAGATGAAGATGAAATGGGAGATATGATACTGAAAGAGCACTGAAAGACCTGAGTCGAAACAAGGCCCCGGGAGTAGACAACATTCCATTGGAACTACTGACAGCCTTGGGAGAGCCAGCCCTGACAAAACTCTACCATCTGGTGAGCAAGATGTATGAGACAGGCCAAATACCCTCAGACTTCAAGAAGAATATAATAATTATAATCCCAAAGATACAGAAATACAAGTCGCTGAGGAATGAAATAAATAGGAAGTGCAGGGAAGCTAAGACGAAATGGCTGCAGGAAAAATGTGAAGACATTGAAAAAGATATGATTGTCGGAAGGACAGACTCAGCATACAGGAAAGTCAAAACAACTTTTGGTGACATTAAAAGCAATGGTGGTAACATGAAGAGTGCAATGGGAATTCCACTGTTAAATGCAGAGGAGAGAGCAGATAGATGGAAAGAATACATTGAAAGCCTCTATGAGGGTGAAGATTTGTCTGATGTGATAGAAGAAGAAACAGGAGTCAATTTAGAAGAGATAGGGGATCCAGTATTAGAATCGGAATTTAAAAGAGTTTTGGACGGCTTACGGTCAAATAAGGCAGAAGGGATAGATAACATTCCATCAGAATTTCTAAAATCATTAGGGGAAGTGGCAACAAAACGACTATTCACATTGGTGTGTAGAATATATGAGTCTGGCGACAAACCATCTGACTTTCGGAAAAGCATCATCCACACAATTCCGAAGATGGAAAGAGCTGACAAGTGCGAGAATTATCGCACAATGAGCTTAACAGCTCATGCATTGAAGCTACTTACAAGAATAATATACAGAAGAATGGAAAAGAAAATTGAGAATGTGCTAGGTGACGATCAGTTTGGCTTTAGGAAAAGTAAAGGCATGAGAGAGGCAATTCTGACGTTACGGCTAATAATGGAAGCAAGGCTAAACAAAAATCAAGGCACGTTCATAGGATTTGTCGACCTGGAAAAAGCATTCGACAATATAAAATGGTGCAAGCTGCTCGAGATTCTGAAAAAAGTAAGGGTAAGCTATAGGGAGAGACGGGTCATATACAATATGTACAACAACCAAGAGGGAATAATAAGAGTGAACGATCAAGAACGAAGTGCTCATATCAAGTAGGGAGTAAGACAAGGCTGTAGCCTTTCGCCCCTACTCTTCAATCTGTACATCGAGGAAGCAATGATGGAAATAAAAGAAAGGTTCAGGAGTGGAATTAAAATACAAGGTGAAAGGATATCAATGATACGATTCGCTGATGACATTGCTATCCTGAGTGAAAGTGAAGAAGAATTAAATGATCTGCTGAATGGAATGAACAGTCTAAGGAGTACACAGTATGGTTTGAGAGTAAATCGGAGAAAGACGAAGGTAATGAGAAGTAGTAGAAATGAGAACAGCGAGAAACTTAACATCAGGATTGGTGGTCACGAAGTCAGTGAAGTTAAGGAATTCTTCTACCTAGGCAGTAAAATAACCAATGACAGACGGAGCAAGGAGGACATCAAAAGCAAACTCGCTATGGCAAAAAAGGCATTTCTGGCCAAGAGAAGTCTACTAATATCAAATACCGGCCTTAATTTGAGGAAGAAATTTCTGAGGATGTACGTCTGGAGTACAGCATTGTATGGTAGTGAAACATGGACTGTGGGAAAACCAGGAATCGAAGCATTTGAGATGTGGTGCTATAGACAAATGTTGAGAATTAGGTGGACTGATAAGGTAAGAAATGAGGAGGTTCTACGCAGATTCGGAGAGGAAAGGAATATGTGGAAAACACTGATAAGGAGAAGGGACAGGGTGATAGGACATCTGCTAAGACAGGAGGGAATTACTTCCATGGTACTAGAGGGAGCTGTAGAGGGCAAAAATGGTAGAGGAAACTATCAGTTTAATAAGTCACAGCTGCATAATACTAACACGAATTCCTTAGAGATGAATGGAAAAACTGGTAGAAGCCGACATCGGGGAAGATCAGTTTGGATTCCATAGAAATGTTGGAACACTTGAGGCAATACTGACCCTACGACTTATCTTAGAAGAAAGATTAAGGAAAGGGAAACCTACTTTTCTAGTATTTGTAGACTTAGAGAAAGCTTTTGACAATGTGGACTGGAATACTCTCTTTCATATTCTGAAGGTGGCAGGGGTAAAATACAGGGAGCAAAAGGCAGTTATAAGAGTTGAGGGACATGAAAGGGAACCAGTGATTGGGAAGGGAGTGAGACAGGATTGTAGCCTCTCCATGATACTATTCAATCTGTATATTGAGCAAGCAGTAAAGGAAACAAAAGAAAAGTTCAGAGTAGGTATTAAAATCCATGGGGAAGAAATAAAAACTTTGAGGTTCGCCGATGACATTGTAATTCTGTCAGAGACAGCAAAGGACTTGGAAGAGCAATTGAACAGAATGGACAGTGTCTTGAAATGAGGATATAAGATGAACATCAACAAAAGCAAAACAAGGATAATGGAATATAGTCGAATTAAGTCGGGTGATGCTGAGGGAATTAGATTAGGAAATGAGACATTTAAAGTAGTAAAGGAGTTTTGCTATTTGGGGAGCAAAATAACTGATGATGGTCGAAGTAGAGAGGATATAAAATGTAGACTGGCAATGGCAAGGAAAGCGTTTCTGAAAAAGAGAAATTTGTTAACATCGAGTATAGATTGTAGCCATGTATGGAAGTGAAATGTGGACGATAAATAGTTTAGACAAGAGGAGAATAGAAGCTTTCTAAATGTGGTGCTACAGAAGAATGCTGAAGATTAAATGGGTAGATCACATAACTAATGAGGAGGTATTGAATAGAATTGGGGAGAAGAGGAGTTTGTGGCACAACTTGACAAGAAGAAGGGATCGGGTGGTAGGAAATATTCTGAGGCATCAAGGGATCACAAATTTAGTGCTGGAGGGCAGCGTTGAGGGTAAAAATCATAGAGGAAGACCAAGAGATGAATACACTAAGCAGATTCAGAAGGATGTAGGCTGCAGTAGGTACTGGAAGATGAAGAAGCTTGCACAGGATAGAGTAGCATGGAGCGCTGCATCAAACCAGCCTCAGGACTGAAGACCACAACAGCAACAACAACAACAACAACAACAACAACAACAACTGCAGATTATCAAATTGAATTTGATGAAACTGATGAATTAGTGAATGAACCTGAAGAGGAATGTGTTGTGCATGAGGATGTTAACAGTGATAGAGCACCTACAGACACTGAAGATGAACTCTGGGCACCTGAAACTGATGATGCAGCTTGCAAGGTTAGTGACAAGTATATTATGAGTACTGGAAAAATTTATAGCTCCAAACTTCCTCATGTTAGAAGATGAGTAGCAAAAAACATAGTGACAGAAAGAAAAGGCATAAGAGATGAAGGTAAAGTAGGAACAGTAAGAGAATCATTTCAAAAGTTTTTGTCTCCAGAAATTTTCAACATCATAATAAAGCATACCAATGAAGAGCCATTGAGGCAGAAAATACTTAAGACAGACAGACTTGAACCCATGGTATATATAGAGCTACTTATTATTATGGGGAAGGAAAGTGGCAGTAAGTCATCTGTTATAGATTTATGGTCCTACACCTCAGGAAGGTTTGTTTATACCATGAGCTAAACCAGATTCCAACAGCTTACTGAAATAGTAAGATGTGATGACAGAGAGTTGCAAAGCAATTGCAGGAAATATGATAAGTTGAAAAGTTTCTGACAAAATGAATGAATTACTGTCAAAATATTAATCTGTTGGTATGCACATTGTTATTGATGAAGTGTTGTCATTGTTCCATGGCAGGTATCCCTTCAAGGTCTTCAAGAGGGTAAAACGTGGTATATAAGGTGTACTTATATGCATGCTCACAAATGCTAAAACTAGATATGTTATCAGCATGGAGCCTTATTCTGGAAAAAGAAATGATAATACACAACAATCAAATTCCACTGCAGCTGTGGCCAAACGCCTGGTGGTTCCTACACATAATTTAGGGCAAAATGTCACCACAGACAGATATTGCACTTGAATTGATTTGGCCAAAGATATATGGAGGAACCACAAGCTAACTCTTGTGGGAATATTACAAGCTAATAGGAAACATATACCTCAAGAACTGAAAGACATCTCAAGATCAGAATTATATTCTAGTAAATTTGCTTTCGCTGAAACTAGTACTGGAAATATTCCAATTACAATTGTTTCTTATGTATGCTGTGAAAAACCCAAACTAAATCTTCTGTTTCTATCATCTCAACATTAGGATGCTGCAGCTGGTTCACCTACTGACACTAAGAAGAAAACAGTAATAAATTTATATTATAATGAGACTAAAGGTGACATTCACATGATAGATCGAATGGTGATGCAATATTCAACTAAAAGGGCTACAAGAAGGTAGCCACTGTCTGTTTTCTATACTCTTGTGGACATAGCAGCAGTGAATAGTTATACACTATTTTTGTTGAACTTCTTGGACTGGAATAAGAAAAAAACTTAATAAGTGACAACTTTTTCTTCAAAAACTGGGGCTACAGCTCACGATACCATACATTGAAGAAAAGGCTACAAATATTGCAGGACTGATAAAGCCTGTACTTTCAAGTGCAGAGGGTATTCTTGGATGGAAAATCAGGCAGAAATTTGGTGCAAAGGAATCTCGTGGAGGTAAAGGTAGATGTCATTTATGCGTTAGTGAAAGCCGTTCAAATGCAGAAAAGTACAACAAAGTGAACAAAACAGCCCCAATCTGTGACAATTGTAAGAGATACCCATGTGGTAAACACAGTAAAAAAACTGTTGTAGTCTTCCAAATCTGAGGTAAATTCCGAAGAAAGTGGTGAATAATTCTTCTCACAAAACTATGTTATGTACCTAAGCTATTTGTATGTTACCTCAAGTTTTTGTAATATTTTTAATTATAGTAAAGTGTACTTCAGTAGTACTATCCTGACTTTTACTACAACTCTTTCTCAAGATAATTAGACTTGGTAAATTTAAATGCTGAAGTAAGTGAAAGATATAAAATGCATTTTTGAAAACAGTTTTAAAAGAAATATTCAGGTTCTGTATCCTGATTATGCATCAATAGATCTTTCAAAAGTATGTTACTAATATAATTCAAGAACAATTAATAAACTTTATTTATTTTAAAATTTTTCTTTTATGGTGGGCACAAAGTACCCCCCGCCATCCCCCTTGGTACTAAAAATTACTGAATTGGTACAGTGAGGGTTAAATCTGCAGTTTGAAAATGAATGTTCATTTGCAAACTATTTGCCCAATGGCAGGTGGAAGCAGGATATAGTCCCTGTTATGTGCACCCTTTGTCATGTCAGACTATAATTATGGCAGATAGACAGGACTATGAATTATGTATGGCAGAAGCATAATATGGTCTGTTATGTATGTCTTCTGTGGCATCTGACCAAAATTATGTGACATCAAGCTGAAGAATGGCCTTACCTTGTGGTTCCCTTGATGTGTATGGCTGCATACTGTATCTACTGAGGGACACAGGAAGATCAATGAAGAAAGACTGTGCCTTAGTGATGTGTTACAGACTGAATAGTAAAAAGGG
This sequence comes from Schistocerca gregaria, assembly GCF_023897955.1. Taxonomy (NCBI): domain Eukaryota; kingdom Metazoa; phylum Arthropoda; class Insecta; order Orthoptera; family Acrididae; genus Schistocerca; species Schistocerca gregaria. The sequence continues at coordinate 225,946,723 of NC_064922.1, forward strand.
AAGACAGGAACAATTTATATGCTTGGCACACCAGGATGTGTCTGTTTAACCTGCCTGAGATAATCTTTGTGAGCACAGTTTCACAATTTATTTATCCAGACTATCTACTAGCTTTATGTGACACACAGCAGTAATACCATAGTGAAGGAGGATGTCACAGCAAACACACTCACCAGATGCTCTTTCTTCACACAATACTCACTGCTCAACGAAAGTAGTATCTTGACCATTGTGAGTGAACCCACTAGCAGTGTGATAACTTCCTGCTTGCAAATGACTCACAGTTTAGTCTGCAGTGTGGTTCTGTCCATTTTTTGATCTGAAGTGCCTGTGGAACAGGATACAAAAATCTGCTGGCATTCAGAGAGAGACTGATGTGATGGTGACAGAGTTCACATCTTAGATGAAGTACGTTAGGGAGTGAATGACGTCACATGATTTGATTTTCTTTCTTTGTGCCAGTATCACTTTGAAACATGTCATACTGGTGCCAGGGCATCTTTTAGTACACTCTTTATTACCATGTTCAACATTTTGCACACATTTTTTAGGTTCTTTAACTTATGGGCTTCAGAGTACCTTTTAATCATGGGAAGGTTCATTGAGATTTCATTGTATAAATGTTGACTTAAACTGCATGATTACTTACTCATGTCTCCGCATTTATGGATGTTGAATGTCAAGTGACACTCTCAGAATCTACCTCTAGTACCAACATTACTTAATTTTTTTCAAACAGTTATCTTCAACTCTAGACTGTCATAGGTCATACATGACTTCATCCAACCACTGCTTCTGGAATCTGTCAAATTGGAATGTTCCATTAGATCCACTGGCCATCACAGATTCTACTCAAAAGTTTTCAGGCTTGAGACATAGCATGGAGAATGAATTTTCACTATGCAGCAATGTGCGCGCTGATATGAAACTTCCTGGCAGTATAAACTGTGCACCAAGCCAGGACTTGAACTGGGGAGCTTTTTCTCTCACAGAACTGTGAGGATGGTCATGAGTCATGCTCAGGGAGCTTTGTTTGTAGAGAACTTGCCCGTGAAAGGCAAAGGTCTCAGGTTTGAGTCCCTGTGTGGCACACAGTTTTAATCTGCCAGAAGTTTTATGTCAGTGCACACTCTGCTGCTGGGTGACTATTCATTCTGGAAACAGTCTCACAGGCTCTGGCTAAGCCAAGTCTGAAGAATATCCTTTCTTTCAGGGGTGATAATCTTGCAAGTTTTGCAGCAGAACGTCTGTGAAGCCTGGAAAACAGGAAATGTGGTACTGGCGGAAGTAAAGCTGTCAGAATGGGTTGTGAGTCGTGCTTAAGATAGCTTAGTTGGTAGACCACTTGCCCGTGAAAGGCAAAGTTCTCAGATTCAAGTCGCAGTCCAACATACAGTTTTAATCTACTAGGAAGTTTCACATCAGTGTGCTTTCCGCTGCAGAATGAAAATTCTTTCTGGAAACAGTTCCCCAGATTGTGGCTAACTCTTGTCTCCACAGTCTACTGTCTTCCAGCAGTGCTAGTCCCACACGTTTCACAGAACGTCTGTGAAGTTTGGAAAGTAGGCGACAAGGTACAGGAGGATGTAGAGCTGTGAGAACAACTTATGACCTGTGCTTGGGTAGCTCAGTTAATAGAGTACTGGCCCACAAAAGGTAAGGGTGCCAGGTTCAAGTCACAGTCTGGCATACAATTTTAAGCTTCCAGGCCTGTTAATGTAAGAACACATTTTGCTGAAGCATGAAAATTCATCCTCAAAACAATCCCCCAGGCTATGGTTAAGCCATATCTCCACAATATCCTTTCTTCCAGCAATGTTAGTTCCACAAGTTTCACAGAACTTCTGTGAAGTTCAGAAGATAGAAGATAGGAGATGGAAGTAAAGCTGTGAGGATGGGCCATGAGTTCTGATTGTGTAGATCAGTTGATAGAACAATTGTCTGTGGAAGGCAAACACCCTGGGTTTGAGTTCCAATCTGACACAGAGTTTTAATCTGCCAGAAAGTTACAGTGTCTGTCTTGTCTGACAAAGTTGCCCTGCCTGCGACTGGTGGACAACATAACATTGTCAGTCATTTACACAGTTCTTTATTCTTCTTTCTCCACCAGATATCCATATCTGGCACTGGGCCAATGATATGCCTCAAAATGTTTCAGTAACAAATAATAGTTTCTTATCTTCTTCCTTTATAGTAGTCATGGCCTTCAGTACTTAAAGTAGCACTAGAGCAATCATTATTTACATGGCTTTATTTTAGGTTTATTGTTAGACATAGTGTAAGTTCATAGTCTGTTTCATACTGAAGTATGTTCTGTATGTGTCAGTAATCTATTGCTTCATCATCAGCTTTTACTATAGCAAGAACACAATTTATGGAACATAGTACTTTATAGAGCAACACATAGGACACAGTTTTGTATAGCACTGAACATACTGACTAGACAACACTAATACAGGGCACAGAAGAGGCTGAGCACTCATTTGCAATTGCTGAAATAATACTGTTTCCTGGGCATCCCAGCAGAGCATGCCAGGGGAGTTGACAAAGGTGGCTTCTATAAGCTGGCCTGTGAACTTGTATGGACACACAATCTCTGAAATAGCGCACGTCGTGAGTGAAGGTACATCTCTCCTCCCTTCTACGGGGGGTAGGGAAACCACATACAGACAGAAACTGAAAAATACATGGTACAGAAAAAAAGCGCTGGTACTGAAAAACCACTCATACCATGGAAAAAAGTACTGATCTCACAAGGCCCTGAGATTAAAAGTTATGGAAAATACCAATGATGGAGCTGACATTCATTTCATTTCCTAGTGACAGTGACTACTGCAGCATGTAGCAGGCAGGCACCGGCAGGTAGGGGCTGTCTGGTACACCATCTCCCCTCTCATGAGAGGCAGTAGACCAGGATTTGGGCCAGCATCTCTTTAGTGACATCCTCATCAAGGTCAATGAGGACATCGGAAACAACAGCTGCACAGAACCTAGCAACACAGGCAGCGAAGGTGCAGTGAGTGCAGTGAGTGCTGCACTGGCAATGGTGGTCAAAAAGTGGGGCTGAAGGCAGGAACCCCAGACAGTGATCTTCCAGACAGTGACTCCCGCTGCAGCATGAACTGGACCATCTGCAACACAGGAAGAGGCATCAGCAGCTGCGGGGAAGGTTATGGGACCTTCATGCACGACCGCAGCTGGTCAAAGTGATGAGACAACTGCCCATCAGGAGTGCGGACAACACAGAGGCACCAGCCCAGTGACGCTCAATGATGGCAGCACCCCTGTTTGGCTAGCAGCCAAAGCCACGAGCCCAGACGGGCACACTCGGCCAGAACCGTTATGGAGCCATCGACACCGGTGGACCAGGTGTCAGATGCAGCAAGTGAAGGAGGATCTGTGGGTGGCATCCATGTAGCAGCTCTGCCAGAGTGAAATGGTACGAACTCTAAAAATGGTGTAAGGCAGCTTCAGGAGACTTGCTGGATACATACTTCCGCATCTGAGTTTTAAATGTCCAAACCATGCATTCAGCCTCACCATTAACTAAAGATGAAACAGGGGAGCTGTGACATGTCTAATAGGAGGAGGAGATTAGTGTTTAATGTCCCATTGACGATGAGGTCATTAGAGACGGAGCACAAGCTCAGATTAGTGAAGGAAGTCAGCCGTTCCCTTTCGAAGGAACCATCCTGGTATTTGCCTGAAATGATTTAGGGAAATCATTGAAAACCTAAATCAGGATGGCCGGAAGTAGGTTTGAACCGTCGTCTTCCCAAGTGCAAGTCCAGTGTGCTAACCACTTCGTCACCCTGCTCATTGATACGGCTGACAGCACTAGCCTGGCAAAAAGAAGTATATTCTTGAGAAATAAACAGTGACCCATTATCAATAACCGTGGTATACACAAGCCCTCAGTTGCAAAAATCTTAGACAGGGAAAAAATAGTGGCCACCGTGGATGTGGACAGACAACATGCCACATAGGAAAACTTGGAGTAGGTGTCCATTATAGTGAGCCAATACTGATTTAGGAAGACCTACGAAAATCAATATGTAGATGCTCCCATGGGCACTATAACATTGGCCACGGTGGAAAAGATGCCCACAGGGCCACCTGATGCTGAACACAGTGAGTGCAAGTGGTGATAATCTGCATAATGACCCCATGGAAGACTGGCCAATACACAACCAGCAGGGGGGAGCTTCAGTGTGAGGGGCCCCCAATGACTGACCTGTAGTAGAAGCTGCAGTACATTACAGTATAAGGAAGTGGGAATCAGAACCCGGGGAGCAGTGTAACTAATGAAAGAACCCTGTCAAACACAGAAAGGCATTGCTGGTGGGAGAAGTAATTACACAAGGGGTATGAGGCATTGTCTGGAGATTTTTTGGCCAACCATGCCGCACGAAAGAGATGACCTGACTAAGTGCAGGATCCGTGGCGACAGCTGATGCTGTTTGGCATTATTGATGGGAAAACCATTGACTTCATTGTGGTTCTCAGTATCTAAATAGAAACAAAGCAGCTTATCCTGATCAAATGTTGGATCTGACCAAATCAGAAGGCAAGGTAAGGCATTGGCATTGGGCTGTTGTGCTGTCAGCTGGTAAGGAGAGGAGGAGAGCCAACTTCTGCAAACAATGTGCTCCCTTGTCTGGCATGGAAGCCAAAGTGCTCCAAAGACAACCAATGGCTTATGATCCATGAGTAAATGGAACTTAGAACCATACACAAAGATGTGAAATTTCTTGAGGGCGAACACAATCACTAAAGCCTCCTTGTCAATCTGAGAATACCACTGCTAAGAGGTATTTAAAGTCTTAAAAGCACAAGCAACGGGTTGTTCAGACCTGTCCGCACATTTGTGCACCAACCTCGCACCAAAGCCATGCTGAGCGGCACCTGCAGCCAACATGAAATGCTGATCCAGCTGAAAAGTGGCTCAACAGGGGGCAAATTTAAGCAAAGCAAATGCTCAGTCACTGGCTGGGGACCAGAAAAAAGCACATTTTTATGCACAAAAACTTATGGTAGTATACAACTTTACCTAGAAATGCCAGCAGTTCTTTAATGGAGGTCAGCCACAGCAAAGCCGCAATTGCATCAACATGTTGACCCAATGGCTTGACCCCTGTGCAAGAAACCTCAAAACCAAAATACTCAATTGATGTCTGAAAAAGTTGAGATTTGACAAGATTGCACTTGAGACCTGCAGACTGCAAAACAGAAAACAACGGTCGGAGATTACTAAGGTGACCTTTGGTGGAAGAATGCAAAACAATATATTCTAGTTAACTGAAGCAGCCAGGCACAGAGGCTGTCAGCTGTTCTAAAAAATGCAGAAAAATTGGAGATGCACAACTGACGCCAAAAGTTTGTTGCAGAGCAAAAGGTGTATTGAAAACAAGAAAGCACCTAGTGGTCTCATTCAAGGGGTCCTGCTAAACTCACTGTACTTCTTCCAAAGTTTCCTCTTAGTATATATCTCTGCAACTGATAATCTCCAATTACCTGTTCAGTAGACTGAGCGATGTGGTGCAGTGGTTAGCACATTGGACTTCCAACAAATCAACCTTGGAAAAGAAGTGGCTACATGATAATTTTGCAAGTGACTCATCCCAGCAGGGCAAAGGATATGTATCTATCCCAGACTGCATCAATCATGTGACACTAAAGACACCACAGAAATGAAGCTTACCTATCAGCTTGTCAACGATGACCAGTGGTGTAGCCCCACAACTGGAAGAAATAGGCTGAATGACATTGAGTGATGTCAAATGAATGGATTTGGCCTCAACAGAGTTGCACAATGTGACAGACACATGCCCATCTGACAAAAATGATGTCGAATGGACTCTTTCATGGTAATATGGGCCTGAAATCTGGTAGCACAACCTAAATAAGGGGAAAACAGAGATCAAAACTTAGACCAGGGGGCCTCCAGTTGCTGATATTGAATTGATCTGACACTAAATTTACCTCCTCAATGGAGAAACCAAAAGTGTTAAACGGATCCAACAAGAACAGATCTGTAGTGTGGGACTGATCCACTACAAGGAAGGTAAGACGGTGAACAACAGATTTATAAGAGACAGGTGTGTAGCTAACTGACTTCTGTGAAACCTATGTGAGGGGAGGGAAACCCAAGTCCACATATATTTATGTGTTTACAAAGTCACTGCAACTCCTGTGTCCACTTGCACTTTTAGTGGTTTATTAAATACAAATTGTTAATAAACAATTTGTTCAGGGAGATAGTCACTGTAGAGATACAGTTTATGTCCATCAATACTTCTGCACTTACCATGTTTGAAGAGGAGTTACACACCAATTCAGTGTGGGCTTTCTTTCAACACTTGTTGCAGTGCTTTTTCATGGACTTCCCTATCTGGTGCTAAATGAATAATAACATCACATACCATATGATCAGCGTAGGATTCGTGGTGGATACTATGACAAATTTACAACTTCTCAACCCTTGAAATTCTGCAGCCCAGGCTTTGCAAGATTAGTTTGGGCATTTCTGACAACAGTACAATTCTACATGCATCGCAATGACATCTGTTCTGTAACAGTAATAGGTTGAGAGAGGCTTGCACATTTCATCAAATGAGAAGCTGACTGCATCTTGCAAAGATGCAAGTTGGCTCAACAACTGATAAACACGTGGCAAAATCCAGGAAAGAAAGAAAGACCTACACAGGTTTGCATTGTCCATGCAAGGAACCTGATAATGTGTCATGTGGGAGTGCCAGCCATCAGCCGATTCATCATATGCTGGAAAGGGTGACGGTTGTATTGACAGGAGAGTAACCTTCTGTGAACATGCAGAGGCCACCTGACTGAGAGTGGTGGTGAGAGCCTGCTGTTGTTCCACCAAGCTTGCTTCTGGAGAATGATATGTTGGAGTATTTCTTCCTCCGAGATGTTTGTCAGAAGACCAAGTACTGACACTAACATGCAGATAAAACATAACCGTTATTCATCACCAAGTTTTCTACAGCAAGAACAAACACAATTTATGGAACATAGTACTTTATAGAACAACAAGTAAGATACAGGTTGCACATAGCACTCAACACATTGACTGGGCAACAGTAATATAGGGTACAGAATAGGCTCAGTATTCATTTGCAACTGCTTAAATAATATTGATGCCTTAGCAGATCACCAGATCACACCATGGGGTCAACTCAAGTGGCCACTATACATGAGCCTGTGAATTGTATGGATGCACGATCTCTCATAGGGCGTGTGTCAAGAGTGAAGGTACATCAGTTTTAAATGGTAGGCGCTCAGAAACGTTTGGTCTCCACTCTATAAAATTAAGAAACCAGAGGTTCCTATGTACTGCTCTGGGCACTCCCATGTTTAATGCCATCATTTTCATCTTCTTAGTATTAATTTACAGGCCAGTTTTTCTTTCGTGTTAGGTGCTCTTTGCCTTGACCACTTAAGCTCCAACTGTATGACAGATGTGAAACCATCTGCAAATGTTATGGATTCATCCATTCCTGTCACCATCATTCTCATTTCACTTCATTTCTGGATGACTCTTTCAAGTACTATGTTACACAGTATCAGTGAAGTGACACCACCTTATTACAATCTTCTGCATGTGTAGAATACCTTTGATATCTCAGACTAGAACTTCATCTTTGCTCTTATTTCTACAGCCATATGTCACAGAGAAATCAATACATGTTGCCAAGACATGTTTGCTAAACTCACTGTACTTCTTCCAAAGTTTCCTCTTAGTATATATCTCTGCAACTGATAATCTCCAATTACCTGTTCAGTAGACTGAGCGATGTGGTGCAGTGGTTAGCACATTGGACTCACATTCAGGAGGATGATGGTTCAAACCCATGACCAGCCATCCTGATTTAGGTTTTCCATGATTTACCTGAATCACTTTAGGCAAGTTTCAGGATGGCTTCTCTGAAAGGGCATGGCCAACTTCCTTTCCTCACCCAATGGGACTGATGACCTTGGTGTTTGGTCCCCTTCCCGAAACCAACCAACCAACTTATTCAGTACATGATAGCTTTTTTTCAACAAGTTTTAAAGTAACCTGCTCAAAAAACATCTTGCACCACCCTCATGACTTGCATAGTTGAAGCTTTTTTAAAATCAAAACTTCTCTGTAAATACTCTTTTCACTACAGTAAATCACTATGTACAGGCATCTGTTAAAGGAAGCACAGTACATATGCATTCTGAGTGCAGTTCAGTAGAGTGTGGAGGCTCCAGTTGTGTACAGGACAATCTTGTTTGGGTACTGTAACTTACCACTCTCTTTCCACAGATAATCACTTAAGAACAAATTTAAAGTAAAATTTGTACATATCTAAAGGCAGAAGCACTGAGTTGTCAAAAAGTACACAAATAAAAGGAACAGATCTTGGGTGGCTTTTCAAATGCACATCCTTTTTCTAGCTGTATGAAAAACATGCACACAAACACACAGACGACTGAGCACAATGCAGAGACATGTATGTGCATGTGAGTAACTGTGGGTGTGCTTTTGTGCATGTTTTTCCTACAGCTAGAACAAGGAAGTGCATTCCAAAATCTAACCAAGCTCTGTACATTTTGTTTATGTACCTATCAACAATGCAGCACTTCTGCCTTTCAGTCAGTTGACTCCTTTAATTCCTAAATAATTTGTAATTTTCAACCAGAACTTTCTGTACATTATCTGTACTCATCTACCAGAATGAAATTTTCACTCTGCAGCGGAGTGTGCGCTGATATGAAACTTCCTGGCAGATTAAAACTGTGTGCCCGACCGAGACTCGAACTCGGGACCTTTGCCTTTCACGGGCAAGTGCTCTACCAACTGAGCTACCGAAGCACGACTCACGGCCGGTACTCACAGCTTTACTTCTGCCAGTATCCGTCTCCTACCTTCCAAACTTTACAGAAGCTCTTCTGCGAACCTTGCAGAACTAGCACTCCTGAAAGAAAGGATACTGTGGAGACATGGCTTAGCCACAGCCTGGGGGATGTTACCAGAATGAAATTTTCACTCTGTAGCGGAGTGTGCGCTGATATGAAACTTCCTGGCAGATTAAAACTGTGTGCCCGACCGAGACTCAAACTCGGGACCTTCGCCTTTCGCGGGCAAGTGCTCTACCAACTGAGCTACCGAAGCACGTGCAGAAGAGCTTCTGTAAAGTTTGGAAGGTAGGAGACGGATACTGGCAGAAGTAAAGCTGTGAGTACCGGCCGTGAGTCGTGCTTCGGTAGCTCAGTTGGTAGAGCACTTGCCCGTGAAAGGCAAAGGTCCCGAGTTCGAGTCTCGGTCGGGTACACAGTTTTAATCTGCCAGGAAGTTTCTGTACTCATCTAATTCATTTGCAACTTTGTAATCTTTGTCAGAATTCTCATTTCCAGGCATTCATGTGGTTCACATGATCAAAGGCAGTGGGCTCAACTGCCATGTAGAAAACTGTTCACATTGTATGCATTTTCCATTTATTAAGTTTGTTGGGACACCATCTATTATTTACAAAACTTTTTAAATCAGACATCACGTTACTATTATCAAACACAATCATTCCACGATGTTTCACTATGTACACTACTGTATGAGCTACCCCAAAGAACATCCTCAGCAAGATCGATCTTAGAACTCACTTGTATGATGACATGCTTGAGTTGAGCAGTATCAGGATAGGCTTCTCTGACCTGTTTTTCACCCTTACAGTTAACATTTTGGTGATAGGTTCACCTGTCAAGGCTATTAGCACCACCCAAGGGGCAAGTGTAGCTTAGTAATGCAATGGAGATGGTGAGTATTACTTTCGAGTAAAATAGAGCCTTCCGGTGAGTAAGATTGGATAGGCTCTTGTTAAGCTTTTCATTAACGTAGGGTTATAAGAATTTATGAGTCTTTTGACATTACCTGACTTTACTTTAGTTTCTGGGTTTGCCTAAGCTGCATTTAATTTGTTTTATTTGCTTCTGAGAGTAAACTGTCCCTTTCTGATCAAAAAACGTATTTGCCTCACTGAGAAGGTAACTGTTGCTCACAAACATGTACTTCCATTATCAGCTCTAGTGTATAACTTGTGAAAGTTATACATAGCACTATGTAGTGCATTGATTTATATATGGAAATTGGAAATAATTGGGATACCAATAATTTGGATACCATAGGAATATGTCTTGCCCTGATTTACTCATGTAAACTGATTAGAATGATGATAACAGAGCAACACTTGAAAAGCATTTATTATGCAATGTAATGGTTTAGTAAACATAAAACATATATTATCTTAGCACAATGAAATGTCACATTTGTTGGCTTAGTTGTATTTTCATTTTTAAAAATCATTTTACTCGGAAATGTTTCACTCTAGCAGAAATTCTAAACATGCAAATAATAATCTATTCATTTTACAAGTTTTAATAGCAGGCAAGATAATGTGTTCAAATTATAACATGATATTTTGTTACAGCTAGGGGGCATCATAATTCCAAATGATGGTGAATGTCATTTAGATAGTGAAGGCTACTATTCTATGTCAGTATCGCAGGACTATCCTTCAATATCTCTAATTACTCAGAGAGTTCAAGAAGAATCTGCTCATGTAATTTTTGCTGTAACAAGCAATATAATTGAAGTGTATCAAGAACTGGAGAAGTTGTTACTGGGATCAAGAGTTGAAGTTTTATTGGAGGATTCTTCCAACATAGTTACACTATTGCAAAATCAATACAATGTAAGTAATGATGAATTAATAACAAATAAAGAAGTCAGTAATATTATTTCATTACGTCTGTAAACAAAATGTCCATGCCATCATGTGATTCTGTCTTTACAAGTATTTAAGTAAAGTTTTGTCCTGTGTCCATTTTGTGTTAGTCTTAAACAATTTTAAATATGTATAAATACAGTAGTTATGTTTCATCTTACACTCTACTTCTGGGAAAGAAAAATTACATTTCATGGAGAAAAGTGTCTAAATACATCACTGTTCATGCTGTGTGTGGCATCAGGTTCTGCAGAAACAATGTATCAGCACTGTAGTCATGTTTTCTGTCAAAATGAGTCAATGTAGAGAACTAAATGAGTTCATACAGATCAGGACTGAAGGTGCCTTTAAATCTGGTCAATCTGTTAGAGGCATTTCTCAGAAATGATGTGTACGCAGACTCACTGTTAGCAGTATTACTATAAAATGCTAAAAGGACAGAAGCACTATATCTGATTGTCACTCTTGTATGTTGCAAACACATTGATAGTTGCATAGATAAGGACACATTACTACCACAATTACTACAGAAATGATGCTGAACAAGTAAGTTTACAGCTACATATGTGTGATATGTCAATATTTGTGACTGCATAAAGCCTATTTACTTGAACTGAAATAGCACAATGGCTTAAATTTAATGAAATAGGACCAAATAGTCTTTGACATTGTGTTGCTAGTGTAATATTTTTAAACTACATCTCAAGTAAACACCTTTGTCTTTTCTATTACACATAATAACGTTGTTAGTTGAAAATTTATCTGCAGATAAGAATGAAATACTCAGAAGATTCTTGTTTCCATTTCATATTGGTTGGCTGCCTGTTAGGTATTTTATGATATTGGACAAGTGATTAAAGATATTTGTAGGTATTATTGCAACATACCACAACATCTCAGCAACAGTCATTTAAGTGATCAACACTTCATTCACAATTTAACTTTTCTAAACTAAATATATATCAGGCAGATATAAATATAAAATATCTACTTACATGCTTCAACTGCAGTTTTGCAGTCTCTGTCAAAATCTTGTCTCCTTAACTCCAAAAACATCAAGAAAAAATATGAATCTTATGGAATCATTTTCACAGTCTTGTGTTGAAAATTGTAGTTCAAACTGTATACATCTTCCATTTATTACATTCACCAGCAAACTGTCTGTTACATGCAATATATTTTTTATGGTGTCACACACTCTAAGGCTTATTCATTTTCAGTTCAAACAACTCATTTTCATTATCTCTTCATAAGCTCAAACAAAGAGTGACCCAATGACAACACACTAAGCGGTACTGCTGTACAAACATTGTGACTAGTCATGTAGGCAGAAAAACAAAGAAAACTAAAATGTTGTACCAATTGACATTTAATGTTACAAGCTTTTGTAATACTTTTCAGATCAGATACATTTTCAGTTATTTACAGTTACACTGTATATATAGGATTTTACAATGCTTTTGCACTGTAAAATCCTGTATATACTGTGTAACTGGTGTTAAGTGCAGATATTTCTATTGGTGGCTGAAGACAGTGTAGCGAAAAACATTACATCAGGATTTGCTTTACTTGAAAACTGATTATTGTAGCTATTAGGAGTAACATGCCTTTAGGTTGGAAAAGGACTCTAAGTGCATGTGGCAAGACCGAGACATAAGCATTAATTTTCCTTTGGGCAGGAGGCCAGGTATTGAAGTGTGGACACAAAGATGCAAAATGGGTAATTTATACTAACAAGTGTAGTCCATTTAATGGTGCAGTTACAAACATGCGGAAAACATCAGGTCACAAAGTTTATGTTTTTGTGGGAAGACTATTTGACACAGAGAAAAAACAACCAACACACTGATATGTGTACATATTAAGATACCACATATAAAAATATAAGTAATATCTGCACTTATATCTTCACACCCTGTACACATGTGTGTGTGTGTGTGTGTGTGTGTGTGTGTGTGTGTGTGTGTCCAGTCACAACCACCACCTGTGTCTGACATCAGCATCCAGTAACCATTAGCAGCGGCGGTTATATAAGACATGTTGCAGGCCTTGGAAAACAGTGCAATCGTTGTTGTATCACAGAAATGGTATGATTTAACTGAAGTCCAAAAGGACATAATCTTGGCTTTCAGGCCAAGGGTGAAGACATTTCTGAAATAATCAAGTTTGTGAACTGTCTGCATTCCACCATGGTTACAGTAGGAGGTGTGTTCAAAAAGTAAAGGTGATTATATTTTTATGAAAAAATATTTATTTATTCAAAATATTCATGTTGTCCCCTTGAAAGTAATCCCCCTCAGATACAGTACACTTGTGCCAACACTTCTTCAAATCCTTGAAGCACTTCTCATAAGCACTTTTTGGTACAGCCTTGAGTACTTCCAGTGACACACTTTTTATTTCCTCAATCGTTGAGAATCTTCATCCTTTCATATGTCTCTTAAGTTTTGGGAGTGGGAAAAAGTTGCAGGGAGCCAAATCCCATGAGTATGGTGGCTGAGGCATGATTGTCATGTTGTCTTTGGCCAAAAAATCTCTCACAAACAACAATGAATCAGCAGGTGGCTTGTCATGATGCAAAAGCCATGAATTGTTTTTCTACAATTCCTGAAGTTTTTTGTGTATTGCTTGTTGCAAACAGTGCATAACATCAAGGTAAGACTCCTTATTAACTGTACAACCTAGAGGCAAAAATTCATGATGCCATGGTAAAACAGTGAGCAAAACTTTGACATTTGATCGAACTTAGCGTGCTTTTTTCAGTCCTGGCTCTCTGATATGCTTCTTTTGAGACACCTAGCCTTTGGTTTTGACATCATAGCTGTAAACCCATGTTTTGTCACCAGCTATGACACTTCTGAGCAAATGAGGATCATCACTGATGTCATTCAAGAGCTCCTGAGCGATGTTCATGCTACGGTTCTTCTGATCAAAATTGAGAAGCTTTGGAACAAATCTGATACACGGCTCATGTCTAAAACATCAAAAACATTTGCATGACAAAAGCTGACCGATATGTCAACATTCTCAGGCCATCCTGGTACCCATGGCTGTTCCGTTTAATTGTTGGTATGTCTGGCTTTCACATCAATTTATGCTTTGAAAGCCTCTACATCTCTGTGTAGCTATTACAATCTGCATCCATATTAACCTGTTTTATAGTACCACATTTCAAAAACTTCTATTCTCTTCTTGTCTGAACTGTTTATCATCCATGGCTCACTTCAATACATGGTCACACTCCAGACATATATAATTTAGAAATGCTTTACTTGCCATTTCCTCCTTTTGCCATAATCATTTATTTTCCATTAGAATAAGAAAACTCATTTACTTCTTTCAATGTCTTATTTTGTAAACTAATTCCCTCAGCATCACCTCATTTAATTAGGGTACATTGCATTTTCCTTGTTGTAGTTTATCTTATAACTTCTTTTTAAGATACTATCCATTCTGTTCAACTGATTTTCCAAGTCCTTTTCCATCTTTAACAGAACTGCAATATTACTGACAAACCTCTAGCTTTAGTTTCTTTCCCATGAACTTTAATTCCCTTTCCAAATACGTCCTTGTCAGATTCTTCTCAGGGTATCTCATATCTTCCCTCTCATCTTCATCTACTTCCTGTTCCCATAATATTGTCTTCAGCTTTGTTTACCTTGCATAGCCTTTATATATATTTCTTTACCCTTTTAGCCTTTCCTCATTTGCTTAGCATTTACTTACCACATGACCTCTTAATATTCATAAAAGTGATCTGTTCTCTCCAATGATTTCTTTATTTTTCCTCTATGTGGCATATCTATTTCCTATCGTCACACATACTTCTATAGTTCTGCATTTCACATCTAACCATTCCTGCTTTGCCATTTTACACTTTGCCTCAAGCCATTCTTGCTTTTCAATTTTGGCCCCTCTGTCAGTCTCATTTTTTAGATATCCATTTTGCCTCTTGCTTGCCTTATTTGCTGCATGTTTATGTTTCCTTCTTCAATCAGTTAAATTCAATATCTCATGTTTTGTCAAAGGATTCCTACTGGGCTACATCTTTTGGCCTATTTGATCCTCTGATTCCCTCAATGTTTTATCTCTAGAAGTTACCAATTCATTTTCTAATCTGTTCTTTTCCTCTGTTTCACTCAAATGTTGCCTAATGCTTCATTTGCAACTGTCATCTACCTCTTGTCCTACCAATTTATCAACCTTCTCTCCTTGATTTCCTATATTACTGTTGTTTCTCAGTGTTCTACTGATTCTTCAACTAACTGATGTACCACCAGTATGGCAGTAGGAGACTAGAAAAGACTGATAATGACACTATCAAAATTATACGTTATGAAAACAGGCAGGTAAAAATTCATTGGAGTTTGTTTGAGAAACTGAACACTGTATTCTGAAGTAAATTCCCAATATGTCTTAAACAGAAAGCCTACAACCAGTTTATAGTAGCAAATAGTAACGATCTCAAAGATGACAGACATTCGCAATAAGATATTTACTAGATAACAAATAAATTAACTTACTTTTCAGTAACAATGATATTTCCATCAATTTTAGGAAATTTCTGCATCTGTTGAACTGAAAGATGATGCAGAGTATGTATCTGTAACATACAATCCAAAAGGACCAGATGGAAGTGTGTCAGAAGGTAATAAAATTTCAATGCTGAAGAGTGGTGATATAATCAATGTCACAGCAGAAATTATTGTGAAAGACCCACCAAATATGAATGATTTAATGTGGAAAGAAAATTTTCATATAATGGCAGTTGGTATAAGGGACAGTATTGCAGTGGATTTACAAGTGTTCACTGACTGCCCTTGCAGTAAGGTAAGTGTGACTATAAATTCTTATGGTACAGTTTTATATGCAGTGGTATAGAGTTTACATATCATGCTAGGGGATCACATCAAGAAATCTATAACATAGCAGATAACATAGTTGGAAACAACAAGTCCATCAGTACAGAACCACAAGAGTGTACTTAGGATCTGACTAGAAGATGGTAACTCATATTAGCTTCATGGTGAATGATGAAATAGTTTTGACGTCTCACAACAAATGCCTCTGGGTGCATTTGCTACTAGTTAGTAACAACTACATGTTCCAAGTTTTCTTTAAAGTGATGGTGAAATGATATGTATTTTTGTTTGTGGGGCAGAATGCAATCCCAGATTACAAAGGTGCTTTTATCCAGAGGATGAGGGGAAGCAGGGGAGGGGGGAGGGGGGCATCTGCCTTCCTCTGGCTCTCACTGAGTTATGTCCTTCTGCCCATAATCTATTATCCCTTAATCCATTTTATAGAATGGTCTTTTGCAAAGATTATTAGTACCCCCCCCCCCCCCTTCCATGAACCATGGACCTTGCCGTTGGTGGGGAGGCTTGCATGCCTCAGCGATACAGATAGCCGTACCGTAGGTGCAACCACAACGGAGGGGTATCTGTTGAGAGGCCAGACAAATGTGTGGTTCCTGAAGAGGGGCAGCAACCTTTTCAGTAGTTGCAAGGGCAACAGTCTGGATGATTGACTGATCTGGCCTTGTAACAATAACCAAAACAGCCTGGCTGTGCTGGTACTGTGAACGGCTGAAAGCAAGGGGAAACTACGGCCATAATTTTTATCGAGTGCATGCAGCTTTACTGTATGATTAAATGATGATGGCGTCCTCTTGGGTAAAATATTCCAGAGGTAAAATAGTCCCCCATTCAGATCTCCAGGCAGGAACTACTCAAAAGGATGTCGTTATCAGGAGAAAGAAAACTGGTGTTCTACGGATCGGAGTGTGGAATGTCAGATCCCTTAATTGGGCAGGTAGGTTAGAAAATTTAAAAAGGGAAATGGATAGGTAAAGTAGGAAAAGGAACAGAAGGAAACATAGTAGATGAATATGGATTGGGGCTAAGAAATGCAAGAGGAAGCCACCTGGTAGAATTTTGCACAGAGCATAACTTAATCATAGCTAACACTTGGTTTAAGAATCATGAAAGAAGGTTGTACACATGGAAGAACCCTGGAGATACTAGAAGGTTTCAGATAGATTATATAATGGTAAGACAGAGATTTAGGAACCAGATTTTAAATTGTAAGACATTTCCAGGGGCAGAAGTGGCCTCTGACCACAATCTATTGGTTATGAACTGTAGATTAAAACTGAAGAAACTGCAAAAGGTGGGAATTTAAGGAGATGGAACCTGGATAAACTGAAAGAACCAGAGGTTGTACAGAGTTTCAGGCAGAGCATAAGGGAACAATTGACAGGAATGGGGGAAAGAGAAAAAGAATGGGTAGTCCTGAGGGATGAAGTAATGAAGGCAGCAGAGGATCAAGAAGGTAAAAAGATGAGGGCTAGTAGAAATCCTTGGGTAACAGAAGAGATTTTAATTTTAATTGATGAAAGGAGAAAATACAAAAATGCAGTAAATAAAGCAGGCAAAAAGGAATACAAATGTCTCAAAAATGAGATCAACAGGAAGTGCAAAATGGATAAGCAGGGATGGCTAGAGGACAAATGTAAGGATGTAGAGGCTTATCTCACTAGGGGTAAGATAGATACTGCCTACAGGAAAATTAAAGAAACCTTTGGACATAAGAGAACCACTTGTATGAACATCAAGAGCTCAGATGGAAACCCAGTTCTAAGCAAAGAAGGGAAAGCAGAAAGGTGGAAGGAGTATGTAGAGGGTCTATACAAGGGCAATGTACTTGAGGACAATATTATGGAAATGGAAGAGGATGTAGATGAAGATGAAATAGGAGATACGATACTGCGTGAAGAGTTTGACAGAGCACTGAGAGACCTGAGTCGAAACAAGGCAACGGGAGTAGACAACATTCCATTAGAACTACTGACGGCCTTGAGAGAGCCAGTCCTGACAAAACTCTACCATCTGGTGAGCAAGATGTATGAAACAGGTGAAATACCCTCAGACTTCAAGAGGAATATAATAATTCCAATCCCAAAGACAGCAGGTGTTGACAGATGTGAAAATTACCGAACTATCAGTTTAATCAGTCACAGCTGCAAAATACTAACACGAATTCTTTACAGACGAATGGAAAAACTAGTAGAAGCCGACCTCGGGGAAGATCAGTTTGGATTCCGTAGAAATATTGGAACACGTGAGGCAATACTGACCCTACGACTTATCTTAGAAGAAAGATTAAGGAAAGGCAAACCTACGTTTCTAGCATTTGTAGACTTAGAGAAAGCTTTTGACAATGTTGACTGCAATACTCTCTTTCAAATTCTAAGGGTGGCAGGGGTAAAATACAGGGAGCGAAAGGCTATTTACAATTTGTACAGAAAGCAGATGGCATTTATAAGAGTCGAGGGACATGAAAGGGAAACAGTGTTTGGGAAGGGAGTGAGACAGGGTTGTAGTCTCCCCCCAATGTTATTCAATCTGTATATTGAGCAAGCAGTGAAGGACACAAAAGAAAAATTCGGAGTAGGTATTAAAATCCATGGAGAAGAAATAAAAACTTTGAGGTTCGCCAATGACATTGTAATTCTGTCAGAGACAGCAAAGGACTTGGAAGAGCAGTTAAACGGAATGGATAGGGTCTTGAAAGGAGGATATAAGATGAACATCAACAAAAGCAAAACGAGGATAATGGAATGTAGTCAAATTAACTCAGGTGATGCTGAGGGAATTAGATTAGGAAATGAGACACTTAAAGTAGTAAAGGAGTTTTGCTATTTGGGGAGCAAAATAACTGATGATGTTTGAAGTAGAGAGGATATAAAATGTAGACTGGCAATGGCAAGGAAAGCGTTTCTGAAGAAGAGAAATTTGTTAACATCAAGTATAGATGTAAATGTCAGGAAGTCATTTCTGAAAGTATTTGTATGGAGTGTAGCCATGTATGGAAGTGAAACATGGATGATAAAGAGTTTGGACAAGAAGAGAATAGAAGCTTTTGAAATGTGGTGCTACAGAAGAATGCTGAAGATTAGATGGGTAGATCACATAACTAATGAGGAAGTGTTGAATAGGATTGGGGAGAAGAGAAGTTTGTGGCACAACTTGACCAGAAGAAGGGATCGGTTGGTAGGACATGTTCTGAGGCATCAAGGGATCACAAATTTAGCATTGGAGGGCAGCGTGGAGGGTAAAAATCGTAGAGGGAGACCAAGAGATGAATACACTAAGCAGATTCAAAAGTATGTAGGTTGCAGTAGGTACTGGGAGATGAAGAAGCTTGCACAGGATAGAGTAGCATGGAGAGCTGCATCAAACCAGTCTCAGGACTGAAGACCACATCAACAACAACATTAGTACATCACTTCAGAATTTACATAAATTGTGGCAAAAATCTAGAAATTCGAAAATACATGTTTCATTCTTAAACAGAAACTGATGGATCATAATGCTGTATAATAATAGTACCACTTCATAAGTGAAAAGAACAGGCAGAATGGACCAGTGAACCATCTTCCAGACAACATTTTTATATAACTGTGCTACAGGATTACAACAAACATGCACTGTGGCTGTACATGTAACAATAAATCATTCATAACTGGTTGGTTGGTTGGGGGGAAGGGAGCAAACATCAAGGTCACTGGTCCCATCGGATTTGGAAGGATGGGGAAGGAATTTGGCCATATCCTTTCAAAGGAACTGTCCCAGCATTTGCCTGAAGCAATTCAGAGAAATAACGGAAAATCTAAGTCAGAATGGCCGGACACAGGTTTGAACCATCATCCTCACAAATGGGAGTCCAGTGGCCTAACCACTGTGCACCCTACTCTGTCATTCATAATTAATCATTAAAATGTTGTGAAGATAGATAATATCAATGTGATATATAAAGTAACCAAGCTCATCAGTTTTTAAGAGTGCAGGAAGTTACCTTTCCAGTGTTTTTCATCACTTTGTTTAAACATCATGAGCACTAGCTTTGTAGAGAATTTGTAATCAACCATTTAAAAAATCAATGAAGTTATAAAGGTTTACCATTCATATTGCTTTTTCTTTCAGTGTCCCTTCTGCAAACAAAAGAGGGTTTGTGGCCTGCAGTGTATTGTTTCTGGAAAACAAATGTTGATGGATAACTTCCCAAATGAAATGGCAAATAACAACAATGCAGCCATAAAATGTTTAATGATTAGGCTCTTACCTTTCAAAGTTATATAAACTGTCTGCTGAATCAAAGAGCATTACATATTTATTTCTGTAACACACAAAGTCGAGTCATTTTATAAGCCAAATCAGTCATTTTAATGTTTTGCCACAGCATATAAATGGAATTGCAAACCTTGTAATCCTGCCAGATATATTGATGGATCAGTTGATGCAATTATAGATATATCCAGTGAGATCACTAGGTGTAGTGCAGAGTGACACATGTGCCAACACCAGGCCAGGTTGATAAACAACAGAAACAGATTTGATTGCTGCAGACCATCTCAGCCTCACTTGTCTCAGCTTGCTGATGAGTACTATGTGCTCTCCAGTGGACTTATTTATCTCGACTTTACAGTATTTGGCTATTTTCTGGACATTTGGACTTGAATATTTGGCTTGCACACAGATACATCTATTTCCCTAACATGATGCTGACTCCATGAGTGAACTAATGGTGTGTGCATGCATTGACACAATGATACACTTTTGAATGGTTCCCAACTGGACTGACTTACCAGACTGACTTACAGTGTTCTCCAGCACTAACATTTTAGTTATTCAGGAGTATGCAGTGTATCTAAATGACACTCAACAGGTATCCATCTCCATAAGTCTTCGTTTCTCTTTAGTCCAAAAAGAATCAACTTCTGTTGATGAAATAAAAGGCACACAATAGTGGGAGTTAGGGTCATTTGGAACTACAGTCCACTGTGTCTCAGAATAGGACTTACTAGGCCACTTTCCTGAGTGTTACAACCACGATGGACAAGCAGTTTTCTTAGCTTTGGAAACAACAGCTTAATCAATAGCACAAACTCATCCAGAAGCTGACAACTCCACCATGGTTACAATAGCTCCTGGCAGTCCAGGCTTTCCAGCCTTTTAATGTAGCTCAAGAGGGTTGGGAAATGTTTTGCATTTCATTTACAGGCAAGTGATATGAAGTGCCCTGAGAGACAGTGAGATTTTTTATTATGTACAAGCCCACAGGCTTATAATCCTGTGCAAAAATTGGACCCTTTGTTTGAACCATCAATACTGCCCTTACCCATTATTAACTAACTTTTAAGTGAACATTTTGCAACAAAAATGTATATGATGGTTACTCACTTAAGAGTTTCTCCAACACTGTAAGTCAACATCAGCCAGTTACATATTGTGGCTCGTGGACCTTGCAGGACCTGAGTAGAAAATGGAAGTTTATGTGTTCTTGCGGAAATGGTATGAGGAAGCATAAATATGTGAAGTACTGGTCATATTAGCAAAAGGTTTTGCTGAAGCATTAAGACAGTGATATCCTTCTTTAGCTGAAGTTTTCCTTATGGCCAGGGCTCTCAAGATTTCACAAGCAGCTCAGGCCATCTTTCCCACAGAATATGATATATCAGAACTGTTATCTTGAATAGCAAATGCAACATGATCTAGTATGCCAGATGGCAAAAGCAAACATCTCACGCAGTCCAGGTAGAAATGAAGCAGCCCTGCTTGACTGGTCAGGCAACAAGCACTGCATCATGACAGTTTTTGCATTCAGTCTCAGCAACATTTTTTGTGGACAGCCCAGTTGTTCTGATGGTTTTTCTTAACGTTGTTTTTGCCAGGATCACATAACAGTGTTTGTCAGAATTGACCAAGTCATCATCAGTCGAGTGTGGTGGTGAAAATAAACTTCCCAAATTCAGTGGCAACACAGTGCCACCTTACACTGTTAGCAATGGTTTATCATATTCCAATTTTATTCCTTTTTTATGTGGGGCACTCAGTCTAAATTATTAATCAGCCTATGTGCCTCTGATTGGGGCCTCCAGCCTTAAAATAAGTACCAGCTAAGCTATCAAGTTATGTTCATCCTGAATTTCAGATACTAGGCTGGGTAGTTGTGGAATTAATGTATAAGCAAGTTATCAGAATCCTTCTTTGTAGTGGCAGAACCCTCAGCAGAAAACTGATTTTGCGTCAATACATATACAGTTTCTCGGTTTTCTATCCAATATGAATCCCTTGTGTTTCCAATATGCCCCCTTATTTTCTACAGGCTTCTAATTTTTCTGCCCACTTTGCACTAAAACAGTTGGTAATGGTAAAATTTTTCAGAAGCCACCCAATACCTTTGGCCTTTCACAATGAAGTTGGAGTAGAACTTACCACTTACAGTAGTTATAAGTGCTGTCCCAGATTCCTTATAGCAGTTGGGCATCACATTTTAGTTATTGTTCACACAGAAGGTGGTGCATTATGCCATTGTAGGCATGTCCCCTTCCACATCCTAATGATTTATTTTCAAATTTGGCAGGGGTCAGTAATATTCTAAGATTCAGCTTTCAGAAGATTATTTTCAACTGCCTTTGAATGAGGCTTCTAAAGCTATTCTAGTGTTCAATTCTCCTTATGACTTCCATAAATATAACAGGTTACCTTTCAGCACTGCTAGTGCACCAGCAATCTTCCGGAAGTTTCTAGAACAAACTATTGCCAACATTCCACAATGTGTCTGTTATCTGGGTAATATATTAGGCTGGTACTTAAGTTCATAGCATTTTTGTTTTGGATGTTGGTGTCACGGTTGCCATAGGTTTATTTCTCAATTGTCATTTTTTATTTGTAGTTCACTTTTGCTATTTGAGTTTGCATTTTGTCATTTAGAGATAGTTAGTGGAGATGTGGACACTAGAAAATGGTAAATCAAGTGTAAAAATCAGAACATTTCCAACATATTCTGCTGTTTGAGTTTAGTCGAGGGGTGGCAGCAGTGGAGGCACCAGAATCATTTATGTCATTTGTGAGGATATTGTCATTAGACAGAGCACAGCAAGAACCTGGTCTTCTCGTTCTAAGGAGGATCATTTTGACATTAATGACTCTCCACATTCAGGAAGACCTTTGGGGCTCGATGACGATTGTTTAAACACATTAATCCATAATGATCCACATTAGTGTATTCGAGAACTGGTAAATGTGATGAACTGTAATCTTTCCACCAACCATTCCTATCCTTTATTGTTACTGATGACAAGAAATGGTGCTTTTTGATGAACATAAGGAAAAGAAAAGAATGATTGCCCCCCCCCCCCCCCTGCAAAAAAAACACGTTATTCACCTGATCTTGTACCCCCCCCCCTTTTTTTTCCCCTCCTGCTCTTTACCAAACAAACTTCTAGGAACTTCTTTCCAGGTGAAAATGCACTCCAAACATGGCTCAATGAGTTCTTTGTCTCAAAACCACGTGATTTCTACAGTCACAGAACTGAAAAGTTACCCCAATATTGGCAGACTGTTGCAAATAGTGAAGGAGAAATGTTATTAATGACTAAAGTCTCTGTTATGTGTATCTGTTGTGTTCATTAAACTTACAGAAAAATGTTATGAACTCATGCACCACCCTACTAGTAGTGACAAGAAGAAGTCAAGAGGATCATATATTGAATCTGCAGCAAATATTTTCAGTCCTTTTGAAAGCCAAGTTTAAGTGCTATTTATCAAAATGCTCCTTCTTTCAGCGTTCTGTTAATTGTGCAGGATATGTCATTAGCCTGGATTGCCTTGAATCAAAGTCAGAGAATGTGGTAGGTATCTCCCATTTACCATTACCAAAAATTTAAAGTATTTGCTGGTTTTTATGTGTGAGGATATATATATGTCCAATGTATTCCTCCAAATTGTGATGATAGCCCTTGCATTGAACTAACTGTGTAGGAAAGTGATGCCTTCCCAGTGGTCCACAGATTGTCAACAAGCATTTTTAAGCTAAAGCAATGTCTCCTAACTGCTCCATGCATAACCTTATATCAGCCACATTTTCCAACTATCAGTCACTGATGTATCACCATACATCAAGGGGGCCATCCTGTTCCATATGTACCCAGAGAGTTTGGAACTGCCTTTCACAGTCACTTCTAAGATGTTGACCACACCACAACAAAAATTATTCACAGGTAGAGGAGGAGGAATTGGCAATTACTTTTATATCCAGAAGTTCTGTATGGTAAGAAATTTCATCTAGTCTCAGAGAATAAGTCATTGTTGTCCATATTTGGCCCCAAGTCAGAGTTTCATGAGCGGATATCTCAGGGGTTACAATGGTGGGTACTTTTCTTATCAAATAACCAGTATTAAATGAATTATCATAAATCAGCTTAGCACACAAATGCTAATGTGCTGTCAGGATTCCCTTTGAGTCTGGGTCACTAATTTGATAAAGAGGAGACTGTCTAGTTCCAGACTGATTCACAGTAAGAACAGTAGTTTCCAATCACTTCCAGACATACTGGAGCAGCCACACATAAGGATCCACTATTCACCAATCATACAAACCGGCTGACTGCAAGCACTTCCTTCAGCAGCCTTTGTGGAACTTAGTTCTTCTTTCTTTTCCATGACACCAGGCCCTTACTCTTTCCAAATGCACCCTGTTTGGTATGTTGCAACTCCTGTAACAGTTCCACTGGAACATTTCCAGAATGAAGAATACTATCCAACAATTTGTGTATTGATCAAACAAAGGAAAATCCAGGATGGAATGTAACAATATTAAGAAAAGGAACGTTGCTACGTACCATATAGCAGAGATGCTGAGTTGCAGGTACGCACAACTAAAAGACTGTCACTGTAATATACCTAGATGCGAGACCTGACCCATACATCTCCCCACCACCATGAACTCCAGTCCAGTCACAAACATCACCTACCCCATCAAAAGCAGGGCTACCTGTGAAATCAGTCATTTGATCTACAAGCTAAGCTGCAACCACTATGCTGCATTCTATGTGGGCATGACAACCAACAAGCAGTCTGTCTGCATTAATGGCTACCAACAAACTGTGGCCAAGAAACAGGTGGACCACCCTGTTGCTGAGCACACTGTTCAACATGACATCCTTCATTTCAATGACTGCATTACAGCATGTGCCATATGGACGCTTCCCACCAACACCAGCTTTTCTGAGTGGCGTAGTTGGGGACTTTCCCTGCAATATATCCTGCATTCCCTTAACTCTTCTGGCCTCAAACTTCGTTAGTCATTGTTCTCACCCATCCAGCCCCTTCCCTGTTCCCATTCCAGCACTACAAGCTCTCATTCCACCATCGTCTGCAGTCTTTTTACTTCTCTCCTTTTCCACTTCCCCCTCCCCCCAACTCTCCCCTGCCCACCGTTTAATCTCCCGACTGCACACAGCTGCTCTACTCCCTCTCCACCTCGTCCCTGTGAGCTCCCCAGCAGAAATTCACTGTCCCACACCCTACTAACCCTCCCCCTCCCCACCCCAGCCTCCTCCATACCCTCACCTAGTCACCACACCCATCATGGACTGGTGCTGCTTCTCATAGTGTGGCTTCAGTTGCCAGAGACTGCAGTAATGTGTGTGTGTGTGTGTGTGTGTGTGTGTGTGTGTGGCTGAAAGCTTATTTGTGACAGTCTTTTTGTTGTGCCTATCTGCAACTTAGCATCTCCACTATATGGTGAGTAGCAACTTTCCTTTTCATAATATCTGTATTGGCCACATATAGATGAGGATGTTGTGTGAGTGGCTCAAAAATGTCAGGGTTGTCCGTCACAGCAGTCAGCACCACCCCAAACCTATCAGGCAAACACTGTGACTATCCAGCTTTGGGATCAGATGCATGTAGATTTTGTAGGCCCATTCCATGGAGCCATCTGGTTGATTTTGATAGATAAATATTATTATTTCCTATATGTGATAAAAATGCAATAGACTATGATGGAAAATACTACTAAGGCCCTTGCAATTACTTTTTCTAATGAAGGAGCTCCATAATCTCTTTTCACAAATAATGGACTGCACTTTACTCTCACAGGATTTTAACGATTTTGCACCCACAATGGAATAAGCATGCTACCACATCTCCGTTTTACCCTGCATCTAATGACATTGTAGAATGTTTAGTGAGAATGTTTAGGATGCAGATGGAAAAATCTTTATTTCCACTCCTATCTATATTGCACTTATTTCCTTTTTATCCTTAAACTGGGCAATGCCATTCTAAGATCAAAGCCCAGCAGACCTTTTAGATGGGTGCTCGCATCTTTCCTTGCCCAATTTGGTGCAGCCTTCATCATCACAAGAAGAAGAAGAAGAAGAAGAAGAAGAAGAAGAAGGGGTATGCCCATTTGGACATATGCCTAGCTGGATATGTGGTTCCATCTACACTCAGCAAGGCTGCCAGCTGATCTTGGTGACCACACTTAAGAGGTCTTATTGACTGGTGGTAGAACCAGCTCTGTTTGCGACATTCAGGACAACTTTTGCCTTTGGATTTGCCACACCAATAGGGACAGCCTGTGTTGCTCACTCCTAGGACAGACTAAAGCAGGCATAGGAACTGTAGCCAATGCCCCAGGATGCAGATGCCTAGCATTTATGATTCTCCAACTGCCATCCATGACTCCTAAGAATCAGGACCTAAATGACATCACACGAGGGCCTAAATCTATGCCAGGTCTGATGTCAGATCCACAGTCCACTCTGGAAACGGCGCCAAGGTGTGGTCCCACTTACCATCACCTCCTGCATCTCTGATGTCAGATCTGGGAACTGTTCTTCAGCCACCAGCAGCATCAACAGCCACACCCTGGCCTCTGCAGCAAGCCATGTCCATCTCATTCTCCCCCACTACAGCTTGGGTGGTTCTGGCCCTATGGCCCAACTCAAGGTGGGAGGAATATTGTAATTCCACATCCACATCGATGGATCAGTTGATATAATTGTGCATGCATAGAGTGAGGCCACTAGGGTGCCATAGAGTAATACATCCACTGGTGCCAGGTACATGGGTAAAGGACAGTGGCAGTGTAAGTATGCCCATGGCCTGTAATGGGCACATTTGGCTCAGCTCACTGATGTGTAACACATGCTCTGTGGTGGACTTATTTACATGGACCTTGTGATATTTGGTTATTTTATAGACACTGATTTGGACTTTTGTTATTCTCTCCTTTGTCATTTGGCTTGCACATGGACATGACTATTTTTCTAATATATGAAGATTCTTCATTTGACCGCAGATTGTGCCCTCTGTAAGAGATCCGACACTTTGTGCATGTATCAAGAGAGCTGTTTGTATTTGAATGCTTCTGTGTTGGACAAATGTACAGTGTTCTCCAGTATTAAAATGTGATTTATTCAGTAGATCTTCATAGTATTTTCATGACTAAGAGGTATTTACCTCCAGAAGTCTTTGTTTCTGTTTAGTTCAAGAGGAGTAAGGATCTATTATATTCTGTGATTTATCTATACTTAACTGGTAATCAATAACACCTGTGTTGTTGAAGAAGCAGACTTGCAACACTAGGTTTTATGAAACATTTAGAATAATATGCCCACCATTCTAGTCTACTTGTCAATATTTTATTGCTTGGGAAGGTACACAAAATATACCAGAGTAACAAGTAATAGGTGTGTCATTGTAAGCATCATTCTTAAGTGTATCCCAAGAAAAGTAACTGAATACTGAAAAATTGTCACCATATACACAATTATTGGTCACAGAAGTATCAATTCAGAAATTTCTGGTCACCAACACAACTGCAGTTGATTCAGGGAGAAATGAGAGCTACAGAAATTTCAGTGTGGAAATGGCTGAAACAGTCTGGTATTACCTCATGTTCTGACTAGAAAAGATGCTTTGCCCCATGTCGGCAACTAAGGCACTGCCAATAGTGAAAGCAAAGCTTTCTGTTTTGTATCCTGCCTGGAAGGCGGGATGTGAGTCTGCTCCTGTAAACTGAAGGGTAGGCCGAATGTAGGAAGTGAGTAGAAGCAGGAAAAGGTGAAAATCTCTCAGTACTGTTCTTATTACTGGTTTTACTATATCACAATATTAACTGAATACATAACTTTGCACTGAGGTGCGAAGCCTTAGACCCGTCGTAAGTAGTACATAGTCTCAATAGCAAGCCAACACCCTCTGAGGTTGAAGTGATGTTTCCAGGCTGTCTGCTCTTGATGAAAAGGGGTGAATCTGCAGCGGCACTCGTAGAACTCAACAGCGCCGGGTAGAGGGTACTGTCACCAGTGTCTCGTAGTGCCAACTTATGAACTTGCACCTACACCACGGCATCGTTGCTATCGATACCACACTCTGATTGAAGATTCTCATCATTTCTGGTACATTTTCAAAATGAGAAGTGTGTAGTTGAGATACCACACTGAAAACATATATTCAATTAAGGAAAAAGAACCGAAACAGCAGCAGATTTTGTTGATCATTTTCAGAGCTCCCATAACAGGTACCACGAAACTTGTGGTGTTTTATGACCTCTCTAGGGTATTTATTTCTGTTGGTGCTGATGTGTTAATTATATCAATGTGGAAGAGTAAGGAAATATTAAAATGCTACGGAATTAATGCTATTGAAAGGACAAGTCACGTGATAAAACACCTAATCCTCAAAACAGGTGGGACTCTCGCATCCTGGAGTCTGAGTGACATACCCCACTGTTCTAAGCTTCCCCAACCCATCCCTCTAATAGTTATGAAAGCTGGGCTAGATTTTGGTATTTCATGCGTTTTGAAATGATATCATTTCACTTTAGGCTGTAAAAACATCATTGCAATTTCGACATGTTTATTTTCAATCATTGTGAGATGTTGTAATGTGTGGAATGTGTGGTGTTGTGAATTTATATGCTGTTCCATATGCCATACACATTAGAAAACTTACGTAAAGTGTAAGAGCTAACTCCGTGTTACTAGAGGAGGCCGAAATGCACGCGTTTTAGCTCATGCAGGCTGGCGTGAGGATGGAAGAACTATACTGACAGAAAGCGGACATAATTAGTTTCAGACTTAACTTTAATCCATTCATGATGAACATCGCTCTTGACGGTACATGATTCACAATATTATCTGTTAGTAACTGAATATGGCATCTTGCTAGGTGGTAGCAGATGACATAGCTGAAGGCTATGCTAAGCTGTCATCTTGGAAAATGAGAGCGTATGTAGACAGTGAACTATCGCTAGCAAAGTTGGCTGTACAACTGGGGTGAGTGCTAGGGAGTCTCTCTAGACCTGCCATGCGGTGGCGCTCGGTCTGCAATCACTGATAGTGGCGACACGTGGGTAAGACGTATACTAACGGACTGCAGCCGATTTAAAGGCTACCACATAGCAAGTGTGGTGTCTGGCAGTGACACCACAGTAAGACTGATAGTTGATACAGATTTCTCCCAGGTAACTCTGACAGAATAATTTATGATACACTATTTAAAATAGTCCTTATTCACTTAAAACTCCACAGATACATTCAAAATTTTCAAACTGTCATCTCCAATAAAAAATTATCTTTCAGATTAAATGTACAGAAAGATAAATTCATATATTTGCATATTTTATAAAGTAAGCATTAACTGATTACAGGACCAACTACAAAACTATATACAGGTTTCTGTGCCTTTACAGCTACTACTCTGTCACTAAAGGAATCAAGGTGTTTACACTACTGTCCAGGAGAAACAAACTACAGATATTCTACTGTAGATGTATTTATTCTTTCACATATACTCCCTGACCCTTCCCAGCTAAGAGCCTTTTCTGAAAACAAAAATTTTGTTGAATATAAACTTAAGCCTTATAAATTTCTGGCAGGAGTTTGATGCTTTACATTACATAAGGAATTATTTACAATGAATACAAAGAATATGTACAGTAAGTACTAGATCCCATACAAAAAAGTATAATAGTGAATCCACAAGTATGAGCTTTTAATATCTTAGGTTTATGTATCTTCCTAGTAATTGCTCATGCTATGCATGCATTTTTCTCTTGTAGACCTGTTTTATATTATCTTCAAAGACCATACGTCCTTTTATTTCCTTTAATATGTTATGTATACTATAGAACAAAACCAGCCAACTTGATCAGGAATACTCACTGACAGTTTGAGCAGGTCATCTCTTATACATTAATTCTGATGTTCTTATGTTGTATGTTCATGTAAGTACTTCTTGTACTGACACAATGGTGTCTCTCCAGGAATGACTCTTCAAAAGAAAATAATCAGCTGAAGAATTTCCTTGAACTTATAATGAAAGTATTGGTTAATGCTTATTTTTAAAAAATACATGAAACACTATTGTTTGTGTTGTGCTTTTACATCCTTTTCTAAAACTTATTTCCCATCATTTATAATGCTTTACCATTTTTCACTCTCCGTATGTTAAAGGGCAGTAAAATCGTTTTTTTTTTTCCTTTTGTACTTTATGGCTAATTCTGTGGTATCTATCAGCACTAAAAATTCTTTCTTGTTTGTTAATTTGAACCTATTTGTTGAGTGATGTTGTACCAAACTGTAAGTATTGACATTTTTGTTGAATGAAACCTACAAAAAGTGATTTTCATTTTACCTTCAGGAAAAGAAGCCTAATGCCTCTGAATGCAATGAAATGGGAACTCTTGTATGTGGGAACTGTGCATGCAATTCAGGTAGATTTGGAGAAAGGTGTGAATGCAATGGTACAGATATTTTAGATGACGAAGAAGTTTGTCGTAGCAGCAACTCCTCTGAAATTTGTTCAGGACGAGGACGATGCATTTGTGGAAAGTGTTACTGTGAAGAAAAGGAGGTAATGGTCTTTCATGTTCACCAAATGCTGTAAAATGCCTGTAACATAATGTTTATACCAGTAACATACATATAAAATATTTGACAATAATAACTCCAACAACAAATCACTGATATCTCAAATTTAATAGTTTGAACTATAGTGGGTGCCATTCAGGATATCATTTGAATTTCTTTTAGTGACACACTTTAGAAAAGAAGTACTCATTCCAAAGGTTGGTTTGAACTATACAGTGCCTTACTAGATATGTCCTTTTTTATGTGGTATGCTCTTGCCTCCCAACAACCTGAAAACAGTTGTATAGGAATTTACAGTTTAATACGGACTCCAAACAATGATTGTTTTTCCATATATAAACCACTGCCAAGGGTGAACACACTCCAACTGTCAGAAAAATGTTAGATATAGAGTACTGAAAATTAAATTGCAATTGAAGTGGAGGAAAGTGTATTAACATATATTAATATAAGGGACATCAAATGGAAATGAGACAGTTGGGAAAAAAATTAGTAAACTGTTTATTACTAGAAAAGTAACCTCTATGATCATAACTACATTTATCCCACTGTGAGGCAAGATTGTCAGTGCCTTCATGGAAAAATGTTTGCAGTTGCTTATGCAACCATGATTATCTGAAGCAGATTGACATCCATGAATGTCTTTCTTCAAAGCTCCAAAAATTTGGAAATCACATGACAAGAGACCACGACCCTATGGATAATGTGTAAGGCGTTCCCAGTGAAACTTCTGCAAAATAGTCAAAACAATTTTGACAACATTTACGCCATGAGGAAAGACATTTGCGGTCATCGATTTGCTTTGGACAATGAGGTGTATGCTTGGCTACAATCGTCGTTCCACAGGCAACCGCAAACATTTTTCCATGAAGACATTGACCATCTTGTCTCACAGTGGGGTAAATTTATTAACATTTATGGTGATTACTTTTGAGACAATAAATGGTTTACTTACTTTTACCATCTGTCTTGTTTTCAGTTGACTGCAACTTACAAAAATCAATCATCCTGCAATCTAGAAGCCAGTAGTAATCATACAAACAAACAGACAATGTGACCAGATTGTTACTTACCTGGAGTTTCCATTGTTTAATAGACAATGTGATACTATGTTTCGCATCCTAATGCGGTTTCATTTCATTACCCTTATCAGTGAATAAAAATAATTAACTTGTTGACAGTATTAACAAGCAATAAAAAGCCTGAAACCTAAAATGTCATCAGGATTAGATGAGGTGCCAGTGTCTTATTGTAAGCAAGTCTGCTCCACAGATTGCAAGGCCCTTATCATACATAGCCAACTTATCATTTAGTGAAGTGCAGCTTTGGGGTAGTATAGCTGTGGCTTGGCACCACTACTATGGCAAAGAAAGAAAGAGAAATGTAGGGGAACTGCACATAAAACATTGTTCCTGAGTATGTGTTCCATGAGTTGTGCAGCACATGCTCTCATGGTAGTTTTCTAAAGCTTAGAGCCAACTCCAGATTGACCCGTCTACTCTCGTAAGTGCTGTGTATAGAGGCTAGAGTATCTGTCTATAGTGTTCCTATGGACGAGGTAGAACTAAGATTGCTCAGATGCAGAGCTTGTGTTCTATCCTGTTAGAGAACAGTAATGCACAGAACCTACAAAGGCACAATTCTGCCATCCAGTGACAATGGTAGAATACATCCTAGTCTGAGCCTTCCTTTAATGCAGTGTTGTCATCTAGCTACAAGTTAATGATAATGCATTTGGAGTCACAAACTAATGCTTAATTATATTGAATGCAGAAAGAATACACTTAAAATTTCTTATGAATAAAAATATATGGTTTTGAATATAATTATGCCATTATATTTTGAAACTAAGAGGCACCATTTCAATATTTGTGTGTTTCACAACAGTATGATTATTGGTACAGAACAAAAAACTAACATATTCACCATGTGTTGAGCCTACACCATCTAGGTTACACTGGTTGAGTACAAAACCACAGTCAAGTATTTATGTCAGTCCAAAGATGTACTTCATTGTGAGTTCAGGTAATGAAAACAGTATAGATATGTGTAGAGTGTTTTCTTTAAGTGAAAATTCAGTTGCATGTGGAAGATACACACAAGAACGAGGGAAATGAACCATTAAATATTCAACTGAGCAACAGGATTCTCTGTGAAAAAAATTTTGCTAAAAGTACTAAGTAGGCCACTCTTTAATCTGCAGCAGCAAACAAAAAATTGATGCTATAGTTCAGTTCAGAAATTTACCAAAAGAATAAATGAATTTGTGAGTCGAGGAAAATGGTCCTGTTATATGTTCTTCTTGCATATTGTTTGTGGTAGATTTTCATTGGTGTAAGACTGGAATAACCAATATTGTGCATATATGATCTAAAATGAAAGTGCACGAAATGTTAAATTTTGTGACATGTGAACAATGTTCTGAGTCTTTCATTTCCAGGCAAAATGAAAAGTCAGCAGAAATCAGATTCCCAGTATAAGTAAAAGATTAACAGTTACAATAATCAATAAGGGCATTTTTTTTCCTGAACTATTTCAGTTTCGTGTGGAACTGGATAAAGCCCCTCAGTCAAGCATTAGTACTCAAAGGCATTTCTAAAAAATGGTTCAAATGGCTCTGAAAACTATGGGACTTAACATCTGAGGTCATCAGTCCCCTAGACTACTTAAACCTACCTAACCTAAAGACATGACACACACACACACACACACACACACACACACACACACACACACATGCCCAAGGCAGCAGGATTTGAACCTGCGACCGTAGCAGCAGTGCAGTTCTGGACTGAAGTGCTTAGAACTGCTTGGCCACAATGGCTGGCAAAGGCATCTCTAAAACTCCAGAATGAACTACTGTGATACATGTTGAAAGTGTACGACAAGGAAATTCATAAGGAAATAAAACATGCAGATAATGGAATAATCATTGATGTAACCACAGATGTATCTTGTGAATTTCAATTGATCAGTGTTTTGCAGTAAATTGTTGATGGAAAACCCATAAAAGGTATTGGAACTCTGTTGATCCAGAAAGAATGCTCTTACTATCTTGGAATATATTCTGAAAGAAATTGAACTTTTAATTGGTGATTATTGAAAAAGCTAATGGCTCAGAGTTATAATGGTGCAAATGTTATGTATGGCAAGTCAAATTGGGTGCATAAATTAATAAAAGACAAATATCCTAATGCAAACTGTATTCACTGCAATGCAGATCAGTTCAACTTTGTAATGTCTGTGGCAACCTCTATTAATTGCAAAGCCAGCATCTTTTTTGCCCATATTTCAGGTATTCTTCTTTTAAAATTTGTCATGGAGATCTAATGTGTTGCACAGCATTGTTTACAAAAGCTTGGCCCGTATATCTGTCACAAGATGGAATTACCATTCACATGTAGCAAAGGATGTTTATGATAACAGGCAAGACCATATTTATTATTGTCATGGAAGTCATTGAAACAAGTAAGAGCATAAAACAGTCGTCTACTATTGAAAAACCTGATTCATTCAAATACAGACTGCAAGATGAGGGCTTGATTTTCTGTGTATACTTTTTACATAACATAACACCTCATGCAGACATGGCTCTTAATCAGTTTAAAAAATATATAACTGAACCAATTAAAGCAAAACAACAAATTTATAACTTTGAAATGGTAATGCAAAACATCAGAGATAACAATGACTCCATCAATAACCAAATAAATTTTGAAAACGGTGAAACAGTGCCTGCCAAGAGACCACAGGCTGCTGATGATTATAAAAATGGATATGCTTTAGAGGTGTGCAGTGCCATCCTTTCTGAAATAAAATTACATTTCCAGTTCACTAGACACCTCATTACAACCAATTTTTTGATGTAAATCAGTTTGACAAATAGATAGCAAACTTTCTATACAAATGCCTTGAGATTGGAAACAGAAGTTAGCAAAAGGATACTACAGAGCAAAGCAAATTACCAGTGTGTGTTGGGCTTAGTCTAGGGAATGGAGGTGCCAATGAAGTGTAAGGAAGTGCTATACAACACACACTTTACATCCATGCTGACATATGCATTGTAGACCTAGACAATGACAAGAAGAGAGGAGAGTAGAATCCAAGCCAGTGAAATAAAACACCTAAGAAGTATGAGAAGAGACAAAGTGAGGAATGAAGACATTAGGAAAAAATTTGCAGTAGACAAGCTGAATTAGAGAACTGAGAACAGGTTAAAATTATTTTGACATGTAAAGAGAATGAAAGATTACCAAAATGAATGATGGAGGCCAAGTTTGAGAGCAAGAGGGAGGTCCAGAGTAAGATGGATTGGCTCAATAAAAATCAGTCTAAGAAGTAATCTGGACTGGAACAAAACTGTTCTAGAAGAAGAAAAGTGGAAAGACAGGGGAAAGTGGAAAAGTACTGCAGATGTCCCAACCTAGCCTGATTCTGGATAAAGGGGAAACAATGGTGAAGATGAAATACCTTGAGATTATGGACACACATTCATTTCTGAAGAAGAGAAAGTTGAAGGGAGACCTTCAAATTTTCTGTGCTAGGCCTGCATTGATAACAGTTTCCAGTACCAGTACTGTCTATAATGACCTCCTCTTCTTCTCCTCTTCCTCCTCCTCCTCCTCCTCCTCCTCCTCCAGTACAATTCCACTTCTTTTACTGATTCTAGAGTTTGAGCGTAAACTGCTAATCATGTTACCTATCTCAACATCATAAGCTGAGTGGTACTTTTCAGTGCTCAAGAGGATGAAAACATTTCTACAACACACTATGAAAGAAAAACATCTGAGTTGCATAGGGGTGCTATCTTGTGAAAAATCATTCATGTGAAAAACTGAAATTTTCAAGTAAAAAAAAAAAGATTGATTTATTTGCCCACAAATGGATTTTCAGTTCCATTCCTACTAATTATTGCAAAGCTTGTCTCCCAAATTCATGAAGCTGCTGCTTTTGGTGATTACAATGCCTTTAGTTTTAAATGTTGGTTGGGGCAATAGGGCGATATGAGCACACACGTAAATGCATTTGCGTCTGCAAGAGAGATTTTTGGAGTTGCTGTTACATTTTACTTTCAAAGCATACATGAGAAAAAGAAACAACCTGTTTCTCTCTCTGCCCCCCCCCCCCTTCCCCTGCCCCCCTGCCCTGCCCTGCCCTGCCCTCTCTCTCTCTCTCTCTCTCTCTCTCTCTCTCTCTCTCTCTCTCTCTCTCTCCCCATTTGTGAAACCATATACAAATGCTTCCCAACTCATTATCCCAGAATATATGGAACACTTATTACGCATAAGAAGAGCACCATTGTAGTAAACATGTATTTTTGTTTCTCATCCATTTTGTATCTTTGATACAGAATATTATGAAATATATCAAATGGTTCAAATGGCTCTGAGAACTATGGGACTTAACTTCTGAGGTCATCAGTCCCCCAGAACGTAGAACGACTTAAACCTAACTAACCTAAGGACATCACACACATCCATGCCCAAGGCAGGATTCCAACCTGCGACTGTAGCAGTTGCGTGGTTCTGGACTGAAGCGTCTAGAACCGCTCAATCACCACGGCCGGCTGAAATATATCAGTTATTGCTGAGATTGTCTTATATGTTCAATGCTACCACATGAAGTTGCTAAACATATTATTTTTGTCGCTGCCAACTGCAGCCCTCAGTGGTTGCCACTGATTGCCTGAGAAGCTGAATGTCTCAAAAGTGAATTTGTTATTTAAAAGTGGCAACAAGTACAAACCAGTAATCACTATGGCTTCTAGGCATATGTATACACAGAAAGAACAGTACTGTGCTGCAGTTAACAAATAAGAAAAAGACCAGGGAAAAAACAATAGCAGAGTAGAAGTAAATTTAGACTTCTCCAAAGCACTAGATACTGTCAATCATGATATCCTTTTACAAAAATTGGAAGTGATAAGTATTCGCACAGCAGTAAAAAAAGTTGTTTGAATCATACCTACAAAACTGAACATGGCTCATAGGAATGATGTCAGCTCACTCCAACCATACAACCAATTCAAAAAAATTGGGAATAGAAGAATCACAAGGTAGTATTCTAAGTCACAAATTATTTCTTGTCTATATAAATTACATTCACACCTCAAATAGTGCAGACAGTGTATCACTAATTGCTGATGATACTAGAGTGATAATAAGTGCATCAAAGCAATTGCTGAGTGCAACTACTGATCGAGTCCTTAAGTATGTTCACTTTTGGCTGAATGCAAACAGCTTGACATTAAATATGAATTTAAAAAAATTACATGAAATTTGGGAAAATAAGTCGAAGTGTAAATCTACATCTGGTATTGGGGTACAAAACCATAGCAGAGTAACATCTGTAAAATTTGAGGATTCATTTGAATGAAAACTTAAGTTTTAATGATTGTGCAGTAAAACTTGCACACAAACTCATCATGTTTTGCTCTTAGAAGTTTGGCAAACATTTTTACCTCACAGGGTGCTACAATGGAATATTTTGGCTGTTTTCAGTCTTTTGCAACATACAGAGTAACATTTTAGGGCTCCACCACTTGCCACCGAAAACAATTTTCTTACTTACAGAAGAAGATCCAAATAAATATTTCATAGTCCTCCACAGAGACAGGGCAGACCCATGTTGCCCTTACAATGTATTTTATATCTTGGGGTACAACTTGCTCATAGCCACAATATCTAAAATGGCACAGCACTCCATACTCAGCACAAAAAAAAGGGGGCATGTGGCCCATATTGGCATTAAACTTTACAACAGGCAGCCAATCAATGTAAGTCAGTTAGATGATGGAATTAAATTTAATGCAGAGTTTTTTAAAAAAATACTATGCTAACAATGATTTAACTTGGTAGGTGACTATGTTGGCCAATAACATTTTTCTGGCCATTTTTTTTACTAAAGCAGAACCAAAAAATTGTATTTTGCCTATATACTTTTTCATTATATTTGCATATCTAATGAACAGCTGATGTCTGGTGTAAAATTTTATGGAATCCTTCTAGTATGTAGAAGGATTTTCTGGTTAGTGAGGACAAAAGTAAAGGCCTGTGAAAAACAGACCATACAAAATAACATAAGCATATATTTATATGAATTTGTCTTACTATACATTTTGTGACTCTGTATTGCTTTGTTTGTATTATTCTATCTTCATATTGGCATGTTCCCCTTCCTTGAAATGATTTCACACAAATTTATAGTACATTTGAACAACACTCATACAATATTTATTGTCTCTGGATGGATAAATAAAATAAATAAATAAAATATTTGTCATCTAATAAATAATTTTTAGGTAGAGTACCTGATAACAAGTAATTTTTCTGGAATTCTCATATTTATACCTTATGTATAACTATAGCCTTTAAATGATATTTATAGCCAAATACAAAATTTGTGTTAGTTTGAAAATCAACATAAAATTATATTTATTTGCAGGGTGTTAGTGGTGACTATTGTGAATGTGATGACTTTTCCTGTGAGGTGGTTAATGGTAAGATATGTTCAGGCCATGGCAGTTGTAAATGTGGTACATGCATTTGTGTGTTGCCATGGACAGGAAAAGCATGCCAGTGTTACAATAACAATGATTTATGCAAATCACCAATAACTGGAAAAGAATGTTCAGGCAATGGTCACTGTGAGTGTGGCAAATGTGTGTGTAAGACCACAGATGGACTTCCATATTCGGGAGATTTTTGTGAAAAGGACCCTGTAAGTATAAGAAAGGGTGGCACATATACTTAGTGCTAATGTTAATGTTACTGTATGTGTTCATAGCTACTGCTCAAATTATTAATCATCTTGCTGGGGTTGGAAGCTCATGTCACCAATTTTCCATGTTTGCAAGTGTTTCTTTTATTTTTTATTTTCTTCAATTTTTTTAAATCTACCTTCTCCAAAACACCTTGCCTGTTTCCTTTTTTATTCTTTACTCAAAAATATTTCCACACCTATGTATCATCTTCAGTGATTCTTATTTTGCATCTGA
Source organism: Schistocerca gregaria (assembly GCF_023897955.1). NCBI lineage: Eukaryota > Metazoa > Arthropoda > Insecta > Orthoptera > Acrididae > Schistocerca > Schistocerca gregaria. The sequence goes on from NC_064922.1 coordinate 225,985,217, forward strand.
AATGGCATTAGTTTTTAAGTTAATGCAGTTGCAGAAATAAAACAAATCTACTGAAATGGCACATAGGTTGTGATGAAGTAAACTGGGATATTTTTTACTTCCCCTCTTGTTTTGCCATCTGCCTCCGTAAAATTCATTTTTTTCAGTTTTAACTAATTAGCATTAACATACATGAATATAATCTGCATTGTCATAAAAGAGAAAGTTGGCTGTCAGATTTAAAGAATATAACACCAGATCTAATTTGTGATTAGTTTTATTGATGTAATTGATTTTCTAATTAATTTCAACTATCCCTAGTTAGTATCTTTTGTTATAGGGCGAAATCAATGATTGTTTTGTAACTTAAATTCTATTGTTGATGTATAAACAAGTATAAATTCTGTACTAATTGTACACATTTGGGGGAACAACTAACAGTAATCTCAAAGGATCTACTCGGCTCTATTTGAAAACATGATACCAAAGCCAGCCCTTAAGTAATTCCAAAGTAATTAACAGTTTTGTCAAAAGTATTGTTTGTGTAAATATATATGTTAATTTCATGATGTAAACAAATAATTTGGCCTAACTCTTGCAGTAGAAGAAACTGTTAAAAAGATGCAATTTTTCAATATATTCAGTTAATTTAATGAGTTAAGTTTTAATTGTAATTTCTGTAAATTTAACTTTAAACAATGCGTAGTTTCAGTACCTATTATTGTGATGATATGTAAGGGTCCAATTTTTGGTCATGAGACAGTCAGACCACAGCCGAGTTTCAGATGAGGAACCTGTGTTGGTTAGAATGACAACAATGCATCAACTTAACAGTGAAATATGTGTTACACCAATAGGCCATGTTTTAAAGCAATGACAGTGTCTGTTCAATTTATTTAAAAGACTGTGAACTGTGTGCTTAGGCTTTTACTGCTCATAGATGTTCAACAGTAAACTATTGTAGCAGTATGTGGATGTTTGCCTGAAAACTATTAATGAGGCTTGTGAAAACTTTAAACAGTAGTGTACTGGCCATATATTAAATGTGTATATGGGTGGTTGTGAAAAGTGAAAGTAAACTGCTGTGAAACACAACAGTGCCTCTGTTGGCTACATCATGTACAGTAGACAGTAGTTGCACTTACACCCTTAATTTTTCAGCCAGTACATTGACACTGTGGACAACCTATGAAATCAACAAAGTATGTGAACCGCTACAAGGTGTCAAAGCATGTTTTGTTGAAGAACACATAAATGAAAAACATTATATTTAGCTTAAGATGGTGTGTTTAAAAACATGAAGCTAGAATTATCACTGTTAAAATCTATTGCTGTACTGGTACTTGTTGATTGATATAACCACTAGCAACTATGCATCTTTGTTTAATTTTATATAATTTTTTTAATGCAAAGATAATAGTCAATGTAAAACTCTTAATATTGTCAAATAACATATAGTTACAAAAGTTACACTTCTTAAATAACTTAGAATATAAAAACTGTAAATGAAAGTGACCTGATTATCAACTGCATGTCATAGTTATGATAACTGGTATTTTATCACTGAAATTTGAAGAGATATTGTGCTAAACCAACTACACACATCAGCAGCAATATGGATATTTATTATTCCTGTAAAAACTAATACTTCATTTTCTGACATAACTGTGCTTAAAGACATGGTGTGTACAGGGGAATAAAATACATGCAACTTCTCCCATGCAGACAGGCCACCAGCGATTACAGAAAGAAAACCTCGAATTAAAATGACCTGGTCATCCACAATGGACAATGGATTTGGGGTCAACATTCATCCTGCTCCCTCTAGAATACCCAGGTGTTGTGAAACATCAGCAAATCTTGGTATAGAAAAGTAAATATGTCAACACTGGCAAAGAAAAGGTTACAAACTTAATACAGGATAAACAAAAATCAAATATAGGCCTTGAAACATTCTCTCACTTTATGCCCTCCAATGCTGCAGTAGTGTTGACTGAGGCACTAAATGTGTATGAGCTTGACACAGTAGCACTCCAAGACATAAGGCAACCAGGAGAGGAGTTGGACAAACAAAAAATCCAAGTAACTCATTCTGCAACAGAGATAGAGACGGAACTAAAATAAAGTTGGACCATAGTGCCCAGTAGAATAAGGGCCAGAATCTTGGATATTAGAACACTAAATGAGAAAGTCTACATAATGAGACTTGAAGGAAAGCTCAAAAATAAGAATGGTATCTCATTACGCATCAACAGGAGACAAGTATGAGAATGGTAGTTTCTATACCACCACTGAATCAATAAACAAAAGAACATCTTTGAATAAAACTCAAAATCTTTTTCTGGGAAGTAATTGTGTAAGTAAGTTGTGAAGATATAGGAAGGCCTTGCTTTGAACCCTACAATCTGTATGGCAACTCAAAGGGTAATGGAACAAAAGTGATTAATAATTCCAGTTACGGTCAAGAATCTGAGGGTAGGCAGTACCTATTTCACCTAGAAAAACACTTATAAAATTACGTAACAACGGAAAATCCAGGATGAAATGTAACAATATTATGAAAAGGATAGTTGCTACTCACCATATAGTGGGGCGCTGAATCACAGATAGACAAAAAGACCATCACAAAATGAGCTTTCAGCCAAGAAGTCCTTTGACAAGAATAGGCAACAGTTACACAAACATACACACACATGACTGTGTGTGTGTGTGTGTGTGTGTGTGTGTGTGTGTGTGTGTGTGTGTGTGTGTGTGTGTGTGTGGTTTTTCTATTTATGACAAACGCCTTGTTGGCCAATGCCGACTAGCAACTATCCTTTTCATAATATTGTTATAAAATTACCTAGTATTCATGTGGCCAAACAACTCAAGCCTAAATCACTTCCTGGTAGCTACCATACATAAAAGCACAGTAGAAAAAGAATATGAGGTGTAGTAGATATGAAGTGTAGTAGGTTCAAATCATTTTCTGCCATTGGCACATTCAGAAGAATGGACCAATGGACTGAAGAATAAGAATTCTGGATTTAATGCAAATGTTGATTTGTTGGACAAGACCGCCATTAAACAATGATTCTCAGTAAAAATGCACAACATTTTTTTGCTATGTAATGACTTCTATATGTGGGAAGAGGATATAACAGACATGTGATCATACCTCAAGGAAGGAATCCTGGGAAGCTATTAAAGCCATCAAGATGGAAACAGAAGTCTTGAAGCTCGTAAGATGGAGAGAAGCTGTCAGAATGATTAAATAAACGAAATAGAAATAACTTACCAGCACAGGAGCTAAAACAGTGAAGGAATCAATATGACACAGCTGTTAGGTATGAAAGAGGAAGACCAGGGAGACAAGGAGAAACTCCCGCGAGCAATAAAACAGGAGGAGCTGAAGAAGGTAGAACAACTGGACATGAGGAGCTTCTTCGAAATTGCCATGAGCTTCAAGAAATTGTATGGTGGAAAAAATGAATTGTTTCAAGACAAAACGGGAATGCTCAAAGTACATGAAAAAAGGTACTTGAAGGTGGTAAAAAATATTTCAGTAACCTGTGGAATACTAAGACAACCACCACTGTGGAATACTAAGACAACCACCGCAACTCACATAAAAGAAAAGAGGAGTAAATTCAGAAAAAACTTGGTAAGGGATTAAGTTGAACCAGCACTGAAGGAAATTATGAAAGTTTCGAAGAAAATAAAAAATGGAAAGACACCAGAAATTGACTGTAAACAGACAGAGGTTGTAACAGAAGGTGGAATATGAATGCTTGGAAACGTACATAAATCGCTAATTTGTATATGGAGAACGGGGAAAACCCGAAAGGATGGAAAATATTAGTCATATGCACAATCCTCAAGAAAGCATCAGATATACTAATTACAGAGTAATTGCACTTCTCAATCTGGCTTATAAGATTGCAAGCTTACTAATACTGAAGTGGCTCATGCCATAAATGAAAAAAAAAAAAAAAAATACTCTTAATTTCCAGCAAACAAGTTTTGAAGATGAAGGTCAGCAACTACATACTATAAGTCAAAAATTTGTAAAAAAGATGGAATAATGAAAAAGTGACACATTGTTTCTTGATGACTTTCAAAGAGTGTATCATAATATTAGAAGCAAGCAGTTTGGAAAAAATGGCGTGTGCTACAGTAAAGAGCAGCTTATCCAGCTGATATGTGTGTGTGTAGCTCTATAGGTGACTGTAAATGGTGAAATGTCTGACAGACTCAATGTACATTCAGTAAACCAACAAGATGACAGGCTTTCTCTCCTGCTGTTTAATCTGATGCCAGAAAGAGCTTCAAAGGAGTGACAAACTTGGGTATGAACATTTGACTATGCTGAACATAACTATTTGAACTTATGGTGGTGGTGTTTTACTTATAGGCCAGGGTGATCATAAAATTTTAATAAGAAAACTACAAAATTCCACGGATGAAATCATGTCTTCACAATAGAAAACAGAAGATCACATTAGCAAGTGATACCAAAGGAATAAAACATTAATTAAATTTAGTGCACTGGTAGCAACAACAGCTTTATCCCAGTTGGGCAGCTAGTCAAACTGTGTTTGGATGACATACTGGTATGCAATTTCACAGTGCTTCAAGTTTATGGCAGAGTTCATCAGTCATAGCGGCTAGTTACAGGTGATGTGCCACTTTCACACCAACCCATTACCAGGTTATTTTCAACAGATGATATATCTGGAGCAAATGATGGCTAGAGAAATGGTCATCCAGTGTATCAAGTTAAGTCAGCACAGCACAGCTCTTGCATTATCTTGTTGAAAGATAATATTAAGGAGACTCTGAAAATAGCGACTAGCCTTAAAATGTCAGAAATGTAAAATCAGCTGTGCAATTACCATATGCAAATCAGAGATGATCCTATTGTGTGGCACCCTATACCATCATGCTAGGTGCTGGACCCATATGATGAGAACAAATGCAGTCCAGTAATGTTCAATCTCATCGAGACCTCCACACAAGGTAACCTCATGCTTTATGCACAACCATGACTCATCTGGAAAGATTATGTGGTGCCACTTCTGCACCCCACAGTGCTGTTGGGCACTTCTGTCATGCCTCTTTCTGCTGCCGTGTCAAAGGAACCTGCAACAAGTTCATAATGTTCACAGACCCTGGGGCTTCAGACATCTCCTGATTGAAGATACAGGATGTGGCTGTAAAACTCAGCATGATTGTGTCAACAGTCCTCTCAGGCACCATTCACATGGGTTGCTGGGATCCAGCTGAGTGTTGAGTATGGCCTCTTGAACCCACTGATTCCATATCTACATGACAGTTTGCAAGGTGCTGTCCAATGGGAGGAAACCATTGATTCCATATCTATATGACAGTTTGCAAGCAGCAATATAGCAGAACAATAAACTGGAATCTCTGCCACTGTTGATGTCTGACTCATATCACTAAATGTTCTTCTTATTATACGAGGCCTACTACTATCTTGTCACAAACAACAAACATCCAAATGCAGTTTCCAAATGAGAAACATGCTACAGATGGTAGGTAGATTCTCTTTTTCCTCAGTATTTTCTGCAGTTGTGCTGAAACACTAATCATGTGTATATCCAAGCATATAGTATACTTCATGCAACTTTGACATTATTGCATGTTGTCTTTAAAGGTATTGCAATATTAATGGCCAGCAGTGTACAAAAATGATGTACAAAAGACTCTCGAGAACTCATCAAAAACTGTGATTTTTGCTGATGGTACTATATAGGTGCCTTTCTCATTTTCCTTCACAGGCTTGTCATGTTATTCTGAATTCGGCAATGTTAGTTGTAGAAGGTGGCCAAATGTCCTTCCTGTTGCCACCTCTTAACCCACAGAATGGAATTTGTGTATGCTATCTGGCTGCATCTAGTGTTATCCCATGTGAAATATGAGAACTTTTTTAAATGTTTACGAATTATGAAACTGAAGTGCGACATTGTTACCAGTCTGGCATTCACCTAGATGGATGTGGAAAACTGGATGATACTAATATAGCGATAAAGGGGCCAAACACATCCATAAGAGGCACACCCAGGAACATGTTAAAAAATTTATAACAAATTGAGATGGCACCTACACACAGATGAGTCAACTAACAAGCACTTAGAAATCACTCTTAGTTATTTGACCTGTAGACAAAATTGTTAGCACATGATGTATTTTTTTTAAACAATGCTGTCATTTGGTGTAATCGGAAGTGTGCAATAAGACAGTTATGAACATCACACAGAAGCCCCTTCAGGAACTCTGAACTTTTTGCTTGCATACCAATACATTAACTCCATGATAGTACTAGTCATCAGTAATAATAGTAAATTTTGTATGAGGTGTGAAATTCAGAGACATTTCAAAAGCAAATTAAAAGAGCACCTTATTTGCCATTCCTTCTGTGACTTACTAGAATATTTGATCTCAAGGGACATAAACTCTGTTAAGATAAATGCTCATATGAAACATATTTTAACTTTAGCAGCATACAGATAGCTAACCGTGGCATCTCATAATAAATATGAAGTAATACATGAAAGGAGCAGCTGAGTAGTGTAAGAAGTGAAATAGTGATTTTTTTCAGAATAATTGATTTGCTTCTAACATAAATTTGTAAATGAAACTAGAATTAAATTCCATGTTAGTAGATGAGCACTACTCATAAATGGTTGTTAATATATTTCACAATTTAACCTGTAGTGACTGATTCTGCCATTTATGATATAACTTGACTCATTCTACCTCCCTGACACCTCTCTTTTATGATGGATTTATGGAAGATGATGTGTAAATAAGTGAGTGAATCCACAAGAAGTGTGACATCCACATGTACCAAGGTTGCAGGCAAGGAACTTTTGATATGTAAAGAGTGATGTTTGTGCAAATGGAAGTATCATTGGTGACAGGTAGCTTTGATAATCACAGACATTTATATTGAACTGCCTGCATGGTCATGATCAGTAAAGGAAGTCAACTGGTTGAAATGAGGTGGACCAAATGAATCAGATTTCAGGATGGGTGTTGAGTTGCTGAAAGAAAAATCTGAGAATGTTGTCCTTATTACAGGTCTACAATGAGATGACAAAGTCATGGGATACCTACTAATATCATGTCAAACCTCATTTTGCCCAGATTAATAAAGCAGCTCGACAGATGGTCTCAGCAAGCTGTTGGAAGTCCCCTGCAGAAATATTGAGCCATGCTGCCTCTATAGTTGTCCATAATTGTGACAATGTTCCAGTGCAGAATTTTGTGCACAAACTGACATCTCGATTATGTCCCATAAATGTTCGATGGGATCTGGGTGACTGGACTGCAAATGTTAAGTGAAGGTCATCAGCCACTGCATTGTCCATGGTGAGAGATAATGTCCAAAATTATGTATTCCTGGCACACTCTTGACAGTGTGGCTCTCAGAATATTGAATTCCCTAATGATTTCCGAAATGGAATGTCCTGTGCATCTAGCTCCAACTACTAATCCACATTCAGAGTCTGTTAATTCTCACTGTGATGCCATACTCATATCAGAAAGCTTTTCACAGGAACCACCTGAGTCCAAATAACAGCTCCAACAATGCATAGCTCTTTTATACCTTGTGTACATGATACCACCACCGTCTGTAGATGTACGTATTGCTATCCCATGGCTTTTGTCACTCAGTGTATATCAAAAGGATGTTTAGAATTACACAAATGTAGCTTTGCAGTGTTGGTAGGAGCTGTAAGAAAATAAAATTCATCAGCCATCTTTAGTTTGTCCTTCCAGTTATAATCTCAAAAGATGATTAATTGTTGATATTTAAATAATGGCAGGTATTAAGACTAAAACAGGAGCTACACTAGCTTTTGGTCAAATCCAGGATGTATTATGTTAACTTATAAATTAGAAATGTTATTGTAACTTTTTTTATCCTTGTCATATGAGAATTAGCGTTCATGCAGTAGATCTGCACATGTATCAAAATACTTGTAGACTGCCTCTAAAAATAGGTTATCATCATCAAACATATATTTCAGGTTAGTGGTTCCAAATGTGATACTCTAAGGGATTGTGTTAAATGCATGATTGACAATGAAGAAGTCAAGGATCGGTGTGTAAACTGCAACTTCACTTTCACACTGACAGAGAGTGTTGAAGGTATCACAATTTCCATATTTGAAACTAAAATACATCCTTAAAATGTCTATTGTCACTCACAATCTACTGTTTGTGTGTATTTCAGTCAATGAAGAAAATAATGAGGTCCAGTGCTTCATAGAAGGTGAATGCAAACGTTCATTTGTGTACTACACAAATGAAATGAATGGAGAAGTAGTGGTACGAGCATCAAGGAATGAAATCTGTCCCCAGAGGGCCAACATAGCTTGTATGTACTGATCTCCAAAACTTTAAAATTGCTCATTATTTCAGTTATCTGACTGTTATCATGTGGAATATTAGCTATGTAGATTTTTATTTCAACATGAAGTATCCCGGTGTGTGCAGCTTATATATGAACAAAATTGTACACACTGCTGTTAGGCATCCACATCTCCTCACAGAACATTGAAGTCTGAGGATAGCCCACTTTGTAAAGCAGGATATGTGGTGACCTGTGATAGATCTGACAACAGAGTTAGGCAGAAATAGTGCAGGCAGAAATGTTTTGGAGCACAATATCCAGTGCACATTGTTGAACATGGTGCTGCACAGCAGATATGTACATGTAAAATGTGATTTATTAGTTTCATTACATACAATGTATGAATCATATGATCTGTTGTACAGGAGACATGTCAAGTTTAGCAAAAATATAATGTATAATGATTTACAGAAATTCTTTTTACACTATTTTAATAACAATGCCAATAAACACAACACTACAATATTTACTATAAATTAACAGTTTACCAAGTTCCTTTGTTGTACACACATGACACTGCAATATTAGCTAAAGATTTTTATTGTTCAAAGTGTCAGACTGTCTTCCATGAATTCTTCAGTGGTGTAGTAACACTTCTCTATTAAAATAATTTGGAGTAAACTATTCAGCGAACCAAGGTCCATTGTTAATATGTTTCTTCCTTTTAATTTGTTATATACTTTTAGCGCCATGTACAGTGCTGTCTGAGCATAAAGCTTTAAGTGATGTAAAGGAAATTTGAAGTTTTCCTTCTGACGAGTACCACAGCTATGTGTTTCCTCCATATTGACCTAATGCCATCATCAATTACAATTGCAGTGACAACGAGGTCTTTGAGATTGGGCTGTGGATCAATGGAAACACGTCATTTGGTCAAATGAATAATGTTTCTTGTCAACCCAGGTTGATGGTCATGTTGAGTACGTCAATACACTAACACAGTGCCTGCATTTGACAGTGTCTGTAAAGTTCAATGCAATTTTTCTTTCAGACATGCAAGCATGCATGGCAAAGCCAAGGCAACCTGATGAGAAAACGAAATAAGTAATTCTCTGTGCAGGAATCACATAATTGTGTGAACATTACGGGAAGCAGACACTGAGACTATGGAAATTTCGGTCTGTTTGTGAAGCAGGCCCAGATAGGGTTGGGTCATTTGGGGGAGGAGACCAGACAGCGAGGTTATCGGTCTCATCAGATTAGGGAAAGATGGGGAAGGAATCGGCCAGCCCTTTCAAAGGAACCATCTAAGCATTTATTTGCCTCAATCGATTTAGGGAAATCACAAAAAACCTAAATCAGGATGGTCAGACACGGGATTGAACCGTCATACTCCCAAATGCAAGTCCAGTGTGCTAGCCACTGTGCCACCTTGCTCGGTCATGCTCAGATAGCTGAAGAAGGTGATCGCTCATGTTCAGGAAACCTGGGCTTGAGTGCTGGTCCAGCACAAATTTTCATTTGTTTTCCGTAAACTGTAAAGCTGTTATGGCAGCGTATCTGCAATTTGCGAATACATCTCATGATTTAATATGGCTATCAATCCTCAGCACTGTCTGTTCCTTTGGATATGCAAGCATTTCTGAAGAAACAATGCATCAAAGTTTACTGGCACTGCCAAATACAGGCACTGCACTAATGTATTTCATATAAATCTTTCATTGGTCTTCATCTGTATTATTGTTAGGTCAATTTTTAGGTCATTTTAGGTCTTTTTTTTATAATTTGGCATTCTCTTGTACCTTCCTGTAATCCATTTAATGTTGGTGTTACTATTCCACAGTTGTTCTAGTATTCTCTTACTAACTCTGTTTCTGGCATTCTGACCAGATGTCCAAAGAACGGCATTTGTGTCTTCCTGATAGTGTTTACTACTGGCTCTATTTTTTTGCACACTGTTTCATTTGAATCTAGTCTCTTATGGCTATTTACTTGATATTGTTTATTTAGGTATGTCCTAATTAATCTTCTTTTTATCTTCACTATTCTGTCAATTTCTGCTGTATTAGCTGTTTTGAAGATGGTTTCAGCTGCATATGTCATTTCTGGCTTTGTGACTGTTTTATAAGGTTTTAATTTTGTGTATGTGTTTTTGGTAATGTAATTTGCTTTGGGAATTGTATGGTATGGTATGGTATGATAGCCCACCATACCATACCCATAAAGAGGGTTTTGATTTGGAATTGCAAGGGTTTGGTTCAAACATTTGGGTCCCAATAAAGAGCATTGTAGCAATGGACTCCTAATGGGATTCAGTGAAACTGTTGGGAGCTGAGTGCTGAACTGGCCAAGACTGGACAGAATGTTATAGAATCTTCCAGGAGGTTTGAGAATGTTCAGTTATGTTATAGAATCTTCCAGGTGGTTTGAGAATGTTCAGTTATGTTACAGAATCTTCCACAATGTTTGAGAATGTTCTAGAATGTCCAGGCTGTTTGAAAATGTTCTCAGATATTCCATTATCCTGTTTTGGTGAGGATATGTTCCAGTGCAGAAGGGATGATGACAAGACACATGTGTTGGTATTATTTTTAGAAATGAAATGCATCAGGAGTGAAAAGCATATTTAACTACTCAAAGGAAGAGAATGGATAGACTGAGAGAAAATGTAACAGATGAACAATGAGATTAAATTAGAGGTGAGAATTAATGAGACACTCTGAAAGCAGACACAGAGGTATTGCTGAATAAACAAGATTATGAGTAAAGTTTATGAAAGACAGTGAACGCAAGTGTATGAACAGATCATTAGTGTACGACAAGTGCAAAGCTGAAAGAGTAGAGAATACAGTGTGACATATGAAGCATTCTGTTCTGTAAAGAAATGAATAACTGAGTTACAAAGTATTTTATTTCAGAATAGGGTATTGTTGAATACTTTAGAGAATTTAAGCATAGTTTTAGCATTCAAGAGTATTTTTGATCATGAAATACTAACATTTTTATGATTTTTTTAATGTTCATTTTTACAATCTTCGTGATGATGTAGTGTGTTTTCAGGAAACAAATGAAAATAAACACCAAGTGAAGTGAGTCTTTTTCAACTAGTTTCACAGTAAAACATAAAGATAGACAATGAAGAGAGGGACAAGAGAAGAATGTGGAGCTAGAGAAACCTCTTATAGCTACAGTGATGGGCATATCTTGTGCCAAACCCTCCCTCCTGTGGGACCATCAACTTGATACTTCTCTCTGCCATCATCTTTACTTAACTTTATGGGTATAAACCCTAATTCTTAGTTTTCTCACTGGTACATTTTTCTCATGGATTCCTCCTTCCTCAACTCCTTCACTCTGAATCCACAACATGAAACTACCTGTCTCCACCTGGGTGAATTTTCTGTTATTTTGTATTCCTGTCCTCTTCCCATGCCATATTTTACTGTTCTAGTTTCCCTGCCCATCTTTCAATTTGTATCACACATCTTGACTTGCTCTGCACCATTCAAAACAACCAGAGCACAGTACTTTGAGGCTTTAGGTGCTTTTGCACATGTGACTGGATCTGTGTTCTGTACTGTTTCATCTGTTCATTCATACGTTTATCCTATGATGTAGATCATTTCATGAAGAAAAACATCCAGGGCTGTCAAACAAGTCAAAGATTACATTGAAAAGTGCAGGAGCTGTAAGAAAATCAAATACTTACTAGCTATCGTTAAACTGGTACAGTCTGTTCATACGTTCTGTAACTAAGTTTAACATAGTAAAATTAACCAGTACCATTATTTTGAAAGAAAAATTGCTCTTACTTTTGTAGACGCATTACATATTTCTTATCTTCCTATTGTTAGCTTAATATATTTACAGGCACATCATCTTTGTTCCAAGAGTTCCAGAACCTGTACAGAAAATTGAAAGAGAGATCAAGATAAGCATCATTTCTGCCCTTTTTATTACTCATGAAAACCACACATTGCATGTTGTACCATCACACAGCGAGACCTTCAGAGGTGGTGATCAAGATTGCTGTACACACTGGTACCTCTAACACCCAGTAGCACGTCCTCTTGCATTGATGCATGCCTGTATTCATCATGGCATACTATCTACAAGTTGATCAAGGCACAGTTGGTCCATATTGTCCCACTTCTCAATGGCGATTCGGCGTAGATCCCTCAGATTTGTTGGTGGGTCACATCGTCCATAAACAGCCCATTTCAATCTATCCCAGGCACATTTGATAGGGTTCATGTCTGGAGAACATGCTGGCCACTCTAGTCGAGCGATGTCATTATCCTGAAGAAAGTCATTCACAAGATGTTCACGATGGGGGCACAAATTGTCATCCATGAAGACGAATGCCTTGCCAATATGCTGCTGATATGGTTGCACTATCGGTCGGAGGATTGCATTCACGTATCGTACAGCTGTTACACTGCCTTCCATGACCACCAGCAGCGTACATCGGCCCCACATAATGGCACCCCAAAACATCAGGAAACCTCCACCTTGGTGCATTCTCTGGACAGTGTGTCTGAGGTGTTCAGCCTGACCGGGTTGCCTCCAAACACGTCTCCGACAATTGTCTGGTTGAAGGCATATGCGTGACTCATCGGTGAAGAGAACTTGATGCCAATCCTGAGCAGTCCATTTGGCATGTTGTTGGGCCCATCTGTACCATGCTGCATATAAGTCATGGTTCCAGAGACGGACCCCGCCATGGATGTGGGGAGTGACACACATTGTGTAGCCTATTGCGCACAGTTTCAATTGTAACATGACATCCTGTGGCTGCACAGAACCATTATTCAACATGGTGGCATTGCTGTCAGGGTTCCCCCAAGCCATAATCTGTAGGCAGCAGTCGTTCACTGCAGTAGTAGCCCCTGGGTGGCCTGAGTGAGGCATGTCACCAACAGTCCCCCGTCTCTCTGTATCTCCTCCATGTCTAAATATCATTGCTTTGATTCACTCCAAGACGCCTGGACACTTCCCTTGTTGAGAGCCCTTCCTGGCACAAAGTAATAATGTGGATGTGATTGAATCATGGTTTTGATCATCTAGGCATGGCTCAACTACAGACAACACGAGCCGTGTACCTCCTTCCTGGTGGAATGACTGGACCTGATCAGCTGTTGGAACCCCTCCATCTAATAGGCACTTCTCATGCGTGGTTGTTTACATCTTTGGACATGTTTAGTGACATCTCTAAACAGTCAAAGTGATTGTGTCTGTGATGCAATATCCACAGTCAACGTCTATCTTCAAGAGTTCTGAGAATCAGGATGATGCAAAACTTTTTTTGATATGTGTACCATAACAACAGAGGCTCATTTGCAGTGCACACTGACACTTATCCTGCAGCTAAAAGTAATCTTCAATCTCTTGAATCCGTGAGAGTGTGCTGAAAAATAATGCCGCCATTGTTTTTATGTAAAAACTCCAAAGCTTTTTAAATAAAACAACCTTTATTAACATTCTACATATTTGTTCTTCATTTCACATATTTATTTCTCAATGTAGTCACCTTGGTGATGGACACATTTCTCAACCGAGAGACCAGTTGGTTGACATATCACTGCATACTGTTTGACTTTGTTGATGGAGCCATAACCTCACTTGTGCTTGCATCACTTCATCACTATCAAAGTGAAGTCCTCAGAGGTGTTCCTTAAGTTTCGGACACAGATGAAAATCGGCTGGAACTGCATGGAGAATGATTGATGACAATGAGCCCACAGAATGAGATTGTTGAAGATGGCAAAGTGTACATGTGTGGCTTGGCACTGTCATGCTGAAGGAGAGGGTGCTCCATCTATGGATTAACTCCATGAATTTGTGCTTTTTTGTGAGAGATTACAACACATTGTTTTTCATGCACTGATATAATTGTGTTACACACCACCATTTACATGCCACAATTGGGAGACCTCTTGCACCAAAAGGTTGCAAGTTGCATCAGCAAAATGGGAAATCAGATGGGTAATATTTATGACACTTAATAAATCAACCAATACTGAGAACAGACTGAAAAAATTTGGAGGCTTTGCTTTTCAGTACAAGCTCGTACATAATCAGATAACTTGTAGAATGAGTGGCTGATAATGAAAAATGTTAATTTTGTTTTGAATTTACAGAGATCACAAATTTCCTAGTTTGTCATATAGAGCTTGTTGAGGACCTTAATATAAGAACATGGAAATCCATCCGAACTCTAGGCGTGGCAGCAAAGTCTATGTGAAAATCGTTTCTCTGTATTTTAAGTGGTTATGTAAACAACAGTTCAAATGATTTTTCTTTTATTTCTATTATTAACTGTTATTTACAGTAAGAAGCATCTTCTGGAAAGTAAGTGTTGTAATTCTGGGGTTGTTAAAGAGAGCTCTGCAAGGTATACACAACATTTTTACTGCTGAATTTTGTTGAATGAATACTTGTATTACTTTAGCTGCAACACCCCATAAGATAATTCTGTAAGTCAACAGGATGTCAAAATATGCAAAATAACAAAACACCCCAGTCTTCAGTACAACATACTGAGACATACTTAAGAGTGTAAAATGTACCCAAGTGAGGTTCTTCATTATTTTTAGATGTTATATGAATGCATAGTGCCTGTTCTTTTGGACATGACTGAAAGAAGATGCACCATACATTTACATAACTGATTTGCCTCAACTGATCATGAATCGACCACCTTCAGTGCAGATGCACAATCACGTTCAACCTCCTGTGAGAATCTCAAACTAGTGAGCATGGAGGACAAGGACAGAGGCAGTGGCTAGGTGGTACTCAGTGGGAGTGTGGGTTAGCTGAGAGGGGTGCTGAAATAGTCTGCACAATTGCAATAAACAGTGTCCAGATGGCACAGCGGTTTACACAACTGCCTAGTAGTCCTGGGCCGGCACATATCGTCACTCATTGCCACTAATTCCACATTAAGTCCTGATACAGCTGACATCAATTATTCTTTCCCTTTCCTTTCTACCCCCTCCATCTTCAATTTATATAATGTGTTCCACGAGAACAGACACCATGCATTCACATAACCGATTCACCTCGATGGGCCATGAATCCACCACCTTCAGTGCGGATGCACAATTACTTTCAATGTCGAGAGGGAATCTCAAAGCACCGAACATGGAGGACATGGTCGGGAACCCAGGATTTGTTGCTTACTAGGCTGTTCCGTTAACCACTGCACTATCTGGACACAGTATTTATCGCAACTGTCGGCATGCCTTTCAGATGATGTACACACCCACTGAGGTGGCACTCGGTGGGTGCTTAGGTCAGCTGAAAGATGTGGTGAGATAGTCTGCACAGTTGCGATAATTACTGTGTCCGTATAATGCAGCAGTTAATGGAACGGCCTAGTAAGCAACAAATCCTGGGTTCAAGCTCCAGTCTGGTGCACATTTCACACATCACAACTGATGCTGCATATAGTTCTGATGCAGCTGACATCAATAATTCCTTCCCTGTATTTTCCCTTCTCCTCCTTCCACCTTCAATTTACATAAAAGTTTCAGATGTGTTGGCTCTATCTATCCTGCTGGTCTCCTAAACAATTCTGCAAATGGTGGTTTATTTTTGAAATAGCAGGCTACTTTTATTTGTTTGGAACTATTTAATGCGACACTTGGTAAAAGAAAGGCTTAAACCATTGTCTGTGAACCATTTGCAGGTCTGTACAGTTACTGTATGGTCTGTCTGCTATGGTTGAATTTAAGCCCCTGATTAGTATGCTAATGTCATCACTGAACATGAACAGTAATTTAGTCATTGTGAAGTTCATTTATGTTGGCTAGAAACAAAAGGACTTCACAACAAAACTTACTGAACTCCACATTTCAATTGCCTCCATTCTTAGTTTAGTTTTATTCATGTTATACAATTTCTCACTAGTACTTTTTGCTGCCCATCATTGACATACAACTGCATTCATGCAGATGTGTCTAACCGCTACTTGACACCTCCTTTAAATGATGAGTCACAGTCTACACTCATCCCATTGTTTATATTCTACCCAAGATTTTCCATTATCTTATTAAACTTTAACGGCTGTTGGACTTCCACTCATTGGGAATGTGATTGGAAAATGAGGTGATGAAGAAACAATGGAGTTTATACCACCAATATAACTGTTGTTTAAGACAAGTTACCACAGCTGGATAAAGTTGGAAGAGAAAAAGAATCATGGCCTTATTGAATGAATCATTTTGATGTGAAGCCTGCTTCTCTCACCAGTGCCTCATAGAATGAGGACAAGTTACACAGCAGAAGGTGATCGATCCATCAGCTGGGACGCTAAGCTCATTACCCCAACTGATGTTATACAAGGGGAGTAGGCCATGTTTCCACCCTTTCTCTTCTACCCGCTGTTACCATTAAAAATTCCACTACACAAAACCATCACAGTAACCAAAAATAATAGTTACAGTTGAGATGCAGCTCTCGCAATTCACCAAGGACAGTTTCTCACTGGGTTGTGAGTAATGAACACTTTTCTGATTTAGATTGTTGCACTTTATAGCTAAAAATTCCATAATACTGTACTTTATTTTAGCACAGGAATGTAATGTAAGAATGTATGTTATATTTACAGCTCAAAAAAATGAAATTAGAGCTGTTTTTTAAATAGTGTATTATACATTTGATATTGTATCAGTTAATATATTTTTTAACATTTACCTAAGTGCCACATGTAAGCATACAATTTGAAATGGTTATTTCATTAAGACTGTGAAAGGATTATTTTTAATTTTGCAGTGATATCTGGCATTTTTCTCGGAGCAGCTCTCCTGCTGGGAATCATATGTCTCATAATATGGAAGTTGCTGACCAATTATTATGATCAAGTGCAGTATGCAAAATTCGAAGAAGAAGCAAAAAGAGCCAGAATGAATGCAGTAAGCTATTTATGAGTTTTATATTTCAATTTTCTAATGTATTAGAAATATGTATCCCTAAGCATTTGTGGAAAAGTAAAATAAGACTACTTACTGATGGTACTACAATTCCATTGACATATATGGAAGGTGGCTGAATTTCAAGTTTTCAGAAACATCGTCTCTTTCTTCTACAGCTAGAAATAGAGGAGGATAAACAGAAGGGACTGAACTTTCTCCAGCTGGTTTTTCTTCTCTTAAATTTCCTCTTGCATTAACATCTTTCATTTATAATTCTAGAATAATGACAAACTGTTGTGGAAAAGCAAAGGTTCAGTCTGCAAGCCTGAAACTGTACTTCTTTTTATGTCAGTAAATAACTTTTATATTTCATTTTACTTCAGAGAGATGTATTCATACATTCATATTTTCTTGGAAATTTGTTTTATGTACTTTTACTTTTGATTTATTTGCTTTTTATATTGCATCCTGGTATCTGTGGCCTCTAAATTGTTTACCTATTTTCATCCTATACTGATGCCCTTTCCATGAAAAGAAAAGAACATATTACCCTATTCTATATAGAAAAGGCATTTACTTAACCACTTATTATTAAGTTGGTGGCTAAGTTTGTAACATTTTTGTTTTGCATGTTGGTGGTATTCTGGTTGGTATAGATTTATTTATTGATCATCATTTTCTATTTCTATTTCACAGTTGCTATTTGAGTTTACATATTGTCATTTGAAGACAGTGAGTGGAGCTGTGGATCCTAGAAAATGGTATGCCAAGTGGAGAAATCGAAACACATCTGACATACTCTTTTGTTTAAGTTCAATATAGGGGTGACAGCAGTGGAGTCAGCCAGAAACATTTGCACCATGTATGAGGATAATGCCACTGGACAGAGCGCAGCAAGAGACATTAGTGATTCAGCACATTCAGGAAGAAATTAGTCATTGACGAAGATCGTTAAAACACATTAATCCACAATGACCCACATCAGTGTAATCAAGAACTGGTAAATGTGATAAATTGTGATCATCCCACAATCATGTGACATTTGCATCCAATGGGGAAGGTTTAAAAATCGAGTGTATAGGTACCGCATGCTTGAAGCCAAAATCACATGTGCATCTCTGCTTGCACGTTATCAATTGGCTCATGGACAACACTGACCATTCCTGTCCTGTATCATTGCTGGTGATGAAAAATGATGTCTTTATGCTAACATAAGGAATGTAAGGAAATGGCTGAGGCAAAACAAAGCAGAAACCCCCCTTATGAAGACCTGTGCGCATCCACAAAAGATAATGTTGTGCATGGTGTACTATGAACTGCTTCCCCAAGGTGTAACCATCACTACTGACATTTATTGTCAACATATGAGTTATCTTGCAGACACAGTCCAAGAACAATGACAAAGAAGACTGTGTGAAGTTACACTACTTCACGATAGTGCCCACCCCCACAAAAAATATTGTACAGTAATTGGGTTGGGAAGTCACTCCATATCCACTTTATTCACCTGGGCCTGCAGCCTCAGATTTTCATCTTTTCCACTCTCTATTGAGCAGTCTTCAAGGAACTTCCTTTCTGAAAAAAAAATTCACTCCAAACTTGGCATGACATGCTCTTTGCTTCAGGACCCCGTGCTTTCTACAGTCACTGAATCAAAAATTTATCCCACCATTGGCAGAACGTTGTATGAAGGCGAATATACTATTGATGACAAAAGTCTCTGTTATGTATATTTGTTCTGTTCATTAAAATTATGGAAAGACACTATAAACTTATGCACCAACACAGTATATTGTCTCCCCCCACCCAATCAAACATGCATAATGCCAGCTGACAAAGGATCAGTTTTCTGACACTCAGCTCTTATCTCTGTAACTGCTTGTCTTTGGCACCCTTTTATAATCTGTTGTGTCCTAGCCACCTTTCTTCAGCATTTGAATGAATGAGATTTTCTCTGGAACAGTATTTTCTTTCATAGAGAAGATTCACTTCTTATTATATTTTCTTCTTTAATCCAGCAATTTATTGCTTCTGTCTGATGTTTCATTGGCCTTTTCCATTTATTACTCTTGTCAAAGTTCTATGCTAGCTATATTTGAGCATTTATTTTTGTTTGATTTTGTTCTTCATTGTACTTTTTTTACAGTTACAGTAGAAGGCAAGAGTTATCTTGTAAAGAACAAATCTGCCTTGGAACATGATACACTATGATGGCAGATACAGATTTGAGCAGAAGTTCCAAGGCATTTCTGTTTATATCTGTATCTGCCATCATGGTGTATCAGCAAAATTCTTTTATTTCAGCTTAAATTCTTATTTTTTGCGGCTCTGCTTCCAGAATTGTGGTAATCAAATATTCTGGAATGTTAACTAGCTCTTTACCAATAAGTAAAGCCATTAATAACCTTGATGGCTGGTGTGAATAGAGCAATACTTTACTAAGAATCATAATATTGGCTACATTCCTCTGTCCTGGGAACCAACTTAATCATCAAGTTACTGGAGAGGACGTAAGACTTAACACTGAATCTGAAACAAAGTGTACCTTGGCAGCGGTGATTGCAAGTCCAAAAACAGGAAAAGATAGAGAACCAAGTAGGGATTAAATGCCAAACCTGTAACACTGAGCATTTACATCTTTTATCAATAAATCAACTGAACTGCATTAGTTAACAATCCCTTTCAATAAGCAATTCCCAAACTGTGTCAAATTTCTTGGCTGTTCAGAGTGCAAGATTACTTGGTTTCATTCTCTGATTACACATAGTATGTCTTGTCACAGAGAAGGAACTTCAGGGATGTGGAACATGTCAAGAAGTACATCACCAGAGAGGATCATGTCTAGTGTCTCACCATAACAGAGGTTGCTTGAAAGACCAGGATAAATAATTTGTCATGGGACAAGTAGTGTCAAATGTAATGATAACATTTCTTCTTATGGTCTTCCTCCTCCCTCTCTCTGTTGTCCTTCTAAAGTTTTTCTATAAAAAGTCTTAATTATGTTTTCACAGTTTCACCAGGAAGCTTTCTGAATTCAAAGATTTCCTCCAGACAGAACAGAATAAGAATTGTTTCCAGCAACTGAGTATATGACCTGTGTTACAAGCTGAAAATAAGTACAATATATTCAGTATTCCCCCCGTGAACCACGGACCTTGCCGTTGGTGGGGAGGCTTGTGTGCCTCAGCGATACAGATAGCCATACCGTAGGTGCAACCACAACGGAGGTGTATTTGTTGAGAGGCCAGACAAACGTGTTGTTCCTGAAGACGGGCAGCAGCCTTTTCAGTAGTTGTAGGGGCAACCATCTGGATGATTGACCGATCTGGCCTTGTAACACTAACCAAAACAGCCTTGCTGTGCTGGTACTGCGAACGGCTGAAAGCAAGGGGAAACTACAGCCGTAATTATTCCCAAGGGCATGCAGCTTTACTGTATGGTTAAATGATGATGGCGTTCTCTTGGGTAAAATATTCCGGAGGTAAAATAGTCCCCCATTCAGATCTCCGGGCGGGGACTACTCAAGAGGACGCCGTTATCAGGAGAAAGAAAACTGGCGTTCTACGGATCAGAGAGTGGAATGTAAGATCCCTTAATCGGGCAGGTAGATTAGAAAATTTAAAAAGGGATATGGACGGGTTAAAGTTAGATATAGTGGGAATTAGTGAAGCTTGGTGGCAGGAGGAACAAGACTTTTGGTCAGGCAAATACAGGATTATAAATACAAAATAAAATAGGGGTAATGCAGGAGTCGGTTTAATAATGAATAAAAAAAATAGGATTGCAGGTAAGCTACTACAAACAGCATAGTGAACGCATTATTGTGGCCAAGATAGATACGAAGCCCACACCTACTACAGTAGTACAAGTTTATATGCCAACTAGCTCCGCAGATGACGAAGAAATTGAAGAAATGTATGATGAAATCAAAGAAATAATTCAGATAGTGAAGGGTGACGAAAATTTAATAGTCATGGGTAACTGGAATTCGGTAGTAGGAAAAGGGAGAGAATGAAATGTAGTAGGTGAATATGGATTGGGGCTAAGAAATGAAAGAGGGAGCCGTCTGGTAGAATTTTGCACAGAGCAAAACTTAATCATAGCTAACACTTGGTTCAAGAATCATAAAAGAAGGCTGTATACGTGGAAGAAGTCTGGAGATCCTGACAGGTTTTAGATAGATTATGTAATGGTAAGACAGAGATATAGGAACCAGGTTTTAAATTGTAAGACATTTCCAGGGGCTGATGTGGACTCTGACCACAATCAACTGGTTATTAACTTAGTTTAAAATTGAAGAAATCGCGAAAAAATGGGAATTTAAGGAGATGGGACCTGGATAAACTGTCTAAACCACAGGTTATACAGAGTTTCAGGGAGGGCATAAGAGAACAATTGACAGGAATGGGAGAAAGAAATACAGTAGAAGAAGAGTGGGTAGCTCTGAGGGATGGAATAGTGAAGGTACCAGAGGATCAGGTAGGTAAAAAGACAAGGGCTAGTAGAACTCCTTGGGTAACAGAAGAAATACTGAATTTAATTGATGAAAGCAGTAAATGAAGCAGGCAAAAAGGAATACAAACGTCTCAAAAATAAGATCAATAGGAAGTGCAAAACAGCTAAGTAGGGATGGCTAGAGGACAAATGTAAGGATGTAGAGGCTTAACTCTCTAGGAGTAAGATAGATACTGCTTACAGGAAAATTAAAGAGACCTTTGGAGAAAAGAGAACCACTTGTATGAATATGAAGAGCTCAGATTGAAACACAGTTCTAAGCAAAGAAGGGGTGGAAGGAGTATATAGAGGGTCTATAAAAGGGAAATGTACTTGAGGACAATATTATGGAAATGGAAGAGGAGGTAGATGAAGATGAAATGGGAGATAGGATACTGCGTGAAGAGTTTGACAGAGCACTGAAAGACCTGAGTCGAAACAAGGCAACGGGAGTAGACAACATTCCGTTACAACTACTGACGGCCTTGGGAGAGCCAGTCCTGACAAAACTCTACCATCTGGTGAGCAAGATGTATGAGACAGGCGAAATTCCCTCAGACTTCAAGAAGAATATAATAATTCCAATCCCAAAGAAAGCAGGTGTTGACAGATGTGAAAATTACCAAACTAACAGTTTAATAAGCCACAGCTGCAAAATACTAACACAAATTCTTTACAGACAAATGGAAAAACTAGTAGAAGCCGACCTCGGGGAAGATCAGTTTGGATTCCGTAGAAATATTAGAACAAGTGAGGCAATACTGACCGTACGACTTACCTTAGAAGCTAGATTAAGGAAAGGCAAACCTACGTTTCTAGCATTTGTAGACTTAGAGAAAGCATAATGGACAATGTTGACTGGAATACTCCCTTTCAAATTCTAAAGGTGGCAGGGGTAAAATCAGGGAGCGAAAGGCTATTTACAATTTGTACAGAAACCAGGTGGCAGTTATAAGAGTCGAGGGACATGAAAGGGAAGCAGTGGCTGGGAAGTGAGTGAGACAGGGTGGTAGTCTCTCCCCGATGTTATTCAATCTTTATATTGAGCAAGCACTGAAGAAAACAAAAGAAAAGTTCGGAGTAGGTATTAAAATCAATGGAGAAGTAATAAAAACTGTGAGGTTTGCTGATGACATTGTAATTCTGTCAGAAACAGCAAAGGACTTGAAAGAGCAGTTGAATGGAATGGATAGTGTCTTGAAAGGAGGATATAAGATGAACATCAACAAAAGCAAAATGAGGATAATGGAATGTAGTCAAATTAAGTCGGGTGATGCTGAGGGAATTAGATTAGGAAATGAGACACTTAAAGTAGTAAAAGAGTTTTGCTATTTGGGGAGCAAAATAACTGATGATGGTCGAAGTGGAGAGGATATAAAATGTAGACTGGCAATGGCAAGGAAAGTGTTTCTGAAGAAGAGAAATTTGTTAACATCGAATATAGATTTAAGTGTCAGGAAGTCGCTTCTGAAAGTATTTGTATGGAGTGTATCCATGTATGGAAGTGAAACATGGACGATAAATAGTTTGTACAAGAAGAGAATAGAAGCTTTCAAAATGTGGTGCTACAGAAGAATGTTGAAGATTAGATGGGTAGATCATATAACTAATGAGGAGGTATTGAATAGAATTGGGGAGAAGAGAAGTTTGTGGCACAACTTGACTAGAAGAAGGGATCGGTTGGTAGGAAGTGTTCTGAGGCATCAAGGGCTCTCCAATTTAGTATTGGAGGGCAGCGTGGAGGGTATAAATTGTAGAGGGAACTAAGAGATGAATATACTAAGCACATTCAAAAGGATGTAGGTTGCAGTAGGTACTGGAAGATGAAGAAGCTTGCACAGGATAGAGTAGCATGGAGAGCTGCATCAAACCAGTCTCAGGACTGAAGTCCACAACAACAACAACATATTCAGTATTGTTATTACGTATCTTTTACTTTTTAACTGTTTTTCTATAGAATTAGTGAAGAATGTGAGTAGTTGAAAATTTTCATTGTGGCACTATAAACAGAATTATAGCTTGTTTGGTGTCACTGTTCTGTAAGACCTTTTGTTTGCAGATGGAGAGTCCTCTCTACAAACCAGCAACATCAACCTACAGAAATCCACTGTACCATAAGCAGGCTGACAGTTAACTTACTCTATATATAATTTGTTTGTTTGTTTGTTGAGAAGATTAAATATAGTAGTTTAATGTCTGTGAAATCTGTTGTACTAATTGGACTTTCAAGTTCACTAATCAGGAACCTGGAAAAAATATTGGGAATTTAAAATACTTTGAAACCTCTTTTAACTAAAAGCTATTGAATAAATATGTAACATATGTTTGTGGATAACACAACATGGCAGTATTGAGATACACACTTTTAGCCACGTTCGATATTTTTTCTGTAAATGTGATGTATGCTTTTCCTGTACAGTTATCATAAGTTTGCAGAAAATACAATGTATACTGGTTTGTATTGTGTATAACAAAATTTTTCGAAATAAAATATCATCCATTGTTTGTTTTATAAAGTTTTCTGTGTATCTGCTATTGGCCATTTTTGACTGTAAAGCCATTATCTACATTTGCAGCTACATCTACATGTCTTCTCTGCAATTCACATGTAAGTGACTGACAGAGGTTTCACTGCACAACTTTCCACTATTTCTCTACCATTCCACTCTCAAACAGTGTGTGGAAATAGCAGACACTTAAATCTTTCCGTGCAAGCTCTGATTTTTTTGTATTTTGTTATGACAATCATTTCCCCAAAAGTCTGTGGGAAAAGCAAACATGCAAATCTATCCGTGCGAGCTCTGATTTTTCATATTTATTTATGACAATCATTTCCCCATAAGTAGATGGTGTCAACAAAATACTGAAGTTGAATATTGAATGTACAGATATCCCTTATGCATCATGCTGCAACAGATGTTGCACAGACATATTCTGTATGTTTCTTGACGACTCTACAGTTGAAATTGGCCAACAGAAAATAAAAGGAAAAATTTAATAGCCTATAACGAACAATATTTTCTTTGGAAAAATATATTGAGCCAGTGGACTTGAGTAAAAACAAGATCATCTTACTAAATGTTGTATAAGCATTTCAAATCTCCTGATTCAGCTTTTAAAACTACACTTTGCCCTTTTTCTTTCACATAAACTGCAGGCGTATTAATTATTATGAACATTCATCTGTAAACCTAATATAAATTGATAGTATTTATGGAAATAAAATCTTTTTGTACAAAAAACATATGGGATACAGCCATTTTGCACCTATTTCTCTCCATTATCAACCTCACTAACTTTTTATTTTTATCCGTCCTCACTTCAGGTATATTTAAAGGTACATGAATGGTAATTTACTTAGTTTTATCTCTCATTATCCTACATCTTCCATGGCTCCCATGCTATTCCGTGCTCCTGCATGCATAACTTTATGCACCTACCTTCACAGGCACTTGAGTGAGTTACACATGGCCCTTTCTCTGCTGCCCCTCACCCTCATTAGCCCTATTCCCTTCCTACTCCTCTGTTTCATCATTCTGAGAAATTTAGCCCTCATGTTATTTATTTTTTACTGGGGGGTTTCCACAATAAGCACATGTTTTTTAGAACTTAATCCAAAAACTGAACAAAAACGTAATTTTTTGTGTCTTAAGGCAAACTACAAATTTGTGGTTAGCACTCCAAAGAAGATAGAGCAATAAAATAAAACAGACTCTGCAAAACATTCCAGCAAGAAACCCCTGGCGAAGAGGTTATAGGTACGATTCACATAAATAGAAAAAACCATGCTACAACTCAACTGAACTTGCTTTTTGAACTGGAAATTAGTTCAGTGAGTGCTGTAACAGCATTCAACGGCATGACAAAGAAACGTATATGTTGTAAACATCTCATACTGCATAAACAGGAAAAACAAACAACCAAAGCATTTTCGAAAAACTGAGATGCAGCTTGTCTTACAATCAATCAGTGGATCAGTGGACAAATGTGATAAGATATTAACTGTATGTTTGAAAAATATTATTCTTTTTTTTTCACACAGCAGGTATGTTTACTAAATCCCTGTTATTACAAAGGACATGGGAATGGGAGGGGCTGGGGGGGGAGAGGGGGGCTATAAATTTCTGAATTCCAAGCGACACTTATTCCCGTAATTTTAGAGAAACTCACCAAGAACGAACAATATCAGGTCACCAGTCTGAAGAGGAAGGCCTTGTGACTATGAGGTACGGAGAAGATACGTCATTTGTAACAAGAAAAACAAGCAGAAGGAACCATACTATTACTGTCAATCAAGCTGTGTGTTGTTATCTACATCCTTACTCTGCAAACTATGGTAGAGGGTACTTCCCATTGTACTATATATTAGGGTTTCTTCCCATTCCCTTCAACCTTGGAGTGCAGGACGAATGACTGCTTAAATGTCTTTGCACACTATCTGTTCACAAAGTTCCAAGACTGAGATCATTCCTGGCCTGTAAGTGACATCAGCACAGTAACTGCAGCGGCAGCTTGGACTAACATGGTCACAGGTTTGAATCCTGCCTCGGGCATGGGTGTGTGTGATGGCCTTAGGTTAGTTAGGTTTAAGTAGTTATAAGTTCCAGGGGACTGATGACCTCAGAAGTTCGTGTCAACATTGTTGTGTCACAAATCGCTATGGAGCAACATTCCTAAATCAAGAGTTCAGTACATTCTCTGAAATGATTTGAAGAGAAAAGTGTGTGCACATTGTAGTGCACACCTTGAGTTTGAACAAAAACTATGATGGAAGGACACCTACCACAACTTCATTGAAACACAAAATGTGAGAAATTCTTTTCTGGAAACAATTATAATGCGTGACAAGGCTTGGTGTTATCAGTACAGTCCCAGAGCAGAAACACAAAGTGCGGAGATTCACATGATGGATCAAAGAATTGACGTTATTTGAGCAAATGCGATGTGCAAGTTGAACATTCCAAAGAACTGCTCTAAGAGTTCCACGTTGTTTTATGAACATTCTATGCATCATACTCAAGTGAGAGGAGACTATGTAGAACACCCAAAACATTAAAACTACCATCTAAACTTTTCTCTATTTTTATTAATCCAGTCTCAAAACCTTTTGGGCTGACAAGCTAAATTACCTCCCCCCCCTTCCCCGCAGAAGTGCTCTCTAGGTAATAAAATACATTTGTGGCAGCACTTTTTCTGATTTCTTGAATAATTTTGGACATGGCATTTTAGCCCCTCCACTGTTAGTCTATTCTGGCCCCCTACGGGTATGATATGTATGGGATTGCAGTGTATCATAACATCCCTCACTTAATACTGGTTCTCAAAACCTTGTGAGCTTTTGTAGGATAGTTGCTATACATCTAAAAGAATTTCCATGACATTCACTCCTGGGTCAAGCAAACCTGTTATCACTCATGCTGCATTTCTTCATTTATGTTCTACATAATGTGTTATCACTGTCTGGTATGGGTCCCACAAATGTGCAATATTATAGGATAGGGCACTTGAGTGTTTTGTAAGCAATCTCATTTTTAGGACATCTACTTTTCCCCAGTACTCTATTTATGAGCTTAAATCTGACACATGCTCTACTGTATGCAATCATTCCCAGCTGTAACCCATATATTGTTGTGCCTAGTTGCTACTATGACCGACTGATAGCAATTATTACTTGTTGACATGGGATACCGTGTTTTGGCATTTCTTAACATTTAAAGCAAGTTGCACACTTTTGCACCACTTTATAATCTCAGCCCCGGATCTACCATATTTCCAAACCACAGCAAAAGCTTGGTAGTGGAAGCCCCTCCTTGAGCATTTGAGATAGAACGTGAAAATGGGAATTTTTTTTTTCAAAAATATGTTCATTTTGTAGCGCACATTTTTATAAAGAGGTTGATGTATAAATGTTATTCGGTCTTAAGTGTGCCGAAGTGCAGTCCCACTCCTCTTCACTCATCGTTCTTCTGTTGCATGTCACTGTATTTCACTCAATGGAATTCAAACATGTATATTTTGTAATGGAAGTCATCAAACCTATATTCAGGACAGTAGAAATTAAAATGTCCTGTGGTGCCTCTCCTGCTCCCAGTCGGCCGATTTGACATCCTACCCACCATAAAAAGAATTCACAATTAATTATGGATTGGATTATTTGTGAGAATAAGAACTCTTCAGTAAATCTGCACTCTTTACTGCCTCTTAGCTAATAACTTTCTCTTGTGAGTGATATAAAATTAAATATAGGAAACATAAAACCAGGAAAGACAAGAGACAAGCAATACAATATTGTCTGCACAAACAAAGTTGGCACTCGGCACCGTGGCTGATGGGAGCGACAGTAAATGGGAAATTCCTTTAGGTCTCTCCCCTTAGCCACTGCACCGAGTGTCAACTTTATTTGCAGATGTAGTACACATGTCTTCAATCCTCAGGTCCCAGTATTATTTTCTCTCTAATCCTGCTACAGCTTTACATGGCATGTTTTCCTTTCTGCAAAAGAATCTATTACCTCGTCAGTTTTCGTCAAATGTTTTGCTACATGAAAAATCAAAATGTCATTGTCTGATACTGAAAAATCTGTTAATAAGCATAGTACCCAAGACTGGTGTGGTTTCTCAATTTGATTATGTCTAATTTGTCACTGTCTGCTACATAAACGAAACAGGCCTTTCTAATGCTGCAGCAATTGTAACACACACCAAATAAGCGAGCCTGTTTTGGCGCAAATGGTGATTTTTATGTACCTCAATTATATTATAACAAGACCAAACATAATTCACGAAGTACCAATATCAAATGCCTTTTAGGCCTACTACAACAAGCAAAGTGTTTTCTGTTATGAAATAGTTTCACATTTCATTCCTATGCTCCAGTTTCTCAAGTACGAGATGGAAAAGTAGTAGTACAAAATTTTTATATAAATTTGGAATCATCATATTCTTCCGTATAATTCGTGTGATGTCCTCGTTTCTTCTCCTTCCTCATTCTACCAAACAGTCGTGTCATCACTAATTCCGTAGCTATTCCTACCATTGTCAAAATATATTCTCAGGTTAACTTCACTATCCTTGCCATAATTACGAATACAGTTATCCCATGTTTATTCTCTGGTTAGACCATTATTACACATTCGTACAATGAGTTTTCCATGTTATCCTGAGAACAATTTAAAGCAGCTGCTAATTGGAAACTGTACAACTGGTAGTGTAGTGATATGGTAAAAAATTTCTATCAAACTTTCATTTTCTTGGACATACTGTTATTCCTGTTAGTTGTCTATTTCCATTCTGGTAATCTGAGTCCATGGATTTTGATAATAATTATAACAACACTGATCATTCGCACACCCAATCAATCACACAGACAAATAGCAATTGGCATTCACTCGTTTGAATTTATTCGGCTCAGTGTGTTTAGCCCCATCCCCTTTTGTCTGCGGGAAAGTTTTTTATTTCTAGATGTGACAGGGATTCCTCTGGCACAAACATCATGTACTCTTAAGCACAGATTCAAAAATCAGCTTATGATTCATTCAGAAAAAAGTGTTCCGAAATGTTAAAGAATCAGTTGGAATTTGTTTCAAAATCATATGAATGATCAACAGATCAACATGCACTGGATGCCAGGTGCTTTGTGAAAGAAGGTTTTCTTCTTCAAGAATATAAATTTGGCACCACCCAGAATTGACACCGGGGGCAGATACTCCTGTTTGCCCCCCCCCCCCCCCCCCCCCCCGCCCCCCAGATCTGGGTTTGTGCAATGTGCAATCTTATCAAAATCTGACTGTGTGTTTGTGCCATTTTTCCTGATACTGCTTCACTGTGGACAACTGCATAATCTGCAAAAAGTCTGCCATTAACGTAACTGCCATGATATTAATAAGCAATATGAACAGCTATGGTGTGACTACAATTCCCTCAAAGTACTTCTGTCAATGATGTCCAAACTCTCAGCCTAGTCACAAACTTTGCTTCATATTCCTTTACTGTCAATTATATACCATTCACCAGCCATGACTGAACAGGCAGTGTCATGTGTAATACCAGAATGGTAGATGCTCTTACCATAGCACAAAAAAGGCAAACATCCTACACACATTTAGGGATGTAAAAGAAGGGAACTAGCTTTCCAAGTTGTCTGACAGCTTCGAGGGAATAGAAATCGAAAAATCTTGACATATTCGGAGTTTCTTACTCAAGTAGAGTAACATGATATATGTCATATCATATAACATGACACACACCATCATGTCACCCAACATGACACTTGTCATGTTGTGCAATATGACACAATGTGTCATTACACTTTCAGACGCATGCACCCCCACTCTGGAATACTTCCTATTATAGGCACACCCCCACCCTCAGTTACTTCCTGTTGTAGATGCAGTCCACTCTCTAGAATCAAATATATTTGTATCTATTTGTCCTTACACCCCTCAGGATACATTTAACAGGGGATGGATTTGGGGGAGATATGTTCTCCTCGGGGAAGAAAAATCAGCCTAACCCAGAAATCTAAAAAATTGTTTTAATGCCACATCTACCCGATTGCTTTGATCCGTGGCTTTCAGGATATCATGCAAGATAACCAGGGATAGGGAAGAACCCATGTTGGTTGATATGGAAGAGGTCATTCTGTTTGAGCATATATTCTAAGATTTGATTGCATACGGATGTCAGTGTTACTGGAGGACTTCTGCTACCCTTCTTCCAGATGTGTTTGATGTATACTTTATTCCAACAACTGGACACAGTAGTTCAAGGGATTTTCTGTATACTCTGGTTAGAGGGGATAACTCAGTGACAAATTCTATATAAAATCTGACAGGGAATCTACTGGCTCCTGTGTAAATTTAGCACCTACTGCTGTTTCACAGCACCGCTGACACAAATATTTATATCATTCTGCTTCACAGTAATGTAACAGACTGAGAGAGTACTTCTGAACCTCCCTTTGTAAAGAAATGTTTGAAAACTGGGTTCACCATTTCTGTTTTTGGTTTGCTACCCTCACTTCCACCTCCTGTGCAAGCTATGAGTGTCATGATACAAACTTACCATCTCTCTATCTCTATCCCTCTGCTTTGTTTTCCACCAGCTGCTGTTCCCTTAGGAGTTTTGTTACAATTGTTGTATACCGTGCAGGATCCCTTCCATCTATTTCTCTAAACCGAGCCACAGTTTCTCTACATTTTTTCCCTCTTTCCGCACCCATAACTCACTCATGTTCACTGATACTAGATTCAATGTGGACATCCTCAGAGAGGTTATGTCTATTTGTTGCCACTGTTTCCAACAAACCGTACATCTGCACAAGGTTTTTCCCAAAATTTTGTGCCCATAAGTAGAGAGACATGCTGCATTCATGGGGTATTAGCGTAGTTTTTCTTTTCTTTATCTCTAGGTTCCATTAAGCTGTAACTCTACTCTCTGCAATGCCTACCTCTTTAATCTTTAACATATGCATGTACTTTGACCACTGTTGTATGATAGGAGGAAGTATTTGTTGTGGCAGGTGTGTTTTTTTTTTTTGAGATCCCACTTTTCATTTTCAACAGTGTAGTTAAGTATGTAACAGACTGTAGTGTGGAACAATATGGTTGAACATCAAATTTTTCAACAGGGTGTAGGCATTACTATGACACAGATTTCAAAATTAGAGTTGTTATCATGCAAAAGCAACAAACAATTGTTCAGCTTCAAGGAAGTATGGAGCCACAGAGGCCAATGTTTAGAGGTCGCAAAAGAACAAAAGACATTTACAAAATGCAAAGTCAACTAGGCAAGCTTTCAGTGGTCCATGCAGTGGATGTTTCGAAAATATTGAAATGGAAGCAACAGCATTTATCATGAGAAATGTATAGAATGCGATTTCCCACAATATTTTATGAAATAAAGCATGTGAATTGGTATATGAATGTGGCGTCCAACACAAAACCAGCTCTTGGTACGTATAAGGATTATGCAACACCATGGAGATGTACTGTGGTGTCAAACTTTCCTTGCTCAGTGTCTTCCAGTATCATTTGTAGAGAAATTGGTCAAGTATCAGCAACATGTTATAAGACTGAAAGAGAAACATGGTTATATCTTCGGGCAAATCGGAAACACTGGCGAGATATCTGTTTACATCGATGTGCCATCAACTACAACAGTTGAAGAGAAAGGTGTCAAAAGTCATCGCGAAAGCGTTACGGAGATGATAGATAAACTCCAGTGGAAGACTCTGCAGGAGAGACACTCAGTAGCCCGGTACGGGCTTTTGTTAAAGTCTCGAGAACATACCTTCACCGAAGAGTCAAGCAGTATATTGCTCCCTCCTACGTATATCTCGCGAAGAGACCATGAGGATAAAATCAGAGAGATTAGAGCCCACACAGAAGCATACCGACAATCCTTCTTTCCACGTACAATACGAGACTGGAATAGAAAGGAGAACCGATAGAGGTACTCAGGGTAGCCTCCGCCACACACTGTCAGGTGGGTTGCGGAGTATGGATGTAGATGTAGATGTAGGTATGCACTATGAGAATGAGAAATCATGAATCACCATGCTGTTGTGTGTGCTTACTGAAGGTAACTTTTTGCCATCTGGTATCATATTTTTTTATCCATACAAACTGGAGCAGAAGGCCAGGTGCTCTCCTACAGAATAGTGCAAAGTTGACCCTTGATGCCTTCAAGAGACACCTAATACCAGCAGTGATGGCAGAAATCCTAAAATGAAACCAAGATCTTGTCATTCCAAAAGGCACAACTTCACAAACACAAATGTGGGATATAGTGGTGAATAAGACATTGAAAGACCATCTGAGGTACCTGTACCAAAACTGTTTACTTCAAGGTCATCAAACCCTGATCCCTCCCGCATATGTGATGAAACCTTCAGTATCTCTAATTGTGGAATGAATTTAGACTACTTGAACATGCACATTCAGTGCACCAATTGGGAACGGCCTTAAGGGGTGCTGTGTAACAAATGCATTGGGTGTGAAGCTGGTCTACTATGTGAAGAACTGCAAGATAATTATGACAATGGCGTTCCAGTGAGGAGGACTAAGCGGCATCTGTATCTGACAGTGGGAGATCTTTACCCGATTTTATTTTTTGTGTACCGGTACTTTCATTGTCTACTTCACTTACATGTAACAAGGTAACCATTTATAAATTTTCAAAATAAACCAAATGTGTGCATAAATGCTTTTTATGTAATCTCTTGTTTTGAACAATGGGAAGTCATCTCACATTTGGATTCATCTTGAATTCAGAGATACCTGGTGTTAGCATCGTAACTGATATTCTAAACCATCTGTTCTTAGTAGTTTTCAAAGTATTACAGCATGTCTTGGCATGACCATCACTTAAAAAAAAAACTGTAATCATCCTAATCAATTCTTGGATTTTTGTCTCCTCTAATAATGACAGCCTATTTGGGAACATGCACACTGGCAAGCTGGGGTTCTCTAAGTTTTCGGTTACATCTGGGGGTGAGTTGTAATCGACAGAAGGACGTGATTATTAATGTTCATCCTCAATATTGGGTCCAGCCAAATCAAGGAAACAGCTTCAGTTTTCTGTCTCACTGGATCTGAGTTTTTTTTATGTATGTAATGAACACCATCTCCATTTTCCAGTTAACCTATCCTTTTCATAAGCTCTTATATTTACTACAAAAATCTCACTCTAGTCAGTTTCAGGTTATAGCCAGCTTCTTATTATGTACGTTCCACAGTTTTTTTGAGCACTTCAAACACTGTGACTTTGTTTGTTATGCTTTGTTGGTAACCAGGAGTTTAATAATCTCATCTGTGAGAGGCATTTCTTTCGGTCTTAAACCAACACATATGCATCTTGCACAGCTATCATTATATGGAATGGATGGATAGACACATCACCTAAAAACCCTTGAGAGCACCAAAATACAGTCAGCTAACTTGCTAGCAGCCTCCAAAGTGTAATACACCCAACTTTTACAGCAATATGACACAATTCTAGGAAGTCACAGCTGCGCTTATCAGAGAACCTTCAAAGTATCAACTTCTACTCATCTCACAACTAGGCTAAATATTGTGAGCATCATTGAAATACTGTAAGCAGGGCTGGTGTTCTCATACCTCCCTGCCAATTGCTGGAATGATCCAATTATTTACCTTGGAATCTGGATGACAGATTCTTTCTAACATGTGCTACAACCTGCAGCTCTTTCTATCCTGTTCTTTCACTGACAGCCAGAAGGTACAATTCAACATCTTGAATAAAGCCTCAATGCGTTCACAGTGTGTGTAAATGATCTTCCTTCCCCTTGCTCTCGTTTTCCCAGTTGTTGTTATTAACCGTATATTTAAACTTTCAGTGTTTCACACTCTCCTACCCTCTCGTGTTTGATCTCCCTGACACAGTAGGCTTTCCTACTGCTCAAATGGTCCCATTGGCTCTGTTTCAATTCCCTTTGGAGACAGTGCGTCAAACCTTTTGGGAAGGGTGATCAGTGCAGTATTGACACCTGCCTCTACTGAACAGAATCCCTATACGTAATGCTACACGAGTGTCAGTAACTCACCAAGCACAGCTGCTTATCAACAGCAACTAACACATCCCATACCCAAGAACAGCATTCACAGTGGGTCTGCATCTGACTGGTGAAATGAATTTTGAAACAGAAAACAGCTAGGGCTTAACATGAAATTATTTTTTTAATTTCAAGCTCTTGACACTACAAGAATTACAACTTCCCATTTTGAAATGAACCTATAATGACTGAGACAGTAATTTGTTTTGTAACAAGAGAAAAACCTGGGAAAAATTTACAGCTTCCTTGAAGCTATTCAGAAGTTTCTGTCTGAAACTTTCGTTTTGTTGAGGTTATGCTAATAAAAAACGAAATTTTATGAAAAACGAAGATAATAGACACTGCTGCTGAAAGAGGAAACTAGAACACATCATCAGAGTTGTATTGGGCACACATAATATTACATCACAGCATTTTACAGTCATGAACTATCAAACTCTTTCCAAGAACAAACTGGTCATTAAGTGGAAAAAGGTGGAAGTACTGTACTGGTCACATAAGTACTTACTGCAAAATTATAGGAAAAAACATTTACCAAACAGGTTATTGCTCCATAAGTTTACAGAATATGCAACTGTAGATCACAACTATTGACTCACAACAAAGTATGTTATGCCAAAATATTGGAAGCTTCTGAAAATTCCAAAAACTGTACTTTTAATCACATTGATATACACTAAAATTAGGGTAATGATTGTATATCACTCCAAAAATTTGCAACTTTGCAACTGGCTACGTATTGTGAGTTTTATGTAACACTCAATGTTTGATTTACCTTGACACAATCTTTTGATACAATCAATGAGGTATAATTGGGGGGGGGGGGGGGGGGATGTAAAAGAATTTATCAAGTCTTTTTCTTTACTGTAAAGTCTTGAAAAAACAAATTAACAAAATTATTATTTAGCATAGCAGAAACAATAAATTAGGAAATGGCTAGCCCTGCCGTGACAGTGAGGTGCCACATGCCACATATAGATGACACGCTGCTGGCAGGAACTCAACAGTGAACATGTTCCATTAACCCAGTTCTCAAAGTAGTCATATTTGTCAACAATAAATCTGATATATCCAACAAATCTGACATTCTGAATTCAATCTGTCCAGGCAGTTTTCATATAATTGTGTTAGAGAAAGTTTTGTCTCATTTCTCATTTATGTAACAGAAATTTCTCCAAAAATTTCAGATTGCTCATTACCTCGACCATTGCAGTAGAATAGAGAAACAAGTGTGTGTTTATTGAACTAAGGTTCTCTTTGAATTTTTCACTTGTTTCTGATGATGTGTCACATGGTTAGTAAAAGGATGGCCAACTTTTAGACTACTACTGACAATCTAACTGTAGCTAATTAATGGAAAATCTTATATAAAGATGTGAAACAATTACTAACGAAGAGATATAGGGGCTGCCAGTACTTACCTCAGCTCAGTACAGCCGATAGAAACACAAAAAACAACCGAAAATTTAAGTTCCTAGCTTTCGGAATAAATGTTCCTTCATCAGGGAGGAGAGAGGGGAAAGAAAGGGAAGAAGGGAAAGTGGATTTAGTTACTCACAACACAGGTTATGAAGCAACAGGGAAGGTAGCAAGGATGGAGGCATGGTTAGGCATGGTTGTCAGAGGGAAGCCAAAGATATTCTACTGTAGGTACTGTGCCAGCTTCAAACCAAAGAGGATGCATACAGAAGTAAAGAGGTGTATAGTATAAAGATGTAGGATGAAAAGATGCATGAATGGCTAAAGAGGAAAGGGAAAGAGGAGAAGACTGAAAAGTAAATGGGAGTGAGGTTGTTTAACGTAGGTTCAGTCCAGGGGGATGGCGGGATGAAAAGATGTGCTGGAGTGCAAGTTCCGCCATCCCCCTGGACTGAACCTATGTTAAACAACCTCACTCCCATTTACTTTTCAGTCTTCTCCTCTTTCCCTTTCCTCTTTAGCCATTCATGCATCTTTTCATCCTACATCTTTATACTATACACCTCTTTACTTCTGTATGCATCCTCTTTGGTTTGAAGCTGGCACAGTACCTACAGAAGAATATCTTTGGCTTCCCTCTGACAACCATGCCTCCATCCTTGGTACCTTCCCTGTTGCTTCATAACCTGGGTTCTGAGTAACTAAATCCACTTTCCCTTCTTCCCTTTCTTTCCCCTTTCTCCTCCCTGATGAAGGAACATTTATTCTGAAAGCTAGGAACTTAAATTTTCGGTTGTTTTTTGTGTTTCTGTCGGCTGTACTGAGCTGAGGTAAGTACTGGCCAGCCCCTCTATCTCTTTATTAGTAATCTAACTGTAGCAGCGCTTTTCAGTTTCTGCACTCTCTTCAAATTCCTAACAACTTCTGGTTTCCAAAGCTTTTCCTAGAACAAGACAATTGATGGAATGGAATGTCGTGTGACGAGAGCCTCCCGTCGGGTAGACCGTTCGCTTGGTGCAAGTCTTTCGATTTGACGCCACTTCGGCGACTTGCGCGTCGATGGGGATGAAATGATGATGATTAGGACAACACAACCCCCAGTCCCTGAGTGGGGAAAATCTCCGACCCAGCCGGGAATCGAACCCGGGCCCTTTGGATTGACAGTCTGTCGCGCTGACCACTCAGCTACCGAGGCGGACAAGACAATTGATAATAGTACTACAATCATAAACACCAGACTGAACAAGGAGATAAATATGTGCCAGGACAGAACAACCAACATCAAGAGGACTGACAATTCAAAGTAATTCATACTTGCTAGCAAAAGCTCCAGAAAAAACTGGCTTCATAAATTATACTTCATCTTTCCAGTTAAAATCAGATATTAAAATCAAGAAATATTTATTTTTAGCCTTGCTGGATGATTACTTAACTGACATTTGGTCTCATCATTAGGAAGACAATTAGGAAATGTTCTTAATATCTCAGTGAAAACCAGCACCCATTGCCCATGCCTTTTAGAAAAAGGGTCATAGTTTGGAAATAGGTATGGTGAATTTCCACTAAATGTGTACACAGTAACCCTTTAGTGACCAGGGGCAACTATAGTTCCCACTTATTTGTTTTCGCTGTAAGTTCAGTGGTAAACCGTGTTCCCACTTCTAACTTGTGCTAACAGCTCTGTTAGAGTGTGCTAACTATGTATAGATTGTAAACGGTTAGACGAAAGCTGTTGTTATTTCTACCTTGTGAGTCAATCAATGCAGAAGCATAGTTCCCGCGTGAAAACGAGTCACTGTTTCGACCGCTACAGCGTTTTTTTGGATAGTGTGCTTTCCTTTTGTGTGTGAAGTGACTTGTGTTGTATTTATCTACTTTTATATTTAGAGGGATATAGTATTCGTGTATATTTGCTGGATTTGACTAAAAATTACATAAATATTACAAGGTAAGTTAGTGGAAGCAGAAGTGAAGTATTCTGCCCATTGGCTGTGGCAGAGTATAATAAAATAATGGAAGGAGTGGATAGATTTGATCAGCTGCGTGAACGGTATGCTGTAGGCGTAGTTCATGGAAGTTTTGGCACAAACTGTTTTTCTTTCTTGTGGATTTGTCAGTTGTCAATTCCTACATTATGTGGAAGCTACAGAAGACAGAAGCAGACCAGCTAACATTTAGATTGCACTTGGCATGGCAGCTTAACTCTGGCTTCTCAAGTCGTAAGAGAAGAGGAAGGCCTGTTCATTTTCAAACACCAAAAAGAAGTGTGTCTGGAGTACCAGATGAAGTTTGGAACTCACTTTCCTACAAAAGGTACAACAAACAGTAGATGCCACCAATGTAGCACCAAGAACTGTCACGTACCTTTGTGTGTAGCACCATGCTTCTCTAAGTTCCATAGTACATCACCTTAGTGAACTCAAAGGACAGTATGAACTAATACAAATATAAAACATGTTTTTGTACTAAAAAATAAATTACATTTTTTTTAAAAAATTAGCAAGTGAAGTTACTCCAGAGTTCGGCGGGAACAATAGTTCCCACTAATTTTTTTAGACTTTTAGGCTAAACTCTCACTTTCAAGATTTAAACTATGATTTTATGAATGGTTTCTTAGCCCAATAAAGTGTTCATAAAAAGGCTACAACTTCCGGAAACAATTTGGTCACTAAAGGGTTAGAACTACTACTTGGTCTGTAAAAATCTATATCTATACCATTCTGAAGAACACATACTCAGGTACTGAACATACATTCAAATGAGGAGGAGGAGGAGGAGGAGGAGGAGGAGCAGCAGTGGTGGCGGCAGCTGATGGCAGTGTTGCTGCTGTTGTTAATAATAACAATAATAATAATCATAATAATAAAATAACAAACAAATATCTGTTTATTTTTGCAGTGAGGCTTATTTTTTGAGGGTACATTAAGTAATCATATATTAAAATTACAGTACAAATCAAAATTTTTTATCATTTATAATAAACAAAACCTTTAATTCTTTCAAATGATTGTAAACTTGTGTTGCATATGACTGAACCACTGATTTACACAGAATAAGTTGTTCATTTATTACATTATAGCTGCAAGACTCAACGCAACAGGAATATAATTTTATTCTTGTACTCATAACCATCACACATTTATTAATACAGATTGACAAGCTTTACATGCAAACACATACATACCTGTTATAGGCCATCAATGTTAAAATGATTGATATACAGTATATTATCAAATGTATTTAAAACACTTGTGAACACATAATTACAAAGCAGTTCGTTTTCATGATTAAATATCAGTGACTAGACATAAGTGCAGCACTTTTCACATTTAGTATGGAATGTGAGTTGAGATTTGAAAAGAAAATATGTTATTAAAAAAGACAACTTTTGCCCCAGCAAGGAGTGCTTGATACATAATGAATCATAGGAAGCATACAATGGTACCATCAAATACATTCAAAGTAACTGGGAGAATAGAAAATAAAAATGGAGGAAGAAGAACCTCCTCCTGCGAAACACGTGACTGTACTGGTTATTTGCTACTGTTCGATAACATAGTTCTCAATATATAGCAAAATTAAGTAACTCTTTAGAAAACTTAACTTTTTTGTAGCAGCCATACAAAAACTAGGCCACCGCCACAGTATACAAGCACTAGATATAGGTATAAGAATTCACAGGAACTGAACCAACAAAGACAATACCTACAAAGAAATAAATTACCTAATCTTCAGCTCTTAGTCAAGGTATGTATCAAAAAACTGTAGTAACAACAATGTTTCCAGAAACAATCATTATAAATTATAGTACAATTATTATTTTAAACATTGAAAAACATTACTCCTATCTCCACGCATCCACACTGCAGGCACATGCACAAAAATGATAATTACATTACCAATGCGTCCCTCATTGTACTCACAGGACAAAGCAATTCAGTCACACAAGTAAATTACTAGTTCTGCAGACAACGGAGGTAACAAAGAGTCCTATTTATGTTCAGTATCCTAACCACTAAACTTCATTTTGTTCTAATCTGTACAATAAGGCATGAAGGACATCACTGTTTTCTGTAGACAGTAAAAACAACCAAAATGAGAGTCACGACCAGCCAGACTAAGACATCTTGGAGCATGGCGAGGAAGATTCGCCATGTGCGAGATCCATTTTAATGTTTGACTTGTGTTTTCACATACACAAAATTTTATCACTAAATTATAGGGATGATTTTGAAATATCAACTCCTGCCACACTGCACAAAATGCAAAAATATAGGGGATAAAATGCAAAAACATATTGTGGTTAAAACAGAGTTCTGCCTCTCATCTGTGGCCATGCTACCTTCAATTACAAGTACTGTTAGGGCAAACACGCACACAGTTGTTACATGCTCCAAGGCAAAGATAGAAGTAAGTAACACTAAAACAATGGTTATTACTTCCACTGACTAGCACCGGAGGAAAAGAATGTGTTCCTTGCAAAGCAATACAGCCAATCATTTTATTAGCATTACTAGCAAAATGTCACCTTATCACAAAATCAACAGAATTGTGCTCCAAATATGAGTACTTCACACTGTCCACTAGTACTGCAAGGAAATGTCTAGCTGTTACAACAAAAACAGAAAGTAGGAGAATCTTTCGTTAATATTTCAGCCCATTTGACTCAGATTTCAGAACCATAAAGATTATAGCTGACATACTGATATTGGGGATGAAGTTGCTGGTCACAGTAATATTTTCTTGTATAGCAAAGAAGACCCATTCTTACCCCTGCATTGCGAGGACATACGGATTGTAAAAAGAGATTTTAATGCCACTGCAGACTATCTGGTAGACATACACGGACTGCATTACACAGTTTCCAGTGAAACTTAAGAGGTGTAACTAATCATAAAGTCTACCATACCAGAGTAGCTTTTTCTTGAACAAATTTCCCAAGCTGTAGGTAAGTTAAATCTGCACCATGTCTCAAATAATCACCAGTTCTGGTTGATCTTCCTGCCATCTGCATAAATCTTACTTCAATGTACCCATTCATTACTTGTCTGCTAGCACCTGCCTGTTTTGTATCTTTGAACTTTTCTTGTCATTCATTTTTGCAGCTTCCGCTGTCACCACTTGAAAGGCAATACACCTATGCATCAGAACTGGTATTCATACATTACGACTTCAATACTGATCTCTGAAACCCACCTGTACAATATAATTCTTAAGTAAATATCTCCCCTATTTTTCATTTTAGGAACCCTCAATCCAATGCATCACTGTGTGACACTTCCATTTTCATGGAGCAATTGCTGCAATCAAAAGTGTGCAGTGAAGATACCTGGTTGGAACAACAGTCATTTGTTATTGAGGTCACCCCAGTTATTTGACCCTATGGCAAACCTCTGCTGGAAACTACATCACAAGATGTCAGTAATGTAAATATTTGATAAGAACAACAGTGTGACATAAGATATGACTTATTTAAAACTAATGTTTTACATTACAAAGCTTCAATGATTAATATTGTAACATGTTATAGTAACATTTTCAAGTTGACATCTAGTATGATATTTTACAGGATGATATGAAAATGTTTTTGTAATATGAAATCAATATTGTCAAGTAATCTTTATCCTGTTACGCTTGTAAGTAGCGTGTACATTTTCAAAATCAGGTGAAAGCCTATTGTGCAAACATAATAATTTTTAAACAACCAAAGTTGAAGCAGTAATTTTATAGCAGGTCACCCAGTTTACAAAGATCAATTGATACTGTCAGCAATGTCAAAATGATTATTATTTCACCACTGGTTCAGTTGTTAAACAAAGAATACAAATTCTACAGCAAAGCAATAACAACAGCACCATTTTAAACAGATTTCTGTTTTTACAAGAATTGACAGAAAACTAGTTTGTGCTCACGAACACACAATAGGCTTTTATTTTTTCTCTTCTGGGTACAATGGTGGTTAAATATATATTGAGGATTGTAATCAGACAATTACCAATGCTTCACAATTTCAGTGCTTGCTTCATTAATGCAGATCTCCAGTTCTTTAACGAGTAATTTATAAAGCAAGCCAATATCTAAAAGTCTGAAAATAAATTTCTGGAGTATACTTCATTAGACAATATTACACCAAAGTAATAATGTAGATGCAGACGAAGATGTTTAAAAATGATAAAAATGATTGTATTTTGTATTCCATAACAAATGTGTGCACTGAGCACATTTTGGATACAGTAACGATCTTAGCCAACAGGGCAACGAAAACGAAAGATTCACATAATCTTTTTTAGCAGTAATCATAATAGATACTTCACCAAATGCCTGCACCGTACTGCTAGAATTTAACAGAAATGGAAGTAAGCAAGAAGCACTGACATGATTTTTCATATTATCCTTCAAGTTTTCTGTTTTGAATATGATTACTCTCTGCAGAAAGAATAAACTGAAGCTATGTAACTATCAGTTTTTCATATGTGATCTTTATTAACAATTTTTCCCCTTGATATTTAACTGCCAACTGTAATAAAGTAACTCAACGATCAATTATTTTTCAAAAATTTCCACATTTTAGCATAACAGCCATATTGATTGTATAACCATAAATTTTCTACTCATGTGAGACAGCAACACTATAATTTTTATGTACGTATGTGTGTATATACACAGGTAAATATATATATCTCTAAACATACAAAACTGAATTTTAACACATAAAATATAATTTAATTTTTTCAATAGGTTTTCAACTTTATAACAATTCTTCCTGTAATTTTATTAACACTGTATCAGATTATATTTCATCTGTGTGATAGATTCCCTTCACAATATTACACTAAGATAGCTATTTTTAGCTATAAATTATCCTAATCATGTTTATTTTAAGTTATGAATGAACCACGAGCCATTCAACATCAAGCTGCTGTTTCTCTGAAGGCAGATCTTCTCAAAATTGGACCCAATTGGAATTTGCACTGGATTGGGAAGGACTGAAAAAAATTCCACATTTTGTTTTCAGTGAAATACTTTGGCATAATAAATATGTTGCTATGTACATATACATAAACTATTCCTGTAAGTAAACAAAACAAAGCATGCCAATATATTATCTTATAAGCCCCCTAGTTTCATCCATGGAACATACTAGCTTGCTGCATTTCCAAGACAGACACACAATACTAACCAATCAAATGTGCATAAATGTGAGACCATTAAAGTTAACTAAAGGGTTTCAAGTAAAGCTTAAGTGGGAGCACTTATGGAATTTGCGTTGAAATTTTACATTTATCAGTCAGTTTTGAGGCCAGAATCATTTCATTTTTTATACACCAGAATTTCTTTGGTTTTGTGATAAATCTTTTGATACAATTCTGCCGTGTTAGTCAGTGAAGGCTTTAACACTGCTCTACAGACAGCCAAATAAAATTCATTTTAGAGTATTCCTTTCTTAGCTCTATGCTGCACAATCGCAGTGGGTGTTTCTTTATAGATGTGATAATGTTTTTATCAATAACAAGTAAGCTAACGGTGCAAGTTTTACATTTTTCTGAGTAAAGAAGGTTATTGGGGTTCTATGGCTAGTACGTTATCGAATGTATGGCAGAGTAAAGGACCAAACTACAAGGTCATCAGTCCCTCATTCAAAGTGTAATTCCACAGCAAACAGTGTCTCCAATCCGAAGCAAAAACTGCCTATTTGGTGTTATATGGCGTACAGAAAATAGTGGGGCAGAGACATCCAGTACATTAACAATCTTAAGAGTTAAAAGTAATCACAGGAGCTAGTGAGAAGATCAGAGGCTGATGTGCAGTGTGGCACAACTGGTGGAGAGAGTCACTCTTCACAAAACTCTGTATCCTTGACACGAGCATACTGAGAGGAAAGGCCAGTTGGCCCTCCCTCTGCCATCTCTCTGCCACTCACTCACTCACTCACTCACTCCCAACCTCCCTCCCACATTTTCTGTGTCCCTGTACCTGACCCTGGCCTTCCATCAGCAGGGAATACAAGGTTATGAAATCCTTAAGACTCTGTGTTTGTAAGACTGCTGTAAGGATAGGACACACTGCAAGAATGTGAGCCATGTCAGTGAAGCACTGCAGTTTCAATGGGTAAGTAGGAGAGGTTGTTTCATTGCACAAGACAACACTGTCAGACAGGTGTCACTAATATGAAGCTCGAATAAGGCTCTTTCCAGCACACAAGGAAGAAGCAATCCAACACTGCTGTGGCCTCCTTCATGATGTGTAGTTTGTTCCAAATGTGATGGGTCACAAGTCTCACTAATTAGTGCCCAGTATCCCTACTATTCCCCCCCCCCCCCCCCCCCCATGAACCATGGACCTTGCCGTTGG
Source organism: Schistocerca gregaria (assembly GCF_023897955.1). Lineage (NCBI taxonomy): Eukaryota > Metazoa > Arthropoda > Insecta > Orthoptera > Acrididae > Schistocerca > Schistocerca gregaria. The sequence continues at coordinate 226,029,311 of NC_064922.1, forward strand.
TGGGGAGGCTTGTGTGCCTCAGCGATACAGATAGCCGTACCGTAGGTGCAACCACAATGGAGGGGTATCTGTTGAGAGGCCAGACAAATGTATGGTTCCTGAAGAGGGGCAGCAGCCTTTTCAGTAGATGCAAGAGAAACAGTCTGGATGATTGACTGATCTGGCCTTGTAACAATAACCAAAACGGCCTTGCTGTGCTGGTACTGCGAACAGCTGAAAGCAAGGGGAAACTACGGCCATAACTTTTCCCCAGGGCATGCAGCTTTACTGTATGATTAAATGGTGATAGCGTCCTCTTGGGTAAAATATTCCGGAGGTAAAATAGTCCCCCATTCAGATCTCGGGGCGGGGACTACTCAGGACGATGTTATTATCAGGAGAAAGAAAACTGGCCTTCTACGGATCGGAGAGTGGAATGTCAGATCCCTTAATCGGGCAGGTGGGTTACTAAATTTAAAAAGGGAAATGGAAAGGTTAAAGTTAGATATAGTGGGAATTAGTCAAGTTCGGTGGCAGGAGGAACAAGATTTCTGGTCAGGTGACTACAGGGTTATAAACACAAAATCAAATAGGGGTAATGCAGGAGTAGGTTTATTAATGAATAGGAAAATAGGAATGCGGGTAAGCTACTACAAACAGCATAGTGAATGCATTATTGTGGCCAAGATAGATACGAAGCGCACACCTACTACAGTAGTACAAGTTTATATGCCAACTAGCTCTGCAGATGACGAAGAAATTGAAAAAATGTATGACGAATAAAAGAAATTATTCAGATAGTGAAGGGAGATGAAAATTTAATAGTCATGGGTGACTGGAATTCGGGTGTAGGAAAAGGGAGAGAAGGAAACTTAGTAGGTGGATATGGATTGGGGCTAAGAAATGAAAGAGGAAGCCGCCTGGTAGAATTTTGCACAGAGCACAAGTTAATCATAGCTAACACTTGGTTTAAGAATCATGAAAGAAGGTTGTACACATGGAAGAACCCTGGGGATACTAAAAGGTATCAGATAGATTACATAATGGTAAGACAGAGATTTAGGAACCAGGTTTTAAATTTTAAGACATTTCCAGGGGCAGATGTGGACTCTGACCACAATCTATTGGTTATGAACTTTAGATTAAAACTGAAGAAACTGCAAAAAGGAAGGAATTTAAGGAGATGGGACCTGGATAAACTGAAAGAACCAGAGGTTGTTCCGAGTTTCAGGGACAGCATAAGGGAACAATTGACAGGAATGGGGGAATAAAATACAGTAGAAGAAGAATGGGTAGCTTTGAGGGATGAAGTAGTGAAGGTAGCAGAGGATCAAGTAGGTAAAAAGACGAGGGCTAGTAGAAATCCTTGGGTAACAAAAGAAATATTGAATTTAATTGATGAAAGGAGAAAATATAAAAACGCAATAAATGAAGCAGGCAAAAAGGAATACAAGCGTCTCAAAAATGAGATCGACAGGAAATGCAAAATGGCTAAGCAGGGATGGCTAGAGGACAAATGTAAGGATGTAGAGGCTTATCTCACTAGGGGAAAGATAGATACTGCCTACAGGAAAATTAAAGAGACCTTTGGAGATAAGAGAACCACTTGTATGAACATCAAGATCTCAGATGGAAACCCAGTTCTAAGCAAAGAAGGGAAAGCAGAAAGGTGGAAGGAGTATATAGAGGGTCTATACAAGGGCGATGTACTTGAGGACAATATTATGGAAATGGAAGAGGATGTAAATGAAGATGAAATGGGGGATACGATACTGCGTGAAGAGTTTGACAGAGCACTGAAAGACCTGAGTCGAAAAAAAGGCCCCCGGAGTAGACAACATTCCACTGGAACTACTGACGGCCTTGGGAGAGCCAGTCCTGACAAAACTCTACCATCTGGTGAGCAAGATGTATGAGACAGGCGAAATTCCCTCAGACTTCAAGAAGAATATAATAATTCCAATCCCAAAAAAAGCAGGTGTTGACAGATGTGAAAATTACCAAACTAACAATTTAATAAGCCACAGCTGCAAAATACTAACACAAATTCTTTACAGACAAATGGAAAAACTAGTAGAAGCCGACCTCGGGGAAGATCAGTTTGGATTCCGTAGAAATACTGGAACACGTGAGGCAATACTGACTTTACGACTTATCTTAGAAGAAAGATTAAGAAAAGGCAAACCTACATTTCTAGCATTTGTAGACTTAGAGAAAGCTTTTGACAATGCTGACTGGAATACTCTCTTTCAAATTCTAAAGGTGGCAGGGGTAAAATACAGGGAGTGAAAGGCTATTTACAATTTGTACAGAAACCAGATGGCAGTTATAAGAGTCGAGGGACATGAAAGGGAAGCAGTGGTTGGGAAGGGAGTAAGACAAGGTTGTAGCCTCTCCCGATGTTATTCAATCTGTATACTGAGCAAGCAGTAAAGGAAACAAAAGAAAAATTCAGAGTAGGTATTAAAATCCATGGAGAAGAAATAAAAACTTTGAGGTTCGCCGATGACATTGTAATTCTGTCAGAGACAGCAAAGGACTTGGAAGAACAGTTGAATGGAATGGACAGTGTCTTGAAAGGAGGATATAAGATGAACATCAACAAAAGCAAAACGAGGATAATGGAATGTAGTCGAATTAAGTCGGGTGATGCTGAGGGTATTAGATTAGGAAATGAGACACTTAAAGTAGTAAAGGAGTTTTGCTATTTGGGGAGCAAAATAACTGATGATGGTCGAAGTGGAGAGGATATAAAATGTAGACTGGCAATGGCAAGGAAAGCGTTTCTGAAGAAGAGAAATTTGTTAGCATCGAGTATAGATTTAAGTGTCAGGAAGTCTTTTCTGAAAGTATTTGTATGGAGTGTTGCCATGTATGGAAGTGAAACATGGACGATAAATAGTTTGGACAAAAAGAGAATAGCAGCTTTCGAAAAGTGGTGCTACAGAAGAATGCTGAAGATTAGACGGGTAGATCACATAACTAATGAGGAAGTATTGAATAGGACTGGGGAGAAGAGAAGTTTGTGGCACAACTTGACCAGAAGAAGGGATCGGTTGGTAGGACATGTTCTGAGGCATCAAGGGATCACCAATTTAGTATTGGAGGGCAGCGTTGAGGGTAAAAATCTTAGAGGGAGACCAACAGATGAATACACTAATCAGATTGAGAAGGATGTAGGTTGCAGTAGGTACTGGGAGATGAAGCAGCTTGCACAGGATAGAGTAGCATGGAGAGCTGCATCAAACCAGTCTCAGGACTGAAGACCGCAACAACAACAATCCCTACAATTAATGCTGCCCACATGGTCATTTCATCGATCAGCTACCTCATTCCCTGGTAGTTCCATATGACTTGGATCTAGATAAAAGCAAATGAGCAAGCAGTAAAGCTAAGACTGTAAAGGAGGCTGTGGATAGTGGTCATTACCTGATGGTGAGGGTAGCATCAGTCAATAGTCTGCAGACTGTTCATGAAGTCACTGCATACCAAAAATCAGCTGCCAGTTTTCATCTTGATGAAACTGTGTGTTCTAGCACCATCCACGAGTTTGACTGTGAAGGTGTACGGGGATCTGGTAAACTGTTTCACATGGCCTTCAGTGTGTGTGGAAGATTATCAAGTCTTTGCTGCACTTTTAGAGCTATCACTATCAATCATTTCAGCACTTTGGTGTTCGTCGAGAACTCAGAAGAAGCTACCTCAGGCAATAGGTCGAAAGTCAAAATGGATGCGTGATCCTTCTTAACACCAGGGTGGACCTACTCCAGGTTAATTATCAGAGGAATTTGTTCAACTGGGAGGAAAAAATAGTCACACAATTCAAATGGCCCATGAATTGGCAGAGGCAGTTGCATAATTGGAATAGCAATTGGTAGTGTTGAAACAGCAGAAGTAGGAACTTATATTCTGCCAAAAGACTGAAAATGGGACTTTTATACATGGTGCCGGTACGCAGCCTTACCCCACAATGAAGAATTAGATCTACCCATAACAAAAGATGATGGTGTTGCCAAACCACGTATCTGTCATCTGTTGCCTAGAAGCAATAAGACCTATGCCCTATTGTTGTGTGGCACAAGCTGTATGGCTAAAAATGTAGAGAACTTAATGCTTTTCTGTGAAACATATTTTAAACTAGCTGGAAAGTGGTCCATGGTGCACAAATCATCAAGTACAGAGAACTGTATCAAGTTAACAAGAATGGGTGTAGAAATTACGAGGTCAATGATCACGAACATGCTGTCAGCTGCACTAAAATGGATAGGTGTTACTGCACCTCCTGTGGTTCCTGTCTCCTCTGCAGAAAGTACAAAATCTGTCATTTCCCATCCACTTGACTGCAAGTGGCATGTCAATGGTGGATCTAGATGTCATACGGCGACTAATGGTACTCCTTAGGGAAACGGCAGGAAGGGACAGGATAGGACACCATGTGCATAGCATGTATGCCTGGGGGCCTCATCAACTTGTTGAAGAGCAAACAATGCCTGTCATCTGGGATCTCAGGGCATTCTTGGGTAACTCCAGTGGCTGGCAGAGAAGGCTGAGAAGCCCAGCCTTGTTTATGGAGTTTCAAAGCAGCTCACAATTTGCAGCATTGTCCCCAGAACTGATCGTGACCCTTTCATTCTGAGTGAAGCGGAAGGACTGAAACACATTTGAAAGTTCTGTGACAAGCTAAGCTGTAACTTCCTGGACTTACACCATAGGGTTTAAAACTGTAGGGTGCTCCTAATTAGGTCAGGTGTGCACTACACATTAGATGCTGCTACTCAGGTAGCTGACTGAGTGTGGGATGCACACAAGAGGTTTTTAAGATTAGGCGACACTCCATCAAATCCAAATAACGACAGCTATAGGAAACAGAGAAGTATCAGTGTAAGATCAAAAGAAATGCCCCCAACAAGTGAGAGTATTAAAATCTTAATAGATAACTGCTGAAGCATTTGCAAGTGCCAGGGTTTGAAGATCACTTAATACTAGGTACAAAAAGCTGGTTGAAACCTGAAAGTGGTAGTGAGATTTTAGGGGAAAATTTAAGCGTATATAGAAAGTACAGGCAAATCCACCGACGTAGAAACTGGAACTGCATGTGAGAGTGTATGGACAAAACTAAGGATCAGGGTTGAGCCTAAAATGCTAATGGTATCCTTCTATTGCCCACCCGACTCATCTCCTGATTTAACCAAAAACTTTTAGAGAAAATCTCTGTTCACTTATGGGTAAGTTCCCAATCATTCTGTGATCGTTTGTGGAAACTTTAATCATACAACGATTAATTGGGAAAATTGCAGTTTTGTTCATGGTGGGGGTGTGATAAGATATCCTGTGGAACTTTACTAAATCCCTTCTACGAAAACTACATAGAACAGATAGGAACTCAACTCAAGATGGATCTAACTGCAACAAAAAAGATATGTCTTCTTTGAGGATGTCCTCATCGAATCTGATATCAGTGTCCATGACACAGTTGTTGCATCAATGATTATCAAAGTACAAAGGAAAACTAAAACAAGCAGAAAAACAGTTCAGTAAACTAGATAAAAAATCTGTATTGTCATATATTAATGAGAAACTCGAAACATTCAACACAGGGTAGAAGCAGGTAGAGGAACTCTGGTTCAAGTTTGAAAGAATAATTGACCATGCACAGGATTGACATGTACCCAGCAGAACAGTTCATAATCAGAGGGAACCTCCATGGTATACAGCCACTCTAAAGAAACTTCCAAAGAAACAGAAATTACTACATAGTAGGGCTATAATAGAGAGATGCTGGATGAAATGCATTTGGCTGTCATAAAAGCAATGCATGTTGCCTTCAATCACTACTGTAGCAGAATATTGTCAAGTGATCTTTCACAGAACCCAAAGAAATTCTGGTCATATGTAGAGGCTGTTAGTGGCTCCAAAATTAGTGTCCAGTCCTTAACAAATGAGACAGGAACTGAAATTGAGGCTAGCAAAGCAAAAGCTGAAATGCTGAAATGCCTAACTCCATTTTCAAATGGAGCCAAGAGAATTTCCCCAATTTAATCCTCATACCTCCAAAAAGACAAATGAAATAACTATTAGTGTCAGTGGTGTTTGGAAACAGCTGAAATCATTCAAATTGAACAAAGCTCCAGGGGCCGATGTAATCCCTGTCAAATTCTACAACAAATTTGCAGCTGAGCTGGCCCCTCTTCCAACTGTAGTCCATCATAAAGCCCTCTAACAAAAAGCCATGCCCAGGCGTTGGAAAAAGGCTCAGATCATACCTACCTACAAGAAGGACGGTATAAATGATCCACAAAACTACAATCCAATATGCTTGACATCAATTTGTTGCAGTATCTTAGAACATATTATGAGCTCAAATATAATAAGATATCTTTAACAGAATGACCTCAATGCCAACCAGCCAGGATTTCAAAAACATCGATCATGTGAAACCCAACTAGCACTTTTCTCACATGACATAATAAAAGTTTTAGATCATGACAACCTGGTATGTGCTCTATTTCTTGATTTCTGAAAAGCATTCGACTCAGTATTGCACCTACACTTATTGCCAAAAGTACAATCATATGGAGTATCAAGTGAAATTTGTAACTGGATTGAGGACTTCGTGATACACAGGACACAGCACGTTTTCTTGGATGGACAGTCATTGTCAGATGTAAAAGCAACTTCAGGTGTGTCCCAGGGAAGTGTGTTGGGACCCTTGCTGTTCATGTTGTATATTAATGACCTAGCAGACAATATGAACAGTAAAATAAGGCTTTTTGCAGATGATGCAGTTATGTATAATGAAGTAATGTTTGAGAGAAGCTGCATAAATATTCAGTCAGATGTTGATAAGATGTCAACATAGCGCAGAGACTGGCAACTTGCTCTAAACATTTAGAACTGTAAAATTGTGCATGTCACAAAAAAAGGAAAAGTAGTAACCTATTACTATACTATTAATGAGTCACTGCTGGAATCGGCTGACTCTTACAAATAACTGGGTGTAACACTTTACAGGGGTATGAAATGGAATGGTCACGTAGGTTCACTCATGGTAAAGCAGGTGCTAGACTTTAGTTATTGTAGGATACTGGGGTAATGCAATCAGTCCACAAAGGAGATTGTCGAGATTGCCAAGATTGCTTACGTATCACTTGTGTGACCAGTTCTAGAACACTGGTCAAGTGCATGAAACCCTTACCACATACGACTAACAGGGTATATTGAATGTACATAGATGAGGGCACCACAAATGGTCACAGGTTTGTTTAATCTGTTGGAGAGTGTCACAGGGATACTGAAGGAACTGAACTGGAAGACTCTTGAAGATAGATGTAAACGATCCCAAGAAATTCTATTAACAAAGTTTCAAGAACTGGCCTTAAATGATTACTCTACAAACATACTACAACCATATATGCATCCCTCACATCGGGATCATGAAGATAAGATTAGAATAATTACTGTACGCAAACAATCATTCTTCTCATGCTCCATACACTAATGGAACAGGAAGAAACCCTAATAACTAACACAATGGGACATACCTATTTCCATACACCTCATGGTGGTTTGCAGAGTGTAAATGTAAATGTAGACCATCCATAGACACTCATTACTATGAATGTCTGTGCATAGAGAACCCTCCTATACTTTCTCAGGGGTGGCAAAGAATTTGCAGTACGAATGATAATTTTTGAGGGTAAGGTACTGATTTCAAAAGAACCACATTTATTGTAGGGCTACACAGACTGCTAAGTAGAGTGACAATAACTGAGGCAGTTCAGAGAGGTTGCAATAATACGCAATATAGTTCCACCAAATGATTGTACTGTGGGTGCTGTGGTGGAGGAGAGGGGACTGACAGGTTATGCCCCACAATCATCATTTGGCCCCTGTTAATATCTACAATATCTACAAACTTTGGTTAAGAACCAGGTGAGGAGGGAGGGGTCCAGCATAGCAGCAACACTAGAATCACCTTCACATGTAAGTTGCTCCACTTTTTTCTTTGAAGACGTTTAGTGCTAAGGGTGTCTGGGAAGAGGCTTTCCCAGAGTGTATCCTTCTATTGGAAGACACCAGAGGAGCATGCTGCTTCTCCAGCCGATTCTGGTGGACTGAGGAGCCCTGTACAAGCGTGCTGATGGCTTGGGATCATCTGAGCACGTGTTGAAAAGCCAGCTATTCTGACAGTGTGAAGGTATTTATACTACTTTATAATGCTGATGTGCAACAATCGATTTATTGTCTTATATTCTGAAATGTTACACTAATTTTTGTTAATTGTGTACATTGGTGAGTAAGTGGCATTCACCCTGGCAGTTAAGAAAGGTTGAAGTGCATCCATAAAGTATTCCATAGTGTTGGGCATGTCAACGGTTACCACAGATGGGCTCATGAGATCACTGGAATGTTATGCAGCAAATGAAAGGCGATGAAACACTCTGTCATTAGTAATACATACAGCCTGACAACGCAATGGTAGCCCAACCATAATATTTACTTTGTTTTGGGAATGTGACACTAAAATGATAGTTAAAAACAAAGGTTCCAAGACTTACCAAGCGGGAAAGCGCCGGCAGACAGGCACAATGAACAAAACACACAAACACACACACAGAATTACTAGCTTTCCAAACGATGGTTGCTTCTTCAGGAAGGAGAGGGAAAGACGAAAGGATGTGGGTTTTAAGGGAGAGGGTAAGGAGTCATTCCAATCCCGGGAGCGGAAAGACTTCCCTTAGGGGAAAAAAAGACAGGTGTACACTCGCGCGCGCGCACACACACACACACACACACACACACACACACACACACACACACACACACACACACACACATCCATCCGCACATACACAGACACAAGCAGACATATTTGCCTTTAAATATGTCTGCTTGTGTCTGTGTATGTGCGGATGGATGTGTGTGTGTGTGTGTGTGTGTGTGTGTGTGTGTGTGTGTGTGTGTGTGTGTGTGTGTGTGTGTACACCTGTCTTTTTTTCCCCTAAGGGAAGTCTTTCCGCTCCCGGGATTGGAATGACTCCTTACCCTCTCCCTTAAAACCTACATCCTTTCGTCTTTCCCTCTCCTTCCTGAAAAAGCAACCATCGGTTGCGAAAGCTAGTAATTCTGTGTGTGTGTGTTTGTGTGTTTTGTTCATTGTGCCTGTCTGCCGGCACTTTCCCGCTTGATAAGTCTTGGAACCTTTGTTTTTAATGTATTTTTCCCATGTGGAAGTTTCTTTCTATTTTATTTACATCATCATTAAAATGATAGTTAAATGGTCAAAGGAGCATTTGTCCTGTCTTTTGGCTCTTTATAAATATGGAGGCGAAAATGTAACTCCCCTCCCATTCCATGTTAGTATCTAATTCCTTGTCCAGTTGCAGAATCAAGTCATGGTGGAAAATTATCCTCTGCACTATGTTTAAGATTTATGTAAGGGATAATAGTAACTGGAACACAACTAACAGACACACACACAAAAAGTAAATTTCACAACTGAACAGTCCTCTGCTTCAGCCAGGAGAAAGATGCTCTGCATCTTATTTAATGCTGCTACCTCTCCAAATTTATCCTCGATGTCTGTTGGAACAAATGTGTGTGTTTTTGTTAAGTACAAACTAGGTACTGTAGGGAATATTTACCTCTATTCCAATGCTGCTGCTGTTTCTCCCATCACGGAGCCAAGTGCAAGAAGACTGTAGTGCTGAAATAGCACCACAATCACTTAATTACCATTTCTATGAGGAGACTGCTAGGGTTTCATGGCCATCAGCATGAAAGAGAGTATTCCATTTCACTGCAGATTATCTGCCAGGGTGTCACCCATTTTAACTGAAAGTGCTGTTTATGAGTTTCATAACAGCCATCTGGCACATCGTCTGAGCCAGAAGGAAGGTAAATGTTACATGGTTTAACATGGAGAGTTTGCAGCTTTGGCGATGACAGTTCTTCCCTCCCCTAGTCTTCTCTATCATTCTCATGACAGACTAGCTACCTGTTGGGTATTGGATTTCCCAGTATCAGAAATCAAGATTGTCACACAAAGATGATTACTAATGTGCAAAGATGATTACTAACGTGCCACACTGGGTGCCATTCCTGGCGCAGTTCGTACGTCAAAAGGATGATGAATGCCCATAGGCCTGATCGTCCATGTCCTTGGTAAATATGAATGTGAACGTGAGTATTCTATTTACTGATCAAAGAGGTCTTTCCTTACAAATGATGATAATGTGGATGTGTATTGTAGAAATATATTAACAGGTTTTTGACAATGTCATACTTAGGTGGGCATGAATGGCTGTCCCTCTGCGTAAGACCTGTGGGGAGAGCAAACACCCACCAAATGTCAAACTGACCCATTTAGCACTGTCTCAAGTTAAGAAAGTATTTTTGGCAACCCGGCCTAAAACAAACACAAATTTACTATTTACGTAATTAGCACTATTCATAATTTAAAATAAGACCTATATAAAAATGAAAAACAAAATGAATGTGTGTGTGTGTGTGTGTGTGTGTGTGTGAGAGAGAGAGAGAGAGAGAGAGAGAGAGAGAGAGAGAGAGAGAGAAGCCATGCATGCTTAAGCATATGTTCCACCACTTAAAATTGTGGCAGTCTTATAAAATAATACAGCGTAAAATGAAGTTAGTGGGATAAAAGCACTAAAGCTTTCACAAGACACATGAGGCTAGCTAACCATCAACATAAAAAATGGAAAGGAACCAATAACACAGTCATTGAACACTGCTCTCTAACACAGATTCCTCACAAAACTTTACAACCCACGCTACACTCGTCCAATTATGATTTAAAATAAAGGGGATACCTACAGCCACAATATTCAATGCTCGCTGATCAGCATACAAACAATATTTAGTTACAGTATCACACCTATTACATTAGCATCAGATGCATTACATTCTGGAGGATCATAACACACAGGAACAGGTTACATGGGTCAATGGGTAATGCTATCCACAGAGGTCAGGTAAGCTAAGCTAAAATGATCCGCTTGACTTGATGGAAGTGTGTCACTGTTTAGTAGTCTGTTTAACTGTCCAAAGTTTATTTTCACTCATTTCCAACCACTCTTTTTCCCTTATGCCCATGACACTGGAGATTCTTTGACCGATTAAGTTTTAAGACAGGGGTGTCCAAACCCATGGACTGCATGCGGCTCAAACCAATTATTAAAGCGACCCAAGAAGGGAAAATATATCACACGATCAGAAAAAAATTATTCATGAAATTCCATTTATGTTAACTGAAAATTGGATGACAAATTGAATATATTCAATTTGAAAGTCACACCACATGATGCTATTCTCTCACTGGTCCATTCCCTTCCCCCCTCCCCAGTGGTTGTTGTTAGTGCTAAGTAGAATATATTACTTTTAATACAAAAATACTTTTCATCATCTTCTTCTTCTTCTTCTTCTTCTTCTTCCGGTGCTGTCCAGGTAAGCTAAAAGGTTGTACACACTTGCCTTAAAGGCATGTCAAATGCTTAGGAGTGATAGCAATGACTCACTAGCTTAGACATGGATGCGGGGGTAGGGCTTGTTCTGTAAGCCACTGTTTGCAGTCTGATGTGTGCGTGGTGTATTGTGTCCAAAATTTTTCAGTACAGAGGTGACGCTGATCCATAAATTGTATACTCAACCGTCTATATGGGAGTGGACAAAGTTATAAAATTATTGTAGACTAGATCTATCTGCAACCCAGACCTTCCCACTGAAGTATTTTGAAGTGCCTAAATCTTTAAAGTGCTCATGCAAGTGTAGAAGCCATGTGAGTCTTTAATGAAATATGAGGCTCTGATACCTGACTGATTAAACTGGATAATGATGCCATTAAAACCCGCCTTATGCATACAAGCTTACAACCTCTAGTGCCTTAATCATAACTGCCTACTTGTTTACACAAGACAGCAGGGGGAGCAGGAGGAGTAGTACATAATAAAATAGTCAAGAAGTCTTCACTGGACTGTTAGGTGAGTCAGGTATGTTATTCATAGCATTAGTGGAGTCTCCCACACAGCTATCTCCACAAGAGCCAGGTTGTGTAGGGTACAATGGTACTTCCTGAACCCACACTGAAAGGACTAACTAGTTTCTTCCTCTCTAACAACCAAATTAGACAACAAATTACAGTCTCTGACACATGCACACACGTGTGCGCACCTGCCCACCCTATCACACACACACACACACACACACACACACACACACACACACACACACACACACACACATTCCACCACCCATGTATTGTGGGTTACTTAGCTAAGTATATGTTCGACTGACCATATGTCCCAAAAGAATGATTACATCACTTTTTCTTTTAGGTGGGTAAACCTTACCCACATAGTAGAACTGTGCTGAAATAGTTCCCTCATTGAGTGCCGCAGACATGACTAGTTACTACAGATTTGTGCCTTTTGGAGAAACTGGAACCTTCAGTTTCTTCACCATTAAAGGCTTTGCTTGTTAGTATACAGTTTGGGAAATTAGCCATCCCATTACCCTCTTTATTTGTGCTGCAAGCTGAATGTTTTTCGCAGCTTTTGTGTACTCGTTTAATGAAAATATCTCATTTATTCTGATTCTGTGCTGTGGCTGATTAATTCGATTCTGCATTCTGAGCAGCAATTCAAACAGCCACCATCTTAATTTCAGAGTTTCAGACACTTGCTGTATTAGTTAGCAGCCAAATATCAGTGCATGCAACAGAACTCAGGAAAAAAACATCTGAAGTCGCGAGGTGCAAGGGCCTGCCACAGAATAGAAAACATCACCAAGCAGTAGTCTAGCAAGAAATTACTGACTGATGGCAGTCAGTACACAAGGACAAGGACAAGACCAAAGCAACAAACAATTAAGTGCAAAGTGGAAACCTTTGTCACAATGATGTCCGAGAATAGTAACCAACAATATCAGATGCGCGTACAGAACTGACTGACAGTTCTTTGGGCGGCTGTATTTATATCGGCCGCAAGGAACACTACTAGCCAGCATATTCACACGGCGGGACAGGTGGCGTGCTCATGTTGTGGTGAGATTGTCATTTAAACAGCCATCTCGGTCCATTACTTACAGTGGGCATTCAACTTTTATGGAGCCGGATAGCAGAAAGCTAATGTGCTTTATTTGTTGTATGTCTTATCTATACTTGTGTATTCTGAAAATATGTAGTTTCAGTAACACCGTGCATTACAGGTGTCTCCAAAATGCCATTCTTTTTGTATAGTTTGTTGTGCTACTGTGACAGGAAATCTGATAACCATACATAAATATGGTACTTAACACAGGTTAGACTTGAAGAACAGAACTGGAAGTACTGCAAAGGTCCCGCATCTGCCCATCACATTCACACAGAAAGAGTTGTGAGACGTCTGGGGGCACTTTGGAAGAAGTGCCGATTCACTCTAGGGGAAATGTTCAGGGCAAATGACATGTATTACCACAAATTTTATCTGCTTACTCACCCAATTATCTACTTTATGCTTTTGACCATAAGTACCTTCAAATTCACTCATTAGAATCTTCGAAATCAGTAGCTTACCTTGGTTGTGTTGTACCTGCTGCAGCAAATTCACCCCAGTTAGCTTCTGGAGGTGTTGCACCATGAGATGATGAAACAGGCAAATCACACAGAAGATCGTTTCCAGCAGTAGGTCTCGGCTGATGAGATGGAGAAGAAACAGGCGTCACTCGTGACGCATTTGCTGGAGCTCCTGGTGGTGGCCCAATTTTAACTCCACCAGGAGGAGGTGGGAGGATACCTGTGCTGTTGCCACCAACACCACGAGGCTTTGGCCTACTTGATACTTCAGTCCCATCTTTCTTCTGAACAGTGAGAGAAAACACATTCTCAGAACTAGTTTGGTAATGTCTGACAAATTACATTTATTAGATAAAAAAATCTAATCACCAAGCAGCGGCAGGAGGACACACACACATACAAAGGTTTAACTTTTACAAGCTTTTGGAGCCAGTGGCTCCTTCTGGCAGAAAAGTTGGGGAAGGAAGAGGGGTGACAGAAAAGGACTGGATAGGTTCTCAATGCTTTTGGTAGGTCTCCCCTGACTCAGGGTTCTGGGTGACTTTTCTGAACTCTACCCCTTTTCTTAAACCTCTCCAGTCCTTTTCCTTCAACCCTCTTCTTTCCCCTTCAGCTCTTCTGCAGAACAAGTATCCACTGGCTCTCTGCCACCACATGGTGAGTACATTTTTTTATCTATCCATTTCATTATATTGTTAACAATTGATTATTTTGATTGTTAAATTACATTTATTGCCATATGAGTAGCAATTATGCTAGAATTTAATCCCAATAATGGGTAACACAGGCAATGTATACTCATTTCTGCATAACATTATTATTAAATGTAATAACAAGATATGTGGGCTGAAAGAGAATTGATATTCATATGGGCAATGAAGCAACTGTGAAACTTAAATATAGAATTCAATACATAAATATGTTATACTGCAAGTCATTAACATTTTTTTTTTCTATCTTGATTTCCAAAAGATGTACAGACTCAACACCAAGCTTCCAATGTTGTGCTGACTAGCAGGGGACTACTAGAGGCGGGGTGGGGGTGGAGGGAGGGGTTGCTTGGTATCTCTCAGAAATGACTTTTTTTTCCTCTCGACTATAGGGTAATTCCAACTTTTCAATATTGATATAATTTATAAGGACTAATATTCAAGTAATTAACACACTCTGAAATACTGAGCATTTTAAATGTTGTTGCTAACAACCCTCAATAAAAATGAATTCCAATGTTAGGTTAAAAATACAAAATTCCCTGTGATGTTACAAAATTCCTGAAATTCCCTGAAATTTTCCAGATTTTACAGGTAAAATGTAATACCTTAAGAATTCCAGGCTTTCGAAAAGAATCACCACCCCGCACCAGTTAATTCTGAAGTGTATACTGATGACAAATACATCCATGTCAAATCATAAACATGAGAGGCAGAAGATTAAAAAAAAAACAAAACAGAAGTAGGCTGGAGGGATCTAAATCCATATGGAGCATCTTCTGAAATCTATTCAAACAAACAAGGCTGATAGTTTTTAAAAAACAGAAGTAGGCTGGAGGGATCTAAATCCATATAGAGCATCTTCTGAAATCTATTCAAACAAACAAGGCTGATAGTTTTTAAAAAACGGAAGTAGGCTGGAGGGATCTAAATCCATATAGAGCATCTTCTGAAATCTATTCAAACAAACAAGGCTGATAGTTTTTATATTAACAATGACGATTGTGTGTTTAAATGGACTATACTACTCTGTCATCAGTCCGTCCCTTTCAAGAGAGAAACATATATGAAGGTAAAAAACGAGAAAAGTGGGGACTTGGCTGTTCCAACAATTTAAGCAAGTCAAAGAGTTGGAAATGGGCGTGATAATAGTTGCAACACAATAGGTAAAAGAAAATAGAGAGAACTTACACAGTATCTTGCACATGAGGGTCTAAAGGAACAACACATGAGGGTCTAAAGGAACAACGAGGTGGGGGAGAGGGGAGAAAGTAACCTGCAGTCACAAGAGGGTACCCATTACAAGGGAGGAGATGGGGGGAGGGGGGGACATGGCTCTTCCCCCACAACCAGTGCTAACAGTTAAAGTGGAGCAGTATTATAGTCTAGTGTAAAAATTGCTCTCCCTTAAGAAATACAACACTCTAGTAGTGACTGCCATCATCCACAAGCATCTGAGGTAGTAAGGTAGGCAACTTGAGGGAGTGCCACAGATTGGCCAGCATGGTGCACTCAACAAGAACATGTGCAATCATCAGTAGATTACTGCAGCTGCAATGGAAGGATCCTCCTGACACAGAAGGAACTTGTGGGTGAGTCTTGCATCACCAATGCATAGTCGGAACAACAGAATACCATCTTTCCAAGAGGCCTGGAAAGATGTATGTCACACATTAGTGAGCCCTTTACTAGCTCTCAACTTGTTTTGAGTCATAGTAGCCTGCCATTCCAATTCCCAGGGCCTCCTCAAAATATTTCATCAAAGTAGTGATTGTAAGCTGGTGCCCAGCATTCTTACACCAAGTTGACCTCCTATAGTTGCATCTTTAGCTAGATGGTTGGCGAGTTCACTGCCTGGAATGCTTATGTGGCTCAGTGTCTTTCCAGAGCTGTAAACATCAAGGAGGAGGTCCTGGACATTGGCGACCACAAGATTTTTGGAATAGCACACGAACATGCCTTTTAAGCAGCTCGCGGAATCACTATAGATCATTGTGGCCAGGGATTTGACATACCGCAAAGCCTGAGATGTGGCAACCAACTCTGCAGTGTATACATTGAGAGAGAATGCTTCTCATGCCACCTTGCAGAATATTCGTGCCTCCACGACAACAGGTGTCAGAGAAGGGTACGATCAGCATCCTTCTTGGGGCCACAAAAGAGGTTCATCCATATCACAGGACAGGGGACAGACCACAGGGGATGTCGAGAGAGAGCTCTATGAAGACAGACTAAAAGAGTCTGTTTGAGGTCCTTCAGTAGGGTATAGAGTCAGAACCCAGCTGGTCTTCCCAGTTTTGGGTGATGCGCGAACAATCTTGACTGTTGGTTGTGGAAGAGTTGAGTGACATGGGTGAGAGGGCATCCGACAGATTGGAACTGTGTAATTTGCCTGAAGCTGCTGTCATCTAGCCCACAGTGGTGGCTCACAGACTTCCAAGAGGAGGCTGTCAACAAAGCTCATAAGGAAGGCCCCCATTGCCAATTGCACACCAGTGTGGTGAACAGGGTCCAGCAAGCTTGGTATGGATGGTGCTCCCAACCCATAGGCCAAGCGGTAAAATCAGTACTTTGTAAAATCTCAAATGAACTATGCGAACTGACCCCCACAAGAAGTTACTAAGAAATCCAAGAGCATTTAGCTTCTTCATACAAGTTGCATTGAGCCAGAGAACATGCGACAGCCAAGTTAACTTCTTGTCAAATAAAATACCTAGTACTGAAAAGTTTCAATCACAAAGTAACTGGTCACAGAGATAAATTCCTGAATGTGGGTAAGCAGTCCGTAGTCTTCAAAAATGCACAACTTGTTTTTTTTGCAGGAGGAAACTGACAACTGTGATTCATGGCCCAATCATGTACTCTCCAGACAGCTCCCTAAAGTTGGCGCTCAGTGGAGCACAGTGATGCACAGGTGTAGCAAATGCAAAAATCATCCACATACGGCAATGGAAAGAAACTGTGAGGGCCACTGCATTTATGACATCATTGATGCTAATACCTAACAGTGCTATGCTGAGGATCGATCCCTGAGGGACTCGAGTTTCCAGTTTACACTGGTTGCTGATAGTCAAAAAAGTCAGAGACAGGAAATTCTGGATAAAAATGGGTCAGCCCCAGAAACCCCCTCATGAAGTGCAGATAAGATATGATGTCACCAAGTGGTATCGTATGCCTTCTGTAGGTCAAGAAAACAACAATCAGATGTTGGCAATCCGTGAATGCATGGAACAATGCAGTTTCCAGATGAACCAGACCTGTGGTGGCCTGGAAAATCCAAAAGCCACTTTGCAATTGTGATATATGACCTCCAGCTTCATGTCACCAACAAAGAAGGCAGGTGACCATTCATTTGATTGGCTTACGCAACCCCTTTGTGAGAGAGAGTGGCTGTTTGTTTGTTTGTTAGTTGGTTAGTTAAAATATGTGGGACCTTTCCCAGTTTCAGGACAGGAATAATAATAGCTTCCCGCCACTGAAATGGAAATTCTCCTTCCCACCAATTATGATTAACAAGCCCAAGAATACATTTCATGCTACAAGCATGAAGATGTTCGAGCATTTGGTTGTGGATTTTGTCAGATCAAGATGCCGCATCTCGACACACCGCCAAAGTGCTGCGAGGCTCAAATTCACTAAAAGGAGCACTCTATGACAGAGCGCCATGGGCATGGAAGGATAGCATGTGCCATTCAATATGGTATTTCTGGGTCAGAAAATGAGGATGGTAATTACTGCAAGCAAACATTTCAGCAAAGTGTGATGTAACACATTCAGCAAGTACCACAGGATCAGATAAGATGTTACCACTGACATGGATACCACAAATTTAGCGGAGTTTAGTCCATGCTTGGGATGACTGAGTGTGGGACTGCATAGACGATCCATATTGTTCCCAAGATTCCTGCTATCTTTTCTTTATTAAAAACTGCACTCTCACCCAGAGTCTCCTGAATACTATTAAATTATTCACAAAGGGATGGCGTGTGTGTCATTGAAGTACCCTGCAGCATTCCCTGGTAACTGTGTCTGTATCTTGAGACCCCTACGGCACCGGCAGCCGTCAAGCTACAGCATGAATAACAGTATCAATAGTATCCTGTACCACTTTGTCAATACCTGTCGCACAACTGGCTGCAAAAATGGCTGTGGAGGAGGAAGACTGCCAGTCAGCTTTCTGAAGTGGCCAACGTGGAGAATGCTCCAGATATGTGAGAGTGGAGAGGGAGAGAATGAAAGGAAAATGGTTGCTGTTACAAAGATCACCATGGACACATCACTGAATCAATTTTAAGACACTCAGGCTCCAAACTGTAAGATCAATAATTGAGTATGTTCCATGGGCCGCGCTGAAATGTGTTGCACCTCCAGTGCTGAGTAGGCAGACATCCAACCCTGACAGGAGGTGTTCTAGTACTCAGCCTCAGCGATACAGTGTTGCAGTGCCACAAAGAATTATGAGCGTTAAAGTCTCCCAATAACAGGAAGGGAGGAGGTAGCTGTTCCACTAACTGTAAAAGCTTGTGACACTGGAATGATCCTTTTGGTGGTAGATAAGCACTAAATATTTTAATCCGAACTGACAGGTAGACACTAATGGCCAAAGTATCTAGAGCAGCAGTAAGTGGCACCTCCTCACTGGAAGCATCAGAATGTATAAGAGTACAGAGCCCACTAGACACTTCCTTGATTTGAACATGATTGGCACAGTAGGATTTGTAGTTTATCAGAGGAGGAATGTGTGTTGCTGTGAACGGTGTTTCCTGAAGTGCTATGCCAACAATGGAGTAAGTAGCCACTAAATGAGGAAGTTCAGTCAGGTGGCAATGGTACCCGTCACAGTTCCATTGAAGGAGCACTGGCATTGATATTAGATTTAAGAAAGTGGCAAATGGAAAAGATGGTTGCAATTACTTCGCTGCCGGGTTGCAGTCCACCTAATTGTGTGATCCGATGTCAGTGTGCATGGGCTCAACTGCTACAGGAATGGAGACCAGAACATTTGAGGCATCAGAAAGTAGTTTATCATTGTGCTTATTCTTCTCATCCTTGTGAGACATCGATTTCTGTGAATTTTATCTTCCAGGAGCGAAGAGGACCGTAATTTCCTTCAGCCTGCAGCCCATGGCTGCTAGTCCTTGTTTTGAGATGTAGCAACTTGAGAGGCGTCAATCCTGACGAAGCCAGATGATGACAAGGCATCTTTGGCCTCACCATTGGTGTAGGAACAACTGGTGCTTCAGGTGTAGGGTACGAGGGAACTGACATTCCCTCCACCAACTGTAGGGCAGACCCAGAATACGACCATGGCCAGGAGAGGCCGTGTGAGACCTTATTGCATGGGTATGGACTGTAAGACAACAATCTTAAAATTTGAGACTGTGTCAGTCGGGTGCAGTCTTTCAAACTTTTTCTTCAAATCTTGGTAAGACAGGCAGTCAGGCATTTTATACTCTTTAATTTTCTTTTCCCTCTTGATCACTGAGCATCACAGTGAATGAGAAGGATCCAGTTCTGGACATATAGGAGGCTGGTCACAAGGGCTGCCCTCATGGGATGCCCATCCACATGCCTTACAGATAGCCTCATCAGAAAAGCGGGAGGATGTGTGTCCGTACCTTAGGCACCTAAAACATCTCATTGGAGGAGGAAAGTAAGGCCTGACAATACACATATGGACCATGCATGACCTTATCTTCTCACGTAAAATGTTGCCTTTAAAGGCTACGTCAAAAGCTCCAGTATCCACTCAATTATCCTTGAGGCCCCTCCGGATGTAGTGCACAAAATAGACTCCACACCAGGCCAGATTAGTAAGCAGCTCTTCATCAGTTTGTGGTGTTAGGTCCCAATGGAGGATAACACCTTGAATTATACAGAGCTCGGTACGCGGAGAAATGGTGGTATATCTTTTATCTTGGCACAGACTTTAAGTGCCCACAAATGGTTGGTGTTGAGATTTTGATCAGCAAAGATCCATTTCTCACCTCCTCTACTGCAACAGCCTCCCAAACCAATGTTCACTATTTTCAAAGAAAAACAGTGGCTTCACTGTAGTGAAAGATCTGCCGTCAGTTCGGGAACAAATTCAAGACTTTGGTACACTCTCCACTTCCATTTCTCCTTACCTAACTCTCATCTTGAGGCATGGTCAGAGAGGGAAATGCCATAGGAACATTAACTCTGTATTAAAATCGCTAACTGCTGAGATGGCTGTGTTGGCATGGCCACCATTAAATTTGACCTGTTTCATTGTGGATCATCAAGCCCCAATGCCACTCACTCCGCTAAGAGGCTCTCCCAGTGGGCGTCACACCGCCAAATCAAAGGCCCCCTGGCACAGCAGCCATAGCCTGGAGTCCTGGTACCCCAAAATGGAGATAGGTACCTACTCCTTCACTGACATCGGAACTACAGCTCAGGCATCGGTACTGTGATCCCTGCATTGTCAGGTGGCTAACACCAAGAGGATACTACATGACAACCCCACCATGACAGACTGGCTACTGCAATGGATCTCGAGTGCAAAAATGGATCTATCTGATTGGTGGGTGCAAAAGATAACAGTGCACAGTGGAGCATTAATGCATCACAGTAAAGCGTCCGTTCCCAAACAGTCCGCACTTCAGTAAAAAATTGGAAAGTAGAGGTCAAACACAAAATGAGGACCAGAATTTAAAAAGCCAAAAAAACATAAGGGAGAAAAGCATTAAAAAAGTAAAAAGAGCAAAACCCTAGAGAAGTACAATGAACAGTCAAAATACCAAGGTAAAAATGTGACCAAATAGAGAGACTCCTATTAATCACCTCTTACAACTGGCAAGGAATGGCCACTGGTCTACTCTAGCCCCTGACACTAAAGGGTAAGTTTTTATATTTACCCATAGAAAGGCTATCACAGTATCTGATGCACATGCAGTTAATACTATATCTTAACTAGAATTAATCTGCGAGCTGTTAAATGAATACCTTAAGAGGCTGAAGATTAAATTACAAGCAAAAGCAAGTTTCTCACAGAACATGAATTCATGTAAGAATTGTAAGTGATCCTCAGCCATTCATAAACTGAGAAAAGTCCATTGTAAAAGCTTACATAGTTAGTTTTGACAGAGGACACTATATAGAAACTAAAAATGTAGAGTTTATGGCTGTGCAGCAATACAGCTGGTTTAATTTTAATAGTAGAAGTAAAAAGTAATGAAATTGCATGAATAAACATTCTCTATTTTCTTTTTAGTATTAATCTATGTTATTTCTAGGCAATGAAACTACCTTTTCACCAAACAAAAATATTAGTCATTCCTGTAAAAGGGCTGATTGCTTTGGAGTGTTGTAGATCCCATGCCAGGCATTCATCATCCTCC
This sequence comes from Schistocerca gregaria, assembly GCF_023897955.1. Taxonomy (NCBI): domain Eukaryota; kingdom Metazoa; phylum Arthropoda; class Insecta; order Orthoptera; family Acrididae; genus Schistocerca; species Schistocerca gregaria. Next base: position 226,050,931 of record NC_064922.1, read on the forward strand.
ACCACTGGCATTAGTCATGGTGGTGAATTGGTTGGTCGTAAGGAATCAGTACAGTAAGATCCATCTACATGGTGGGGATGTGATAGAATTGCAGAAAGGACCTACCATGCTTGGATGTGTCCATAACCACACTCAAAATTTGCATTAATTATTGGCTTATCAATGGGGCCCATTCAGTGTGTTTACCAGGAATGGCGCGCCACTTGCAGCCATGTAACACGGTTTAAGAACAGTTATCGAAAAAAGATCATTATCGACAGGCACTGGAGGCGAGTGTCACGCCTCATTAATGGCAACCGGTTTCAAGCCCATCAGGAATTGCTGCTGTCAATGAACAAAGGTCCATATCAAGACTCTGTAAGAACAGTGTTAAGGGAATTTAATGTAATGGACACATGGAGTATGGAGCCTCACAAAAGGTCATTGCTCACAGTAGCACACACAGATGCATTTCTTCAGTGGGTCAAACAACAGGAAAACTGGACAATAGCTGGTACAAGACCTAGTGTGGTCCAACGAGTTGGCGTTTTGCTCTTGATGATGTAAAGCAATGAATGCGACAGCCTACTGTAACGATTAACCTGTAGAGTATGGAGTGTGTAGCTCAGGCTGAAAGTGGTTCTGTGATGATTCTGGAGTGCTTTACCTATCATGACTTGTGTCCATGCATTCAGGTTTACCATGAAAATGAACCAGGGAGTTAATGCCACCATTCATGGTGACGAAGTGTTGCTCTTTCTTCATCATCTTCATGACAAGTAAACTGTGGCCACTCATCATTCAATCTAACAACTGTTGTGTCTCAAGGACTGCACACAAACAGCTATGCTATAAATTTTTAGCAGAAAAAGATTTTATCTGCAATACAACTGTTACAACTTTTCAACATACTATCCATGAGCACTTATACATTTTTCCGTCCCACTTCAAAAATGTCTGTCCAAGCTTATTTAGGGAAGTATGCTGTTGTACGCTGCACTAGCCTCTTCGCCGGATGAAAGATGCTACCCATGAATTTTTGCCTCTGTCTTTGGGAACAGAAAGAAGTCACATGCAGCCATGTCAGATGAATGTGGCAAGTGTGCAATTCCTCAAGAAGTCCTTGTTCTGTCAACCGTGTGGGCTGCAGCATTGTCGTGATGCAGAAGAAGTTGTCTATGTCTCGAATTTGTGAGCTGTGACCTTCGTGTTGTAATAACTTTTGACAATATCATTCACCACTGACAGTGGGACCAGGGTTCAAGGTCACAGAGGTGTGATGAACCATCTTGGTGCAGAAAGTTACCACCATCTTCCTTCCATCATCATTGAAATTTTATGTGTAGTTCCTCACCTGGAAAGTCTCGTACTGAAGACTGCCTCTCAGTTTCGGAATTACAATGGTACATCCATGTTTCGTCATCTGCGAGAATATTGTAGATGTCTTGGACTGCCGTTTATCAGATTTTTCAAGCATAAAATGATACCAATTGATTCTTATTTTCTCTCTCTCTCTCCCCCCCCACCCACTTTTTTTTGCTGTTGTCAGGGACTGTGGTACTCAATGGTCTGCACTGCAGTTGATGCAACATTTGGGTCCCTTTCATGTCACAAAATGTGAGACAAGGAATATCTTCAATCATTTTGTTCACAGTCTTAACGTTTTATTGGGTCACTGCCATTGATGGGTGACAGACAAGTTTCATCTTCAAGAGACTCTTGACCTCTTGAAATTTCACAAAACCAATCTCCTATGCTGGCCCCAGAAGATCCAGATTCACCAAAAACGCATTGCAGAAAACAGCCACATTCTTCTGCATTTAACTCCTTTTTGTAGTCATAATACATCACTGAACAAAAATCATGGCACAAAAGACTCATCTTGCACTTTGTTGTCAGGCTCATGCACTGCCTGCATCCTCGCCCACCATTTGCAATACAGTTTGAAATCCAGTGAAGAAACCCCATTGTAATCAGACTTCCAGTTTAAGAGCTGCTGAAGAACTTCAGCACAGCCCACACATACACCTACGTCTATATTCTGCAAACCATTGATGTGCATGGCAGATTACACATACCACTATAACAGTTATTATGGTTTCTTCCTGTTCCATACTTGTACAGAAAACGGAAGAATGGTTGAATGATGCTGTGTGTGCTGTACTTAATCTTGACCTCAAGGTCCCTATGTGAGCAATAAGTAGGGGGTTGTATCATATTCCTAGAGTTCTCATTAATCTAGTTCTTGAAACTTTTTAAGTGGGCTTTCTCAGGATTTCTCTATCTCTCTCTCTCTCTCTCTCTCTCTCTCTCTCTCTAGGGCGCAAAAACAACTGGAGTCACACGCACCCAAGTCAAAACTATAGAACATGAAGACACAGAGGAGTCCCAATTGCGTAAGAGAAGAAAGCTAACAACAGGGACGTGGAGAAAGGGCTAAAAAAAAAAAGATACCATACAAAAACGGACGTCCAAAACTAAAAATTAAATAGCCTTCTCCATACTGCTGTGGCAGATAAAAAGTAAGACGCGGTCGACAGCCCGCTTATCATTTGATAAAGCGGCCAATAACTGAGTCGCCAAAGCCAAACGGGAACGTAAAAGGTTAAAAAATGGACTTTCCATCAGGAAGTGACGGACACTTAAAACTTGAGTGCAATGTGTGCAAAGTGGTGGGCTCGCGCCACTTAGAAAATGAGGATGGCTAAAAAGGCAGTACCCAATACTCAGCTGAGTTAAAATAACCTCCTCATGGCAGGAGGGCCGAGAAGAGGTCGTCCAAGCCACTGGGAGAGGCTTAATAAGCCACAGCTTATTCCCGTGAAGATAGGACCATTGGCAATGCCAAAGGGACACCACCTCCTGACAGACGGCAACACAGAGATCATCAGAGGGAATATAGGTATTCGCAGGCTGAGGTAGGAGGACTGCAGCTTTGGCAGCAGTGTCAGCAACCTCGTCTCCTGGCAGTCCAAAATGACCAGGAACCTACAGAAACATCAGACTGTCTCCACCAAGAGCGAGCAGATGAAAGTTTTCCTGGACTCACTGTACTAAGGGATGGACGGTGTATACTGCACATAGACTTTGTACGGTGCTGAGTGAGTCTGAGCAAAGCACACAATTGAAAAGGCTGTGTCACCGGATGTACTCCATGGCCTGATACAAGGTGAAGAGCTCGGCTGTAAATACTGAGGAGTGTGCTGGAAGCTGATATCAAAAGACACTGGTGCCAATGACAAAGGCACACCCGACCCCACGGTCACTATGAGAGCCATCAGTGTACACACAGGTACTATCGCAAAGTTCCACGTGAAGGTCACGAAACTTAAGGCAATAGACAGAGGCTGAAGTAGTGTCCTAAGAAAGGGAATGAACGCCAAGGTTAGCATGGGCCACTTCACGAAGCCAAGGTGGTAAAGGGTTCACGCACAATGGGAAAGGTGCAGGTAGTGTCAAGTTAAGCTGCCGTAGCAAGTGCTGCAAGCAGACTCCGAGAGGTAACAGGGAAGGAGGACAAGCCCCATACTGATGATCAAAGGAATCATCAAAAACGGAGGCACAGGATGGGTGGCCACGCATGGCACACAAACGGCATGCATATCTGCTGAGGAGAAAGTCACAGCAGTAGGACAGCAGTAGTTCAGCAGCTACAGCATACAGACTCTCAATTGGGCTGGTGTAAAAGTCACCCATGGCCACACACTTGTCACGATGGTGGACAGTGTTGAGACAGTGTAAGAGGGATGGGCGTGGAGACACATAAATATAGCAGGAGTTTCCTCTGCTACACTCAATTTCAGTTCCTGTCTCATACACTACGGACTAGACACGACTTAAGTGCCACTAGCAGCCTTTACATGTGACCAAAATTTCTTTAGGTTTCGTGAAAGATCATTTGACAATAGTCTGCAAAGGTAGTCACTGAAGGTCTCATGCAACACTCTCTCGGCAGCCAAACATGATCCTTTGTGAATAACTCTACCTATAGCCCTATGCTTTGTTTTACCCCTATTATGTAGTAATCTGTTTCTTTAGAAGTTTCTTCACAGTGACTGTATACCAGGGAGGGTCCCTTCCCATCATGCAGGGCCAACTATTCTTTTAAACTTGAGCTGTAGTTTGTCTACGTGCTCCTGTCCTGTGCTGAAAGTTTCAAGTTCACCATACATTTCTGGTTTCAATGACACTCCAGCATCTTATTGCACTTTGACTAGGTCACTAAATCGTCCAATCCTAACCCCACAGAAAATCTCCGAGGCTATCTGGAACAGTGGATGAAACGTAGGAATCAATATCCCTGCAGCTGGATATGGCATACCTGAAGAAACTTCTGGATTCTCTTCATCATCATATTGAGTCTTCTATCAAGCTAGATGTGCTGTTACATAGCTTGGTATGATGTCTCCCAAGGTTGACCTTTTTTTTGCTAGTGTTCTTACTCTAGTTACAAACTATTATGTAATTTTACTACTGATTTCTCTGTAGGACGTATTTCTGAAACAATTATGTGATGTATTACTGAAAGAAAATTCAGTCACAAAACTGAAACAGGAGTGAGAACTCGGGGCACAGAAACAGTAATGTCAGATACATGTAATCTTGCAAGGAAGAAAATGAGAAAAGCTGCATTATACTTCTAATTTGAATGCTACTAAGAAGCATATTCCCGACCATGTAATACCTCATATGTACACCAGATTTGAAAAATTAGATAAAAAATTTAAAAAATCTTGACAAAAAAACTCCGGTTCACACAGAGGTTTATCAGTTAACTTTCTTCCTGTGAACTAGTCACAACTGGACCAGGAAAAATGAGGAGTGATAGTGGCTAGACAGAGTACATTCCACCTCACACTATAAAGTGGCTCACTGAGTACAGATGTAGATTCCATAAAACAAGAAAAGGCTGATAGGTAATGTAATGGAAGGTTAGAAGATGATATTCGAAAATATGTAAGAACAGTATGGATACAATGGTGTGCTTTTGACGGTTCAGCCAAGTTGTCAAATCTACATGTCCAGCAGTGGATGTCAAATGATCGATGATTAGTACAACTACCTTTCCTTTGTAACTTATTTAGTAAAACATTTCTATTTCAACTATGTACTAACTCACCTCATCTGAATCACTGTTATGATGTTCCAATACCACACAGGAATTAATCTCACTTTATTCTGACTCTCAATGTTTACAACTGTAATATAACAACTTCAAAGAGCTTGTATGAAGAGAGAAGAAAAGAATGAGTATGAATCAAAGATTTTCTTCCCTCAGTAAATGCAGTACACTACAGGTGGCTCTGACAATGTCCTTTGTTTTGGTGGGTTCTCTTCTCCTGCTGCACACAATGTGCTACATAGATCAACAGAGTCAGTCATAACAACAAGCCACAGCAGCTTTCTGGATGAAATTGCCCATTCAGCAATTTATTGTGCACCAGAATGAGCTTTTTATGCAGATTAAAACCAAATAAAACAGACTTAAAACTTCAGGAATATATAATGACCCATGTATGGTTAATGATATAATTTCAATAAAATGGGAAAATTGGAGACAAATGCCAGAGGCTGAAGCCACGAGGCACTATTCAACATTACAAAATCAGTCCGAGAAATTTTACATAAGAAAGAGCAGCAATGGTGGATGTGAAAACTTATTTCAACACAGGCCTATTCACTGATTCAGTGAAGGTTTTCACAGTATTTTCAATTTGATGGAGAAATTGTTACTGTGAAAGCCCTGTCGATTAATCATGTTTCTCAATATTACATGGTATCTTAATAACATAGATGTAGCAACTTCCCTTGCAACACATTAACTGCAAGCTCTTTCTGCATAGATATTTGTTTGCACAAAATAACTTCCGGGCTGAGGCCACGGTTTATGAATTAAAACATTGCCTGATGTTTTATCTCCCAAATACAGGAGACCCCTTTGAGGTAAAAAGCAACTAACTAATGATAGTTGTGTAGAATATCAAATAACCGAACACAATTATACTATATTGTGAAGAAAGATCACCATATAGATGAAAATATACAATTTCGCCAACACTGACACTAAAGAGCATGTGATAACAATACAACAGAATAAAACATTATCTACTGAATACATGGACGTCTGTCAAATTTTAACATCCCACTGAAAACTGTGCATCAGCTTTACCAGGCTGGATTGGTTAAGTGATGGCTCACAGCTTTGCTACCAGTATTGTGGACACAAATAGTTGGTACAGTCAACCTGTCCAATCAAGGCTTAGCTACAAGTCTGCGAAGGTTCAGACAAAGATTTCTCGGTAGTTCATGATGGATAAAATTCACAGAAAATAATATTTAGTGGGAGTTAGGAGTACATCACAAGCATTTCAGTTAAACTAACATTTGGACAGCTGTCCATACGCATAATTCTTGAGGGAGCAAAAATGCACCCAAAAGCAAAGAAACTGCACAAGTAGATGTAGTTGACCAAAGAGAAAATGTGGAGAAGACTGGTCAATGTCATCTTGAGGAAATGGTTGTGGCTGTCAGTTACAAATAAGGCTACTGAGGCATATGACATATTGGAAATCCCCAGATTGTTTATCGTAACTAGCCACATTGTATGGAAGAAACTCTGGGCAAGTTACAAATTTTAAAAGCAAGTTTCCTAGAATAAATTTCTTACATATACTATTACACTTATCAGCCATTAGTGATTTACATCTTTAAAATATGTTCTCATTCAAAAGTGACTGCCCATGTTTCAATATTAATGTTTTCTACTTTTGCAGTGGGTCACATACTTGTTTCCAAAATGGCATTCACAAAATTTCCACCATTTTCACAATATGCAACATGTTTACAGTACAGTTAGGGAAAAAATGATCAAACTACGATCTGTCAAGCATTGTGCGCGACACCAGTAGGAACAGACAAGTACAGTTAATAATTCTTTTAGCCATAAACCAGATAAAAAGACTAGATGTGCTATTTCTCTCTATAGGCAGCATAGATTTAGTGTGTACTGTACTGACATAAAAAGAAATTAAACTGTTCTCTCAAATATCTACAGTTACAACACTTTAAATTGTATGAATTCAAATAGTGTAGCCTATTGTGGGACTTTATTGACCAGACTAACAACAGCAAATATTTAACACTGTATTGAATTAATAATTCTTCACTCAAGGCATTAATCTTAAAACAATGCTTCTAACTCACAGTTATTTTCATGTTTATTTTTATTGTTTCCCCCTCCTTGAAGCGAAGGTCTAATTCTTGTTTTGGATCTTCTTTCTCCTTCTCAATTTCTTCTGATTTTTTGAGCCATTTGAAATGATCCTGTAGAGCAACATTCATATCAAAGCTGTCAGATCTGTCACTAAATCCGAGTCCGATAAAAGCTGCCCTTCCTGTGCAAAAGGAAAATCAGTTACAGTACTTCCAAATGCAAATAAAAACTGCTAATAAACGAATGTTATTTTCGTAACCTACCGCTGTCATCTTGAATTCTAATGACAAAGTAGCGTGAAGAATCTGAAACAGCCTCTATTGCAATTCCAGGATAAGCATCAATGGGGCATTTTGCGAATAATTCGCCTGTATTTTTATCTTCCAGCTTCAAAATACAATCATTTCCTTTCGACACCAATCTCATACGACCTGTCCACTGAGGCTCATTTAGATTCCAGTCAGCTGCCCTAGATGAATAAAGTATGTTAAGGTGTTGCGAAGCAAATCATACCATACACGTAATAAATATTTTACTGCTAATTTCAACAACAATAAATCTATAACTTGTCTGTCAATTCCATTAAGTTTGATTCTTACACATGCAATTCCATAATATTGAACATATCGAACATTAAAACTACAGTAAGTTTTCTGTAGTTTATCCATTTTGAACTGACACAGCTACGAACAGCTCACAAAGAATTAGGTGAATGATTTTAAGAGATGCGCATTAATCATAACATACAGTATTACCTGTAACCTCTATTTGTTGTCCTTGGAGGCAACTTATACACAAAAACTTCTGACTTTACTAACAATACGCTTTCGTATGTATCCATTATATACAGACTTTCCAACACATACACAATACTTCGTATCACTGACGAAGCTTCATAGCTCGCACAGGCGTATCGGAATTTTCAAATATCTTTGCCTATGACGTTGATCTGTCAGACGCGTTTGTCTCAAAGATCACCAACCACAACTCATATGCAAAGGAAAGGAGTGAAAGAAGCTATACTAAATTACTGCGCGAAAGGTAATTACATGAATAACTCCACGTGCATCTGTTGTATACTAGTACTATATTGACCTCTAAGTTCTCATTTTTCTCCACTGATAAAGGAAAATACGTATTTCATTTATTTTCTTGCAACAGAAGCAGGGCAGTACAGCACTGCATATAAGCCTAACCAGTTGACCCAAGCACATTTCCGTTGGGAACCGGTGTTTCATTATCTGTAATTCTCCATCTGTAACCACAAGAACCAATCACAAGGAAACAGGTTCTGCTGGTAGTAATCAACAACGCTGTACGAAAGTTGACCCCGGTCTCGTCGTAAACTATTAATAGTATTAGTAGAGTATTATGCAGTAATATACGTTGTGGTCTTTAGTTTTAAGACTGGTTTGGTGCAGCTCTCTATGCTAGTCTGTATGTAATATAGTAAAATTTAGAAGTAAATAAAGAAGACTCCAGCTTATGATTGTTTTTAAGTAATTAGCGACAATGTATGTGGCACTACCAAACGATCCATCGCCGTTGTTTAACCACATTTCACCAGAATATATTATAATATTTCAGTAATAATTTGCAGCATTTGTATTCTGTTTATCAATCAGAAGATGCTTCCATTCTGTCTACCACTCACAATAGCATTAGAGCATATGTGCTTCCATAACAATTTGGCATTAATCCATAACTCACTAGGTGTTGTCTCTCAGACCACACGAAAATTTTCGAACACGCTCTCCAAGGTAAATTGCGGCAGAGTGCTTCTATATCTCACCTACACTCCTTAAATCGACAACTCAACAATGTTTTATTGTGGGTTCCATTGCATTCTTTGTTTGTCACTGACATGTGTTGGGGTCTCCCAACTGCATCTCGTGAATCGTAAACTACATTCTTATTTTCTAAGTATAGCACAAAATGTACTTGTGGGGATGTGTCAATTTTAACAGTCCTAAGTTTGATGAAATTGTTAGTTGGTGTATAGAAAACATGCCAGTGATATAGATAAAGAAAGAGACGAAGGAATCAAAGTTTTTAGTTTTTGCAATATCAAGTGATCAGTTCTACTGACAAACAGAAGTATGATTCAAAGGAAGAACTCCTGGGTAATTGTGCTGGGCACCTTCATGTTTCTCCAATAAAATACTTGAAGTTTTTGTTAATATCAAATGTGTTTTGAGCTGTGACAAAGGAAAATGTAGATGCCAGCAGTGAATGTCAGTTTTCTTTTTGTCGTATCTTGTGGAGTTCCTATGTACAAGTTTAGGCCCTGGAATTTAGTTGTAAGTGAAAATTTCTTGCCACAAAGACACTATAATTTAGAGAATATAAAATTCAGTTCTCTAACAGGTTCTTGGTTTGCAATATTGAAAAAACTGCATGAAAGTATGTGAATTTGTATGATAAAAAGTATTCAATGCAATAAAATAAACGATGAGTATTTAAGCAACACTCAAATAACTGTAGGAATAGATCTTATATATAACTTAAATATTTTTTTTAAAAAATGAATTGTCCCCTAACTCTCAGATTAAACATAGGGGTCCCAGAGACCACACCTCACAGTAAACATTACGGAAAAGTCACCTGGTAAGTTAGTATTAAAACAGTTTGCAAAGAAAAGACTCCTTGTACTTAGTTTATTTGTTTTAATTTTATTTATAAGGTCGAAATTCAATGAAATGTTTGCAACAGAACTGTCCTGCAGAAATCTTGTGCACAGTAGATCAATCATCAAATTATGTAATTAATCGATTTAGTGTGTCCAAAATTATTTCTGTATGATACACGCCATCCAGAGTACAAAAAAAGTGTCACACAAGGCGTAAACCTGGTAGGAAATATGTGCGAATCAGAATCAAACAGGCATTACCTTATTTCCCATAATTACAGACAAATGTGTGCTTATATATTTTGTATTATTACATGAATAATGAGTGCTAAACAAAATACAGAAAAGTACAGTACATTCTTGCCTAATGTTGTAAAATATAGTTCAAAATGTTACAAGAATAATATGCTAGGTCAATCATTCACCCAAAACTGCTCCAGAAAAAATATTATAGATATTTTTGGCTGCATACAATATATGTAACATGATACTAATATCTAGTTAATAGCCATTACCAAAACACATATGAAACTGGTCTTGTAAAGCATAAACGGAACTACACGATCTCTTTTTTAATCTTTGTGTATCCGAAAATGTATTAGCTGAGTGGTTTTGAATCAGCTCCTCTTGTTCATAGGTATCTAGCCTGCATTACTTAGAAGGAAGTTATGTAGACATCATTCTACTTTGATGACAACTTCTTTAGCATCAACTCGTAAGTCTGTTTGTCTTAAAAAATTCTCCACCTCTGAATGAGAATTCTGAGAGCATTTACCAGCTCAGGCTATGCCCTCCATAGATAGTTCTTTTTTTTATAAAACGATCTCCCAAGGCTGCAATTTGGGAAAAGGGCACATTAAATAAACCTGCAATTTAAACCTTTCAACATCTATTAACACATGGGGCACAAAGGAGCTTGCACCCATCAACAACTTCAGAAGCAGAATACATTTTCCTGTATAAATCAGCGGAAAATGCAGAATTTTCAAAAATAGCGCATCACTGTGTCTGTCACAGCCCCCCACATCGACAACTAAAAAAGTTGTTACCGTGATCAGTGAGTGTAAACAAGGCAATCAAAAAAGTTTTTGAGCAAACAATAACTTGAATTACTCTTTTTAGGACATTTATCCATACATGTTTCCCACAGTTCCTTGAAACTAAACTCAATTTTCTTCCACTTTTCTTCAGGTTGGTGGAGTAAATACAGTGGCTGTAAAACATTGTATAGTTGTTGACATACGTTTTACAAAATGGTTCACATGGTATTGAGCCCTATGGGACTTAACATCTGAGGTCATCAGTCACCTAGAACTTAGAACTACTTAAACTTAACTAACCTAAGGACATCACACACATCCATGCCCGAGGCAGGATTCGAACCTGCGACCGTAGCAGTCACGCGGTTCCGGACTGAAGCGCCTAGAACTGCTCGACTACCATGGCCGGTTCATACGTTTTACACTATGCTGAAGGTATTTGTTCTTCATACACAATAGGAGAGAGCATCTGTTTGGTGTGAATCGCAAGTAGTCAAATATCTCAAATGAGATATACTTTCTATAAAATACTATTAATTACAGCACTTTAAATAAATACATCAATTGATCTATATTTTGATTGATAGGTGAGGCTGCAAAGAGAATGTGGAAAAACTAAAGAGACCCCTGTAGTAAACACCCAAAGCTTGTAAGAGGAAGTACATGTTCAGAAATAAATACCAGGATTAGCCATCGACTGGCACTTGGAAATTCTTTGCGACACACTTTCCCATCGAACAACATCATCTAATGTCGAAATTATGGCAGAGTTACTGCCTTATGACACAAAGTGCGAGGATGACACACCCAGTCCTTCTGAATTGCAAAATATACGACAATAAAGCTGAAGCGAAAGGACATAATCCAAGTCTTAGCTGCAGTTTTAAGTTATCTACAGGACAAGGAATTTAAGAAGACACCAAAGCTCAACCATGTAGACAGTTTTCTTTCTGAGCTATGCACATAATTTTAAAACGTTTCCATCTCATACACAAATTATTTTGAAAATGAAATTTCCTCAGTTCTTTGGGGAGGCAGAACTCTACCCATTAGATATGACATCAAGGCTACAATCTCCTGTGAGCACTGCATCAGAGCGCTCAGTCCACAGGAACACTGTTGCTGAAATATCTAATGATATGAACTTTGTATATGTGCCTTTAGAACTTTCATCAGTGAGACTATTGTATGAGTTAGCGCAACGTCATTTTAAATGAAAGAGCTGGCAGCAGAAAAAGAAATAATAGTATTTGAACAATTGACAGGAGTTATAATTTGTTGGCTGCTTTTGTGTAATACTCACATTAAACTTTTCATTAATAATTTATTTTATTATTTAGTCATAGACTCATTCTGCAACATTGTGAGCGCAAAGTATTGCTCATCTTTTCCACTCACTGTCGAAATTTTTATATTTGAGTGTTGGCTCTTATCCTAGCAGCAGTTCTCACTGAATGAGCCAAAAGGAAAGATGTTTAGTTAGAGTCTGGATACACATAATGTGTTATTCCTTTTGAAATATGATAGTATTAATGACAGGTTTTTATTGTTGTGGCTGAATTTTATTTGCAGTTCATAGTATCAACTACAACTGTGATACATAGCTGTAAGTGATATGTCTCATAGACTTAAAACATGTAGTTGGAAAAACAATAGCTGAAGTCATAAAATGAATGAAAAGATAATGTGCTAACCTTAAACAAACTGACAGTCTTTCCTGCTACCCAATCGGCTTCCTCCATTTTGTTGCAATTTTTGCAGTACCTGATTCATTAAGGTTGTAAAATGTTTATGTTCAGTGGGTGGAGAGCTTCGGTTGGTGGGGCAAGATAACTGGTGCAAAAAGGATTTACATAATAATAATAATAAATTTAAACTTGGTTTCAACAAAAAATTATCTCTTCTATTTTCTCCTTCTTTTCTTTGCAATTATGCTACTAAGGTCTGGAACAAGGGATTGGCTGACATCAATTTTTATGTTCAAATGTGTTTGAATTCCTAAAGGACCAAACTGCTTAGGTCATCAGTCCCTAGACTTACACACTACTTAAACTAACTTATGCTAAGAACAACACACACTCCCATATCCGAGGGAGAACTCGAACCTCCAGCAGGAGCCACACAATTCGTGATACGACACCTTAAACCACGCAGCCACTCCACATGGCAGCAATTTTTACAGCATTTTAAAATTAGAATCATTCATACTTGCATGCAATCTAGCTTTCATGCAAGACAGAACAGAAAAAAAATCTTTCAGATATGCATATCGAACCAAACATAAAAATAATCTTTGGCAATTCTCCGTGCTGATCAGAAAATTCTTCTTTCTACAAATTCTGGTAGAATTCGCGCAAACTTATGGTTCTGGAAAATAAATCCTATCGGGGTTCATTGGTCTGCAACTTGATTAGTTCAAAATGTAAGTCAGGAGGTGCACTTCCAAATCCTATCGAAAAGGGCTTTACAAATACATCAAGAACTGGCTGAAAACGAGTACTTTCCAGTAACAAAGACAAAAACAAATGGTAATAATTTGGAAGTAATGTATAAAGTTGCTTTGAAGAACTAAATGACGATATGTTTTAATAAGTAGGTACTGTGTTCTATTGTTTTTAATGTAATGGTACACTCCTACCTTTAACAAAATCGACTTTAGTTTGCTGTTAGTGATATATCAGTACATTACCTAGAATGGTTCACTAAACTCATTTTCAAAGGATTGTAGCACCTTGAGTACTTTTCAAAGTGCTCTCCTTCACACAGAGACGTTATCAAACAAAACTGTAGTTCCATTCTGAATAAAGTACTATTAAAAAAGATGTCATATTGAAGGTAAAATTTATATATCGCTCACCTAGCTTAGGGAAATGTTGTGTACTTTTCTCTGGAAGGTTGTTTTTGAAGAGATGACGTTTACATTGGAATACTTTTACTTTGCCAACCATATTGTTGATGAGAATTTTTATTCTTGTAGTTTCGACAATTTAGGATGTCTGCTAAAAACCCTAAAAACCGGTTTTTCATTCAAAGTGATGTAAAAGTGGCTCTGGACATCCTTTGTCTCCCAAAAGCTGAGCCACTAAATGACATAGTCGAAAAACTCGGGATATCACTTTTCCTTTGCTCAACCACTGTAGCTCAGCATGTTAGAGGATATCTGGACACACCTGTTCGAATGAAAGGAAAAATATTTTAAACTCATAATGTATGAGCCTGTGAGAACTAATACAGTTGATAAAATGCATCACTACAACTTTTGCACGAAGGGTATTTTGACGTGCAAAACAATGAACAAAGATAAATGTTACACTTTTCCTTCACAAGGCCAACAAACCCTTTAGTTAACCGATCATTGGCGGTGTCAGCAGTGTGGAAATGGGCTTTCTGGGACAGTTGTAATTTATTCAAGATTGTGGACCCTCACTCTCTGGGAAATCCCCAGCCCATCGGAGGGTCCCTCTCACCTCCCCCTGTGAGAAATCCCCAGCCCTCTTCACCCCTTCCTCTCTAAAAATGGCAGGAAATTAAAAAATCGATGTAAAATTCAAATTTTTGTTGTTAATTCGAAGTTTGGTGTAAATTCAAACGCTAATTACATTGCAATGTAGAGGATATGATAATAATAATAGTAATGATAACAATAACAATAATAATAATAATAAACCCCGTGGAGGCTCGGGAAAAGAATAGGCCTTCGGTATGTTCTGCCAGTCGTAAAAGGCGACGAAAAGAACAAACCACTAATAGGGCTAACCCCCTTTTAGTGTGATTAGTTGGTTCAGGACTGAACTAATGAAGCCTCGGACAAGCACTGTCATGGTTGGGGACGACGCTTGAACCCTATGCCAATCCACAATGGTAAAAACACTGCTAGCCACACGGAAAATGATTTAAATCCAAATAGAGATGTTTTTCAGGATATGCTTCCTGCAACCACCCTAGAAGGAAAACAAAGACAGAGGATGAGATGGTCAGATGAAGTTAACCGATACCTAATGTTCTGTTATTACCAAGCAACAAACTTAGGAACCAACTCAACTGGATACAGATCACAAGTATACAAAACATTTATAACCAGATACCCAGAATTAAAATTTTTAACAGAACAACGACTAGCTGATCTGATTCGTGTAATAATCAAAAATAACAGGATACCCCAGTCAGAATTAGAAAACGTCAGACAACAAGTACAACAAATACTGGAACAAAATAATGTGCAATCAGAAGAAAAAGAACATACAGTAATGGACTCAACCATCCCAGAGCAAACAAACAAAGAACAACACACATCAGTTAAACAATCAGAGGAAAACGAAATCTTAAGACAGCCACCAGAACAAGCACAAATAGAACATGAAGTGACACACATGTTAGATATAGAAGAAAAATTTCAGTTGACATATATAGAATACAAAGACACAAATACAGACATTAGATCATTCTTACATAGACCACCAAATAACCCACAAGTCGAAACAACAATAACAACTATCAACACAATCATACACAACAAAATAAATGAAAATACAACTGTGTAAGAGTTACAACTACTGGTTTATATTGGATCACTCACTACACTAAATATACACACTAGACAGAAATCAGAACCAACCAATACACAGAAGAAACCCACGAAACCAGCATGGCTACAAAGGCTACAGATCAGAATAGAAAAACTAAGAAAAGACATAGGATAGCTAACAGAATTTATAAGAAATGAAATATCAGACAAAAAACGAAAAATGTTAGGTAAAATCTCACAACAAGAAGCGATAGAGCAATTAGATGAAAAGAAGCAGAAACTACAAGCATTGGCCAAACGACTTAGAAGATACAACAAAAGTGAAAATAGAAGGAAACAAAACCAAACATTCAACACAAACCAAAAGAAATTTTACCAGACAATAGGTAACACACACATTAAAATAGACAATCCACCAAACATAACAGACATGGAACACTTTTGGAGCAACATATGGTCAAACCTGGTACAACATAACAGACAGCAATGGTGGATACAAGCAGAAACTGACTCATATAAGATTATACCACAAATGCCTGAAGTGATAATTTTGCATCACCAGAGCAATTAATTCTATGCACAATTGGAAAGCCCCTGAAAATGATAAAATAGCAAATTTCTGGCTAAAAAGTTCACTTCAACACATTCACATCAAACTAAATTATTTAACAATTACATTGCAGACCCATACACATTCCCTGATACACTTACACATGGAATAACTTATCCGAAGCCTAAAGATCAAGCAGACACAGCAAACACAACAAAATATCGCCCCATAACATGCCTACCAACAATATACAAAATATTAACTTCAGTCATTACACAGAAATTAATGACACATACAACACAGAACAAAATTATAAATGAAGAACAAAAAGCCTGCTGCAAAGGAGCACGAGGATGTAAAGAGCATCTGATAATAGATACAGAGGTGACATATCAAGCTAAGTCTAAACAAAGGTCGTTGCACCACGCGTAGATTGATTACCAAAAAGCTTTTGATAGTCTACCCCACTCATGGTTACTACAGATATTGGAAATATACAAAGTAGATCCTAAATTAATACACTTCCTAAACATAGTAATGAAAAATCGGAAAACCACACTTAATATCCAAACAAATTCAAATAATATGACATCACAGTCAACACAGATTAAGTGTGGAATATACCAAGGACACTCATTAAGTCCTTTCTGGTTCTGCCTTGCTCTGAACCCACTATCCAACATGTTAAATAATACAAATTACGGATATAATATTACTGGAACATACCCACACAAAATCACACATTTGCTATACATGGATGATCTAAATCTACTGGCAGCAACAAATCAACAACTCAACCAATTACTAAAGATAACAGAAGTATTCACAATGATATAAATATGGCTTTTGGAACAGACAAATGTAAGAAAAATAGCATAGTCAAGAGAAAACATACTAAACAAGACGATTACATATTGGATAACCACAGCGACTGCATAGAAGCGATGGAAAAACAGATGCCTATAAATATCTAGGATACAGACAAAAAATAGGAATAGATAGTACAAATATTAAAGACGTACCAAAAGAAAATGTAGACAAAGACTAACAAAAATACTGAAAACAGAACTGACAGCGAGAAACAAGACAAAAACTATAAATACTTATGCTATACCAATATTTTTCTACTCATTTGGAGTAGTGAAATGGAGTAACACAGACCTAGAAGCACTCAATACACTCGCACGATCACAATGCCACAAATATAGAATACATCACATACATTCAGCAACAGAAAGATTCACATTAAGCAGAAAGGAAGGAGAAAGGGCATTTATCGACATAAAAAACCTACATTATGGACAGGTTGACAATTTAAGAAAATTCTTTATTGAACAAGCAGAAACTACCAAAATACACAAAGCAATCACTCATATAAATACATCGGCTACACCACTGCAATTTCATAACCACTTCTACAACCCTTTAGATCACATAACATCAAGAGATACGAAGAAAGTAAATTGGAAAAAGGAAACACTATATGGCAAGCACCCGTATCATCTAACACATCCACACATCGATCAAGACACATCCAACACATGGCTAAGAAAAGGCAATATATACAGTGAGACGGAAGGATTCATGATTGCAATACAGGATCAAACAATAAACACCAGATATAACAGCAAGCATATTATTAAAGATCCTAATACCACAACAGAGAAATGCAGACTTTGCAAACAACAAATAGAAACAGTAGATCACATCACAAGCGGATGTACAATACTAGCAAATACAGAATACCCCAGAAGACATGACAATGTAGCAAAAATAATACATCAACAACTTGCCATTCAACATAAACTAATAAAACAACACGTTCCCACATACAAGCATGCACCACAAAATGTGCTGGAGAATGATGAATACAAATTATACTGGAACAGAACCATTATAACAGTTAAAACAATACAACATAACAAACCTGACATCATACTCACCAATAAAAAGAAGAAAATAACACAACTAATCGAAATACCCATACCCAATACAACAAATATACAGAAGAAAACAGTAGAAAAATTGAAAAATACATCCAACTGGCTGAGGAAGTCAAGGACATGTGGCATCAGGATAAAGTTGACATTATACCAATTATACTATCAACTACAGGAGTCATACCACACAATATCCATCAGTACATAAACGCAATACAGCTACATCCAAACATATATATATATATATATATATATATATATATATATATATATATATATATATATATATATATATATACAACAACAGAAATCTGTAATTATTGATACATGTTCAATTACCCAAAAGTTCCTAAATGCAATGTAACATGTACCGCACAGTTAAAAGGAAGTCACGCTTGATCAAGGTCCGTGTCACTTTGCATTTTTAACCAGACATAACTTCTGAGACAGGAAAGAGAAATAATAATATATTCTTTAGTTACAAAAATTCAATTTGCATATCAGTGGTGTGGAAGGATGTAAGGTATTCTCTCTATGGCATCACTTTCGAATATTGGCACAGTCTAACTATGACACCACAATCCAAGATGGCTGACCCAAAGTACTGGCTCAGTCCCACTTCCCTCCTCCTATTGGCAGGAGATTAAAAAATTGGACTGAAATTTAAAAACCACAGGGAAAATTCTCTCTAGCTTTGAAGCATGGGAGATGGGGAGGAGTGGTTGCCATTGTTCAAGCACTGGAGAGCAGCTCTAGTAAGTTTCGGCAATAGCTGCTGGATGTAGACAGGATTGCCATTAGTCTGGTCCTAGAGATTTGTTCCAGCCAATGGCCCTGCATGAGTGGGATAGGTGACAACAATAGGATAGTGGACCATCACTTAGGTGGAGGAGAGAAGCCTGCTACCGACCTACAGGTAAATAGGTGCTAGGAGGGGTATGAGGATGGGTAACAATATTAGGAAAGTGGCCTACATCCTTTACTGAATTTCTATTCCCTCCCAGAGAGGCTGACACTGATAATGAGGAGATAGTAAAACAATAGAAACAGGCGACAAAAAGGCGACTGTTTAAAACTGGAACATGGTGAAAAGTTGCGAAGTGAAAACAAAAAAAAAGAAAAATTTGGTGATGCTGATTAAAACTCATAGTAATTAGACAGGCACAATTAAAAACACGGGGACAATCTGGTTTCTGTTTGCAAGGTTTAAAAATACATCTTGCGACAGCATGGTGTCAATTTGCAACACTGAACACTCACTTAAAACTACATCAGTATGTCATAGGGGAGACGTGGGGTCATAGAGCAGATATGGGGTGGGACAGAGCCCAGACAGATGAGGGGGAAAAAGAGGGCAGAGGAAAAAAGAGGGGAGAGTAAAAGAAAAGAGTGGAGAGGAAAAGAAAAGGGGGGAGCTGATGGAGAGAAAAAGGACACATAAATAGGGGGCAGTACTAGCTATTTTTTTCCTTTATTGAGTTTCAATTCCCTCTGAAGGGGGTGGGCTGGCAGCAGCTTAGTACACCGATCTTCAGCCTACAGAATTTTCAAAACATAAGAAGAAGATAATACACAGTAAAAGCAGGCAATAAAAACGGTGACCTAAATTGTAAAACGACAGAAAGTTGGGGAGGTTAAAACAGAAAACAAAGTGTTGGCGATGCTAATAAAATGCACAGGAAGCAGGCAGATAAAATAGTAGACAAACAATCAAAAAAACATCGCGACAGCCTGGTTTCTAGAATGAGATTTTCACTCTGCAGCGGAGTGTGCGCTGATATGAAACTTCCTGGCAGATTAAAACTGTGTGCCCGACCGAGACTCGAACTCGGGACCTTTGCCTTTCGCGGGCAAGTGCTCTACCAACTGAGCTACCGAAGCACGACTCACGCCTGGTACCCACAGCTTTACTTCTGCCAGTACCTCGTCTCCTACCTTCCAAACTTTACAGAAGCTCTCCTGCGAACCATGCAGAACTAGCACTCCTGAAAGAAAGGATATTGCGGAGACATGGCTTAGCCACAGCCTGGGGGATGTTTCCAGAATGAGATTTTCACTCTGCAGCGGAGTGTGCGCTGATATGAAACTTCTTGGCAGATTAAAACTGTGTGCCCGACCGAGACTCGAACTCGGGACCTTTGCCTTTCGCGGGCAAGTGCTCTACTCCTCTGCAGAGTGAAAATCTCATTCTGGAAACATCCCCCAGGCTGTGGCTAAGCCATGTCTCCGCAATATCCTTTCTCTCAGGAGAGCTTGTTCTGCATGGTTCGCAGGAGAGCTTCTGTAAAGTTTGGAAGGTAGGAGACGAGGTACTGGCAGAAGTAAAGCTGTGGGTACCGGGCGTGAGTCGTGCTTCGGTAGCTCAGTGGTAGAGCACTTGCCGCGAAAGGCAAAGGTCCCGAGTCTCGGTCGGGCACACAGTTTTAATCTGCCAGGAAGTTTCATATCAGCGCACACTCCGCTGCAGAGTGAAAATCTCATTCTGGAAACATCCCCCAGGCTGTGGCTGAGCCATGTCTCCGCAATATCCTTTCTTTCAGGAGTGCTAGTTCTGCATGGTTCGCAGGAGAGCTTCTGTAAAGTTTGGAAGGTAGGAGACAAGGTACTGGCAGAAGTAAAGCTGTGGGTACCAAGCCTGAGTCGTGCTTCGGTAGCTCAGTTGGTAGAGCACTTGCCCGCGAAAGGCTAAGGTCCCGAGTTCGAGTCTCGGTCGGGCACACAGTTTTAATCTGCCAGGAAGTTTCATATCAACGCACACTCCGCTGCAGAGTGAAAATCTCATTCTGGAAACATCCCCCAGGCTGTGGCTAAGCCATGTCTCCGCAATATCCTTTCTTTCAGGAGTGCTAGTTCTGTATGGTTCGCAGGAGAGCTTCTGTAAAGTTTGGAAGGTAGGAGACGAGGTACTGGCAGAAGTAAAGCTGTGGGTACCGAGCGTGAGTCGTGCTTCGGTAGCTCAGTTGGTAGAGCACTTGCCCGCGAAAGGCTAAGGTCCCGAGTTCGAGTCTCGGTCGGGCACACAGTTTTAATCTGCCAGGAAGTTTCATATCAGCGCACACTCCGCTGCAGAGTGAAAATCTCATTCTGGAAACATCCCCCAGGCTGTGGCTGAGCCATGTCTCCGCAATATCCTCTCTTTCAGGAGTGCTAGTTCTGCATGGTTCGCAGGAGAGCTTCTGTAAAGTTTGGAAGGTAGGAGACGAGGTACTGGCAGAAGTAAAGCTGTGGGTACCGGGCGTGAGTCGTGCTTCGGTAGCTCAGTTGGTGGAGCACTTGCCCGCGAAAGGCAAAGGTCCCGAGTTCGAGTCTCGGTCGGGCACACAGTTTTAATCTGCCAGGAAGTTTCATATCGACGCACACTCCGCTGCAGAGTGAAAATCTCATTCTGGAAACATCCCCCAGGCTGTGGCTAAGCCATGTCTCCGCAATATCCTTTCTTTCGGGAGTGCTAGTTCTGTATGGTTCGCAGGAGAGCTTCTGTAAAGTTTGGAAGGTCGGAGACGAGGTACTGGCAGAAGTAAAGCTGTGGGTACCGGGCGTGAGTCGTGCTTCGGTAGCTCAGTGGTAGAGGACTTGCCTGCGAAAGGCAAAGGTCCCGAGTTCGAGTCTCGGTCGGGCACACAGTTTTAATCTGCCAGGAAGTTTCATATCAACGCACACTCCGCTGCAGAGTGAAAATCTCATTCTGGAAACATCCCCCAGGCTGTGGCTAAGCCATGTCTCCGCAATATCCTTTCTTTCAGGAGTGCTAGTTCTGTATGGTTCGCAGGAGAGCTTCTGTAAAGTTTGGAAGGTAGGAGACGAGGTACTGGCAGAAGTAAAGCTGTGGGTACCGAGCGTGAGTCGTGCTTCGGTAGCTCAGTTGGTAGAGCACTTGCCCGCGAAAGGCAAAGGTCCCGAGTTCGAGTCTCGGTCGGGCACACAGTTTTAATCTGCCAGGAAGTTTCATATCAGCGCACACTCCGCTGCAGAGTGAAAATCTCATTCTGGAAACATCCCCCAGGCTGTGGCTGAGCCATGTCTCCGCAATATCCTCTCTTTCAGGAGTGCTAGTTCTGCATGGTTCGCAGGAGAGCTTCTGTAAAGTTTGGAAGGTAGGAGACGAGGTACTGGCAGAAGTAAAGCTGTGGGTACCGGGCGTGAGTCGTGCTTCGGTAGCTCAGTTGGTAGAGCACTTGCCCGCGAAAGGCAAAGGTCCCGAGTTCGAGTCTCGGTCGGGCACACAGTTTTAATCTGCCAGGAAGTTTCAGCCTGGTTTCTGTTCTCAAGAGATATAAAAAATCACACCCAGTGACAGTATGATTTCTGTTCTCAACACTTTGGAAAAGATGCACAACACTTAAGACTCACTTAAAACACTGCACTAAAAAGTTGGCATGAAGATAACACACCACTGCCAAGGGCAGATAGGGGGGACCTGGACAGATTAGGGGAAAAAAGGGGCGTGGGGAAAAACGAGGTTGGGGGGGGAGAAGCTGACAGAGGGAGAGGACTTATAGATGCGAGAGGGAGTGGGGAAAGGCAGAGGAGGGGAATGCAAAAGGACTCTGGGGAGAGAAGGGAGTGAAAGAGAGTGTAGGTGGGGAAGAGGGAAAAGAAGCAGGATGGGAGAAGGGGGTGAAGAGGGAGCCCAGGAAAAGGTCAGAGGAAGGGAGGGTTGAGGTGAGGGTCAGAGTTGATGGGAGGGATAAATGGAGGGAGAGAGGGCATCATCCAGGAGGGGGAGTCGATGGAAGCCACCTTGGGAAAAAAGTTGAAGGGAGTAGAGGTAGAGGTTAGGGGGCACAATGGTGAATGTGCGGCAGAAGGCAGGGGTTGGAGAGGACAGGAGCAACCAGGGGATAAAGGGGATCAAGTCAGTGGGAGGTGCAGAAGACACGGATATGTTCAAGGAAAAGGAGCAGATGGGGGAAAGGAATCAGGTTGTAGAAGATCCGCATGGGGGATGAGAGGCATATACAGAAGGCGAGGCAGAGTGCATGGTGCTCGAGGATCTGGAGGGACTTATATAATTTGGAGGGGCTGGATATCCAGGCGGGACTGGCATAACAGAGGGTGGTACAGATTAAGGATTTGTAGGTGTGGAGGATGGTAGAGGGGTTCAACCACCATGTCCAGTCAGAGAGGAGTTTGAGGAGTCAGAGGTGGTTATGAGCTTTGGATTGGATAGAGCGGAGATGAGGGATCCAGGTGACGTGAGGTGATGGTGAATGGTGAGGCCAAGGCAGATGTGGGTGGGGGAGAGGCGGACAATACGGGCGCAGATGGTAAGGGAGAAATCAAAGAGTCAGAAGGACCGAGTGGTATGACCTACGATGATCGCCTGGGTCTTGGAAGGATTGATTTTCAGGAGCCACTGGTTACACCATGGAGCAAAACGGTCAAGCTGATTCTGGAGAATATGTTGGGACCATTGAAGGGTAGGAGCGAGGGCAAGGAAGGTGGTATCATCAGCATACTGCACGAGGTGTACTGGAGGGGGGGGGGGGAGGGTTCGGGCATATCAGCCATGTACAGGAGGTAGAGGAGAGGGAAGAGTACAGAGCCCTGGGGCACACATAGTACTATCTAGAGATCCCTGGCATTATATAGAGGTGGCCTAGCAATATCATTTGGGAATGAAACACGTTTATGCCTATTTACAAGTCGCAAGTCGCTTTCTAACCATCAGATATGTGGGAAATATATTGCACGATCTAAAGACAAAAACCTAGCCAGTCACCTGAATTCTAGTCCAGCACCATCTAGCGAGTGTGTTGTGCACCTGAAGAGATGGCGCCTTTCTTTGCACCCTCCGGTCGCGAGAGGCTAAGCTGTCACATCTGTTCATCGAACTCCTTGTGACCATATCTGTCATTAGGCTCAGATGGGCCTTGCTAACTTCTACCACACTGCAATACAAGCAGGACGTAGAGTTCCAACTGCAATGCAGTTTCCAACATAGACTCCCCAATTTAAAAAATCCATTTTATCTTCTTCAGGACAGGGAGGTTCTTGT
The DNA here is from genome assembly GCF_023897955.1 of Schistocerca gregaria. NCBI lineage: Eukaryota > Metazoa > Arthropoda > Insecta > Orthoptera > Acrididae > Schistocerca > Schistocerca gregaria. Next base: position 226,074,805 of record NC_064922.1, read on the forward strand.
CCATACACCTCGAATTTCTCATGTGAAATCTAGATTCTTCCCTTATTTGTGTGTTACTGTCGAAGACAGAAGAAATTGGAGTGTACAAACGTTTTCACATCTCTAAAGCAACGTTTTTAGTGTGCAAATCTTGTACAAGATTATGACATAAGCCATATTTCCTCTAAGTACTCTCTCATCCAATAAAAAAGTATGTTTTTGTCAGCTTAATATCTGTTACGTCCTGCATCACAGGACTGGAATATAAAATTCGTTTTCGTCTGATGATGGAGTGCTAAGAGCATCCTCTACCTCTATTACAGGATACCTCCACACTATCATTCATCTTAATGTAGTCAAATGCCTCATCATCAATTAAGTCTCTTAAGATAATCGAATAGCAGCACAGAGGAGTTGTAAATATCAGGCGAATCATATCCGTCATCACACGACTTATTTGTAAAGCAAAAAGTGCTGTGAACATACACCATTTGCAGGAAGTTGTTTGTGGTTCAATGAAGCGAGGGTAGATCTACAGCACTGTTTTCTTTAAGATAGTGGTAGCATTGAAATTGAGATGTGCTATTCGTGATTTTGGTCACTCAATTATTCTAAGATCAGTGAAAGTTAATTACAGTATGATATACCTACTCCAACAGGTTTTGCATGAAATAAATGTGGAATTCAAAGCACACAAAAAACAACTATTCGCGAAATACTATCACATAGTTTTCAAATGTCAGTCAGTGCTATTTAACATAGTGATGCTGTGTATGGTACTCCGTCACTCCATTAATAAAATGTTCTGTCAAAACTAGAATCTTCCACACTATTTACGTGCATGTAGGCTCCACTCTGATTTCTATATATAATCGGCTTACGATGAAAATACAGCCCACCCAGCAAAGCAATGGAATCAGATCTCTGTAACATTGTTGCCAAGCGAGTATCAGGTCTGTTTAAGTACAGTGAGACTGTGTAGTGTATTCCCTCCAACCATTAACAAACGTTCAATTAAAACTAGAGTCTTCCATGTCATATTGATGTAAACAGACCTCATTCCAATTTCGAAATGTAATCTGCCTACGAAGGAGAAGATACCCAGTAATCCTATCGTCCATTGAAATCAGGCACTGGTAATGCAGGCCAGGCCTATTAAAGTACAGTGACGCTGGTATAGGGTACTCCCTTCCATAATTGACGAAGGTTCCTTGGAAATTACACTTTTCTCTACAATAAACACCCCAAACTGATTTTTGAAATGTACTTCCATATCGCTAGCATTTTGGCATGATCAGACTTGAACAGTCCATTTTAATGCTATAAGTCAGAGCTTAAAAACCAAGTACTTTCTAGCAGGGGAAGCTGTAAACGTTTCTCGCAGGCGTTATGTAGTCACACATATCCGTTTTGATTATCTATAGTCTTCTATAAAAGGTCATTGTAATACTTTAGTTTCTCTTGGGAGCGCAGCATTGTCGATGTCTTATAATGACATAATAAGATAAAAGGTGGTAATGTACCAGAATGCTGCTATAATTGTTAATTGCTAGACGTTTCATGCTAGCAATAGGCCTATTTCGGTATTATCGCCATCTTCATGCTATCTGCAACTAAATAGGCTTTGTTACAAGACAGCAACAGCTCCACAATGAAATATGGAAGGAAGTACTAGCATACAAAACCAAATTGTTATTATTTATAATGTTACAACCTTTAACAAAGTGCATTTGGTTGCAGATAGCCTTAAGATGGCAATAATGCCGAAATAGGCCTATTGCAGATGTAAAACGTCTATCACTTAACAATTATAGCAGCATTCTGGTACGTTACTGTCTTCTACTATATTATGTCATTATACTAGTACAGACTGAAGGTAAATTTCAACATCAACCAGTACTGCTTTAAACGGATTTTTTTATATTCCTTCTGCATCCATACCAATTTCTCCTAATATATGCCATGCTCCTGACTATGGAATATGGTACAATGTCTCTAGAGTGTGCAGACATCCTCCTATTAAAGTACAAATATATAACACCATCCTTCTACCTAGCGTATGGCGCCTATGTTCAGAAACCAATCACCTTCATCTGTCAGTTCCGCTTACATCTGCTATATAATGCTTTATACTAAAGTAATGTGATGCTTGCCATAGGCAGCACTCAGATTTTTGTTTTCCCCTTGAAATACACCCAACACAGAATGTAGTCACTCTCTACTAGCTTAGTGGGGTGCATATGTCGAAAAGTACTTGTTAGTCATATGGAACCCTATAGCACAGATCTTAACAACAACACTCTGGTGGGGGACACGACGATGTTTTTCTTTTAACTCCATAGAAGACTGCATACAGTGACAGAACGATGGTATTGTATGTCGATTCCATGCTTTGACACTAAAAATTCACTATTCTTCAACAGAGTCCATTATGTAATCCTGTCATATTAAGAGCAGGCCTAAGAATGACTGAGGAAGGAAAAAAAACGAAAAGAACGCATTTTAGCAATAATGTTTTATTTATTGCTTGTGAAGCAATGAACCCTTTTACTTAACAGGGCATTGCTGTCTGTGAGTACGGCTATGGTTACAGAAAACAGCTTTCTCAAGTGAGTCCCATTCCTTCAAATGCTATTCAGACCACTTCTAAAATGCCTGCTACTGGACTACTGTATTCTATCGAAATTGTATCTAGGAGCTCTTTTGTTACATCTAGGTCCTCGTTGAAGCCACGCAAAAAATGACTAACTCAGCCATGTCGCTAAAATGGCCGCTCATGGCCGGCCGGGTTGGCCGAGCGGTTCTAGGCGCTACAGTCTGGAACCGCGCGACCGCAACAGTCACAGGTTCGAATCCTGCTTTGGGCATGGATGTGTGTGATGTCCTTAGGTTTGTTAGGTTTAAGTAGTTCTGAGTTCTAGGGGACTGATGACCTCAGAAGTTAAGTCCCATAGTGCTCAGAGCCATTTGAACTATTTGGGCGCTCATCAAGTGTGATGGAGTACTCTAAGAGGTTTTAAATTTGGCTGCCAATTGTTCATCCGAATTCTCCAGCAATGTCGCTGATTCTCTGAGGTATTATCCCACTACAAAGTGTTATTTAGCTGTATGCTGCAGCTGATGTGGGTAAACAAAATAGTCTTTATTAATGGAGCTTCCATAAACGGCTTTCCATCTCTTGCTAGATGTCGAGCAACTTTATAACTACCCCTAAGAGTCCTTCGTCTGTCTAATTTAGAGAAAAAAGATTGTGTTAGGAATAATACAAGGGAAACCGAATATACATTTTAGAGAAATACAAAAAAAACTGCAGTTCGTTTTACAGGACTTTTAATCAAATCGAACATTGGTACAAACCTCATCTGTGGATACAAAATTCTCTTCTGCAATAGTTTGTAACTTCCTCCATTCTTCATCTGTGCATCATCTATGATTTCACTATACTTTTCTGACATTACAATTTGCTGTAGTGTCTTTCAATGGACGATTTTCTTACACACATAATTCCTGTACATGAGTAAGACGTTTGGCTTTATCATCACAACTAAAAAAAATAAGGAATTCCCATTCTGGTATAAATACGCTTCCAGAAATATTTCCTACTTTTGGAGCAGGTTGTTCTGTTATTCTAGTAACTGCTTTGTTTCAGTGTTGAATGAGTTGCTATCAACACACTCCACAGTGCACCACGGCAGCTTCAACATGCAAATCAAGTTGAGACGAATTAAGCTAAATTGTACCAATGCAGCGTGCAAACACTCTTCGCAAGTCACTTTGCATGCCCACGATTTCCCATTAGTGGGAGTCCTTTGGCAACGCAACATGGGCAATGTGCTTATGTTGTTTTCATGTGTGAAGTAACTCTTCTTCACATTTTTGATCTTTTTATCTTTACTCATTGTTTGTATCGTCGTTTAGAAAGGGAAAAAGGAAAGTGTGAGTTTGGTGTTAATTTGCTACAGGAATACAAATGTTTGAAATTCTGCAATGTCAGTAACAATGAATATGTTCATTGCACTTAGTGAACTGGAGAATTTTCTGTTGCACATAAACGAAAGGTTAATGTTAAAGACCATGTGAAAATAACTAAACAAAGGAGTGCTATAAATGTTATTGCATCGCCATACATAAGAAATTTTTTAAAGCTGAAGACAGAATAACAGTGCTCTGCAGTGTGCTGCTAAAGAGATTACTTTTCATGCCCCACTGCAAGACACAAATTCAGTTTCAAAATATCACAGTGACATTTAAAATTTTCATCTGCTAGCACCAAAACCAAATCAGTTATTGTAAATGATATTTCGCCATCTATTTTTGATAATGTGCATTCTTTGGAAAACACTAATTGTGTAATAGTGACGATGGATATCTCAAACAAAAGTGAAATAAAACTTGCTGATCGGGTTGTTATAAGATATTCCAGCCTAAAGGAGAAAATTTCGACGAAGTGTCAGATGAAACTGCTCGAACTTAGGGTCTTTATTTGCTGCATTATGTGAAAAAATACAAATTTGAACAAAAGTTGATTTGTTGTACTGCTGTGTGAAGAGAAAGGGGAATGAAAATGTGTTCAGAAAAGTTTAAAGTGATTTAGATAGAAGTGCTGTAAAATAAAGCCAAACACACCTGGTGTAAATAAAACTTTTATTACAGTCGCGAAAGACCGAATATTTCTCAATATTACATATGACACCTATGTGGTACTTAAATTAAATGAGATATTGTTATAAAGTAAATTTTATATGAAATTTAGGTATCTTGTCCACATTTCATTCTCAACATTGTGGCAACTAAAATCGACCATACGGAAAGTATACGCTATGGACTTTCACCTTTCGTGCAAAGGTTTACTACATTTAATGCTGCACAATAACTGCGTTGAACATCGAAACAAAATTAAGTCATTTATGGGGGGAAGGTATCAGTCAAGAAGACGTGTAAAAATCAAATTTTTGGGCCAAATAGGTTTTGTGAAATCGAATGATAAGTGTGTCAAAGCCATGGGAACACCTTGTGTCTGCACAGACGAGCAGTGCAGTGATGACAAAATCGCGTACAGCGCGGAATGCGGGGAGCACGTGCATGCAGCAGCGAAAGGGTTAATGAAGAGACAAAGCACTAGAAATTTCAAAAGATTACATTCAAACGAATAAAAGTAGTAAAGTAAGGCACTTCAATATTCTTTTTAAATAAAGAAGAAACTAAGCACCGCACAAGGATTGAACTCATAACCTTTCGCAAAGCAGCCCAACACCTTAACTGTTACGCTAACGCAACTTTACTGACATCAAAATTACATGAGGAGTCTAACACATCACGCAAAATACTGACAAACACTGTTGGTATGACTATAAAATTACTCACACTTCGTCGAAGTACAATAGGAAATAAACAATTACCACTGTTCTTTTATGCGAAAAGCGGTTCGTGAGATTGATACAAACACCTATCCTTGCTATCGCCTGAATTAGGAGTGTTATTGCTTATTTGGTTTAATTAATTAATAGAATATGAAGCAATTGGTATAAAGAATGCTTTTTTCTAACATTCTATAAAAGAAAGTCTGCTATCAAGACATTGCTTTTGTTCTATTACTTTATTTGTAACTGAACGTTTCTAAAACTGAGGACACTCGTCCGTGCTCTACACTGCAGTCGAGCTCTGGCAACGTCGTTCTTTGTTCATTGGCTGACTGTGTTTTGTGACGTCAGATGGGCAGAACGAACCTAAACTCGGCCGCCAAGATAAATGACGTGCACTTTAGTTGAGAACAAGCAGAAGTCACCCAGTAACTCATATTACATGTATCCAGCAACTGAACAAGAGATAAGAAAAATAATAGAGAAACTAAAAAATATAGCATCCACAGACATAAATGGCATGTCAAATAAAGTGTTGAAGCTTACTACTAGGGAAATTGCTAAATACCTCTGTCACTTAGTCAACTCATGTCTTGTAAAAGGAATCTACCCAGATTGAATTAAGATTGCCAGAGTACTACCACTATTCAAAAAAAGGTGATGACATGTGCCCATGTAATTGCAGACCAGTCAGCCTCCTACCCACTTTGTCGAAGATTCTTGAAAGAATAATATTTGTAAGGGTTAATGCCATTGTTTGATAAAAACTCTGTCATAAATGGTAGACAGTTTGGCTTTCGGAAGGAAAAATCTACAGTGTCAGCTGCATTTGAACTTATTAATATAATCTCTGCAGGCCTAGATCAACACCAAATCCCGGTTGGTGCCTTTTGTGACTTATCCTTTTGATCTTGTCATTCACCACATATTAATAATGAAGCTACACCACTATGGAATTAAAGGAACTCCTCTTGATATGATAAAGTCATTTCTGCAGAACAGAAAACAAGCAGTGGAAGTGTCACACAATCAAGGTAAACAGCTAGCAGAACTACAAGATATAAAACATGGGGTGCCACAGGGTAGTATCTAGGACCGCCTCCTTTTTCTTATATATGTAAATGATTTACTTTGTAATGTAGACAGTGAATTGATACTCATTTGCAGATGACACAACAAGTATAACTGTGAGACTGAGCTTACAGGAAGCCATAAGTAATAGTAATCAAATAGTAGAAATGATCACCCACTGGCTTGAAATGAATAAGTCAGTTCTCAATTACGAGAAAACTAGTGCAATCCTATCTAGGAACAACAAAAAACCGAGTAGACTAACAAATTTGCAAGAGCTCGATGTAAGAGTAGTTGAAATTGCTAATTTTTTAGGAATCACCATGGACAGTTGTTTGGGATGGAAAGATCATGTTTCAAATATAAGCAATAAACATAGCAGTGCTGTTTTTGCTATGAGACAAATTAAGCCACTAATGACTGAAGGTGATGTGTGCATGGTGTATTTTTCATACTTCAATGCTATAATTTGCTATGGTATAGCTATCTGGGGCCTCTCGACTGAGGCAATTAAAATAATCAGATTACAAAAGAGAGCAATTAGAATAATAGGAAAACAAAAGAACAAGAGATAGTTGCAAGCCTCTTTTCAAAAAATATAAGATTCTAATCATCTACAGCTTGTATATATATAAAATTCTGCTCCTTGCTTGGGATCATAAAGATAAATTCAACAAAAATGAAGATGTACACCACCAGCACACCAGAAACACCCAGCAATTAAGAATTAAGTTGAAACTGTCAGTCAAACAACTGCTATGAGAAACCCCTTTATATTTAATCAGACAATTTCTTTCAAACAAAAATAACTGAAGCAAACAGACATAGTATACTAAAAGAAAAATGTACACAGGCATAGAGAAAAAGAAAAAGTAAAATTTGTTAACTCCTTAACAGCATTGTTTTATCTAAAGATTTTGTTTTTCTACAGTATTATTGGTGTTAAGTTTTTTATAAATGTAAGCAAAATGGGATCTAGAGTATGTATGTGCTATGTGACTGTATTGTAATGTTTATATATAAAATGATGGACATGTAGCATAGAATAATTACAATTAAATGTTCTGAAATTTAGATACATATATTATGTATGCATCATAAAATCCGTTGAGTTTACAATATCTAAAATTTTGTAACAATGATGTTAATTTTCAGAAACGTTGTGGCTAAAATTTATTAGTTAGCTTAGCAAAACTATGACTAAAATGTGTAAAAGTAATGTATTTTGTTGGTAAACTGACAAAGCAAATATGTACATCGACTTAGTCCATAGATGTACATCATAAGCTGCTAATATAATAAATTTATGATGTCTTGTCAAGAATTAAATGTGCATCAAGAATGGTTATAACATCAGCATCAACAATAGACATGTAATGACAAAAAAGTCGTAATTTAGTTCAATAGACATGTAAAAATCTTGATTCATCTGACACTGAAGATGAAAATTTCTATTCATATCCCATTATTTACAAACGGAAATGTGACATGAAGGTGACTGTGACAACAATTATTCCATTACCAGTCTTTTATTTTATGGACTAAGGTGTGACTACTGGGAATGGAATAATTGTTCTCGAAAACAATTTAGAATACAATTCAGACACCAAGTTGTTTTCATTAGACATCAGGAATCTCTTTACTAATGTCCCTGTACAAGAAACGCTTATAATAGTAGAAAAAATGTATATCATTTCAAAAAAGATTTATCAGACGAACAAATCACTGACTTCATGAATCTTATCGCAGTAGTTGTCAAGTAAAACTATCTTGAATTTATTGAACAATTGCACCAGCAATCCGACAGTCTTGCTATGGGAAATCCCTTTGCTGTTATTCTTGCCGATATTTTCATCAATTCTCTAGTTTTCTAACCGTTTTTCAGCTACATCACTAGGAATTCTCTCCTATCTCAGATACGTTGATTGTATTTTTGTCATCTACAAGGGACCTGCTGATGGCATTGACTGTATTTATAAGCTCTTCAGCGAACTTCATGAGAAAATATCTTTCAGCATCGAATTTTAAAACGAGACCTGCCAATTAAACTTTCTTGACTTAGCGCTGACAATAGAAGAAAATAGAATTTCATTCAATATTTTTTGTAAAGAAACATATACTGATCAGATCGTTCCTGCGTTTTCTATGCAGACATGGTCTCATAAAAACGCCTTCGTTCACTCTGCTATTCACTGAGCTATTTCCATTCCACTTTCGAAAGAAAAGTTCAACAGTGAAGTAGATTTACTCGAAACGATAGCAGTTAATAACGAGTATAAACCTTGCATAGTAGATGACATCCTCATAAAAAACTGTTAAAAGAGTTACTACCCTCGGCATTGAATTCAACCCAAAAATATATTTTTGTACTCCTTTCTTTGGGCCCATCTTCTATCAGATCCAATGTCTTCAGCGTAATAAATACAACTGCAATGTTGCCTTTTCTACCAATAATAACTCGAGAAAAACTTAATTCATAATTTTAAATCGATTTGTACTCTTTAGAAAGTTCTGGCGTCTATAAGATTTTCTGTGATACCTGCTCTTCTTACTACATAGGTCAAATAGGGCTTGTCTTTACAACCAGATGTAAAGAACAGCTTTTAAGAAAAAAATGGCACTAGCCCCCAAAATTTGTCTTTTGCCAAACATTTTCTGATTACAGGTTGCGTGCCTAAAGCTATTTCCCATATCAACATCTTGAACAGTGAGAAGAAAGGATGTAGACTAAATATTTTTGAAGAATTAGAGATTTTTAAACATATTTCTCGAAATGATAGCCTCATTCTCAATGAGCAGCTGCAGCTGCATAAAAATTTCTTCAACATAATAAAGCCGCTACTTGACATTTAATTTCGGATCTCCTCGTTCAGGGCACCAAATTTTTTTTTATCTCGTAATATTTCATTTATTAACAGATTTATTGGCTGTATTTAATGTTATATCGTTTTCTACAGACTATGTCCTTCAGCCATTTCTGAATGTTCTATAATGACGTTTTTATGCTTCAAACTGTACTTCTAAGATCTGAAATAGACAAAATGTCACTTTATCTGTCACTGTTAAACAAAATATTTCCTTTTGCATTATGTACTGAACAATATTCATTATAATTTTGCCTGTCTACATTTAAATGTTAAGTTGCCAACTTGTACCTGTCGCCACTACATGGCATTCTCGCTGGAATATCAAGTTCACCTACCATGCTTGTTAATGCGGGCTCCTCAGTCTGTTGCAACCTGTGGCTGTACAGGTATGATTAAACCCTTAAAAGCTCACCTTCACACATGCCTTTTAAATATTTTGTGACTAAAGCTCTTTATGGCCTGTTATTTATTTTATATGTGACATGTAATTTCTGTCTCTCTCCTGTATCATTAAGCAGTACTTACACTTTTTTATATCAAAAATTTCTTTTTCCCACAAATTTGTAATTATGTTATAGACCAGTTTAAATGTCTAAATTCTCTAGAAGTGTTGAAAACTGGTTAATAAGACTAAAAATTGTGACTGACAACTCATTCGTTTCAATTTTAAAAGATAAACATAAAATATATTTAATATTTTTTTTTATAAAAGGTGCAGAAAAACAAATTTAACTAATCTTGTCTTTCTTCTTTGCTATCTGTTTTAATTGTTATTTGCATTCCTGCCAGTTTTTGAGTATTTTTACTCCCCCAATAGACATATTGCAGAAGATTGTTGCAAATAAAAAACAGCTATTTTGTAGAGTACCTGTAAATTTTTACCATATTTTAGCTAGTGGAACAGAATAAAAAGGAACTTTCCCAAAATATTTGCTGTTACTTGTTATTAGTTCTTAACAATCTGTTAATGGATCAAATTCTTGTTCTTTTTGGAAATCTGTATTAATATAATTGTAGATTATTTCTTCCTGTCTTGTAAATCTATTTTCTTTAGCTGATGTCAAAACAAAAGCTTCATATAATCATTTATTGGGACAATTTAAAAAATCTATTATATGCTTGCCAAGTTGTTTATTAACTCCTGGGCCAAATAATTGATGTATTAATTACTATTAGAATTAATCCAATTGAACAGGCTTTTCCTACTGAATTATTATTGTTAATTATTACATTACAATTTTCTTTATATTCTCCTTGCATACAAGAAATAAAATTATTTGTTAAATATTTGTACATTTCTTCATCTTCAAAAATACCTGCAAAATCGTCTGTAATGTTTAAATCAAATAACTAGTAGTGCTCCTTTTCAAGATCTTTCAATATATGTGATAGATCTTTTAATACTTTATTAGTCTTAGCGTCTGCTAATTCTGTTTTGTAAGGAATAATATCAGGAGAATTATATTTAATTCTTAGTACATCCATATTTACATAATAGCTTCTTTGGCTCCTTTACATGTTGTTGCATCTGAATATAAAAGAAGAAGGTAACTTAGCTTTAACAGCATGTTTTGCAGAATTCTAATAAGAAACTATTAAATGAACCACACATTTCTATCTTAACTAAAAAATGCTTTTGGCTGCATCTTTTGTACACTGTATTAAATCTGTAATTTTAACTATCATAATATTATCGCAGAATGCTTCTGTAATTGGTTTACATTATTATAATTTTTCTTCTCCATTTGTATAGATAATATCTCCAATATTTGTAATATGACTACGATTATCTACGATTTCTGTTAGTAACCATAAGCCAAATCTTTCGTTGGTTTGTTTTACTTTATTTCAAAAAAGTTCTCTTATAGAATATTTCTTTTTATTACTACTAGACAATTTATTTTCAATGTCCATTTATAGCGGAAAAAATTTAACAGATTTGTGTTGAAGTAGTTAGAATTAGATGTGCAAAATTGTTATTAAAAATAGATAAAATTTAATTGTTTTCAAAAAATAGTTGGTACTGGGTAGTGAAAAGCATAGCAATGTGATTTATTTACCTATTTGAAGCAACTACTATTTACAACAGTATGGGAATATACTTCATTTTAACATCACTTCAAATAATGTGAAGAAATAATTTATTTACACCAAAAAATATTCTGATGAGAACAGCATTTTTAGAACGTTCTTTGTCATTCAGACTCCAAATATATATAGGAACTGTGATCGAAAACATTTGTTCCTGTGAGTCCATAGGATGGGCACGCCACCCAAGCAATGGGGATCATCGATCATCAAGCTGCTGCTGTTCGAGCTCTGCCCCCTCAATTAAGGACTATGAGACCAGAAGCAAAAGCGGGCTACTACCTGGACTTCAAAAAAACCCAGAGGATGGATAGAAATAAAGAGAAAATGCAAAGAAAAAGCCCTCCCGGTTTCTTTCATATGGTGCTGAAATTTTTTGGACATTTTGAGGAATTTTTTTTATTTACATTAATTCTAGCTGCCCAATTAAATGATAAAATATGCTGAACTAGAGAGCCAGTAAAATTTTCATATGAGTTTTTTCTGCAGTGTACATTTTACAAAAAAAAGTTAATTCATTTTCTTAGTTCACCTTTTATATGGAAAAAATAATTGTTTTATAATAGGTGAATACGATTAATAAATTCTTTTTTATGAATTTGTTCTAAGTAATATATAGTAAAATAGGCGTTTTCTTAAATGAAAGTACCTAAAAATATGTACTATGGTAGAAAATAAATGTAGGTACTCAGTAATTTTAGTTGGTCCTGTGATGAGCCAGGGCTCAGCCAGTTAAGCTAGTAACTACATTTATATTCTACTCAATGTAGTTCATTGAGTGACTGAGTTCTACACAGTGTTTGGCTATGGCTGATTTAGTTCCCTGTCTAAGTCTGGTGTGCCTCTGGTATTCTTTACACTGACGTCCACAGTCCTGGTGGTCTGGCCGATGTATGGACTAGAGCTTTGAGCACACCATTCCTCTGTGCCAGGTGGTAACAGCTATCGGCTTGCAGATGTAAGTCAGTGTGAATGGGTTTGTGGTACACACTGTGCCCAAAAGTGCCATCTGCCTCCCTCTTGACTAGTACATCCAGGAATGGGGATTGTCCATCTTTACCAGTTCTATCATGAATTTTATTTGAGTGGTGTGAATTGAGATCTTCCAGAAAATCATCCAGCTTCTTCCTAACATGGGGCCAGACGACAAAGGTATCATACATGTACCTGATAAAGTACTCACGTTGATATGTGACCAACCTAAGTGCCTCCTCTTGTGGATGATATCGTTGTTGCATGACCCTATGGTAGAGAGAAGCTCCATGATTTTCTGGAACATCTTAATTCAATCCACCCAAATAGGAAGTCCACGATGGAACTAGAGAAGGATGGACAACTCCCATTCCTGGATTTACTAGTCAAAAGGAATGCAGATGGTTCATTTGGGCGCAGTATGTACCGCAAACCCACTCACACTAGCTTATAGCTGCAAACCGATAGATGCCACCAGCTGCCACAGAATAATGGACAGCTCAAAACAGTCCACAGGGCACATACTATGTCACATGCCAACAATTTGGCGATGGAAATAAAACACTTAAAATTAGTGTTCAGCAAAAATGGGTTTTCCTCTAGAGACATCCAGAAGGCACTTCGACCTGCCAGTTAGCCACAGGATACAGAAGAAGAACCAGATGAGACGAAGAAGGTGGCAAACCTGCCATGTGCTAAAATGATCTATATCAAGATCAGCAGAATTATCATAAAACATGACATCAAGAGCGTATTTTGTCCACCCACTAAAATTGGGACTGTATTGGGGAATGTAAAGGGTGATCTGGGGGTATGCGATCAGGTATTTACAACATCCTATACCAGTATGGGATGTCATACATCGACCAGACCATCAGGAATGTGGGCATCAGGTGTAAAGAACACCAGAGGCACCCCAGAAGCAGACAGGCAACTAAGCAACTAAGTCAGTCATAGCAGAACACTATCTAAAACTCGGTCACTTGATCAACTACAATGACACAAAATTTGTGATACAAACCCCAAGATATTGGGACAGTGTCATAAAAGAATCCATTGTGATCAAGTTCACAGACAATCTCATCAACCATGACACTGGATATCAGCTCAGCATTGCCTGGGATCCAGTTCTTGAGGTCCTGAAAACTCAATACAGGACACATCCAGACTTCTCAAGAAACAGAAGTGCACACTTAGGAGATAGCCATGAGACAGAGCACCAAATATTACAGATCCGATCTGACACACTTGAGATGACATCCACAACCCCAGAGAACGGCCGAGTCGAGCGCGGACTGCAGTCGGAATATCAGCGATCAGGGAGGACCACTGAAGTCGAGCCTGGTGGGCGTGGACACTGGTCGGAACACTTGATGTTTCGCTGACCGATTACGGAGTGCCCAGCGCCATCCAGCGTTAAATACTCGACCCTGTCAACCCAAGGATTATTATCTGGTAGCACCAGAAGAAGAGCAACTTAGGCCATCGAAATATCGTGCGAGAACGACGCAACGTCCGGCAGAAATCCCTATTATTCAATATATCAAAGATGTCTTTCATTACGGCGATAGCATTTCACGATATTTTTATGACAAACTTTCTAATCTTCATGCGAAAATATTTTATCATTGCCAACCTGCCTAGAGAGAAAATGTTCAAATATGTGTGAATTCCTATGGGACCAAACTGCTAAACTGCTAGACTTACACACTATTTAAACAAACTTATGCTCAGACCAACAGACACACCCATGCCCAAGGGAGGACTCGAACCTTCGCTGGGAGGGGCCACGCAATCCGTGACATGGCACCTGAAACCGCGAGTCCTAGAGAGAAATGATCATCAGAATGAAACAAGATAAACAAAAACTCATGCAAGGAGATTAACTCTTCATTCTTCCCACACTCTGTCAGGAAGTAGGATGGTACAGAAATAGTCTGAAGGTTGTTTGAAGAATCCTCTGTCAGGCACTTAGGTGTGAATTGTAGAATAGTCATGTAGACGCAGATGTAGATATTTTCCATATGCACTCTTGCTGTTGTGCAAGCACGTAAATTCAACATAAAAGTATACATCTGAAGTGACACCTGAAATAATTTTGTTTTAAAAACTCGTGTATTAAGGAGCATATTTTTTTGTCTGGCTCCAGCATATGACTAAACAAAGAATCATATGTGGTCTGTCCAACCAACACACAATTATTTATAATTATTCATGCAATAGAGCTATGGAATCAATTGAAATTTATAGACTTGTCATAATGTATTTGTAACTTGTACATGTAATCATACGAAATTGTCACAGGATGGTGAACAAAACAATGAATCAAACATCATTGTAATTTGGTGCAGTTTTCTCTGTTCACCAACCAATTCTTTCGAGAGCTGCATTTTCTAGGTCCAGAAAATTTATGCTTTACGTCAGCCTTTGGAGTCTGGAACTACAACATATTATGATACTCTACAGATATTAAAAACACAATTATCCGATGAACCACGCAATGTTGTATATGTTCTGTGTGGTTAATCTTGTGGCTGTTAACAAAGCTGCAAAACTTAATAATTTCATGTAAAAACAGAATAAGTAACTTTTTAGGATCTCATTCCAGGAGATATAGTAATCCATAATCTGAGAACAGATTATGTTCCAGAATATTGTGGAACTGACTGAAGATGATGTGTTAGGTACCATGAAGCTAGTCCATAACGCCTTCTCCATAATTACCAAGTGTAAAATGACAAAAACTCATAAAATGCAAAGAGTAGGGACCACCTTACCTCGCTTTTAATTAGGCTTTCCTTCTTCCTGAAACTAGGCCCATCAACACAGTTATTAGGGGACTACAGTTTATTATGGTATTTGATATAAGGGGGGTAGGACGTCAAACGGGCCGACTTGGAGCAGGAGAGACACCACATGACATTTTTAATTTCCACTGTCTATAATTTTACAAATGAATTCATAAAACTTTCTCAACACGACCAGGAAGGATTCAGGATTCAAACTCATAGCAATGTAAGTTCGCAAGAATAACAAAATAAATTTTTTTACATGTGAAATTTCATCATTTTTTCACTTACTATTGGCTGCATTTGTTGCTATAGGTACACTTTTCTTCACAAGTAAGATAGATTCTTTGATGAATTTTGCACAGCGTACAAACCTTACTTAAAGGTGTATGAAACTCTAGAATTTATTTAATTAATGAAAAATGTATGAGCTGTTACATTTTAAACTTTGTATTTAGAAAAAACTCAAATTTTATGGTTAATTACCTCAATTTACAGCACAGTTTTTAATAGATTTGGAAAATTCTAGAGTTTCATACACATGTAAGTTTGGTTTGTATGCTGTACAAAATTCATCAAAGAATCTCCCTTACTTATGAAGAAAAGTGACCTATAGCAACAAATGTAGCCAATAGTAAGTGACAAAATGATGAAATTTCACATGTAAAAATATTTATTTTGTTATATTTTTGAACCTCCACTGCTATGAGCGTGAATCCTGAATCCTTCCTGGTCGTGTTGACAAAGTTTTATGAATTTATTTGTAAAATTATACACAGTGGAAATTAAAATGTCCTGTGGTGCCTCTCCTGCTCCAAGTCGGCCAGTTTGACGTCCTACCCCCCTTAATATATAGCTGGGCCACATAAAACACAATGTAATATGATAAAATATTTAAGCTAGGGCATTTATCTAAACCACCAATAGCAAAAATTCGGATCGACATCGACAGACATCAGCATGTAAGAAAACAATGGCAGGATAATTTCTCTGGAAGGCCTTCTCCAATTCAAATTTCTTGTTGACAGGATGTTAAACCATTTTCTTCCTTATTTTTAGAGTGGGTCAGCGGGGATAAATGCTAGGGAAGATAGGAAGTTGCAAGAAGATATTACATCAGATAAGTGTCCATGGAGGAATACTGCAGTAAAGAGTATATTATCAGGGATTTGCATGGAAATAGGATGTGTTCCACTTTTGACAGAGAGTAGTGAGTCTGGTGAACAGAATAGTTTTGTAGAAGTTTCGTGGAATATTGCGAGTTGAATTGCTGACATTGGGTGTGGAGTAAGGTACCGTGAGTGAGTCTCAAGGACATGCGAGATATTTCAAACTAGGAAGTTAGATAATTCAAGGATTGCATCTGGGGTGGACCTAGTCTGTTTACAGATGTGTTGATGAAAAAGAATTATGTCTCTTTGTGGTGTTTTGTAAACTGACATACAGCTCTAATTCAGTGTGAGAATCGCTACAGTGTCTGTGGTCTGTGACAATAACACAGATGGAGAAGGTCTGGTCAATGTGACTATGGAAAGTTTCAGGTGAAGGTAAATAGCGACAAAAGTTCAGATAAGCATTTTAGGTAATGGTGGGATCAGGGAGTATAGCAGGATGGTAGTGTAAGGTCTATGCCTGACCAGGAATATGAGGTAGAACTCAACCTCAGGCCAGAGAAAGGGTTCTCAGTGTGATGTGACGTTTAAGGTGATCAGCAGGCTTTGTGGTGAAGAAGGAGAAACTTCTTGTTCAGGGTAAAAGCATGAGAATTATGTTGGATTAAAATGTAGGTAATAAAGTTCTGTAAGACCTAAGGATATGGATATTGCAGGATACGGTGTTGTGCTGCTTTCACATTGTGTGTTAAATAACAGTATATGGTAAGTTCTACTTCTTCTTCCTGTCTCTACTCCCATTGATGGGCTATCTCCTGCTCTATTACACCATTCCATTCTCTCTGTCCAACGTCTCGCACTTCCAACATCTGCCTCCAATAATTTTTAAATCTTCATGTATGTCAACCCTGTATCAAAGTCTTGGTCTTCCCCTACTGCTTCGACCCACAGCGTTTGGTGAGTTAGAGGCTTATAGCTAGTGTGTTAAGACATTGAGAAGAAAATGAGATTGGTTTCCAGAGTAGGTTACTTTGATGTTCAGGTAGAATGTAGATGTTCAGATGTTCAGATGGTTGGATGTTACAGAATATTCTTGTGATCAAGCAGAAGATACCTTCAGTTGTGACAGAATCAGTTCTTGTGGTGAATATGAATATCAGTGAGGTAAATAAGGATGATCTCTTCACATTTAGTCGGTGGTGTCTTTTCCTGTGTGAATATGCCAAGTGGGAGTAGTTACATGAGTTGCAGTTAGGAGAGAATCATAAATTGAGACATCATGTGTGTAAAGCGCTTTTTTTGTAGTGGGAGCAGTTTGGGATCTCTCTGCTACTCTGGGAGAGATGGTTATTGTTTTTTAAATCTTTTAGTTATATATAGACTTGGAGCTGGGGTTTTCATTCCTCTACACAATATCAGCAGTAGTAAATGAAGACTGTGCTGTTAAATTAGATGGCCTGTTGTAGTATATGGTTTTCTCAAATGGCAGGTAAGGAAGACAGGGTCAGAGTTGTGGATGCTTAGGACCTTAGTATTTTAATGTCAAGGTGGGAACATAGTTAACACTCAGCTTCTTCTGTGACCATCTCAGGATCTGTGTCTCTGGTCAACCACAAATGTGAGACCTCATGGAGGAAGGGCAAGATCTTAGGGATGCATGGCTACCAAAGGTGGTGATGAAGATTTTACATAGAAGGTGCTTGTGGAAATTGTAATTAATAAATTTTCTAATATCAGAGGGTTGTTTGGTAATAAATTCATAAATATTTAAGTTAGAAACATATATTTTACATTTTGTGGGATCATGTATTTGGATTAAGGAATCCAATACCAGGATGGACAAAGAGGAGAATGTGAATTGCTGGAAAGACCTTTTTGTAAGGGATGAATTCCAACTCTAGGTATATTCTATCTTTATTGAGTCGATTGCGTACTGGAACAGGAAATGTATCTAGGTTTTTTCCTTTTATTTTGTTTCCTGCCTGAGATTGGAGAAATATACCATCTGATCAAAGCATCCAGATACCCATTAGTGACCATTAATATGGGGTGTGTCCACCCTTAGCGTTTTGACAAGTTGAACTCTGCTGAGAAGATTTTCAATGAAGTGTCTGAAAGTGTATGGAGAATAGGTATCCCATTCTTCCTCAAGAGACGAAAACAGAGAAAGTAGTGATGCTGGACTCTGAGGTCTTGAGCCATGTCGATGTTCGAACTCATCCCAAATGTGTTCCTTTGGGTGCAGGTCAGGACTTTGGGCTGGCCAAGACGTTTCACAAACGTTATTGTCCATAAACCATTGCCTCATCAGGGTGCATTTTCATGCTGATCCAACAATTATCGTCTCAGAAATTCCTCAGTTGTATGCAATACACAATGCTATAAAATGTGTACATAGTGTTCCACATTTAGCGTTTTCTGTATCCCAATAAGGCGGCCACAAACTAACCACAAAAAATATCACAGCACTGCACAAAAAACTCCTGCATGCTTCGATGCTGGCACTACACATAATGGCAGGTAATGTTCTCCAGACATTTGCTGAACCCAATCTCCTCCATCGGATTGCAACAGGGTATACTGTGATTCATCACTCCAAATCACTTGTTTACAGTGATCCACCATCCAGTGTCACTGACTACAGAAATGTGTCACTTATGAGGGGCTGCTTGGCCATGGTACCCCATTCTTTTTAACTACGTACAGTTATTATGTAAGATAGCCTACTGGGAACATTTTGAAAATCATGAGTGATTTCTTCTGCTGACTTTATGTGATTTTTTATAACCACCCATCACAACACTCATCAGTCTTGTTCTCAGTACACGACGTATTGCCTGGCCTTGGTTTAGCTAAATTTTTTCTTTGCATTTCCACTTCACAATCACAACACCAACAGTCAACTTGGGCACCTTTAGAAGTTTCTAAATTTTCCTGATAGGTCTGTTAGTCATACGATATCCAATAACTTGTCCAACTTGTAAGGCACTGAGTTCACCTAACCGATCCATTCTGCTGTCACTACTTATCTACTGACAGCATAATACTCAGTTCCTCCTTTTGTACTACTGTGCTCACCTCTTGTGATGTCTAGTAGTCAGTTAGGGATTATAGGGGTTTCTGGAAACTTTTGATCCTACAGTGTAGATTGTGGAAACGAGTAGGTGTTGTGGTGATGAGATCGTTCATCAAGTGGAGTTACATTTTATCGAAATGTTGATGATGAAGAAGAAGACTATGGAGATGCTGAGAAAGCAGATGGTACTAACTGAACTGTCAGTGTGGAAAATTGGAAGCTTCTGGTGATGGTGCCACAGGTGCAGTAGTGGCAGCTGCTTCTGTTGGTGATGCTCGTGGTGGCTGTGGTAGCAGACATGCTGTGCATGCTTCAGCTCTCTGAGCAGACGTCTGCTGCCAGAGACAGTGTGATGGGGATACTGTAATATCTGTTGTAAAAGTGCAAGGAGAATGAAGTGTAGTGGTCCAGGTGGACAGCATGACATAGGCTGGAAAATTCGGCTGAGGGACCAGGTTATTGTAGTAAGAGCAGCATAAGGGAATGCATTGCAGTTCTGAACTTGCAGGTGAAGGTGATTTTAGCAGGTGGGACAGAGGGGGGGGGGGGGGGAAGGAGGGGGGGATCTACAACACCGAGATGGCGGAAATGGTGGAGGGTGCTGCAAAGAGTGTAAACGATAGTGGATATTTCTTCTTGTGCTTATAGGATTCTCTCTTTCAATGAGTTGGCAGAAATAAGTATTTTTTCTTCAGCTATTACTAATAGTACTTAGTGTTTCAGGGACACTATGACAAAGTATCTCGCTTTGCTCATCTGCTAGCTAACATACGCTTTGGGGAGCATATTAACAATTGTTGTGCATCATGCATGTGAATGCTTGTTAATCTGGTGAGTAGTTTGTTCAGGAACAAATTGAAGTTGTCACACTAAAACTGCAACTTACACCCCATCAGCTTTAAATGGTAAACCATTATGGAAGATACACACTCCTAGGGATGCAACATGTTTATTGAGCTGTCTGAGACTATTGCCCATAGATGACAACATTAGTCCCATAGCAATGAATGACATTTGAAAAGAGATAGTAGGTGTTTAAATAAACAAAACATCTATTGCAAAGTATAGCCTGTCTGTCTAATTATGCAATCAAAAACGGTTGTGCAGATTTTCTGGACGAAAGGTACCAATAAACAATTACATAAATCCTTCCTGTCCATGAAGAAGAATGCCTGTCACATTAATATGTTCACAGCTGGTTGCAGAAGTTTTACATATAACCAAGTGTAGGAATTAATTATTCACTCTTGGTGTGGCTAGCGTAGAGAATTCTCAGATCATCTCCATGTTCAAATAAATTTGTTCACCCCCCAGTGCATCGTCGAATCTTCGCCTGTCATCTTTCTGGTTACCACAACTGACACATCTGCCATCTTCACTTCAGCATAATTATTTCCCACTAACATCACTAGGGTCATCTCCACATAAATTAATATACTGCTTACCATCTAGTCTTTGAATGCAGTCTACATCTGCCTCTCCTCATAATAATATCTGCATTATCCTACTACCACCGTATCAATAGTTATCTATACCTCCCTCTGCTGCACATACATGACCAAATACATATGTAGCCCATTTCAATATTGCCACATATAGTTTATTTTGTTAATGCAGGTTTTGTACATCTGGGGCAAACAAACATTCAGGGCCAAATCTGTTGTTCTCTTTCGATTGATAGGTGCTTAACCCATAGTTCTGCTACGCAGAGTGTGACCCCCTGGGGATAACCCGTCCTTACATGGTTTTTCATGTCACCCACCTCCCTCCTCTCAAAAACCTGAAACCACTTCTGATATCTGACTAATTAACGAAATTGAATTGAAAAAAATGGGCCGCAAATAGCTCACACTTTCGGTGTTTACGAGCTGCTGAAGGTTATTTTAATAGCCTACCCCCTTACCACAATATCAATTTCATTGACTAATTAATTAAATCGATATCCTTCAGTTTTTTACTTGCCAATACCTTCAGGAGATATTGATTGACTGGTGGAAATAGATTGCAGTGTATGGAATATTGTTTAAACAATTTCTTATAGACAAAGCAATATGTGGAATATGGTTTATATAAAGAATTTACGGGATACGAGGTGGTGTACAGAATATAGTTTATTTAACGAATTTGCCAGGACAACGATGGCAGTCTGTGGAATATTTAAACAACTGTGGCGCTTTCTTCATTCCGATTGCATAAGGAAATACGTGATTACATTGTCACAGACCACTTAAACATACCTGAAAAAACTTTCTCGTGTCTCAATATTCATGCATGCTGCCCCGGCCCCGCAGCCCAGGGTCTGCGAAGGGTGTCAGCTGCCTCACTGTGCAGACCTTTGCAAATAGTAGTGTGCTTATGCTTGTGTGCTGGGGGACTTGGAACCGCCAGTGTCCACGTCGACCACTGCAAATAGCAGCGAGCTAAAACCTCAAGAACAATAGTACACTTCCAGTTAGCGTCCTCTGCCGTCTCAAATGATCTGCATCCATGAACAAACCTGTCCCATACCTGTGCACGCGGGACATGCCTTCCTCCAAATGCAAAGACCTGACTGGCAGTCGATCCTGAAATACTGCTGAGGTTAATAAATAATTAATTTCTGATCACATGATCGTGATAAATGGGACATAAAGAGGACGCAGGAGTTATTTCACACTCACATAAATTGATGATATCACAAGACTAGTAACAGGCTGACTCGAAATACACTTTAAAAAAGATCGGAACTAAATGATGTATATAAAGAGAGAGAGAGAGAGAGGGCACTGTAGTTGGCTCTACAGATGACGTAGGAACTAGCATGAGATATTTAAGCAACTATACTTTTTCATTCCACTATGGACTTCAAACTGCCCCTACCTTCCTAGAGCACTTTCTTGTGCAGGCCGTGTGGCTAGGGCCTCCCGTCGGGTAGACCGTCCGCCGGGTGTAAGTCTTTCGATTTGACACCACTTCGGTGACTTGCGCGTCGATGGGGATGATTAGGACAACACAACACGCAGTCTCTGAGCGGAGAAAATCTCCGATCCAGCCGGGAATCGAACCCGCGCCATTAGGATTGACATTCTGTCGCGCTGGCCACTCAGCTACCGGGGGAGGTGGGGGGGGGGGGGGGGGACTTTCTTGTGCTACACTTCACGAACTGCTGCAGGAGTTATTATATCTGGTGCAGACTATCATATCTTGAAGATATCAAAGAAATTGCTTCAAAAGATGGACCACATCAAATATTAATTAAATCGTTAATACAGGCCATTAAACAATTTTTTCAAACACATGCACACACACACACACACACACACACACACACACACACACAAAGAGTTTATAAATACTCTAAATAAAAAAAGATCAACACTACAGAGTAGTTTGCATGCATAAACAATAGTGTTATGTTTCTGACGAGAAATTTCACTAAACAGTCCAAACCTATTATTATTTGAGATCACAATTGGAAGCGGTGATGTCTGAAATGATAGTTGGAATTTAAAATTTCGACGTAAATTCGTACCGTCATGATTATGGAGTCCCTGACACTACAGGTCTGCTAAGTGTGTTTTCTTTTTAGAAAAACTATAGAATTCAAAAGTTAACTGGTTCTCTCAGCTACACTGGAGGAAGAAGGAGGAGGAAGGGTCTATCATGTAATGGGACAGTAGCAACAATAAATAATTTTGCAAGACAAAGTCCACTGCAATGCACTGAGAAGCACTAAACACGACACACTTAAACACGATCCAGTCACTAGCAGTACCTGTCACGTCTAGATATGGTAGATCGCTGAAACACTGCTTCACCCTCCACGCACATGTCCTGATGTACAAACAGTGCGCTGAACCTCTCATACGCTGCCTGCGCCAACGCTCAGGTGTTTGTGAAAAGTAACGTCTCAGCCGCAACCGCAGCCGCAGTCGTGGACGCTCATATATGCCAGAGTACACCAGCCCAGCCATGTAGGGCATCTGCGGATGATTGGAGTGGTAGGAATTCGGATGTTATCAATACTTACAACGCC
Source organism: Schistocerca gregaria (assembly GCF_023897955.1). NCBI lineage: Eukaryota > Metazoa > Arthropoda > Insecta > Orthoptera > Acrididae > Schistocerca > Schistocerca gregaria. Next base: position 226,098,134 of record NC_064922.1, read on the forward strand.
AAAATTTGTCGGTATTCGATACTGAATAGCCCAATTTTCCATGGAGTATACTGGCAACACGCTCGTTTGCGATCTTCTTTCATACACGTCAGCTTCCGTCGCCGATCACCTAACAAACTGCCCACTTCGCCAGTCCTCATTGCCGCAGGCAAGATCAGACAGGTCGGTGTATTCTTTGTACCTAACCACCCGACACAGGCTGAGCTAATCCGTTATTCGCGGTCACTGACTGTACAGTGCGTGGTACACTGCGAAACAAGCAGTTGTGACTTGGATGTATACAGTAGTTCTAACTAATTCCACCCCGAACATAGAACTCCCAGCTTAAAAAATTCACTTTTTGCAATGCTAGGCAGCGATGTTGTTGACTGTACAGCTCGAAATTCTCACATGAAATGTAGATTTCTCCTTTTATAGATGTTATTTTCGAGGATAGATCAGGGCATACACGTACTGCATTTTCGCGTGGCTGAGGTATCATTACTTGTTGTGAAAATCCTGAAACAGTATGGCAGAAGCTACATTTCATCTAAGTATTTTCTCTTCACGTAGAAAACGTCTCTTCTAATCATCTTAGTATCTGTTGCGTTATGCATCACAGGACTAGAATATTAAATTCATTTTTGGCTCATGACGCATTGCTAAGATCTACTTCCATCACAGGATCTGCATTAATATCATTTATAGTTTTAATTGAAACAATTAGAAATGTCATTCTACCAGGTACACTACCACTCCTCACTTTCGATATCCCTTAAAGTAACCAAATGCCTCGCAACGTGCGAAGTCGTTTAAGCTAACAGCAAGAGAAGTTGTAAATATCAGGTTTACACTACATACCACTTTATGAATTCGGTAATACATCTGATGTCATTACGATGGTCGTCTCTCCCTGTGTAGGTGGGAGACTGAAAAAATTAAATGATTGAGACCTGGTGGTCAAGGAAGGCAGGATTCGGTTACGATTGTGGACAGGGCCGTAATAAGTTACTATTGGTTGGCTTTTCTTTTAATCACACACAATTTATTTAAAATCAACAACAAATTAATATAATGGCAATAATTGAAGAATTGTTTCACGGCTGAAGGCCTTAATGGCTATAAATTAAGTATTGTTTCACGGCTGAAGGCCTTAACCGCCAAGATTGGCAATTATTTAAAAAAATTAACAAACATACTGTCAAACAGCAGGGCAATAGCAAAAGTTAATTTAAAAGACATGCAACTGATCACCAAACAGGTGAGACAAAATGATAGTAAAGTTGGTAGCACAACCGTTCTAAGTTGCTGTAACGCCAAGAATGGCAATTATATTAAAAAATTTAGAAACATACGATAGAGCAGCAAATATAATAACAAGGTTAATTCAAAAGGACAAGCAACTGATCACCAAACAGGTTAGACAAATGACGGTAACTTGGTAATAAAATGATAACACGATGCTCCAGAGATCGGCCTCTGAGTAGGTCACGCCAAAAACACTTTCGCGAGCGATGAGAAAGGCAGCCAAGAGTTGCATTCGCTTCACAAGATGGTAGCTCATACTAGTGGCTGTCTAACGAATGACTAATGATAATCTGATGTAGCTACCTAGCGTCCGATAACCAATGCAAGGATGGAACACAACGCCAAAGCCGGAACCGGCGGTCAGCTCTATGTCCTCCGAATGCTGTGTTTAGAGCATCTGAAAGGAGAAGGGAACCACTACTACCAAAGTAGAAGAAACACCAACCGACCTACAAATCAAGGAAAGTGTCGAAACTACACACCTTACTGCACAGCAGCGGCAAGGCGAAGAAACGTACACTGCCGTTACATACATTAACCTCCAGGGCTGGTCACTGGGATGTTAGCAGCCACCAGGCAGGAAAAATACTGGTGGTTGAAATTAACAAATAGTAACGCATAGAACGCAGCAATTAGTACTAAGAAGTCGAGGAAAGCTAATTAGATCCGGCTTCCCCACGCACTCCACTCGCTGCTCTTTGTCTCGGCGACACTGCGATATCTCACAATGGTGGAGGATTCACTGCTACTTAAAACTTGTTGGATCCGGTTGACGACTAGGCCGTGTACCCTGGCGACCACAGCCCTTCCATCCGACAGTGCATGCGTGCCGCCAGCGGTCCCGGCGTTTTCTCACACTGCCCTCTTGGCTCCTCCGGAGTCCGCAACTGAACTGGTCACTCTACGACCTGCAAGAACAACGACGTCACCCTAAAGATAGGGGCACAGTTACTACATATCGATAACGCCCCTGCTGCCACTAGCAACAGGCAACGCTTGCGAAACCAAGTGGTGCCAGTCAACACAAAAAGAATACAAACAACAGCAACCATGTCAACTAAACGATACAGTCTGGCTTCCAACAGGGGACGGAAACCTACAACAGCAGACCCAACTAGCGGGCTAAGCAAACATAATTTGATTAAGGTAGCCCCGATGTTGGTTACCGGTACGGTTGTCAACCAGTAGATTAACTGGGCCTAAAATCCGCATAATCGTACACGGGCCCAAAAAACGGGGCGTAAACTTACCAAGGTTGCTAACACGCACCTCCTTCCCAGAAAAATTACAGATATACATCTGATTTCCCAGCTTACTTACCCCTGAAGGCTCGTCGATTACGGTTATAACGACCAGCTTGTTTGTTGTGGGCCCTGAGAATGTTGTCCTAGCACGATTCCAGTTTTCCTTGACAACCTGAGGGGTGATATCCGCAGGAATTAGGTCCTGAATCCCTCATAAGTTCGAAAGGGGGGAATTAACAGGTAAGCAAACACCAAGGAAACTGGAGTAGCCTTCAAATCTCATGGCTAGCGGTACTGAAGGCAAAACTAAGCCAAGGAAGACTAGAATCCCACTTACTGGGAGACTTCTGATTGAAGATAATCAGTGCGGATTTAAGGTTACGAGTAGTAGTTACACCACTTTGAAAACGAAGGCCTTGAAGGGAGCAGAAAGAAAGGCCATTGCATTATCACTAACGATTTGCTTAGGAGGTCCAAAGACACTAAATACATTAGTTAAATGCGCAATGGTGGTGGCAACAGTCACATTACGCCTCGGAAGAATCCAGGTAAACCTCGAAAACGCGTCAATAATGGTGCGAGATAAGGGCCCCACATAATCAATATAGAGTTTGTCCATGGGGCAATATTCACGCTCAGAACTAAGGAACCCCTGCTGAAGAGCGTTATTCGGTTTGGCCGCACGACACAACTGACACCGAGAAACCGTTTCTCTAACGTCTCGGTCAATAGATGGCCAAGTCAGTTGCTCCTTAATCTTCTGCAAGGTCTTATAGGTTCCTAAATGCCCGCCAATCAACGAGTTGTGAAAATAATGGAATACCGACCATATCAGGGTGCTTGGTACGTCCCACCCTTTTAAACAAAATACCCTTCGTGATAATGTGTTCATCCAAATGCTCACCTTCCGACTGCCGTTTCTCAACCGGCCCCCAAGTGAAGTCCTGATCCTGATGGTCGGCAATGTCGCTAAACAAATGAGGAATACCGCCTAACACGACACAACTAAGATTGCGTTCCGCAGCTTCTTGGGCGCCCTCACTAGATGGCAGTTCAGTAAACATACGGCTGAGGACGTCCGCGAGCACATTCTCAATGCCTCTAATGTGCGTAAACTCGAACTGAAACGCCAAAATGCGTACCACCCACCTGGCGATACGGCCTGGTTTACGCGGCCTGGCTACCACCCAGCTTAAGGCTTGATTCTCTGTCTCTAGCTGAAATACTCTATGTTCGAGATAAAACCAGTACTTATCCAGTGCGAACAAGACGGCCAATGCCTCACATTCGTAAACAGAATATTTAAGCTCAGCTCTGGTTAACCGACGAGACGCGTATGATAATGGCTGCCTTTGACCTACGAATTCCTGGAGGGGCACTGCCGAAATTCTCGCATTCGATGCGTCGGTTTGGACAATAAATTTCTTATTGAAATCGGGCACTCCGAGAACGGGAGGACTGGCCACGGCCGCCTTAATATGCTCAAACGCGGCCTCTTGAGCAGGTCCCCACCCAAAACGCAGCCCTTTTCGGTACACTTCATTTAGAGGAACCGCCAACTGAGCAAAATTAGGAACAAAACACCTTACATAATTCGCCATCCCTTTGAACTTGGCAATCCCTCGCTTGTCAGTGGGTGGGGAACGGGCTCTCAAGGTCCGCTCTTGATCGATGCGAATACTCTCGCCTGATACTACGTGACAGAAGGATACCTGCTGCCTGGCTAAAGTAACCCTATTAGGTTTAACAGTCAAACCTGCAACCTAGCAGAAACTTGCTGGATATGTTCCAAATGCTCTTGAAACGAACGACTATAAATCACCAAATCGTTCAGGTAATTGTAAACACAGACTAATTTCAAGTCTCCAAGAATATTATCCAGCAAACGAGTAAGGACGGCTGCGCCAGTAGTCAAACCAAAGGGGACCCTATTAAATTCAAACAGATTCCAATCATAACAAAACCCTGTAACGTGTTAAGATCCTTTGGCTAAGAGAATCTGATAATAGGCTTGATTCAGGTCGAGCACAGTAAACCAATTATTCAATGGCTCTAAGCACTATGAGACTTAACATAAACCAATTAGCTCCGGCACACAAAGTAAAGGAGTTATGAAGATCAGGTAAAGGAACCGATTCAAGACAACCTTCTCATTTAGGCGACGGTAGTCAACAACAGCCCGAAAGTCCCGCCCCTGATCCTTAGGAATATAGGGGAAGCTTACGCAGATGCAGAAAGCCTAATAACTCCCTGCTCAAGCATTCTGGAGATCTTTTCCCGTAGTATCTTCATCTTAGGCGGTGAGACGCGATATGGGGACTGCCTGACAGGAATATGGTCAGACAGCCGAATATGGTAGTCAAGAACATTATTAATCCCAAGTCTATCACAGAGAAGCTCTGGCAACGTCTCCAACAAATCTCTTAGTTCAGGGGTCTGATGGGAAGAAAGATGGGTGAGATCAAACTCACTGACCTTAACATCAACAGCCAGCATTCCCGCATGTCGATGCACCTTACGTTTAGTACACTCACAGAACCCAAATTATTGACTAGAAGCGAACTTAAAAAGAAAGGTATATCCCTGAATTCACCACCCATATCATCACCACTTAAAGTTAAAACAATTAGTTGACCATGCTGTGCATATGTATGTACCTAGTAGAGCAGTTCATAGTAGGAAGGACCTTCGAAGGTACACAGTCACTTTATTAACTTGAAAAGAAAAAGTTATAACAGCACTATTTCTGATCGAACCACTTCTCTCTTTGGTCTACATTATTATGCTTCCATATATGCATTTCTACATGCTGTTCATTACACATGGTCCCTATACCCTATGTTTATTTTTCTTAGAATCAAACATTTATTAGATACTCCTTTGGAAATCCTGCACGAATCTACTAAATAAAACCGAGTTTGACACAAAATTTAATAATTTCAACATAAAACTCACTGATTTCGATGCAAAATCCTCTGATTTCGACACCAAGTGATTTCGACATAAAATTTGTTGTGTGTGGCACAAAAATCATTGATCTCGACGCAGTACTCGTGGGATCGAAAGTGAACACAAGTGAGTTTGGATGTTGAGTCATGAGGAGGAGGGAGGTGACTGCAATGAAATCACAAATAACAGATATCGGAATACTATCTTGGATTTCGGACTGTTTTAAATTTAGTGCAAGTGAGCTCGGGGGGAAATGTGACGTCATGCAAGGGAGAAGTACATCATGTGAAATTAGTTATCGATGCAATCTGCGCCAGCCTCAGCATGAGTATGCTGTGACATAAGTATGCATGTGGTTTATTTTGAACTTCCCATCGTTTTAAACTTAGAAAAAGTTGTTTATTTTGAGCTGCAATGTAAGAGGGGTGTGGAGAAAACCTGTGAAAGTAGTTATTGGGATGTGGGAGAGTCCACTGACTTCCTGTGAGGAGTTAAATGTTACATACCTAACTCTTTTATATGATACGTACTTGTGGTCTCTACTGAATGGAAATACGTCTGCATTCTTCTCCTGACCCAACACCATTGTATTGTTTATCACATGATATACGAGACATCCTAGCTACGTAGAGTTAGCTAAGCCGAAATACAGCACATCTGAGGTGAGGCTAGCATCCTCCAACGAATGGTTGTTAGCTACCAAAACTCAGTGAAGCTAGATTCTTTTATACCGATAACACAGATCAAATCATGTGTTTCCATTGTGCTGGAGGCTTGAAGGTTTGGGACGAAAGGCACATTCCATGGGCTGAAAATGCTCTGTGGTTTTCCAAGTTATTACCTGTGGTTCTTCTGAAGGGTAAAGATTTTACTAGATACTATATATCAGAACAAAGACATATTAATTGAAAGAAGGATGAAATTAATGTTAACCTTCCTCTAAATCTTCCTGAAGCTGTAACTGCTGTTAGCCTGAAGCCAGCTAGAGCTTCGTCATCTGAAACGCAGGTGACTGTGAAGGTTATGGTCAACGCTCGCCTGTGTAAAACTTGTCTCCATAAAGAGGTGTAAGTGCTATTCTTTCCATTCAGACACAATGATGCTTGCAGTAAATGTGTTCCTTCCCATTCCTCATGTGCTGTGTGTGAGAATCCTATAAATTATATTTGTCGTAATGTATTCAGTGTCAATGAAAAGTTTTGACATATAAAATGTTAAACTGCATTGTTTTCAATCGTAATGATGAGTAGTTGGATAGATAAGTAACATGGAAGCTCTACAGTTTATAATATAGCTATTATTGCATTATTTAACTCGTTTGTGTGTCACAGAAGTTGCCGAATACACATTTAATTACATTTTTTATACTTTCTTAATATGAATATTTGTACTTTGTTATCTGTGAAACATGCACCACTGTTGTTACAACAATGTCATTACTCTTTTTTTCATATATTCTAACCACTATACTGAAATATTTTCAAATAACAGTTTTCATGTGCTTTAAATTCAGTACGTATTGCACTCAAAGCGACTGGAGCACTAGTATATAACTGTAAACTGTGAACTTTTGTTTATAGTGACACCCATAATACAGCAATTACAGAGGATAATCAATAAAATTTCATAAATTCGTAGTAAAATTCACTGTAAGTAAGCACTATACTATGTACAACCATTCTGTTTTGTGTAGTCGTATTCACTCAGACATATGATGCCTTCCTTCCATCCCATTGTTCAGACTCCTTCATGCTTGAAGCACTGACAGTCTAATAGAGGAGCTCTCAAACTTTTTTCCTGATGGAACACTTTTAGAATCCTGCTACTTTGAAGGCACACCTCGTTTACACTGAATGTTAACAAGATTTTTCAAAAATAGGAACAACTTGATTTATTCAGCGATTACCACAATTTTAAGTCATAACTAGTAAGACAGAAATCGTAATAAAATTAAGAAAATAATTAGTATCATCAAAATAGGGAGAAAACGCCATGTTATTAATAGTTTCTTTGTGGAACAGAACACAGTTTCGGAAACCCTAATCCAATACATACAGTCATGGCACTCTCCCTCGCTTTAGTTACTCTATGCTATGGGCTGTAAGTTACCGCATTTGTGTATAGATGAAGATACACGTGGAGAGCAGACTACTGTGGAACACTATCCAACTCCTACAAGAATCTCTTACATGAATCGCTTTTGATATCATATTCACTAATTTTGGCACAGAATCCACTTGTTCGTCAGAAAATCAACTGTCACCTGTCAGACCACTATTTTTTTTCTATTGTGTGGTCTGTGTTGCTATCCAGCAAACACATTTCATTAGCGACCAGTTTCCAACTCTTTGAGGCTACCATGCTTTCAGTCGGAACTTTTTGTAGCACTTGTAAATGTAAGGTTTTCAGGCTACTTCTGCCACGTTGCAGATTGAGACTTTAGAAAAGCGACTATCTGAATAGATTCAGCAATTGCTTTAAGTTGGATACAAAGTGATCCAACCTTCTGGAAATCTGTTGCCTGCAATAGAGTGACAGAAATCAAGCGCCGTTATGTTAACGTAAGGAAAAGACAGGAATGGTTGAGCCCAAACAAAGCATGAGCTCTCCGTACAAAGACCTGCGAGCATCCACAATGAATGTCATGCATCTGGTGGAACAACAACGATGTGGTGTACTACGAATTGCTTCCATAAGGTGTAGCTACCCATGCTGACATTTATTGTCAACAACTGAGATGCCTTGCAGGCAAAGTTCAAGACCGGGCGAACTGAGGCTACTCCACGATAAACGCCCGCTCGGATGAAAACGCGATTCTAACATGGCTCGACGAGTTCTTCGCCTCAAAACCCCGTGATTTCTACAGTTGCGCTATCAAAAAGTTACTCCTGCGTTGGCAGACTGTTGTAAATAGTGAAGGAGAATATATTATTTGTGACTAAAGTATCTGTTACGTGGATCTGTTGTGTTTATTAAACTTATGGACAAATGCTACTGCGACTTTCATCTTTCTCAGTCTGCTCACATATTCATCTCTTGGTCTCTCTCTACGATTTTTACCCCCACACTTCCGTCCCTTACTAAGCTAGTGATCTTTTGATGTCTCAGAATGTATTCTACCAACCGATCCCTTCTTTTAGTCAAGTTGTGCCACAAATTTCTTGTCTCCCCAGAAAACACCATTCTTGTGCAACGCAGCTAGCTCTTTATTCGCACGAAGTAATGGCCGCTATCGACGGGGGATCTCGAGTTGATTCCGTATTTCTAGATTTCCGGAAAGCGTTTGACACCGTTCCTCACAAGCGACTTCTAATCAAGCTGCGGGCCTGTGGGGTATCGTCTCAGTTGTGTGACTGGATTCGTGATTTCCTGTCAGGAAGGTCGCAGTTCGTAGTAATAGACGGCAAATCATCGAGTAAAACTGAAGTGATATCAGGTGTTCCCCAGGGAAGCGTCCTGGGACCTCTGCTGTTCCTGATCTATATAAATGATCTGGGTGACAATCTGAGCAGTTCTCTTAGGTTGTTCGCAGATGATTCTCTAATTTACCGTCTAGTAAGGTCATCCGAAGACCAGTGTCAGTTGCAAAGCGATTTAGAAAAGATTGCTGTATGGTGTGGCAGGTGACGCTAAATAACGAAAAGTGTGAGGTGATCCACATGAGTTCCAAAAGAAATCCGTTGGAATTCGGTTACTCGATAAATAGTACAATTCTCAAGGCTGTCAATTCAACTAAGTACTTGGGTGTTAAAATTACAAACAACTTCAGTTGGAAGGACCACATAGATAATATTGTCGGGAAGGCGAGCCAAAGGTTGCGTTTCATTGGCAGGACACTTAGAAGATGCAACAAGTCCACTAAAGAGACAGCTTACACTACACTCGTTCGTCCTCTGTTAGAATATTGCTGCGCGGTGTGGGATCCGTACCAGTTGGGATTGACGGAGGACATCGGAAGGTTGCAAAAAAGGGCAGCTCGTGTTGTATTATCACGTAATAGGGGAGAGAGCGTGGCAGATGTGATACGCGAGTTAGGATGGAAGTCATTAAAGCAAAGACGTTTTTCGTCACGGCGAGATCTATTTGCGAAATTTCAGTCACCAACTTTCTCTTCCGAATGCGAAAATATTTTGTTGATCCCAACCTAAATAGGTAAGAATTATCATCAAAATAAAATAAGAGAAATCAGAGCTCAAACAGAAAGGTTTAGGTGTTCGTTTTTCCCGCGCGCTGTTCGGGAGTGGAATGGTACGGAGATAGTATGATTGTGGTTCGATGAACCCTCTGCCAAGCACTTAAATGTGAATTGCAGAGTAATCATGTAGATGTAGATGTAGATGTAGATGTAGATGTACCTCCTAGTAGTTACGTGATCTAACCATCCGGTCATCAACATTCTTCTGTTCTACCACATCTCTAAAGCTTCTATTCTCCTCTTAGCTATACCGTAAATAGTTATAAAGAAGCATTAGCGACCCATCGAAACTGAGGCCATAATAGATGTGCAAATAGTTATAGTCCTTTGCAATCGCTATACATGGTGTCTCAGGAGGAATAGACAATATTTAGGGATATTATGGGAACGACCGTTCGAAGCAAAAGAGCCGAATAAACATGAGTCCTAAATGGATGCCCGAAGAGTAAGGAGCACTTGTTCATCTTCGCTACCGTGAAACACATCCAATCTACTGAACAAGTGCTCTTATGCCAGCACTTATGATATGCATTTTAGAGCCCATACTAACTGCGCAGTTTTTTCTTGGTTTTCTCCATAGTACCTCTTCCCAAAATATAGAAAGCAAAGATCTTGCATTAGAAAAGATTTGTTTCACAGTAGCTCTTAAGGCACGCATTTTAGAGCTGACGTTTACTAGAAATTATTGCTTCAAATCATCGTTCCCGTCATATCCCCGAATACTGACCACGTCTCCTGGGACACCCTGTATTCATCTTGGGTTGCCCTGTTACCGTCTCTGCAGAACGCTGTATGAGAAGCACACGTTCAGTATGGGACGTGAGCGGAGGAACTGGCGCCTTGCGTCGGCGACCTTGAACCGACGCGGAAAAGTGCTCTGCCAACGGAGCTGTGTTATGGTTACTGGTTTACTGCGACGTGACATCATCGGAATGCTAGCCCCCTAGGGGAAGCACCAGGACGAAGACGACAGCAATCGGTCAAGTATGGCAGACGATTTGTTTCTTTGCAGTATCAGGAAAGCGCTCTTTTAGAAAAATCGGAAGACGGAATTACAGGCCAAACCCCAAACGTAATTAGCCTACGTTTTAAGCTTCCACTCCCCTCCTCTCTCTGTCATCTTTGTTTCTAGGATAGGAAGAAAATTTAATTCAAGGGAACCTAATTCCTTTAAATGGCTCTAAGCACTATGGGACTTAACATCTGAGGTCATCAGTCCCCTAGACTTAGAACTACGTAAACCTAACTAACCTAAGGACATCCATGCCCGAGGCAGAATTCGAACCTGCGACCGTAGCAGCAGCGCGGTTCCGGGCTGAAGCGCCTAATTCCTTTAATTCGAGGGTAGAATTCATATAGAGGTATATGCAATTTGACCATCAGTCATATTACTGCAATGCAGGAAAATCATCTATATTCTAAAGGGTGGCGCAGATAAAAGTAGCCCGTCTGAGTATAAAAACGAAAAGTTGAAATGGACTTACCATTCATTTATAATGGAAAATACAGCAAAAATTACATATATAGAAGATGCTGAAAGTGACCCCTGCGACATCAATACACAGCTGTGCACGTCTAAGCATATTCAGATACACCCGGCTTGAAGTTCGTATATCAATGGCAGCAACTTCATGGCTGAAGTTGTCTTTCGATTCCTGTATTGCGTATGACTTGCTTCATAGACTTTACTCTTCAAGTGTACCGCAGGAAAAAAAATCGCATGTTGTTAGATACTGCGAACGTGGTGGCCATAAACGTTTGCTGACAGTTCGTTCCTGAGTGAAGACATCGTGGACTCGTTCCACGTTACCTTAGATGTGTGGCACGTGGCTCCATGTTGCTGGCAGAGGCAGTATTATCTTTCATATTCAGTGAGTTGAGTACAAAATTTATCAAAAATTTTCATGTACGCAACCGTACGGGTAGTACCAAAAAATATCGATCCAATGATACATGTTCCTGTTACATCGCAACAAACGCCGATTTTTTCGTCATGGTCTGGTTGCTAAGACACAATGTTAGTGTTCTCCATTGCCCAGTACCTCGTGTTCTGTGATTTCACACGAACGAAAAGATGATACCGTGCTTCATCACTTATGATGCAATGGAAAGGGTTTAACGAACCGTCGTAGACGTTATTCAAAATCCAAGTGCAGTAATGTGCACGTTTCTATCATCCTCCCGTAATTGCTGCGTATTTGTCACACGATATGACTTCAGATTAAGACTTTTCAATATCCGCTGGCAACTCCTACTTACATGCGCCTGTTGAACCAATTTAGGTGCAGACTTTTTTGGGCTCTGAATAATTCTTCCGTGAATGCCTGAATTAGCTTCTAGTGTGCGAATTTAAGGATATATTTGTCGTTTTACATTTTGCACAGATCCGTAGTTGCACCAGTTTTTGTTCAGACCCTGTATTGCTCTCTTTGCTGGTAGTTCTCTATCCGGATACTTGAGCCGAAAATTTCGCGAGTTTCCTTAAATCGAACCTGTTTTCACATACGCTTCGACAATTTCAATTCCTTCTTCTATGGAGAAAGTCATTTTGCGGGCTTCAAAGAGAAACGTCTAACGTCACTGATGAAGAATGCTAACAATCGAATACTGCATAAAACTATTCACTGTTGTAGTTGTTGGCTCTATTTCAAAAGTCGAAATGTATTCGCAGTCAAAGGGGAGACGGGCAACTTTTCACTGCGTCACCCTATACAACTAGCTGATAAACTTGTCCGGGTATTCATTTTGTCATTTCCCTATTAGAAATAAAAACAAAACAAAAATGAACATATGTATAAATACAGTTGCTTCCCGTGTGTACAACGCCTCTCCTTAAATCTATAGCCACTGCTATCTTTGCTTACGGCAGTTAGCGCTTCGCAGTTGAAAGCAGTCAAAAGCTCTTCCACGTGCCAGGGATTTCCGTAAGTTGATGTGACTGTAAGAGGCTTCGTACAGTAGTAAGGAATAAATGAATTAAAACTTCATGCACGAAGCGGCACATTTTCACGCATCCCGGTGTTTATGACGTCATACCTCGTGAACTATATGTCTTACAGTGAAGTATTTCTGTAGGTACTTTCAGCGGCACATACGTAAACTGCAAGCGAAATATGCTGCTAATACATCGTTAGCAAAGAAATAATAAATATAAACGTCATGTATATTGCAGTAGTTTTTCGCGGAGCTCAGTGTTTATGACGTCATAGCTCCTGAATTATGTGTGGTACCTTGTATAATTTTTTAGGTGCATTTAACGGCATATGTAACTACTGCCTGCGAAATTTATTGTGTGTAGAGTTTGTAGTACAGAAGTAATAAATTTAAACATCAATGCAAGATGCAGCAGTTTTCCATGCATCTTACCATTCATAACGTCATATATCTTCAAACGTGGTAGATGTGGATCTTACCCCAAAAACGAATGTTGCTTGAGGGTAAGGGATATGTGCACCAAGTTGGGTTGAAATCGGTTCAGTGGTTTAGGAGGAGATGGGAAGCACACACACACACACACACACACACACACACACACACACACACACACACACTTACTTACAGGCATCTTTACAGTTTGTATGGATTCAGGACAATTCAACTACGACATAAAGTCACTTGGCAAATATGAAATCTCAACCTTACTTGGCCAAGTGTTATTGATTTATTCAACCTGGTACTATCACGGCCACCAACAGCTCTTTTTCTACATTACTGGCCATTAAAATTGCTACACCAAGAAGAAATGTAGGTGATAAACGGGTATTCATTGGACAAATATATTATACTAGAACTGGCATGTGACTACATTTTCACGCAATTTGGGTGCATAGATCCTGAGAAATCAGTACCCAGAACGACCACCTCCGGCCGTAATACCAACTTGATAGGCCTGGGCAATGAGTCAAACAGAACTTGGATGGCGTGTAAAGGTACAGCTGCACGTACAGCTACAACACGATACCATAGTTCATCAAAAGTAGTGACTGGCGTATAGTGACGAGCCAGTTGCTCGGCCACCATTGACCAGACGTTCTCAGTTAGTGAGAGATCTGGAGAATGCGCTGGCCAAGGTAGCAGTCGAACATTTTCTGTATCCAGAATGGCCCGTACAGGACGTGCAACATGCGTTCGTGCATTATCCTGCTGAAATGTAGGGTTTCGCAGGGATCGAATGAAGGGTAGAGCCAGGGGTCGTAACACATCTGAAACGTAACGTCCACTGTTCAAAGTGCCGTCAGTGCGAACAAGAGGTGACTGAGACGTGTAACCAATGGCACCCCATACCATCACGCCGGGTGATACGCCAGTATGGCGATGACGAATACACGCTTGCGATGTGCGTTCACCGCGATGTCACCGAACACGGATGCGACCATCATGATGCTGTGAACAGAACCTAGATTCATTGGAAAAAATGACGTTTTGACCTTCGTGCACCCAGGTTCGTCGTTGAGTAAACCGTCGCAGGCGCTCCTGTCTGTGTTGTAGTGCCAAGGATAACAGCAGCCATACACTCCGAGCTGATAGTGCATGCTGCTGCAAACGTCGACGAACTGTTGGTGCAGATGGTTGTTGTCTTGCAAACGCTCCATCTGTTGACTCAGGGATCGAGACGTGACTGCACGATCCGTTACAGCCATGCGGATAAGATGCCTGTCATATCGACAGCTAGTGATACGTGGGCGATGGGATCCTGCACGGCGCTCCGTATTACCCTCCTGAACCCACCGATTCCATATTCCGCCAACAGTCATAGCATCAAGACCAACGCGAGCAGCTATGTCGCGATACGATAAACCGCAATCGCGATAGGCTACAACCACCCTTTATCAAATTCGGAAACGTGATGGTAGGCATTTCTCCTCCTTACACGAGGCATCACAACAACGTTTCACCAGGCAACGCTGGTCAACTGCTGTTTGTGTATGAGAAATCGGTTGGAAACGTTTCTCATGTCAGCACGTTGTAGTTGTCGCCACCGGCGCCAACCTTGTGTGAATGCTCTGAAAAACTAATCATTTGCATGTCACAGCATCTTCTTCCTGTCGGTTAAATTTCGCGTCTGTAGCACGTCATTTTCTTGGTGTAGCGATTTTAATGGCCAGTAGTGTACATACACGGATATTATAATTAAACTTTTGCTACTTGAGCCAGTGAAGACGGAAAACCATTTACCGTATGCATACCCAAATTTATAGCAATGATGATCAGACCATGCGCTGTAGGATCTGCGTCGTTAGTAGTGTTAAGTATCATGACTTACCTGTAGGCGCCGGTACCGGTAAGGCGACTTGGGGTTGAAACACAAGCATAACTGTGCGATACAGGTGAAGACAGTGAACATGGCTGTGGACAGGGGGAACAGTTCTTTGGCCTTTTATCAAAACAAAGACAGTAGTGCTGCTGCTCTTTGTGAGTATCGGAGCGTTAAACGAATACGGGGAGCTCCTCTTTCCGCACCAGCATTGAAGAACAAGATACGCAAGTTCGAATTAACTGGCGGTTTGGGAAATGTTCCTGGGAGAGTCCGACATCCAGTTACACTATACAGGGTGTCACCTAACATTACCGCTGGATATATTTCGTAAACCACATCAAATACTGACGAATCGATTCCACGACCGAACGTGAGGAGAGAGGCTAGTGTAATTGGTTAATACAAACCAAAAAAAAGGCACGGAAGTATGTTTATTAACACAAACCTACGTTTTTTTAAGGGAACCCCGTTAGTTTTGTTAGCACATCTGAACATATAAACAAATACGTAATCAGTGCCGTTTGTTGCATTGTAAAATGTTAATTACATCCGGAGATATTATAACCTAATGTTGACGCTTGAGTACCACTCCCCCGCTGTTCGATCGTGTGTATCGGAGAGCACCGAATTACACAGGGATCCAAAGGTAACGGTGACGGACCTTAGGTACAGAAGAGACTGGAACAGCACATTACGTCCACATGCTAACACCTTTTTAGTGGTCTTTTTCACTGACGCACATGTACATTACCATGAGAGGTGAGGTACACGTACACACGTGGTTTCCGTTTTCAATTACGGAGTGGAATAGAGTGTGTCCCGACATGTCAGGCCAATAGATGTTCAATGTGGTGGCCATCATTTTCTGCACACAATTGCAATCTCTGGCGTAATGAATGTCGTACACGCCGCAGTACATCTGGTGTAATGTCGCCGCAGGCTGCCACAATACGTTGTTTCATATGCTCTGGGATTGTAGGCACATCACGGTACACATTCTCCTTTAACGTACCCCACAGAAAGAAACCAGAGGTGTAAGATCAGGAGAACGGGCAGGCCAATTTATGGGTCCTCCACGTCCTACGAAACGCCCGTCGAACATCCTGTCAAGGGTCAGCCTAGTGTTAATTGCGGAATGTACGTTAGGTGACTCACCCTGTATATTGTTGAAGAAATTGCTTTTCCCATGGCTGACAATACTGGACGTAATGTGCTATCTTCAAGCAGTACACTAGCTGCGTCACGACAGCCGAACATTCCATGGTCCACCATTCGAAAAGAGCTGCGAACAATTGTGAAACGGTATCTCTAGTGCGGTCCCAGGCTGTCGTGGATGTAGATGGTCGTCACATTGAGCAGCGTTTGCAACATGTCAGTGGGATATTCGTAATTTGTCTTCCGCTTGTCGTTACAAACGTTTCCACAAGTTTTCATAGTTCTACGATCATTCGTTATTCATAGGGGTGCTCTCAAGTACCGGAAGTTTAATTGTAACCAACCTGTATTTCACATTGAATCTTCTTTGTCTTCTTCCGCGTCTCTACGGTGTCGGTATCTTATTTCGTTTTTTTAGCATTGTTAGTGGTAGTTGGTGCGCAGATGCCATTTCTGAAGCGCCCGCCCTCCCCTCCTTCCTCCGGGGTAAGGAAATCCTATTGCTGTGAACCCCTAATGTCTGCGTGTAGAGTAATCTCATGTACAAGTGTGGTGAGAACGATTTTTAAACGTTTGCATAGCGTGTAACAGAGACGGGACGTGGGAAGTAGCCCAGTATTTACCTAGGTGGATGTGGGAATCAGCCTAAAAGCCACATCCAGGCTCGTCATCATTTCGCCGGGTGGAGACGATCAGGGACCGGCGTGCCTCCCCGTGATCCGGAAGCCAGCGTTATACCGCGCTCGGCTATCAGAGTGTGTGTAAATTATTTTTGTAATAATAAAAATACCTAAATAAGGAAGTTAATATTTTTGTAACCAGAAGTCAATTGTTTTGTTTTACAGTTAATGGCCAAATTCTTGATAGCTTCTCTCCTTTGAGTCCGTATTAAGTTGAACTTAACTTCCATATTGTCGAGATCTGCACACTTCGGTTAGATGCTTTTTCTTCTGACGCCGTAAAACTTTTCATTCTTGACCGTGTAGGTAAATGTAATTTTCTTCCTCAAATACAGGCAGCAGGTGTGACATGACATTTTCAAATGGTTCAAATGGCTCTGAGCGCTATGGGACGACAGCTAAGATCATCAGTCCCCTAGAACTTAGAACTACTTAAACCTAACTAACCTAAGGACATCACACACATCCAAGCCCGAGGCAGGATTCGAACCTGTGACCGTAGTAGCAGCGCGGTTCCGGACTGAAGCGTCTAAAACCGCTCGGTCATACCTATATAACATTTTCGTGGTGCGCGGAAGAAAATAAAAAGGCATTATATTTTTGCACTGAGACAAATTATTATTCAGATACCGTGAAAGCTACTACACGCGTCTCATATCTAAACACGCCCTATCTCCACGAAAACTCAAGACATAACGTGACAAAAAATTGAATGACGTCTTTATCATTTGTTCTAGCTTTCCGGCGTAGCAAAATACATATTTTGGGGGCGCTTACAGCGGTTATCCTTGGCTTTTTCTGCGTACCAATACAGGTGCTTCACTTTGCATTGCGTATACAACGATAAAGTCTGCCTCTGCAGCGGAGGAGTGGTCAACCCGGCTGACTACCGGGTTCGATTCCCGTTTCTGTTAGAGACTTTTCCTTGGTGGGACCACTGGATGTGGTGCATTCAGCCTCATGGGGCCAACTGGGGAGCTACTCGTCTGATTAGTAGAGCTTGCAAGACAAAGCAAGTCGACAACGTCCAGGACAGCGTTGTGCAGACTACACGGCCCTCCATGTCGCATCCAAAACACAATTGACAGAGGATGAAACGGCTTTCGGCCGGCCCGGACTGATTCTCCTAGGCCCAAAACGTGGAACCTTAACTTCACTTAAACTAATTTAATGGTGATCATGTTACTCTACGTTCAGAAGATCGCACTTTGTATTGTACAAAAGTGTTTATTTTTTCCAGGCTTTGGCCCTTATTCCTAGGGTCGCGAGGTTAATTATTAGATTTGCAATGTTAGTGGTAGAGGGTGGCCGGTTGCTCTTCCGGTTGCCACCCCTCCTCCTTTCCCAATCCCCACACCCACCCACCAGCCCACAGGGCGGAATTTCTGTAACCAGACTCACTGCGTCTAATGTTATCTCACGCGAAAATGTCCAGACGCTTTCTAAATGTTTGCATGTCGTATAACTGATAGTCTAGATTTAGATACGTACCATTAAACCGATGGGATATATAGTTTAGACGTCATACGTGATAAGTTACTTTTTCTTAGAAATTGTGCACTAGTGTTCAACTTGGTTAAGTACAACAGACAAAAAATTAGCCACCCCCAGGAGCCATCGGGCTAGCACCACTTAAAGCCTTGATAATGGCCTCAGTTCCACGAGGAAGAGAGTCCACAGATTTCTTAAGGCATGGTAAATCCAGCTGAAATCGCGCACTGATTAATACAAGGGGCGTTCAATAAATAATGCAATACATCTATTTTCTGAAAACAGGTTGGTTTTATTCGGGATTCCAATACACCATATTATTTACCTCTACTGCCTACAAAACCCTATTTGGCCAACGTAGTCTCTGTTCAATGTGACTGCCTTACACCACCTTACTGGGAGAAACTGTGTGCTTGAATGGTACCACTCTACGGGTCGATGTCGGAGCCATCGTCTTGTTGCATTAGTAACCTCGCATCATCCACGTACTTTTTTTTTTCAAACAGCTTACGGGTATTCAGCCAGGGAATATTTTCAGCGACTGCCGATATTTCGGAGGGAGTACACTCTGCCATTTTCAAGGCAGTTGCGTGCGGGGCGTACTCCCTCCGAAATATCGGCGGTCGCTGAAAATTCTACCTGGCTGAATACCCGTAAGTTGTTTGAAAATTGTATACGCCAGGAGAAACTCAGGTCTCACATCCACGTACTGCTTCTCGCGGAGTGCGTCCTTCATTGGACCAAATACACGGAAGATGGAAGGTGCGAGATCCGGGCTGTAGGGTCTATGAGGAAGAAAAGTCCAATGAAGTTTTGTGAGCTGCTCTCGGATGCACAGACTTGTGTGAGGCCCTGCGTTATCACGGGGAAGGAGATGGTAGTTTGCACTATTGTGGCGCAGAAGAAGTTGAAGTCGTTTTTCAATTTCCTGAGGATAGCGCAGTACACTTCAGAGTTTAACGTTGCACCGTGAGAGAGGACGTCAAACAGAATAGCTCCTTCAGAGTCCCAGAAGACCGTCGCCATGATTTCACCGAGTGAGTGCGTGGCCTTGAACTTTTTTCTTCGGAGGAGATGCCACTCCATGGATTGCCGCTTTGTTTCCAATTCGAAGTGATGAACCCATGTTTCCTCATGCTAGACAAAAAATTGTGACGATCAGCATCGTAAGGCGCAACCAAATCCGCATGGATAGTCTCTTTGTTGCTCTTTGCTGTTAGTCAGCGAGGAGTAGTGAGGTGTTTGAGTCTGTTCCATCGATCACACCGAATGAGAGTGTCCGCACATCCCAACATTGTAAGAGTCACAGTTGTGTGCGGCCAGTTGGCACACGGGAAATGGGACAAGTTCGTGCGACCTTGTTGCGATGATGATATATGCCTCGCCCAACGACTTACGGTGCTTTTGTTCATTACCAGGTCTCCTTAGACCTTGTGCAAGTGTCTACGAAAATCTGAAATGCTCCATTTTCCATCAAAAGATACTCAGTGACGGCTCTCTGCTTGGAACGCACCCCCATTATAAACACCATTTTGAAGGCTACATATAGTCCCGCCACCTGTCGAGACTTCATGATGCTAAAGGCGCTGAAGCGGAAGTATCCCACGATGTTCCACAACAGATTTCAGATTTTTCAACCAAAATTGGCAAAAAAATGCGTAGCAATTGGTTACTGAACGCCCCTCGTAGATCCTACAGAGCCGCAAAATTACACAGTGTTGATGTCTACCTATCAGTCGCTGATCCAAATAGCCCAGAAATTTTCTATTAAGATCGGATGCTTTATCGGGCCAATCGACGTGCGACAGGCTGCCTGACTGTTAGTCTCTCCAACAAGAGATTCCACAGAGTACTCATCATGAAGATATGGACGACAGAGTATGGGCAACATTTGGTCACCGAGAATGTTGAATTGAACATCCCGTTTCATTTTTAGGGTAACCTAAAGTAGTAGGCCCAAGTCATATAATAAAAAAATGCAGCATTAAAACATTAAAGAACCACGTCAGACCTGAACGACACCCTGCCCACACTGGGGTATAAAAGCCTTATTGGGCCATCAGTATACCACACAGCTAACAGCACTTGAAAAGTTGCAAAATACACTCCTGGAAATTGAAATAAGAACACCGTGAATTCATTGTCCCAGGAAGGGGAAACTTTATTGACACATTCCTGGGGTCAGATACATCACATGATCACAATGACAGAACCACAGGCACATAGACACAGGCAACAGAGCATGCACAATGTCGGCACTAGTACAGTGTATATCCACCTTTCGCAGCAATTCAGGCTGCTATTCTCCCATGGAGACGATCGTAGAGATGCTGGATGTAGTCCTGTGGAACGGCTTGCCATGCCATTTCCACCTGGCGCCTCAGTTGGACCAGCGTTCGTGCTGGACGTGCAGACCGCGTGAGACGACGCTTCATCCAGTCCCAAACATGCTCAATGGGGGACAGATCCGGAGATCTTGCTGGCCAGGGTAGTTGACTTACACCTTCTAGAGCACGTTGGGTGGCACGGGATACATGCGGACGTGCATTGTCCTGTTGGAACAGCAAGTTCCCTTGCCAGTCTAGGAATGGTAGAACGATGGGTTCGATGACGGTTTGGATGTTCCGTGCACTATTCAGTGCCCCTCGACGATCACCAGAGGTGTACGGCCAGTGTAGGAGATCGCTCCCCACACCATGATGCCGGGTGTTGGCCCTGTGTGCCTCGGTCGTATGCAGTCCTGATTGTGGCGCTCACCTGTACGGCGCCAAACACGCATACGACCATCGTTGGCACCAAGGCAGAAGCGACTCTCATCGCTGAAGACGACACGTCTCCATTCGTCCCTCCATTCACGCCTGTCGCGACACCACTGGAGGCGGGCTGCACGATGTTGGGGCGTGAGCGGAAGACGGCCTAACGGTGTGCGGGACCGTAGCCCAGCTTCATGGAGACGGTTGCGAATGGTCCTCGCCGATACCTCAGGAGCAACAGTGTCCCTAATTTGCTGGGAAGTGGCGGTGCGGTCCCCTACGGCACTGCGTAGGATCCTACGGTCTTGGCGTGCATCCGTGCGTCGCTGCGGTCCGGTCCCAGGTCGACGGGCACGTGCACCTTCCGCCGACCACTGGCGACAACATCGATGTACTGTGGAGACCTCACGCCCCACGTGTTGAGCAATTCGGCGGTACGTCCACCCGGTCTCCCGCAAGCCCACTATACGCCCTCGCTCAAAGTCCGTCAACTGCACATACGGTTCACGTCCACGCTGTCGCGGCATGCTACCAGTGTTAAAGACTGCGATGGAGCTCCGTATGCCACGGCAAACTGGCTGACACTGACGGCGGCGGTGCACAAATGCTGCGCAGCTAGCGCCATTCGACGGCCAACACCACGGTTCCTGGTGTGTCCGCTGTGCCGTGCGTGTGATCATTGCTTGTACAGCCCTCTCGCAGTGTCCGGAGCAAGTATGGTGGGCCTGACACACCGGTGTCAATGTGTTCTTTTTTTCATTTCCAGGAGTGTAGCTGCGCAGTGGTCAGACGACATTTCTCTAGTCAGCTACTGCCCAGTTTTGTGTTGTTTCGCTCATTGAGGATGTGCAGTTTCATATTCGGTTGTGAGCAATAGCCTTTTGCGAGGTGCCGTACTCCAAATGATAGTTCATGCAATTTTCGTCAAGTGATTACTCGGCTTGCGCGCAGCGTTCACTGACAGCAGCAATTCCTGTCCCCGTCTCTGGTCTCTGTCGGTTTGGGTTCTTTTACGACTGCTGTTCTTATGCCGAGTTACATGATTTCAGGTGGTACACCTTTCCTTTTAGACACCTTGAAGAGTTCATGTTGATAAGCCAAAAACATGATAGATCCTTTCTGTCATTCCGTCACGTCTTCATGTCGACTCAACTTGCTGAGCTGGTTCCACACAAGCGACTGGTACAGGCACACCACATGAGGGCCATAATGTACGTCATCGGTGGAGGGCTACATAACCAGCTGGTACCAGTTCCACACGATCTACGGCGCCCCAAAGCGATCAGTCTGCTATTTTAATGACATGACTAATACTTTTCCTGATGAGCTTGTGCGAATGCGGTAACGCGTGCGCCGGGAGCGGAGCCCCTCCTAGACAGGTTTCACTCGAGCAAAAATAGTCTTCACATATTCCTTCCTTTGTACTTAGTCTAGTTCAGTTGGGCCTTTGAGAACTGTACGAAGTGTTGCTGCCAAAGACACCAGTTTTCAGACGAATTTCCTGTAAATATTTGTCAAGCCAAAAACTGTATCACATATGTAACGAGACTAAAGAAATTATGGCTTTGATTCGCTCCAGGGACAGGCAAACGTCTTGTGGACTAGTAGCATACTCCAGGAGCTGTAGCTCCATCAGCCGGCCGGGGTGGCCGAGCGCTTCTAGGCACTACAGTCTGGAACCGTGTGACCGCTACGGTCGCAGGTTCGAATCCTGCCTCGGGCATGGGTGTGTGTGGTGTCCTTAGGTTAGTTAGGTTTAAGTAGTTCTAAGTTCTAGGGGACTGATGACCTCAGAAGTTAAGTCCCATAGCGCTCAGAGCCATTTTTGTGGCTCCATCACTCCGAAGTCACACTTTGATGGAATTACCGTAAGACCATGCTCTTTCAGTCTAGTAAATATTTTTCATAAATGAACGAGACGTTGCACTGGAATGCTTGACGTGATTAGGATGTCGTCAAACTAGATGTAGCAATACTTCAAATCAGGCGCTGTCTCGTGAATGAAGTACTGGAAAATTTGTGCAGCGTTGCACAGCCCCAAAAGGCATGTGTATGAACTCATAGGGACCAGATGGGATATATATACTGAGGTTTTCTGGAGATTTTCCGATACAGATGGAATTTTCTAAAAAGCGCATACTAAACTGAGCTTAGGCCACTATTACACCGCCGCCAACGATCTTCGACAGACCTTCTGTAAAAGCTAGGACCATGGTGCAACTTTTGTAAAAGATATGATAACAGTGGGGGACTGCAAATCGACGATAGGAAAAAGAGAAGAAGGAAACATATGGACCGAGGGAAAGGAATGAAAAGGAAGCCGCCTGGTAGAGTTTGCTAACTCTTGCTTTAAGAATTATGAAACAGACACCTGGAGACACCAGAAGGGTCAGATCGATTATGTAATGGTACGACAGAGATTTCAGAATCAGATTGCAAATTGTAAGGCATTCCCAGGGGGCAGGTGTGGACTCTCACAACAATTGATTGGTTAAGAACTGTAGATCGGAAATGAAAAAATTGCAAAAAGGTACGCAATGAAGGAGATGGGATCTGGGTAAGTTGAAGGGACCAGAATTGAGAGTTTCAGAGGGAGCATTAGGCAACGGTTGGCTAAAATAGTGGAAAGGAGTACAGTAGAAGGCAGTATAGTGAAGGCAGCAGAGGATCAAATAGATGAAAAGAAAAGGCCTAGTAGAAATCCTTGGATAATACAGGAGATATTGAATTTAATTGATGAAAGGAGAAAATTTAAAAAATGCAACAAATAAACTAGGCGAAAGAGACTACAAAAGTCTAAAAAATGAGATCGACAGGAAGTGCAAAAAGGCTAAGCACTAATGGCTGGAGGACAAAATTAAAGATTTAGAAGCACATTTTACTAGAAGAAAAATAGATACCGACTATAGGAAAATTAAAGACGCCCTTGGGGAAAGGAGGGGCAGCTGTATGAACATCAAGAGCTGAGATAGTAAACCATTCCTAAGGAAAGAAGGGAAAGCTGAAAAGTGGAAGCAGTATATAGAGCGCTATACAAGGGTCATGAACTTGAGATCAGTATTATAGAAATGGAAGAGGATGTAGATGAAAATGAAATGGGAGATATGATAGTGTGAGAAGAATTTTACCGAGCATACAAAGACCTAAGTCTAAATAAGGCCCGTGGAGTAGCGACATTCCGTCAGAACTACTGATAGCGTTGGGAGAAGCAGCCATGACAAAACTCTTCCATCTGGTGTGAAGGATGTATGAAACAGGAGAAATAGCCTCAGAAGCCAAGAAGAATGCAATAATTCTATTTCCAAAGAAAGCAGTTGCCGACAGGTGTGAAAATACTGAACAATCAGTTTAATAAGTCATTTCTGCAAAATACTAACACGAATTCTTTACAGAAGAATGGAAAAACTGGTAGAAGCCGTGCTTCGGGAAGATCAGTTTGTATTCCAGTCTGTTCTGTGGCGCGGGTTCTGGAGGGCGTTGCGTAGATGGTCGCCACGAGGGCGGGGGAGGGGGGAAGAGGCGTATATCTCGGAGCCGGGCGCATATTGTCGCTGAGCTGTACGAACACGCAAGGTGATACTGACCCTAAGACTGATCTTAGAAAATAGGTTAACCAATGACAAACCTACCTTTATAGCATTTGTAGATTCGGAGAAAGCTTTTAACAATGTTGCTCTTTGAAATTCTGAAGGTAGCAGGAGTAACATACAAGGAGCAAAAGGCCATTTACAACTTGTACGGAAACCAGTCCGGAGTTATAAGATTGGAGGGGAGTGAAAGGGAAGCAGTGGTTGAGAAGGGATTGAAGCAGGGTTTTAGCTTATCCTCGATGTTATTCAAGCTGTACGCTGAACAAGCAGTGAAGAAAACCAAAGAAAAATTTGAAGTAGGAATTAATGTCCAGGGAGCAGAAATATAAATTTTGAGGTTTATCGATGACATTGTAATACTGTCAGAGACAGCAAAGGACTTGGAAGAGCACCTGAACGGAATGGACGGTGTCTTGAAAGGAGGGTATAAGATAAAGATCAACAAAAGCAAAACAAAGATAATGGAGCGAAGTAGAAATAAATCAGGTGACGCTGTGGGAATTAGATCGGGAACGAGACACTTGAAGTAGTAGATGAGTCTTGCTATCTGGGCAGCAAAATAACTGATGATAGCCAAAACAGAGAGAATATAAAATGTTTACTAGCAATGGCAAGAAAAGTGTTACTGAGGAAGCGAAAGTTGTTAATAACTTTACTAGAGGAATAGATCGATTGATAGTACACGTTCTGAGACATCAAGGGATCACCAATTTAGTTCTGGAAAGAAGTGTAGGGGATAAAAATCGTAGATGGAGACAAAGAGATGATCGGAGATGAAGAGGCTTGCACTAGAGAGAATAGCGTTGACAGCTGCATCAGCCTAGTCATCGAACTGAAGACCACAATGCAACAACAACAATAACAACAATCAAAGTTTTTGGTAACATTTTCGTGAAGTAGCCTATAAAATTAGTGAAAAAGCAGCCTAGATCGCGAAGGTCCTTTAGTAAAATAACCGGTTTCGGTGACGCCTGGGCCGAAACCGGTCATTTTAATAAAGTACCATCGCGATCTAGGCTGCTTTTCACCTGATTTTAAAACAATAACAAAAGTACCCCAGTGCACCACCAAAGATTTTATGAAACGTCTTTCATAATAGACATTTGGGAGATCTTTTGCATAGTAATGCAGATATTATCAAAAATATGTTGCAAAGGATATTATCATTTACTTTGTTTTTTGCTAGTGACGACAAAGTAAGTGGAGTGGCATGTGGTCTCCATGCTGTTATTTTCTTACAAGTCACTTGGTCTCCGATTGTGATAAGCAGTTAAAAAATGGTTCAAATGGCTCTGAGCACTATGAGACTTAACATCTGTGGTCATCAGTTCCCTAGAACTCAGAACTACTTAAACCTAACTAACCTAAGGACATCACACACATCCATGCCCGAGGCAGGATTCGAACCTGCGACCGTAGCAGTCGCGCGGTTCCGGACTGAGCGCCTAGAACCGCTAGACCACCGCGGCCGGCGATAAGCAGTTGACCCATGAAGGATAATTAGCGTTATATTTGTCCACGAGTGATAGCGAAGCTAAGATGTTCTACATCTCAGTGCCCGAGCATTACTTAAGAGCGGCGACTGAGTAACAATATTTTGCTTCGTCTGCTGGAAGAATGAATAGATATCTCACCGCACGAGCCATAATACTGGATTCTCTTCCCGAAAAGTCGCCGGTTTTACAGTTTTGCTTGTAACTGGACATTCTAGATTTGCTGAATTCTTTGTGCCTGTCATAGTGAATGTGCGTTTAAGGCGGGAGCCGTGACTAATTATGCGTGACGAGGATGCTTTAAAAACTCACTTCGATGTTACTCTCATGTCATCAATTTGGTAGTGGAACCTGTACAGTGTGGATACCAAGGAGTCGGTGGGGTCTCTGTCAGAAACTCAAAAGAATGAGATCCACAAATAGTGTTTGAGGAACTTACTTTACTTAACCATGAATAATACCACGTTTTGAGCAACGTCCAGTCCGAGACCCTGAAATGGCTGAGTCGAATAGCCACAATAGTGAGAGAGGCTACCTGACAGCGCATAGACTAGATAGAGCTGCGAGACTACAGACTAAACTGTAAGTCTGTTCTGTGGCGCGGGTTCTGGAGGGCGTTGCGTAGATGGTCGCCACGAGGGGAGGGAGAGGGGGAAAAGGCGTATATCTCGGAGCCGGGCGCATATTGTCGCTGCAATTACGTGTGTTACTACCAACTCGCAAACGTGAAATGCGCGTCGTCGTATCGATATCGCACGATACAGCAGAACATAAAGATTTCTTACAAATAACAGTTGCCATGTCTGCATGCGACACAGCTTCAAAAGATGAAAACAGAACTTTGGAAGCCGTTTTTCGCTGTCGTGTTTGTTAAAATCTGAAGCGGATGTGGCTTCTGAAAAACAGCTATTCCAGTATCTAACTTAGCACAATCGCCAGTTCTCCTTATTTCAGTATTAGAGGTAGAAAGCTTCATGCTCAGTTTAATATTTCTGCTTCTCCTTTACTGCGCAATAAGTCACTCCATTCCTATTAGACCAATATTTTGAAATCAAGGCGTAACCTGACACTTACAGCACGTTTCAAAAATGGATGTGTGTTTACATTGGAACGAAAATCGATTGTGGAAGCGTACAACCGGCAGCCAGAAACGGATCTACAGAATCGACTTTGGAGCGTTTACATCGCCAACCAGAAGCGGTATTGTGAAATTGATTTAGGAAATCCGTTTTTGGGAGACCTAACCTAACACAGTGAATACATGTAGACAAGAAGTCATTGTCAGTTAGCAAGACACAAACAGACACACAGTATTCAACAATTTTTTGTCACGGAGAAAACGATCGTAAAGGATAGACTCCATCACACGGAATTTATCAAACGCCACTGCACACACACGAAACGTCAAATTGCTTGAATGCTTCAGTTTAACACCACATAATTGAAAAAACTTATATAAAGCATTCGATTTACACAAGATTCTTTGATTTATAGCTGCTAAGTCGTATAGCTTCATTTAGGAAAGAGTACGGTTCTTTGGACAATGCAAATCTGTGGTCGCTAACAGTGCGGACGCAAATCTCGGTAACTTGTTTATCTCGGCCACAGCATTCCTCAATAGTTTTGATGCTTGATATCAGTGGCTCACGCATAAATAAAAACAGAAGAAAAAAATGTGTGCCTCGACTTTGCAGTCACGCAGAGATGACACTGAAAAATGTGTTGCATAGTATAGCTTATTGTGCTGATTACCAGTGATTGTCCTTTTGTGTGCATATATCCGAAATTGCTATAAAGTGAGCATTCACGAATTGGCTCCTATGTCACGTGACTGTAGTACTTGCTTATGACAAGTAACTGTTGCTTCACCCATGTATTTTGATTTGTATCTGTAGCAACAATTATTCACCAATCTAATAAAAGTGGAGAAATAGGACAACTACATGTACTCCTAAAGACTGGTGTAATTAGAGACACTCAACGTTAACACATAAACATATTTTTAATGTTTGAAAGGAAACACTTTCATGATGTTCAGCAAATATTATTTATATCTACATCTACATGATTATTCTGTAATTCACAAGTAAGTGTTTGGCAAAAGGTTTGTAGAACCTCTTTCAGATAATTTCCATGCACGCATGTCGGAACGAACTCTTGTACTTCTGAAATACAGTCTCTGCAATACCGTATTTATCCCGCTACACCGGGCAAGCGACTGTCAATTAAAATGTCTCCCCTGTACGGAAATATACATCATGACTACGAATGCACGTTCTAGACACATGGTTGGTGACATACTGAAGTTCTGGTCTGGCCGTAAGTAATGCTCGGGCAGCGTAGTGGTTAAGTCGACCAGTCGCGATAAGAGCGAAATTCGTGCTGGAGTCCCAGTCCGGCACAGATTTTCATTGCCGTCATTCCATCATACAGCTGTCCATATTGGCAACTGCAAATACGTTTCATGTGTTTCATAACGGCTGTAGCTGCTGCGGTACCTGTTACTTCTTACGCTCTTGCATGCCCGAAGGAACAGTGCATCGAACTTCTGAAACAACACAGACACGGCAAATCACATAGTTCTCTCAGTTGTCTGCCCTTGTTATCCGTGGAATTGTGAGGATGATGTTTTTCGGACAGTCTGATAGTATGTCTCCAGTTTCGTAGATTCTACGTACCAGCTTGAAGAGTCATTCGGTTGCTACCTCCCCCAGTCAATTATCTACCCTTTCTGCCTTGTCCGATCGCAGGTCTTCCAAAGCCCTGTTAAACTGTGATTCTAATACTGACACCTATAAGTCGTAATATTAACTCCCATTTTTTCTTCTACCCCGTCTTCAGACGGTACTTCCCCCTCATAGAGGCCTTCAGTGTACTCTTTCCATCTCTCCGCTCTCTCCTCTGAGTTTAACAGTGGGATTCCCATTGCACACTTAATATTACCACACTTGCTTTTAATTTCACCTAAGATTACTTTATCTTTTCTACGTGGTGAGTCGGTCCTCCCGACGATGTTTTCTTTTTCGATTTCTTCGCTTCCTTCCTGTAGCTGTTTCTCCTTGGCTGCCCAGCACTTCCTATTTACTTCATGGAGTTTTATACTACTGTATTCCAGTCTTTCTCTATATTGTACTTATTTATCTCTTCAATCAATTGAAGTATAGCTGCGCGGGTTAGGCGCGTGGTCTCGGGCGTCGCGGTTCGTGCGGCTCCCCCCGTCGGAGGTTCGAGTCCTCCCTCGGACATGGGCGTGTGTGTTGTCCTTAGCGTAAATTAGTTTAAGTTACATTAAGTAGTGTGTAAGTCTATGACTCGATGACCTCAGCAGTCTGATCACATTGAAGCTTACAACAAATTTCCAAAAAATTGAGGTATTTCTTTTGTCACCCAAGGTTTCTTCGCCGTTGGCTTCCGTGTACGTATGTTTGTCTGTCGAGCTTCTGCAATTGACCTTTTTAGAGATGTCCATTCCTCTTCAACTTCTACTGTGGTATTCATTATCACAGTTGTAAGGTGCCAGGAAAATCCAACACCTTCCATGAAAACCCTGACATGATAAGCAAATCCAGTAGAATGTCACATAGCTACAAATAAATCGTGACATTAAATTAACCAAAGTAATACGAGTAACGAGTGAGCAAATGGAATACCACAGACTAACACAAGAATGCCTAAATGCATGTCGTACCTTCCCACAGTGAGACCGACACAGTTCCGAGGGGAGAAACGAGAACAGAAGCCGAGAGCAGAACCGTGTTAAGCTAGAAGGCCCTACGATAAGGGACGGACTGGACACCCACGTCGCCAGCTAACCACTAGGGCACACCACCCGCACGTTTTAGTGTGAGACTTTTTCGTGTCTCTGTTACGTCAAGGACCACCCCCAGCCCATGTTAAAAGCTAGAGCCCTCCAGAAAAACAGTATAGATCTTACGATAACACAAAAAGGGCCACTACCACCCGCAAATTTTAGCGTGATCCTTTTTCGCGTGTCTGTTACATTAGGACCACCCCCAGCCCATGTTAAAAGATAGAGCCCTCCAGAAGAACAGCATAGATCTTACGATAACGCTAAAAGTACCACACTAGCTGCAGGTTTTAGCGTGAGACTTTTTCGCGTCTCTGTTACGTTGCAAACTTTAAAAACATTGCCCCACCACGAAAAGTGTAACGTTTCTAATTGGATAGACAGAATTTTTGTAGGCGGAGTTTAAGGTTAACATTGAGACCCTGATTGGTCAGATGAAAACACAGCCAGATAGTTTTTTTAAATCAACTTCGGTAAATTGTAGTAAGGAGAAGTTAGGAGGAGAGTTAGTTCCGAGACGGCGAGCTGGATGGCTGCTGCGCCGGCCGCCGCCCCCCTGACGAACACCGACAAGGTAATGAGCACACGCGATGCCGCATAACAGCGTATAAAGCTTCACTCAGAACTGCAGAAGTCTCATCTGTTACACCCCCTTTTTGCGTAATACTAGTGTCGATCGTCAATTAAAGCTCATGGTGTTCACATTTGCCACTTGAAGTAAAAATCTGAAACGCGATGATTTTTCTGTTATATAGTTATTGAGAAGCCACATCAGCCACTGTAATTTACGACAAGTTAGATAAGTAATTAAAGATAATTGAGGGTCACTGTAGACCATTATGATAGTTTTCTCTTTTGTGAAACTTAAATTAAACCTATATTATAGATGTGATATGGTCTAGGTCATCCTCCGATCGATTGTAGAACTTGGAAACCCATTCAGGGAATATTCGTTCACATTTTTGTTGAACGCAGTTGGTTTTTATCGTCCTGTATTAAAACACTTCCTTTTATCAATAGTGCAATTTATAAACAATGTTTTGTGAGTAGAATAAAATTTCCAATGGTAAACTTAACTGCTTTTTCGACGTTATTTTACCAGCTAACTAAAAATAGGAAATCCTTGAACCCCTTCCACTAAATTTAGCTAGTATTAAGATTCTTTTATAGGGAGTGCAGTGGAGCTGACGCTAAGATCATTAAGTATTTGGTTATATCATCGCTAGTCTCACTGAACTCTTCTGAATTCTACATGTCATGTGTGGTCTGGCGTCTCCTTACCAGCAACAGGTCCCAAGTTCAAACTAGTTAATTCCCTAAAAAACACGCTCAGAGCGTCGTTGCGCGAAAGTGGTAGGGAGACACGATATAGAACAAACAGACACCACCATGAATGTTTAGACAGTATCTAGGGCCTTAGAAATTTCTAACACAACTCGTCATATCAGAGTACTGTGGTGTCTTACTTTTTTCCACATTGATTCTTTCGACGTTTATCTTAAACTTCAATCCACTCTTCTTCATTGCTAAATTGTGATCTAAGTCGGTGCTGCTTTTGGTTACACCTTAAAATCCATTATCTGATTTCGGAATGTCTGTCCAAGCGTGGTGTAATCCAGCTGGAATCTTCCCGTGTTTCCGGGCCTTTTCCAAAAATGTCTCCTTCTTCTGTGATTTTTGAACAGTGTATTTGCTAATACCAGCTGAAATTTATTGCGGAACTGAATTAGCCTTTCCCCTCTCTCGTTCCTACTACCAAGCCCATATTCTGCCGCAACTCTTTATCCTCTTCCTACCTCTAGTATTGGGTTCCGATCCCCCATGAATATTAGATTTTCATCTCCATTAACATAAACAATTATCTATCCGATATACTCGTGTACTGTCTCTACCTCTTCTACTGCTGTTTGTGACATTGACCTTTATACCTGAACTTTGTCAGTTCTGATGAGAACAACTCTATCGCTGAACTGTTCACAGTAAATCACTCCATGTTCTACCTTCTTAGTCATAACGAGTCCCATTCCCGTTATGCCATTTTCTACTGTTATTGATATTACCATATGCTCGTCTGGTTACACATCCTTCTCTTCTTTGTATTCCCCTTCAATGACCCGTACTATATCTAGAATGAGCCTTTGTATTTCTCTTTTCAGATTTTGTAGCTTGCTCACCATGTTCAAATTTCTGATACTCAACGCTCCAATTCGTAGAATGTAAACTTTCGTTGGCTTTTCAATCTTTTTCTCTTGTTCACATCTCCCTTGGCATTACCCTCCCAGAGATACAAATGGGGGATTAGCCAGAATCTTTTGTCAGTGGAGAGATGGCGATTTAATAAAATCTTCTCGGACTTCCGAGCGTGTCAGCTGGTTAAAATCCCACAAGCATTCCACCTACCTCGGGTACTGGCCGAGGAGAGCTCGGTCGAAAGCTGCTGAGATGCTAAGCACCTGACGCAGCTGGAAGCCCCTGAGATTTAATGAATCCATATCGCTCCAAGACCGTAAACTCGGGAGATGACTATACTTTTTTCATGTCCCGTGGGCACATGTTGTGTGTCTCTAATGTAGTGGTTCCCATTCCCTTCTACAGCCATACGCCATTGACCATTCCACCTTTTGGGGGCAGTTTCTCATCTCAAGGGTAAGAAACTATCCTGTAATTCTGAAGTCTTCGCCGGCCATTCCTGAGGATTTTTTTTTCAGTATTTAAGCAATAGCTGGGTTCGAACCACTGACCCAGGACATTTTGATTACTAGTCAAAGACACTTCGCTTAGAGAACAGGTATTGTGTTATGTTATTGAAATATAACGTCATACAGACTTCGAGGAAAGGGTAGTTTTATTGACCAGCAACGTACTCTTTCAGTTAACACGTATTGCTCTCTTTCCCAGTAAAAGGAAGTGAAAACTTCTTCTAGGACGGTTGTGCAAAATTTTGGTGGTATCGAATGGCCTTACCTGATTGCTCTTTCAATTCGTTATGCCTGGTGTCCTAATAAAGTCTGATGGTAGCTGTAGCACTGGCAAATATATCACTCAAAATAGTAAGACGTGTTTCTTTAGGGCTGTTAGTATGGAATTCGTTGATAGTGGGTGAAAGAATACCTCAAAACCTATGAATCAGTGAGAAAGTATAAGTCACATAAACATTGCCTTTAAATGTTCCACAAACGACTGTCATGACGCTAATGAATATGACTACCGCTCTTTTAAAACTTGTCATTTGTTATTGCTAAGACAATGGATGCTCAGAAAGTGGCCGAGTAGTTGCTTTACAATGAGCGGCTACAATGGTGTGAAATGATGGAAATTTCACGCTACGTTTTTCGCCGATTGGTTTTTTTTCGATTTTCGAAAAGGTTTGACTCAACAGGAGGGTGATCAGAAACAGTGTGAAAATCTTGAAAGGGTGGGGCAGGGTAGACTGTGCTGAGAAATAACAGCTCAGAAAAAATAAACACTTTGCACTGTTTCCGAGTTCATTAGAAATGAAGTCAGCCAGTCATGAACCCATGCGAGCTGATTCGTGAAGCGATAAGCTGCAATCTCCCTATGCCACGAACATGCTGTTGGTGAATTCTGATACGTGACGGCTGAGTTTTCACCCTTTAACACGAGGCGTAACACGACCTCCTCATAACCAACATTCAAAAACCGAGTTTCTGATTAAAGGCTCGCTGCGCAATCATTCCTTAAATACGGAGCTACACAGCGTGACTCCTACTTTCTTTCTGCAGTTGCGCTGAAGTGCTAAACATTTGCATATTCAGTCATAACGAAATGACGTTGTCGCGATTAATGAGTGACATAATGTGTTGACTTAGATAGTTGTTTAAATTGCACAAAAATTACGATGCAATCTGATCTTTAAAGTGCACAATTGTGAAAAAAGTTAAAACAAACAAATAAAAAAAAAGAAATTAGTCATAGGAACCCAAACGGCAAGCCGAAGGCTCGAGTGCTGCCGCGCCACGCAGTTATCATTTGGTAATTGTTTAACGTAGGCACGAACTTAGATGGTTCAAATGGCTCTGAGCACTATGGGACTCAACTGCTGTGGTCATCAGTTCCCTAGAACTTAAAACTACTTAAACCTAACTAACCTAAGGACATCACTCACATCCATGCCCGAGGCAGGATTCGAACCTGCGACCGTAGCAGTCGCACGGTTCCGGACTGCGCGCCTAGAACCGCGAGACCACCGCGGCCGGCGAACTTAGATGTAACGTAGTTGTATAGCCAGCACTGTTGAGAAATTCTAAGATTGCTTATGATTGTAATAACAGTTTTGGGGGTATAGGGTCATGCGGTGATGGCCTTTATCTTTTTCTTTTATTTTCACTTCACTCTTCTTGTTTCTCTCTCTTCTATATTTTTTTCTCTTAATATAGCTACAGAATTTAGTTGTAGGCATTAATACCACATATTCAATATCAAACTGAAATGTGTAGAATATAAGACCCACCTTATAATCACAAGACGGCAGAGTCTGTGATACTTGAAAAGAAATCAATACATGCAGTACGCTTGGTACCAGTCTGCCTTTTCTTGTACGCCGCCTTGAAGGAGTTCGCATTTTTAATAGCTAACACACCATAAATTAATTGCGTGCTTTTCTTTTTAACGTATGTAGCTCGTCATTAGCTGTATTTCCTTCGAGTAATCTTATTGTAGTTTTATAGTTCTGAGCATTCGACAGACCTTGGCTTCCAGACATCTTTAAAAAACGGCTGCTAGGACAGGAGATTTACAACATACACTGCTGGTCTATAAAGTGGTAAACCATGAAGATGACATGCAAAATATCAAATTTGATGCGGTGTTCAAATAGTGATTCGGAATGCCAACGATTACTATTTAGCACAACTGCACGAAGTAAATAGTTGTCTATCGATTAGAAGCCCGTAAATGAGAGTAACGCCACGTACTTTCTGTATGTAAGGAAAGATTAGCTGGCGGTATTCTACTTCAGATATCAAAGTTGAATGTTGGTTGTTTATGAGAAGGTCGCTCAAGACTCGTCGAACATATCGGAAGTCGATGGGGGCAGCACAGTGACCTATCGAGACTGTGGTTTATCGTTCTGTGATATCGCTGCCCAAATTGGCCAGAATCCCATACTGTCATGTGAATGTGGAATCGACGGTTTCACGCGGTCTATACTTTGCACAGGATCTCAACGGCCAGGGTTACTAGCGCCCGTGAGAACCGACGTATTGTACGCTTGGGCTTGTGGTATTGTAGAGCCACGTCACGGATTGTACAGCCACGTGACGTACGTTGAGTCTTGTTTGGATGGCTGTATGGATCCACTCAGATAAACAATAATTTTAAAAAATTCGTCGAGTCAAGAAATTGGCTTGTTTGCCACAAGGAAAGTATCCACACGGACACTGCGAAGACGTCAAGCTAGCCAATGCGCAGATACTTGTAAACGTGTGAGAGTTTCAAGCAAACATACCCAAGGGATACACGTAGATTTTGATCGGCGTTGAATATGTTGTAATGTAGGGCAAATTAAGAGGCACCTCTTTTTTAAAGGGCTGAAACACTCCCTTGAAAAACTTTGAGTACAATGTTTCTGAATGAATATCGTTGAAACAGTAACAGATATAAGCAAAACTTCAAATAAGATGAAGTAGTATTCCATAGACGCCCTTGTCAGAAATAAGCTAGAAGGATATCTATAACTCTCTACACGTAGCCAGCAAGTGTCCACTTCGACGCCAACTGTCATGTTGTTTAATAAGTCTTCGGTCCAAAAGAAGGTGAATGCTCTTTTATTTTGCGCAGCAAGCACTCTGAGTAATTGCAATTTTAGTAATCTTGGGTTCGAATTTCGATCACTGGCCCAGCAGACGGACCACAAGGGCAGCAACGTAGTCCCATTCTCTTTCCCAGTGCTTAAGTAGAAACGAGATGCCTGTTAGTTTAAGCACCTTCAGTGCGAGACAAAACTAGAAGTTATTTGACTTGACTTTCTTTGCTGCAATTATTACATTTGTAAAGTTTTGGGGAATATAGATAATAAATGTTATATCAAGTTTGTAATGTTTCTGGGAATCTACACAATAAATGTCCTATAAACTTGATGTCATGGATTTAGTGGTCATTACAAATCCCAGTCCTGTGTAGAGAGCAATGTTACAAACAAAATGGTATCCTTATAGATCATGATAGAGCGTGGCCTTTACTGACTTGCCCACTTGGTTGTTTGAGCCCTCCCCCACGTTATCCGTTGCGCAATATTAACATAATAATCATCAGATCATTTAACTAAACGTGGGGCCGGCCCCTTCAAACCTTCTGAGCAATGTATCAAGCGGGCAAGCACGTGTCAATGAGGCGACTTGGCCACACACACGTCTGGCACGCTGTAGCATAGATAGAAGGAAACAGAGGAAGAGAGATACAAAAAGGTAACGATGCATAACCAAACAGAAGGAACCTTTCAAAGTGAGAAACTGCCCCCAAAAGGCGGAATGATCAACAGCGTATGGATGTAGAAATCAATGGGAGCCACTACATTAGAGACACACAACAAGTACCCACAGGAAAAGACGAATCCCCCTCTCTTTCCCTCGGCCAACCAACCTCGTCCAAGTGCACGGGCAGCGGAGTAGCGACAAAATGGTGTGACGGAAACGCTGCGTGCTGCGTCGCCTACTTCACTGGCGCTTGAACCTTTGTTATGGGCCCTTCCTCGGAAGGTTACGGGCTTGGAGTTACAATTCGATGTACAGCCTACTTCGGCGATCTGGTGATTGTACTCCGAAATGGCGACGATGTAGTAACGCACTGGACTGGGTACATGCGTACGTGTTAGCCTCAGGTAGCGCTCTTAATGTCGAAAAATCGGTCGCTATGAACGTAGGGGCGGGTCTCCATCCGGGATATGTCGAACGCCTCCGACTTTGTGGAATAATGAAGTGCCTAGGCAACGTATTCAGTAGCGACATAAGCCGCGCAGCGGGCCTTGACTATCGTTGACTTTTGCCATACGTCAGAACTCTCATCGCCGAACAACGGTTGCGGGCCATGGACGTCATTCAACGAACGCACTTTGCCAACACCTACCTGGCTTCTCGCCTCCCTCGCGGGGCCCATGTATTACCCATGTCAGTCACGACTGTGCGACGTTTGTTAGCTCCCTTCGGATCTTTCGCCACCCCTGGCTAGTTATTCAAGGTAAATTACGGATCCGTCACCCTCCTCCCCAATCGAGAGGGTTCGGGCTCGTTCTTGTCCACGACATAGCGATAGCCCTCTTCCAGAACACACATTCAAACTGCGGAGGTCTTGCCCACAAAACCTGACAGACCTCCTCCTGGAATCGTTTAAGAAATCTTCTCTCACACCCTCGGTGACGACGTGAAACTTTCCCCCCTCTTTATATCATCTAAGCTATTCTTACGTCGAATTTAGCTGCGTTCGCCACGCCGTACCGGCAGTGCTTCATACGACGACGCGGGACGTTTATCGTGTCCTCCAAAGGAGTCGACCCAGAATATCATGGAGTCGAAACACCTACACGTCCAGTGGAAGATCGTGTGGAAAATGGTAAGGACGAACCTTATGGACACTGATGTTCTGTGCACACGTTATGTAACGGTCAACTGCAAACAGGTGACACAATCAAGACTTCACCGGATCGACATGCTGACTCACCCAATTACACCACCTCCGGAACTCCAGTCGCGGCTCCATATCGTCTTGCTGTGGAGAGACGGGTGTCATCTGGCACCTGGTTCCACAAATCCTGACCTACTTTCTGCGTGTGACGCCGGTACGCACTGCTCCACAGGCCCTCCTTTTCCAGGACGATACCTACTATCCTCATACGAAAATCATTGCAGTCGTCTGGGTTACAGGACACTCGCTTCATTACCTATTTCGAAATGATACCAAAGACGTCTTGGGCTTCTGGAATTACTTGCAAGAAATGCGTACTAAAACTGTTCGCAACGCAAAGTATCTATAGTTCTTTCCAAATTACCTAGGCAGTGCTTTCCGCAACCTTCCGTGCAGCTGGAACCTGGGTGGGAGACGGCTCCCGTCCACTAACGGAAGATTCCGAAAATACAGAACCACACTATGGAGATTTACTATGTCTTTCTGTGAAGGAGTACCCGACAGATCCAGCACCAGTTGCGCAACGTGGCAGGGATCGCAAAGCGCCCTTCTCCCGCCTGGAGAGGCTTCCTTTGGTTATTTCTTTCCTTTTCTTAGTCGACTTATTACCTTTTCGTCATGAAAAATAAAACAAAAACAAATGGAAAATGAATGAATAAATAAGTACATAAATAAGAAAATCAAAATAAAAGAAATCTCATTTCTCTGTATTTACACTTCCTTCGTTCCCAAAGTCAGTCCCGGTAATTTGAGGGGTGCGTGAGACACGGTGACCAGACCTTGAGATCCGACCTCTGCCCACTCTGCCCCCCCCCCCCCCGGCGCCAAAACTACAGCGATGAAAAAAAGAAATTAAGCAGGAGATCCAGGGTCTGAGTCGTTTTCAAATAGTTAGAAAGAAGTCGGGGAAAATGTCGATGAACCTAAAAAATATTTTAAAAATATTTTGCAGTAACTATGTAGAAAGTCTGATTACCAGTCAGCCACAAAGCAATGCGAAAACTATGATCACTAGCGAAGAACTTAATTTTGCATCACAGTAACAAGATTTGATTAAAGATGCTATTGATAATGATTTATTTTGTGGAAAGTCGCACTACTTCAAGGTCTGAAGACGGAGGTGCAATTTCAGATCCTATTCTAATTGAAGACCATCGTGAAGAAGATTGTGAGGAAACGGTAAAAGACCATAAAAAAAGAGCAACGTGTCACATATATCTTGTATATAAACAAGAAGCCGTTACATTTTGGAGCTCAGGTAAATCAAAGTTTGAAAATGGAAAGCATAGACACAGAAAGCTCGCAAGACCAGATCGTTATAAATAGGACTCACAAAATGTTGCATATGTGTAGTTATGAGGTATTTGCTAGTATGTATTAGATAAATTTCAAACTACCATAGACAATTCAGTAGTATCCCTTGGTTAGCTTTACTTGTTAGCTTACGTCCCCTCAGTGTCCAAAAAGATAGGAAGGGCTATACAGCAGGCTATGCATTGGTTTCTCTGCAGACCTTTACCAGCACCTTAAATGAGGGTGAACTCAGACTAAAGGGCTAGGCACGCAAAACGTGTGGCATTACTCGCCAATAGAATTATGTGTGTAATAGAAAAGGGACCACACACTGCAACTGCTAATGTGTTTTACAAATACAGCCCGATGTCGGAGGTGGCGCCGGTTAATATTGTCAGCATTTCACACTAATCAATCTTCGTCCGAAATTATTGTCTCAACATACCAAAAGACGTCCTAAAACAAGGAAAAGTTCGTAAAATGCCCATATCTCTCAAAATAATTCAAGTTCAGATTAAATGGAAATTAGCTCAGCACAACTGGAAAATCATGTGAGACAATTTAGCGATGAAACTAATACCAAAAGGTGCCACATCGACTTGGTACAAAGTGGTAAACTGGACGATAGCGACCAACTCCATGCCTTTACTCGATTCAATTAAAACTGTCGGCGGCATTTAGATATTGTAATTCCGAAGGCTCAGTCGAACATCTTTTTGAGTGCTCAGAATTTATCGTGATATGGGAGACACAAAGAACATGATTCGGCTGATCAATAGAACGAGTATACACAATATAAAGTGGTAAACTGGACGATAGCGACCAACTCCATGCCTTTACTGGATTCAATTAAAACCGTCGGCGGCATTTAGATATTGTAATTCCGAAGGCTCAGTCGAACATCTTTTTGAGTGCTCAGAATTTATCGTGGTATGGGAGACACAAAGAACATGATTCGGCTGATCAACAGAACGAGCATACGCAGTATACATGTCCCTAACGCCATGATACCCGAATGGAAACCATTACCAAAAGCAAATCGACAAGCAACAACGTGGATATGGCGCACACAATTCATACCACCTTTTTATTTAAATGAACGGGCAAACTACAGTATCCAGCGTACTTATGGGATGAACATGAGAAAGAAACTGATCGTCCTAAACACAGTATTACATAGGTAATCTCAAGATTACAATATGTCGAGCTTATGACTATATTTTGATATAAAAGAATATGAAAAAAACTGCGAAAAATTTAAATCACGCTTTATGTGTCCAATGATTAAATGAGCTTCTTATCAGACACGTAACAAGTTCTAACAGTCGTCCAAGACGAAATCAGGTTATTCTTCTGCAGGAACTGAACGTTTCGTACCTTGTTGCGCTTGTCCCTAAATCATTGGATGTGATCCACGCAATTAAAGCATCACGGAGCTATATTTCGCGTAATGCCAAGTTAAAACAATGTTGCCATTAAAGGATGTAGCTATGAAGTAATTTATGATCATGCAGTTCGTTTGTGAGAAGATTTTTCATTTTTGCGGCTGTTCTGTGGGGAAGGAAAGGAGTTTCAAAATGGTGATCATTATTATGTGTGTTACAAATATTAATATTCGTGATGGCAATAAAATATAAAACTACAACTTGCTGATTATTTGCTTACGTTTCACTAAAAGCCATCCAGAGATAACGCTTATTAGAGACATAGTATCTAAGCAGAATGTTGGCCATAATGCCATCGTTACTAAGTGTAACTCAAAAATCGGTATCTAAGGACAATGTTGGCCACTGCATCTTTATAAACACGTCAATAGCAAACAGTTGCTCAAAGCATGGCTGTTCAAGATTGAAAGAATGGGGAGACTACTCACTGAGTGCGCTTTCCTTAAGAGTCTTCTAACGATTTTACACATGAATAAACTGTACAGATCGCTGTACACCCTTCACTCGACGATGTCAAGTCTTACAAATTGTTGTGACTTCCTCGATGCGCAGCCAGTAGTGCTCAAAACGACAACACGTCGTCTTTTCAGCCGAGTTCTAGTTCTGTGTGCTGCGTCATGGTGGCAACTTTAAGACCGCATATTTCCCTTGCTATCCTGACCTACGTCGACGCAGAGGGGTTTTCGACTGCTGCTGTGGGCAGCAGAAACTCAACGACTCTCACCCACTGATAACATTTGACCAAGGGTTGGCGGGAGACTGGTACGCCGCCATTTTCCAGGCACTATGTCTCATGAACTCTTGTATAGCTTGATGGAATCATGCCGGCCATGGTGGCCGAGCGGTTCTAGGCGCTTCAGTGTGGAACCGCGCGACTGCTACGGTCGCAGGTTCGAATCGTACCTCTGGCATGGATGTGTGTGATGTTCTTAGGTTAGTTAGGTTTAAGTAGCTCTAAGTTCTAGGGGACTGATGACCTCAGCTGTTAAGTGCCATAGTGCTCAGAGTCATTTGGACCATTTTGATGGAATCACGCATACATACCTGCCACTGAAGCTCAGTTCGACTCCGTACTCAGTCGAGTTAGACCCGCTGTTGCTGTCAGACGACATGTGACAAGTTTGTGTGTTAAACTGCGTGCCCTGTATGCCCTAAATTCATCTACAAACTTGGTTATGTACTCTTCCTACTGGATTTTATACCTATTTCTTCTGCATGTGCATTTGTCCCGCATCTACGCGGGGTCAGCATAGTTACTAACGGATGTGGTATGTTTCATTCAAGGGCTGTCCGGAAGCCCTTCCTGTCGCCACCCCATTATTCCCCGGAACGAAATAGTGTACTCCAAGTGTTTGTGTGTAAAATAGTGGATTTTGGGTAACAGCCCGATATTATCCTACTGTATGACTGAAACCGCCTAAAAACCACATCCAGGCTGGCTGGCACACCAGCCCTAGTCCTTAATCTGGCGGGCAGATTCGACCCAGTACTTCTGCGTCTCGAAAGCGGCATTTTAACACGTACGGCTATCCGGCAGGTACTCTCTATACACACAATTCTGTGTACTATACTGTATAAGCACAATCGCATACATTGTATCTCAACTCCTTTTTCTCAACACATACTATTCGTACCGGGATGAATGAGGTATCGTTAGGAAGGTTTTGTAACCGGTTCTTATTTTGCATACCGATTTTGCACTAGAACTTGACATTTTCGGAAAATTTTAATGTAAAAGAACCTTTAAGTAACATAGGCAGAAGGTCGTCATGGATGCCCAGCTTCATTCCTGTTTTTTACGAAGCTAACTCATTCATCACGAAAAAGAGTCCCTTTCCATATTATCTTATTACAAATGCCATTTTGTTTGTTTTAAATTACTTATTAACTACATAATTTGTATACAGCATTGACATAGATAACAACCGTCACCACTGCACTAGTCCACTATTTCTGTCCGTCGTATAAGTTGACTTTTCTAGACGAATATACTTTCCGAAACGACGAAGGTATTTGTCATTACCGCCTTGAACTGTGGTTTACCTATTGCTACTATGGTATAACGTGATTACATAAAGTGCGAAGTGCAATTAAAATTCCAAAATACAATTAGAGGTTACCGTGACCTTAATGATGTACCAGATAAGAAGTGAACGCTACGTTCCGGCCTTTACATTTCGCGGTTATTTACTTCTTGGTGTTTTATATTCGTATTGCTCATTAATATTCTCTTCAACAACAGCTAAACGAAGGGTGTTTCCGTAATAGCGTGCAAAAATTTAATAGGACATCGATGAAACTGCACTGAACAATTTGAGGTAGGTAATGTCTGGCCGGAGAAGCCAGCTTAAGGAGACAATAGGAATAAAATCGCATTACTGTGTATTTTTTATCTACATTCCTTGAGGTTAATTGCAAATATCATCACTGACACAATGAACGTACCATTTGTACTGTATCTTACAAAATATGCTGAAACTGACGTCCATCAACCTCAATGCAAACATGACATCATCAAACGTGATTCTGATGCACCTTGACAAATATATTCTGGAGTGTTTCATCACAGGCAATTACAATTCTGGCAAGTCCTTGTTCCCTTGCACGAAATGAATAAAGTATGTGTAAATAACAGCACAGTTCTTGTAAACTTTTACGCATTTTTGCTGTAAATAAGCTGGAAAACAGTGATGCTACACAAAGCGGTAGACAGGTTTAGTTTCCTAACCATTAGCTGGCGTCTCCGACCCCAGGTTCGTTTCCTCAAATTGTTCAGTGTAGTGTTCTCAGTGTGCTGTTACATTTTCGCACGCTCTTACGGAAAGGCCCTGTATAAATATTACAATAGAAAGTTAGGAATTACATGCTGTGTTGCATGGAAATGGACATTATTGAAAATTGTACAAGTGCTGAAGTTTCGTACGCAATTGTAATAGCTAGTGAGGTTGAGTGTGCGACTAACAGAAGGGACTGCTACAGTATTTTTCCTCCGAATGACGTGCTCATTGACGGCACGCTGCGTGTACACAGTCCTGTGCGCTGTTGTGTGCCATAGTTTCGGTAGGGCGGGAGCAGCTGCTGGCGCGTTCCAGGCGGCAGGCGC
This sequence comes from Schistocerca gregaria, assembly GCF_023897955.1. NCBI lineage: Eukaryota > Metazoa > Arthropoda > Insecta > Orthoptera > Acrididae > Schistocerca > Schistocerca gregaria. Next base: position 226,141,515 of record NC_064922.1, read on the forward strand.
GCTGGAGTTGTGGCCCAGTTGATTAGGCGACAGTTCGGAAGTGATGCGAGGCCCTATCAACAACGGGTGGGCTGGCAGTCGCGTGTGTAGCGCGTGCCTCGTGAGAAGCGTTGCCACATGGAGTGCTGCGAGGGTCTCTTTCCCCTAGTCTGTCAATGCTAAAAACACGTTCTCAGACGATTCGATTTGGCGTCAACAGACCTCTGAATAAAAGTAAAACTCTTCTGCAAAAGGAGTGTCATCAAACTCATACAAAACACAGTATCTGAAATTCTGTGACGCACAAAACAGAATATTTCAAATTTTCTGGTGTTTATACAAGTAGGGATGGCTAAAATGGTTCAAATGGCTCTGAGCACTATGGGACTTAACTCCTGAGGTCATCAGTCCCCTAGAACTTAGAACTAATTAAACCTAACTAACCTAAGGACATCACACACATCCATGTCCGAGGCAGTATTCGAACCTGCGACCGTAGCTGTCGCGCGGTTCCAGACTGTAGCGCCCAGTACCGCTCGGCCACTCCGGCCGGCACAAGTAGGGACCTCAGGGATAGTTCCTGATCTATATAAACGACATAGGAGACAATCTGAGTAGCTGTCTTAGATTGTTTGCAGATGATACTGCCATTTACGGTCTTGGAAAGTCATCAGATGATCAAAATGACTTGCAAAATGATTTAGATAAGATATCTGTATGGTGCGAAAAGTGGCAATTGACCCTGCATAAGGAAAATTTCGATTTCACGATAAGTCCCAGAAATCTGAAGGCTGTAAATTCAGCTAAATAGCGATTACAATTACAAATAACCTAAACTGGAACGATCACGTAGATAATATTGTGGGTAGAGCAAATCAAAGACTGCGATTCATTGGCAGAACACTTAGAAGATGCATCGGGTCTACTAAAGAGACTGCTTACACCTCGCTTAGCCGCCCTGTTCTGGAGTACTGCTGTGCGGTGTGGAATCCGCATCAGGTGGGACTGACGGATGATATCGAAAAAGTACAAAAAAGGGCAGCTCGTTTTGTATTATCGCGAAATAGGAGAGATAGTGTCACATACATGATACGTGAATTGGAGTGGGAATCATTAAAACAAAGGCCTTTTTCGTTGCGACGGGATCTTCTCATGAAATTTTAATCACCAGTTTTCTCCTCCGATTGCGAAAACATTTTGTTGGCACCCACCTACATAGGCGGAAATGATCATCACGATAAAATAAGAGAAATCAGGGCTCGCACAGAATAATTTAAGTGCTCGTTTTTCCCGCGTGCCGTTCAAGAGTGGAACGGTAGACACAGCTTGAAGGTGGTTCATCGAACCCTCTGCCAAGCACTTTATCGTGAATAGCAGAGTAATCACGTATATGTACATGTAGATGTAGACGTGTTATGGATCTTCATAAATCTTAAAACTGGACAACTTTTTCCTAATGTATAACATCAAAATTTGGAGACGAAAATGTCACTTTTCCTGTTTCGTTCACTAATGCCTTTTGATACCAAGTTCTGGTGTATCTCGTCATTGAGAAAAAAAGTATCTGATGTACTAAAGCGTGTAATAACAAATTCGTTGTGTCCGCTCTAGTACTTCTTGTTGAGCACTTTCGTAAGAAGACAACTTCATGCACTGTGATCATTCTCTTCGCTCCCTGCGAAGACATCAAGGGAACTCGTTCCCTCTCGATAGCATGAAGCATTAGAAATGATCGCCAGTGGTGAGGTCAAAGCATTGCTGCCCATCAGTGGATTGGCATCAAACGCGCTCCGTCAAGACTACTCCTTGGGCGAGGTAAATGATTACCAAAAAATTCTGTTTTTTTCGTAACTTCGTTTTGTCGCCAATCGATGTGGCCACTATGCCTTCTGTAGACGGGGAATAATTTTTAAATTTAAAATTACCAGTAAATTAGCAGTTTTAAATCAATGAAAATATGCTGTAGTATTACTTGGGCCTATTTAAATATTACCCTTGCAAAAATATCTTCAAGATATTTTCTTACCGGGTGCTGTGACCGAGCGGTTCTAGGCGCTTCAGTCCGGAATCGCGCTGCTGCTACGGTCGCAGGTTCGAATCCTGTTCTAAGTCTAGGGGAATGATGACCTCAGATGTTAAGTCCCATACTGCTTAGAGCCATTTGAACCATTTTGATATTTTCTTATTCTGTAATACAGGATAAAGAACTAAAACTTGTAATTCTTACCTCCGAAGAATATGGTCCCTTATTCCGGGTTTTCGGGTTTCCTAACTAGGCGTCGTAAATAAACACTAAAATTTAACGAATTAGTAACACACAGTTTATTCGCTCCAAATATTTGTTTCAGGAATAAAGAGTGCTGCTTAATTGTAGGTTACACAGCAGACGTTTCAGGAGTAATAGGAAAAATGTTCAGTCTGTGTGCTTTTTGATACAGATGTCACATTTGGAATCTTTTCAGGTATCATCGTTGACACGTGCACAGAGCTCATAACACCAGCGAAAGTGACCGATGTTCTTAACCAGGTGGCAACTGGCTGCAGTAAATTTACTCTTCGTCCTTTTTACATTGAATGATGACTCTTTCAACATGATTTCATCAGCACTTAGATCGGAGACTTCCTCACCGTCGGAGCAGTGGAGGTGAGGTAATTTCAAAAGTAGAAATCGATGTTCTTCCATTCCATTAAATGCAATTGACAATGGACCTGCTGACCTCCTGATGTCTTATCAGCATAGACTGCATATTGCTGATAAGGAAAATGCACAGATGACAAAACCAGGGATCACAAGGATAGATCCCACATTTTTTTGAAACCATTTGCAGTCACCTCAGGTGTTGCGGCTCTGCAATATATCCAACCCATCAAAGGCCCAACATATTTGTCTCTCAAACACAGGAAAGGTGGCATCTGGAACAAAATTTAAAACCTCTTTTTTTACCCTGAATAACGAAAATTTCGATTACTCGATAAGTCACACAAATCTGAAAGCTGTAAATTCAACTAAATACTTAGGGATTACAATTACAAATAACCCAAATTGGAACGATCACATAGATAATATTGTGGGTAGAGCAAACCAAAGACTGCGATTCATTGGCATAACACTTAGAAGGAGCAACAAGTCTACTGAAGAGATTGCTTACACCTCGCTTATCCGCTTCTATTAGGACCAACCTAAGCTTTAAGTGAGTGGTGGACGACACTTCTATCAAACAGATGAGAAAGAACGTACTTCAGACTAATGTCTCATACGAAATACTTTGAAAGTACATCTTACATGGCTTGAGGAAGGACTTCCAACTAAACTCTCCAGACAATATTTATCTTGATCACAATGCAAAAATAGCTGTGGAGAACAAAACGTTAACAGCAGATGCACCAAACTCTCAATGGCGAATCAGAATTATCTCCGCTACTAGTTGTCGGAGCGAGCTACGGAGTGCAGCACCAAGCAAGGGGTGTATTCATCTACCAAGAACTAGGCACCCACTCGAAGTATGGGCACTTTACCCCACTTTGACAGCAGCCTAAAAGGTGCCGCTGATGCATCTGTGGAAAACACAGAAACTGCTTCCAGCCAACAGTATCAGGCACGTAAACACATAAATATTACAACTAAGATAACTACAAAGTTTATATCCAAAGCACTCAACTTTTATGTGATGGTTGTACAAATAGTCCTAGAATGTGTAACCCGTTTAGAGAGTAAGCCCAAATCGGTGAATACAATAATCTTCACGCCCTGGTTACACTGTTTAGTGACAATGTCTCACGTTGTCTCTGGCCGCTCATACCACGTCAGACTCGTCGGCGGCGAGCGTGGCGATTCCATCAGCGAACAGATCTATCTATCTATCTACATTCATACTCCGCAAGCCACCTGACGGTGTGTGGCTCCTCGGTAGGTAGGCTGCAACGGAAATGGAACATAAGCTGGAACTACATCTCCTGTTAAGCCACACTGAGCGGCTTATATCCTGATCTGCGCAGTGATATCAAACTGCGCCCTACTTGTTCCAAGTGACTGCTGACGTGCAACACACAGGGCGACTCAAAGTCCATTAACATTTGTAAACGCACTAAATCCCGGAATAATGTACGTAGAGGGATAAAAATTGACAGACATGCCTGAAATGACACGCGGTTTTGTTGAAACCAAATAGTGCAAAAACTGGCCAACAGATGGCGGTGGACAGCATTACGCCAATGACGCTACATGAGGATCGTGTATAAAACGAGCTACAGTGAGAGAGAGAGAATCAGATATTCCCTAGCCTGGCTGATAAATGCCTACCGGAAGGTACGACTTTTATGCAGGGTGGCGCTCCACCCCATATTGCTTGCTACATGTGTGTAAAATCTCTCGCGCACATCATTTGGTGAGGATCTCGTGGTCAGCTGCCACGTCTATCGTGCTTTGCCTCCCAGGTCCTCAGGCAACAACCCGTACGATTATCGGTTGTAGGGTACTGGAGTCGCAAGTCTACCTCAATCGTGCGACGTCATAACGGCTGCTAGAAAACAACATCCGACGGCAATTTATCACCATACCTACCAATATTGCTCTACATTGCTGTTCAGAACAGTGTTTCTCGACTACAGGCATTGTCGATGAATGACAGCCGACACGTTGAAAATTTGTTATAAAGAAACATCGTTTGTGCTAAAAATCAATTGTTTGTGCTACTTATTGCTTTGTATCACATGTAGCGCTATTTGTTGATGATATTGTACTCTTTTTTGGTTTCAATAAAACCGCATGCCATTTCAAGCATGTGTGATTCCTCTACCTAAATTATTCCGTGAAATATTGAATTTTCAAATGTTAATGGATTCTGCGCCACTCTGTAGTTCCCGTTCTGTTATTGATCTCTGTAGTAGGCCGTACAGACTCGACCGCCTGGAGAGTAGGCTGTCCAGCACTTCTTGCGCTGCTAAAGGGAAGACTAGCTTGCAGTGGAGTTGCGACCACGCAACTCGCGGTCACATACTTCTCTCTCCCGTCCCTAGGAAGAGACGCTGAGCACCTTCCTCTTGTACTGCTAATGACAGGTGGTAGTCACTTCCATGTTCACCTGTGTGCTGCACGGGTTCTGTATACAATTCTGCGTCTCTCTCTAACCCCCCCCCTCCCCCCCCCCCCCCCCCCCCCCCCCACACACACACACACACACAGGATTGACTCGTCGTCACCATTTCAAGCTGTAAAAGGTTAGTAGCATGCGGAATGGAAAGGACTATCAGGTCGTGGCTGTTGCTAGGCAAAATACTTACGGCAATTAACTCCACGTTCAGCCATTATGATCTACATCACGCTTCCTAGTTTACATGCTACTGTCGCCAGGTACCATATTATTTTTCTTTGATGCTCCTCTGAGTGTATTATTTTACCGTCAATATTGAATTCCCTTTACTTAAATACATCCTCTCTTGCAGCAGTATTTTATGCTTATCACGTGCTGTTAAAGGAAATAAAGTTCTCGTCTTCCTTCCGTGGAGCATTTCGGCGGGAGATTGTCAGTCATGAATACTGCTTCTGTAGTATATTAAAACATCGTTAGTGTGTCTTCTATGTTATATTCGTAGCTAAATTTCCTCGGTTTTTTTAAGTTCTGGAATGTAGCACAACAATTGTCAGCTAACATGGCTGTTGGTAAAACTTGTACTGAAAATATCTTCTTCAGTACCTAAACTGTTTTCGCTGCGTCTGTGCTTTTCATTCTTACGACGTTGCGAAACTAGCTACAGGTATCAACCCATTGTCTCCTAAGAATGGTCTACCGCAATTCAGGTTGATTCTACTCCAAGGACCTGACGCCTTGGGCCATGGCAAATATGACTTGCATGGTCAATTTGATACAGTTTTGCAAGATGTTTTCTATGGCTTTCTCTAAATCTTTCCAGTAGATTTGTTTCTTCGCCATTTTCTTGGTAGTCGGAATTCCCCAATGGCATCTGTGCAAGAGTTTTAATAGTCATCGTTATAGTGTTTCCGAAATGGCTACTCGCGGTTTCCCTTGCACTGCATGTAGGAAGATGACTCCTTTAAACAGTGATAATGCGTGTTCTAGATTGAAAAAGTGCCCCAGTTCAGGGTACATTAGCTGCTTCTTAGACAGTGACAGCTCATTTCCATAAAATATTCCCATTTCGATAATATTTCATCTTTCCCTACTGCTTCCACCATTACATTTGCGTCTGGTGGTAGCTCTCTTGCCGCTTTATTTGAGAGGGGTTCGATCTGAAAATATACTTGGGGCGAAGCGTCAGAATTCTCATCGCTGCTAGCTAGTAAATGTGATAGGTTATCTATACTGCTATGTTCTGAGGAAGCATCAAGTTCTATTTCCTAACTTTATACTGATAGTAATAATGACCATCTTTGCAACCTTGTTGACTCTACTTGAATTTGTGCTGCAGGTCTGAATGCCGTTACTAACGATTTGTGGTCAGTTTGCAGCAAACATTTGCCCCAATGAAAATAATTATTGAATTTCTGTACGGAATATATGAAGGCTAGAGAATTTTTTTCTATTTGACAGTAACTCAGTTGTGCTGAATTCAAAGTCTTGGACAGGGAACCAGTGGGGTTGTCCACATTTCTCACTTTATGTGATAATATTGCCCCAGTTGATAAATCTGAAATATGGGCTGCAACTATTAATTGCTCCTTGCTGTTTCACGTTACTAAACATTTAGAATCTAATGGAGCTCTTCTAAGTTTATAAGACACCATTTGACAATCCTTCAGACAATTCCATTTTTCTTCTTTTCGTTGCAGCTTGTATAGCAGTTCGGCTATAGTGGCTGCCGCAAGAATGAATGTTCTATACTGTCTAATCTGACCTAAGACTGATTGCAATTGTTTCACATTTAACGATACTGGAAGCTTTGCGATGATTTGTAGGCTTTTGATGGTCGGACGGAAATAGTATGTGTCTCTCTTCCTGAAAGAACGAGAAATTTTCCTTATTAAAAAAAATTCTACTTTTAGTAGCGCATTAAACAATTTCACTAAGTTTTTAAGTGTTCTTCTATCGTAGTTATTGATACTACTATATGTAATTTGCTGCTCCCGGAATTCTCCTGATCAGTTGCTCTATGTATCTTTGCTATAACGCCAAGGCAGAACTTATTCCTCAAGGTAATCTATTACATTTGTAGAGGCCAAATGATGTATTAATGTACATAAATTTCTGGCTTTCCTCGTCGAAGGTAGTTGAAGATGAGCGTCTTTCATATCAATATGCAAATAGTGTCTTTCTCTATCTAATTTTTCAATAACGTCTTCTGCTTTCGGCACTGTGTGTGTTACGGACTGTACATTCACGGTCGATTTGAGTTCACCACACCATTCGGTTTTTTTACAGTTCGAATGGCATGGTCCATTCACTGTTCGCAATGGATTCATTTATGCCATTCTTTTCCAACCTGTCTAATTCTTGCTCGACTCTTTCACGCATTCCGTAAGAGAACGGTCTAGCTGTGCAAAACTTTGGTATTGCCTCGGTTTCAAGGATTTGTGGACATCATAATCTTTGACGCTTCCTGGTGTTTACTAAAGCTTTCTTTGTACTTTGTACATAACTTTGAACATTCTTCTTTCTCGTCCGCCACTTTTATCTGATTTGATGAATCATATACCGTAAACTTGATGTTCCTATAGTTTGAGTGCCATGATATTGGTAGCATTTTCAGACTACGACACACACAGTGTCGTTTCTTAAACTGAGCATTTGCAGCACAATGTCTTTTTATTTTAATCGGTTCTTCACTGTAACTTGTCAACGTATCCTTAAATTTCTTTAATTTACACAATCCAATAAATACATGAGTTGTAAAATTTATTAAAGTTTTGGGAGAAACTATATCTACTTGGAAATGCACCCTTCTCCCAATTATTTCTGCTCCTCAAGTTACTGCTTTAGCACTATTCGATACCACTTTGTATATCTTATTTTCTAATTCATCATCTGCACTATCATTTTCACCCTTATTTGTATTATACTTACACTATATGTACTGTACTTACCTTTCTTACATTTTTATAGGCAACGGTTCTAGGCGCTACACTTCGGAATCGCGCAATCGCTACGGTCGCAGGTTGGAATCCTGCCTCGGGCATGGATGTGTGTGATGTCCTTAGGTTAGTTAGGTTTATGTAGTTCTAAGTTCTAGGGGACTGATGACCTCAGAAGTTAAGTCCCATAGTGCTCAGAACCATTTGAACCATTTTTTATAGGCATGCCTCCACCTTATGCTCCTTTTCACTACAGTTTAAACATTTACTTTCCTGTCTTGTGTAATAAAATACTTGGAACATGACTTTACTTTACTTTGATTGCTGTATTCCTCATTGAACTTGTATTTCCGCCTTTGTTAGGGATACTTTTTTAATTCTTACTTTACTTCCCCTTAAAACGTCTGGAGTCTTGAAATTCTGTTTTGGAATCTTGATTTTCCACTTTATTTAGAGCTTTTTCTGTTTGTTTAGTGCGCTCAGATGCCTGGATTACGATGAAGCACTCTTCTAGTGCTGATTATTGAATCTAATTATGTCATTCTCAAACTGGTTTGAAGAGCATGTACTATTAGCATGTCCTCTACTGCAGTATATGCCTATGACAGGGTAACTCAGGAGTTTCGCATTTAAATTAACAGTCCCAGACCCTGGAGCATAACGACACATTCCTCAGAAGTTTAAAATGGTTCCGCGGATGCTCTGGAAAATCTGTGGCGTGCTAATGCTACAATGATTTTGCTTTTGAAGTATGCCGACAGTTTCTCTTTAATCTTAGTACAGCCCGACGCCCTGGGGTCTTTGAGCGATAAAAGTTATTGTGCTGTATTACAAATTTCCGATCCAGCATTACATAGCGGAAGGCTGTCTCGCTACTTCAGCTGTTGTCCCGTGTGTCGTAAAATTCTGCTCTGTCTAGGGGATGCAATTTGTCCATTTTTCTTTTCTTTTTCTGATGAAATGGACGGAATGTCAGACGGGTTCTTCTTAGTTCTTCTCGCCCATGTTCCTCGGCGCCCGGCTATTTCAGCAGCCTTTCCCGCGAATCGCTGGTAGATTGCACAAGTTGCAATAACTGTATCATAATCTCAATTTTTTGTGCCACCTGGAAGCATACTCTGCTCAGATTGCTAATCTTTTACTTTTACTTCCTGAAAAAAATAGCAGAGACAGTTTACTTTTCTGACAGCCTAGGTGTCAAGAAAGTATATAAAATACTTTACTACGCTAAATGTTTTCGATACTGTGGCGCGATAAACCACTGATCCTTTGAGTCCTTTTCACAGACTGCTTTCGCTAAGCCCATTGTATTTGTCCACATAAACTCGTCGCCAGAAAAGGTTACTGTTGTAACTTCTCTTCGTCAGTAATCGCTGTGCCTACGGTGACATTACACATTGACGACAGTCCACTGGTGACACTGATACGTCTGTCTGAACGACTAGTGATAGCAACTACCGAATGGAAACAGTGCATTCAGTCGGTTGTTGGAAAACAATCGACTCGTACAATGCTAGTTTTACATATCAGTTGAATTATTCATTTATTATTTTGATTGAAACAAATCCATGGGAGAAACTGAACGAAACAACCGATTCAGTCTGTTGTAGTTCTGCATATAAGTCGGATTATTATTCCCTTTTTTCCTTCGGGTGAAACCAGTCTACTGGAACAACCGAATGGAAAAGTCGATTCGCTTCGTTGTAGCTTTGCATATTGACTTAACTATTCATTCTTTTTTTTTCATATGAAACCAGTCTGTAGGTTTTCTGTCGGTTGACCCATGTATTCGGTCTTTCAGCTGAAACCATTCTTTGTTGTTTTAGTTGACTGAGCTATCCAGTCATACTTCTGAGTGGCATTTAAAACTGACTAATAAACTGCTGTGGTTTAAGTTTTTACAGATGCAGTTAACACGTAACTAATTACACTTATGTATCGTTGGGAGTACAAATTTGACCATAACAGTTCTCTTAAGGGTAAGTTAAGGAGAATGCAACATTGTCAGATTCTAGAGACTGACTACATTCCGTTTTATTTTAAGGCGTGACGGTGTCTATTATTTAAAAATCATTTGACCCTACCACTTAAATGGTTATTCAGCTATTTATTTTCGGGGAATGTAAATATATTGTGCAGAAATTTACTTTACGTGCAAGTCGTGTCAGTGCTCACAAACCTGTTTACATTTTACAGCGTCTATAAATTAGCAGATATAATATTTCATGGGAATTAACAAGGGCTATTCTGCTTCACACGTTGTAACTGCACTAGTCATCTCCAGCCAAGGCTATAAACAGACTGTAACCATGTTCGCAGCCCTTTGGACCGCTGGTGAAACAACTGGAGTCGCCTGATCCCAGGCGCATTAAATTCAGAACACAAACGTTCGACCAGTCTTGCTTTGTTTAATCATATTGTTGACAGCACTTTGATATCGCCTATAGTCATCGTAGTTCTCATTCCGATATTTGTCTTTATTGAGAGCTTCATCCAGTTTTATGAAAATCATTTACTTAATAGTGAAAAATGCGTCTGGATCAAACTGCCGAAACGATCAGCGGCGTCGGATGAAAGAAATCTAATGACTAGATAAGCAGTGATCCTCAAGATAAATTCAGTCCTATATACAGTATTTGCAAGAATGACCTTCATATTCTGAAAGTATATTAATCAAATAAATTCAAAGAAACTTAACGAACAGTGACAAATGTTTCTCGAGAAAAATAATACAAGGGCTTGCTGTAAAGCAATGCCTCCGAATTGTTCATGTGAAAACTCTTAAAGCTTTTTAAATAAACCAAATGTAATTAACATTCTACAGCTTTATTCTTCGTGTCAACATATTTATTTCGCAACATAGTCACCATGGCGGCGAATACACTTCTTCTAGCGAGAGACCAGCTTGTTTATACCGTCACTGTAGAATGTTTAGCTCCGTTGACGGAGTCACAATCTCACCTCTGCTTGCACAGCTTAATCACTATCAAAGTCGATTCCTCGCAGGTGTTCTGGAAGTTTTGCAAACGTATGAAAGTTGGGTGGGGCCAAGGCGGGTCTAAGTCGAGGATGATCTATGACAGTGAACCCAAGGCACCGGTTTGTTACAGAGGTCGCAACGCTCATGTATGGCCTGATATTATTATGCTAAAGGAGATCGTTTTCCATTTGCGGACGAACTCTTCGAATTCGAAACTTAATTACAGCACACTGTTTCTCACGTAGTGACATAATTACGTTACACACAGCCGTATTACACGCTACAGTTCGGAGCATTCTATCAGCAGAGGGTTTGCAAATATGTAGACGTGAAGAATAAAGTCTTAGAATGTTAATAGTGCTTGTCTTACATAAAAAGCTTTAGATGTTTTCACATAAGAAAATCAGAGGCATTACGTTCAGCATACCGTCGTATTTCCTGCAGGTGACAGTACGATAATATGCCTAAAAAGCAAGACATTAAGCCAGCAAAGAATTTTTTAAAAAATTATCTGATACGGTTTTCGTTGACGCGACCTTATAATTACAGGTGATGGGTGCTGGGTGCAAACTGGCAGCAAGAAAGAGAGACAGAGAGAGAGGGCGGGGGGGGGGGGGGGGGGGGGTGGAGGGAGGAGGGAGAGGGATAGGGGGAGCATCAATAAATTTAAATAAACTATAATTATTACTTTAGATAAACACAAATTTATAATGTAGCATCACTTACTATCCTTTTATAACCAACTAAAATTGGTATAAGAACGAAAAAACGTATTCAAGTAAATAAAAAATATATAAATCAGAAAGTAAGTCATTCTCAGAAATTGAATTTTTATTCACCTCTCCTTGAACAAGATACGTTACTTATCTCCAAAAAAGTTGACAATCCTAGTCATGGTTCAAATCTAACCGCAAAGACTGAGAAAGTATGTAAGTGAAATCACTCAAACCTGGAGACTGAGTAAAACCATGCATATAACTGATGGAACTGTCTGAGACGTGTTTCAGTCGATTGTCTCGGACTGTGTGAAAGCACTCATACCCGGTGAGTAAGTGAAAACACTCAACAGCTGACGTGGCCGCCGAGTCAAGTTTCAGTCCATTGTTCCATTCGACTGGAAAAAGAAAAAAAACTTGACCGAAAAAAACAATCGACCAGCCAAACGATTGTTAAAACCAGTCAGCTGTCCTGTCAGTTTAAACAGGGGCTACGCACCTTAAAGACAATATCGCATAGGCATAAATATTACGATTGAAATAGTTACAAAAGCCTATGTCCAAAACTTTTGTTCATTCAGCAAACAGGTCGATGTTTCTCGGCGTGTGAGCTGCGATGGAACTGCAACTAGAACTACAGCTCTTGTTAAACCGCATTGTGCAGCCTGTATTCTGGTTTGCGCAGTGGCATGAAACAGCGAACTATTTGTTCTACGTGACTGGTGACGTGCAACGTAATTTCCGAATTGCTAGCAGACTCGCTCCGCCTGCCTTTTAGGCTGACCCGTGCTACTTGGGTTGCTAGAGGGAAGGCTAACTTCAAGTGGAGTTACCACAACGCGACTCGCGGGCACAACAGTTTTCTTCGTGTTGTCGCCGTCGTTTCATCTTCCATCGCCGCTGTTTCGTCGCCTTTGTGCCTTTTCGTCCCGCCACTGCTGCTTCTCGCCACTGCCTGTTTGTCGTCACATACCCCTGCTGCTTACACCCGTGTTTCCTCGCCTGTAAAGTCGTGTGTTCCACAGCGACTCCTACTAGCATCCCGTGACGACCGTCAGCCAACGTGATATTAAAGGCCGCCTGTTCATCGCCGACAGCTCCACCGTAGACCGCCGTCGCCGTCATCTTCCACCGCTTTGGCGGCTTTTATAACACTCATTACTGGACGTCATCAACCGCTATAAAGCACTGGTATCCTACGGCCTCAATTATTTGTTGGATATCCCCCAGTCTCTGTATTCCCCCACAGTTCTTAGCCTCTACACCTCTCTCTAGTACCACAGCGATTCCTCCCTGATGTCTTAATACATATATTATCACCCTGACCCTTCTTCTTGACAGTGTCTTCCATATGTTCCTTCCTCCGCCGTTTCTGCAGACAACCACCTGATTCCTAACTTATCAGTCAACCAAATTTTCGACATTCTTCCTTAGCACCACATGTCAAACTGTTCGATTCCCTTCTGTTCCGGTTTTCAGACCGTCCGCTATTCACTACCATACAATACTGTACTCAATAATATTAGTCTCAGACATTTCTTGCTCAGATTAAGGCCTACGTTTAATACTACTAGTCTTCTCCTCGCCGAGAATGCCCTCTTTACCTGTCGTAGTCTGCGTTTTATGTCCTATTTTCTTCGTCCGTTACATGTTTTTTTGCTTCTAAGGGATCAGAATACCTTAACTTCGTCTACTCCCTGATGACTTATTTCGATATTAAGTTTCTCGCTATTATCATTTCTGCTACTTCTGATTACTTTTATCTTTTTCCGGTTTATTCTCATCCCATATTCCGTACTCATTAGACTGTTCATTCCAGTCAACAGATTCTGTAATTCTCCTTCACCTTCACTGAGGATAGCAATGTCATCAGAGAATCTTATCATAGATATCCTTTCACATCGAATATTATATTCAACGTTTCGATGTAGCGATTGAGCAGTAGGAGCGAAAGATTGCATCTCTGTCTTACACCTTTTGTAATCCGTGCACTTCGTTCTCGGCTTCCGGTTTAATTGTTCGCTTTTGGTTCTTGTACATACCGTATATTACTCGTCTTTCTCTACAGCTTATTCCAGTTATTCTCAAAAGTCGAAGATTTTGCACTATTTTACATTGTCGAATGCTTTTTATAGGTCGACACATCCTACGAGCGTGGCTTGATTTTTTTTCAGTCTTGCTTCCATTAACAGGTACTTCGTCAGAACTGCATCTCCGTGCCTTTAGCGTTCCTATTGACAAACTGATCGTCATCTAAAATGCCTTCAATTTTCTTTTCCATTCTTATGTTTATTATTCTCAGCAGCTAAGAGGCATGAACTGTTCAGCTCATTGTGTGTTATTTCACGCGCTTTTCTGCGCTCGCTATTTTGGAATTGTGTGGATGATTACTTTCCGAAAGTCTGATGGCACGCCGCCAGTCTTGTCGATTTTACACTCTAACTCAAACAGTCGTTTTGTTGCCAACTACCCCAATGATTTTTGCAATGCCAATGGAATGTTATCTATCTCTTCTGTCTTATTTGATCTCATGTTTTCCAGAGCTCTTTTAAATTCGGAGTCTGATACTGAATCCCCTATATCTTCCATGTTGTTGTGTTGTTGTCTTCAGTCCTGAGACTGGTTTGATGCAGCTCTCCATGCTACTCTATCCTGTGCAAGCTTCTTCATCTCCCAGTACCTACTGCAACCTACATCCTTCTGAATCTGCTTAGTGTATTCATCTCTTGGTCTCCTTCTACGATTTTTACCCTCCACGCTGCCCTCTAATGCTAAATTTGTGATCCTTTGATGCCTCAAAATATGTCCTACCAACCGATCCCTTCTTCTAGTCAAGTTGTGCCATAAACTTCTCTTCTCCCCAATCCTATTCAATACCTCCTCATTAGTTACGTGATCTATCCACCTTATCTTCAGCATTCTTCTGTAGCTCCACATTTCGAAAGCTTCTGTTCTCTTCTTGTCCAAACTAGTTATCGTCCATGTTTCACTTCCATACGTGGCTACACTCCAAACAAATACTTTCAGAAACGACTTCCTGATACATAAATCTATATTCGATGTTAACGAATTTCTCTTCTTCAGAAACGCTTTCCTTGCCATTGCCAGTCTACATGTCATATCCTCTCTACTTCGACCATCATCAGTTATTTTACTTCCTAAATAGCAAAACTCCTTTACTACTTTAAGTGTCTCATTTCCTAATCTAATTCCCTCAGCATCACCCGATTTAATTTGACTACATTCCATTATCCTCGTTTGGCTTTTGTTGATGTTCATCTTATATCCTCCTTTCAAGACACTGTCCATTCTGTTCAACTGCTCTTCCAAGTCCTTTGCCGTCTCTGACAGAAATATCTTCCATATCGACTCCGATTTGATCCTCCGCTACGTCATCAGACAAGTCCTTTCCTCCACAGACACCTTCAGTGTACCCTTTCCACCTATCCGCTCTCTCCTCCGCGTTTAACAACGGAATCTCCGTTGCACTCTTTATGTTAGCACACTTGCTTTTAATCTCTTCAAATACTGTTCTGATTTATCTGTATGTCGAGTCAGTCCTTCTGACCACCATTTCTTTTTCGATTTCTTCACATCTTTACTGCAGCCATTTCGCCTTGGCTTCCTTGTACTTAAGAGTTTTATATTCCTGACTGTACTTCCTTCTTTCATCGATCAGCTGTAGTATTTCTTCTGTTAAACAAGGTTTCTTCGCCGTTGCCTTCCTTGTATCTATGTTTGTCTGACCAACGTCTGTGATTAGCCTTTACAGAGATGTCCACTCTGCCTACTGTAGTATCCTTTATCGTAGCATACACATCCTTGGCAAACTTCAATCGCCTCTAATCATTACTCACTACTTCGGTATCCCACTTCCTTCCACACTGATTCTTTCGGACGATTCTCTTACACTTCGGTCTACTCTTCATCATTAATAAATTGTGATCTGTTTATGTATCTGCTCCTGGTTACGCTTTACAATTCAATATCTGATTTTGAAACTTCTGTAAGGCAGTGATGCAATTCAGCAGGACTTTTCCCGTGTCTCCAATTCTTTTCCAAGTATACCTCCTCAGTTTGTGATTATTGAACAGAGTATTCGCTGTTACTAGCTGAAATTTATTGCAGAACTCAATTAGTCTTTCTCCTCTCTCATTCCTGTTACCAAGCCCATATTCACCGGCAACACTTCCTTCTATTCCTTCTCCTATAAGTGCATTCCATTTCTCCATGATTATTTGATTTTCAACTTCCTTTACATACTGAATTACGCGTTCAGTATTCTCGTAAACTTTTGCGATTTGTCAACAATCGTTGTCGGAATTGGTAAGTTGTGGAATTTGATGAGAACAATCCTATCACTTAACTGTTCACAGTATATATCTCTTTGCGCTGCTTTGCTATTCATAAAGCATTCTACTCCAGTTATTCCAGTTTCTGTTGCTGTTGATGTTACACTATATACGCCTGACCAGAAATTCGTTTCTTCTTTTCACTTCAGTAAGCCTCACTACATCTAGATTGAGCCTTTGCATTTCCCTTTTCAGATGTTTTTAGCTTCCCTATTACGTTCAAACTTCGAACTGTCCTCACTGCATCTAGATTGAGCCTTTGCATTTCCCTTTTCAGATGTTTTGAGATTCCCTATTACGTTCAAACTTCGAACTGTCCAAGTTCCGATTTGTAGATTGTTAATCTGTCATTGTTTATTCCATCTTTTTGTCATCGTTATCTCCACGTCGGCAGTCCCCTCTGGGAGAGCCGACTGAGGGACTAATCTGGACATTCCTGCCAAAGGAGACATCATCGTGACACTTTTTCAATTACAGGCCATATGTCTTGAATGCAGCTGTTTGAATTGTCTTCTGCATCCTCGTGCCGTTGATCACTGCTGATTCTCCGCCTTTAGGGATAGTTTTCCATCTCAAGAGAACCTCTTCCACCCACTTTAACAAGGCAGTTGGCAGAACGAGGGTTGCTTCTTGTGCCGGAGGTCTTCGGCCGCCATTGATGATGGTTTTTATTCAAAATTTAAGCAAAGTCAGGCTTCGAACGTAGGACGGAGAACATTTTGATTATCAACCGTAGACGCTACCCCCATACATTACACACCTCAGTCAACATATGTGCCCTGTCACCCACCATACGGTGCTTTGCGGCGGACACCTTGCACCACTATCAGTCATTCCCTTACCTGTTCCATTCGTAAATGGAAAAAAATGAGAAAAACGACTGTCTACTCGACTCAGTACGAGCTCTAATTTCTCATGTCTTCGTGATCCTTTGGAAAAATGTACGTTGGTGGCAATAAAATCATTCTGCAGTCAGCCGCAAATGCCGGTTCTGTAAATTTTCCTAATAGTACTCCTAAAAGAACATCGTCTTCCCTTCAGGGATTCTTATTTCAGTTCACGAAGCAACTCTGAAATGCTTGCGTGTTGACTGCACCTACCGGCAAGCTTCTGAATTGCTTCGATGTTTTCCTTTAAACCGACCTGCTGGCGATCCCAAACATTCGCACAGACTTATAAATGCTCTATACGATGCCTCATTTGTAGATGAGCTATAGCTTCCTAAAACTCGTTTCACTTCATATCGCTTTGCAACGTTACACCTAGATGTTTAATAGACGCGACTATGTCAATCAGCACACCTCTAATACTGCATTCGAATATTACAGGTTTGTTTTTCCTACTTATCTGCATTAGCTTAAATTTTTCTTCGTTTAGAGCAAGTTTCCATTCGTCACACCAAACAGAAATTCTGTCAAAGTCATCCTACATCATCGTAAAGTCACTCAACGACGACACTTCCCCGTACACTACAGCTTCGTCAGCAAACAGATGCAGACTGCTGCTCACGTAATCCGTCAAGTCGCTTGTGTGCATAAAGAACAGGAGTGGTCGCATCACACTTCCCTGGGGCACTTTTGAAGATACCCTTCCCATTAACCAAATCATATCTCGAATGCTTATTAAATGCCAGAACCCCAACTTCTACGCAGACCTCTTTCTCAAAGTCCCTCGCATTGCCTTTGGTCTCAATGCCACCTTAGCTGCAATACCAACTTCTTGCCACTGTGATCATGCAGGTCGAACCCGAGATCACAGATAAGGAGATGGAATCAGAGTTTAACATTCGAGAGTCCTCAGCATCAACAGTGACTTCTGTCTCATTTACCTTCTCCATATGTTTATCGAATCTACCTCCAAAATAAACGATTTAATCAACGGGGGAGTCCTTCTACACCACTGCCACCGCAAAACTGAACCTTCTAAATCGCATTACAAGTCCTACAGTTGCCAAAATGTCTCCATTACAATGATCCTGTCACAGCTGATCGTAAAAACCTGTCCATCTGCCCGCTCTGTAAAGCCTGTAATTTTCGTAAATAATACCTTAGCCTCGCTTCCCTTCCCATCTATAACGACGTCCTTCCCACCTATTCCGCCAAACACAATACGGCCATTCATCTGCCAAACCAGAATTGTGGCAATCCGTCCCTTTGATAACCGCATTCATCTCAGCAACTCATTCCAGTGCTTAAGCTACAAGATCCCAAAACATTCACCAATTTAGATACGCCACGCTTTCCGAGAAATCTCCCTCGCTGCTTTTACCGTATTCCACCTAAACATACAAGCCCGCAACTGCCACAACTCCGTCTTCAACATCCTGGACGTTCATGTCATAAAGCTTATCTCCTCCTCACCCATACAAACCACTCCCAAACACCCATCATGGAGCGACAGCAATACATCTTGTTCTACAACATCCGTTCCCTTTCACCAAACAAACCCACATTTATGCCTACCCTGTCCCGAAACAAAGCCTATTATTTCATTTTAAAGAAGACCTTCTTCGAACCCTATCACACAGTTCAAAGCTTCCCATATATCGTACACCGTACAGAAAGTCTCATTCCCCCTGTTCAGAGCCGGAGCTGGAACTGGCTACGAAAGGAACAATTCCGTTAGACAACAACGCGTCCATAATACTCCCAACGAATACTTTATCCAAATCGTGTTTCTCAAAACCTTAACCATTATCAGTGCAACCATGATCAAACGCTCCAAGACACCCCTATGTAATTCTGAATGGAATAGTAGATGTTATGAGAGGCGTACCCAACAGCATAAAAGGCGAGTATTTATTACTGCTATTATATATGAAGTTAGTCTTTAATTTGCACAACTATTCCCCAGTCTCATGCACTCGACATACTCGTTAGTCTTAGTACTCTGTCAGAAGTAGGTTAAGTAGTAGTCTTAATGAATATCACTAACACCAACACGCACAAAACCACTGCAGTGCCACAGGCTCAGACGAAAACACACAAAACACTTCAAACCCTAAAACCTTAACTTTATTAAATGATTTAACCTCAAAAATTTATGCTTATCAACAGCATACACTTTGTATAAATTTCCATATATTTTGTATATCATACATTAAATAGTGCTTTCAGTTTTAATTATATAAGGATTGAAAAATTAAATTTCTTTAATTTATTTATCAACCATTACATTTACCTTTATTATTGATTTTATAATTGTTACTAATTGTAATTGTAATTTTATAAATGTATTATTTTTCAATACGAAGTTCAGAAATTCTTTTGTTGTCAAAAAAGAGTAACAGTAATTGAGTATGAAATGTGAATAAATAAAGAAATAAATTGTACTTGTACAACGAAAGGTTGAAAAGGGTACTGCAAGCCCTCAAGCAGCACGCCCGTCCCCCTCTGCAGAGGGAACAAAAAGAAAACAAGAAGAAACTGTATTCTCAGTAGAGGAGAAGTAAAAGCAGACTGTATCGATCATGACAGCTAAGTGACTTCCAATGTGAACTAGCCATTAGATGCCACCTTATTAACAATCGATTGGGGGCATTTCAAACTTTCTAAAGCTACGCGAAGTGTGGAAGAGGCGTATTACGGTAGGTGGTGTTTTCCCCAATTAAGGTGTGGTTCTTCATAAAGCTTAAGAAAATACTAAATGCAGAAGGACACGAACACATTTTACAGCATCGTGTACTGCATTCCAAGACGGTGATTGTTTGAATCAGCACAACAGTGCTGACCTGTCATACAGTCTCATCAATGAGACAATGGTTTGTGGACAATAACGTTCTTGGGACGGACTGCCCTGCTCACAGTCCTTACCTCAACCCAATGGAACCCCTTTGGGATGAGTTACAACGTCGAATTCGCTCCAGAACTCATTATGTATCATCACTACATTCTCTGGTTCCGAGTCTTGAGGAAGAATGGTCTGCCATTTCTCCTCAGACATTGAAACACGTCATTAAAAGTGTCCCCAGCTTAGTTCAAGCTGTCATAAAGGCGAAGAGGGGACACATCCAATATTAATATCCACTAGCAGGCGTCCTGATATTGGTGAGCAGATAGTGTGTATCCGACCACAACACCTCATCAGGTATTACTTCCACATCCATGCATCTACACGTAAATCTACATCTACGAGGGGCGTTTGAAAAGTCCGTGCAAAATCCGAGAGATGGCACCACCGCCGCGTATCGAGGTCATGTTTAGTTAGTTCTTTGGAAAGGACGCACACCAAGTTTCAGCCATATTGTTCTATTTCTTTGTGTTTGACATTCGTGTGAATCGAAGAAGTAGAGTGATAGTCAAAAAATGGACGAAAAAGAATTTCGTGTGGTGATTAAACATTACTTTATGAAAAGAAAAACGCCTCAGGAGACTAAAGAGAAGCTTGATATACATTACGGCTTGGATCGGAACAATTTATAAGTAGTTTCAAAACTTTCGGAGTGGCCATATGGGCAAAAGTGATGATGAACGTTCTGGACGCCCTGTGGAGGTTACGACTTCAGAAATCATTGATAAAAACCATGATATGGTGATGGATGACAGAAGAGTTAAGGTGCCTGAGATTGCTAGTGCTGTGGGCATCTCGATGAACGGGTACATAATATTTTGCATAAACGACATGAGAAAGCTACCAGCAAGATGGGTTCCGCGATTGCTCACGCTTGACCAAAAACGGAATCGTGTTGCGAGGATGGTCTGCAGCTGTTCAAGAAGAATCCACAGGACTTCAAGCGTTGTTTCGCCACTGTGGATGAAACATGGATACATTACTATACTCCTGAGACCAAAGGACAATCTAAACAATGGGTTACCAAGGGAGAATCTGCACCAAAAAAGGCGAAGACCATTCCTTCGGCCAGAAAGGTTGTGGCGACTGTCTTTTGGGATTCGCAAGCGATAATCCTCATCGACTATCTGGAAAAGGGTAAAACTATTACAGGTGCATATTATTCATCGTTATTTGACCGTTTGAAAACCGAGCTGCAAGAAAAACGCCGGCGATTGGACCGCAAAAAGTCCTTTTCCATCACGGCAATGCACCAACACTCACCTCAGCAGTTGTGGTCGCAAAATTAATGTTAATAGGATTCCAACTCGTTTTACATTCCCCCTATTGTCCGGAGGAAGTGTACAAATTTAAAAGGAGACTATGTCGAAAAATAAAAAAGGCTTACCCCAAACACGTAAGTAGTTTTTTTTTTTATTTTTGCAGCGACTTTTCAAACGCCCCTCGTGCATACATAATCCACAAGGTACCGTACTGTGCCTGACTGAGGGTACATTGTGCCACTGCTAGTTGTAAGGGATCCATGACCCTTTATTTATTTTTATTAATTGTGACTCACACAGGTAATGAATGTGTAAAAATATCGGCTATCAATACCGAAGCTCCAAGAGCATTTTGTCGGTGATGTTTTTGCTCAGTTGTCAAACTACCGGGAAAGAAGTCAATGGTAGTGGTCGAGGCAGCGGTAAGTGTCTTGCTCCCGGCGCACGCAGACCCTCAGCAAAGAGCGGTATTATACTAATTGTCGAGAAGGTGTATTTTCTATTAAGGATGAAAATGAGAGAGAATGGTATAAATAGAAAACAAATGTAAATTGCAGCTGAGTTCGCGTCAACCGTACCGATATTAATTGGACTGCTGTGTTGGTTGGACCCCGTGTTGGAAATCTGTGCACTTAGAATGGGTGTGAGTATAATTCGATTTCTTGGACATGTGTCGGGATTACCCTTGGGTAATTTTGTAAGACGAATGGATGACTGTATCGGTTTTTGTGACCATTCGGAATATATCGGGTGTGTTACATAGTAAGTCACTTTTCTGTTCCACTCGCAAACGGAGAAAGAGAAAAACAAACGTTTCTATGCTTCTACACGAGCCCTGATTTCTCATGTCTTCGCAGTCCATACATAAGTTGAATGTTGATGACAGTAGGATTGTTCTGCAGTGTGTCGCAAATGGCGGTTTGCTAAACTTTCTCGATAGTGTTTCGCGAGAAGAATGCCTTCTACTGTCCAGGAATTCCAATTTGAGTTCAGGCAGTATTTCTCTATTTCTCCAGAGTTGTTCGAATCCACCAGTAACAAATCTATTTCCTTTACAGATGAGACATACTTTCATAGAATTCTCTCAATAAACCGAAATCGAACTTTCGGTTTCCCTATAAACGACCTTACATGCTCGTTCATGCCGCTTTGCAGTGTTACGAGCAGACTTTTAATCGACTTGATTTTCTCAAGCAGCTCACCACTAATATTGCTTCGAACATTACGGAATTGGTTTTCTACTCATTTGCATTAACTTATATTTTACCACATTTAGAGCAACCTACCATTTATCATATCAATAGAAATTCTATCAAAGTCACCCTATATAATTCTACAATCATCCAACGACGGTACTTTCCCGTACACTACAGCGTCATCAGCAAACAGCCTGAGATTGCTACTCCCTCTGTCGGTGAAATCGTTTATGTGTACAGAGAACAAGAGCCGTCCTGTCTGTCATGGGGCACTCTTGACGGTGTCCTTGTCTCTGATGAATACTCGTCGTCCAGGACAACATACTGGTTCCATTTTTCAAAACGTCTTTGAGTCGTTCTCACTTCTGAAAACCTTTTGAACCTTTTGAAGTGTCTGCAGTACGACATTGTGTCAAACGCGTTCCGGAAATACGGGAATGTGGAATCTGTCTGGTAACCTAACGATACGATACGAGGCTGCGACTACGACTGCGACACATTTTGTTTCAGATCTCAATTCAGTGGTGCCCTCTTAAAATAAGTTCCGGCAGAGAAAACTGTTGCCCTGAGAACAGTTGCGACGTCTCAGTCGTCAGGAAGCGTCAATGGATTCTTCAAATGCAATTGCCAGCACAAATGTCAGACTCTGAGATGCTTTTACAAAAAGAAAAATGTATTGTGCATTTCTAAATGCCATGGTGCACGTCCTTGCTGCAGTACATGAATTTTATATAATATGACTATGTTTTCAAATTCCAGCTCATAAAAAAGGACTTTCGAATTATGATTATGCTTTGTTATTGCAACCATGGTTGACGTTCCTTATCTCTTGGCAGTCAAGATATGCCTTTATTAGTAATGGTGCACTATCTCTAGTGAATGTGTAACGTATTTCAAAACTGGAGTCAATAACTTACTTTCACTAAAGGTGTCAGACGTGTATATTTCTATTGTCTATCGTCAAATCACAATTTATGAAAGATGTTTATATTTTATTAATAGGATTAAGTAGGAATAATTAATATTTGTCATGTAGTAAATAATCGTGGTAGCAGGGAATGTCTGTACAAAAGTATTGTTGACAAGAGAGACCTCAAATTGATATAATTTTAGAAAGGGCGGGAGAGACCGCGTATACATATATTTTAAGAAAAGAGCGGGAAAGACCGCGCATTGATACATTTTGTAATGGTAGCAGGGATTGTCTGCACCAGAAAGCATTGTTGGCAGGAGAGACCGCACTTTAGCGTTCGTAGGAAGTCAGTAGTAAGCGAGATGTGAAGCGAGTCGGTAGCAGGTCTGAAGCGAGAGGTTGAGAGGAGTAGTGTGCCTGCCAGCCACCAGCTATGATTTACAAGAGATTATAAACGGATGTACAGAGACATCAACTAACTATTATCATAAGAGGAACTAATATTATTGAATTATTTTCTTTGCGAAACTCAAGACTACTGAAGGTATGTTTGCGCAATGCTAGTTGTAAGATTATTGTAAAAAGTAAGTCCCATTTGGACGTTTGTAAAATCATTTCATTACCAACAGTAAATATTTGAAGCGTTTTCAGAATATAATTAATTTTTGCTAGCAATGTTGCATTACTGATTATAATCCATCACAAAAACCATCAACATAAAACTTTGCAAAAATTTTATTGTTGTCAAGAAAAAGTGCAACTATGAATTACGTAACTTCAGTCAAATTAATTAAAGAATAACGTCAGCTTTGCTATTAAAGAATAACGTCAGCTTTGGTAATAAATACAGCCACATATTATGACAGCCCACCAGCAGTTAATAGAGTATAGTAAAACAGAGTAAGTATATTCATGTCGCAGTTCGATGTAGCAGTCAGATGGCGATCTAGTAACAGTAAAAAAGGTAAGGAACAGTTTTGGGTTACTGCAGATAACGACTGAGGGCCACGACAACGACACATTCTATGTTTCGTCGAAAAAATCCAAAAAACACTTTTAAAAAGCAGCAATTAAATTTGTATGCGAAGATTGAGAAAGAGAATAAATTTCAAAGGGGAGATTTCATTTGTTATTATTAAGCAAGAGATAGAAATCGTAAGGAAAGGTTTCATAGTTTATTGTAAAAGGGATGGTTATCATTAACGAAAGTGATACAGAGGAGACGGGAATGTTTCAAAGGGATCCGTGAAGACGCATTATCACCAATGATGTTATGCCTAGCCCGAAACTACCACTACTATTATAACACATATAAGTGCAAACCAGGAGCCCACTGCTGGTAGTGATACCATTTGACAACTGCCAAGGAGTGCATAGTCGAAAGCTCGTGCAATTTTAATCACTTGACGTGGGTGGAAACGTGAGATCTTTTTATTCAGTACGTAAAGTTGTTCGTGCTACAGAGTGACAGGTATCATCGGTGCTGTGTTTGAAATCATGTTCGCTTGCCCGCATCTCGTGGTCGTGCGGTAGCGTTCTCGCTTCCCACGCCCGGGTTCGATTCCCGGCGGGATCAGGGATTTTCTCTGCCTCGTGATGGCTGGGTGCTGTGTGCTGTCCTTAGGTTAGTTAGGTTTAAGTAGTTCTAAGTTCTGGGGGACTGATGACCATAGATGTTAAGTCCCATAGTGCTCAGAGCCATGTTCGCTTAGATTGTAGAATGTATCCTTACTCTGCCGTACACAAAGGACAATCGAACGCAAAAACAAACGAGGCTTGGTCTGCCACGGATACTGCCGTGAAATAAACATTGCATACATATCGAGTGTGTATGTTGACATTTTACTCCAACTGGTCGAATTCCAAGACTATGCAAATGAAGCAGACATGGCTGATGCCGTACAATGTATCCTTACTCTGCCGTACTCTAGACAGATTCGAAAGCAAAATCAAATAAGGTTTGGTCTGCCACCCATACTGGCATGAAATAAGCATTGTATGCATATCCAGTGAGTACGAATATGTTGATATTTTATTCGAACTGTTCGAATTCCAACAGTATGCAAATGAAGCAGGCATGACTTGGGCCCAAGAGATGCGCCCGGCTTTACATCCTTACGAGCCACACCACGGCTACGAGAAACAAGTAGTTCGAGAATGTGCGGCAGCAATACATGAAGACCACCACTAATGACACTGGTAAATTTACACCTCGTCCGCAGGTCGTTAAGCATTCAGAAAAATTAGGACTCGTTTGAATGCCTCAATTAACTGAACATTTTGCCACCAGCACATCCATCTGAACACTGCGTACAGTATTTTGCATACGTTCCTCAAAATCTGAGCATTTCGAGCTCCTCAACTGAAATTGATAGAAATTTGATTTAAACTGATCTGTAAAAATTTAAGACTCCTGGCGCGAGAATAGTAACATGGGTTTGATTAGTTGTCAGACTTATGGCTGAAAATTACGCGTTTTCCTTGGCGGTACGTAAGTTTCGACGCTATCCTGCAATCACTGCGGGTACAGATATTTACGAGACATTGCCAAGTTACAGTCCCTACTCTGTTCTCTCATGGTTCTCTCATGAGAGAAAGCTGTATACATGGAAGAGACCTGGAAACAACGGATGGTTTCATATTGATTATATAACGGTTAGACGGAGTTGTAGGAACCAGATTTTAAAGTGTAGGACATTTCCAGGGACAGATGTGCACTCTGACCACAATTTATTAGTTCTGAACTACAGATTAAAACTAAAGAAACTGCAAGCAGGCAGGAATTTAAGGAGATGGGACCTGGATAGACTGAAAGAACCAGAGGTCGTAGGGGGTGTCAGAGGGAGCGTTAGGGAACGACAGACAAGAAGAGGAGAAAGGAATACAGAAGAAGAAGAACAGGTAGTTTTGAGAGATGAAATAGTGAAGGCAGCAGAGGATCAAGTAGGTAAAAAGACGATAACTAGTAGAAATCCTTGGATAACACAAGAGATATTGAATTTAATAGCTAGTAGAAATCCTTGGATAACACAAGAGATATTGAATTTAATAGCTAGTAGAAATCCTTGGATAACACAAGAGATATTGAATTTAATCGATGAAACGAGGATATACAACAATGTAGCAAATGAATCAGGTGAACGGGACTAGAAACATCTAAAAAATGAGATCGACAGGAAGTGCAAAAAGGCTAAGCAGAATGGCTATGGAACAAATGTAAGGACGTAAAGGCATATATCACAAGGGGTGAGATAGATGCTGCCTACAGAAAAATTAAAGAGGCCTTCGGAGAAAAGAGAACCATCTGTATGAATATCAAGAGCTCAGATGGAAAACCAGTCCTAAGGGAAGAAGGGAAAGAAGAAAGGTGGACGGAGTATAAAGAGGGTCTATAGAAGGGTGAGGGCAATGTTATGGAAATAGAAGAGGACATAGAGGAAGATGAGAAGGGAGAGGTGATACTGCGTGAAGAATTTGACAAAGCACTGAAAGACTTATGTCGAAACAAGGCCCCGGGAGTAGATAACATTCCGTTAGAGCTACTGATAGTCTTGGGAGCGCCAGCCACGACAAAACTCTTCCATCTGGATAGAAAGATTTATGAGTCAGGCTAAATACCCTTAAACTTCAAGAAGATTATAATAATCCCAATTCCAAATGAAGCATGTACTGGCATATGTGAAAATAACCGAACCATCAGTTTAATAAGTCACAGCTGCAAAATACTAACACGAATCGTTTACAGAAGAATGGAAAACCTGGTAGAAGCCGACTTAGGTGAAAATCAGTTTGAATTCCGGAGAAATGTAGGTCACGTGAGGCAATACTGCCGTTACGACTCCTCATAGAAGGTAGGTTAATAAGAGACAAACTTAAGTTTACAGCATTTGTAGACTCAGAGGAAGCTTTTGATTATGTTGACGGGAATATTCTCTTTCAAATTCTAAAGGTGGCAGGGATAAAACACAAGAAGCGAAAGGCTATTTACAATTTGTACATAAATCAGGTGGCAGTTATAAGAGTAGAGGGTCACATAAAGGAAGCAGTGGTTGAGAAGGGAGTGAGACAGGGTTGTCACGTATCCTCGGTGTTATTCAATCTCTATACTGAGTAAGCAGTAAAGGGAACAAAGTAAAAATTGGGATAGGAATTAAGTCCAGGGAGAAGAATAAAAAACTTTGAGTTGTGCTGATGACATTGTAATTCTGTCAGAGACAGCAAAGCAATTTGAAGAGGAGTGAAGGGAATGGACACAGTCTTGAAAGGAGGATATATGTTAAACATCATCAAAAGCAAAACGAGGATAACGGAATGTAGTCGAATTAAATCAGGTATTCGATTAGGAAAAGAGGCACTTAAAGAAGTAGATGAGTTCTGCTATTTGGGAAGTAAAATAACTGATGACAGTGGAAGTGGGGAAAGTATAAAATGTAGACTGGCAATGGCAAGAAAATCGTCTCTGAAAAAGACATTTGTCAAGATCGAGTATAGATTTAGGTGTCAGGAAGTCCTTTCTGAAAGTATTTGTATGGAGTGTGGCCATGTATGGAAGTGAAACATGGATGATAAACAGTTTAGACAACAATAGAAGCTTTTGAAATTTACTGCTACCGGAGAATGCCGATGATTAGATGAATAGATCACGAAACTAATGAGGAGCTACTGAATACAAATGGGAGAAGAGAAATTTGTGGTATAACCTGACTAAAAGAAGGGATCGATTGGTAGAACATATTCTGAGACATCAAGGGATCACCAATTTAGTAGCGGAGGGAAGCGTGGGGGTTAAAAATCATAGAGGGAGAGCAAGAGATGAATACGGTAAGCAGATTCAGAGGGATGCAGGTTGCAGTAGTTACTCGGAGAGGAAGAGACTTGCACATGATAGAGTAACATGGAGGGCTACATCAAATCAATCTTTGGACTGAAGAAAACTACAACAGCTCTGTCCTCTGTCCTTTTCTTGTACATTTCTTATCGAACTGCAGAAAAGGACGACACCAACACATTGGCACGCTGATTCCGGTGCCCATTCCAAGCACAACATAAACACGGCAGCAGGCAGAATATTTCTCCATCATCGATCCTCTATTTCATCAAGCACGCCCCCTCCTCTTCTTGGTCAGCTTAATTACAACTGTAGTAAAAATATGTTTATGGTCACAGACGACTTGTAGCCACTTGCCGAGACCACGTTCAGTTTAACAATCGCAGAGTAATAGTAGTAAATTCTAAAGAACAATCTTGATATACCTTAGGTGTTCATTTGTGTTTCATTATCAAGCAAGTGTATCAATCGAAATGAAAATACATTTTTCTGCGCTTAACATACCAAAAAACTATGTACTTTAACTGTCGTAACGATATCCATTGCAGGAATGATGGCCTTCTCGAACTCCATGGGCTGCAACACAGCCCAAGTTCCACTCGCAGACTTACGAGTGCACCAGTCCAATTAGCCCGACCGCACAATAAAGTATGTACCTGGGGAGGCAATAGCCACCTCCTTTCAGTCATATGGCCCGTTATACAGGCCAATTTGAGGTTGCTTATGGAGGTTTTTTTATATTCATCTCGTCAAGCCCTGGCCCAGATTACGCTTTGCACAAACAACCAAAAAAATGTATGTTTCAAAAAAACATTTAATTTAATTTAAGTAAGACAGTTGCGGTGTAACCGCCTGGCTGCTAATAATAACTGTCGAATAAATAAATAAATCAAAGCTAAAACTTGAAGAAGGTGGTCGAAATAAAAGTTCTTGAAGTCGGGCGGGTGTAACTGATTTTTTTCTGTAGAAAGGAACATTTTTATTTGTGTTGTATTGTTCATAGGTGAGTTTTTTAATAATTTTAGATGCTAGATTTGTATAAAAATATGTACCCTTTTCAAAACATACTTGTACACTTGGCTTCGTTTTTGGACTAAAATAACTAATTTCGAAATAACCTCCGTTGTAATAAATTGTAAAATGATCATTCAATAATTACTAAGCAAAATACTATAAAAATATTAAATTATATAGTGGAACATAGCGAAGCAACCACATTCTGTGTATTCTAATGGTCACGAGTTGTGCGCACTGCTTCAATGACTTGCTGATATTATTATAGCGGTGTCCAACAGTTAGCGGCACCTGCGCGAGATGAAAAGGCTGAACATTTATAAATGTGTACCTCAGGTTTCCATTGTGAAAAAAGTACTTCTGTTTCAGCTAAGACACACTAGAAGTATATGTACACAATTGTAGCCAGGCGATTTGAAAGGGATATACACTCACTGGCAATCAGAACCTTTCTATAAAGTGTGAGTCAGGAGGAAAGGTACATTCCAAGAGGGGTGATAGTATTCGTGATTCTGAACAAAAAACTTCATACGGACGTATGCCCTATTCCGAATGGTTTCCCAGATAGAACATATTTAATATCACTTTTGTACGTTTTTCTTGAATAACTCGAAAACCGCACCCTCAAGTGAAAGCGAGTCACGGTACACAATTACCTACAAGAAAGGTCCTATTCATTTCTCCCCCCTAGAATTAATGGTTTGTGCGAAGAGGGAGCGAGAATGTTGAAAACACGCTCGACTCGAATGCCTTGTAGCTTCTGTAGTTTTTGTAGGGCAATTTGAGGCAATTTTCCTACTTAAAGGACCACAAGTGTCTCGCATCAAACTATTCGTCTTAAATTGCTCTGCACTATTGTGGTGCATTGTAAACAGTGACAATGTTTGATAGTACAGAAAATAAATAATAGTGAATATTAAATGTGTTCTATCTCCGAAATCCATATGAAGCTTTTTATGCAGTATCACTAATACTATCACCTCTCAAAGCATGTACCTTTCCTCCTGACTCACCCTGTATATCGTAATTTTCATTATCAGAATCACAGAAGTTGTTCAAAAGTACAGAAAATTTTATCAGTCGGTGGTTACAATTAAATTACTTGAAATAGGATACAAAGGTCTGTCTTTTTCATGGAAAAATAAATTGCTTCTCCACTTCGAGGAAAGTGGCATTTTTGCTGGATACTTTTGATATTGACAACAGGATTCTGTCATGCAGTTTAACTATCGGAACCTCCCTAACATTATTTGTATATGAAGAAAACTTCTTTTGTGAATATTTTCTAGCTCTATACCCTAACTCGTTGGATCTGCTGGATTGAATCGTATACTTTCCGACTGTTAGGTCAAAGAGATGTGATCTACGAACATCTTTCAAGTGTCTCTACACACATGTTCTACAACTCTAAAAGCCACTGTGAAGAGCATGATAATAGGTACTTTAGCATTCATTGGTTTCTCCCCATTCCAATCGCGTATGGACAGCGGGAAGAATGTTGCCTTAAACGCCTTTTTGCTTGATGTAGTTAGTCTGAACCTTCACAGTTCCTATGGATGTTATACATAGGGGACTGGAGATTACCTCTAAACTCTCCACTTGCTACTACTTCTTTAAACTTTCACATTATTAATACAAAACGATGTACAGTGCATATACTAAGTATTAAGCTTGCTGACATTTTAGGTATCGATGTAACAACCCTTCAAAAAATACTGATGAAACTATCAATCGTTTGAATTCAGTACGTTATGTCTGCTTCCTGTTAAATTCACTTTTGAGGTACGACACGTTCTCAAACTCGTGGCAGTTTTAGAATGTTGGCCTCATATGGATAAATTTCTTGCGGACACACATAGAACAGTACTCTGAATAATGCACTGTTAAGACACTCATATAAAATGAAAGGAGGCTAAAATGGAGAATAAATGCAGAGTCATGTGACTTTTTAAACTTCAGAACGGCGGGACATTTTTTATATTTTATTTGGACATCATCCCTGCTGCACCCTACAACAAAATGGGACATTTCTCGCAAATCTTCTGTAGAATGTCAAGTACCGGTAACTGAAGTCGTTTTGTGTTGGGACATTTATTATTTATTTTTTCATCTATGGAAAATGTACAATAGTATCGGATATGTCAGAAACATATAGAAACAATAGGACCGGGCAGGAAATCTGCTATGGGCTAATCAAAGGCTATAAAAGAATAAATGCTCAAGCGCCAAAAAAAATACGATCATACTACTTGACCAGTTACAGAGAGAACGTACGTGATGTTTTTACTATGTCCAAGGAGAACTTCAGCCCTAATTTGTTTGTGTAAAGTTGTTGTTGTTGTTGTCTTCAGTCCTGAGACTGGTTTGATGCAGCTCTCCATGCTACTCTATCCTGTGCAAGCTGCTTCATCTCCTAGTACCTACTGCAACCCACATCCTTCTGAATCTGCTTAGTGTACTCATCTCTCGGTCTCCCTCTACGATTTGTGTAAAGTATTCATATTGTGTAAAGTATGAATACCAATAGCAGTGATTTCGATAGTTGATGAAGTCTATAAACGAAATGAAATTCGTTGAAACGCAACACTTTTACGTTACAGCAGTCTTCTTGTTGAAATCGATCGATATTTATCGGACAGATGACCTGCAACTCCTAAAGAATTAATATGTAAGTACAATAAGTGAAATAGACAATACAGAAAGTTAAAAGTTTCAAAACTTCAGTCTGGCGTTTCCGTCAGCAGTGTTGGTCGCCCTGAAGGTAGCAGGAAAGCTTCGTATCCGTGCTAGCAGATGTCGCGCAGAACGCCAGTCGCAGGGGCTGCTGGAAGTGGCTTGCTGTTAGATGCTAGTGGAGAGGAGGTGGTGCTTGCTCTGTGGAGTGTTTGTGTCTGATTAAGTTGACGTACAGCTCGTAGCGAACAGCACTTTGTGATGGCGGGTGGAACCTGTTGCTGTTGACAGTGAAGTGAACGTCGCCAGCAGTAAATGCTCTGTTTAAGACGCAAACGTATGCCGTGTGTTGGTGTTAACAAACATGGGTAGTTCGCACAGTACCAAAAATGATGCTTCAGCTGCTCCAGAGAGCGGAACAGCGCGGAACCACAATGTTAGATCAAGTATACGTACTAAACAGCCTATGCCGGATCAGAATGAGTTGGAGAGGAGATTCACCAAAGTGTTGGTAAGTACCAGAACACTTGCATTTCTCTTTCACATCACTGGACAATATTTATACCTTTTTAACATTTCGCTTACAACTATAGTGTTTGTAAGTTCTATCGTTACGAAGTTCAGTTTTGCTTTAGTTATCACTGAAAACTGTACACTTTTAACTTCCTTAGTAGCTGGTAAGCTTAAAGGGAAGAGTTGAATGACACCAGTGAAGCGGTGTTTGATGCCATACGGAAGTCGAAGTACTGACAAGGTTAAATAGATTTGGAGCTCTTGCATTTTCATCCAAGCTGTTATATTTTACCTGGTTACAGTCATACTTGACGGGAAAATCTAGTGTGTAGTAGCTAATACTGAGAAACAATGCTCAACAACCATTGTTTACATTTTGTGAAGAGTCCGCACGAAGCAAAAAATAATGAAGCATTTTTGAACTGCTTATAGTTGAAGTTAAATTCACTGACATTACCATGTAGAACAATTTTAAAAAAAGTTTTGATCTGATATTTTGTTGCATGCGAGTCTCAGACCACGCGTCCTGTAAATAGTATGTGTTGTAAACAATGCGCGATTGTAGAGGGTAATATTATTGTTTTGAGTTATTCGTAGATCGTCTAATCTAGTTTGTAATTCCTGTAGTATGTGAAGTTTCCGTATGCCACTTGTGTAGCGCAACCCTTATTTTTCGTGTTTTCGTATAGCAGTAAAAATAGAAATGAATTTGTGATGGTTATCTTTTCGTTGCATAGTTTGGTATTACTGGAACGTTAGAATTTGCAAAAGTCATTGTGGGTTAGAAATCTTTAGGTTTAACAGTCGCACATATTCTGTTTTGATCATTATAGGCCTGTATGAGTCTGTTGACAAGTTAAGAAACTATCTAGCGACGGTCGCTTATTTCGCAGTAATTTCGTTAGTACCATCGTGTTTCGTTTTGTTGGCTATGCCCGCTTTCGATTGTGTTTCAATTCACGTGGAAATTGTTTATGTATGGCAAGAAATAGCGCGGCTTTCTGTGCTTCGAAGTGTTGTCACAGTGGAATTCATTGCACTGCCTCTTCGTGGCAAACTGTAGCTGATGAAATTGGCCATAGTATAGATTCTACACCGCATCAACGAATTCCTCCTGGATTTTTAAGCTGTCGATGTTATCGTGAACAGGGACGGTCTTGTCATATGCTGCAGTAACTATAGATAAATTGACGTAGTCTAAGGAGAAAGTAAATGCAAGGACACGGAGAGCTCAATAGCTATGGCGAAACATTTTCAGGTAAAAAAATGTATAAAAAGTTTTGTTAGAAGGCAGCCCTGTTAATCATAACCTACTCTTCCTTCGGCGTACGTCGTTGTTTTTGGTTGATATTCCATTGCTTGCGACACATGTGAGAATAAAAGCCCTCGGGTATGCAGCTGGGAGAGAGGTTGTACGCGCATCGGCGGCCTGTATCATTCCCCTCGCGATACCACCGAGGAGGACCCGGTTGTGCCCTGTGAAGGGAGCACAGAATAACACTGGCTCCAGCTGTTTTGTCGGAGGGACGACATCCACTGATGCCACATCTCTTGTGCTAGACGCCGAACGCCGTGCTGCGGGAAGCAGGAAGCGGGAATGGCCATCGGTGCATGATACTCTTTACTGGTCACAGACACAGACACCACATACAGCTGAAATTTCAGGGAACGACATCAGAAGTGTCTCAAAGAAGTGTGATAGGACCGTTGCTATTTTCTATATACATAAATGATCTGGCAGATGGGGTGGGCAGCAATCTAAGATTGTTAGCTGATGATTCTGTGGTGTACGTTGATTCAAGATAACCTAGACAAATTTTCTAGGTGGTATGATGAATGGCAGCTGGCTCTTAATGTAGAACAGTGTAGTTAATGCTGATGAGTAGGGAAAACAATCCCCTTGATGTTCGGTTACAACATTAGTAGTGTCCTGCTTGACCAGTCATGTCGTTTAAATATCTGGCCGTAACGTTGAAAAATAATATGAAATGGAACGTAATGTGAGGATTGTGGTAGGGAAGGCGTATGGTCGACTTGGTTTATTGGGAGAATTTTAGGAAAGAGTGGTTTACCTGTAAAGTACACCGCATAGAGAACACGCTGGTGCGACCAGTTCTTGAGTATTGCACGTGTGTGTGGGATCTGCACTATTTCAGTTTAAAGGAAAATGCCGGATTACCGGGAGGTTCGATCAGCATGCAAGTGCTATGTTTAGAAGCTGAAGTGGGAATCTCTGGAGGGAAGAAGACATTAGTTTCGAAGAACACCACTGAGAAAATTTGGAGAACCGGGATTTGAAGCTGACTGCGGAACGATCCTATTGGCGCCAACGTACATTTCGCGTAGGGACCACGAAGATCAGTTACCATAAATTACCCTCGCTCTATCAGCGAGTGGAACAGAAAAGGAAACGTCGATTTGGGATAAGGGTACCCTCTGCTACGCACCGTACGGTGGCTGGCGGAGTCTGTATGTAGAAGTAGAGACGTTGCTCAGAGTAGCAAACACGCTTTTCGCTTTATCTCATACCGTTAGAGAATAAAGGTGATTGCCCCACCTACTAGCAGTGAAATATTGTACCCCTTCAAATATATGTAACAAGAAGTACCATCGCAAATAGGAATCTCGTAGACCTTACCCTGCAGCTCTGATCTTGGTAAGGCGGTAAATTCCCTAAAACTATTCCACGCCTTTTTTCGGGGGGGGGGGGGGGGCACTGTTAGCTGCAGTGTTAGACTTACCGTGGAAGTTAAGACAATCAGTGTGCAAATGAGTTAGCAATTTAGACGGAGATTTTGATGGTATGTCACGCGAGAGGCCTCGTGCCTCTGCACAGCTGGCGAGTTACCGCTGTCACACCCGGCTAGAAACGGAGCAGATTAGATCTTTGCCGAGACCAAGGACTCGAGGGAACGGCAATTAAGCAATTTTCTGCACTGTTGGCTTAATTATCTCATTTACATTCGCTGTACCTTTCAATGGGATTGAGTAGCATTACACTGTATTCGAGTAAGTTGTGCCTGGAACAACCATCAGCTGGACACATTGCGAACAGACAATTTCAGCAGCTTATATATTGTCCTGGAAAACCGTGATGGCCAAATTCAAAGGCCCGTCCTTTGGAACGTATGTTTACAATTGTTTCACCTTATATCTGAATAAAGACAGGCACATTAGCATGTTTTCACTATCAGAACAACATATAAAGTGGCCCTAAATATTCTTGTACAGTGCTGGAGCTGACAACACGCTGCTGCTGTCAACATTTAATGCAATAATAGCCATCTGAAAATGGGCACGAACGACCGAAACCGGTTGTGGCAGTGAAATGACGCATTCTAAAAGTATTTATGGCTGCTTGCGTTTTTCACCATCGATTTCAGTTTTCTTTGTCAGATGGACGGTAAGATGGTGCAGTTGCCTATACTGAAGTACTATCTGAAAGAAGCTGCGTCAACATTGTCAGAACTTGATAAGATTTCAAAGTGGTGTAAAGGTTGACACCTTGCTTTAAATGCTCAGAAACGCAAACTTGCCCACTTGAAAAAACGAAAAACCCTGGTGTACTCTAATATCAGTGAGCGATTATTGGAACCGGCCAACTCATACAAATATCTGGGTGTAACATTTTGTAGAGATAGGAAGTGGAATGCTCATATAGGCTCAGTTGTGGGTAAAGGAGGTGGTATACTTAGTTTTTTGGTCGAATTCTGGGGAAGTGCAACCAAAGGAGATGGCTTAAAAATCATTCGTGCCATCCATCCTAGAATATCTCTAAAATGTGTGGGACACATAAATAGGGCTAATGGGGGATATTGAAAAAGGCACAACGAATGGTCACAGGTTTGTTTAGTCCTTGAGAGAGAGAGAGTGCCACAGAGATACTGAAGAAGCTGAACTCAAATACTTGTTATCCACGCAAACTAAGTTGCCACTGGCGCGGTGACTGTAAATGGGAAACGCCTGTACGGGCGCTCTCATCGTCCGCTGCACCGTGTGTCAACTTAGTTTGCGCGTATAGTAAACTATCCCGAGAAAGTATCTTAAAGTTTAAAGAACCGACTTTAAACGATGAGTCAAAGAATATACTACAGTTCCCTATGTATCGCTCACATACGGCTCGTAATGGTAAAATTAAAATAATTATTGCACGAACGAGGCATTCAAACAATAATTCCTTCTGCGCTCCCTACATGGATGGAATGGGAAGGAACCCTAATAACTGGTACAGTGGGACGTGCCCTCTGCCACGCACCTCACGGTGATTTGCAGAGTTTAAATGTAAGAAAGACATTTTCACAACCGCATGAAAGTCTGACAAAGAGGTATTTCTTCACTTTTTAAACGTTAAACTGTATAGAAATGACAGGCAAGTCATCTAACACAACACCACACACTTTGCAGGAACAGTTCGTTTTTCTGCTCAGTACAGTCCAACAGCGTTAGGGTTATGATAAAGCATAAGCCGCAGTAACATGCGATGTCTTATTAATTGCATCTTCCGTTGCGGTGGCAAGCTATGTCAGTAAACATTACACTATTCCCTGCAGTTTGTCGTACACACAAAAATTCCCAACAATTGCTTAAATCTCTCGTGTTTAAAGGTAAGGAAAACAACCAAAAGTTTGGGCAGCTATGTTACTATAAACAGACAAAAAGAACGTAGCTAAGGCTCGACATTATTAGTATCCCTTTAAGTCCCTCTGTGTAATGGTACGCCTTCGGCAATGCTAAGAGCGTAAAACCGTCCCATAGCGAACCTAAGACAACACGTCTCCTAATACTCAGGATACTTACTTTATATACATGTATATGCGTAAAATTTGTTCTGTTGTATGTTAACGACTGTTCCCCCGTCGTAATGTAAAAAGGGAAATTTACTCAGTTGCTGATACGCAAAGAACAGTAACGAGGAAAATTAGCACAATAGATTATATTTAACGGTTCGTAGGCGTTGGCAAAGTCCACCGGATCCGGAATTTCATGCAGCCTTTCACGGATTTGTTCCGCTGTCAGGAATGAAATGGAAGAGTATTGGCTGCATAAAACGGAGACCCGAGGAAGTCCTATAGATTCATACAAAATAACTTAGTTTTGACGTAACTCCTAAGATGTTAGCTGTCTACTCTCGCGCATTACAGCATTTTAAGAAAGAGAATTGGGAACTGGATTGACGGAACCCAGACAACAAACTGTAGCGGCGGTACACTTAAGCATGAGGCATGCTCGAGAAAGAACGAGACGCGCTCGAAAAAGAGTGCAAACAAAATCCAGTGGCTCAGTAGGCGAAAGAGAAGCGAGGCAGCAAATTCCACAGAAAGTGCTGATCTGCCAGGGCAGCGAGCCCCTGGACGATCTGCTCAGGCCGTACACTCACCTTAAGTTCAGCCTGTTCGCCAATTTTCTCAACATGGCGAGTTTCTCTCCACAGCTAACATGCATCTTCATAATATTCTTGTGGTGGATTAATAATGTTTTCCTTAGTCTTGCTGGCAACTGGGAGAAAGATGATGGCGCACAGACCGATTGTTGACGTATCGAATTCCAGCTCGTCGTGAATAGAAAATTGTGACATCCCCTGTGAAGTCGCTGAAGAGTAACAGACTCGGTTTGGATTCAGTTGCCTTAAGCTGGATGTTCGTGTCACCTAGCATTTAAAACGATCTATGACAGTGTCACAATTCTATAGTCTGAACATAAACACCATAAAACTTCCAAAAGACAAGAACGTCCTGTTTACAGAAAAAAATTGCTGTCTGTACTAAATACCGGTTTCTTAGAGGGTCTGATTTAGAATAATTCTGTTTGCAGTTCAGCATTTCCACTTTAGTGAAAACGAAGTGAATTCTCATCATTTTTTATTTTTTTTAGTACAGTACAATTTCCTTATGGATGTGAGTGAATTCGTAAGGACAAGGAAGAGATTATTACTCAAGGAAAAAATGTTTTTCAAGAAACCCTTGCCCGCACAAAATCCGTGCGAATCTTTATTACATTTACGTAGGTCATACACATTGGAAAAAAGTGCAAACTGAACTCTAGTGAAAAAAAATTGTACTTCATCCTCTTTGAGACTTAGAATGACTAGAAAACTTGCTATCGAGTAGACATATTTATTCCTGTACACAGAATTAGCGAATGTTTCGTTGCTGCCCACCGATTGCGTAAGGACCTTTTGCCTTTGAGACGGTGGGTACAGCAGTATGCAAAATAGGTAGCTACAAACTATACACAGGGTGCATACGACCCGGGAAAAACCCGGGAATTTTTTAGACTTCCGGGAATTTTTCATCGTTTTAGTTATCAGTTAAATTTTTGTGACGTTGACTGGTATGAACCAGTACTCTAAAGAATATTAACGCATCTCGCTACTGTAGAATAATACTGCAGCAATAAAAGAAACGAACGAGAGGGGGAAAAAGCGAAAATAAAACTTAAGTAGCAAAAGTGTAACACGCGCAAAATAGATAAACATTATGTGTGAAAGCTTAGCTTCTCTTGCAGCTTATTAATCTTGGAGTCCAATGTTATAAGTAAAAGCTTTTCTTTTCTTGTAGCAACTCTGTGAAGACTAATTTAAACCATTACCCTTTCCTATTTGTGTGTTCGCGCTACTTAGTCATGTTGCTATTGGCTGACTACATAACGTGTCCTATGCTC
Organism: Schistocerca gregaria; assembly: GCF_023897955.1. Classification (NCBI taxonomy): domain Eukaryota; kingdom Metazoa; phylum Arthropoda; class Insecta; order Orthoptera; family Acrididae; genus Schistocerca; species Schistocerca gregaria. The sequence goes on from NC_064922.1 coordinate 226,180,416, forward strand.
TGTATATCCGCTGTTATCGGCTGGCGAGATCGCTTGACATGAGCTACGACTGGCTTACACAAACGCATCGCAGTCTCGATTTCAATCTTTCGGAAAGTAACATGCGATGTATGGTGGAATTCGAATTCATACTTCCGTAATACGAAAATATGCAGTGTACATGTTGCTGCACATCAGACATCTTTCGAAAACGGGTTTTCTAAAGTGCCGGGAAATTCTATGCCGGTGTATAGAACCACAACCATTGAAAGGATTGATAAGTTTCACAGTTCCGAGGAAAAGTATACTGTTACTTAACACAGAAAAGATGTTTTTAACCGGGAAATCCGGGATTTTTTTTCCCTCGTCCACGTATACACCCTGTATACAGGGCTGTTGCTGAGGAATTCTATCTTGCTAGTTCAATATCATCTCTCTCCATTTATGAAAGGTAGTGCGTCTCTTCAGCTAAATAAGAGAAATGCGAAACTTCCCCAGTCAGTCTGATAAATCTTCCCCTTCACTCGTCACAAAATCACTTCGTTCACATCAACCAAATAAAAAGTCACAATCAAAATGCGATATTATATATATAATATTGTGTGTGCGTGTCGTATCTTGCGAAGATGGCAGCTATGGTGCAGTCTCTGTTTCCAGGCTGTTGTAACAGACCCTACGGTGCTCTTGTAGCTACACTTGTACTGAACCTCGCATGTTTTTTTAGAATAACAAAAAATCCGACGAACTGGCGCGAATGCAACTGTCAGAAAAAGTTTCGAAGCGGGCGCCCATTTTCGGCTGACTAAATAAACGATCTCACTACACTAAAACTAAGGAATTAGTGGACGAAAACAAATTCCAGAACAAAGAAACCGTGTTTGTTGAAGTAGACTGGATCAAGGAAGCGCTGACCCAGTGCCATAGCAGTGATAAGCCAGGTCAAGGATCTATGACTAAATCCTTCTCGTGCAGGAAGCGAGTTCATAGCTGCCTAACCTTTGATTAAGATTGAGATTCCTGAATCGTAATCGCGTTTTTTGTTTTTTTTATGGAGGAGACGGTAACAGTGGATTCGAATCAGGGGCAGATGACAAGATATGGAATGTGAAGTGCTGCAGATGTGTGCATTGCAGGCGGCATTGTCAGCGGGAAGGAGAGTTATATTTAACGAGAACAAATCACAGTAAATGGAATACTCGATTCAATTACACATAAACAGATATCATGCCAGTAATAAGCTTAACTCAAAAAGGATCCACCGAGTCGGATGGCATAGTGGTAAGGTTCTGGATTGGGGAGACCGACGGTTCAAATCCCCGTCCAGCTATCCAGATTTAGGTTTTCTCCGACTAACCTAAATCAGGTAAGGTAAATGTCGAGACCTTCCCTCTAAAATGGCACAACTAATACTGTTCCCCAATCGGAGATTACGCGTAATCTTCAATGAACGAAGTCGACGGTACGTTAAATCCTAATGCCCCGTCCTTTCCCAAAACGACACCTGCTTCAGAAAGCAAATGTAGGAGAATATATTAGCACTAGTTATGGAACTAACATTGTGGGTACGAGGAACATAAACAAAATTCATCAGTGGGTGAGTGCTTTATTCATTTCTTCCGATAGTATTTTTTAAACGCAAATCGTATAATTACCTGTTCCGACTTGCCGAGTCATCAGGTGATATGAACAAGCTACGTAGAAACTTGTCAACTGAAGAGGCCTCTCCCGGCTGAAACACACAACAAAATAAAATAACTGCTATATTTGGTTCAAAGACCCTTCGACGATTAGAGGCTTCGCAAGATGGAGACATTTTACATATGAAGTAGTGGAAAAATTTCGCGTCGTCGTGAATAATGACGAAACGGGAGGATATGGGAAAACAAGTAATGGAAAGGAACTTGTGGAATATGATAAAGAACAACGTGTAGAACGGATGTTTTTGCAGGACATGGGGCTATTACAAATAGCAATTTAGAATGATACGGGTTAGAGAAGAAATGGTATGTTCCAAAGTGTTTAGGTTTGCCATCCGTCCAGATATATCGGTCTGTCATCTGTACGGACCTTCGTGTCCCGACATCCCGACAAGACCCAATTTTTCCCCGATTTTGCAAAATATTATTAAGAGTTTGGCTCAAGTATTGCAGTAACGCCCATGTAAATGTCGTCTCACAAACAGCGTTCCATGTTGCGTATCCTGTATAGGCGATGCAAGCACTTTCTAGATCTAACGCCATTCATTCGAGAACATTCCTGACCTCTCCAGCAATATGGTATTGGAACTATCTAATCACAGCCTCGCGGAAGAATCCGGCAGTTCCCATTTGCCTAGCGACCTGATAAGACGATTCTTTCCAAGTGTAACACGACTAACGAGTGCAAGTTAGCAATGTTAGTGTTTACTGCGGGTATATAGAGCGCAAAGTGTATAGTGATGTGTACTCTGATGACTAAAATGTTTTTGTCGACTTTTTACCGCCTAATAAACTTATCACAGTCTACTAAAATGCGTAAGGATAGAAAGCTACTTCTCGGATGATTACACTTAGTGGCCTATTGCCAAGAAAGAACTAACGGATCAGGAAGCGTAGTGTGAGACCTGTAGCGGTTTCATCTCGTTAACTCAATGTAAGAGAGAGCTGAGGAATCACATTTCTAAGAAGAATCGTAGATTCGCGGTAGCGTCGACGTCAAACCCTGTTTCTACACCCATGTTTACAGAATATACCTAGGAAGAATTGCCGGTTGCTGCTGCAGAACTAACAGCAGCTTATAAAGTTGTCAAGCTTCATCAATCCTTCAGTTCTCTTGACTTTACCGTAAAACTGAATGCCACGATGTACCCCGACTCCAAAGTCGCCGCAAAGCAGTCTACAGCCAGAACCAAAGTTACGATTGTTCAAATATTCGCGCACCACACTGTGTCCGAATGCATAATTAATTGCAAGAAATTTCACTTTACGGCGTAGGCACCGACGTATCGAACCACAAGACTGAAAAGGTGTTTCCTTCAGTTTTCAGTATTTTACTAAAACTGACGGAATGAAACAGAAGCTGGTGAAGTTTGATTCACTGAATAAAGAAACATCGGAGAAATTGCAAAGGTCTATCTAGACGCATTAAGATAACTGCAAATTCTATCAGATAAAATTAATCACTTTTTGTGGAGGGAATACCAGTACTAACTTAGGTCTTCATTTAGGCGGCCAGCGGAATGTTTTTTCACCAAATTCAAGACCTATGAAAAAATGTGGAAGGAATTGGATGCCCTGCCCATATTCGCGACAGTATTATATCAAGCGTTGCTGGAGTCTAATCTGTCGACATTGAAATAATCGTCATAAAAATATGTAATTATTTTTCAATGTACACGGTAAGGGAAGAGAAGCTGAAAGAGTTCTGCTTATACGTTGATGCCAGTTATCAGACTCAAAAACAAGACGGCTGTCGTTAATGTCCGCAATTGAGAGAATTCTTAAGCTTTGGATTCCATTAAAACATTATTTTGACACCGAAGACAGGCCACCTAAAGTAAATTCAGATATTTTTCGGTAGTCGAGGCAGTGAAATATACATGTTTCTGCAGTCAAACTTGGCACTGTTTGAAATAATGTAAAAAGTGTGGAAAAGAATGAAATCACGGTAATTGAAATAAGTATATTAATCGGTAATCAAAGATATCTGAATGAAAGAAAGCCTGCCAATTTTATTGGCATATGAACCTAGATGAATTTGAACAAATTAAAAAAAATTTGAACCCTAACCAAGAAATAATTAATTTGATTTGGAAATTTAGGGAAGAGGCCATAGCTCTCAATAAATATAAAGTATTTGGTTGGATGACGTAATCCGAAACCCCAGATTGGTTGGTGATTGAAAACGTTGTTGTATACCTGTCTAAATATAGTGTGAAGATTTCAGGAGGCAATTGTTTTTAGTAATATATGTATCTGAAGAGCTTTTTGGAAACTAGGCGCAATTCAGAAGAGTGGAAGTCTGAGCACTCCTTGGGAGTAAGGTGGATTTACTTTCTTAAGGAAACCGAAAAACTTGAACGCAAATCCCAACTGCTAAAATTATACTAGTATTTGTTTTCTGTTCCCGCACACATTGCTACTGCGGAAAGAGTATTTTCGCTGATGTCGGCCCAGTGGACTCATGACTTCTACCAGGGACTGCGGAATCAATCTTACAGTGCCAGTTTAACTAAAAGTAGACTTCCATAGAATTTTGTAAATTCGTATAAGTGAAAAAAAAGCTTGACGAAAAAGGTGAAATATTCCGAAAAATATGGTTCTTCTGTCGCAACAAATTCCATGTAATTGAGTTCTACATGAAAAGTAATTATATTACATAAATTTCTTACTTCACTTCCCATCCGAGTGTGACCCGACGAGGTCCCAGCTAGATATTAGTACCCTAATTGCGTTACCTAGAATGAGTATAGTAGTATAATTCCAGAAATCGATGTAAGTTGATCCGTGACTGTTGCAGTGGGTTGGGCGCGGTCCTACCTCAACCAATCACGTAAGGCAATTTTGTGTGTGTGTGTGTGTGTGTGTGTGTGTGTGTGTGTGTTTTCGTGACAAGGCGCCTCTAACCGCGTAGCAAATCATTTTGAAAACGTCTCTGTGGTGGCTTAGCAGTTTTAACTGGAAAAAGTGCTGCAAGCTGTCACGGATCATAGCACGCGGGCTCCATTATAGGCTATACCACTCTGGAACTTGCGGAGAGTACTTCGTGTCATGATGTGCTACAAACTGTTGGATTGGTAACTTGAACGCTCCTCGACCGTGCGTAGAGGTTTATAGTGCCTTAAGGAAACGTAAAACGTAATTGGCCATAATCCTATTCAGACGATTGCGGTCCGCGCTGGTCGTAGCAGGGGGGGGGGGGGGGGGGGGTGGGTGGATGATTGCATTGTTGCTGGTTCCAAGCGCCAGTAGCTGTACGCGCATACACGCGCTTTCTCGCTTGATAATGTAGAATTTGTTTGCCTACCACTATCATCAGCGAGGACAATACTACTGCCATCATAGATGAATAAAAAGCCGCTAAATAACTCGCTACAATAACGTTGAATGCTCGCTCTGGCTACGCCTTTCACAGCAGAGCGCAGAGCAGTACATTGGCTGTCGGAGAATGCGTGACGGAGGTGTGCAGAACGGCCTAAGCTCCACCGTCATCGTTCGTGACTCCAACTATAGTCCCGCCAACAGTTGACACGAAACAGGGGAGCTGACTTCGGAGCGCGTGCTGGCTGTTGTGGAGGTCAGCGGACACGTGTCGCGTGTAAACAGCTCTGCAGGGCACGCGACCCCCCCCCCCCCCCCCCCCCCCCCCGTCTCCCAATCACCCCTAGGCGCACAAAGCACTGTGCAAAGCGCGGCTGATTGCTACCTCTCATTGCGCTCCGCTACACATCGCGCTTTTGTGTTCAGCACAAGGGAGTAAGCACTGTAAATTCGTGATTTACCCTCCCACCTTTTCCACGTAATTCTTTACAGGCGAGTGCGCCGACATTTGAGTCAAATTAGCGCCTGAGGACTAGGTCTGTTGACGATTTTTAAAACCATCGGGAAAATGATATACCGATACTTAACAAAAAAATCGGCCCTCGATATATCAAAAAGAATTGATGTATCAACTGAAAAATATCGACGTACCGGCCAAAAAGTCAGCTACACATTGTAAATATACTGCCAGTTTGAGCTGCATTGATTTATTATTACGGAAGGGAAACATGGACGATAACTAGTTCGGACAAGAAGAGAATAGAAGCTTTCGAAATGTGGTGCTACAGAAGAATACTGAAGATAAGGTGGATAGATCACGTAACTAATGAGGAGATATTGAATGGGATTGGGGAGAAGTTTGTGGCACAACTTGACTAGAAGAAGGGATCGGTTGGTAGGACATGTTTTGAGGCATCACAAATTTAGCATTGGAGCGCAGCGTGGAGGGTAAAAATCGTAGAGGGAGACAGAGACGAGTACACTAAGCAGATTCAGAAGGATGTAGGTTGCTTTAGGTACTGGGAGATGAAGCAGCTTGCACAGGATAGAGTAGCATGGAGAGCTGCATCAAACCAGTCTCAGGACTGAAGACAACAACATTCTGTACATCAACAAGTTAGCAGGTCTGCTTATCCCCCTTAGAGCAAGAATTGAAGGGACAACGATGCACGTTCACGCTTGGCGAAAACAACTTTGCAAACAACGGTAACTGCGGGTAAGTGGCACAATAAAAGGTGACAGGTGGGTCCGTCGTTCGGTTTCGCCACATATCGGTTTTGTCTGGAACACTTCATGTCGACTTCCCCCCCCCCCTTTTTTTTTACCCCAGCAATCACCAACGACCTAGCATTTGTCAGACCTGCGTGGTGCAGGTATTTGCACTTGCCGGTGGTATCACCGAGCGCCGATAACGTCGGTGTTACTGTATCCCTCACACGTTGCCGCCCACTGCAAATACCAATCTTGTCATTTAGATTTTCGTTCATCAGTGTCGGCAACTGTTCTTGAAGAATGCCGACGTGAAGAAGTAACTCACTAGTAGCGTAAAAATTGTTTTTAACACAACTTGTGTGCTATTTCTTCACGCCGGATATCTTGTGATTCCATTCACACCGCCCTCCCCCCCCCCCCCCCCTCTCCATGTGCACCCGGACATGTTTGTGCCATCTATACTTAGTTCGCACAGTCAAAGAGAGAGACTGGGCGTGATGAAAGTTCAAAAAGTAGTAAGACTCCTTCACACAGTGAAAGTAAAATTATGTTCTACTGAAATTTCAAAAGAACAACTTCAAATATCTATCTAAAATTGTGAAAAATAGTATAATAAAAATATCAGCACTCTGTATTATCAATCCGTTATCGATACTTTTTGTAAAAATATCGCTATACCTATATATTATCAACAGCCTTAATCAGGACCGTATTAACGTCTACTGACACAAAGACTGAATCTGCGGTCCAAACCCTCTCAGGAGAAATATTCTGACGACTAACCAGCGACAATTGCATTTTAAAACAGTTTTCGAATTGAAAGCCCGAGACTCAGCGTTTAGTGTCTATTACTAAGATTTGTGATTTGATAAGATTAAAAAATTGGGAACTGAAATCATAAAAATGTTGACATACTTATTAACACCGCCACGAATAATTCTTTTTTAAAAATGCCGAGAATTACGTCGGTACAGTGAAACGAATTTGAAAATAAGCTAACAAACGTCTTGTGAAAAGATGAGCTAAACGTAAGAAATAAAGTTGTTTAGAGAAACATTCGACGCGTCTTTGAATGTTCCTCGAAATCATGTGGAGCAAGTAAGGTGCCAATTCAGATTTTGAAGAATGCTAGACTATATTTGTTTATCGGAACCTTTAATTCTCTATTGGCACCATTCGAGCGTCGAATGATTCTCATCTATTGTAATTTATTACTTTCAGACAAATCGTTAAAAAAAATTGAACTCATTCCAGCTTTTTCGATTTAAGGTAGTATTTTTTCCCAAAAGTAGACCTCACGCAGATCAGTTTGATCCCCCATAAGTCAGTTTCCCACTCTTCCTTTGCCTTACAAAATTGTCTAATTTCTAGGAGTTGGAGTCTTTGACCCAAAATCATTTGTTTTGAAAATAATATTTTGTAAATATAAGCAAATGTGTTTGTTACGCATGTGCGTGATAACTAATGTGTAATATAAGAACCAAGCAAATATTTGCATTTAATTTCAAATAACCTAGCTGACTTGCGTTTACACTTAATACGTACGAATCTATTATATCATAGCTTAAACTGGCAAAATTCTGTTACCCATTATATTAAGTCTTTGCGATTTTGCCAATTGAAGTGCAATGCATTTGTTCTCAAGCCTTTGGGCATTTGACGCTAGGAAGCACGGTTTTCAAGAGTTGAATGTTGGCTTAAATCATACCAGTTGTCCACTGAAAAAAATCACTATAAAAATCGACGAGAAAACTGTCTACCATAGTAAAAGGGCCCGGGCCACACTATTAAGACATTTTTTATTTCAATTTATTGTGATTCTGGCCCTCATATAGCCGTCTGTATAGCTTGCACGTAAATACGACCTACTGTGCATGCAGTGCTTGCAGGAAATTTAAGGACAGGTCTAAATTTCATCGAACACGCATTGTTTTATATCTTGTTAGATATCTGAATTACGGTTTTCCACTTAAAATTTTATGAAATCAGACAAAGCTAAATTATATCTTTATTTTGAAACTCAATTTACAAACGTCAGTATGTGGTGCAGTAAAGATAAATATGCGACTCTTCCAGAATTTAACAAGGTGCTATACGATTGATTTCAATTTTTTGTCGTTCATTCTGGTTTCAATGCGTATTTCCTGGGTAATCAGCGTTTCCGCTGTGATGTCCCTCCGTTTATATCCGTGTGAAGAACATTTAGTGCATCTCAAATGTGATTCAGATGACCACTCCATGCCCGGATATTAATTCCAGTCGGAGAGACTTACCACTCCAGTCCTATGGAGGTGAGCAGGCAAACAAGTGTGTTCCAGCGTTGTAACGTGTTTTCTCGGAAATGTTCTTAGTCTACCACGATTACGTGGTTTGGTACGGTGAAGCTTACGTAAAACACTTTCACTGTTATGTTTACCACTTCTGTTCCCACTGTTGCTATGCGTTTGAAATGTGGAAAGTTGGAATATAGGAGTACTTTACAGCCAACATAGTGCTGCTCATCTCAGTCAATGAAAAAACTGTTGCTGTCGCGTTAGTTACCAAATTCGCGGTTGTATGGTCAGACTGATTCTCTGTCCCCTAACTTCCTTTGACAAAGTCTGACTAGTGTGGCCGTCGTAAACTTTTATAATAACGGGTTGTAAAATATGCTAAGTGTTAGTTACTAGACAGGACTGATCGCAAATGAAGGGAGGATTGATTTGCTGGGAGTATATAGTCTAGGATTTTACTGCTGAGGGCTGCCTTCACGCAGGTAGCTGTGCTTTAGAATCAGATCCGTTAGGGAAGGGTGATGTGGTAAACGGCAGCTAATAGCGTCGTTAAGCGCGTGACGTACATGTTGATCGTTCTTTCAAGATGTAGCCAACGATATCAACCACAGCAAATTGTCTTTAGCCAGTGGGGTACGTGCGTCTGCGGTACAATTCACTCCACAACGTATTTAAACGCAAGCTGTACCAGCTGAGCATGAAGCTGAACATTTGATAAAGGTTTTGATAGTTTGAGATAATTGTCGCGTTTCTTAATTTGATGGAGTGAAAGGGAAGAAACAGTGCGGACAAAATCCGCTCACATTAACACGTCATTGGCGCATAGCTACAGCGTGCACGGAGGATAGAAGTAACTTAAAAGCCAAGTCGTCCAATTATTGCGTGGCGGTGTTCTGCGGCAGGGGAGCCTTACCAGGTATAGAGCAGGGCGAGAAGATCAAAGAGGAAACGATAGCTTTGGAGTACATTTGACCGTCATCTTAAGGATCTGTTTTCTTTTAACTATTGCACATGTACAAAATTTCCTCCACCGGACGCAGAACAAAGATGCAGACGATAATCAAACCTCGTCACAGACTGTTGTGTGTCTGCATTTCCTGCATTCAGAGGTCGTAGTTCGTCAAAACTTCTTGTAAGTGGAGGCACACACAGTGTTTCACAAACCACACAAAGAAATCTCTTTTCGTAAGATATGTTTCACTATTTACCGCAAGGTAAGTGAAGCGAAGCAATAGGCAATCAACCAGAAAGCAGAGAATTGCAAACACTCTAAAGGAACGGTCGAACGCTAGAAAACTAAACTGTAAGATAATAAAAACGATTGTTCTCTCATTTCTGTGTTGGTATGGAATAAATGCACGTGTTTTGTACGTGACCTGATATGATCGCTGTGTAATCCACACGGAAAAAGTTTAGTAAATATGAACAAATACGTCTATAGCCGAAAGCGAGCACTCCACCTCAATCTCTGACGTAAAACTGTACCCAGCAAGGATGATAGTTAAATGAAGATACCTGTACATGTGATGACAATGTTGTCCTATCATTCTAACGTAGACACAGCGTGCACATGCACTTGGCGAAATATAGTTAAATATATTTCCAATTGTTAGTAACGAGGAATCGCCTTATGAAGTCAGAGAGTGCGATTTTGCTTCACCCATTCGAAAACTGTCTTACTGTGGCCAGTAAGATGTCCGTGTGACGCAGATAAGGGCTAAGGCGCCCTTAAGTATGTGTTCCAGTAATGGTTGCTTTTAAGAAGTGGAAAAACGCCTGACGGTAGTGCGAGGCACGATCGATGCCACTGGCGAGATAGTGAGCGGTCGAAAACGGCGGAATGAAAGACAGTGACACTTCCGACCGTCGGCGGTCATAACATCACATTCTGTGCTCTTCGTCCCTGGGCCAAGTTCGTGACTCTGAGGGGCCCAGCGAAGTTCACTTTCGGCACCGTTCGGGCGCTCGATACAAACATCTTGTCACACTTTTTTAACCCCACGCTCTTGTAAAACTGTTTCCGAACCACACTACTTTCTTTGTATCATAGTCAAAGCAGTCCCGTACTCTGGGAGTGAGCGTAAGAGAGCAGGTCCTGGAATTTTGCGCTGTCGGTGTACGCAAGGTCCTAGTGGGGGTGGTTTGCCGTTATCTACTGGTGACTTGTTGTGAAGTGTCTTGTGGATGGCTGTTCTGGGTGCTTGTACAGCATAGTGTCGGGTTTGTGTAGTGTTGCCTTGTGTTTTTACGGATTTAGGGAAGGGAGAAGATGAAACCTAGTTCTCTCGAATCACACCAAGGGGGGCACTAAGTATGCTGTCTCTTGTTACGGTCTTCTCCGTTTCATGTTCGCACCAGACAAGATATATTTTTCTGTTGGGGGCAAATATTACATGTATTGCATGCTCCAAGACCCTTATTGCAGCGTTCTTCATTGGTTTCGGGAAGGGTTTTCACTCCGGCAGTACCAGTAATCGTAGAACGTTCATTGCCGCGTTTTCATACAGTGAAGAATTTCGAGATAATAGATGTAAGACACTAGTGACAACTAGTATCTTTTGCTTCGAATGATCGTTCCCGTAGTAGCCCTGAATATTGAACATTCCTCATAAGACACCCTGCATACACACACCGTGGGGTGAGTAAAATATGGTAAATTGCGGTCTTGTTGGTTAATTTTTCGTCTTTTACTTAAGTGACGTTTGATAATGGACTGAAATAAGAAATACATTAAGAAAGTATTCACCACGCTAAAGGGAGCAATAAGAATGTTGGTTTCGTTTACGATCGTCTTGTAGGTAGCGCTTCAAGCAGCTAGGTATTTTCACTGCGCCGTTGTAGTACGTATATTCGCTAATGAAATTCGTCTAAGCCGGTCGCGGTGGTCTAGCGGTTCTAGGCGGGCAGTCCGAAACCGCGCGACCGCTACGGTTGCAGGTTCGAATCCTGCCTCGGGCATGGATGTGTGTGGTGTCCTTAGTTTAGTTAGGTTTAAGTAGTTCTAAGTTCTAGGGGACTGATGACCACAGAGGTTAAGTCCCATAGTGCTCAGAGCCATTTTTTTTTTTAAATTCGTCTAAGATAAACCATTACAATTGACAAGAAGTGATGCCCATACCTAGAACACTAGAGGGGAGAAAATGGCCTTTATTACCCATTATTAAAGGTAGCAGTGACTGGGAGTCAGTATGCAGCGACAAAAATTTTGGTTATTTGCCCAGTAACGTAAAATGTTTGACGGTTAGCAAAGCAAATTTAATCAAACTTAAAATAATTTCTCCTGGAGAATGCCTTCTATTCTATTGGCGAAATTCTACCTAAAAACTCGTAGCCGGTAATGCAAAAATGGAAACCTTGTTTTCAAGTATAGCGGCACGAATAGGGCAAAAAAGTGTTATTGCTAATTGCAATATACCGTTCAGTAGCATAAACGCATACACACATTAAAGTTCAGTAATAGTGCAGATGTTACATATTACATGACTCAAACTACCGATCACGTACCATGGTTGAAAAACATTTTTATTATTGAGCGTAGCTGTATGTTCCGTTTCATAACATAGCTGTAGTAACATATACACCAACCTATGTTACGTAAAATTTATTCGATATGAAAAGTCGTATGCTGCCCATTTATAAGTAGAGACGTAATAATCAATAGAAATACGTACTCCTGGCGTGATCAGTGATGATTGAAAGACCAGTCCAAAAAGAAATGTATACCTAATTTCGCCGTATCTAGTGTCGCCTCGCGTGAGCTTTCGCTGCCACCTAATCTCGTTGTGTACAGCGGAGATCACTCGCGGAGACCATTTCGTACCACGTGGGGTCACACCGTGCGGCTATCGCTGCCCTTAAAGATTTGACCAGGTGCATGTGATTCTCGTCTCAATAGTGCAAGCATGTCCTACAACCCAGTTTGTACATCTGATAGCGTAACCTCATTAGTAAGTTAGTGTTTAAAACTCTCCCTCCCTCCCCGTCCCCCTCTCCCCCCTACTGACTTATTGTAAAGCGGATCTCATTATAACTGACAACTGCTGCCACAAAAGTTGCTGAGCGTGGATGTAAACTTCTGTTGTTGCCTACAGTGTCAGTCTGGCGGGAAGAAGCTTGGGTCGGAGTGCCATCCGGAGCCGAAATATTTGTGTGGGTTGGCGTCACTAAGGCCGTTATCAGCAGCCGCGGGCTTTGACCTCCGCCTTCGGAACGTGCCAGAATCCCAGTGGAGGCCTGCCAAACGCCAGCTCTCGAACAGCTGCAGGCGGAGGGTCCGTTTTTAAACCTGCTCTGTTTTTTTGCTGACGGCAGACAGCGGGCGGGCGTAGTTTTTTCGCCGGTGGGGTGGCGTCTTAACGCGGCGTCAGCACCCTGTGGCACTGGGAAACAACGCGCCCTGGCCGCGCTGCAGGCGAACACACCCCTGACTCACAAGACTCCTGGTGTGCCTTGCTCGCGTGACGCAATTCAAGGACGTTGCCACAGTGCGGCGTCCTTCCCAGGAACTGACCTTCTCGGGAAATCTCCTGGCCACTTAGCTGCCTTCGCATGGTATTTTCGCCTGTCCAGATTAGTTTTTTAAATTAAATTTGCTGTACGTACTATGGAGCCAGGAAGACCATATCAAATTAGTAGTAGATGTAATTACAGCATGTATATGCAGAGAACATAACTGATAAGTAGATGTTAGTTTACAGCCTTTTCACGTCCATGATTATTTTGTAAATACCGCATTTTCTCAGTCGAGGATAGTGGTTATCGCTGCACCCGTCAGCAGAGATATGTATTTGATTACCTACTAATAACTATCAGCAGCGTGAAGAATGTAAAGTTCTTGGTGAATCTGGTTTTATCGGCATGTGGCCGTGGTGCAAGGCTTTCAACTTCCAATTCTGGAGACAAGATCAGAGACGTAGGGAGATACACGTCAGGCAGGAAATTATGCCTCGGACCGCGCTCTGATGCCCATAAAACAAAAATCACAAGTACCAAAGTAGCCGACGTGTGAACCCGCAATAAAGTGCGACCTAGCGCACATAAATAAGCGAAGCATTCCGCTGTTGTTCTGTTACTTATTCGCAGATTGTGACTGGAAACGGTACCAGCGTGAAATACGTAGGGGGTATCCGCCCAGCGCGACCTAAAGCTAAACAGCCACACACATAACCAACTGTAGGAAAAAAAATGCGAAGCTGAGAATCATTGGAAGAATCTTCAAGAACTGTAATTCATCCACGAAATAAGTGGCTTACGGAACACTTGGTCTCCCGATTCTTGAATATTGCTCATAAGCCTGGCAACCTTAACAGTTTGGATCAGTGGGGGAGAGATTTAGCAGATCCAACGAACAGTGACACGTTCCAACACGAGATGGTTTGGTCGGCCTTGGACATTACCGAGATGCTGAAAAAACTCCATTGGCAGACACTAAAAGAGGAGCCTTGTGTTTCACGGAGACTTACAATTGAAACTACTAGAGAGTATATTCAGGAAAGAGTAGTGCAACGTAGTAGTCCCCGTGTTTCGCGAAATGAACATGACGAGAAAATTGGATAAATTACATCTAATGCAGAGGTTTGCTGGCAATTATTCTTCATTCGTGAAACGAACAGGGATGATGAATGGTGATACTGACACTAGAAGTGCCCCCTGCTTGCGGAGTGTAGCTGTAGGGTAAATAATATCCCGATGTTGATAAACTCGAACGCAAAGGCGTCGTTATCATCGACGTTCTTTCCATGCGTTATATGGCCTCGCATTGACATTAAGGGTATGGCTGTTGCATTGAAATCGGGGATAAGCAAGTACCCGTTTTGCGTTGACTCCTTCTCGGGTACGTACACGTAATAATTTTAGTGGAGGCCTTGATCTGTGATGGAATTTAGTGAAGGTTGACCCTAGCTCTATACCACTGCATCTCAACCACTTCCTGCATAATGTTAATCTCGTTACTAAGACCTATTGACCGTAGACTTCTCGAAAACACCCCGCCAGAATTAAGATAGTGTATTTCCGAAGTTTACATTGCACTGGCAGACTTGATAAGAGGCGAGCCTGTACTCGGTGCACTGGAAACTTTCCAGAAAGTAAAAAGGATCATTGTACAGTGGTTACAGTATGAAAAATTCTCGTTTAGTGAGATATCGTAGAGGGGTACTGCGAAAAATAATTTACAGCACTTACCTAGGTAGCATTTCCATAATCAACCAATTCGTCTGAAGTGTCTAAGGTCGACTCAGGTGGAAGGGTCTTGCTTCCCAATGTAAATACAGGAAGATGGTTTGTACACTACACAGACAGAAGTCAGACCCCATATGGATGCCGCAGTATCGGGGATCTCCCTTTGAACGTGATGTAGTTATGCAAAAAGTCTTTACTCATCTTTTGCCGAGCGTCGTACACATCAACTCCTGATGACGGAGACAGCTATCGAAAGCTTGCGTCTTTTATTCGAAACGACCAGTGTTATAAACCGAGAAGATTTTATTGAAGTTATAGCCTTGTTCTTCTGTTGTAAGTGAAAAGTCGATAGTCTGTCGTCGTCAGTGAGGCAACTGCGACGTCTTTTATCTTCAGGGTGTCGGTTAGCCATCGTACTTATCTTCGGATACCGTTTATGACTAAAATTTTTTTGATTAATCGTGAGACATCCTTTCGTGCTGTGCGTCCCTGCGATTTCAGACGTCTTTTTCGTTGTCAGGGAATGCAGTTCGTCTAAACTATTACGCATCCAGATGCCACCTTGGATCTTGAGTCTGAATATATTCAGCAACTTTATAATCACACTCCCTTCCAATTTGACGAAGCCTCTCTGTTATGAAGGCATACTGTGTCCTCCTCGGATTCCATACTCTACTTGAAGACTATTATTTTTTCGTTCGATCTTTGTTTTCACGTCAGACTCAGTGGAAGTTGCTGGGAAGTACCTGATGTCTCAGCGTTCAAATGTCAGTTGTTAGCTTGCCGTTAGCTTTTTTTTGCGCATCGTAAAATGTAGACAACGTAAGCGGTGCCTTGCGTAGAAAGAAACAGGACGCTGCAGTATTGCTGCAAGAAAACCAGCACGATTCCGACCGGTTCACTTCCCTCAAGCATGCCGCAGAAGGAAGATCAATTAATTTCGTGAGGCTTGTTTTTCAAAATTTGGATTCCTCTTCCCCCTTCGTGGGATTTGGGGAGATGTGGTGGGACCCTCTCCCCCTTCTCAAGACAGGTTTACAGGGAACGCCCCCCCTCTCTCATGTGAGATTTGCCTTGTAGGTTAAACAACAAATTAATGTTGAACACAATAACACCGGCTTTATATACTTCGCAGGAATATCACGACTGACTCAGTGGCTGACTCCAGTGATTTCGACTGGCGTGGCTGGGAGCTCCACCAATAGAATCAACACTGTGCGCCCCAAAATTCAGTTCAGAGAACCCATAAAGATTGGTGGGTACTGAATTAAAAATTTGACGTGCCATGTTCATTGCCGTACCCCCCCCCCCCCCCTCCCACACACACACACACACACACACACACACACACACACACACACACACACACGAGATTTGGTGACATTTTGCCGGACAACTCATTTTAACACACCCTCGTTTTGAGCCCATGTAATTTAAGGACGTTCGCCGAAGATGCACCGGATTATCGAGCTGGCGGTCTCGCCTGAAGCGCATCCCGTATGAGAGAGTGTGGCAGCGATCGTTCTTCCTGAAAGCAGCGCCCGCCGCCCTGACAGAGTGAGCTAATCCGTGACGCCAGCAAGCAGTGGATTGTGTAGCCTCGGCGGACACATCTGCGCGACAGCTGCTCCTGTCCGTCTCAAGGACCCGCGGCGGGACGTGAGATCGTCTTGCCGATCTCAACCACATGCAGCTCCGGTCAAACCAACTGCTGACAACAATGGGCGCGCCGTCCGCTGCGATCAGAACCCGAGGTAGGGGTGTTGCAGTTACGTTCATTCCGTGCAAAATGTGTAATATACACAACGATTCAAACTTAACGTAGTGCTTACAAACGGCAATATCTGTTTAATGCAAATCAATAAGAATAACGGAGAATGTAAAAAAAGTTCAGAAATATTTTTCGTACGGTATAGGTGTTCTCTAAACTCCATTTATTTACTCGGGCAAAATCTAAGCGATAATCAGTTTCACCCCATGCAATCTGAAACACGTGGCGACAACGACGCGAGCGCACTACAAATGCGCATTTCGAGTTCTGGAATTCTTTTCGGGAAAGAAGGCAACATTAGGTGTTACACAAACCCCGTAACCAGCATAGTGTATCCGTCAAGTAGACGTCGGTGAAGTGAACATAGGCCTACTGCAGTCGGGCAAGATCTCAGGAACTTCGACATTCTGCCAGTCCGTTCTACTCCTCGTAGTGCTACAGTTCAACATCTGTGGCAGTGGGCCGATGTCGAGGCATCTGGATTCTCTCTCTCTCTCTCTCTCTCTCTCTCTCTCTCTCTCTCTCTCTCTCTCTGTGTGTGTGTGTCGAACTGGGGACTTTTGCCTTCACAAAAGTTCTTCCGCGTGCCTTGCAGAAAAACTCCTGACACGTGCTATATCAGTCAGACATGATATGGAGAGGTCTGTGACACGTTAACACGACTACATCCTTCAATAGAACTAAACTTTTTCACTGTTGAAAGACTTTCCATTAAAAGTAAATTTAACATACTGACCCTGAAGGCCATGTGCCGACCTTACAATTTATCACCCATAGCTGTCGATCTTGAACCCTTTGGATACAGTTCTCATGAACGCCAGATCCTTCTGCAGTTCATTTTCCCACCGCTTCCTTGGTCTTCCAGTTGGACAGGTTGGCAGCTTTTCCCGTAAGAGCAGCCAACTTTGGACCTGCAAGTGACTGGCTTTATGGCAGTGTGCCCTGCCAAACTTACTCTCCGCACTTTAGTTTTCTGCACGGTGTTAGTTGTGCTGGCGTAAGTTGTCGCCAGTACACCATTTGGCAAAGACGTAGCAAGATGATGGCTAGTGGGCGCCGGATAAAGCGCGCCTAACACGAGAGAGGCCAAAGCAACAAGCCCCCAACGAACTCCCGACCGCAAGTATTTAGATCGCCGACGCGGACCGGGGTGAGCAGTCGCTCTGTCACTGACGCATCAACTCGCACTCCAGTTTGGCATTGGTCATTCATAACATAGCGGGACTTGTACTTCACCAGCAGTCAGATTAACGTGGACTGTTACGGAAGAGCTTGTACCAAAACACATGGACTCTTAAAGTTTGTAGCAACTATCTCTTAAAGTAAAGAACCCTGTTAATAGATGTGTGCAGTTGTGATGTAGAGAGGATACCGGCCACCAAACATCATCCTCTCCCTTGATTCCTATGGTAAGAGACTCGAGAGTGGCGACGAGGACACAACACTAGTTCCTTTCATCAGACGTCGGACATTTTCTTTCTGCATCTACTGCTGTTCTCTTCGCGGGCTGGTACAAAGTTTTTCCTCATTATTTTCCATTAAAAGATACAGTTTTCTGTGCGTGCTTAATTTTCTGTCTCATAGTTATGTCATCTATTTCTGTTCTTATTTATGCCCAGTGTAAGCTTTCTCTTTGTTGGGGTATTGCAAAAACTGAGCAGCTTTGTTTTCATACATATGAATGTATGAAGAATGCGGGAGACTGCTGGTAAGATAAACGCGAAGTCCTTATTGCAGTGTCATGGCTAGGCCTACAAAGCAACCAACACGAGATCTACCGTCTCGGAATATTATCAGTGTTCTGCCGTTTTTTCAGCATTTAGATTTCTGGAAGTCTTCACTCGGCACAATTAATTGGTCATTCACTTCACTGGCGTACGCGCGACGCTCCTAGCGGCTGGCGTGTGTGCGTACACACCACGAGTATTCAATTTGACCAGAGTCGATCGTGTAAAACAAGTTTAGCTGAGTCTTCAGAGCTCTCATGCGATGACATGCAGCCGAGATAACTATTTTATCGAGGCATCTGAATCTTTCTGCTCTCTGCAAAAATTCCTCAATCTGGAGAGAAAAAAAGACTAGGGAATGGGCAGGGGTGTGACCTAAGGATGTGTTAGGCAAGTTTTGCTGAGAACATCCTGCATTTCCCGGTTGCAGCGAGCGAGCCGCAGATTCCTCAACAGTAGCAATAAGGTTGCAGAAGCTGGATAGCTTGATAGCCTTGCCTATAGGGTTTCGAATTAAAGTGAGGATGACAACCGTAAAATACAATGCTGTGGTTTTTTTCCCTCCAAGTCAGGAGTCTTGTCTGGTTTGATACGGCTCGCCACGAATTCCTCTCCTCAGCCAACCTTTACATCACAGAGTAGCACTTGCAATCTACGTCTTCAATTATTTGTTTGTTGTATTCAAACCTCCGTCTTTCCCTACAGATGTTTACCTTCTACAGCTCCGTCTAGTACCGTGGGGGTCATTCCCTGATGTCTAAACACACATTCTATCATCCTGTCCCATCTTCTTGTCCGTGTTTTCCATGTGTTTCTTTCTTCGCCGATTCTGCCAAAAAATCATCATATCTTACTTTCAGTCCACCCAATTTTCAACATTCTTCTACTGCACCGCATCTGAAATGCTTAGATTCTCTTCTGTTCCGCTTTCCCACAGTCCATGTTTCACTGTGGTTCAGTGCTCTGCTTCAAACGTACGACCTCAAGTTTCTGGCCCAAATTAAGGCCTATGTTTGATACTAGTAGGCTTCTCTTGCCAGAAATGCGCTGTTTGTCTGTGCTAGTCGGCTTTCTACATTCTCCTTTTCTCGTCCGTTAGGTTTATTTTAATTTAAAGGTGTCAGAATTACTTAACTTCATAATAACCAATTTTGATACTACTTTGCCACTTTCATTTCTGCTACTTTCCACTACTTCCGCCTTTCTTCGGTTTCTCTCAATCCATATTCTATAGTCAACCGAATATTTTAATCCGTCGTAGACTTCACTCAGAATAGCAATGTCATCAGCGAATCTTATCATTGATATCCTTTCAGCCTGAACTTTACAAGTCCATTCTTGAACCTTTTTCATAGCCCTTACTGGTTTTTCGCTGTGTAGACTGAACAGCAGGAACGAAACGGTGCACCCCTGCGTTACACCCTTTCTAATCCGAGCAATTCGTTGTTGGTCTTCCAATCTTACTGTTAGCTCTCGATTCTTGTACATGTTACCTGTCTTTCCTTGTAGGTTACTCCTATTTTTCACAGACTTTCGAACATCTTGCACAATTTTCCGTAGTCGAACGCCTTTCCGGAGTCTACAAATTCTATGAAAGAGTCCTGGTTTTCCTTCAGCCTCGTTTACATTATAAAGCGCAATGTTAGGACTACCTCTCTGGTGATTTTTACCTTTCCTAAAGCCAAACTAATCATCTAACGGCTCTTCACTTTTCATTTCTATTCTCGTGTGTATTATTCTTGTCAGCAACTTGGCCTCATGAGCTGTGAAGCAGATTGTGCGATGGTTCTCGATTTTAACAGCTATTGCTATCTTTGGAATTTTGTGCGTGACATTATTCCTAAAGTCTGATGGTACTTCACCTGGCTCTTAGACTCTACACACGAACTTCTATAGTTGTTTGGTTGCGACTTCCTCCAATGACTTCAGAAAAATTCCGATGGAATGTCCTCTGTTTTCTCCCTCATTTTCTGTCAAGTCTCCCAACGTTCCTTTCAGTTTTGGCCAATACTACAATGAAGAGCCAAAGAAACTGGTACCCCAAACTAATATATTGTAAGGCACTGCAAGGACGCAGAAGTGCCGCAACTTGACGTGGCATGAACTTGACTAATATCTGAAGTAGTGTTGGAGGGAATTGACGCCATGAATCGTGCGGGGCTGTCCATAAATCCGTAAGAGTACGAGAGGGTGGAGATCTCTTCTGAACAGCGCGTTGCAAGGCAGCCCAGATATGCTCAATAATGTTCATATCTGGGGAGTTTGGTGGTCAGCGGAAGTGTTTAAACTCAGAAGAATGTTCCTGGAGCCACTCTGTAGCAATTTTGGACGTGTGGGGTGTCGCATTGCCCTGCTCGAATTCCCCCAAGTCATGAATGGATGCTGGACACCAGAAAGGATGCTTACGTGCTTGTCACCTGTCAGGGTCGTATCTAGACGTATCGGGGATCCCACATCACTCAAACAGCACACGCCCCACACGATTACAGAGCCTCCACCAGCAATGAACAGACCCCTGCTGACATACAGGGTCCATGGATTCATGAGGTTGTCTCCATACCCGTAGATGCCCATCCGCTCTTTACAACTTGAAACGAGACTCGTCCGAACAGGCAAAATGTTTCTAGTCGTAAACAGTCCAATGTCGGTGTTCACGGGCCCAGGCGAGGCTTAAAGCTTTGTGTCGTGCAGTCATCAAGGGTACGAGAGTGTGCCTTCGGCCCCCAAAGTCCATATCTATGATATTTCGTTGAATGGTTCGCACGCCGACACTTGTTGATGGCCCGGCATTGAAATCTGCAGCAATTTGCAGAAAGGTTTCACTTCTGTCACCTGGACGACTGTCTTCAGTCGTCGTTGGTCCCATTCTTGCAGGATCTTTTTCCGGCCACAGCGATGTGGGAGATTGATGTTTTACCGGACTCATGATATTCACAGTACACTCGTGAAATGGTCGTACGTGAAAATCCTCACTTCATCTCTACTTCGAGATGCTGTGTCCCATCGCCCGGGTGCCGACTATAACACCACGTTCAAACTCGCTTATATCTTGATAAGCTGCCATTGTAGCAGTAGTAACCGATCTAACAACTGCGCCCAACACTTGTCATATAGGCGTTGCCGACCGCAGCGCTGTACTGTTCCTGTTTACATACCTCTTAATACGCATACCTGTACCAATTTCTTTGGCATTTCGGGGTAGATCCGCAGTCTCTTTCATATCGACTCCAATTTCTTGTTCTATCACGTCATCAGCCAAATCCTCAGACGCCTTCAGTGTACCCTTTCGAGGATTTTTTCGTATGTTCTCTACAGTTATATTATTTTAGCTTCTGTACAATCCCCACTTACGTCATTCCTAAGTACGGAGAGCCAAACCGCCACTGACCTATTTGTGTGAGGCGAAATATTAGCCCAGGGGTACTTCACCCAAGTGATGTGACCTTTCGTCTATGCATGTTAGCGGTATATAGAAGTTAATTTATATTTTAATTGCGTAGTACAAGCCCCCCCTCATTAATTTTTATCCAAATAATCATACTAAGACTTTCTCGAAAAAAGTGGAAGCCGATGATGGTAGAATCTGTGTGATGCGTAGGTGGAGAAATGCGATGGAAGAACTTAGTTTTGACGTGGCGTATGGATGAGAGACAGGAACTGTGAGTCTGACGACGACTGCTGGGTATGATGACCCCGCCATGCCAGAGCACGGCACGCGGAAGGCGGACTGCCCCCTGGCGCGGCGGACGTCCGGTGTGGCCGTTCCGTTCCACTGTGCAGTGTACTCCCTGCTCTGTGCCATGTCCCGGCCCAGCCACTGCCAGCCCGTGTCCAGCTGAATGGAAACGTTGACACCAGTCACTACATTACACTCTGCGAAGTGAAGTCTATTGCAGAGGGTACGCTCCACTGCACCTCAGTCTTCTGACTGGTTTGATGCGGCCGTTTTCCTCTACTGTGTATACCCTCTACAGCTGCTCCTAGTACTACGGAAGCTATTCCCTGATATCTTAACAGATATTCCTGTCCCTTCTTCTTGTCAATGTTCCCCATATATTCCTTTGCTTGCCGATTCTGTGGAAAACCACCTCATTCCTCACCTTAGGAGTCCACCAATTTTCAACATTTTTCTGTAGAACCACATCTCAGATACTTAAGTTCTTTTCCTGTTCTTCCACAGTCCTTATTTCACTACCATACAGTGCTGTGCTCCTAACGTGCGTTCTGAGAAATCTTCCTACGATGATGGCCTTTGTCAATTACAGGCAACATGCTCTGTGTATAAACACTGTGTCTTTAATGCAGTAGTTTCCATTGCCTTCTGCATCTTCATGCCATTATCATTGCTGGTTCTTACCCCTTTAGGGAAAGTTTCCCATCACAAGGGCAAAAGAATGCCTTGAACCTCTTTCTGCTCCTCCGCCCTATTTGATAAGGCCGTTGGCTGAATAAGGGTGACTTTGGTGACGATTTTTACTCAGAATTCAAGCGGTGGCTGGGTTCAAACACGGGACAGGAAGTTTTGATTACTAATCACACACTACGCTTAGATCGGTGATTAGCGCTTTTGCCCCATCTACTCCGTTGATGTGTTTCATTATTTGCAAAGTCAGCACGGATTCAGGAAATATCGTTCCTTCGAAACACAACTGGCTTTTTCACACAAACTGATGAGTGCTATCGAAAGAGAATCTCACACTGATTTCGACATTTCTAGATTTCCAGATGGCTTGACACCGTACATCAAAAGTAGTTTCCAGTTAAATAACTACCAGTGGAGCATCGCCCAAGTAGTGTGACTGGGTTCGTAATTTCCTGACAAAAAGACACAGTTCGTAGGAACTGAAAAGAATTCAGAGTTAAACAGAAGTGATATCTAGCGTTCGCCAAGGAAGTGTTGTAGGCCATCTGCTGGTTTAATGAATATGAATTACAAAACGATTTAGACAAGATAACTATATATTGTGGAAAGTGGCAGCTCGCTAAACAAGAAAGGTGAGGCCATGCACATGAACAGTAGAAGGAATCTGTTAAATTTCGGTTACACGATAAATAATACAAAGTTAAAGGTTGTCGGTTGAGCGAAATAGCTCTAACATCAAACGGAAAATATTGTCGGGAAGGCGAACCAAAGACTGCGATCTACTGGCAAAATATTTAGATAATGCACAAATCTATAAAAGAGACTTTCAACGCTGCACATGGCTGTCGTCTTCTGGGGTACTGCTGCGCGATATGCGATTCTTCAGGATAGGACTGACGGAGGGAGTGTCACGGATTAAACACGCGAGCTGGGGTGGCGATTATTAAAGCAAAGACGTTCTTCGTTGCTGAGAAGGCTTATCACAAGATTTCAACCATCACCTTTCTTCTCCGAATGCGAAAATATTTTGTTGACTTCCATATGACCAGGGAGATATGACCATCATAATAAAGTAAGATAAATCAGAGCACGCACGGGAAGGTTTAGGTGTCCATTTTTCTCACAGTCCAAAGTGGAAAGGTCAGGAAAAATTCACAGGGGTCCTGTAAAGCTTTTGCCATGCATTTTATGCGAACTGCACAGAAGTGATTTAGATATACATTCTGCAGCAGGCACCAACTCTTGTTCACAGTTTGGTTGGCGTGCAAGCAGCAAACGAAGATATCTGTGCCTAACACTGGACGGAGACAACTGCGAAAGTTGTCGCAGTATCGTATAAGGAAACTTTAAACGTTAACTTGGTTATAGAAATTCAGACTATTAGAAAAAGTAGCGACAGACTTTGTTCCGACGAACAGAATAAGCGGGCAAAATTGTAATGGTGCACCATGTACGCAAAACCATTTGTGTAATCTAAATATAGACTTCCTGTAAAGCACTGTGCTGTTCAAATCAATGGACTGGTGCCAGCGTTACTAATACTCTAGTAATATCAAGCTTACTTTCTGATGCTGAACTCTAACGCGTCTCGCAGACTTTCGCAGTGTCCGTCAAGGTCCGTGCGCTCTCAGCACGGCAGCACGTCGCCACCTGCGGTGACGTCAGCCAGTGTCTCCGTGAATACAATGCCTCCCCCCATTGTCTCTGCTTGGGAGCCTGCAACGGCGACGACGACGGCATTTTTAGCCAGAAGCCGACAGGAGCTGCGCCACCAAACAAACCTGTCACCCTTCCAGGAACGGACTCGCCTCTCGCTGCGGTGGCTTCTCCCGCACTCCACGCAGGGCCTTCCTCAATGTTAAGCGGCTTTGCCTTAATCTGTGTCTCAGTTGCAAATATGAGACCTTTTTGAGACCGTCAGTCTTTTGACTTGTTTACTGTAACAGTCACCATCTGCTTTCCCATGGCACTCCTTAACTCAGAGTAACACAATCAACGTCGTAAATTTTCTAATATATACAGCGTGATTCAGCTGCCAATACCAACAGGATCATGCAAGCAACAACGCCTTCAAAATCCACGCGCGAGGTATTCATATTCCCCAACTCGCAACATGAAAGCTAATAGTCCTCGGGAAAAATGAACAGTACTTTTTTGTGGGCAATTTAATGTAAAATTTTGTACTGGGACACGTTTTCGTTGGAGGCCACGATTTTCGAGTCAATCAAGAAAAACTGGTTTAAATGCCCCTTTTTGAGCTTTTCTAGAATAATCTGAAAATTACGCCCTCTAGCGAAAACACTTGCTCATTTGTTCCATAGGACTAATAGTTAGTGCAGAGTGAATGAGACTACATGA
This sequence comes from Schistocerca gregaria, assembly GCF_023897955.1. Taxonomy (NCBI): domain Eukaryota; kingdom Metazoa; phylum Arthropoda; class Insecta; order Orthoptera; family Acrididae; genus Schistocerca; species Schistocerca gregaria. The sequence continues at coordinate 226,205,297 of NC_064922.1, forward strand.
AAATCTTGTACTTGATTTTTGTACGTTGTTCTGGGTTGCTTAAAACCCATACGTAGGGGCAACTGGATCACCGTGTATATTGTCAACTCCGTCTTCCCCTCCAAGTTTTTCCCCTTAACTTTCCTGAATACAAAACTTCTCCCTCCAGTACCATGAAAGTTATTCCCTGATATCTTTAATACGTCCCATCATCCTGCCACCTCCCCACCCCCTTCAGATTAGTGTGTGTGAGAAACGCCAGTACCGTCATTTCTTAAATGCTCCGATTTTCCTTTCGTGTTTTCCTACAGTCCGTGTTTAACCAATCAAGATATGGCCTTGCAACTCTGACATGTAACTCAGATATCTACAGTTTGTATTCTAGCGTGAACTTAGGAAGACAGTTGATTTTCATGTCCTCAGTATACGGGTGAGGCCGTACAGATACAAGAATAAGATCCTATAGAAGCAGCTGTCAACAGACAAGCCACATTTTAGGGATGTAGCATATCACACCAACTAGAGAATTTAATTTAGTTTTGTGCTTGCACAAGCATTAACCTGTAAGGCTACGAGAGTGAAGATTTGCTCGTTTAGAGCAGCTTTGCCATTCTGATGAGAAACAAGAAAAAGAAGAAATATGGCGCGTGGCGTATAGTTAGTCTAGCGTAAAATAAAACTTATGTTCATATTACGTTACTCTGTGAGCTGAGCATATATTCATATACAGTATAATTATTTTAAAATCAACAGAAAGGTCGTTCCAGCCCAAGTGATCACATTTTTCAAAAGTTTCCAGCTCTTCCATTTGTTTTCGGACAGATTTACCAAGGGTTCCGTAGAAATGAACTCGCACAAAATTTGAGCTCATAATACCCAATATGATGGAAGTTTTGAGTGGGTAATGTAGGTAACATACCTCGGTTTACTGGTGGAATACTAAAGAAATGCAATCAATCTAAAAAGTATTCGTGCGACCCTTCCTATAATGCTGCTAAAGTTTAAGGGTCTCTGCATGATCCTCTTCATGATTCTGCCATACCACACAGATTCAGCTGTTTGCCTCTGGCACCTCAGTTGTTGTTGCAAATGGTGTATTACTGCAGATGTAAAGAAGAAATGGGAAAAGACTGATTAGTTGGGTGTGTTTGTGGTGGCCACAGTATACTATCCATATTTCGTTTTAACGTTTCATTATGTTACCAGTACTTGTCAGAGGTGCACACGTATGTTTGATACATTTAAGTGCCGTATTTAAATGTATCTAATCTTTCCTCTTGTGAGCAAGGATTTCAGTGTGTAGATCCGTGGGAGTGTAGTAGTCTGCCACTGTGTCAGAACAGCCAACTGCAGGAAACACGTACCAGGTAGCAAAGATTTTTCTGTTTGCCTTGGACGAACCTTTCGTGTAGGTTGCCACCACACCAGAGTTTTCTCTGGTCACATAGCTACGGAGAGTGGTTTTGGTTGAAGGGCGAATGTTCGTGGAACGTTCGCGGGACGCCAGACAGGTGATACCTACTGGCGGTGACTGTGCCTATTCGATGAGAAACTAATGTTGTGTTTTATGTAAGTTTGTCAAAGCTAATCAAAATAAATGATTCCTTTCGTCGTTCATAGTTAATTACCGCGTCTGAAAAATTTTACTTGCTGATTCGCGAGTGTTATCATAATTTCGCAGAGCCTGTGAACATCTCGAAAACGACGAAGCTGGTAGAATGCTCGTGTTACTGTCGTGAGCATCTACCGAAAGAGGTAAGGCAGTGAAACTACCACTAGGCGCTAAATGGTTGGACGTCCACGACTCTTCACAGAACGTGGGGTTCGGAGGCTTGTCTGCACTATCAAGTAGGATAGATTGACGGGTGGCATCCATGCTGAAAGAGCACAATGCTGGTGCACGCACAAGTGTTTCGGAGCACACCGTTCATCGAGCATTGTTAAACATTGAGCTTCATAGCAGACCACATCCCTACTTTTTCGTATGTTGACCCGACGACACTTAAGATTTCAGTGGGCATAGGACCTTCGGGATTAGTTTGCATCAGTAGAAGCGTGACGGCTCGTAGGGTGAATCACGTTTTTGCTACACTCGGTCGATAGTCGTCTTCAGAAACTCAGTCATCGAATTGGACGGAGGCTCGAAACGCGCACGCCGCAACGGACGCAGGCTTGTGGGAGCATTATTACACTGTGGGAGATGTTCTCCTTCGAACGCATGTGACGTGTGGAAATAATCGAAGGCACGCTCACAGCTGCGACCCACCTGCATCCCTTTGTGCTTGACGTCGTCCCCGACCGCGATGTCATCTTTCAGCGGTATAATTATCCGTTTCTCGGGGGCCAGAACCGTGCCACAATGGTTTGAGGAGCGTTATAATGAACTCACATTGATGTCTTGGCGAACAAATTCGCCTGATGGAAATTGTATGTAACCCATCGTGGTCGCTATCGGGCGGCATCACTGAGTACGCAAAGCAAAGGCCCATATTTAGGATAATTAGATGACCTGTGCGTAGGCATCTAATGCCACTCCGCCACAAACCTGCCAACAAACTGTCGGATCTCTGATATGCAGAATTAGTCATGTATTTCGTTCCACAGGCAGACAAACAAGCTACTAAGCAGGTGGTCGTAATGTTTTGAATTATCAATGTATAACATACGTGCAGTGTTCAAAAGTAGTGGGTATAAGGCCGGCCGTTGTGACCGAGCGGTTCTAGGCGCTTCATTCCGGAACGGTCGCAGGTTCGAATCCTGCCTCGGGCATGGATGTGTGTGATGTCCATAGGTTAGTTAGGTTTAAGTAGTTCTAAGTTTAGGGGCCTGATAACATCAGATGTTAAGTCCCATAGTGCTTAGAGCCATTTTGTTGGTATAAACGTGATAATTGCGGGAAGCCAACTGTGTTATTCTGATAGAAGGCAAGGGCAACGCGGACCGCATTTTGGCGATGTCCTTCATTCTAATAGAGTTAAATGCGCTGTATTTAGGCGCTGCATATCGGTAGGGAGGTACTCATTTTCAATAGTGAGTCAAGTCGCGGATGTTTCGCAGAATATTGACGATACTGTCATTAGTAAGTAACCTTGTTGAATCCGAGCTATCTGAAAAATTTGCCCCACAAGAGCTGTGCAGGAGAGCGAGAAGAGGTGGTTGTATACCGTACATCGCTTCCGTGTGCCCTCATACACGATTTCTGTTGGGACGTTCTGAATCGGCATTCTCATCTGAGTGTGAGACCACGTATGTGGAATGACAGTAGGGCTGGAAAATAGAATGGGTCAACAAAATTATTCATTTATCTTTTTTCAGCCATTTAGGTGGCCATCACTTCTGAACAGAGCCGTTGATGGTACAGAAGATTGTAGCCTTGTTAGAGAACGTCGTCACAGAACTTCCTGGCAGATTAAAACTGTGCGCCTGGTTAGCAGGAGACCTTCTGTAAGGTTGCCCGCGAAAGGCAAAGGTCACGAGTTCGAGACTCGGTCCGGCACACCGTTTTAATCTGCCAGGAAGTTTCATATCAGCGCACACTCCACTGCAGAGTGAAAATCTCATTCTGGAAACGTCCTCATAATTCTTTTATTCGTGAAACATAGCAGTAGAACTTTCAGGATTCCGTGAAGCAGCGGGTTCTTCTAGCAGACATATCCATATCTGTACGTGTTGGCAATACGATGCCTAACGTTGTATGGGCGTCCGTGATACTACGTATATGCAACACGTCGTTGGAAATAAGACATGTCACTTGACCTCAGCCTCGTTGGGGGGTGAATAAATATGAAGAATGAACAAATAGACGGTACCCATCTTGGACTATCATTGTAGAAACTAGCCATTCGACGTGCTAATTGGTTTTCAGCGCCACTAGTGTGAATCTGCCAATTCTTCTCAATAAGTCGACAATAGCGAGTACACAACATTGAAGGTGCTGACAGGGAAATTTCTGTTTTAGTGTTTTGCTAAAAGTTGTGTTCGCTTTCATCGCCTTCGTATCCTATTAAACGCTTTACATGTAAGACTCAGTCGTCGTTGCACTTCTGCCTCGTTTGGTCATAGAGTACAGTTTAACCCCTGAAAAACCGACCAGGTGGCTGCTTACTATCCAGATGGATAATGTAAAAAACTTTATTTACACTATCACAATTAAATCTAAAAAAATTACGTATCATGTGTGTAGATATTTACAAAAATGGCTCCTCTTACAAAACTGTGGTCATTTCAGGAGCTACTTGTGCCTTCCATAAAATTTTCTTGGTGAACGTAACGGTGCACATGATGTAAAACTGACACCTTTGGACGTGCCACTCCTTAGAAATGAGATTTAAAGTGACAATTCGTATGTTGCACATCGTAGAAAGTGCAGCGAAGGAAAAATTTACGATGTGGAGGGAGAGGGTGAAGTGATTCGTACCTGACTGAAAAAATGTTTGACCACGTGTTGAAAGCGCTTACACTTCGTAAATGAAGCATATGATTTGTCTCCTTGGCGCGTCTGTGAAATGGACCACAAGGGCGTGGAGATAGGGTTAACAGTCGTAATTGGAGGGTCAGCGTATGTCGGACGTGCGTGGTCATTGGCTGCAGCCACTGCGTAATCGTCTCCTTGGCGCGTGGACCGAAGGTTCCCCTCATGGACACGCGTCAGTGTTTCCCCTTTTAAGTTCCGACTGGACAACGTCTTAGTCGGCTGCATGTGCGAGACGCTTACACAACAAATATTTCCTAGCCTGCCCTCTGATATTTCTTGCAAGCTATGACTGATGCATACGATATTCTAGAATGTTTTTTTTTAGCTTATATTGAATGGCACGAATATCATTCACACCCAAGCTCGCAAGATACAGTGCGTGGTTAACACCACGTTGTTGCATCAAAACAAATATACACATAAACCAATTTGTCTGTGACGTGCCATCCAGCAAGCGATCACGATGGCAGAGGGGCAACGTGCTCCACGGAAACGCACATAGTTTCACGGATTGAACATGGCGCGAGATGGTATGTAGCGTTAACGATGTTTTTCCCTCACGGAAACTTTCCCCGTCAAATCCGCAGGATAAGCGTTCGAACTTGTTTGCTCCACTAAACATCAGGTGGTGATTTAAATGACAGTCTTTTGGTGTACCTTGTATGGCTGTCAAACTAACTTCTTACAAGGAAGCAAGGAACTGCATCGCCAATATCATCATTACCCCTGCGTTAGAAAATACAAAGCCCTGTAATTTGAAAAATATTACAACCTTAGTTATCAGTACTATCTGCCATGATTAAACCAACATAAATTTCTGTAATCATCACATTTACTACTAGTGTTATAAGGATTGGCCATAATTAAACTTCAGCTACTTGAGCCGGTGTAGACGGAAAACTATTTTTTCTCTGGGTAACCAACTTTGTACGAATTAAGTTTCAGATTGAGATGAAGGATTTGCGTTGTTAGTTGTGTTAGTGTCACGACTTCCTGTTGGGTTTGTACACATGCATCAATGCGTACTACAGTTGCAGACAGTCAACATGGGTCAGGGTATGGTGCTTAAGGCGTTACTTGTAAAGCTGTTTTACCAAAACAGCAATAGTGTTGCTTTCCTTCGCAATTATTGACGACGCGTTAATATGGAGAAGTCCTCTTTCCGCACCGGCGTTGAAGAACATACCTCGGAAGTTAAAATGAAATGGTAATTGGGATTTGCTCCTGGCAGAGGCAGACGGCCAATCACGCCTCACAGATTGTTGAAGTAACAGTAACGTGGCTGAGAATGCTGGAAACAATGTGCGATCTTCAATCACTGCACGAGTTGTGTCAAGACAGTTGAACATTCCATGGTGCACCGTTCGAAAAGTGTTGTGAATAATCGTGGCTGATATCTCTAGTCGCTTTCCAGGCTGAAGTGGATGCAGATGGTCGTACAGTAAGTAACGTTTGTAATCTGAAACGTGAATACGGTACGCAACTAACAAATGTTATTTCTCTTTCATAGGTCCTTACAAATGGATTTTATCTCATTGTACTACCATCACTCGTTTTTCATGGGAAATCGCTCAAGTAGCGAAAGTTCAATTATAACTATCTTGTACGAGGGTCGGTCAAAAAGTAATGCCTCCCATTTTTTTTCTACTTAAAAAAATTAAGTTAAGTGAAAAATTTGAATTTGGCGCCATTCCTCAAACCTTCTTCTGCAATCCACTGCAGTAGTAACTTTCTGTGTCAACAGGTGACAGCACAGCAGAAGTTTGTAAGATGGCAGACATCGATGTTCGTTTGAGACAGCGTTGTGTGATTGAATTCTTGAATGCAGAAGGTGAAACGCCCATACGCATTTATGAAAGACTGAAGAAGGTGTATGGTGTTGTGACAGTGGATGTCAGCACTGTTAGACGATGGGTTCGTCGTTGTAAGGAAGCTGAAGGGCAAACACCGTTGACTGACGAAAAGCGGAGCGGCAGGCCGGTGAGTGCAGTGACTCCACACAACATTCAGCAAGTTGATGACATCATTCGTGGTGACCGTCGGGTGACTGTAGATGAAGTGTGTCGCATTATTTCTCTTAGTAAAGGCAGTGTGATCACGATTATTAAACAATTGGGGTACTCAAAAGTTTGTGCACGGTGGGTTCCAAAAATGTTAACCGATCAGAATAAAGAGGCAAGGAAAACAATAGCCTCCCAACACTTGCAGCGCTTCCGTTTGGAGGGAGATGAGTTTCTGAAAAAAATTGTGACCGGGGACGAAACATGGGTGCATTTTTTTGAACCCGAATCAAAGAGGCAGTCAATGGAGTGGCGTCACACAAGCTCGCCGAGGAAGAAAAAATTCAAAACTGTGCGATCGGCAGGGAAAGTTATGGCAACAGTTTTCTGGGATACAGAGGGTGTGATTCTGGTTGATTTTTTGGAGCAGGGATGCACAATAAATTCTGTTCTATACGTCACAACCCTCAAAAAACTTAAAGCACGTCTTCAGCGAGTTCGCCCAACAAAATCAATGGCAGATGTTCTTCTTTTGCATGACAATGCAAGACCACACACCAGTCGTCACACCTCTGACGAGATTGTCAAAATTGGATGGGAAGTTTTGCCTCATCCCCCATACAGCCCTGACCTGGCACCATCAGACTTCCATCTGTTCGGGCCACTAAAAGAAGCTCATCGTGGGATTCATTTTGAAGATGAGGATGCCGTCTAAACATCCGTGCGTCAATGGCTTAGGAAGCAGAGCTGTGATTTTTACCGTGCTGGGATACATGCCCTTGTTCAAAGATGGACCAAAACTGTAGAGATGGGCGGAGATTACATTGAAAAATGACAAAATGATCCTCAATGTTGTGGTTTTCAACCTATGTAATTGCATTTAAATTTCCTGACAATTAAACGTAGAAAAAAAATAGGAGGCATTACTTTTTGACTGACCCTCGTATATTGCTCGCTGTGTGGTATGTACACAAAGTACCAGTAAAGTGAAATGCGAGAACCAGCGAGTAAAGAATGCCCTTTGAGATACTTAAGATTGCACATGCACGAAGTTTTGAAAACTTAAGACAGATGCAACAGCCATAGTGAAGCATCAAAATGTCAACGCAAAACAAGCGCTACGTATAAGCAGCTTTATGTATTTGAATTCTTGTTTACGAAAAAAGAAACCCTGCTGTATATCAAATTTTGTGTGTAGTGTATAGCATTGATGCAGTTAAGAGAAGTGTTGGACGATGGCTAAAGAGAGCTACTTCGCAGAAAATGCAGAAACTGAGCTCCATGATCAGCGACGTCTGGAACGTACTGTCACAGCGATTGCTCTCGACATGGTGAATTGTGTAGACTGGCGCACCACAACAAGACAGTTGGCTCTACAGCTATCGTTGAGCATTAGAAGTGCGTGTGCAAAGATTGACACTGTTTGCCAGAGGTGATTTTACCCTTCTGGTTTCGTAGGAGCCAAGAAAGGAGTAAATCTCTCTGGTCAGGGAACGAGACAGTAAATGATGAAAATCTGAGAGTATTTATATTAGCACAAAGAAAAATGTAATACAGGAATTAATTTTTTCCAGAATCTCCTCGACAGAATAGGTTTTCTCCATTAGGAAATACTTAAGTTTAGATTTGAATGTGCGAGTATTATTGGTAAGTGTTTGTTTCTTGGTCGCTTGCTGAAAATGGATACAGCACAAGAGGCTAGGGGGTGCGATTCAAATGCATATTGTATTTCTATGTAGTATTAACTGAATGAAAGCTGTTAATTCTTTGGTATAAGCTCATATTGTTATGAAAAAGGACACCATTGCTTCATCCATCACGTAGTCAAAAACTGGCTTTTGTTTGGGCATAGGATTCTCTCTGTGGGACCCACCTTCAAAAGTGACTAAAATAAATCATGCAGTGAAAACATGGTTACCAGGACAATAACTTTAACCAACAGCGGATACACGCTCTTACACATCGCTGTGGTAAGGCCATAGAATGTGGTGGACACCGTAGAAAAGTACTACATGCAAAAGAGATGTTGACTGATATTGTCACAGAATTCTAACTCCTAAGAATACATAGGTTCCGAGAAAAAATTGTGCGGCGTGATTTATTAAACAAATCTCGTAAAAAAATATAAGTATCTGCCCAAAATCAGACTGTGATTTATCGTGGTAAGAAATTCCAGGCGTCACCTGGTTGTCTCTGGATTTCAGGGTGTACACAAGACTATTATGGGTATGTTGTATCAGTCTCCTGTAGCAGTTGTCTCATACGCAATAAGTATTGTTCTGTACTTTGGATCCGTACTGCACTCACCGGTGAGACAAAATTGGGAATCGATTTTCTTAAGAAAAAAATTTTGTTGCTGAATATAGAAATAAAACGAAGAAGCAAATGCGGATGCAGTTCATAGTCGACCCCATCATTATGTGTTAAGAATCGTACAGGTCTCAAAGAGGCAACAACCTTTTCGCCTACACTTCCTGCACACGAGGAGTTCGAAAGATCGCGAGTTTTCTTCGGTCGCGGGCGTTCAGCAAATTGAGACATATCTCGTGTAAGTTATTAGAGCAATCAGGCACTCTCAGGTTTGTTCTTCACATGGATATTAGGTGGTCAACGGATGTCTGAATGATGTCGAAATGCATTGGACTCTGTATTTGTGATACTAAAATGAAGTGACACGGTTTCTCATGGTAGACACGCTATAGAAATGTGCCCCCCACACTGTATGCAGTGGTTAGATTCACAGATAAAATAGGTCTATACTTGTGTACCATCCGAAAAAAATTTAGTCTAAAGAGGAAAGCCTCCTAAGAAACTAGAGTCTGTCGTGAATTTATTGATGTGATCGGATATGTTGTTTGTCATAAATGGGTATTTGTACTTCCTTGCCGAAAGCCAGCAAGTCCTAAAATTCTTGCCGTGCAGTTGAAAAATATTGTTAGTTCATCCATTGCTCGCGAGCTTCACTAAAAGATTGTAGAAATAAAGGAGTTAATCACTTTTATGATAAGCATCTCGAAAACACACAACACTTGGTGCACATATAATATATTTACAAACACTAGAAACAAGTCTCTCACTGGTCTTTCGGAAGCTGACAACTGACGTTTTAACGATGAACTAATAGCTAGCGCTAAAGATTTTGCTGCTGATGTAATTTCACTCGAAAGCTCGTAGTACTGCCGTGATCGATATGCTCATTGGGGAACTTAAGTTGTAGAGCAGCCTATATAGATACTTAATAAGCGAACTTTTGCAATGCTGATTTTTTCCCCCCTTGTTCTTTACGTTTTCTGCATTCTGAACTTCATATCAGCATTATGGCTCTGTGCGCACAATCTCCTTTCGTGGAGAAAATATATTACTCCTGCCATTCACAAGTGTTTCTTGCATATGTACTTGGAAATTATCGCGTTGCTACACCTTTGAAACCACATATGTTTGCCTCAAAACAGTCTCTCTCTCTCTCTCGCACATACGCACACGTGCTTGCTTACGCGCATGTTCGGCGGCCAAGGTCATGCCTACTGACAGGAATGATTTAACGGAAAGTATGTTTCTTAAGGAGCGTTCTTGTTTTACGATGTGTTCGTGCTAACGCCGTCGTCTTTCTACCCCGTGCTTATCGGGGTGTCGAAGTGTTATACTGCTTCCAGCCGTCAGTTACATCCGCATGGTAAATCTTGAATATTTCATCAGTTAGCTTGATTTGTTGCTGAGGCCATAGAATTGGAATTAGCAAACAACGCTGCACGAACGCACGGTTCGCAAGTAACACGATAGTACATATAATTTTATTTTTTCTACAGAACTGTCATTTCATATCGTTAAAGGAACTTATTCTGAGGTACACTATTTGAGCCATGTAATCTGGGTCAGTGGTTTATTGGTGTAGTAGATACAGGGCGATTGAAACAGTTACAAAAGGCTGTAACTGTTTAGTACATATACATCGACGAGAATTACAATGAAGGGAAAGGGCGCAACATACGAGGGACGGACCGCAGAAATCCGTTGTTAGGTCGCGCAATGTGCTGTAATTGCAGCCTTTCACAGTACCAGTGTAGCATGCGACTAATATAATTATGGTCAGATCAGTCAGTCGTGGTCGTGCGGTAGCGTTCTCGCTTCCCACGCCCGGGTTCCCGGGTTCGATTCCCGGCGGGGTCAGGGATTTTCTCTGCCTCGTGATGGCTGGGTGTTTTGTGCTGTCCTTGGGTTAATTTAGGTTTAAGTAGTTATAAGTTCTAGGGGACTGATGACCATAGATGTTAAGCCCCATAGTGCTCAGAGCCATTTTTTTCAGTTCGTCTAGATAAGTTAGCCCTGCAGCTATTGACACGACTGCGCCATCCCTTTAAAAGCCACGGGTTAACTTGGTCTCTCCACAGATAAGTTGGTTGTGCTTGCACCTACCATACGTATATCTGTATCGTCGAGGTACACAAGTCACCCAACCTCAGCGAGGCCCATGATGCAAGATTCATGGGAGGTAAGAAAGCCCGCTTGTGCTGTAGAGGTGTGAATTATGAACATATTGGACTCCAACTCGTGTTTGTGAATTTGAATAGAGGATACTTAACCATAAAGTACTCAAACCCACAGCTTCGTATAACTTCTCTCTCCACCATAAAATTTAAGTCGAGTATTTGAAATGAGCAATACTGCTTCTGATAACATTTCTCAAGACAGCTGAGACTTGTAAAGCTTTTGTGTAAAATACCAGTAGTAAGGCAAAATGACTAAAAAATTAAAGAGGAACTTAGGATTTTATAATGTATTGGCAGAATACAGACTGGAAAGACGTGTACAACATACTTAGCGTCAATTGAAAATGTAATGTGTCCTGTAACATTACCTGTGGTGCCCAAGAAAAGTGTCCAAAAAAAGTTTGATAAATTTCATTTTTATCTTTCATTTTCAAATATATTTTTAAGTATCGAGCGACACACGAAAATCGTGGGGCACTGCCGCTAAAAACAGCTTATCATTTTGCATGGTAGCATTACTTCTCCAAGTATTGGCGTTCGTAATGCTGGTTGAAAATTCTTGGTAAATCTTTCACGTGTAGCGGAGTCGAAGCGAGCGACCAATTGCATGCGATATCGTTCGCAATATCGCCAACATTCCGTCGTCCGTCGATGTTCAGCATTTCGATAGTTGCGCAAGCGCAGTGACTCAGGAACCGGCGCATGGAGATTCACACATTTTTAAATCAGCCCCATCCAAATCGTTGCATCGTTCGTTCTGGGCATGACGATGCTGTGTTCTGTTCTTGGCCACGTAGATTTCTGTACGTGAGAGCCACGAGCAAAGCAGCTCTTGGAAGGTCGTGCTTGAGGGACAGAACCTCAGGCGATCGGTCGTACCCTGTTCAACTTTAGGAGGAATCTTAGCGGCAGATCCTTCCACTACCAAGACCTAAATCAAGATCAGTCTCACTCACGACAGCTTTTCTCATAACCAGCTTGTTATGTCTAAGTACTGGACACGCAAAGTGGATAAAAACAGAATTTCCTTTTGAGTGCTCATGTGAAAGTCCTTTTGTTTGTGCTTCCTTTGCTGAAAAGTACACTACTGGCCATTAAAATAGCTACACCAAGAACAAATGCTGATGATAAACGGGTATTCGTTGGACAAATATATTATACTAGAATGTGATTTCATTTTCACGCGGTTTGGGTGCATAGATCGTCAGAAATCAGTACCCAGAACAACCAGCTTTGGCAGTAATAAAGGCCTCGATACGCCTGGGTTATTGAGTCAAACAGAGCTTGGATGGCGTGTACAGGTACAGCTGCCCATGCAGCTTCAACACGATACCACAGGTCATCAAGAGTAGTGACTGGCGTATTGTGAAGAGCCAGTTGCCCGGCAACCATTGACCAGAAGTTTTCAATTGGTGTGAGATCTGGAGAATGTGCTGGCCAGGGCAGCAGTAGAACATTTTCTGTATCCAGAAAAGCCCATACAGAACCTGCAACGTGCGGTCGTGCATCCTGCTGAAATGTAGGGTTTGGCAGGGATCGAATGAAGGGTAGAGCAACGGGTCGTAAAACATCTGAAATGCAACGTCCACTGTTCAAAGTGCCGCCAATGCGACCAAGAGGTGACAGGATACCATCACTCCGGTTGAGACACCAGTATGGCGATGACGAATACACGCTTCCAATGTGCGTTCACCGCGATGTCGCCAAACACGGATACAACCTACATGATGCTGTAAACTGAACCTGGATTCATCCGAAAAAATGACGTTTTGCCATTCGTGAACCCAGGTTCGTCGTTAAGTACACCATCGCAGGCGCTCCTGTCTGTGATGCAGCGTCAAGGATAACCGCAGCTATGGTCTCTGAGCTGAAAGTCCATGCTGCTGCAAACGTCGTCGAACTGTTCGTGCAGATGATTGTTGTCTTGCAAACGTCCCCATCTCTTGACTTAGGGATCGAGACGTGGCTGCACGATCCGTTACAGCCATGCGGATAAGATGCCTGTCATCTCGACTGCTAGTGATAAGAGGCCGTATGGATCCAGCACGGCGTTCCGTATTTCCCTCCTGAACCCACCGATTATATATTCTGCTAACAGTCATTTGATCTTGACCAACGCGAGCAGCAATGTCTCGATACGATAAACCGCAATCGCGAAAGGCTACAATCCGACCTTTATCAAGATCGGGAACGTGATGGTACGCATTTCTCTTCCTTACACGAGGCATCACAACAACGTTTCACCAGGCAACGCTGGTCAACTGCTGTTTGTGTATGAGAAATCGGTTGGAAACTTTCCTCAAGTCAGCACGTTGTAGGTGTCGCCACCGGCGCCAACCTTGTGTGAATGCTCTGAAAAGCTAATCATTTGCGTATCACAGCATCTTCTTCCTGTCGGTTAAATTTCGCGTCTGTAGCACGTCATCTTCGTGGTGCAGCAATTTTAACGGCCAATAGTGTATTTCACAACAAATTGCGCATTTCTAACGTGCTCATGTCGAACCTATGCCCAGAATGTTGCCCGTGAAATGGATCTTTTATTCCAGTTAGATTGCGTGTTATCAAGGGAGTCTGTAGAACACCTGTAAAAATGAAAAAAACTGTACATTCACTGTAATTCTTACCGATGCATCGCTTTGCGTTAAGCAGTTACAGATGTTTCTCACGGTATAGTCCCTGTAGTTTGCAGCAGTGAGGAGTTGCTTCCTTCCTGGAGCGAGTGTTGGTCTGCCGGACAGCGAGCTAGCTCTGCCCATCGACCGGATCGGGAGATGAGGAGCTGCTCATTTCGTAATCTGTTTGCTCGCTGCAGACGCCAGACGCGCGTGACGCAGATATTGAGCAGATGGAAATGGAAGAAAGGCACAGTTCGTCTCGCGCGAGGCCCAGCAGTATTCTGGAGAAATAATATCCCGCCACTGCATTTCTTTTGTGGGCAGTTTTTTCTACAATAACACGAGATTAAATTTAGAAAGCCGCGGACGTAAGCGACCAGACTCCATTACCGCGACGGATTTGCGAATAGATGCCATACGTGTGTTACAAGGTACTGTTCGTTAACAAGTGCTTTGCATACTTTCGAAGTTTTCCGTGGTGTGTGTTGCAGTATGTGATATCTTGCATATCACATGTGGACGGTGGATTTCTAGATTCTAGCTACTCTTCACTTTGTGCTTCTTTCCTGTTACTTTGCCTAATACCACTTGTCTTACGTAATCGCTTTTTCCAGTACATACCATAGCTTACGAGTCAAGAAATGACTCATAACAGGTTGGAACACTGCTTAACACCCCAGGCTGTAGGAAAAGTAGCAGTAAGCAGGTATTCCAAGAATTCTGTAAATATTTATGGTGGATGTATTTCGTCAACGACACCACGACCAGCTGAATCTCCGCTTATGCCTATGGTGACCTTATGACACGGGTATTTTATCTTTACGGTGATGTATCTATCCTGAATAGGTCTTCGTCGTGACTGCGTCATTATAAAATTGTTCCTAGCAGTAAACTGCCTTTGGTACGCTAAAGTCTGTGCCGTTAACATACAGGAATTTTAAGCTGTGCATTTCCATCTGTGCCTATTATAATCCATGGACATTTAATTATATGAAATGAGTTAGTTAGGGCTGGCTCGCTACCACCCTTTCCAGTCGCCAGAGCTGTGGCCTAACTATTTCCGTGCCGTGTCTATTAAATGAACGATATGAATGGTTTGGGCGAGTAAGTGATGGGTGTAAAAATGCTATCCAGAGTTAGGAATGTGTAAACTGAATGAGGCAGAACGTGGCATGCACAATTAGGCTGTGGGAAACATATATTTGGGCCAGACCTACCAATATTAACAGTAGGCTAGTTACACATACTAGTCACATTTGCGAATGTGCAAGTAAATAAATATACTTCTGTTATTTGACGACAGTCCGTTTCGTTCAAAGAGTTAATGTTATTACATTGTCATAATTAGAACCCATTGTTAACTGGTATGGTAAAAGACAAACCCTCTCACCACCATTACTTCGGCTGGTGATGAATTCAGACAGGCAACGTGAATTCCATAAGACGACGTGACCAAGGAATAACTTACTTTTTTTTTAAGGGGTTATCTTGGCGTGGGGGTATAGAGAATTTTAATGTTTTGGAAGACGAATGACGGCTTGTAATTTGCCATAAAAAGTTGCAGTTCCGATCTGTTAAACTTGGTAATACGTACTTTAAAAACATTTTCTTGAAAATAAAACGCCTGACTATATCGTTTTTCTTCTTCCTCCCCTTCCCTGAGAGCTAGGGGGAGGAGGATATGGTCACAGTACAGTTCACTAAGCTTCTTTGTATTTCCTCTTCTACAGAAAATTAATTTCCTATCCGAATGTCTGAGATGCCATTTCCTTCCAGTAATATTTATTGAGCACTGACTTGAGACATCTTCCTGTCGTACAAAATTGTAGCCTATGGCCTTGGTAATCGCAAGACGCCATATAATGTTAAACATGAAGATACGGTTCGTTGTAACTGGCAGAATGGAAATTGCTCCTGTTATAACTGAACACTATTACTTCAAACAATACCGGACGAACTGGCTTACTAGTTTACACTCTGCTTGGACTATATTCCTGCAGGAGAGAATGAAGACTTTCTGGAGTTTGTTGGGGGGGAGGGGGGCGGGGGTTGCGGCCATTTTCCTCCTTCCGGTCAAAAGAAACAGAGAATGGATAAAAGACCCATTACTATCATCGTCTGGTCACGGCTGTTTCGACCGCACGCTGTCCACTAAGCGACAGCCCACAAAAAATCTCGCACATTGAACGTGACCAACTTTCTTCACTGGAAGGTTTATTAAATTTTTGTAACAGCTACTGCCATTCGTACTTTGACCTGTACAATAGGATTAGGTAACCACTGCCTGTTCGAACACTCAAGCTATTTGGTAGCTTGACCACTATGCTGTCGCCAGTTCACACAGTTGGTTGGGTTATGTTGTGCAAGATTTGGATGGAGTGGGCTTTGGGCCGGAGATTGTGCAAGTATAGGCTTGTGTTATAGAAGCATTTATGATTAGAGTATTTTCACACAAAGACACTACCAATAAAATATTAAGCAGTTCATAATAAATCAACAGTATCTCGCCCGAGGATAATGCTTATGTAAAGACGGGCATAACAATAACTAAGTACATAAGCAATACAACACATACACAGCTCAACAGCGAGCGAGGTGGCGCAATGGTTAGCAGAGTGGACTCGCATTCGGGAGGACGACGGTTCAAACCAGTGTCCGGCATCTAGCTTTAGGTTATCCTTAATTTTCCTAAATCGCTTCAGGTAAATGCCGGGATGGTTCCTTTGAAAGGGCACAGCCGACTTCTTTCCCCATCCTTCCCTAGTTTCTGACCTCGCTGTTTGGTCCCCTCCCCCAATAAAACAACCAATCACAACTCAGCTGTGTTTCACCCGCTGTGAGAGACTAGCGGGCACCGACAATAGATAAGAAAACACCTTATTAATATCACAAGCTGCGACATCGTCGCGAAAAACCGTATATGTAATAAGTTTATTTAATTTACGTCTATGGTCACAATCTTTTTTATCAAGTTACCGGTTTCGGTCTTTAATGACCATCAGATCTGTTGCATAAAAACAAAGTCCTAATTTGCTGGCACTATGGCTGCAATACATTAAGACTTTGTTTTTATGAAACAGATCTGATGATTGTCATTAAAGATCGAAACCGGTAACCTAATAAACAAAATAGATTGTGACCATAGACGTAAATTAAAGAAATTTATTACATTATTAATACTCGCCGTTTGTTCTAATGGGGCTATCACACAAACGCATGTATAATAAACGAATAAAATCAAAAGTTCTTCTTCTACCATCAGACATACAGCAGCAACACAAAACAACACACCCAGCCCAATGCAACCCACCCAATAAATTTTCACGGAACTACTTTCACAGTCGCATGCGCTGTTTTTGCGCCTTGCTGCCTGACGCCGGAAAGTTATTCTGCAATTTTAGCAACAGATAGGTGGCATGGTACCTGTGAGGAGGGTGCGTACCCCAGGTTGGTGACAATGGTGAATCCTTGAGTACTGGTGACGGGG
The DNA here is from genome assembly GCF_023897955.1 of Schistocerca gregaria. Classification (NCBI taxonomy): domain Eukaryota; kingdom Metazoa; phylum Arthropoda; class Insecta; order Orthoptera; family Acrididae; genus Schistocerca; species Schistocerca gregaria. Next base: position 226,222,339 of record NC_064922.1, read on the forward strand.
AGGAAGTGAACGCGCGCACTTGTCTGTGCAGGTGCTCCCTGGAGCAGAACAATGGCCTTGGCTGAGAAGACGGCGCCCCCGCGGACAGGTAGGATCGATCCGGCGCGCCTCATTTGTCTGCGGAAGTCCGCCGGCGGGCATTAGCGGCACTTCCTGCGGGCAGGGAGACGCCTTTCCCCCTGACAGCCCTAATTCCCGCCTTTGCGCGCATCGTGCCTGCTTCGCTTCCCACTGCTGTGGGCGGCGTCCCTGTGTGCAGAGCACGCCAGATACTGGCAGGAACGTGTTTCTCAACGTGATGAACGCCAAACGTTTCCATCGTGCTTGGTGCACTCTTGGAAACGAGATGGTGCATCACACGATATACGTGCTCCTCGTCGCGAAATGCAGTCGCAGCGCTCTCTAGTGGCGGTTGCCTGTCATATCTGATAACAGAAAGCAGCATGACATTCTCAATGGAGAGAAGTCTTCCTAAGTAAGAGTGATTTCAGGTGTGCCGTAGGGGAGTGTCATAGGACCGTTGCAATTCACAATATACATAAATGACCTGGATAACATCGGAAGTTCACTGGGGCTTTTTGCGGATGATGCTGTAGTATATAGAGGGGTTGTAACAATGGAAAATTGTACTGAAATTCAGGAGGAACTGCAACGAATTGACGCAGGGTGCAAGGAATGGCAGTTGAATCTCAGTGTAGACAAGTGTAATGTACTGCGAATACATAGAAAGACAGATCCATGATCATTTAGCTACAAAATAGGTCAGCAACTGGAAGCGTAAATTCCATAAATTATCTGGGAGTACGCATTAGGAGTGATTTAAAATTGAATGATCGTATAAAGTTGATCGTCGGTAAAGCAGTTGCCAGACAGATTCATTGGAAGAATCCTAAGGAAATGCAATCCGAAAACAAAGGAAGCAGGTTACAGTACGGTTGTTCGCCCACTGCTTGAATACTGCTCAGCAGTGGGGTTAATAGAAGAGAGAGAGAAGATCCAACGGAGAGCAGCGCGCTTCGTTACAGGATCATTTAGTAATCGCGAAAGCGTTACGGAGATGATAGATAAAACTCCAGTGGAAGACTGCAGGAGAGACGCTCAGTAGCTCGGTACGGGCTTTTGTTGAAGTGTCGAGAACATACCTTCACCGAAGAGTCAAGCAGTATATTGCTCCCTCCTACGTATATCTCGCGAAGAGACCATGAGGATAAAATCAGAGAGATTAGAGCCCACACAGAGGCATACCGACAATCTTTCTTTCCGCGAGCAGTTTACGAGACTGGAATAGAAGGGAGAACCGATAGAGGTACTCAAGGTAGACTCTGCCACACACCGTCAGGTGGCTCACACCGCCAGGTGGCTTGCAGAGTATGGATGTAGATGTCTGGCGCGCTAAGGACACCATTTGTTTACGAAAACGGACAAGCGTAAAATTGCTTCGTTAGTTCTGTTACAACGCATATTTACTCCCTTGTTCATGTGTTAGCTTTGTTCTACCTTCTGTAGTACACACTGTAATTGAGTGTATGAGCCAGTGATGTCGAGAGCGGTGCCTTAACACAGTGGCTCATGTTACCTGACACGATCACAAAATTTAACCAACTTATATATATATATATATATCCCAACATACCTTTGTTAAATTAAAATGAATAAATAGTATTTGGAGCGAGCTGGACACGAACTGGCAAACTTTCTATTCACAGTAAACCTTTGCCAGCTGTATAAAAGTTCATAGACTTATTTCAGTTTCTGTACATAGTCTCTGGTAAGGCTTTAACCGTCGACATTCGTTTACTGGACATTTGATAACAAACCGTACAAAAAAGACAAGTTTTTCATGGATCTACAATGCGCTTGTGCCTTGAAATGGCATATACTTCACAGAACGGAAAGGCTGTAATGACGGATGTGTCATTTCCCGTCAATTTATTACGACAAATCGTAGCAAAACGATGCCTTTTTCGCTAGACCCCTAAGTCTGCCGGTGCTTTGGAACAGCATGTATCAACTGCATGCAAGCTAAAATATAATCATTATCAAATAGGTCTTAAATATGCGAGCGACGTAGTCCTATTTGGCGTGGTGCTTGTGGCATGAGTCATCTTGCATCTCATTAACCGCATTCCCCTCCACTCTGCAGAAATCTGTCGCGTCTGATGCTGCCTTTCATGCTCGAAAATGTTACGGAACGTCCACGTGTGACGACAGCTTTAGCCCTCTGGTCTGTTCCTTCAGACGTTTTCATTGACCCAGCAATATCGATGTCGATCTGAAGACGCAAGGCTAAAGCTACAGTAGTATGTTTCAAGGAACAATGTTATTGCGCCGTCATAGTGCCCAGGTTGTGAGTGTTGGTTCTTTGACGTAAGATACTCCGGCTACTGGATGGGCTTGCGCCGTCAGTGAAGTCTGAAGCGTGGTGGAAATACTGGCGTTACGACTGAAGCTGGAGGAGCTTTAACCTTTACTTTACCCCTCAGTTCTTGGACGTACTGGCGCAAAGTTCGCTGCCTGAAAGTTTAAGAGCCATGTCAGTGCACGTGACGCCAGGTCGCCACGGAACAGTGGACAGCCCCCCTTGACATCCAAACCAAACTGATAAGTATTTGTTTCGTCAATGGATTACCCGCTGAGGGTTCCAATGATAAGTTAGGTGACTGCAGCACAGACTAATTTCCTGACTATCTGTTGCGTACTTTTCAGTGCCATGGGGCTCTTTTGTTGTTATGATTTCCCACCCGGAGACTGGTTTGATACAACTCTCCCCGCTGACTTATTTTGTGAGTTTCTGTAATCTGTACATAAGTACAGCAACGTACTACACTCACTCAAACGTGTTCACTGCAGCCCAGCTCTAGTCTCCATCTACAATAGGTATCTGATGGCACGCTGCACGCGCGTTCTGTCGTAGTCTGGTGACATGGATGACTTGTAGAAGGCGACCGTCAACGACCTAGACGTTGCGCCATTGGCTATCCTGCCTTGTTATTGATCAATTCGTTTATTTTTGCATGACCCGTAGCCGACCACCCGTTTATGGACAACGTTAGTTGATATGTTTACAAACTATTTAAGGATTTGACGTGTTTACGTTTATATTTCGAAATCTCGTTCGCGCTCATAAACAGAATATTGCCACTCAAAACAACATACACATATATTATAGTACATATTTCTTTAACAAGTGAATATAACAGTCTTATATTGAGGATGGTTTTATACGGTTCATAATTAAATGGTTCAAATTGTTCCAAGTACAATGGGACTGAACATCTGAGGTCATCAGTCCCCTAGAACTTAGAACTACTTAAACCTAACTAACCTAAGGACATCATACACATCCATGCCCGAGGCAGGATTCGAACCTGCGACCGTAGCAGCAGCGCGGTTGCGGACTGAAGCGCCTCGAACCCCTCGGTCACAGCAGCCGGCTCATAATTGAAGATGACTAGCTAATGGAGATAAGGGATTAAGGCTTTGAATGCAAGTAAACATTTAATGGTTAAATGACTAAGTTTCTTCATCTGGCATCAGTTGATAGCTGTGCACCTACCATGGAGTCTCATATAATGTCTAAGTCATCTATATTTGAATTTTAGTGACGAATTTCTACTCTTCAAAAATACTTTGCGACCAAGGTTTTCGGCTACCGAACAAGGGTCCTGGTGTTTCCAGGAAGAGGAAATCCCACTTCGATGATTACGGTATTGTGTTAAGTCTGGAGCCAATGGGTGAGCCCGAAGTGCCTGTTCTGGGGCATGATCTCGCAACATGCAAAGGCTAAAACTTGGATTTTGTTGAGATACTCAAGGTAGACATGTATCCATTTCACGTTGTTATTGTCGTTGTTGTTGAAATCAATATGATGCCGTGAGTGTGTCAGCTCTGAATACAATTCTATTTTATGAATGAACGGTTGAATTTTTTCCAGAGTGACGGATTTCTTAGAAGCACTGCTTTTCATCGAATGCCCCGTTCTTCATTGTCGGAATAAATCGTACACACAAAGAAAAGGATCGCCTCCGTCTCACTGCTCTTTGCTAATAGACAGATTGATAGGTACGAGGCCGGCCGATGTGGCAGAGGTTCTAGGCGCTACAGTCTGGAACCGCGCGACGGCTACAGTCGCAGGTTCGAATCCTGCCTCAGGCATGGATGTGTGTGATGTCCTTAGGTTTAAGCAGTCCTAAGTCTAGGGACTGATGACCTCAGAAGTCCCATAGAGCTCAGAGCCATGTGAATCATTATGATAGCATAAGATTGCGGACTGACACACACACACACACACACACACACACACACACACACACACACACACACACACACACGGTTCTCGGGTTCTCTAAGATGTAGGTGTAAAGCCTCGATTTAAGGGAGCACAGTGCCATGAGCTAAACTGTTGCACCGCGAGTCCCGTGGTGGCGTGATTGGCGATCTTCCGGTGTAACCACATTGCTGGGAATAATAATTATCGCAGAAATCAAAGTAAAACCCTTTACGAATGTTAATCTTTAAGTTGGACGGGTGTAACTTGCATTGTTTAAAAGAAAGTTGGTGTGAATTAAACTCTTTTTTTTCGTTGCTCCGCTGCAGTTGAGTCCTCATGTAAATTGGTTAAGCTATAACGGGCAGATAACACCATGATTGTCTAATAACGTGAAAAGACAGATTTCAGGAGAAAAAAAAATGTATATGGTATGTCACACAGTTCAGTTCAAAATCTCACATTGTACTGGCAATGCGATTTCTCGCTTGTTTTATTTACACTTGCTAAAAATTCGAGCATTGACGCGTGTAGTAATTCGTTAATTTAACCACAAGAATTGTATAGTAATTCGTTAATTACAACCACAAGAATTGTTCAAAATTGCAGTACATGAAATGGGGGTACAAAGTCAAATACATAGTTGCCGTTCTCATGGAAAAATAAACGAAATAATTCAAATAAACAATATTGATAGTAATTGCACTGAAACTACATTATCCCAAGTATTCCCACCATGAATCCTGCGTCGAATATGAGTACATTATTTTTTAGTGTAGATGTAATTGAAATATATAACACAGTATTAAAACTTCGAGTACATTGTTAGCTAGTTTCGTATCGTGAGTTGTATTAATTACGAAGTAATTAAACGTCAGTATGTTAAACAATAATATAGGAAATTGACAGTATCGCAGAATGTCATAAAGTTTCTAACATCATGAAATACAGTATATTAGTTGCTTAATTTGTTATCCAATTGTTTGTAAATGAAGAGTCCTAATTGCAACTAAACGAATAGACCATTCATATTCCTACCTATGGATGGACGTAATAATAGCCAATACTTTGCCATGAAGTTGAAAATTACATTAAAGAGCTCAAAAGACGAAATTACATACATGGGCCCCACCTAATGATACATCATCAGTTAATCAAGCGATTCAAACTAGCTTCGAAAAGTTACAGAAATGGGCTGTTACGTTTTTCTCAATCGCACTGTGCGGCACTTCAGGTCTCGTAGATCGTAGAAGTAGGACCGTAGGCGTAGGGAGTGCACCGGTGCACGTAAGGACGCCTTGGTGAAGTCACGTACGTGCGGTAGCAGGAGCCCCGTGCGTGTCCTCCCCTCCCCCCCCCCCCCCCTCCTCCCACACCTGTGGGCAGTGCCCAGCCGGCTGAGGTGAGCCCCTGGCCATTAATGGAGCTAGGCGCAGTTCACTTCCTGCTAGCAGCTGGCGGCGTCACCTCAACACCGCTTCCCCCACTCCTAGAGTACGCCAGGCCGTGTTGCAGTACAGCACCCTCCAAACTGTTAATTTAGGGCCGACAGCGCTGTGTACGTGTACGTATGTAATTCCAGATCTTTTCTCTTGCATTAAGAAACCCGCGTGCTTGGGCAGCTACGTACAAATAGCATCGCCAACCTTATACCCCACAGCTAACTGCTAAGGTTCGACTAATACAAACAGCCAAAGTGTCATGAACGTCAGAGGCTATACACAAATAATATTGAGCGTACATATTTAGCTTGGTACCATTTGTCCGTGTGTACTTGACAACATTTCGTATCGTAATACTCGCAGCAACATGGAACTGCGCGTAGCGTGTTAATTATTTTATTTCTGTGCAGCTATCGAACGAAAAGGGTTCAATACGTGACGCAACTTTATTTTTTCTTGGACTTTGCGGAATTTATTGTGGGACATCATGGAATATTCCCGCTTCAGCCCCTACTGTTTCACGAAGTTCAGATAGGTGACGGCGCTTTAGTAGATTTCAAAACAAAGTTGTAGATATTGATAGCTTGCGCAAAGTCTGAGACCCGACGGTGAACAAAAGCACGGCGAGTCGTTGAGCTAGGCGTGTTATCATAGGGACGAGGTTGTGCAAACCTGTCCTATCTCCCGCTTACCGGCTGACTGCATACAGCTGTGGTAATGAAGAAACGACTTCAGCCTGTTCGTCGCCACAAAAACGCAAACGCACTTCTCCTTTTCCGTGACAAAGCAAAGCCTCCAAGTTTGTGCACTCGAAAGGAGCTCACAAAACTTCATACAACTGTTCTTCCTCATTAAGCCTACAGCCCGGATCTTGCACCTTCAAACTTCCATCTGTTTGGCTCAATAAAAGATGCACTCAGTGGGAAGCAGTACGTGGATGATGGGAAGGTTATGGATAGAGCAAGACGTTGGCTCGGACGTCGACCAGTAGTTAGTACCATGTGGGCATTCAAGCCCTTCCATAAGATGGCTAAGGCTGTCGTATTGAGAAATAACGTTTTGCAGACAAGAGAGGGAAATAATATGGTGTATTAAAATCCTGAATAAAACCAAGCTGCTTTCAGAAAAAAATGTTGCATTACTTATTGAACACCCCTCATATGTGGCGACCACATAATTTTCTGGTCGACTGGAAGTCAGTCGTAAATCACCAATTTCGTGAGTGAATGAGGTAAATGGTGCCAAACGTGTTAATGGGGAGGAGCGGAAATGATAGATTCATATGTAATAGTCGGAGTTCGCACTGAGCCAAGCCGACAGGCTGCCGGGAACCGTAAAATTGCGTATGTCTTCAGCATACTGTATCATATTATTAGAGGGGTGAAATGTTTTAACTCCACAGCGAATTTTCAGACTTTGGCTATGACCCTTAAGGCAGACTTCCACTTCTTCAAAGAGGCAGTAAGAACGTCGCCTTGAGTCGTCATTACATTGCTGGCATACAGAAGACATATGTTGTGAATGAATGTAAGAGGGGACCGTGAAGAGTGTACATCCATTTCGTACTCTTACTGATCCACCGCAGGCTCTGTGTTTCAGTGGTAAAGTGTGTGCGAATAGAAAGATCTCCGGTTCGATCTCTGATCTGCCGTTGGATATTTGTCACTCATGACTTCTTCCACATCTGGCAATATTTTTTAGATGAAACATGCGGAAATGAGTTCCATGTTAAGTAATAGCTCCCCTTACAAATATCTTGTTAAATTCTTAGATAAAAAAGTTATGTGGACAGAACAGCGATTAATTTACTTATCGGTTACTCAAAATGAGTCATAATCGCATTATTTATTTTGCCGCCACCCGGTTTCAACCCGCGATGGGGTAATCTTCAGGGCAATTAACACTGTAACTTTACAATATTAGTAAGTAATCATGTGCGTAATCTACAAGCAATTAGTCAAAGTTACATAAATAAACAAATTTTTAGAACCATTTAGTCGCTCGCTGGAGTCGTCGCCCTGCCTGTGCACGGTTGATAACTATGCATGGTTGATTCTCTGCATGAGCTTACATAACGACCAACAACATGTGGGCAGACGGTAACGCCCTCCACGGTGACCAACGTTTGTAAAATAAAATGTTTTACAGCATTACCCCGTTATTTTATAGGCATACCTGTTCGGAGAATTTTTTAAATAGGATATGTGGGATAAAATTATTTCTTGAGTGTATTTCAGTAGTGATTATTAAGCTCTGAGACGTGGGAATCACGGATCATGTGTGGTTACAGCACGACGGAGCACCAGCAAACTTCCTAGTCGGTGTTAGTGCGCGGCGCGAGTTCCTTGATTGAGCGGAACCTGGGCCGTGGTCCTAGCTTTTTTATATAAAAATTGTGAATCACTTTGACAGTGTAATAGGGCCCAATCGCCGATATTTCGGTCCTGTAATGCAGCATCAGATGGACAGCAGTGCCTCAGTTTCCCGGATGTGGTGCGCTGCTGGGTTGTTCTGTTTGAACTGCGTAAGGACCAAGACTTCTGCGTGCGTGAGCCCGCATGCCGTGTTCGTGTCCCCCACACGCTGGGCTGGGAGCTCGTGTTTCGATCGATGCGAGCCATAGTGGCGCAGATTAAATAATGCGAGTCCCGGTCCCTTGCTGGCGCTTGAATGAACTTCCTGATTGGGAACGTTAATGCGGCTGCGCAGCGTAAATTGTGTGCCGGGGGCAGGGCCGGCGTAATTTTGGGGGGCGATGGCGATGAGTGGTGTGTCTGTCACAGGGGAGCTGGCCCGAGATGGCCGCCTAAGCTGTGCCTGCGGTCGATTTACACTGCGCGTCAGCGGGCCGGAATGGCACCGACAAATGGCTGCGGTGTGCTCACACTCAAAGTGCGTAACGTCACCTCACCACACCTCTCGTCACTTGGTCCAGAACGTGACGTTCAAAGTGGGTTCGGTAAGGGCTGACAGTCTTACAAATAATCGGAGATTACGTTGATTGGTCGATAGGCGCGGAATTCCCAGTATAGGACAGGGCGCTCAGTAGGTAATGCAAAACATATTTTTTCTCAACCGATTTCCGTTGTTGTGGGTCAGCCCTAATAGTAACATGAAGTTCAGATAGATAGTGGCGCTCTATATAGCCTTCAAAATGACGTCTGTAACGTTGTCATCTATTTTGGCAGAGAACCAGAGCATCCCAGTTACTCAATGGCACTTACAGAATGTCTACGGAGACGTGGCAGTGAACGAAAGCGCGATGAATCGTTGGGCGCGGCGTTTGTCATCACAACAAGGTCGTGCAAACTTGTCGGATCTCACGCGTGCCGGCCGGCCGCACACAGATGTGAGTCCTGCAATCTTGGAATGTGCAGACACACTCATTCGAGGTAGTCAATGGATCACAGCCAAATACCTCGCTGCACAATTGCTTAAGCTAGCACACTCATATACCTATTCGGGTACTCAATGGTGTGTGCCCGCTGGGTTCTCCGCCGTCTGGCAAAAGACAGTAAAGAGCAGCGGAGGACCATCTGTGCAGAATTGCTTGCGCGTTATGAGGCTGTTGTTGGGGTCTTCAGTCCTGAGACTGGTTTGATGCAGCTCTCCATGCTACCCTATCCTGTGCAAGCTTCATCTCCCAATACCTACTGCAGCCTACATCCTTCTGCATCTGCGTAGTGTATTCATCTCTTGGTCTCCCTCTACGATTTTTACCCTCCACACTGCTCTCCAGTGCTAAATTTGTGATCCCTTCATGTCTCAGATCATGTCCTGCCAAATGGTCCCTTCTTCTCAAGTTGTGCCACAAACTCTTCTTCTCCCCAATTCCATTCAATACCTCCTCATTAGTTATGTGATCTACCCATCTAATCTTCAGCATTCTTCTGTAGCACCACGTTTCGAAAGCTTCTATTCTCATCTTGTCCAAACTATTTATCGTCCATGGTTCAAATGGCTCTGAGCACTATGGGACTCAACTGCAGTGGTCTTTAGTCCCCTAGAACTTAGAACTACCTAAACCTAACTGAGGACATCACACACATCCATGCCCGAGGCAGGATTCGAACCTGCGACCGTAGCAGTCGCACGGTTCCAGACTGCGCGCCTAGAACCGCGAGACCACCGCGGCCGGCTATCGTCCATGTTTCACTTCCATACATGGCTACACTCCATACAAATACTTTCAGAAACGACTTCCTGACACTTAAATCTATACTCGATGTTAACAAATTTCTCTTCTTCAGAAACGCTTTCCTTGCCACTGCCAGTCTACATTTTATATCTTCTCTACTTCGACCATCATCAGTTATTTTGCTGCCCAAATAGCAAAACTCCTTTACTACTTTAAGTGTCTCATTTCTTAATCTAATTCCCTCAGCATCACCCGACTTAATTCGACTACATTCCATTATCCTCGTTTTGCTTTTGTTGATGTTCATCTCATATACGCATATACGAGCGTGCAGTGATGTCGGCAGTTACATTTCATCCACTATTACAAATAATGCCACACGTTTTGTAAGGGGATTACGCGGAACAGTTGAGATGCGTAACGGTACCTGAGAGTCCGTCAAATCAAGAACGTATGTGTGCGGCCCTATAAACACAGCTGTTACCTTGGAAAACGGGAGTGGATACAGCACGATGCTGTCGAAGGGTGTGTTGACAAACAATCGGCTTCATGTTCACGTCAACATTAAAGAACGAGCCCAAATCATGGTACGAAAAAGATCGCCCAAAACACCAATATACCATTTCTGTCGTGATCTAGACTCTCCAGACACTGCGGTTTAATCGCCTCACTGGGTTGTTAGTGCAATCTAGACTTTGCGTCAGATTTCCGCTAGATTTCTGTCAGTCGAGAACCATAAAGGTAAATGCATATACATCGAAGATTAGAAACCTTGCACACATCAGGGAGTGACTGTTGACGCTTGCATTCGCAGTCCAGTACACGTTTTGGTTAACATGCACGAAGAATAGCTGAAACAGGAAACTATTACCTTTAAAACGTGCTGGACAATACGTCTAGCACATTCTGTAGTATTTGTGCGGTGTCAGCAGCATTTGCCTCGTTCTTTAAAAAATGTAACCTAAGTCGAGAATGAAGACAGCTACGGTCAACTGAAACGCACTTCTGTTTCTTGCCTTATTCTCAGTCCGATTCGTTGCACGACCTCCTTTCAATTTCAAAATTACGAGTTGCATCCAAGGTTGTGGCTTCCAAAATGGTCGTCATGTTGGTAACTGTCTGAGAGGTTTTCGAGAAAAGCAAACAAACAGTGAACGGACTTTTATTTGCCTATTTAATAATTTGATTCTACGTATCTTAAAACCGAGAGTCAAAAAATTTTCAGTCTGTTTCTTTTCTGCTTTTATAATAGAAAATAAAAGGATTAGAAACGCAAAACTCGCTTTTCAGAAACCGGTTCTTTTGAGCGGTTAAGTCAGGTTCAACTGGCGTAAAAAAAAACTATATAACCGAAAACTGGTCGTTTCGGTAGCTGCTACCCCTAGCAGTAGATAGACGTCGGAATGCTTCAGCCGGCAGTCATATGTTTTTGGCTGCAGCCAGTGTTACCTAGCTGATGACAGTGCTGCGTGAGGTAGCCATTGTTCACTGCTATGTTAGTACCTTTTCCTTTTTCTGGTATAGGTGTGCTTAATTACTGCAGTTAAATCTGTATTAAAAATTACAATAAGTGAAATTTTGTCGTTTTTATAACGCTGGAGGTGGTGCTACACGGTGCCCCCTGGAGTTGACTGATTTTTTGTTCAGAGTCCCTAGTTTTCAAGTGCGATGCTTGAAAATGTGTGTTGAAGTAACGAAACATCTCCCTCATGCTTTTGAACGCGAATGGAAAACCTTATGATTGACATAAATGCCAGTGAAGTAAATAGAGGTCAAAGTGAATGAAGTTGGTTAATAACTGTAGCACCACGCATGTGTACCTGTACAGTTCAAGAATTTTTTGCTGGGCTTTCTGTACCACTGATAATGTAATGCAGCGTTTGGGTTTTTTTTTTTTTTTTTTTGCGTGGATGGGGGAATCAGTTTGAAGCGGGTTCCCTGCTTTGACCTGGCCACGCATGCTCTGTAGCCAATCACGTGTCGTTGTCAGGGAAGTAGGGGTCGTATACATTAGTCAGCCTCTTCTGTGAATCTCGCTTCAGCATTGCAAGTAGTAGTAGTAGTAGTAGTAGTAGTAGTAGTAGTAGTAGTATCTTTCTGCCCTTGTAGGAAAAAGCAGGAGACACCGTGTGTGCACTCAGAAAGAAATCAGACATGCTAATTCCATCGACCACCATTTGATGTCGGCCGATAAAGTTGGTTGCACCCAGATTTCATAGCTCATACCGTGCATGTTTGAAAATATCATCTCTTTGCCATACATTCACAGTCAGTCAAATCGTCAGATGTAGGTGCCCAAATGACCGCAGATGTTGCTCTTAACTTCAGTTCAACATTCAAAAACCACGTGAAACAGACGTTTAATGGTACGCAGAGCAACTGTCTCTGGCACTTCATTCTCTATGGAGATTTTAACGCTCAAAATGGTGCTAATCTCTAGTTCATGACAGGCACAATCGTGTGTTGCTGCACAAATAGCAGTGGACTTAAAACTGTTGCATACTCTTAACTTCAGACATAAAACGCCCTAAGCTAAGGCTCCTACGTGTGCCTCTCCCAGTAGCTCCGCCAGCCGCTACAGGCAGTTTGGCACCCATGACGATTTAGTCATCAAGAAACTAGCCGGACCTTAGATGTCGCTACCTCCAATTGTCCAGCGTGTAATAAAATTCTCCTTGTCCTTCGCGAACGATAAGGTCCTTCACCTCGGCCACTTCCTGTATTACATCATTCTTCGTGGAAACAGTGTCAATGACGTGGCCTTTGAAGCCATATCGCAACTGTGAAGTAGGAACTTCAGTGAAACTGCGTGATATCCTTCTCTCCTCCAAGAGAGTGCCTCCCACTTGTGAAAAATATTGTCCTGTTCAGTAGTTTTCCAATTCAGCATATTAGTTGATCTGGAGCGTCTGCACTGCAATGATTATATGTGTTTATGTTTGCTATGTTCAAATGGCTCTGAGCTGTGGGACTTACTTCTGAGGTAATCAGTCCCCTAGAACTGAGAACTACTTAAACCTAACTAACCTAAGGGCATCACACACATTTACGCCCGAGGCAGGATTCGAACCTGCGACCGTAGCTGTCGCGCAGTTCCAGACTGTAGTGCCTAGAACCGCTGGGCTACTCCGGCCGGCGCTATGTAAGTGGCGGAGAGCAAGTGCGAGGGCTTTAAAAAATAATGAAACTCAACAACCAAACACTCTCGTAAGATTTCTCTTCCATACCAGTATCTACTTGCCAGACTTTCGGAGTAGCGTACGGAATGATTCTTGGCCTAAAGATGCGTCAAAATTTGTCAAGGTTCACAAAGTACAAGGCCCCTACCAGTGGCGTCAACACATTTTGTCATAGTCATAGGCCAAGAATCATTCAGAACGTCAGACGAGTCGAAATTGGCATAGCCACAAAAAACTAACGCACGTGGTATTACATCATACATTGTTTTCCCGCATTATTTTCATGTACTGAAAAAGTAGCAAATCTTCATAACTCTTTGCCATATTTTTCAACCTTTTTATTGATAGATTCGCAGGTGGCTCGAACAACTTGATAGCTAACCTACATCAGAAGTTGCTATTGATCGGTTGTTATTGCTTTTTCTCTTCTATTATATTCCATGTTACTTTCAAGGTGTTTTTGTTTACGATCATAGTAAATTCTACAGTTGTTCATTCTCACTCGAAGACCGACACGACGCCATAGTATGGCAATGATAAAGAACGTGGATTCAGTTTACGACTTCCTGCAGACGTTAAGAGTTCATACTTTACATTTTCTCTTAATCAACAACCGTCACGTAGTCGTTAGTGGTTAAAGTTTGATTTGAAGTGGCTGCAAAGGACGCCTGAAAGTTGTAGTGTAGTTTGTGATGGCTGACTGTATTAGAAAATATGTTTAAAAAATAGCAAACACGGATCATTTATTTCTGACACCCATTTGCAACGGTACTACCGACCACCTTATACGGCGAGGAATTTTTGGAAGTTGTGACCGTGAGATAACCTAATGTAAACAGAACAATCAAACTGGGAGTCGTTTCCGAAACACTCCAGCAGAGTATAACAGTAAACAGGTGGGTTAAGTATAGGCATTCTCAAATTACAAAAGCAAATTGTAACATTACATATTAATACCGGTCGCCAGCGTAAGTAGGCATTCTTGCCAAGGAAAATGATAAAGCAGAAGGTAGTGTTAAGGCTAACGTAATCTTCCTCTATAAACGTACTCAACTGTTCCCGTATATCTGTTCAAACTACAACACAGTAATCTAACCTTACAGATAAATGTGCTACTAACAAATGGCCAATGAGATAGTAAACAGTAACATATGCCTCTCAACAACACGTACCTTAAATGAACTAAATGTAACAGTTAATAAAACCATTTACCGATACATATGAAACTAGTAGCAATACTGAACAGGAAAAGTTTGAAATGATTCTGAATTGAAACCACGGGGGTCTGCTAACGATCATAATCCATAATTTCATAGCTTAGTACAGGGTCTCTATGCCTGTGCATTAACCAACTTGAGGTTTGAAGCAACTGGACAGAATGCGAATCTAACTACACTGGCTCTGAAGGAACCTTTGCATTGCTTAAATAACGAACTAGCCTAGTACATGAGAGCCCTTAAACTTCCATGGTTAGAAGAACCATGCTTATTAACGAAACTAAACCAATATGTATGATAAATGGTCAGTATTTTTATCATTATTAAGTGAAGCACAACAAACAATAACTCGTTAAATAATAGATGTACTTTCATCAGCAGTCTTTTGACTTGCTCAAAATTATAATTGGCTGTGCAAATGACAGCAATTAAAATTTAACGGCTTTCTCGTAATAAATTAGGACACTCGGAATTAAATTCACTAGGATAGGATTCCTGTTAAGTTTTGTAATTTGGGATAATCGCGGGTATAAGTTTTTAACACCACGATGATTATTATGATTAAAATCAACCAAATTTCCCAAATACCTAGTCCATTTACAGAATCCCAAATATAAACAACTTAGTGAATGTCTGTTGACACTGGTGGCACAATTTGCAGTGTCTATTAACCTGGCGGCGATGCAGTCATAGCAATACTATTGACCTCGCCCTGTTGCATATCTTTGCGTAAGAATTACATTTTTATAGGGCCCTAAACCATGCCATGATAATGGTACCACCAAATGCAGCATCAGACGCCCATAAATACTGCCCTTAAGCATTTCTAGCCTCAACTCCAGCAATGTGAGCCACAATGATCGGCTACTGCTAGCGAGGTGTTAACCAGAGCACTGCTTAGCCCAGACTCCTTACCCATCAGCAAAGGACGAAGTGCCACTTGCGCGCCAACCACACCTTTTCCATACCGCCAGGCTACTTCCGTAGCTGCGGGACTTCGGCACATCTTTCACATTCAACCCTACGTTGCCTGACTATGGACCAGTCATTTCATTTCATTAGTTATTTAAATTCACAAGCATAATTTAAACTACATTGTTCAAAAGTTCACATACCTAATAAATATATATATATATATATATATATATATATATATATATATATATATATATATATATATATACATACGAAGAACTTCCACGACATATAGAACATTCTACATAAGCAGTACTACAAATTGACATCGAAATATCGATAGGTGTTATTACACCTTCATTGAATGCTAGTAACCCTCTTAAAAGAGAACACTGGTCGCTTTGGAGCTCTGGTACAGCGATAAAGTGTCCCACCTGCGCATAATTTAGCCCATGAAGTTAAGTGGTGTGTGTATGTCAGTAGGCGACATGGAATCAGCATAACAACATTGATCACCGTGAAGACGCGACAGAACTGTGCCCGTGGCTACAAGTTTAGCGATGGTACCAAAATTGTTGGTGGATCTCACAGAATGTCGAAAGTGTGTGCAAGGAATGGTTTAGCCCTCGCAGCCATGCAACACGGACTAAGAACAGTGACCATAAAAAGATGATTACCGTCTGGGACTGGAGACAAGAGTCACTGACAAGTGTTTTAAACCCGACTGGCATTGCTGCTGCGATCACGGAATGCAGGTCCGTCTCAACTAGCTTCCGAGCAAACGTTTGGGGTAGAGTTGCTCGCAAGAGACAGTTACTCAGAGATGCACTTAGAGCTGCACGTCTTCCATGGGCCAAATAACACAGAATTTGACAGTAACCGTCTGAAAGCGTTTAGTTTGGTCCGACCTAGCAATTGATGCTAGGCGTTGAGTGCCTGGATGAACCACTCACACTCCCACATTGTGTGGAGGGTGTATATCAGCTTGGATGTGGTTCTGTTTTGTGGATGTTCATGTCCTCACTCAATCTGTTATCGTGAACCTGAAGCAGGCTGTTTATTTCAACATTCTCGGTGAGAGTTTTGTCCTCGTGATGAGTATGCTGTGTTCACCCCTGTTTTCCTTGATGAATACTCAGGCACCTAATGGCATCTTACCCGCCAAGTTTCCCGATCCTAGTCCTGTAGAATATATTTGGGGATATTTGTAACAGCAGATGAAGCAGGACGACAATATATCGTCGCAATTTGGTATCTTTATGGATGTAATAATCAATGAGCGGTGTAATTGCCTCTCCTAATTCATTGTGTATCAATATTCATACCAAAGCATTAGTAGAAACATCGCCTCAGTCCGCATAACGCGATGTACATTCTGCTGAGGCACTGTGCAGGTGCTTAGCGGATCCCGACACGCGCTGACTGCCTCGTGCCCGTGGTACACAATAACCAGCTGAGGTGATAATGTCTCAAATCAAATTACAGACTCTGGCGCGCCACTTATTAAATGTTCAAATACTGCGTAAGATGGGATGACAGTTGGGTCACAGTAGCTTCAGCTGATTATGGTATACCTGAAGAAACATGGCGTCTCTCTCTCTCTCTCTCTCTCTCTCTCTCTCTCTCTCTCTCTCTCTCTCTCTCTCTCCCTCTCCCTCGCGTCTAGTTGTTTATAGGGCTGCTAGCATAAAAAAACCAATCGATAACACATTCAATAATATTTTCTGTTGGTCTCTTGTGTCCACCACTGTCATATCTTTTACTGCAGATGGCAGTTACTAGTGAGTCGCATACGATGCTCGAGGTTGGCAACCTGAATAGTTGTGATCCGTTTTCGTTGTGTGCGTTGTTTCTCTGCGTGTTGATTTTATTTTGTGCTGCATAAGGTCTGAACCTTGCAGCCAAAGTGAGCAGAAAAATGTTTGATCTGCTTACGTTTTGCGTGGTCTGTCACGTGAGTTCGTACGCTCGGTGCGGCGATATTTCGGGGAGGTGACAGTGGTGCGTCTGTGTGTTTACTATTCACGGGGCAGAGTAATTCAGTGGCAGCAAGACTTTGCTCTTGTCAGAGTAGTCGGTTTCAGGTACAAAGAATTAATAGATGCAAAACTGTCATGGAGAGAAGTGATGCCATTGTGTGACATTGTATATTGTCAAGCTACACGTTGAACAAGTTGTGTGACTCGACGCAACAAGGAAGGAAGTGACTCTGAACTCACACTTTACCGTAATTCGTCGTTCTTTAGTGTTCGTAGACGTGGTTTGTGTTTCATACCTTCAGTGAGTGGCGCCATAATAAATCTCATCTCATTATTAAAGATTAATCGCCTACACAAGTAAGACGTACTATACGAACATTACAGTTATCGGTAAGAACTTGAGCAATTTATATTTTAATGTTAGCTGTTGTATTGCCAACTGAATGTGAATCATACTAATCACTGTAAAAATCAGTGCATGTTCTGTTGGTTTATCGACATGTACAGATAGTTAGAGAAGGTATCATCTTACACAGGAGTGAATGCACCAAATGATAAAAATATTATGATGACATAAACTGAACTCAATACCAAAGTGTAATAAACCAAGACATTTATTAAATTTTGTGTTTGGTACCACTGCAATTTTCTGAAAATAAAATATCTTTGTAAGCTGTACGAAATGGTCTGAACTACTTCTGCAGTTGAACAAATACACACACCAAAAAAAGCTTGCATCACCCCGGTTCCAAGAACTCCTGAAGATAAACGTTGACTGTGGATATTGTATTACATACACAGTCCCTTTGACTGTTCAGGGATGTCACTAAACCGGCCCAAGGATGCAAACATCCATGCATGAGCAGTGCCTATGAGACGAAGGGGGTCAGACAGCCGATCAGTTCGTCATTCCACCAGGAAGGAGGTACACGGCTAGTGTTGTTTGTAGTTCAACCATGCCTAGACGGTCAATACCGCGGTTCTATCGCGTCCGCATTGTTACTTTGTGCCAGGAAGGGCTCTCGATAAGGGAAGTGCCCAGGCGTCTCTGAGTGAACCAAAGTGATGTTGTTTGGACATGGAGGAGATACAGAGAAACAGGAACTGTCGATGCCAGGTCTCGTTCTGGTCGCCCAAGGGCTAATACTGCAGTGGATGACCTGCCTGCGTATTATGGCTGGGAGAAACGTTGACGGCAACGCCACCATGATGTATAATGCTTTTTGTGCAGCCGTCGTATTACGACTCAAACTGCGCGCAATAGGCTGCATGGTGCGCAACTTCACTTCTGCCGTCCATGGCGAGGTCCAACTTTGTAACCAAAACACCATGCAGCGCGGTACAAATGGATCCAAAAACATGCCGAATGGACCGCTCAGGATTAGCATCACGTGCTCTTCACTGCTGAGTGTCGCAAACGCTTTAGACCAGTAAATCGTCGGAGGCGTGTTTGGAGGCAGCCGGTCAGGCAGAACGCCTTAGACACACTGTACAGCGAGTGCATAAAGGTGGAGGTTCCCTGCTGTTTTTCAGGTGACATTATGTGGGGCCGGCGTACGCCGCTGGTGGTCATGGAAGGCGCCGTAACGGCTGTACAATACGTGAATGCCATCCTCCGACTGATGGTGAAACCATATCAGAATGAGTGAGGCATTCGTCTTTATAGTCGACAATTCGCGGCCCCCATCGTGCACATCTTGTGAATGACTTCCATCAGGATAACGACATCGCTCGACTAGTGGCCAGCATGTTCTCGAGACATGAACCCTATTGAACGTGCCTGCGTGCCTGAGATAGACTGAAAAGGGCTGTTTATGGACGAAGTGACCCACCAACCACTCTCAGGGATCTACACCGAATCGCCGTTGAGGAGTGGGACAAACTGGACCATCAGTGCAAGAGGACGTGCTACTGGGCATTTAGAGGTCCAGGTGTGTACAGCAAACTGGACCACTACCTCTGGAGATCTCGCTGTATGGTGGTACGAAAACGTGCAATGTGTAGGTTTCATGAGCAATAAAAAGAGCGGAAATGATTATGTTGATCCCTATTCCAATGTTCTGTGCAGCTTCCGGAACTCTCAGTACAGAGGTGACGCAAAACTTTTTTGAAGTGTGTATTTGTGTACTAATTGAGTTTAACCCATACACCGTAGAATCGTGTTATAAGAAAAACATGGAATTACGTATTAACGCGTTTAAAGCAGACAGTAGTTTCTGCAAGAGCACTCAGATGAAAAAGATACTCGTTATCAAAGAAAAGTTAACGAGAATACTATTCGAAGGAAAGCCGAAGTTGATAAAAACTGGTTTAAAACACATCATTAAGTTACGTCTGTTTATACTAAATTTATTTAACTCCATAAAATATACATGATCTATTTAAACACAGCCGATATATCAGATAAAACACTGTAATGTAATCATTTAGGCATTGATACAGTACAAAAGCAAAAATACGTAAGATCTTTCTAGTTATGCCTGTACTGAGTCATCGTCCTTCAAGAGTATCTTCGGTCTGCTGTACAAAAAATTACAGCCAAACAAGACGCATATATTGTCCATCATGTTAAAAACTCTAAAGGTAATATAGTTTTATCCGTTTATTCCCATTTCTTTCTACTTAATTGACGAAATAGTTAAAATTTCGTGTTCTGTGCGTTAGTAAATTACAGAGCCATAAATTATCATGAATCGCTTGTCTAACTAAAGAAACCACACAAATTCGGCGGCATAAACTAAAAATTATAGGTGAGGAAATACCATCGAATATGTGTGTGTTTCCAGCGGCCATAAAGTTCAGTTTCCTCAAACAACGGTGTGGCGTGTTCTGAAACGACGCCTCTATATGAAGTCTTCAAAGTTGCAGTTACAGCAGCAATTGCGCCCCGGGGATTATAACAGAAGGTACGAATTTTGCATTTTAGTTCTCCACGAAACGGCAGAGGGAACGTTCCCCGAACGACTAATTTTTATTTTTTTTATTTATTTATTTTTTTTTTTTTTTTTTAGGCGTGTCGACGATTCATCTGTTGGATAAAGCAAAACGCCAGTGTAAGATTTTGGGAGCCACAAAATCCTGGCGTCGTTTCGAAAATGATAGAGCCTCACCGAAACTGAATGTTTTGCGTCGTTTCTATTCACAAAATTTAGGGGCCTTTCTGTTTTATGGAGGAAAAGTCACAGGGATGTGTGATACCTGGACACGCTGCAAAATTGGTTGTTTCCTCAACTTCACGAAGATTTCAGTGATTCCATATGTATGCACAACTGCTCCCCGGGACACTTTCACCTTGAGGTACAGCATTATCATACCATCCTACAACGTTGAATTGGAAGATATGGACACCAAAATATGGTTCACTGCTTTTGGCGTCCCAGTTCACCATATGTCACACCTTGAGATATTTTGCTGTGATGGTACACTGTCTTTGTCACATCTATGGCAGCTACTCGTAAAGAGATATCGAATTATTGAAACTGTCGATTCAAAAAACAGAAATCTGTTGATTCGTGTGTGGAATGAAGAGGACAACCGTTTCAATGTTTCTTGACAAATGCATAGTGCTCATGTTGAGTGTACGGTATAGTTTCTGACCGAAAATAAAACTCTGAACCTTCCACTAACCAGTAACATGCGTAATGTTTCTTTGATAATTCGTACGTGCTAAACAGTTAAAATGTGTTTTTTCTTCTTGAATCACCCTGTATTCTTTGCGTTTTCCTTGAACTTGCTAAGCAAAAGTTTCCCTTCTGCTGCGCCATGACGGTACTCTGCAGGGATGTTCCTCGGGACGTGGTATATCCTTTTTAGCGGCCATATTCCTGGAGCCCACATTTAATGGAGAGAGCCGATGTTCATTTATGGGCGGACAGAGGGGACCCAGGATGTAAGTTGTCTCATGGATGTCGTCGACGCGATGCTTCCAAAGTAGACGCCGGTCCAACGTACCTCTGAGATCTTAGCAGCTTTGCCTGGCTTTTGGGTGAGGTGCCGCTCGGTTAAGTCGCCGGCACACGGACCGTGCTGTCGAACGTTAACGTTGAGCGTGTTAAGTTCAACGTGCTGCTGCACGCTCAGGAACGATGCTACTTGTGCATACGGTACGTGGACCCCAACGTGGTATACGCGATAGCAACGCAATCCAGCGGCAGTTGTGGGATGTTTATAGTTCGTAAATCACACTGTTTACTCAACAGGCACACGTAAAATTCCCACGTTAGCCTCTATTAAAACGCACATTGCCTCCATTGTTCATATGCTAGTTACGTTGTGCTATATGTAATATATACAAATAAAAACTTCGGTATCGATGTACATGTTTTAAGACAGAAATGAAAGTAGCAGAATCTTTACCACATAAATTACGAAACTCAAAAGAAAAAGGAACAAAATATCTTTAGACAAGTAGCGCAAGGTGTCCTGTAGATTAAGCCAATCCTGTAGATTAAGCCAATCGAACAAACTCACTCCTCAAAAAAAGGTGAACATATATTTACATAAAATCAAGTATTGTAGTATATACTTACATTAAACTAATAAGGCAGCAGAGCCTATTATATACGCGAATTAGGAAAAAATTTACATTTGGCGAGACGCGAACCATCGTCAAGTCACGTATACGGTTATGAATCATCAATGCTACTCGCTACACTAAGGTAACAGTTCAATATTGGCCATTTCTAAGATGTTATTTGCTAAATGCTGTAATCATAGCTATGTTACTAACTGAAATTTAATTATAACAAATTGTACCGTGAACAATGTGTTTTTGGTGGATCCTCAGTGTGTCGCTACCTTCAAATGGCATACTCTCATAATACGCAAGTTACAATCATTCTTTTGTCACGAATATGATGTCTCATTATTTTATTGCAACGAATCACGCAATTAACAACGGGTTTTCGTTTGTGATTCTCAATTTGCTGGTACTCAAACGACATATACAGGGTGTTACAATTTCTCTTCAAATCACATTAATCCTGGAATGGAAACACACAGCAACAGAACGTACCAGCGTGACTTCAAACACTTTGTTACAGGAAATGTTCAAAATGTCTTCCGTTAGCGAGGATACATGCATCCACCCTCCACCTCCGTGCTGAGGAGCGTACGAACACTTCGACTGAAATGCGCAGGAGCTCCATCGTGCATGAACCACATGTTGTCGTACTTGTAAAGGCACATGTTCTAGCAGCACAGGTAGAGTATCCCGGATGAAATCATGCTAACGTGCTCCAATGAGCGTAGGTGGTAGAACATGGGGCCCAATCAAGACATCACCAACAATGCCTGCACAAACGTTCACAGAAAATCTGTGTTGTTGACGTGATTGCACAATTTCTTGCGGATTCTCGTCAGCCCACACATGTTGATTGTGAAAATTCACAATTTGATCACGTTGGAATGAAGCCTCGTTCGTAAAGAGAACATTTGCACTGAAATGTGGATTGACACATTGTTGGATGAACCATTCGCAGAAGTGTACCCGTGGAGGCCAATCAGCTGCTGCTGATAGTGCCTGCACATCCTGTACATGGTACGGGAACAACTGGTTCTCCCGTAGCACTCTCCATACAGTGACGTGGTCAACGTTACCTTGTACTGCAGCAACTTCTCTGACGCCGACATTAGGGTTATCGTCAACTGGACGAAGAACTGCCTCGTCCATTGCAGGTGTCATCGCTTTCTAGATCTTCCCCAGTCGCGAGTCATAAGCTGGTATGTTCCGTGCTCATTAAGACGCCGATCAATTGGTTCGAACGTCTTCCTGTCGGGACACCTTCGTTCTGGAAACCTGTCTCGATACAAACGTACCGCGCTACGGCTATTGCCCCACGCTAATCCATACATCAAATGGGCATCTGCCAACTCCGCATTTGGAAACATTGGACTGACTGCAAAACCACGTTCGTGATGAACAAAACCTGTGGATGCTACGTACTGATGTGCTTGATACTAGTACTGTAGAGCAATGAGTCTTATGTCAACACAAGCACCGAAGTCAACATTACGTTCCTTCAATTGGGCCTACTGGCGGTGAATCGAGGAAGTACAGTACATACTGACGAAACTAAAACTCTAATATGGAAATTAAGCGTTTCCGGACACATGTCCACATAACATCTTTTCTTTATTTATGTGTGAGGAATGTTTCCTGAAAGTTTGGCCGTACCTTTTTTGTAACACCCTGTATACGTATAGGCTTGAACTGAATGCCAATATGGCGCCTCACAGCTCAATGCTGAAGAGCGTGCATGTGACGTAGGTGACGTTGTGCTATCTGGATGGTCAACGCTCAGAAGCACGCTCAGAATATGACATGCTAAATATCGTTCTGCACGTTCAGGACGACTCCGGAACGTGCTATTCCACGCTATGGCGTCAGAAACTCGGCTCGCTCAACGTTCGGATGCAAGGTCCGTGTGCTGACGGCGTTAGGCTCTGTTATGCAGGTGGCAGGCGCGGTGCAGCACACGGGCGGCGCCCTGCCTGTGTTTGGAGGCTACCGCTGGCCCCTGTGTGGGCCGGCTGAGGTCCCGCTTCCTCCTTCCAGGACGGGCTGCAGCGGGTGAGTCAGCAGTCAGCAGCTGACCAGGCCTTCTGTCAGCGGGCACGCCAAGGACGCTGCAGGCTGCAGAGAGCGCCGGGTATGGCGCGTGGCCGCGGTGGGCAGCACTCCACACCGTGCACACACGCACCCCTCATTACACGCACCCCTCATTACACGCTGCGGCGCGTGGCTAGGGCAGCCTTCCCCTGTACGGCCGAGGGCGCTGTTTGTGCGGAAGGGGGCGCTTCGAAACGCTCCAAGCGCCGCTTATTTGCATTACAAAAACAAAAAGGGAATGAGTGCGGTAATTTTCCACTTACGCTCTATGTATTTAGACTACTTCCTTCCAAACCAGTTCCGGCTTTTTAAATCGTTATCGATTGCTTAACTGTATTTAAAAAAAGCACGTTACATTGCCACCATTAAAGGGGAACCCATTTGTGTGAACGAAATTTAACGGAAATGTATTTACGTAGAACTGTGTCCCAACGTACAAAAATGCGGCATATTCACATAATGTATTTCGTTTTGCTTTAAAATGGCCTTGTTCTTGATAGGTTCACAATTCGTTTGTGCATATAAAGCGGGACAGTATCCAGAGGTAGAAAACTGAGTACAGAGTAAGTTTCATTGCTCCAAGAGGTGCTATTCAAAATTTTTCGGGACTGGTGTTGCCATCTGTTGAAAAAGCTTACCCTTGGACTAATGGTCACTGTTGTGTTGGCAGGAGAGCCAACACCGTGTTAAGAGTGGAGGCCGAAATGCACGCGTTTTAGCTCAGGCGTGAGGAGGGAAGGACTATACTGACGTGAGGTCTGGAACATAAGGAATTAGAATTTAGAAAGCGGACGTAATTAGTTTGATACTTAACTTTAATCCATTAATGATGAACGTCGCTCTTGATGGTACATGATTCACATTATTGTTTGTTCAGAATTCATTCTAATTACTGAATATGGCGCCTTGCTAGGTCGTAGCAAATGACGTAGCTGAAAGCTATGGGGTAAACTATAGTGGCGACACGCGGGTCCGACATACACTAACGGAACGCGGCCGATTTAAAGGCTAGGTGCCAAATCTGGCGAGTATGGTGGATGGGGTATAGCCGCCACGTTGTTTTTTGCCAAAAAGGTCCTGGTGAGCAAGGACGTGTGACAGGGCGCGTTGTCGTGATGCAGCAGCCAAAGTTCGGGCCGCACGTTTTCACGGAGCCATCGCAAAACATCACAGTAGTATGTGGCATTCACTGTTTGGTTGGGTGGCACGAATTCTTTGTGCCCAATTCCCTTCGTAACAAAGAAAACTATGGTCATACTCTTCACTTTGCGCTTCACCTGTCTAGCCTTTTTGGGTCTTGAAGAGCCCGGGCTCTTCCATCGGGACGATTGTTGCTTTGTGCGTCACAACCGTAAATCCAGCTCTCGTCGCCGGTGATTACCCGTAACAAGGTTGAATCCTCAAATGCGGTCTGACGCTGTGCCTTCTGATCGGCAGTCAAGATCCTTGGCACAAATTTTTGCTGTGACATGATGCATTTCAAATTCATCAGTCAACATTCGTTGACATGTCCCCTAACCAATACCCACGTTATCCGCAAGGTCGTGAATGGTTCGACGTCGAAATGCGCGAACGAATTGTTGAAGTTTGGCAACAAGGTCTGGCGTTGTGCTGGTAACGGGCCTTCAGGTGTGAGCTTCATATTCGACGCCCTGAACCGAGCATGCCGCTCAAACATATGCGTACGACTCAAATGGCTCTAAGCGCCATGGGACTTAACTTCTGAGGTCATCGTTCACCTACAACTTAGAACTACTTAAACCTAACTAACCTGAGGACATCACACACATCCATGTCCGAGGCAGGATACGAACCTGCGACCGTAGCGGTCGTGCGGTCCCAGACTAGCGCCTAGAACCGCTCGGTCACTCCGGCCAGCCCACGCGTACGGCTCGTACTCTGTCCCCGAAACACTTGTTGAATCATTGCAAGGGTCTCCGTAGCACTTCTCCAGAGATTCGCACAGAATTTGATACACACGCGATGTTCTGTTCGCGGATCCATCGTAAAATCACCACACACCAGAGTATTATGGAAATCACTGTGGACATGCAACACGTCCTCCCATCTGAATGCCACTCCGCACACCGACTAATCACATATGCAGCTCTAGCCACCTAGCGGTGCATAGATCAACTATTCCTACCTTCCAGATGGCAGCACCATTCCCGAAAATTTTGGATTCCACCTCGTATGAAAGTGTACCTATGTAGCAGAAATAGACACGGAAATTTAAGAAATTTCATTTAAGATGTAGATAATACATGGTGGTTCAAAAGGAGCGCTGGTTTTGGTATATTAAAGTAATTTTTTTTACGAAACACAGAAACAAAATACATAAAAATGTTCATCTAATCTTCGCATTTCATGCATGAAAAATGAGGCGTACTATGTCCCCTACTGCGCCGGCATGCAAGAACTCTGTCCATGAAGTTCACTATGACTGCACGTATGTTCCACATCCATTTCGCAGACAGCGCGTCGATTTTTTCCTCTTTCGAATCGTCGAAGTTTCGGGGTTTATTGCCACACACTATTGACTTCAGATGAACTCAAAGAAAAAGGTCATAAAGAGTTACGTCGCAGTTGGTGGCCATTGTTGATCAGCATTGCGCCAAATGAGGCGATCCGGGAACCGCTCATTGAGCAACTGAATTCTTTCGCGGGAAGTACAGCTGGTGTCACCGTCCTGCTGAAACCACAACTCTTTAATATATATTCCATCCAAATGAGACCACAAAAACTTCGTTATCGTACAGTGTCGGTTCGATTGCCTTTCATCGGTCATCGCTTTTTCTGTCTAATCTTCCGAGATATATATTATGCTCCCCGATCAAAAGCAACGCCAAATTGTTAGGCATTGTGGATGCTTTTCCGTTTCTTGTTCCACACAAGGATTTTCTGACCCCCGATACGGCAGCTCTGCTTGGTCACAAAACCTTTTTAGTGGAAGAGTGCTTGATCACTGAAATTGATTTTGTTTGCGAAGCTGCCGTCCTCTGAGACTCAAGTCTACAAACTCGTCTTTCTGGTGACCCGTCACTTTAAGCCGCTGCGTCAACTGAATTTTATAGGGGTAGTAATGGAGATCATTCCGGAGAATTCTTCTTACTGAAGAACGGATAAGCTCAATTGTTGGGAACGGTGACCAATTGATTTCATTGGGCTAACAGCCACACTGTCACGAACCACCGCAATTTTCTGCTCACTTCGGGCAGAACGACGACGCCAAGGCCTTTTAAGGTTTAGTGTTGAATCCGCCTCAAAGAACTTTTTCACAACTGTTAGAACTGTTGATTGATTCGATGCCTCATTACGCCATAGAATCGCCCGAAGTAGCCTGAGACTTGCTGCATAACGTTCTCCATTCTGACAAAACGTTTTAACTATTAGCGCACGTTGCACACAAGTGTACTGCTGCATATTTGGACACCAAATGCGAGAAATGTAACTGAGTATTCAGTGGGGATGTTCCTAGAAGTAGAAACGAATCAATGTCACTAACCGACAAAAAAGAATTACCATTCGTTTCAAACCCGACGCTCTTTTTGAACCAACCTTTATAAATAGTACTATTAAACAGTACGAAAATTATGAATAGAATTGCTACTTCGGTTTTCATTAGCGTAAGTAAAATGTAACTAAAATTAGGAAGATGCCCTCCGTTTTGTTGTTCACTTCGTTTATTGGTTACTGTTCGTAAATAAATGTCTCAAACGGAAAAATGGCGAATTCAGTTGATACATTTATAAGGAACGATAGGAACACAGCAGTTAGTCGCAATCGGGCTGCTTTTTAATTATTTTTTGTATATATATTTGAGCTATAAATAGTCATCTTTAGTGCTAAAATATAAAGAAATTACAGAATCAGAATTGATCTGCATAAAACAAATAAAATACCTCGCTATCTAGTAGCAGTGATAGATTGTAGTCAACATACTATTCTACATTGGAGTGACTTGCAAACTTGGAGCAGTACGTGTTACCATATGACTTTACTGGTGTATAGCAGGAGGAAACCGAGGTTGTTGTATGCGACAGATAGAGCAGCCTCAGTGCGCGCTAATTATATAAGTAAGCCCTCTCTATCTTGCAAAAATAGTTTCATAATTTTTGTATCACCTTTAAATTACATCAAGAAATACCATTTCACAGTGTGTTTGTTAATTTATTAGCGGTGAAGTGACCCATCAAATCATGCCCAAAAGATCCTTAATATATGCATACAGAATTGTTAAACTAAATTAAATATTTTTTTTTAAAAAAAATTGATTTTTCTGAAGATCGTCTTGATTAAATATAGTTCCATACCAATTTTAAGTTAGTCAAAAGCTAAAAACTAGCGCAGTCGGTCGTATCATAGTGGCGAAGTGATAAACAGTTCATACAAACCGTTTTTATGAAGATCTGTTATCATAGTAACATACTGAAGATCAACGCGAGAAGCTAATTTAACCATGGACATCTAATAAAAACATATATACTCCCTCTACTAACGTAAATATCTTCCGTAACGTATGATGCCATTTAGAACAAATTGCCTTGTATCCAGCCACTTACGTTAAATTTTTAAGTCTTTTACATCATTGCTGCGAGTGTGTTGGATGATAATTCACTCGAATTTCGAATAGTATGTCGACTAGAATGAAGCAGTGCTATTTGATAACGTGATGTTTTACTTACTGTTTTAGGTTAATCAATTCCGATTCTGCAATTTTCAATTTTAGCACTCAAGATGGCTATTTGTAGCGTAAATCTGGATACGCAGGAATAGAAACAAAATGGGTTTGCAACTGATTGCTGTGTTCCTATCCTTCTTTCCTTCCTTAATTAATCTACAGTCTCTGATGGAATTAAAGTTGATAGACTTACAGCTGTGGCAGCCAGTACGAACGAAACGAAAACATGTTACCTGTAAAAGCGAACTGAACTACCTGCCCAAGCTAAAGTACAGTGTTTACGGGGACGGGTGGTGGTAGAAGTGTGCGTTCGGGAATTCTTGCAGTTGGGGTGCCGTCACAAGCTCCCTGCTTAGCACTATTATATTTTGACGGGTACTTTCGTTAAGCTTAAATTTTTCGTAAAAGCCTAATGTAGCGTGCATTCCCGGAAACTATATTCGCGCTACATGACTCGTTTATTGACACGTTTTAAAACGAGAACCCCTAGATTGGAAGGAAAAATGAAAAAAATTGAGTTTCTTTGCTGTTACCATCGAAGAGAAGTCTTGTACGATGAAAGTTGTGTAATTTTTCGCAAAGTTGGTTTTGCTTTTATTGTTCATAATACCGCTTGAATTGCTGCCTAATAAAACATAAACCCACATGATCCGCGATTTATTTATTGCATGTAACTTGCCCTTCCTTTGGGGTAGAGACTTCATGAGTACCCTCCTCATGTCGTACATTGCAGACCACAGTCTTAGTCATTTGTTTGCTCTTTAGCGAGGTAACGCGGCTGCCCATCCGCGATCCCTTTCCATGCTTGCACTGCAGATATCATCATTCGCTAGTTTCACTAGAGCGTGGCTGGACCTAGTCACGTGGCCGAGTTAGTTCCAGCTGCGGCCGGCTGTACGGTTGGCTTTCTAGAGCAATACATCCGTTCAACGAAACACAGCAGTACAGAGTTAAACCGTCCTCAGACGGTACTGCAATGCTAACATGGCCTTAGTTTGCGCCGTCGTTGGTAAACTCTTAGGAAAGACAACACGGGACGTGATTATTAAATGATTTTGCGACTATAACATCCTGCAGCGGCATTTTCCGGCTACATACGACGAGCACGCCACAAACATTTTGATTGCTACAGTGGACGCGCTTCAAATAAGCTCACCACCCAACAGTGGTCGCTTTAAGACAGCTGTAGATGATGTAGGGCCAGTACCAGGCAGTACATGACTGACATAAGCCATGTCAGTTGCAGTTCTGTGACGTCAGTGCAATAAGATGGGTCGACTTGGAGAGGTGACAGAATGTCAGAAAAGTATCGTGTTTATGTGTGCCCACTCCTATACCGTGAATGAAGTATCTTGATTTGCTGGTAATAACAACGTCGACTGTCTAAGGTGCCTGCAAAGAATAGTGCACTACTCGCAGCCACATAACAAGATGTTAAGAACGGTGGTCGTAAAAGTATCCTAACCCTTATTTTACATGCCGATCCTACAGATGTCGAAATACAGTGTGGATCAAAAAGAATCGTCCGATTTGGCACGTCTATATTTCTGGAACTAATAAACATACACAATGAATTTTGTTTTTTGATGATTGGGGAACTTTTTTTTTTTCGTCATAGGTGTTCAGTATGCCCCCTTGCCATGCACGACACGTGTCAATGCGATATTCAGATTGTTCCCACACTGCAGCGAGAGTGCCTTGAGTTACAGTTTCCACAACTGCTTTTATGCTATGTCTCAGTTCATTCATTGTTGTTAATAACGGATGCACATAAACTGTATAAACCCTCACAAGAAATAATTACATACAGTGAGATCCGGTGACCTAGGAGGCCGTTAAAGTAAGACTGAATCATTTGGTCCAGTGCGACAGATCCATCGTTCAGTAATCCTTTTATTTAAACATTCCCGCACTTCCAGATGCCAGTGTGCTGCCTAGCTAGAACCATGTAGAACTCGAGAGTTTGTTCTTTCCAGCAGTACGTTGTTCAGGCAGATCTCAAATAAAATAATAGTTGCGATTTTTTAAAAAAAAAAAACGGATGATTCTTTCTGTAGCACCTTGTAATTTCGAAAAGCATTCCCCGAATAGCGAATTCTTTTATGATATATGTATTAGGCATAACCTTACTGTAAATCGGTGAAACATGAAAATTTGAGCCGGACCGCCACTGGAACTCTAATTTCCCTCTTACCGCGAGCGGTCGCCTTACCACTTAGGCTACCCAAGCACTCTCCGCAGACCGTCCCAAACTTGCGTATGTCAAGCTGTCTTCATCCTTACGCAATAGTGTAATCTATTCATCCCTTAGTGCTCGCAATGTCGCAGCTTTATTGGTTTTCTCGCACTAGGACTTACGATTGTAGACAGCTTGACATGCGGAAGTTCGGGTCGCCTAAGTGGTAAGGCGATCGCTTGCGATAAGCAGGAAATCCAGGTATTGAGTCCCGATCCGGCAAAAATTCTCCAATGAGCAGCATAGCTATGCCTAACACAGCTGATGCTAAGAGTTCACAGTACAGCGACTATGTTATGAGAAAGTATCCCAACCCACAAGAACCAGATACGACGGTGACAGTTTGTGAGTAACAGTCGCTTTCAAATCCAACAGGAATTCCCGGTGCCAGTTAATTCAGGTGCATTTCAGTCTCAGAGCGAACAATGCTAAGAGCCCTCTATGCAGTGCACATATAGAATCGTATACAACAAAGAAGACCATTGCTCACTGTTGCACATATAGCTGTATTTTTTCAGTAGACCACTAAACACAAACTGTGCAGTAGTTGACTGCTGGAGGCGTTTGGTGTGGTACAAAAAATCGCAATTACTTCAGTTTTGAAATTATGTAATGGGTCAGATGCACCGACGGACAACGGGCCAACGAGGTGTTTAACCCTGTGTGTGGAGGATGAGGTTATGGTCGGAGGTGGGTCTGTTATGTACTGGAGATGTAATGAGCGCAAGCCCACTCATTCAGACTACCGTGAACGTGAAACATTCATTATACTGATCTCAACTTCATCTGTGGAGTGTTTCCGTTATTTCCAAAAATTTCGTGGCGTATACGGTGCACACTGTAGTCTTCATAGCGGACAGCCATGTTCATAGGTGTGATGCATATGTTCCTGATTTGACATACCCTATCGCACCTCGACAGGCCAAGTAAATCACCGGAATTAAATGCCATAGAATATGTTTCGGTCTAACAGTAGATGAAAGATAGCAATCAATACTTGGAATCAGTCTTAGATGGCTTCAGTTGTATGAAGAAACTTGACTGTACTTAGACTGGTTGAAAGCCATTATCAAGGCTAGATGCGGATGTGTCTTCTACGGGGACATCTTTTTTGTTTGTTTTGTTCTGGTTGATTACCCACGTAAACTTATTTTAAAAGGTACAAGGGGAAACTGCTGATGAAATTTGTAGAGGTGCCAATGGAGCCAAAGGCGCTTACCACATCAGATTCCCTTTAAGTTGGAATGTCATAAATGACAACAATTGTTAAATTTTCTAACATTTGTAAGTTAAAATACGGTGCAGGCTCAGAACACAGAATTTAGAAGTCAATATGCTATCGAATTCGTTTTTTGTGGTCTCACGGCCACTTACTTCCGTTGCTTCCTAGCAAGCAGCATCTTCTGAGATCAGCCGAGAGAGATCAGTTGAGACTGATAAAATAACGGAAGTAAATAATTTCCTCTACCTTGTTTCTTATTCTGAGTAGCAGCATGTACTCAACAATGTTCTAAATCTGTTTGCATTTTTTCTTATGCCGCAGTAACTATTTGTGAATTATTACTTCAAAGTTGCGACTAAATGAGACGGAGGTTTACTAAGAAGCGTCTAGATTGTCTCTATAAACCAGAATTTACCTTCGCCAACATCCGCGTCTCCATAGAGAGGAAGACAATGGAAAAACCAAAGGGTAAAACATATATAGTTTCCTTCCTACAGTTCTCGGAGGACAGCATATTTCAGTTCTATCTTAAGGAAAGGAAATTCCTAACCTGGAGCCGTCATAACAAAGATGGAAATTTAGTAACTGAAGACATGACGCCAACTTCAATAAGTTTTTTTTCACTTTGTTCGACTTTTCAAGAGCTTTCGAATGTTGTCTTAAATGTGGTTAGTAAGAAAGGGAATAAATTCTTTGAGTCTGCTATCATTATTAATCTTTACGAATGATGCCATCTACACCAACGCATTTTCATTTATTACAACGCTCCAGCTACTGCCGTCATCGGATAAAAACTTAAGACTCGTAAAAGAAAATAGCGCATCACTCTCAATAATATCAATTTGTAAGCTGGGCGTCAACACTGAACAGAAATCGATATTTGCACCAACAGCTGGATTGGTGGAAGAGTGAGATGTACCAACCATGTAATCTTCTGCAGCCTATCATTTTCCGGAAACTGTTAGTATATTTTAAACCATTAGCGAAATGTGTAGCGTCTTAAGCGACTCACCCTGCATATGAGCAGGTAGTAAGAGTCGTATTACAGGGCGGCTTTTCCGTTGGACATTAACGGTCAGTTCGCGATGCCCTGAAGCACATACCCACGTCACACAGGGAGGTGTGTGTGTGTGTGTGTGTGTGTGTGCGTGTGTGTGTCTCTGACATGCCTGGCCGCCCTGTGTGCGATGCCGCTGTTGACACTAGCTATCTGGCCGGTGCGTGTCACCATGTATCATTCGATGGCGAGCCAGACACTTGGAACAGTTCGCTGTACGTCGGCTGGCTGTTTGATCGGCGGCATAGTTTCACTCCCCCCCTTTGATGACCTTGAGTGATTACCTGTGTGTCGGCACGAGTGTGGACTTGGCATCGTATGTCGCCCGGGCTGTGTTATAGCTGTGTTATATTGCTCGGGGAAGTGTCTGAAGGGCATTCTCTCTCTCTCTCTCTCTCTCTCTCTCTCTCTCTCTCTCTTTCTTTCTTGATATTCAAATGGTTCAAATGGCTGTAAGCACTATGGGACTTAACATCTCAGGTCATCAGTCCCCTAGATTTAGAACTACTTAAACCTTACTAAGCTAAGGATATCACACGCAGCCATGCCTGAGGCAGGATTCGAACCTGCGACCGTAGCAGCAGCGCGGTTCCCGACTGAAGCGCCTAGAATCGCACAGCCACAGCGGCTGGCCTTTGACATTCCAGAAGATTTAATTCACTCCCTGATCAAAAGTATCGGGTCACCTTGTAGTGGACATTAATATGGGTGTGTGCATCGTTCGCCTTTATGGAGGCTTGAACTCTGCTGGGGACACTTTCGCCGAGACATCTGAATGTCTGTCGTGGAATTGTAACCCAGTCTTCCTGAGGCACACGAATCACAAGAAGGCGGTGATGCTGGACGTTACGGTCCAGATTACTCCATTTCAGGAGTATTATTATTAAAAAAATCATTGCTTCATGTACATTTATAACTGGGTGCATTATTAGTGTGCATTCAACCATCGTCTCTGAACTTTTACTCTTAAGTCGTGATCGAAATTTTTGCTTTTGACAGCAGAAATTGTTTAATTACACAATTGTTGATTAAGCTTAAAATCACATGGTATACGGCAAAAAAAGGCAACTTCAAAAATCCTCCGACACGTACATATTCATCGTCGTACCTGACGTTTTTAGCTGTAAAAATACGATAATACTAAACGAGCGCGAGGTTTCGTACGTCGTGAACTGATGTAATTTACGTGTACTACTACCAGTATCAATATCCTTAACACATATTCTGTTGTGTTCTGCCCACTCGTCCAATATAGTGCGTCTAGGAAAGCTGCTTTCTCGGATCGCTAGATAAAAATTCCCACAAATCGCATTGATGGAGTTTATTACAAAAGAAAATGATTACAATACTTTGAGAGATACAGAAGTGTCGCAAACCAGGAGCGACAGACAAACATTAGCAAGCTCTTCAGTATATAAACTTCATAATACAAGTGAACCAATACAGTTTCTAAGTCCCTGCTGTAGCGTTCGTCGGCTCAAATTCAACTCGGGTCGCGGCTAGGCGGCGCGGCGCTTACATTCTCTCCGTGTAGAGGCCGCCCCCTGTCTCTGTGTCGTCCTGGGAGGGGTCAGTCAGTGTTGCTATTGGCTAACGTCGTCTCACAGCCGTCTCTGCTGTAACGTTCCTGGCTGACGTGCCGGCTCTTAACGTTACGCCGGAACACATTCCAGTAAACGACTGCTGCTGTTCGTTGTTAAAGTGTGAACTGAGGCAGTTAGTGCGAAATTAAATTCACAGATGGAATTTTCCTTGTCCTTGTTAGACGTACCTCACTCCAGAGTGAATCCATAGCATCATAAAATCCTTATACAATTTTTGTGTAAGCAGTGCACAATGCTATGAAATTAGTTCATATCCTTCCGTGTTTAGTTTTCTTAAGTGCAATACGGTGACCGTATCACTGTTAAAAAAGACACCTGCGTAACTAACCTCCTCCGCGCTTGACTACTGGCACTATACATGATAGTATATGACTTTTTCCAGCCATTTGCCACAGTAAGAGCCTTCCATCGGATTACTATAGGTTATAACGTTATTCATCGCTGCAAATCATTCGTTTCCAGTCACCCACTGTCCAGTGAGGTCGCTTATCACAAACCTCACTAGTCGCTTAGCGTTGGATATAGAAATCACGTCTACAACAATAAACTTGGGGAGCTTTAGAATGTCCATAATGATGGATTTGTTGTTCAGGTGGCATCTGATTACTAGAACAGATTCGAAGTCACTGAGCTCTGCTGACTGACCCATTCTGTTATTACTTTTTATCTACTGATAATACAATGCTCCCTGCCTCCTTTTATACTGGCGGACTCGCCTCTAGTAACTCTAATGGCCAATTTCTCATTACATAGGGGTGTCGGGGTACTTTTGATCAGATAGCATATGTTGTTATATGGAACTTACGCTTTTGGAATGTAGACGCTAGACGTCTCCGTGATGTAGAACGCCTGTCTAATAGTGTCTGCCGCTGGAGTTCGATGAACTTCTCCATAACGCTCTTATGCCGGCTGAACTAATCCGTTCGAAACGCGCCGTTCTTCCGTTGATGTTCTGTTTCTCGTAGTAACCTAGCCTGGTAATGGTCCCAGGCTGGCGAGTAATACAAACGAGTTCAGCCTTTTATGTCAGGCACCTTTTTTATAGACAAATTTCCCTTAGGATGCTTGGAAATAATGATTTATGTGATAGTTTTAGTTGAGGTGGCTCCTTAGACATTTTGCTGTTATTTCGTCGCAAAATGCGTACTCGAACGGTGGTGGGTCTTTGCGCCTACTTACGGCTAATACATTTATGTTGAGCGTCAACTGTCGCTACACAAATGTCGATCCCTTGCCGGCATATTGCTGTTTTGAGATTTGTTAGAAATATTTGCGATCTGTGTGTATTTTCCTTGTGGTTCTTCAGCTGGCTGCGATGTATCCGTCACGACGAGGCGCCGTTCGCGGTGAATTGGGGTGCTCCGGCACGGAACGGCAGTTTGTGCGTGAGGCGGCAGGGTGACAGGGGGCGACAGAAGTGCCAGCAGGGGCGTGCCGACGCATGGAGCGCGCCGGCCGTGTGTGTCACGCATCGAGTAGCGCAGGCTGGAGGGCCCTCGGTGTGGCGTGTGCGGCGGAGGGAACTGTGGGCTTGCAACACTGACTCACAGTATCTATTCCCGCCAAGTAGCACGAGGGGGTCTTACTAAGATCTTCTGGTGAAATACGGGCCTAAGCAATACTACCGACATAGCCTGCGACTAATCTAAACTCTTTAATCTGCAAATCACTTTACTGTATTGGGCAGAGGGTAATTTGTGTACCACTACCTCTTTCCCCACTTCTATTTCGGTCGCGAATGGTTCGCGAGAAGCAGTGATTGCTGGTAAGCCTTCGCGTGAGGTCGAATCCCTCTATTTTTTACCGTCATGGTGTTTCCTCGGGTTATACGTAGAAGGAAGCAGTATATTGGTTGACTCTTCTAGCAACGTACGATCTTGGAACTACAGCCACTTGAGTTGGCTGAGCATCTCGATGCCACCTTCGCCCTTACTAAATGAGCTTCAGCGATGAGCGCTGCTCTTCTTTGGATCGTATCTACACTGAAGAGCCAAAGAAACTGGTACACTTGCCTAACATCCTGTAGGGCCCCCGCGCGCACGCAGAAGTGCCGCAACACGTCTTGCATGAACTTAACTAATGCCTGAAGTAGTGCTTTAGGGAACTGACACCAGGATCCTGCAGGGCTGCCCATAAACCCTTAAGAGTACGAGGGGCTGGAGATCTCTTCTGAACAGACCGTTGCAAGGCATCCCAGATAAGCCCAATGATATACATGTCTCGGGAGTGGAGCCAGTGGGAATGTTCAAACTCAGAAGAGTGTTCCTGGAGCCACTCTCTAGCGCTTCTGAACGTGTTGGGTGTCACATTGTCCTGTTGGAATTGCTAAAGTCCCTCGGAATGTACAATGGACACGAATGGATGCAGGTGATCACAGGATTCTTACGTGTGTGTCACCTGTCAGTATCTTACCTAGACGTATCAGGCGTCCCACATCAATCCAACTGCACATGCCTCACACCATTACAGAGCCTCCACTAGCTTGAACATTCCCCTGCTGATATGGAGGGTCCATGAACCCATGAGGTTGTCGCCATACCCGTACATGTTCATCCGCTCAGTACAATTTGAAACGATTCGTCCGACCAGGTAATAAATTCCCAGTCATCAACAGTCCAGTGTTGGTGTTGACGGGCCCAGGCGAGGCGTAAAGCTTTGTCATGCAGTCATCAAAAGTATACGGGTGGGTTTCTGCTCCGAAAGCCCATTTCGATGTTGTTTCGTTGAATGGTTCGCACGCTGACAGCATACCTTGAGGTATGCATGCAATTACTTTATTGAACGTCTGGAGATTTCTTTCTGCTGAGAATAACATGCTGTTGTTTACCAAAATATGATCAATGTCACAGCTGGTCTGCCAGTTTAGTTCATTAGGCGGCAGTGCCGAACTGTATCGAACGCGTTGTGGAAGTCCAGGAACACTGCATCAACCTGGGCGATGGTATCTGCTGATTTCTAGTATCATGCGTTTGTTCTCCAGGACTAACGTTCGCATGTTATTAGTTTCGGTACGTGTATAAGACTGATTTCATCTCGTCTTCGACAACTCCATACCTGTCACAATCGTCATTGCTCTACTTCTCGAGTATGCTTGTGCACTAGGTTACTCGTGCTCTTATCCATATCCGTGGCTGCTGTTGACTGCTTCTACAGATGAAAAAAGCGTTTTCCAGGCATGGTAACGATTACACTATAAAGTTGTGGGTTCTCTAGAGGTGCATTTTTAAGTGTACATTTATTGTTGCAGTTCGTCCAGCAGAGGAAGTACTGACGAGTAATTGTAGCAACAAATCCTTCTTTGGAACGTGACTCGTGTCACATCGGTTTGAATGTCGATTATATCGTGAAGGTGTTCACCCTTCAAGTGAACTGCTGCAGGTAGTCATTTTGTGCTGCGTTCGTATTGGTAACACAGGCTCGTCACCCGCGATGATTTTTTTCCATGGAAGAATTGCTCGTGTTTATTTTAGTCAAGTCACGACAGGCGTCCACGTGTAGTTTTTGTTCAGGATCAATGTATGCGGAACAAAATTAGAATTTGCATATCTCTTCTGTAAAATATTCTGGAGAATGTTTTGAACTGTTGATTCAAAGATGTTGCTCTCTTGCGATTTGTGACAATGTTGACACACTTCAGTCTCTCAGCGTTTTGCACGGACTGTAGTGTACTTCGGTGTTTCTGAAGTGATTAGTATTTATATTGGTGGTACAGATCGTGAGCCGATGAAAGACTGAAATCAGGTGCTCTTGAGAGGTCACTGGTAACCGCCTGCGTCATTGGTATTCCACTACGGCGACTGCCGCGAACGTGGTGGAGACGAAGATCACATGGCACCTTAGCGAGCTACAAGAGGTGTTGCGTGTTTATTTCGGACAGCTTCGCTTGGTCCTTGCTGCCCTTTGAGATTGCATTGTTTTTGCTTTATCGCGTTTGTATAGTATCGTCCAGTGACGCCATATATTGTTCGCTTATCTTGTTGCTGACAATGCCATTGTTACTTTTCTCAACTATGTACTGACGAGGTCCCTTCCTTGCGATGTCGCAACATTATGTGCTATTGAATCAGATTTGAGACCAAATCCTAGACCAGTCACATACGGAAACTGCCAGCCGTCATTTCACAGTATTGAGAAATGTTGTGTTGCAATCTATAACTACTTTTGTTGCTTATTTTTTCGAAAATTGCTCACTGGTGTCATTGTGGAAAGAAAATCTGGCTGTAGAAGTTGCAGCTGTTAAAGAGAAACGCGGGAACCCCCAGGATGGCCACTTTCGTAACATCCCTGCATCACTAGGCAAGGGCCAGTACTAAGAAGCGATATGAAATGGTACCATCACCTAAGTATAAGGGAATGTGATTGGAAGAGACAGAAGCGTACTCGGAGAAGGCAACGTAGCCGTAAATCAAATCACACAAGACAATAATGTAACCAGTTTAAGACTGGAAATAGAAAACACTGAAAGTACGAGAATTGGATATTTTAGATTTTTTTGTAAATAATGGTTAAAAACTTGATACATTTGAGGTTTTGTAGAGGCCTCCTTGTACTTCAAAATACATCCGGTAGATTTAGTAGTGTGTAAGTTCCTTTGTTCGTAATGCGAGGAACGTTTAATGTGCTAAACCTTCTCCATCGCTTTCCTACCAACAACAAGCGATAGTACGTTTTAATTCATTGGTTATTTTCGACGTGAATCTTTTCTGTGAAGTGTCTTTGTTATGCCGAAGGAAGGCAGCATAAACATGAGGGAGAATCCTAAGCTACGAATTCACGGAAAACCGGATATAGCAAACAAAGGGCAGCTCTTGCTCAGAAAGGAGGAACTATTAGCTATGGTCGATTTTCTTGAAGTGGAATACGGGGAATTTTATTTCTCATTATGTCAGTGATGTCGATACTGTTCTTTTTTACAACGATAGATCGATAATAACGACTGAGAATGTAAAGGAGAGAGCCATTTTTTCAGCTAATTTGTAGGTGTTACATTATGTATGACTCCTCTTTCTCACACAGCCAAGTTGTCTCAGCCATAACCCAGTTCACGTCATACATTCTCAAGTATTTGTGGAGTAGCCGATGCGAGCGAACGCGCTTTTTAACTTCTGGAATTATTTTCAGCAAACAAGACACCTATTGAAGTCCTTCATATAACCACACAAACAGAAATCCTCGGATTCTCTACACTTCGGCAACCTGAACAAGCTTCTCCATGTTCGAGTAAGTAATGCAACCGACATCCATTTGAATCTGAATAGTATAATCATCTAGGTTTTCTTTCCCTTCTTTCCTCCCCCCCCCCACCCCCCCCCCAAAAAAAAAAAACCAACGCACACAATAAATAAAACATATATATCTGTTTCATGTTGTCAAATGACGACTCCTTACTGCCTTAGAATGTCTGGTGCCAACCGATCCTTTCTTCTAATCTGAATGTCCCATAACATTTTTCCTCAATTAGAATTAGTACCTACCCAATCTTCAGTAGCACTCTTCCAGAAGTCTCTTCTTGTCTTAATTGTTCATCGTCTAGTTTCGATTTCCGAACATGTCTACACTCCAGAAAAATTCCTTCAAAAAGGTTGGCTCAACAAACTTATGCTAGACTTTAACAAATTCCTGTGTTTCAGAAAAGCTTTTCTTATTGTCAGTCTGCATTTTATATCCTCTGTACCTCGGCTAATATGTAGTCATTTTAGCGCAAAAATAGCAAAGGTCAGCTACTTTTATGGCTCGTTTGGTAATGTAATTCCGTCACCATCGTCAGATTTCATCCGACAGCAATCCATTACCTTGAAAAGGTTGTAATGATGTGCAGTAATTATGACAATAGTGAGCATAAAGTTAATGCCGAAAAATGTTTTTTTGTTTATGGCTAAAGTGCCTTCACTTCTCACGTTAGTATTTGACTTATGCATGCAAGGCGAAATACGGTTTTTCATGAATCAACTTGAGTATAAATAAGTAATTTTGTATTCAAGAAAAGCCTATAATATGTAAGTAATCAATAGTTTACGAATTACTCTATCTGTAGTTTTGGTCATAAATTTCCTATGTATGGATACCAAACATACCGAATCTGATATTGTAAA
The DNA here is from genome assembly GCF_023897955.1 of Schistocerca gregaria. Classification (NCBI taxonomy): domain Eukaryota; kingdom Metazoa; phylum Arthropoda; class Insecta; order Orthoptera; family Acrididae; genus Schistocerca; species Schistocerca gregaria. The sequence continues at coordinate 226,262,978 of NC_064922.1, forward strand.
ATCCTTAGCTGTAACGTCACCGCCATCCTATGTTTCAGGGATGTAAAGTAGATTATTGATAATCATACTAGACTGATACTGGGAGAAACGAGATGGGCTTACAAATACAGGCGTTGGCTGTCAATTGTGTTTAGGTAAAAGTACGTTCGGCAAGTGCTGTGGTGATTTCTTGTTGCTTCGTCCCGTCATTTTAGCTGGTGATCTCGACGATCTGTTCCAATTTTCATCTGTTCTTTTATTCCAATAGACTTCATTATAAACAAGACGCGATCCCAACACGTAGGTAACTTGTTAATACAAAAATAATCAACTGTGAAATGGAAGTAGCAACGAAATATTGTACTGATATTAGTAATTTGTAAGGAGATGTGCGGACGGTGGTCGTCGTTTGTCATTCACTGGGAATGATTTGGGGAAACAGTGGAATATCCCAATAAACAGATGGCTTTAAGGAAGAGTGAGTTCTCTTTTCGTAAAAAGGCTTTCATGACATGACATGGCATTTTCTGATCAGACATGCGTTATAGGAACGCCAGGCTAGTTAAGATCTTAGATTCGAGTGAGGACATAGTCAGCAAATCGCGTGCAAGTGTGTGTCCCATAAATGTTTTAGATTCCGTCTGTTATTGTGAGTACATTACTACACCACGCCGTCTAGGTGGCTGGCTATGTCCTGGTACGAAATAACAAGAGGTATGTCACGCCGCGTGTGTTTCGCCAGAGAAACTGCGACATCGGTCTTCCGATGGGAAGTAATGCGGTCTCCGCTTTCGCACTCAGGGAACTTGTGTCATCGGAAACTTGACGACACATCCTGTCACACAGCTTGCGTGTTTGTATGTCAACGTTATTTAAAAATTCCTGGTAAATTGTAATGCTTCTGTTACGCACACAACATACAAGCGTCTTTTTTGAATAGTTCTAAGAGTTCAGCTCTGACATTTGGTGTTCTTTCAGGCGAGGGTGACAACAAGAATCGAAGGAATTTTCAGTCTTTCCTAGGAACGTAAGACGGTGTTGAAGAGATGCTCCTGGAGCTTCAAAAAATAGCGTCGTGGTTTCCATGAGACCTCATTAATGTAGAAAACTGACTAGTATGGATATGTCACCAGCTTATATCTACGTAGGAACAATCTTCCAGCAGGCAGTGGACCTTGAGGCTTCTTGAAGCTTCAGTTCTGCATTTGTTGAATCCATTATACGTTTTCTGTGCTGCTTTTCTTTGCGTCCTTTATGGTGATAACGGAGTACTCTTTCACGTGGTGTTTTCATTGGACATTCTCCTTACTTAAAAACTATTAGAATAAGAAAATAAATATTAGGGCACAAATGGTGACATACATACCGCAATTTTCTCTCGCTCCATGCTCAGATGTTCGCATGTTACTGACGCATCATACGGATTCACGGCCACATTTATGCCAATACTGAAGCATTCTGCTGGATGCAGTCGCTTGTATTTATTTTATTTATTTATTTATTTAGTCATTAGTTATCTGACTGGTTTAATGTGGCCTACCACGAATTCCTCTCCTGTGCCAACCTCTTCATCTGAGAGTAGCACTTGCGACCTAAGACATAAATTACTTGCTGAATATATTCCAATCTGTATTCCTCTACAGTTTTTCCCCTCTTAAAACTCCCTCTAGTGCTATAGAAGTAATTCCCTGATGTCTTAACAGATGTCCTGTCATCCTGTCCCTTCTCCGTGTCAGTGTTTCTGCGTCATCGACTCCGATTGTACGGTGAATCAGCTCATTCCTTACCCTATCAGTCCACCTAATTTTCAACAGTTATTTGTAGCACCACATCTGTCACTCATCGTAACTGTAATATAGACAACAAAAAAAGGACGGTGCATCTGTCGATTCACAGTAAATATTTCCTGAGAACGTGCTAGTAAACAAGGTTTTACCTCACGAATATCCTCCTCAGTCCTGAGCTTAGATTTTGTGAGTGCAATGCTTGCATTAGTGGTCAATGCAGTGTTCTCGGGAATTTAAAGAAAGTGGTTCGATTCGAAAAATTTGTAAGTATTCAAAGTGAATAATATTTCTGTTACAAAATAATTGAGATATAGGCAGTATTCGGAAAACTGAATTAAAACACCTAAGAATTATGAAAACAAAACCACTGGAATGTGAAAACATAAGCTGTTGCCAAATATACAGGGTGGTCCAAAAGTCCGGAAACACCCTGATAAAATCCAAATGGAGTAGCACCTACACACGAAGACCGGGAAGGGGGAAAGTTTATAGGCGATGCCACCAACATGACGGCAATCTTGAAATCCGCCATCTTGGATTCAACTCCGAAATTTCAAATGGGAATATGGTCATGTGACATATCAGACAGATGGAGAATTTCACCAGAAAAACAATGCCGTTGTTGTTTTAAACATAGCTTTATTCATTCTCGGGCAATAGCCAATTAATTGTGGCAGCAGTGGGACGTTCGGCAGAGTGAGTATTGCGTGGTGAGAAGTCATAAAATGGAGTCTGAAACGGTGCAAAGTGACTATCCCATGCCTGATATGTCACATGTGTTCAACTGTTAGGCATCATATACTCATGCTAACGTTTTAATCATTGTTTCCTTATTTACAGGCTACAAAATGTCCTTAACACATGAAGAACGCACTGAAATCATCTTGATATCACGAGAAAGAAGCACCCAACCAGACAGCCCATCACTCACAGAGCAGTTGCCAAGCTTTTGGCCAAATTCCGAGCAACAGGTCCTGTTGCAGATAAACCTAAGGCTGGAAGACCAAAATCCGCCACCGATGAAGCAACAACAGTGAGCGTGTTGGCATCATTTAGCAAGAGTCCGAAACGGAGTACTCGTCACCTGTCACAAAACTGTGGGGTTAGCCGTAACTCCATACGCCGAATTTTATCGCAGCACAAATGACACCCGTACAAAATTCAGCTGCTCGAAGACTTGAACGAGGATGACCCACCGTCGGGTACGGTTCGCCGAATGGGTGACACAGCAGTTGCACATAAACCCACGTTTCCCCTGACAGGTGCTGTTCAGTGATGAAGCCAATTTCTTTATCAATGGTGAAGTGAAAAAGCAGAATCACTGATACTGGTCCGACTCAAATCCGCACTGGATTGATGCTTCCAAAACGGTCGACTCACAAAAAGTGATGGCCTGGTGTGGTGTGTGGGGTACCAAAGTCGTTGGACTTTTTTTTTATGGTACGTTAACAACCAACGGTTGTATGAGGTTATTGGATGAAGTGTTTCCCTCATTGTTAAGGGAAGACGGAACATTTCCGGAATTCTGCTAGCATGATGGAGCCTCACCACATTATGGGCACAATGTGCGAGCATACTTGGATGTGCAGTTCCCTCAATAGTGGATTGGTAGTAGAGGTGCTGTGGAGTGGCCACCACGTTCACCAGATTTGACTCCTTTTGATTTTAATCTTTGGGGTCATGTCAAAGCACTGGTTTATTGTGTGAAAATAAGGGATTTGCATCATCTAAAGCAGCGCATTGTTGATGCGTGTGGTCAAATTCAGCCAGATGTGTTTGTCAAAGTTCATCAGGACTGGGTTAAGAGGATAGCATTAACAATCTAACATAATGGACAACATATCGAGCCATTCCTATGACTGTTGGTGGTCACTCGGGACACTGTAACATCGGCGTAATGTCTCTTCGGCACATAACACACATGCTGCCGAGCGTCCCACCGCTGCCACATGTAACCGACTATAACTCGAGAATGAATAAAGCTATATTTAAAATAACAATGGCATTGTTTTTCTGGCGAAATTCTCTATCTGTTTGATATGTCACATGACCACATTCCCATTTGAAATTTTGGAGTTGAATCCAAGATGGCGGCTTTCAAGATGGCCGTCATGTTGGTGGCATAGCCTATAAAGTTTCCCCTTTCCCGTTCCTCGCGTGTAGGGTGTTTCCGGACTTTTGGACTACCCTGTAGTATCAGTGTTACATCAAAAACAACATATGGCTATATCCTTGTGATGAAATAAACAATCACTTATTTGATACTGTAGGGTATCTTAGCATATTAAAGCATGGGACAAACACATTCTAGTCCAAAAGTACTAAGATTTTTGTTAACTTGCTGACACCAATATAAACAGCTTTTTTTTAGCAGGTGCTCCAAGCTCCTGTGAACGCAAAGAGACGAAAAGAAGTGATGCGGTGAAAGCACGTGATTTAAAGTATATGTCACAATTAGGCACAGCGAGTTTGGTTAATTTCCTGAGATAGAAGAAATAAAATTTGGATGTAGCATACGTGTTGCACAGGGGCTAAGGAGGATATAACACTGAAGTGACGAGTCGTGGGATAGCGACTTGGCACATATACAGACGGGGAGTGTACACAGGGTATAAAAGGACAGTGCATTGGTGCTGTCATTTGTAAAAATGAAAAAAAAAATGGTTCAAATGGCTCTGAGCACTATGGGACTTAACATCTGTGGTCATCAGTCCCCTAGACTTAGAACTAATTAAACCTAACTAACCTAAGGACATCACACACATCCATGCCCGAGGCAGGATTCGAACCTGCGACCGTAGCAGTCGCGCGGTTCCGGACTGAGCGCCTGAACCGCTAGACCACCGCGGCCGGCCTGTCATTTGTACTCCGATGGTTTATGTGAAACGGTTTGCGACGTGATTATGGCCCCACGACGAGAATTAAGACTTTGGATACGGAATTTGTAGTTGGAGACATTCAATTTCGGAAATCGTTAGGGAATCCAAAATTCCGAGATCCAGTGTCTAGTGTGTGCCGAGAACACCAAATTTCAGGCATTAGTTCTTACTAACAGTAGTGCAGTGAGTGACGGCCTTCACTTACCGACGCAGAGTAGAGGCGTGTGCATAGTTGTCAGTACTAATAGACAAGCAACACTGCGTGAAATGGCTGCAGAAATCAGTGTGAGGCGTAAGACGAATGTGTCTGTTGGACAGTGTGGCCTCATCTGACGTTAATGGTCTACGGCAGCACACGACCGACGCGAGTGCATTTGCTAAAAGTACGACATCGCCTGCAGCGACTCTCTTGGGCTTGTGACCATATGGGTTGGAACCTAGACGGCTAGAAAACCGTGGCCTGCTCAGAAACCGTGGCCTGCTCAGATGAGTGCCGATTTCAGTTAGTAATAGCTGATGGTAAGTTTCGAATGTGGCGTAGACCCCACGAAGCCATGTACGCAGGTTGTCAACAAGGCGTTGCGCTAGCTGGTGGTGGCTTCGTAATGGTGTGGCCTGTGCTTACATAGAATGGACAGGGTCCTCTGGTCCAACTGAACCGATCATTAACTGTAAATGCTCCCGCTGTGTTACTTGGAGACCATTCGCATTCATGCGCTCCATGTTCCCAAACAACGATTTCATGAAACTGGGCCACAGTTATTCGCGATTGGTTTGTAGAACATTCTGCACAGTTCGCACGAATGATTTGACTACCCGGATCGGCCGACGTGAATCCCATCGAACATGTTTGGGACATAATCGAGATGTCAGCTTGTGCACAAAATACTGCGCAGAGAGAACTTTCACAGTAACGGACGGCCTTAGATTCAGCATGGATGAATATTTCTGCAGGGGACTTCCAATGACCTATGGAGTAAGTGAACGTCGAAATGCTATCTCCGGCTATTCTTTCCGGAGTCGTTATTGTATAGTTCAGTTAGAATTCTTACAGCTCATTTTAAAGCTGATAATTATACACTATGCGTGATGTTTTTTTATATGTAGAGGTGAATGTGTGTGAAATCGGAGAGTATTAGTTAGTTTGTTTATGCAATTTAGTCTTAGCGAAGTGCTACCCTGATACCACTGGTAGATATGGAACGCTGTAGATTAAGTAGGAAAGTCATGGCGGTGAAGTGGTGTGTGTCTACCAGCCAGTAGTAAGGAGCACTCAACGTAGAGGTGTGAGAAAATGGCAGTAAGCAGCAAAGTTTGAGCTCCCCGTGATCACCCCCGTCCGTGAAGTTGCGCCATTTATTGATGTATCAACACAGACTGATGTGGTGTAGTACCCTTGCAGCTATATAATGCGGCGTGAGCGCAGTGCTCGTAAACGTTGCTGATAGGTACTGGATGCGAAAGTCACGCCTTGGCGATGGCAGTCAGTTTTCAAATCGGACAGGAATTGCTGCTGGCGGCGAATGCAGGTTCAGCTGACGCAGTTTACGAGCGAAAATTGCGAAGGGAACCACGTGTTCTGCACATTTGCTGTTGGGTACCTCGCGAGATGCTGTTCATCATAGCGGGCACATACACCTACAAGACCGCAAACAATACGCTAATTGAAGACATGTAGTGTGTTGCCATTTTTCCTTTCTCTCAGATGGTGAAAGGAGTCAGATGCAGCGATGGCCTAACGGGGCGAAAGTGTTGCCGGTGCAGGATTTTGTGCACAAGCTGACATGCTATTGTCCATAAATGTTCCAAGGGATTGATGTCGGTTGATTCTGGTGCCCAAATCATTCGCTCGAATTGTCAAAGACTTTCTTCTAAGCAGTCACAAACAATTGTGGCCCGGTGACATGGCGCGTCGTTGTTTGGGAACATAAAGTCCATGAATACCTGGAAATTGTCTCCAACTAGCCGAACATTACTACAACCAGTCAATGACCCCGTCAATTGGACCAGAGGACATAGTCCATTCCGTGTAAACACAGCCCACACGGTTATGAACCACCAGAAGCTTGCACAATGCCATGTTGACAGCTTGGGTCCATGGCTTCGTGGGGTGTGCGGCACACTTGAACCCTACCGTCACCTGTTGACAACTGAAATCGGGAGTCATATGACCGGGCCACGGTTTTAGTCGTATAGCCTGAAATTTGGTTCTCTCGGCACACTCTTGACACTGTGCATCTCGGAATATTGAATTCCCTAACGATTGCCGAAATGGAATGTCCCATGTGTCTAGCTCCAGCTATCACTACGCGTTCGAAGTCTGTTAATTCCCGTCGCCCGGCCATAATCGTGCCGGAAAGCTTTTCACATGGAATCGCCTTAGTACAGATAACCCAGCCAGCGCACTGCCCTTTCATACCTTGTCTACGCGATGTTACCGCCATCTCTATATGCGCCTATCGGTATCCCAAGAGTTTTGTCGCCTTAGTGTAGTTGGGACAGAGGCGGTTGTATGGCATTTTGGGGGCGATTTTCTGTACCATGGGTTACATTACCGAGAACGTAAACTAGGGTGTTTTTAGAATAATTGGTAATAAAGTACGCCCTTTCTAGTAAATCTTCATGATTTTCAAGGAGACAGGCCAGTTTCCAAAGTTGCATGCGTGCATACCTGATTTTACGAGTACTCTGGTAGTTTGTTGTTTCTATTGAGGCCAGCTAAGTCACTCACTGTCTGGTGCTAGTTGCAACAGCGGATGAAATGTAGCAGTCGGCAATCTAGCACTATGGTAGCTCAGAGAGCCGCGATCGCCTTGCGCTGGACGTGACAAACCTGAAGAAGCTTACAGACTGTCACCTTCCCAAAGCCGAGGTCATTACTAGCGCAAGAGGCTGTGTTACAGCAGCACGTATACTAGCGCGATGTCTTGTAGGGGTATTTATTCATTCATTTATTTCTTTCATTAACAGTACAGAGCAACCCACCTCCTTGAAATGAAATGTAAGGAGGGTCTGTGGTATACAGTTGTACAAGAGGACCATATGGGCGTGTCCTCTTCGTATTTGAGAGGCTGTTAAGAGAGTAAGTTTGTACCCACTATAGCACGACCCAGGTTAAATCATGCATGCTTCAGACAGCACCTGTACTACATTCGTGGTGTTGAGTCACCGTTTTGTGAATATGAAATCGGAGGATGTGAACGACTTTCTAGCTGCGACATTCGGAGCTGGCAGCAGGAGATGAGAGGGTATATATAACTAATTCTCTTGCTGTGTGCATAAAATGTAAATGTCCTATAGATACATGCAATCAGATGAAACACTATTACGTTGAGGTAGAAGGAACTTGTAAATTTGAATTTGCCTGTTAAAGTGCGTGAGCTAACTATATTAACTATTACTGACTTTTCTACGACGTATGCAGGAATTATAGTGTACTGGAAATATTTCTAACAGTAATGTAAATGTATTATTATCCACTGCATTAGTAGTTGCCTTTCATTCAGTTTTATCTCCGTTTTACTGTATTTTAACTTACCTAATTCACTGTCACATATTGTGCAGTTTTCAACCATCTTCGTAACTATTTACCTCTCCGTGTGCTTTTGCAAACATGTTGTATCTGACCTACCTAAACCACCTAAAACACATGGTAAGAAATTTATGTAGACGACTGTATGAGTAGAGACGTAAAATCCAATAACAAAATTTTAAGAAGACGAATGTTTGGACAGCAATATCCTAAAGCAGTATTGCGGACAACAGGAAAAAATCGGCTTTGATGTTGTGAAGATTGTAGAGTGATGTTAAGTAGGAAAATTTTCGAGCTGTTTTAACAGTCCCATGTAGTCCCTTGATTAGCGTTTAAATATCGTAATTGAAAAGTAGATAGTCGCTAGTAGAAACTTTTTCCTTTTATATGAATTCTGTATTATCAAATGGAAATTTTAATTGATACATTAAAATAAGATTGCTGAATGCCATATTCTCATATAAAAAAAATTCCTTGCTGTCAGCCCCCGGTAGCTGAGTGGTCAGCGCGATAGACTGTCATTCCTAAGGGCCCGGGTCCGATTCCCGGCTGGGTCGGAGATTTTCTCCGCTCAGGGACTGCGTGTTGTGTTGTCCTAATCGTCATCATTTCATCTCCATCGACGCGCAAGTCGCCGAAGTGGCGTCAAATCGAAAGACTTGCACCAGGTGAGCCGTGTACCCGACGGGAGGCCCTCGTCACACGACATTATATTATTATTTCCTTGTTGCACTATTTTAAATGTTGTGTGGTTATACTCTGTATATTTTACTCGTAGACTTCCGGTGTGAGGCATACGTCTTTTGCTGCTTCGTGTGACAGTCTGAGCGAACGAGTCCCAAGACGATTACGGACTAAGTTTTTTAATTTACATTTTGTTACATACTTTTAACAACTTATAACCACGCATCTATTCTATTAGTTGAGTACAGGCGCTGATGACCTCAATATTGAGCGCCCTGTGTATATACCATATCGCCCGCCCACCGGATCTGCTGAAATGCTGGAAGTTTATTGTACGTGATTAGGCACGAACATCGTCAAATGTAATTTTTACGTTCTTTTTTAGAAGTGCATGTCATTGCTCAAGGAAACTGATATCCGTGCAGTTACTTTAACATATTGTACGTATGAAGAAAAGCAGAGGACCAGTCCGGAAGTTTCCTTGTCAGATTATTTTCAGCAAGCGAACTAATGACCTCGCGATTGAGCGCCGACACACACACACACACACACACACACACACACACACACAATCGTACGCGCGCACGCAGCTTGGTTGTGACGGGATTGCTGCGACGAGGCTGTAGCGTCCCTGGAGGTATTGTCGTGTGCGGATCCCGGAATGAATCCCCCTCCGTCCGCCCCCGCCGTGATGAAAGCGCGACCTCGGCCCCCGCGCGGTCGCTTTCGCTCTCCGCGGCTGTCAGCGCGCCGCCCCCAGCCGCCTCTTGTTAGAGTTGGCTGGCGCGCACTTCCCCCGCTTTCAGCACCGCTTCGTTGTCTCTTCCGAGTAGCCGCAGAGAGGAAGACGGCAGTTACCGGGCCCCTGGCGACTGCTTGTCGCTTACGGCCGCTCGTGCCTTCAGTCTGCAGCCCTTGCTTGCGGGTATTTGCTCTGTGGGTACACCGGCCAGCATATACAGCTTTGTATATGTGGTGTCGCGTCTTTCGGACATTCTGCGAGTAACTGGGCCAGAGAGCAGTGGCGCGAAACAAATAACGTGTAAGTTGAGAAATCGGATTTGACGGGAGGCGTGTTAGTAGTTTTGGAAAACTACTACAGATACACGCCTGGGACATGTTTTATTAGATTCACCAGACAAGTGACGACAAAATAAATGGAAATAGTGCTTTACTTTAACAGGATGGCTTAATATTAGCGAAGTTGCTAATTTCAGGCAAAATCTTTTATTAGTTGTAACTCCGTAACTAAACATTAGCGGACCTATGGTAAAACTTCTCTGTAATTTTACTTGTAAAATAACATATTAAGATATTTGCACGTCTTCGGGAATCACGCCTTTCAAAGACAATCTCCGAAAAATGCATATTGACTCCTGGAGGATCATGCCCCTCAACAGTCTGGTAAGATTAGCACTATGCCATCCGGCGACACCACAGTGGTGTTGCGAGCATAGTATCGCACAGCACTTTAGTATCTTTTGCATTCTGTTGTTCTTTTTACGTAACAATAAGTTACACACGTCAACAAGTTTTCGTTTTTATACGTACTTGTACCCTTTCATCATGGCGGACGAAAGAGACAACAGGATTATTTGCGATGAATGCGCGGACGGTCCGTCTGGTCTGACGTTCCGGGCGACTTGGCCGACTGAGAAGAAGACATTGTATTTGCATATAAAAAAAATGAAAGTGAAGCAGAATCGCAGGAAGATAGTCTGAAATGTCCAAGATGAATCCGGCGGACGCTAAGATTTGCAACTGATTCGGCTGAATCAGACGGAGAAGACATTGCACAGTAGTCAGACTTTGATTTACCGATGACCAATAATAAATTAGGATCCCCGGATCCATATTTCCCAAAGATACACGGAGCGTCGAGGATATCGTAGAATTATGTATTGCGAACGATGTATTTGAATATGTTAGCAACGAAACCAACAAATACTACAGTCAGAATTGCAATAGAAGGAAACTGGATTAAAAGAATGCCAAATTTGTCGGCGTTACGGGATCCGAAATTAGAAAATACTTAGGGCTTGCTATTCTTATGGGAATTGAAGGAAAAAAGTAAGGATCTATGATTATTGGTAAACGAATCCGTTGACACACCCCGATATTTCGCAAAACGATGTCCCGTGACAGATTCAGACAAATATCATTTTTACATTTTTCCGAGAGCAGCAGTAAACCGGATAATGCCGACCGGCTTGTCAAAGTGCAATTCGTAATTGATTATTTTTCCAAAAAGTTTAAAGCAGGGATTCCCCTTGGGGTCGATATCGGTTTCCTAGGGGGTCGACATAAACGAAAACTGATTTTGGGGGTCAACGAGGTCTCAAAATTGACCCCTATTAAATTAACATAAGTTCTTATTTAAAACTTTCAAGATAGATAGGTACTGTATTGTTTATGTTGTGTTATGTGTACTAAGAATAATTAATATTTTTGTAGGAAATAGCATTGTTGTAGTAATGTAAAGTCTAAAATTCGTACAAAATGAAAAACTAGGCAAGTCTGTGTGGACAAGTTTGTTAAAGATAATGAGTTCGAGCGTACGTCTTTCAGGCGCGTTTTGACTTGCTCTCTATTTGACGCTTACGCGATTTAACACGAACGAATTCATGATCAAGTCCAAAGATGTTCCTGACATTTTACTATTTAACGAGCTTGCACTTAGGTCGAAAGTTCATTTGCGTTTTGAAATTCGCTGGAGCTTGAACGATAATAACTCATGTAAGTACTCATTTATTTTAAGAGATTACAAAGTTATTACATAGCAAAATTAAGTGAAGTAAAGTGACCATTATAAATAAGGGGGTTGATCTTAAAAGTTAATAGTTTGGCCGTGGGGGTCTGAGGTAACAATTCATTTTGGAACAGGGGTCACTTGTCCAAAATAGTTTGGGGATCTCTGGTTTAAAGAAACGTTTAATCTAAGTCAAAACACCTCAATTGATGAAGAAATGATACCGTAGATTGGACGGTTAAATTTTAAAGTTTACAATCCGTCGAAAAATCACGAAATACGGCATACTCATTCGGATGCTGTGTGAATCGAGTACTGGATACGTTTCCTCATTCCGGCGCTGGACAGCCTTCAGCAAAAACAGTGACGGAACTACCCTTCTGATGGAAAGTGACGTCACCTCTGCATGGGTAATTATTATAACAATGTAGAACTTGCAGAGAAGTTACTTGACAGGAAAATTCGAGTTTGTGGAACGATACGGCAAAATATGATTTCCGGACATTTTAAGCGCGCGAAGGTCAATGTGTTTGAAGCTTATCAACGGAAAGGTGACAAGCGGCCGGGGACGAGCAACGTAATCCGACTTTGGGCAGCCGGCGCCAAGCGAATAAATTTGTACGAGTGCGGACGGCAAAGTGTTAAGAAGCCATCAGTCACCCTTCCGTGCGAGTAGATTGTTGCTTCATGGTCCTCCGTATCATCAGAATCAATCATCAAAGGATTGGAGGAATGCTACGTGTAGAATGCACGGGATGGCAGCGACGGTGACGTATTGTCGGAAGAGAACGAAGAAAATGATGGAAGTGAGAGTGAAGAAGTGACTACCGGTAATGATAGTGATAACATTGGATAAGACAAAATCTGGTACCGTTATGATAGTTGCCAATGTGTTGTACCATACGCTAGAACAAATGTTTACGGTACATGCCTACCTCTTAAATTTAACTAAACGTAAATTTCAGGTAATTTTCTCGTGTATGAGTATGCGGCTTACCTCCGCGCGAAATATTTTATTTCTTCCTCGAAATCTAATGATGCGGGTTATGTGTGGTGGTAGCGGTTTATTATCGGCTCTAGTTGGATATGTGAATGCGAATATGGGGTGGTTCCTACTAACAATACAGCTTGGTAAAGCTGGAATAATTTCAAACCACAATAAGAACACTTCAAACTCATAAAGAAAACTGATAAAGATAATAAAGTAAAAAGGTCTGTATGGGAAGCAAGGGACAATCCTTAAGCAATTTTATGTAATGGTCAGAAGTGTCAGTTACGTAACATCAGAACTTATAATGTGTGAGATTTTAATTTATGCTTTGCGAAGGTGTTCTCTTGTGGCGCAATCGGTAGGAATAGATCGAATGATAGCTGTAGATCTTTTTCATAAAAAATAGTGCAGAATTCAATAAAATTATCACAGTATGTCAGGGAACCTTTGTAAACCCTCCTGGGGTGGTGGTTTTTTAAGATACCCCGGTGAAGTCCAACGGACGTGGTATAAAAGAGAATCAACGGTGAAGAACTAAGAAGTTTGAGCGACAAGTAACAGCTTTCTCATCATTGGCAGAACAACTAACCATTGGCCAAAACGGAACAAAATTGGGGCCCCTGAAGTTCAGAAGACCGGCATCGAGCAATTAAAAAGGACTGCACGCACAAGAAATGATATTATCTGACTGGTAGCACCCACAGTCAAGTCTTCCACCGCATCATTCATCTGCGGACTTGGCGTCATGATCAGGGAGCATGCACCGCACAGAGGCGGGCGTCCCCCGCGAACACCTCCACAAGGGCCTCTCATTGAACGAGGCATTGTCCCGCGCTGTAGCATGAGGCCTCTTCCCTCCTCACGTAGCGCCTCCGACCAAACCCAGATTGGCCGCCGAGGAGGCTACAGTAACTGCTGATCATTAGAAAAGTATAACCCAATTCCTTCAGGACCCGATTGTGAATAATTAAAGTGAAATTAACTTACGCCCTCCATAAGAGCTATGTAACCTGCTGGGCAGTTGTTTATCTTCTTATTTAATTGAAAATATTAATTAATAATGCATGTGACTCCCTATTAGGTGCTTCTCGTTCGTCCAATTTGTTACCAGTCGTGTCAAATGGATCCTTATTAGTTTCCCTTAAGCAGTCTGGCGCCATGCAACCATTGAGACAGCTGGCAATAGCGTCTCTGCGGCATTCCTGTGGATCCCAGGAAACGTTGGTATCCGTGGTAACGAGGAGGCCGATATAGCGGCCAATGCTGCAGTCTCTCTTCCTCAGCCTGCTGTTCGCATAATTCCCTTCGCCGATCTACAGAGTGTTTTATGTCGTCATGTTACTCTTTTATGCCACGCACATTGGGCTACACTTCCCAGTAACAAATTGCGGGATGTGAAAGCTCTTCCCTGTGGTTGGACTCTTCCTCCCGACCTCGTCGTCGGGAGGAGGTAACTTCAACTAGACTACGGATAGGGCACTGTCTTCTTAGCCATCGACATCTTTTAAGTGGCCATCCTCCCCCGCTTTGTTCCCACTGCTCTCAACCGTGGCCGGTGAGACACCTTTTACTTCAGTGCACCTATTTTACTCCACTACGCGCTCGTTTACAGCTGTCGTCTGATACATCTTCTATTTTAGCAGATGACTCGCTCTCAGCCGATCGCGTCCTCGAGTTTATTAGTGTCAGTGAGATGACGTCGGTCATTTGAAGCTCTTGTTGGGAAAAAACACCTCTTCTATAGTGGTTTTCTAAGCTTTCCTCCTGTTTTTTAGTTTCCTCACTTTTTGCTGCTGATTTCCAATTTGGTTTTTTTATCCTTCCCTAAGCCACAGAACGGGCGCTAATGACCGTAACAAAAACAAAATCATGCTACACTCCGTGGCAATCCGATGGAAGGATTTGGCTTCAGCGAACGCGTGGAAAACTTAACCTGCTATCGTGCGTAGTGTCATTAGTGAAGTACAGAGGAGGTGGAGTTACAATGCCGGGATATATATGTTTTTGGTAGATAGGATGTGGCCCCATTATGACGACTAAGAAAACGCAAAATGCGGAAGGGTGTGAATACTATTAGGTACAGTAGATGAACAGTTCGCAAACGATGGATTGTATAAACATAATAATTCATTGTCATCAACCAATATCTCTGAACCAATGGTTTATCCATAGTAAAATAGCTGAAATAGACTCGTCTTCTCAAGTCCCAACCGGAACCCAGTGGAACACTTGTGGCATTTCGCTCCAAACCTCAGCGTCCAACGACAGAACCTTCCCTGGTTTCCGCTCGTGACGGAGCCTTACACTGTCATTCAGAAGCGTCATTGAAAGTGCTCCTAGCAGAGTGAAGGGTGGGCCATACCGTATAGATGCCCAACGATAGATGTCCGGATATCTATGCTCACATAGTAATATGTAAATTACATTGCTGATGTACTATAAAAGTTGCATTGCTGATTCAGTAAGGATGGCTGGATGGATGTCTGAATTCACTAATCTTGTTAGCTGAAATTAATAATAATACGTTACGTGGCTTGGGCACTCCGTGAAGAAATACGCAGAGATGGTGTGAGTGACGTCCAGAAGCTGTGTGTGTCCGCCGGCGGGAGCGGAGAGCCGGGCAGAGATAGGCGGGCCGGCCCCTTCCGGCAGGATGTGGCTGTGTGGAGATAGCCGGCCCGCGTCGCGTTGCCAACTGCCCGCTGACTCCTGGAACCGCGGGCCTGTGTCCGCCGCCCACAGAGTTCCGCCGCCGCCCACGCGGCTACCGAGCAGAAAGGCCCAGCTGGTCTCTTGTGCGTCTGCCCTCAACCAGACGAATACGCCCTTACTTGATGAGTTGTTGGGCCTTCCACTCGTCTGAAGCGTACTTTCCGTTTAGTTACCATACTTGTAACGAGAGCTAAACGGTTTATAAGTGCCGAGGATGTGACTTCTTCCTAACTTGGACAAAATTCAAAGTTGGACCGGAATGCTTTGAGAGATTCGTTCTGATTCCCTAATGAAGCAGCTAATTTGGTCACACTTCTGCTGTTGAACATCTAATTTTTATTGGTTTCTGATACTAGCCTGTGGTCCCCTCCATGTGTGTTGAGGGGGAAGGGGCGTGATTAGAGTTTGGCAACATAAGGGCGCAGTAGAGACCCCACTTTGAGAGCAGGCATAGAGAGACTAGGAGCGCCGGGTGTTTCGCGGCCATTCATACTAGCGTCCAGTGACTAAGGACGCCCCAGTACCACATCCAGCACGATATTTCGTATCGATACAGTATTGCTTATGTATTTGTCAGAGCCAAAGTTCTTAGCTAAAAAGTAAAGACAAATATGGAAATTATAAAACATGGGGATAAGGGACAAATATTCCAATCGCAAACAAATAGGACTTGACATGAATTTCATATACGGGTTTTAAAAGTATGAAAGTGCGCATTTCGAATATGCAGCAAAATACGGGAACAGTGCTACGTTTGCATGAACTAATTTTTCTTGTTATATAGTATGTACTTCATTTGACGTACTAAAGGAGACAAAACAAGCCCACTGTTGCCTGCACTGAAATTGAGTTTATTGTGCAGTTTCTCTGCATGTCCTTTTTACAGTAAAGCCAGAGAGTACCAAGAAATAGTAGTAGCAAAGGTCCGTTACCAGGTCTTCATTAGAGACAGTTTCTTCAAGAATTGATGACCCAAATATTGTCTAGAGTGCTTCGCTTTGAAAGACTGAGGTGCGGTTTCATCCATCACATTACATTTAGGGGCTTATTTCTCAGTATCCACTGTGTGCAGGTGTTTCCTGAAGCTTCCATGACCAGCCATTAGTCCTGTCATGAGTTTAGTCTGCAGAATTTCTCTTGAAACAGTTTTGGCGTCATCAGCATCATTTTGAATATAAATCAAAATACGGGAACTGTGCTATTTTTGCATGGAAAAATTTTTCCAAGCTAGTGAGTACGTGCTTAATATTACTGGTTTATGCTACTGAATTCTGTTAAGTTTTATAGGGTGCCTACGATTGGTGATTCCTAAAACTGCTAATGCGTCTCCTGTATGCTGCGTGAATACTTCATTCATGTCAAGTCTCACGAAACTAGCTGTGAAAGATTATTTTGTATAACACTGTTCGTTACTTTCCGTACCGATACTCTGATATTTCATAGTACCCTAAGAAATATAAAATGGTTGTTACCGCTACACATATCTAAACAGAAGCAGCGCTTACATAATTAATATCCTAAAGTTATCAGTATGAATATCCAGTGTCCCTGCTGGTGACACCTTAGACCTTAAAAGCAGTAAGCTTGAAAGTGCGATGTATGACCTACTTTCAGTGTTCAGTTACTGGGGTTACTAGAGGACCTATATTTAAGCGTCAGCCTAGAGCTACGTGAGTGTTGTGCACTTTCGACATTCAGACATTGCAAAAGATGAAGTGAACAGTGCCGGATAAAAATAATAGCCCTGATCGGGGTCGAATCCGAAACCTTAGAATGTGTATTGTGGCATTTTCCCATAGAGCCGCCGAGTCTAAAGTACTAACCAGTATCAGATTTAAAATTATCCAGGAAAAAATATAAATCTGACACTAAAGTGAAAAGCAAGATGCGTAATAAGCAGTGGGAAAGACTAGAGTAACTAGTGGTACCTAAAGAACAAATTAGCAGGAGACATCGAGGGAGAGGGAGGGGGGGCGTGGCGTGGCGTGGCGTGCTGTTGCTTTTATATCATCTCTTAAACGCACAACTTTTCTACCTAGACGGTTTTCAGTCGAGTTAAGCTTCGGCAATGTCCCCTGTCCGCCTTTCTTATCTATTAGAGAATCCATTTTGCGAAGTGAACTTGAATTGTTGTTAAAGAGTTCCATAGCGATTACATGTCTTACTTTTCTCAGAAACCGGCAGTCCATACTCCGTTTCGACCCACTGAAAGCATAAGTGGTATTTCAGTTAAACTTCCGTAACAGATTTTGCGTACAAGTCGTACCTGCTGTTATTCGGCAATAGAAATATCCAGGTGATAACGGACGGTGTCATAGTAAGTTAACAACCTCCATGTTAACATGTCTTTGCAACATTGCCGAGCTCCGTGATTCATACTGAACACAACAGTACTAGTCGCTGATAAAACTGCCAGAAAAACAGCAGCTGTTGGTCAACAACTGAAGAAACCGGGTAGATAGTGCCGTGGACAATGCATAGCTGTATTCTTACGAAAGAATGTGGAAGCTTGTTGTCCTTGAAGCTGTTTGGGAACAACGTGCTTACCACTGTGAGCGAAATCGGGCGGGCGACCTAGTATGAAGTATGTACGTACGCAGGGAGCTACTAGATGGAAGCGAGCTGGCGATGAGTGTGTGTGTACAGTTAGCAGATGCAAGTCTCGCTGCATCGTCTGAAAGATTACACTGCGGTAATTGACATTTCATAAAAAAAAGCTTTAGATAGTTCTGATTAGAACATGCCCTTTGGAATTCGGAAGTCATCCAGGATAAAATTCAGGGAGAAGGTTAGTTAAAACTTGTACAGAGACCATACAGCAGTTCGAAGTCTCGAAGGATGTTAAAGGCAGGCAGTAGTTGATGAGGAGAGTTGTTCTCAATCTAACAACTTTTTTAATTTGTACATCGAACAAGCTGTTACTTAAAAGAAGAATAACTTTGTAACAAGAATTAAGGGGAACAGGACGTTATTAACATCCTATGGTCAGAACCGTTGAAGTGGTGCCACAGTTGGTAACAGACATGTGTTGTCATCTCAAGAATTCTCAGTGCCTGTTTATATCGATGTCACAACGTATAGGAGGAGGGCAAAGCGTAAGGACCCGTCGATGTGGGCGAATCACCCCTCCAAGGGGAGTCAACCGAGGGGGAAAAATCCTGCTGACACGGGGTCGGTTCCCCTTTACCAACAGCAATTAATTACTGGCAAGCTTAATAATAGATTCTGACGGGAGGGGCATTCTGAAGATGGCAACATCCGTGGATGATGCGGGTTGTTGAGTTTAGAGTCACATGGCTTCATTCAAGTAGTAATAATAGTGCCCATAGTAACTTTAGTGGTCCAAAAATCAGTGTTACGTAATGTATGCGTTGACATAACTGCGGCTCTCATTTGACATAAGCACTTGTCCCTCAAGAAGCAAAAATTTTTGTCCCGAAATGTGGCCATATGAATAGAGGGTTAATAGCGGGCTTCGTTACGAAATGAATGAAATATCCTCTCAGGACCGGTAAGATTTCGTATTAAGCGTCGTTCAGTTTTTCGTAGCTACTGTTCGTGTAGACAGATAAAGCCCTTTTCGTTATAGGATGCGAAACGGTCGTTGTCTGCCAGAGGAAAGTGAAACTGACTACAGTCATAGAGTAGGTATGTTGTCCTGGTAATGGTGCTCGCTAGCGTGCGTGTCTTCGGCGGAACCAGTTTGAGACAACTTTCTCTCCGGTCGTAAAACTGTAGGTGCTGCTGCCTTATTAAAAACAACCTTGCGAAACCCACATGCAGATCTCCAGTGGCTTCGCTTAGATCATGTCGACGTCACAAGCTTTCCTCAAAGCTTTCAGAGTGACTCGAAGAGCGGGCATAGACGTAAGTGTGAATTTACAACGTACCTAATATACGCACAGTAAAAGGGAAGTTCGACAGATAGAGGATGCTTGGGTAATAGGTGCGTGGACACACTGACGGCAATGAAACCACCCTTTTAATTATTCGCATGTACGAAGCTTACATACTAAGAAAATACTAAAAATAGTTGTGTACAGTGGTTGTTTTGCTCTTCAGTCCGAAGACAGATTTGATGGGGCTCTCCATGCTGGTCCACCTTGCACAAGTCTCTTCACCTCTGAATAATTACCGCTAACAACATTTATTTGAATTTGTTTAGTGTATTCAAACCTTGCTCTCCCTCTGCAATTTTAACTCTCCACACATCCTTCGATTAAGAAATTGGCAGTTCCTTCAAGCCTCAGGATATGTCCTAACGATCGATCCCTTCTTTTAGTGAACTTTTCGTATTATTTTTCCCTCACTCCAATTTAGGGGCTGCTCACTTGTTGATCCGACCTACCCAATAATCTCCAGCGTTCTTCTAAGACGCCACATTTCAAAAGCTTTTTTCATCTTTTAATCTGAATTGCCCATCGTTCACATTTTACTTCCATACAAGGTTACACTCGATACTTCTACCTACAGAAAAACTTCCTAAAACTTAATTTCCTGTCTACGACTGTTAAAATGTCATCGGCCAACCTCCAAGTTTTTATTTCTTCTCCATCATAGCGTTACAGGGTTTGGGCAAGACATCCTTAAAAGAAAGGGGTTTTTGTTGCGATGAAATTCCAATCATTAACTTTCTCCACCGAATGCGAAAATATTTTGTTGACACCGACCAACATAGGGAGAAACGATCACCACGATAAAATAAGGGAAAGCTCGTACGGAAAGATACAGGTGGTGTTCATTCCGCGTGCTATACGAGATTGGAATAATAGCCTTGCCAAGGTGATTCGACGAACTCTCTGCGTGGCACTTAAATGTGATTTGCAGAGTATCTATGTAGATGTAGATTCAAGTTATTACCCAGTTCGACATTCTTTCTTCTCTACATGTACTAATCATACAAGAGAGAAAGAGGTATCATTAGAATGAGCATTTAACCGGCTTCTGAAATCGCGTAGTGATTGGCGCTGAAACCTATTGCCTGTGGAAAACGTTAACATAAAGACTTCAAACTATCATTGGCAAAAAAGCATTTTCCCAGCTTCATACCTACGTTTTACGAAGCTAACTCATTAATCACGTACAAGATTCCATTTCCACAATATCTTATTAAAATACTATTTTATTTCTTTTAACGTTCTTATTAACTGGATAATTTGTGTACAGCATTGTCGTGGATAACCAGGACCACTGCCGTTGTCCGTTATCTCTGCTTGTCGTTTATGTTGACTTTTCTAAAGTAAGTGATTTACTTATTGTTACTACAGCCTAACGTGCTAATTATAATTGAAGAAAGTTTTTCCAGTTACATTTTATAGGTTATGTGGCGCTACTGGCAGTTTATGCTATCTGCTCAACAAACAAGCCGGTACAAACATTCTGAATGCAAAACACATTTTTGGATACATGAAAATGGTTTTAAAAGGATGACTTGTTGATTCGTGATTATTATGTCATGTTATTCGGCTCATTAATAAGATGTTTTCATTCCGACAGCTTCCTTATCTTAACGACTACACTTCACTGCCAGTACAGTGTTTAAATCTGTAAAAATGCAAAGTTTCGCTCGAGTACCGTTGTGAATAATTCGGTTTCCAAATTTCTCTGGGTTGTGTAGAATTTTATTGAGACGACTTACATATGTGGTTAAGATACCAACTTGAAGCAAAAGTTTTATTAACGTATTGCTTCTCCAGGGCGCTCACAAGTCCCTGAGACCGTCGTCGACAGACGGTGGGTATTTCTTCGCAGTTGCAGGAAATCGACACATACCGCGTTGCGAGAGTTTGGAATTCCTCAATCAACTGTATGGGAAGTTTTACGAAAAAGACAGAACTTGAAGCCATACTGACTGCCATTGTTACACGCTCTTACAGACGCAAATAAGAAGGCAAGTAACACTTTTTGTGCAGAAATGTTAGGTAGGATCGAGGAAGGTGAGACATTGCTTATTCGCATGGTTTAACGACGAACCAAAAATTTACTACCAGGTAAACCTGCAGTATTTTGGTACTAACACGACAACATTGTTACCTGCAAAGTCTTCTCAGTATGGTATATGTAAGTAAAATTTCAAAGTCCTTTTAGAATCACTCTATATAAATTCAATAACGTAAGGGATAGGCTACGACCGTATCTCACTTCCTTCTCTGCTGCTGCTGCTGCTACTACTACTACTACTACTACTACTACTACTACTACTACTTCCCTTTCATGTCATTTCCGTACAAGTAAGAATTTCAAAGAGTGTAGACCAATCAACATTGTCAAAAGCTTTCTGTAAATCTGCAAATGCTATAAACGTAGGTTTATCATTCTTCAACGTATTTTCTAGGTTAAGCCATAAGTTGAGTGTGTTGTACTAAGCTGATGGTTCAGTAGTAAGATCACCGAACAAAAAAATTCACTAAAGTGCGCACGCGCAGGTGACTTGTTAAGCCTCTACAGATGGCGCAACGATCGAGTCACGTGGTCAACGTCTATATAGACCTTGCATGTGGTAAACCACGCGTGCACTGCCTCTACAGAAGCTTAATGAAGTAGCGATCAGAGAGAGACAAGCGTACATTGCACGTAAATGTGGGTAAATTCCGGACGTGACGGAGTGGCAAAAAGGGGCAATTGTATTAGGCCGTGCCCATGGCCATACGATATGTGAAGTTGCTGGATTTGTTGGTGCTCCCCGGGGGACTATTCAACGTGTCTACAAGAAGTGGTGTAACCCACGTGGCTAAGAAACAAATCAGCATTGATTGGAAAAAGAACCCGACGGAAAGGGATTCACGATTTGTGACTCAATCTTCCAAACCAGACAGGAATTGCTGTAGGCAGTGAATGAAGGTCCATTCCAACCTGTTACCAAGAGAACATTGCGACAAGAGCTGCATGCGATGAACGCTTGCAGTCGGTCACCTTGCACTTGCAAGGGGCCATCGCTCACAGAGGCATATAAAAGAACAACAGCGAAGTTCATCGGGTTGGAAGAATATATGACAGTTTACTGAGCGCTCCCCGCGCTGTATTGCATCTCGATAGCCCTGCAAAATCACCTGACTTCAACACTATAGAAAATCTGTGGGACATGTTGGAACAGCGGGCTAAACGCTGAATCAGCACCACTGCAATTATGTAGAATAGCACGATGAAATTGTCAGCGAGTGGCTTAACTTAAATGCGACGTAACTGCACAACCTTGTGGACTCGCTTCCTAACCCGAATACAGGCTGTTTTCAACTCCAGCGGCGCAATTACACTTTATTAAATAATGCATGTAATCATTTCTGTAAAGGTTTCTAACTTTTTGTCTAGTGAGCTTATTCACACGTGTCGGCGCTTGTTTTCTTCGGAGTTGTAATTACCTCGTTCTTCCTAAGTCTGGCCATTAAAACTGCTACACGAAGAAGAAATGCAGATGATAAACGGGTATTCATTGGACAAATATATTGTACTAGAACTGACATGTGATTACATTTTCACACAATTTTCGTGCATAGATCCTGAGAAACCAGTATCCAGGACAACCACCTCAGGCCGTAATAACGGCCTTGATACGCCTGGGCATTGAGTCAAACAGAGCTTGGATGGCGTTTACAGGTACAGCTGCCCAGGCAACTTCAACACGATACCACAGTTCATCAAGGGGAGTGACTGGCCTATTGTGGCGAGCCAGTTTGCTCGGCCACCATTGACCAGACGTTTTCAATTGGTGAGAGATCTGGAGAATGTGCTGGCCACGGCAGCAGTCGAACATTATCTGTGTCCAGAAACGCCCGTATAGGACGGTCCTGCATTATCCTGCTGAAATGTAGGGTTCGCAGGGATCGAATGAAGGGTCGTAACACATCTTAAATGTAACGTCCACTGTTCAAAGCGCGTCAATGCGTGTACCCAGTGGCACCTCATACCACGACGCCGGGTGATACGCCAGTATGACGATGACGAATACACACTTCCAATGTGCGTTCACCGTGATGTCGCCAAACACGCATGCGACCATCATGATGCTGTAAACAGAACCTGGATTCATTTGAAAGAGTGAAGTTTTGCCATTCGTGCACCCAGGTTCGTCGCTGAGTACACCATCGCAGGCGATCCTGTCTGTGATGCAGCGTCAAGGGTAACCGCAGCCATGGTCTCAGAGATGATAGTCCATGCTGCTACGTACATCGATTTGTTCGTGTAGATGGTTGTTGTCTTGGCAAACGTCCCCATCTGTTGACTCAGGGATCGAGACGTGGCTGCACGTTCCGTTACAGCCATGCGGATGAGATGCCTGTCATGTCGACTGCTAGTGATACGAGGCCGTTGGCATGCAGCACGGCGTTCCGTAGTACCCTCCTGACCCACCGATTCCATATTCTGCTAACAGTCATTGGATCTCGACCAACGCTAGCAGCAATGTCGCGATACGATAAACCGCAACCGCGATAGGCTACAATCACATTTATCAAAAAATGGTTCAAATGGCTCTGAGCACTATGGGACTCAACTGCTGTGGTCATTAGTCCCCTAGAACTTAGAACTACTAAAACCTAACTAACATAAGGACATCACACACATCCAAGCCCGAGGCAGGATTCGAACCTGCGACCGCAGCAGTCGCACGGTTCCGGACTGCGCGCCTAGAACCGCGAGACCACCGTGGCCGGCGACCTTTATCAAAGTCGGAAAAGTGATGGTACGCATTTCTCCTCCTTACACGAGGCATCACAAAAACGTTTAACCAGGCATCGCCGATCAACTGCTGCTTGTGTATGAGAAATCGCTTGGAAACTGCCCTCGTGTAAGCACGTTGTAGGTGTCGCCACCGGCGCCAACCTTGTGTGAATGCTCTGAAAAGCTAATCATTTGCATATCACACCGTCATCTTCCTGTATGTTAAATTTCGCGTCTGTAGCACGTCATCTTCGTTATGTAGCAATTTTAATGGCCAGTAGTGTAGTACGTTCTGTGTGTAAAACAGATTTTTTTAGCTGCTGCATATCGTTTAGGTTACAAGGAACGAAACGTATTTTTGCCCGAATAGTTGAAAAATTCTGCTGTACGTAGGTTTCTGTAAGAGAAGAGCATGGACACAGCTCTACTGACAAATTGAGCTGCTCTTCAAAACAGAGTTGGTAACTCTGGGTTCATTTGGAGCGAAGGGGAACTTTCGCTGCTTGGACACGGTACTGGGATGTGCTGGCAGCGTCTTTACTGCGGCGCTATTTCCGCGGGGGGAGAGCAGTCTGCGGACTCGGCGGCGGTCGATGCGCCGCTCATTACCAGCGGACACGCCTACGTGATCACTCCACGTAATTAAACGGCGCTAACTCTTACAGGCATTAAGACAATGTGCTCGTTTGTCCGGTAGGCGGTTTCATACACCACTGCTAATCAGCGGCGCCACGCGGCTGAATAACGTCAGAGGGACGCGTCCGAGGTCGGTCGTTCCTTTTAATCATCGCCTGGTAAGATGACACTCCCCCACAGAAACTGCTTTCGTTAAATCTTTTAGCCCGTCTCGCTTGGAGAGCAAGTGAGGGCGACAGTGGAGGAAAAAAAAACCACAGCAACAATGTAGGAACCAGCAACGAAGTACACACACACACACACACACACACACACACACACACACACACACACACACACACCTAGGGCAATGATCGAGACTTCTTTAAATTTTCAGTCGACTCACGAAAGTAACTACACGGTCCAGTCACATTACTGTGACCACCACCTATGTTAGACGTGAGAGTGCAATAACCAATCACAGAAGGTAGGTGACAACACTAACAGTGGAGGGTTTATAGTGTGTCGGGAGGACGCGGAAAACAGCGCAGTCGTTGTCGAAATGCGGAAACGGAGCGATTTATCTGATGTCCAAGAGCACTCCGTCCGGGACCACCCGACCGCCGTGTCATCATCGCTGGAGAATGCGGATAGCACGGGCGTGGTGTCAGCACACTGCTCTCCCAGTCGTAAGATGGTGTTTTTGACCGAAGCCACTACTATTCAGTCGAGTAGCTCCTCAGTTGGCATCACGAGGCTGAGTGCAACCCGAAAAATGGCAGCAGCACATGGTGGCCTGGATGGTCACTCGTCCAAGAGCCGACCACGCCCGACAGCGCTTAACTTCGGTGATCTCACGGGAACCGGTGTATTCACTGCGGCAAGGCCGTTGCCGGTTTCAAACAGGTCATGATCATAGGCTTTCGGGCCAAAGGCGGAAGCATTTCCGAAACGGCCAACTTCGTAAACTGTTCGCTTGCCACTTTGGTTAAACTATACCGTGCGTGACAAAATGGCGCTATCCAAAACTGGTACCGAGACAACTGTGGTGAATCAGGGACCGTAGATGTCAGCGGTGAACGACGCCGCTCAAAATGCGTGCCACGAATAGAGAGGCATCTGTTTTGTAACTGAGAGCACTGATGAACCAACGAGCTACCAACAGTGTCTGTTAAGCGAACGTTGCAGCAGTCGCCCGGTTAATGTACCCATACTGATTGCTATTCATTGACAAGTGCTGGAATTTGCACGCCAGTACCGCAATTCGATGTCCACTGAGTGTGGCGACAGGTGACCTTCTCAGATAAATCAGGGGCAGACGGCCGTTGGCGTGTACAGCGTGGAACGTCTGAAAGCGAACACTTTGCAAACGCGAGGGAGCGTTATTGTTTGGAGGATGTATTCATGGCTTTCCCTGGGTGATCTCGTGATTCTGGAAGGCACAATGAATCAAAGAAAGTATGTCTCTAACATTGGAGACCATGTCCACCCCGTCGTGCACCATGGTATCCGTCAATAGGACGATACAACGTATCAGACAGCTTGGCGTACGTACGCGGATCGAAGAGCATCAGGATGAGTTCGCCGTACTCCCTAGCCACCAGACACTCTACATTTAAACCAAAATGAGAATTTTTGGGGCTCTTGACACCATTGATATTCATCCGAGAAATCTAGATCGCTCCGACATTGTGGAATCGGCATGGGGCCACATCTGTTTGTGGTTTGCAGAACACTCCTGCTGAACGTCGCACACTGCAAAACGTGATTATTCAGGCTTTTGTCAGGTGATCACATTAATGTGTCTGGGCAGTGTAGATTATCAAAATGAATGCTTTGTCTTGACATGAAAACGTTGCGTTAAGGTAAAGTTATTTAAAGTATAGCACATGATTTTTTTAGAACAGTTTGGCTTTAAATACTGTGATCAGTCAAAACTTAAAGACAACTGATCACAACGAGACTGAATATCTCCTGGTCACATTTTGGGCACGTAGCATGTTTATGGAAAGTATGAAAGTGGAGGCGGAGACAAATGGCGGAATCATTCTATCGACACGGGGCACAAATAAGGAGATCCATTGACATATGAGACTTCGACTGACAGAGGGCGCATCGTTACGGCCTGGCACCTACGAATGAGCATCTCCGAAATGTGAACCTTGTCAGCCGTTCGCGTGCTACTATGGCGAGCGTATATGGAGAGTGGTTCAAGGATGGCGAACCCGTGAGTAGGCGACGTGATGGAAGTCAACACCTGATGACAGAACGTGAAGGTCCGATGCTTGTTCGCTCCGTACGGTAGAATAGCAGATCTCAAGGCAGAGTACATTACTAGTGCGGACACAAGTGTTTTGGTACGTCGCTTTAGAGACTGGTGAGCGCGAGATCATCTATATTGGAAACGTGTCAACTGATCGGATCCTTTTCTTGTTATATCTGGGCGATGGCTGATTCCGGATACGCTGTCATATTGCTGAATGGTTGCACGAAACACGCGCCACGCATGGGCGCACGTCAGTGGGTTCAGTATTAAACTACGGATGACCTTAACCTGGGCTTCCATGGGACCTGTGGCAGTAGTAGTAGGCACTATGGTGCTTGTGGACTAGGAGAAAATTATTGCGGACCAACTACAGCCGTTGGCCCTCGATGTCTTTGATGACAGCGATGCCATCTTCCAGCAGGATAAATGTCTGCCACAAGGTCAGAATCGTGCTACAGTAGTTTGAAGTTACCCATGAACTGCAGTTGGAAATATTACAAAAAATTCGTGCATTGCGAAGAGTCTTAGGAAATACCGAGAGACAGCCTTCCAAAGTCGGTAAAGAAACACATTCTGTAACTCATATCGCGTGGCGACTAAGACAGTTAGAAAAATTCTGTTTGACACAGAAATGTAGCAGCTACCTCTATTCCCCTGTACCATCCCCGAATGAAATGGAAAGGGGAGGGTAGAGATATTTTCATACCGTCAAAGTTAAAATGTCGAGCACTCCTAATTATGTTAACTGGTGTGGACCTTTATCGTAGGACATATTCCTGTCATCTCCGCCACGGGTGTTTTGAATGAACCTTTTAAAGTCTAACTAATCGGGTGAACTGTCACAGGGGAGAAAAGCCATTAAAGCGGTAATAAGAAGCAAGATTGATGCTTGACGCTCCATCGGAGGCGACGTCTCTTAGATCCAAAGCGCAAGTTTGGGTTGGGAGACAAGGAACCGTCCGTGTCCACGCCAGAGGAATTTGCCGTAAACTATTTATCGAAACTACGAAGAACGTAAACCTGGATCGCCTGGTGTAGAGGGGGGGGGGGCGGGGGGGAGGGAGAGATTTTAGTTGCGTTCTCATGTACGCAATTCCATGTGTTACGTGTTAGGCCACTTCACTAGGGGTCCGTTCATTGCATCGTTTGGTTAATTTTTCATTTATCCGCTAGCATTGAGTTTTGATCTGCAGCTTAGGTTCTGTAACAGGTCATTTATTATAAGTTGTAACCGATTGTATTCTGCCCAATAAGGTTAGGATACTATTCATGTTTCGTATGTTTGAGTTAGTAAACTGCGACTGCGATTTACGTTAATTTAAGTGTGTTGTTGTATTATGCCTCGGCTGGTATCACGATGCAAGCTAAATCTGTGTTGATATAATTAAAGGTTCTTTAATGGTCTGTGTTCTGTATGTTCACGTTGTTACAGTGAGTCTATAACACTTTCTATCTAATATCAGATTATTATGTTCATGTGACCACGCCTGCCGCACGCGAGTAGCGTGGAGATGTATCTAGATGTTTCCTCACGTAGCACTCTTTCAACCTTGACTCTGGTGACACGGTGACCCTACTGCATGTTATTGTGCTGTTGTGCTGAACCGTGAAGCTACCAGGTGAGGATGTGTACATCTGGCAACGAGCCCGGAATCCGACACCTTCTCTCATCACAGCTCTCCACTTCATTGCTAGTTTTTCTTCAAGCTACTTCTCCTGCCACGGTCTCCATCTCAAAGGCTTCGCGGCAGAATACTTACAATTATCCTTTGGCGGAGAATACCCCCGCCCCTCACTTCCCTCATTCAACCTGTCGCTGCCCGAGGCGCCCAGAAATAGCTCATTTTGCTTCAGATTTAGTGACTCTACTTACACGATCCCCATGATATATTCGTATTACAGGATGAGGAATACATCTCCGGTATGGCCTTTAGCATGATAAACGGTTAACATTCGCCGTACTTTCTGTTACGGCCTCTACGACTGCGTGACGTTCTGTCCAAAATACACCGACGTCTCCGAGAATGATGAGAAAATGGGCTACGCATTTATCGACAGTTACATTTATGAACACCACAACCAACTGTCTGCTGCATCTACACCACGGAATTAGCAATACACGCAGCTATCACAGATACACAAGTTCAACCTGCTACAAACGTTCTCCTGTGCAGTGGGTCTCTGAGTTAAAAGGATAATGGAAATTATTCACTGATTTGTCATGTGGTCACCATCACTCACGAACTTTCATTACGAGTTGAGGAATACAGGAACCTTCATTGATATTAGTTTTGGATCCAGAGTCTGTAGGTATTTCGGGCGCTGATCCTGCTGATAAATGGGCAAAGGAAGCCTTACGATGGAACACTTGCCAGTAAAGAGACTAACTTACGGGTAACTCTCACATGCAGTATCTTACAAAAATGGGGAGAAGAGTGGATGACGAATAACCGATCCAACGAACCCCGAACCACAAAAGGAATAAAATAATGTAGCTTCGGCCTCGTCAAAGAGAAGCTGCAGCCTTAAGTACAAACAATATGGATGCGACCTACCTCACACACGGCTGCACACTACGGCAGGAGAACCGTTCACATTGCATCTGAAGAACGGTCTTGAGGGTCCGCTACAACCTTGAAGCATGCCGAGACTCACTTGCCCAACTGTGCCGACTGTCTTGAAGAATCAGTCCAGATCCTGCCTGAAGATGCAACGAAAACAGCTCACATTTTAACCTTCGTGTGAGAAAGTGTTTATAGCCACTTGGTTTAAAGCATTCATTTTAGCAGTTGATTCATGGATTGGAATTGGGGAGGGGACTCCTCCAGCCACTTGTTTCGCCTCTGGGAGCGGAGCAGCTCCACCACAGCCCAGTACTTTCTGTACTTGAAATGTGTTCGTGTTCTTGTCACGAATCATACATTGTATGCGTTTTCCTTTCTATGATATCCTCTGTGTCAATTCAGGGGGGAGGGGGCTGGGGCCCAAGAAAAGCGAGTCGCGGGATAAATCTTAAACGCTAGCTCTTATTCTGGAGGAAAATTCTTCCCTCTGCTCTACCTTCGCCTTTTCTATATCTCGGTTCACTGTTGCTGGTAAATCATTTCTTGTGACAGAATCACAGCTCTTGATCCGAACACATCTGCATTACTCTAAAAATTTTCCTACTGCTTCGTTGGTTATGAGGATAAGGACTAGCAAACGCACTTCTGAGTCCCTCAGAAACCCTATCCATCATAACCTATCTATAGGATAACAGTACTGAAATATTCAGAGCGAGCTTGGGGTTGATGAATGCGTTACCGATATCGTGTGGCGCTTGGCGCGCAGCGGAGACCAGAGTCGTTCGTGTTGGGTAGGCCAGCCCGGCCCGGCGCGGCGCCTGGCGCCGTAGGGTCGTTCCGACTGACCGCGCCGCAGATAAGGGCGTCCAGTTCACTTCCTCTATCTGCCGCCGGAGCGCCGCTCGGCCCTTTGTTCAGACAACTTATCGCCGCCTCTAACTAACGAGGTGCGCTCCCTGTAATAACGGGCGTGTCCCGCGCCCAAGAGCTAGACCGCGTACTTCGTGGCTTCAGCTGCAGAAGAGAGAGCCCGCACGCCACCGCTGGATGCGGCAGGAAGCAGCAGTGGTCAGCATGGCTGCTGCTCTGTGTTAGACGTGTAGCCGTTAAAGCTTGTGCAGCAAGCTAATCCTTTACTGCCGCCGAGGATGCTCCAGAGTACGTCGACAAAACTAGCTTTCACTGAGAACATCAACCGAAAGACGAGCTCTGTTCAGGAAAGCTACTAAGACAGGCACCTTCGTGGACAATTTCACTATTTATATCCGGAACTAAAACGATTACCATCAAAATTCTTAGAGTACCCAAGGATGGCACGCGGGTAAAGGCAATATACCGAGAAATAAACCCAAATGTTAAAAGGTCCAATACCACATTAGTTTTATAGTTTCTCATTTAATTATAGCTTTTTTCACCCCCCAGCAATAATTCGTGGTTGAGAAAAATGCCGATTTTCACCGTGATACAGAGTCCACGTTAAACAGCTGGTAAGTGGCTGGGCAGTTCCGTTCAACGTTCGGAAGAAGGCAGACGATTACCATCTCTATCATGCTTGCTAAAGAACAGCTATGCTCAAACCAATGATGACATTATATATATATATAAAGTTCAAAATGAATATACTGGTTTTAAGGATTTGTGGTGTTTATTACACTCAACAACGAATTATAAATGACACATCAAATGAAAGAGCAATTCAGTTTTGTTTGTATACCTGTGCGCAAAAGAAAGAAAGAAAGAGTGGGAACGACTAAGAGTTGCGTCGAACGAGTCTTCCACGCGTAGCCCCAACTATTCACTTCTGAATGCTAGTCGGTAATTAGCAATTCCAGTGAAGTCTGTGTGGAGACGTGTAAGCGGCTCCTTAAGTCTGTATTGTTGGCAGCAGCTGTTAGAAGCTATAAAGCCTACAGACTACTGTCTACATGCCAACTTAGCAAACGAAATGTTGCTGCATGGCGGAGATTGTACGGATTGTGTCGTCTTAAGTGATGAATCGCTATTTCGCGTGAGCGGATATGTGAACACACACACACACACACACACACACACACACACACACACACACACACACACACCCCTCGGGGAGGGGGAGGTCAGTAAATAGTAAATCCGTGTGCGGGGGTACAGTTGCGAGGAGGCTCCCCTTAATTGAATGTTTTTGTGCCATACCGTGGCGGGTAGTTTATGGGCCTTTCTTTGTGAGTGAAGCAACATTGACGTTTTCCTTCACACGCTAGAGCTTTGACTCTTTCCGCAATTGGAAGAAGCTGAACCACAGACCGTCATTTGGCAGCATGATGGTTCGTCTTCTCACTGACATACCTCAGTACGCGATTGGTTAAATGTTGTGCCCGACCGCTGGATTGGCCGCAAGAGGCCGGATTACATAGCTTGTTTTGAATGACCCCTACGTTCACATACGATCTGACGCCGTGCGATTTTTACAGTCGGGGTTCATAAAGGTTGATGTGTACGTGCCTCCGCTACCAGTTGATCTACCCGACTTTCAAAACATAATTGTTGCAACAATTTTTTCAAACACTGCTCAAGGTTTGGGAAGACCTCACCTAGTTGGAGAATTATTTATAATTGTAACTTGAATTTAATAAATGCTAGAAAACCTTAAAACCCGTGTATTCATTTTAAATACCCAGTACTCACATGCAGCAACTACAGATACATTCGGGTATGTGATAAATGATTTACAGAGCAGTGTTTGTGACCACGATATTCAAATCTATGGCGGTGTAGTTTGCAGCGTATACAGTAACGTAAATCATAATGAAAGAGTTTCCATATGTCATTATATTTAAAAGTTGATCACAAATTTAATGAATTCTTGCAGCAGTAGAGTCCCTTGGTGGCAGGGCTGAGTTAAGGTGGCGAGTTGTCGTCAGGATTTTTTCTCGGTAGTGGCATAAACATCACTAACTCATAAATTTCATTACAAAACAAGCTACAGCACTCGTAGCGTCGTTAAATACCAGCAGGACCCGCTTGGATCGGCTGGCAGCGCGTGGTCAGTGATGCGATGCCACAGGCGGCTAAAGAAACTAAATGCAGCATCCCGTCACGACGATGCAACTCAAGGTAAGGCGCACCTATAGACGCGGAAGCCCGCTGTGATTGTTGCAGAAGACAGCCCTCAACGGTGGTATCTGCTCCTGTGAGCGGAGGCGTGTGGCGTCAGTTTGCCTACACAACTACAGACGGATGGGTGACTACATGACTATACCACCACAATCACGAACGGCTGCCCTCCAGGGCTGAAATTAGCTGCGGCCAAAACGAACCCGAAGGTGACAACACCAGCTGGAAGGCACTAAGTCCACGTACTTAGACTTCGAACCAGGAGTAGGTTCGTCTCGTCGTGGCAGCTTGCGAAAGCATTTCACTCCGTCGCCTGATGTTGACATCCCCTCTTAGTATATGCTGCCAGACTGAGATGTCTTGGCTAAAAATGAGTGGTATTTATGAGGTCCGGTGGCCACTTGTGCCGTGACACCATTTACAACCACGTACACGGCAAAAAAGGACGGCGGCCAGAAGCTTAGGCAACTGGCCTGTGTTGATGATACTGCGAGCGCTGGCCTCTGGCGCGCGGTGTGGAAAGCGGCTGGGGATTTCTTCATCTGATGCGACCCTGTATTGGTCCGTTGTGCACCTATTTGAGTCTGTGGTCCTTCTGCGACAGGTGTGGCAGTGCTGCTGCTGTACCAAGCAGCGCCGAAAAATAATAGCGGCGCTACACGGCGAAAGGCTAATGTTCAGTGTATTGAAAAATTTGAATGGCAAATATGTGTAGTTTGGAACTGAAAGTGATTACTACAGTTTGTGTCTCCCAATTTCAGACAAAGCAGTTTTACAAATTGAGAACTGTGTAAACAAAAAATTTTTTCAATAAAAAAATTACAGGGTATGCACCTTTCAGGTGAGCCTCGTCTTTTTTGGTCTGGTGGTTTTTTTCCAGTACGCCCTTTTTTTCTATATTCGATGTACACTGATCACCCAGAACATTATGACCACCTACCTACCATCGATATACCGGGTGACCAAAAAGTCAGAATAAATTTGAAAACTTAATAAACTACGGAATAATGTAGATAGAGGAAAAAATTGACACGTGCTTGGAACGACATGGGGGTTTTATTAGAACCAAAAAAGAGCTCACAAAATGTCTGACAGATTGCGCTGGAGAGCAAAACTGCTACCGTGACGGGTGAGAGGTACGCAAATATGTTGCAGAATCGCATCATTCCCAGCCTGGCTGATAAACACCCACTGGAACGTACGATGTTTATGCAGGATGGCGCTCCACCCCATATTGCTAGACGCATGGAAGATCTCTTGCGCGAGTCGTTTGGTGGTGATCGTGTGCTCAGCCGCCAATTTCGTTATGCTTGGGCTGCCAGGTCCCCAGACCTCAGTCCGTGCGATAATTGGCTTTGGGGTTACCTGAAGTCGCAAGTGTATCGTGATCGACCGACATCTCATAGGGATGCTGAAAGACAACATCCGACGCCAATGCCTCACCATAACTCCGGACATGCTTTACAGTGCTGTTCACAACATTATTCCTCGACTACAGCAGTTGTAGTGGAATGATAGTGGACATATGGAGCATTTCCTGTAAAGATCATTATCTTTGCTTTGTCTTACTTTGTTATGCTAATTATTGCTATTCTGATCAGATGAAGCGCCATCTGCCGGACATTTTTGAACTTAAGTATTTTTTTTTTCTCTAATAAAACTCCATGTCATTCCAAGCATATGTGTCAATTTGTACCTCTCTATCAACATTATTCCATTATGTATTCAGTTTTCAGATTTATGTTGACTTTTTGATCACCCTGTAAATCCGCTCAGGCGATAGCAGCGTCACCTAAGAGTGAGTGCACGTTGCGTTTAGTATGAGTTAGCGTGCCATCTGTGTTTACAATAGGGAAGGCGTTCGATCTACCTAAGTTTGACCGAGGGCAGATTGTAATGGTCGGAAGGCTTGGCACGTGCGTTTCGGAAACTGCACGACTTGTTGGGTTATGGAATACTGTTGTGTCTTCAACACGTGGCGAAAACAAGGTGGGGTTGGGCGGCCACCCCTCATTACAGATGTTGGACGTCGTAGGCTAGGCCGACTGCTAAAACAGGACGGGCGGCGAACTGTGGCGGAACTAACATCAGACTTTAATGCTGGGCAGATTACGAGTGTGTCAGAGCATACAATGCATCGAACACTCCTTACGACGAACCTCCAAAGCCAACGACCAATGCATGTGCCTGTGTTAATAGCACGACATCTGCGACAACGACAGAAACGGGCACATGACCATCGGCACTGGACGTGGCGCATTAGCAGAGCGTTGCATGTGGCCTGACGAATCTCGATAGATCCCTCATGATGCTAAACACATCTGAGATGTGATTGAATGTGGCGTCAAAGCCCATCGTCCCCTTCCCGGGATTTACGGGAATCGCGTGATTTGTATGTACAGATGTGGTGCCAACTCCCTCCAGCGACCTACCAAGGCCTCATTGCTTCTAAGCCACGACGCGTCGCCGCTGGTGTTCGTGTCAAAGGTGGACATGCCGGCTATTAGGTAGGTGGTCTCAATGTTCTGGGTGATCAGTGTACTTGCTCTGTGTAGCATCTATGTTAAGATTTTACACACGTTTCAGCGGTAACACTTGCCAAGGTTAACGTTCCCAAATGTCAACATCGGACATTGATGTGGTTGTATGTCCGCTCCCTGTAGCTGAATGGGGTGCCAGCACGGTAGCTCAGCGTGTTCGGTCAGACGGCTACTCGCCCTCAAATTAAAAAAAAAAGTTAAGGAATCAACGATCAACTTAAACGGATGTGTTGTGACTTCCGCCCAGACCAAACACAACGAACAATACCGAACAAAATGAAATGAAAAGAAAAAGAAAAAATGGTCAGCGTGACTGATTCAAATCAAATGGCTCTGAGCACTATGGGACTCAACTGCTGTGGTCATCAGTCCCCTAGAACTTCGGACTACTTAAACCTAACTAACCTAAGGACATCACACACATCCATGCCCGAGGCAGGATTCGAACCTGCGACCGTAGCAGTCGCACGGTTCCGGACTGCGCGCCTAGAACATCGAGATCACCGCGGCCGGCCGTGACGAATTGTCAATGCTCTGGCACCAGGTTCGATTCCGGGCTGGGTCTGAGAATTTTCTCCGCCGAGGGACTGGGTGTTGCGCTGACCTCATCATCGTCCTATCATCCTCATCATCATCGCCTAAGTGGCGTCAAATTGTAAGACCGGAACCCGGCGAACGGCCTGCCCGGCGGGGGCCGTAGCCATACTATTGAAAAACGATGATGATGATGATGATGATGATGATGATGATGATGATGATGATGATGCTTCGTCTGCGAGATGCACACTATTTCCGCATCTAGTGGTGTCAGGTCTTTCAGTAGTAAGGGTCATACAGACATCGGCATGACTGTCAACGTGTTCAGAAGTGTGGGAGTGAGGCGCTCTTCGTTTTGAGTGGCCTCACACAAGTGCCGCGGCCTCTGCGGGAGTCGAACCGCGCGCCTCCTGTCCCGAGCCTGGGGCTGCGAGGCGAGGGTGCGCATCCAGCCATTGTACCGCCCTCCGCCGCTACTCGGCGCAAATCGTCCCCCTTTGTGGCAAGTAGTGCTCTTAATTAACACTCGCAGTCAGTCAGAGGGCGCGACTGTCCTGTAGCGACGCCGCAGTCCCACCCGACACCGGCGTGCTCGTCATTGGAGAACAGGGAGGGGGGACTGCGACGTGTGTGTGTGTGTGTGTGTGTGTGTGTGTGTGTGTGTGTGTGCAACCTTTCATTTACAGGTAGTTAATAACTTGAATCTGGGCTTATTCTCCTACACGTCGCCCAAGCTGCCCCGAGCTCTCCCACGATTCTGCGCTACTACAAAGCACCCTGGGAGAAGCAAGCGAGATTAGAGAAAGAGCAAAAACACGGATTCTAACCATTCCGGAATGAGCCTTCAGCGGTTTTGCTAAACCAAGAAAAACACACATTTAGCTGACTGGGTGAAAGTTTGAACTCAAGTTTTCTATCGAGTGTTTCAAAACTAACAAACTCTGTGCGATCTCTGCATGTCTCCCGGGACAAACTACATATTGACTAGCTGGACGTGACACTACTGAGACGCACCTGGAATAGGGTCCTTCAT
The DNA here is from genome assembly GCF_023897955.1 of Schistocerca gregaria. Classification (NCBI taxonomy): domain Eukaryota; kingdom Metazoa; phylum Arthropoda; class Insecta; order Orthoptera; family Acrididae; genus Schistocerca; species Schistocerca gregaria. The sequence continues at coordinate 226,299,594 of NC_064922.1, forward strand.
GTAGACTGTCCGTTAAGGCATCCATTTACAGTGTGGCTCATTGTCGGATTATCATCACAGTCCCACATGTCATCAGTACAAAAGCCTCAGTCGTGCTTCTGTTTGCCCACACCTTCTCCTATTCGGAATCATTGGTAGGATGGTGAAAGCCTGGCACTTTCTAATTGGGTTGTCATTACCTAAGTGCTTTCGTGGCGTGTCACTGAAGTTTACATCCAGTGTCCCGGTTGAATCTAGTGAAAGCATTTGGACCCATTCTTCATGTGATTCTTAATGGATTTGAGGCGCTTCTTAGGCAGTTAGATTAAATCTTCGTCAAGTCGGATTGATTCGTTTTATGTTTGTGTCAAACATGTAGAGCTGGCTTCCGATGAGATGAAATTACAATGAAATGAACACCCTTTGCTGCATACAGGCGTTGACATACGTCAACGGGGACAGATGAGAATGTGTGCCCCGACCGGGACTCGAACCCGGGATATCCTGCTTAGATGGCAGACGCTCTATCGATCTGAGCAACCGAGGACACAGAGAATAGCGCGACTGCAGGGATTTATCTCTGGCACGCCTCCCGCGAAACCCACATTCTCAACGTATTGTCCCGCACTACATTCGTAGTGCTCCCGCCCATTATACTCATTACTCGCGGCGCGTTGCCGATTCCCTTAACAGTTCGGGCACTGTTTGTGCATCCGCACAGAAGAAGATGGTCAAGTGACCGGTGAGCCTTGACTGTATATTTACCAAGATGGTATCATCTTAGTAAATAAGATGAGATGGACTGATGGTCGATGATATTGGTAGCCAGCAATTAAGCGTACATATGACTTTGCCACTAATGGTTGTCGAAGCTACATTCAGATAACTGTCAACTTTGTTCATATGACCGCTTCGGAGTCGAACTGGTGCACAGTATCTTGCTGCAGAATGTTATAAAGTAAGGGCAGCTCCGTGGATGTATTTGTCAGCTTACAAACAAGGTTGACTCGTTTTCGTACCTTCTTAGCTGTGTGACAGCAAGGTATTTCGGGATATCGTTGTACTTGACTATGCCAAGAGGCCCGAAGAGATGGCTGATATTTGCTAGATGATTAGAGCTGTAGGAAAGAAATACTTGTTTCAGAAACGTTATATTTGAGTTCTCCTGCCTTAAAATATTCATAAAGAGTGAAATGACTGCTAGAGAATTAGAAATTGGGACTAATACGGAACTTTACCGACAGTCATCCTTTCTGCGCGCCATTCGTGACAAAGAAAACGATGGCGGGAGGGAAAGGGGAGTATTCATACTTATTGTAGCAGAAATATCCTCCTCCACACACCGTAAGGTCTACTGTGGAGCAGTAGATACAGATGTAGTCCCGGCTGCTGCAGGGTAGCGAAGCATGGATCAGCGGCTTAACTGTGAAATTAGCGCTTCCTGCCGCGCGGCGCGGCTAGGCGCGTCCGGTTGCGTAAGCCAGCAGTCTGCAGCCACCGGGCTGTCCCACGCTGATGCGGTGTGGTGTGATGTGGTGCTGGACCTGCTGTCCAACGTCACCTGCTCACGTCCACTCATCAGTCGAAAGTGGAGGCACACACTAGCGTACACGATCTGGACTCTTATTAATGGACATTAATATGGAGTGCATCCCCTCTCCACCTTTGAGATGACTTGAACTCTGCACGGCTCACTTGCAGTGAGATGACTGGACATCTGTGAGGGAACTGCAGTCCATTCTTCGCCAAGAGCCCAAGCCTGAGAAGATAGTGGTGTTTCACAGGGGGTCTGGAGCGAAGTCCGCGTTCTAACTCGCCCCCAAAGGTGTTGAGTTGGGTTCAGGTCGGGACTAGTGAGTAGCCCATTCAATTTCTGGTTTGAAATGATTATTAAATCAAGACCCTAAGCTGCTGACAGGCGTTGATATACATCAACGGGGACAGTTGAAATGTGTGCCCCGACCGGGACTCTAACCCGGGACCTCCTGTTTACATGACAGACGCTCCATCCATCCGAGCCACCGAGGGCACATAGGATAGTGCGACTGAAGGGTTTTATCCCTTGCACGCTCACCGTGAGACCCACATTCCCAACTTAATGTCCGCACTCTAGATTTCGTTGTGCCTCTGCCCATTACACTCATTACTCGCGGCAGACAATCGTACAGTCTTTGGTCACAATATCAATTCTTTTGACGATGACCGGTTTCAATGCGTAATGACTGTCCTCAGATCTTTTCTACACCATGTCTTAAAGTGATAAACACATAATCAGCACAGAATCGTCACATAGATAAAAATAAGTGTAGAATAGGCCACATCGTCCACACAGTCATTACTGCAACTGGAGAGAGAGAGTTATATATATATAAGTGCCCTCCCCCCCCCCCCCCCTCCGTCCGGAGTTCATGACCGGATGTCAATGTAACCTCGTTCATAACACCCTTTCGCCGGGTATGCAAATAATTAGAATTAAAATTGTCTGTGACAGGTAGAATGGCTACCAGGCAGTATTAGCTTCGTTCGTGTTTAGTTTACGTGGCTTGGTAGGGGTCGAAACCGGGACCCCGTGATCCAGAGCAGAAACTGGAGGCTCGTGAAAACGAGAATGTTTGTCCGTGCTTCTGTATGAACTGTCTGGTGTTGAGGTACTTCCTTGGCCAGGAAGATCTCCAGATCTGTCTCTGGGAGGACACGTGAGAGACCAGTTCGAACATCAACTCTCTCCCAGTGCGAGCCTCCAGGATATCAAGGACCATTTACAACAGTTGTGGGCCAGATTGCCTCAGTAGAGCAGACAACGGCTTTGTGACACCCTTCCAAACGAAACAGTGCATCGAGACCAGGGGGTGTGCAATGTCATGCTGATAAATGGACTCCTACTGCCAGATTCTTTGGAAATGTGACTCGGTTTTGTAATCACTGAAGTAACATCACATACCACTGGAAATATGTTTCCTCCTCCCCGTTTTGTGTGCCTCGCCGGTTTTTGTAAGGGCTTGTACAACTGGTAACGTCTTTTCAACAACTCAGACAATAAATCTTGTCTTGCAAATATACGATTTGCTTTGAATTGGCTTAAGATTTAAACGGAAAAAAACACGTACATCAAACCTTTAACCTCTGTCGCGCAAGCAGTGTGTAGTCACCTGTTGATATTAGTATCATAATTTTGCGAAGACTCCGTTTGTACCTTGGTCTATGGTCCTCCAACACCTTTAGGCAAGTTAGACATTGACAACAACACTGAGAATAGCATAGTTCCGTTTCAAGTCTTGGGCGAACGATCCGGGACACGTATTGTCCGATCCTAAGTGCTCCTGAACGACCATATGGCTGCGGTAATTCAGAGATGAGCATTCTGGGATCGACGTCAGCTAAGGTTTCTACTTCCTGTTAAGGAAGAGCGACCCATTTGGCCACGTGTGCCACTGAATTTCTTGCGATGCGTTGCCATATTTAGCGTATTTTTCGAACAGCAAGCCCCCGAGGAACACATCGGATCCAGGTAGAAAGTAATAGAACACGGTGAACAATATCCGTACAAATATTTCTTGTCGCCATTAAAAACTAACAACCTATCCTCCTGTACTGTAAAAGCGCTGTTGCTGTGAAGATGTATGTGTGCAGATTATTATTCGATCCATTTACGTTGGTCCGCAGTATTTCACCCGGACACGGCTGCCACACAGCCAGTGCTCTTTCATTTCGTTTGATCCATTACTGTGCGGAGCATTTTAACGGCGTGCAATACCGCGCCTAGCGCTGAGCTAGAGGGCGTGAATACTGCCGCTGTCCCGCGGTGACAAATATCCCGTGCCGTTCTGGAGCTGGCCGCGACCTTTGCCGGCAACGTGAAGGCTGCCCAGGCGCTCGCTTCGGCGCAAATGCCACGTTCCTGCCTTACAGATTTATGGCGAAAGGTCTCAACGGAGTGACAGAACGATCAGCGGCACAGGCGAGGAGTAGAATTACTGCAGGGAGTGCGCTCCGATCAGCATTCCGTACGTCGTTGTGGTGGCGCTGAGTTGCGGGGAGCAATGTCGATAAAGCCGTCGGCACACGGACCGTGCTGTCGAACGTTAACGTTGAGCGTGCCCCAAGTTCAACGTGCTGCTGAACGCTCAGGAACGATGCGACTTGTGCATACGGCACGTAAGGCCCCAACGTGGTATAAGCGATCGCAACGCAATCCAGCGGCGGTTGAGGGATGTTTCTGGTTCGTAAGTCACACTGTTTACTCGACGGGCGCGCCCAAAATTCCCACGTTAGCTCTATTAAAACGCATTTCTTCCATCGTCCACGAAAAAGAGAGAAAAAAGGTTCAAGTGGCCGTGAGCACTATGGGACTTAACATCTGAGGTCATCAGTCCCCTAGAACTTAGATCTACGTAAACCTAACTAACCTAAGGACATAACACAACACCCAGCCATCACGAGGCACAGAAAATCCCTGACCGCGCCGGGAATCGAACTCGGGCGTGGGAAGCGAGAACGCTACCGCACGACCACGAGATGCGGGCGAAGCGCCTTTAACCGCGTGACCACACCGGCCGACACGAAAAGTTAAGTACAGTGTCCAATCAATAAGGACACAGGCTTATAAAAGTTCCATTACAAACAGTGCGTTACAAATTTGGAATACTTCTGCGCGTAAGATAAACATTATTTCATTATTTCCACATTTTAGTAAAACCCCAAGGTTAGTCTTACTTGATCACTGTTCCTACCCAGAAGCAGAATAAGAAAAAGGAGCAAAATATCTATAGCCGGCACGGTAGCTCAGCGTGTTCGGTCAGAGAGCCGGTTGGCCTCTGTAATAAAAAACAATTGAGTGGATCAGCCACCGAACTTAAACAGGATGTCTTGCGACGTCCGCAACGACCAAACACAACTATCAATAACGAACAAAACGCAAAAAAAGCAGAATAAGAAAAAGGAGCAAATTATCTTTATACTAGTAGCGCAAGCTGTCCTGCATATTAAGCCAATCGAACACTCACCCGTCAAAAGGTGAACTTATATTTACAAAACATGAAATACTATAATATACACTTCTATTAAACTAATAATAAAGTATCAGAACCTAATAAAAACGCGAATGTTACGAAAAAAATTAGAAGTGTCAAGACACGAACCACCGCCCCCAACAAATAACTCAATACTGGACAGTGACGCTATTCATTACACTAACCCAACCACGCACGCAATGTATCTAATCATATTATGTTACCTCTTGCTGAAAACCTCAATCGTAGAAATGTTACTGATTGAAATTTAATTATAACAAATTGTACCGAGAACAATGGGTTTTGGGTGGATCTTCAGTGTGTCGCTGCCTTCAAATAGCCTACTCTCATAATACGAAAGTTACAAAAATTCTTTTGCCACGAATGATATTTTTCATTATTTTATTGAAACGAATCACACTGTTAACAACGGGTTTTCCAGTGATTCTCAATTTACTGGTGCTCAGAAACGGCTTATATACATACAGGCTTGAAATGAGACGCCAGTATGGTGCCTCACAACTCTCTACTGAAGGGAGATGACGTGCGTGTGACGTAGGTGGTGGTGTGCCATCTTATTGGTCAACGCTCAGAATGTCTGACATGCCAGATATTGCTCTGCACGTTCGGAAAGACTCCCGAACGTGCTATTCCACACTATGACGTCAGAAACTCTGCACACTCAACGTTCGGATGCACGGTCCGTGTGCCGTCGGCTTAAGGCTGCTAGGGGAGCGGAATTTTTTAGGTTGGAAGCTTAATAAAGGCTGTCACTTTTCCCCAACTTTGGGAATTGCAGGTCACGGCCATTATTCCACGCAAACAGAAGCCATGCACCAGTCGTAAACCAAAATAACATAAACAACACACTGCACGCCCTGCTAGGCATTGCTGACCAGCGGATAGAACTAAACACACTGGCTGACGAAACGTTTAAAATCATGTATACAGAATACCTTGGTAACAGACCGTACAGAAGGCAAGCCGGTATACAAAGACAGCAGAGTGCCCACGGGATGGATGTCAGAGCTGAAACAACCAGTCACGAAGACACTGACACCGAAACTTACTCTGACAGTGAAGTGGAACTTGGGGCATCTCACACTGATGATCCACAGTGGCACAGGACATCCGACAAGTTCAGAACAATTTAATAAAGGTGCAAAGGCTAATCACACTAATGAGCATCAAGCACCGAATTGTATATATGTATAAAATTGGCTAGGTAGTAGAAAAGTAGGCATAGGTTGTAGGGAATCGTGAGTGGCTGTCAGCAACTTCTAAAGACCCTGGCCGCCACCCGCAACCAGGTGGCGAGAACCTCTACACTCGATCCTCTCCTATCCTGTTTTTTTAAAATTCTTCTTAATCATCAGTATTTTGTATGTCATCTTCCAATTTCAATTGTATTAAATTTTAAGTCTTTACAATACTGCAAACAAAAAAAGAAATAAAAGCGAGAACAGCTCGCATCCATGTGACGGGCACGGGCAACGGTTCGACAGGGGCGGGAGCCGGTGTGAACCTAACTCAGACTACAGTCGGACACCGTAGCATGTCGTAGCGGCCAAGAGGATGAAACAACAAAATTGAAATGAAAAGGCCCACCATAAGACAACCAAACGGTGGGTCATTAAAACAGAGCAGCAAGTGAAAGAAAAGAAAAAATTAGTCTGCTGCTGTTGGGAACGAGCACCTTACATTTTCACGTCCTGATAGAGGTGTCAGTTCCCGTGTTTACCGCGCCTGTTCAGTCTTTCTGCTGCATTGTGTGATACCTGCAACGCGTTCCGTATGACTCTTATATGACCCACAGTATATAGTAATTTTTGCTGAACAGGAATAATCGACCAGAACTAACACCGTCATGGGCGTCCGCAAGAATTGCCGTGAAATAATGAGTTACACAGCAATTCCCAAAGCCATAGTATTGTCTCAAAGCGATCATCCACGTAGTGCTGAAATTGGCTAAAGAGAAGTTTAGCAGAAGTAGTCCTATGAGAATTCTGTACTAGAGATTGTGCTCCCCATATTCTAGCAGATAAGGGGGTGATAAGTGTGGTGTCTCCGCCAGTGTGGTGTCGTCCCAGTTGTACAGCCGACTTTGCTAGCGATGGTTCACTGACTACATACTCACTCATTTGCAGAGACGACAATTTTACATAGCCTTCAGCTACGTTATTTGCTACGATCTAGGAAGGTGCCATATTCTTCAAGAATGTATTTTGAACAGATAATATTGTGAATCATGTACCGTCAAGAGCGACGTCCATCATTAATGGATTAAAGTTAAGTATCAAACTAATTGTGTCCGCTTTCTGACTTCGCATTCCTTGTCATGTTCCAAACCTCACATCACGCCAGCCTGCGTGAGCTAAATCGCGTGCATTTCGGCCGCGTCTAGTAACACGGTGTTGGCTCTTCTGCCAACACAACAGTAAGTGTGATAAAAAAATGCGAGCCTTCAGGGCGGAGATGAACAAATGGAAAAAACAGAAATCTGTTGGAAGACGGGAGGAAATCACACTAGAGAGCACTGGATTGTTTCGCCACCTTTTAACTGGAGAACATTTCTCCTGGTGGTTTACACTCTTAACGTAATCTTCAGAGTCGCTGTAGTGAAGTATGGGACGATACACATTTTACAACGGGATTTTATAGCTCTCGGGTACGGAGGCATAGTGATAACATTCCACGGAGGTCCGAAGCGTTTCGCGGAGACAGCCAAAACGCAGTTGGAAGCGTTTTATGCCGGTATGAGCGGCAATGCTGCGAAACTGCGCCACTATTCCAACCGCGGGCATCACTTTTAGGGCGTCGTCCGCCTGTTTACGAACAGTTTCACTTCACACAGACATGTCACGGCATCTCTCTTCCCAAAAGCTGTGCGATGGCGTTAGCATGGAATACAGAACAAGAATAAGAAATATCGCATTCCTCTTCACGTTATTTCCCTGTCTCTTGATCAGCTGTGATGATGAAAAACGGTATTGCTATTACGAAAAGATGGGACTAGCTCTTTAAAAACACGGAGCACAGAAAACACAAGAAATATAAGGTAGTGGGTAAAACTTGGCAGATTTTCCAGAGGAGACACAAAGGGAGAATGCTGCCTTTGATTTTTGCAAATGAGTTCGGGAAACAACCCTTACAAGCAAGTACAAAATTCTGAACTGTGAGGTAAAATTAAGTTCTTTACATGTTATACATGACCAAAGAACACAGCTCTTTTGTTAAGTGAATACGTGCACACTTACTTTTCCATAAACTAACGAATAAAAGAACCACCTTGTGACTAACGATACTTTGTACCAAAGATCCTTTCTGTAAACTCCAATGGAATTTATAAATATTTTTACTGGTTTGGTAGTTCTAAGGAGTAATCATAATGAAAAGTAATAAACAATTTTAACGTTGCAAAGCAATGCCGGACGTCAGTCGTCCCGTAGATGCAATTCGGAACTCGTATTAGCTTTGACTGGTGTTGAGTTTTGTTAGTAGCAGATAAATACTTAATTTCGCTCAGTCAAAAGTGCGGAAATTCTACAAATTATCACGAAACGTTCCTTCAGTCAAGGCGCAAATGGTTTAAACGACACCGTTTACACACACGTGTGGGTCAGCGCTATAAAGTTTCCTCTCACTGACCATGTTTCGACCAAAGATAGATTTCAACAGAAATAATGATAAAATAAAAGTCGTGTGAACCAACACTAGGTTAGCGGTCTCGTCTCGCAAATTCGTGCTTGGAAGTCTCTTTGTGAGCAGAGGTAACACGTTCGTCAAAGTAATAATACACAGGTGGAAAAGGGGCAGAGGCTGAGATAATAGTCTAAAGTAATAACGAAAGAAGAAGAGGAAAAAAAGTTCCATGTTGTGTGATGAGCGGAAAACATGTGTAACTGATTGCAGATGTGTGCGGAGGGAATATTTGTGTGTGTGTGTGTGTGTGTGTGTGTGTGTGTGTGTGTGTGTGTGTGTGTATTTCTCTTTCTTCTTCCATCCCCTTCCACGTCAAAGTGACAAACAGTAAATAATCAGTCCAACGAGTAACGAATGATTGAATGATTTCTAAGCCACTGCTTTCGTGGATGAAGTCACATTTTCTGGTATTTTTTCAATAAATCTGTCATCTACTTTTCTTGCAACAAGTTCTATATGGCCATTCCGTTTCAGTTCGTTCTGTACAGTTACTGTTAGAAATTTTACGGTTTAAAGCATTTCTATTGACTTATCGCCACTAGTAGAGCAATACTGTGTCTTTCTGCATATTTATGCACAGTACATTTCTTTTCCCCTTGCACCGAATGCCGCCACAATAACCTGCCTCATTTGGAAACTAAACATGGTGCAGTGCCTCCTTCACCACACGGAACGCAGAGGTGCTCAGTAAAGCGTTCTCACACTTCGCGTCGACGTGCTCAAGTGTTGCGTTTTGATTTACGCGTAGCGGTGTCGCCGTGAAAGGGGGCGGGTATGGAATGAATCGCTGCTGTGCGAAAAAATACTGAAAGAGGGAGGGGTGAATTATTCAGGAGAAAGGGGCACGTAAATCCAGTTGCAGAGGCTGAAATGTCGCGGAGCGCACGTGCTTACTGGGCGGAGTGCTCGGCTCCATTCAGGAGGGAGAGTTAAAAGTTCGCCGGCACTCTACTTGTTGCTGCGCTGCCAGGGGACGGCTCAAAGTCCTCGGCGCGGGTGAAGGCCCTCTGGGCTGTGCGCCCAGGAATAGAACCGGCCCTCAATGGGCAGCTGTCGCCTCAATGGGCGGGGAGCGTTGGGGAGGGGGGAATACGTGCGCCCTCTCCATACGCAGCGGCTCAGCCATCGGCAGCGAGCAGCCGCGGAGGAAGGCGTGCGTACCAAGGACGGCAACCCCCAAGTCCTCACACGGCACGTGAAAACCAAAGTGGACCAGGAGCTGGTAGAGTTTCGTGACGTCACATCGTGGGATTTCACGTTCCGAAGCATTTTCGGGGGGGTGAACAGAAGAATTAAATTTTTACCTCGTGGAGAAGAATGTGGCCACCGAGAAGCAATATCGGATTTAAGTCGCAGGCTCAACGTGGGAGACGCCCTATTTAGTGTTTCCGTACCGCAATCGGTAGAAACCATCTGTCCCAGGAGCAGATGGACGGACGTATCGAGTTGAAATTTAGCCCCATACTAAGGTCTACTGTCTCTTCGCGTGCAAAAGATGCAGACAGTTGACATGGCCGTCTGTGTCACATTTTGATACCACCAAACTGTCATCAAAACCTATAGAGTACTTCCCGTTGACCTAGAATCAAGAAACTTGTCGGGAAGAAAGGTACACAGTAGACGTAAAGGAAAAAAAATCGGAAAATTTTTAATTAAATCATACAAATATATTTTTATCATCTGTTACTCGACTTAAAAATTAAAACACTCTGGAAAGACGGAATTCCCGGGATCGATGTCTTAAAATCATCAGTGTCGATACCATGCAAGAACCGTGGAGATTCTAGATTCCTGGAATGGATGAACTACCTACAGACATGAAGAAGATTGTATGGACCATCAAATCGCGAGGTCTGGACAATTTTGTTCGGGTGATGATTACTTTTTAGGTCTATATTAAGTTTCAAAGCACCGAAAACGTGTCGCTTTTGGTAAGATTTATTATAATCAAATCACAAGCAGCTACGTATTCGTGGTAATAAACTTTTCGTATTTGGTTCTTTGAATGTTAAAAGTAGAGTGCTGTGAAAGTAAGACAGATGGCTAATCAAGGCGCCAAGGCATTCAATATTTATGAAAAATGTCACTTTAGTATAATACAATTAAACGTAACAGCGGTGGTTCAAGGCTTGAGATTTGAGATAAAGGACATAGACTCTGATGTTTGTTAGTGGATTATAGGTATTATAGGTATGTACCGAGGTGTAGAAAGTAACAGGTTCGCATCCACGTTTTGCACTCCTTTTATTGTCAGGTTCTCTAAAAGATTCTGGAACCCTCCTCTTCCTTTGGTAGAATTATGTTCTGTACTATTGGATTTTTTATATATGTGTGCGTGTGGAGAAAAAAGGTCTACGAAATTCTAGTCTCTTTAGAGGATATGAAATTTTTTATTCAAATGGTTCAAATGGCTCTGAGCACTATGGGACTTAACATCTGAGGTCATCAGTCCCCTAGAACTGAGAACTACTTAACTCTAACTAACCTAAGGACATCACACACATCCATGCCAGAGACTGTCGAGCCTAGAAACGCTCCGCCATCCCGGCCGGCATTTTTTATCAACAAAAATGTCACAAGGGCACAGTTTCCCCACTATGGGCCCACTAGTGTTTTTAACACTAGTGTTTTTAACACTAGTGTTTTTAACACTAGTGTTTTTAACACTAGTGTTTTTAACACTAGTGTTTTTAACACTAGTGTTTTTAACACTAGTGTTTTTAACACTAGTGTTTTTAACACTAGTGTTTTTAACACTAGTGTTTTTAACACTAGTGTTTTTAACACTAGTGTTTTTAACACTAGTGTTTTTAACACTAGTGTTTTTAACACATGGTGTTGAAACTGTCGTGTGATGAATTTTGTTTTGTTGCTGGCGTCCTGTGAACAGACATTAGACATGATTTGGTTGCCCACTTGGTTGAGGCTGCATCCTTTACTTGTGAAACATCTGTTACTCGCGCATTAACGTAAACGGATATTTTTAGTAAAATTTCTGAAGCAATATTTATCAGGGGGTTTAGACATTGACAGCGTCAAACCCTTCATCCGGCATTTTCATAACTTGAAAAGAGGTCCTTTTTATCTCAAAGAAACATTATAAAATTTCGTATATTCAGTATTTCTTTCACAGCCTGTATAAAAAGTTTTCATTAACATGTGAAAAATGGAAGTGGTAACGTCTTATCAGATCAACCTGCTGAGGTCAGCCGGCCGCGGTGGTCTCGCGGTTCTAGGCGCTTCAGTCTGGAAACGCGCGACCGCTACGGTCGCAGGTTTGAATCCTGCCTCGGGCATGGATGTGTGTGATGTCCTTAGGTTAGTTAGGTTTAATTAGTTCTAAGTTCTAGGGGACCGATGACCACAGCAGTTGAGTCCCATAGTGCTCATAGCCATTTGAACAATTTTTTTTGCTGAGGTCATCGGTGCCTAAGCTTACACACTACTTAATCTAATATACGCTAGGGGAAAACACACAAATTTTATTTCCCGTTCCACTCGACAGTGCTAAATCTATACTTACTACAAAATGTTGTTCATTTCTATCAACGATTATCTGTGATTTGAGTAAATAAAGTCTATACGCTTATGTTCCTAGAGGGGGCAAGCTGAGGTTCCATATACTCCTCTTGCGTGCCACCCCCACATCCGGACGCCTGTATTTCCCGTCGACGACTGGGTAATTAAAGATGGAGTCCAACTGGAGTGAATCGGTAATGTTCTTCTGTACCATGCTAGCCTTAAATGAAGTAAGGCGGCTTCATAAAACGTAAATCTGCGTGACCGAAAGGAGTATATTAACCTCCCAACTATCACATCTGTACAGCTACAGATTCAGTATAATGGTACAGTTACATCGTCACATAACCAGAAGAAATGTCCAAGTCATTAATTTGTTGTGTCGTGGTGTGTTCAGATGCAATATTATTTTTCCGCGGTATAAAAATAGGCAACACATCATTTCCAGTGTTGGCAAGTGGTGGCCGTCTACACACACACACACACACACACACACACACACACACACACACACACACACCGTACGATGTATGTAGGCATCTGACTGGTGATGATGGCGTGTGGGCGGTAATGACGGACGGATAATGCCCTAGGTGTCAGAATAATTTCTCCTTGACGACATCTGCGGTATAATAGTTGCTGCTTCATTATTGTTGTGTTCTCAACCATCCCGTCCTCGCTGGGCTCGGATCCTCTCGCCTAGTACCCGCGTATTTCCATAGCGGAGGTGGAGGACTAGGGTGTGCGGTTTAATAGCTACACATTAGAGCATTGTCCCGGCGACGCGAACACCGCCTATCCCCGATTCGTTGCCTAATCTGAAAGTGTAATAGAAGAGCGGATCGTGCAGTTGGACGTCGGCCGTGCCGCGGCTATCGGGACTGGAATCGCGAGTGCAGCGGAGGCGAGGCCGCTACTTTCGCCTCCAGCGGGTCTTGCCCAAGCGCCTGTCCGCGCTGCCCTCCCCCGGGAACTGCCTAGATCAGTGGTCGACAAACAGCAGCTCGCGGTTCGAGTAACAAGCATCTAGTACCTAACATCCGAAACAAAAAGATCAACTTACATTAAAAGCCCTTTAAGAGCACAATTTCCGTAAGTACTGCAAACAAAAATATTATAGAAATATTTCAAGAAGTGCTTAATTTTATTTGACGCTGAGAGTTCAACAGAGAGCTAAGCAAAGTTGGCGACAGAGGCAGAGAGCAAAGCCGGTCACGACTACTGTGGGATTAGATGATGTGAGAGGGGGAAATGCTCTATTGTTTTCGTGCCAGTACCGGCAACTCACGGGCGAGCGCCACTCGTACCAGGCACCTGCTATGGTGTGCACATTTTGGCACGGAAGTAACATGAATTCGTGAATGCACATTTTAGAGACGCGTCCTCAAATGGAGTACGTATTTATAGAAAGGAATGTGAAATTAAATTAAAGCTATTGTAATACAGCGCTATACATTGACAGTTGTTCTATTTTGCGTAGTGCATTAAAATATAATTACAATTATTGTTAATCTTCCGCTCACGCAACACACCAAACCACCACCTAGTCAGGCAATTGCAGCGTAACAACTTTGTTTGCGATTGCTGCTACCTATAGCGACCCCACAGAGAACAATCGATAGGAAGTGTTCCGAATGGTGCCGACTTAAAGCGATCAGTATATGGGGCCCCGCGGCCAATCTACCGCGCCCTTACCGTAGCTAGTCTATGGGTGCTAATAACATACTAGTTTCAGTAGGTTGCAAATTAATGGTTAGATCACTAGCTATGCTGTCTGAGATGTCGCCCTACAACGCTAGTATTGGCTCTTGAGCAAAAAAATGAAGTGCACTTGCCTAGATCCTGTTGGTCCTCATCTGCCGAGAGTTCCATTTGTTCCTCTCCACTAAAGTGTTAAAAGGCATTCTGAATTTCGGTTGCAGAAGACTAAACTTCAGCAGTTTAACGTCCTCCGTAGCTAACGATCTTGTTGTCGACGAAACAAGCTCGAACAAGCGAAGAAAACCTGTTGTGCCCTTTTCAAAATGACAGTTCCGACATTTCCTTTAAGCAACATAAGGAAGACACAGAAAACGAAAATGACGATAGCTTGACATCGATTCATACTGTCATCTTCCAGAATGCGAATCCGGTATTACATCAGGGCACCACGTCCGTAATTAGTCGGAGATACGCATCTACATTCATACTCAGCAAGCCACCGTACGGCGCGTGAGAGGGTACCCTGTACCATTATTAGTCACTTCCTTTCCGCTCCACTCACAAATAGTGAGAAAACAGACTGTCTATATGCCACCGTATGAGCTCTAATCTCTCGCCTCTCATCTTAGTGGTCATTACGCGAAATTTATGTCGGCGGCGTTAGAATCGTTCTGCAGTCAGCCTCAAATGCCGGTTCTATATATTTTCTCTGTTAACATTCCTCGAAAAGAACTTCGCCTTCTCTCCATGTACTCCCATTGGAGTTACTGAAGTATTTCCGTAATACTTGAGTGTTGTTCGAACTGCGGTAACAATGCTAGCAACCTGCTTCTGAATTGCTGTGATGTCTTCCTTTAATCCGACATGTTGCGGATCCGAAACACTCAAGTAGTACCCAAGAGCAGGTCGTATATGCGATCTCCTTTGCAGAACAACTACACATTCCCAAAATTCTCCCAACAAGCCGAAGACGACCATTCGCTTTCCCTACCACAATCCTCACGTGCTCGTTTCATTTCATATCGCTTTACAACGTTAAGTCCAGTATTTAAACAACGTGACTGTGTTATGGAGCGCACTACTAATACCATATTCGATGTATGCGAACATTATGGGATAGTTTTTCCTACTCATCCGCATTAATTTTCATTTTTTCTACATTTAGAGATAGCTAAAATTAATTACACCAGCTGGAAATTTTGCTGTCGTGTTGTATCCAAGTATTCATTCAACTTCGACGCCTTCCTGTACACCAGTCATCAGCACACAACCGCCGACTGCAGTCAGATCATTTATGTATCTCGAAAATGATAGCAGTCCTACCAAACTTCCCTAGGCACGTCTGTCCGTCCAGGACAATCTACTGGATTCTGTTGCTTAGGAAATCTTAGAGCCACTCACATATCTGGGAACCTACTCAGTATGCTCATACCTTCGTTGAGTCCGCAGTAGGGGCATCGTGTCGATTGATTATTGGAAATCAAGAAATACGGAATACGCCTGTTTCCCTTCGACAGTCCGCAGTTTATAGTATGACAAAAAGGCGAGCCGAGTTTAGCAAGAGCGATGCTGATGATGCCCACTTTGTTGTCCAGTCTTATTAGCCGTCCCGTTGTCAAAATTCAATTATGGGGTTGAAGAGGCAAAAGAGCTGTTGTCAACAGCGGACACTGAGTTGAAACTGTATGGCAAATGGTTCGTTCAGTTATTGCACGGCTGTTGACACGAGCGAATGTCTTTATATGGCTACATGTTTCTTCTTTCTAAACGCTTCTCATTGTCAGTACTTACAGGAAGTCAGCAGTGTTGAGCTGGATGGGAATGAAGTTTCCTGTGCAGAAACGTCTCGGGTTCAGAATTTCACATTACTTTGTATTATGTGAGGAATTATTTCCCCGCGTGTAGAACTAATGTTGTCGAAGCGAAAACTAACAGGTGATGTTGAGTCTTCAGATACTGATCCTTGCCGCGCAAGTCTCATCGTCACTGCGTACCTACAGCAACCTTCATCCATCCGAACCTCTTTATTGATGTCAATCTTTGGTCTCTCTCTCTCTCTCTCTCTCTCTCTCTCTCTCTCTCTCTCTCTACAATTTCCGCCCACTCTTCCTCCCATTAAAAAATTGATCATGCCTTGATGCCTCAGGGCATGTTTTAGCCACATCGTGCCAAAAAATTTTCCCGTTGCGTTTCGGTGCCTCATCATTAGTTACTCGATCTACCCATCTTAGTTTAGCGTTTTCCTGCAGCAGAACATTTCAAAAGCTTCTGATCTCTTCTTGTCTGCACTGTTTATCGTCTACGTTTCACTTTCATAAGAGAGTACACTTAATGCAAATAATTCCAGAAAAAACCTCCAAAGACTTAATATTTACAGTCGATGGTAATATATTTCTCGTTTTCAGGAAATCCCTCCTTGCTATTGCCAACCTGCATTAAGTATTCTCCTTACTTCAGCCGATTTCATTTAATTTTCTGCGAAAATAGCAAAACTTGTCAAGTTATCAGCGTCTCCTTTTACTGATTCAGTCCAGCAGCAGCGATTGACTTAAACTACACTGGATTGCTAGTGTTACACTTCTATCAATACTCCTAACTTTTCGTCAAGGATTGCAAAAAACAGGCATAATGTCTGGAGGGATACCGCAATCGCTGGTTACACAATGTTACTTATCAGTCTTGATTGCAAAAATGTTTATTCACATGACCGGTTTCGTGAATGTGAATAAACATTTTTGCAATCAAGACTGATTATAAGTAACATTTTCTTCAAGGCATTGTCGATTACCTTCAACTGGTCTTTCAGTTCTGTTGCGGCCTCATGACAGAAATGAAAGCATGGGATGGCGTCATTGGCTGGAAGACTCCGTCTGGGGGATTATTTGTTCACTTAATGCAAGACTTCACATTTGACGCCACTTAAGCGACTTGCCCGTAACTGAAAAAATGCCAGTCCCTGAGCGAACAAACACACCGACCCGGCCGAAAATCGAACCTGGGACGCCACAGTGTAGAGGAAGTGACTCCAACTACGAGCTGTGGACGTCACTGACCGAACTAGTGTCCTTAGCAAATCTCGGAAGTTCTGTTCAGCTCTCTAACCAGGTTTCTCCTTTCCTTACATTACCGTTTGACACATGTTAAGATCGAACGATGTAGCTTAGGCTACAGATATTTCTCTTCTTTCAGGATGTACCTCAGCAAAATAGGCGTTGTTCAACGAAAGTCGTAGACATCCTTATAACAACGATTGTGTTCCTCCCGACCTTCCTTGCAATGATTTCCCCAGTGTGCTACGCCGTTAGCCCCGCTAGCTGCCTGTGGCTGCAGAGGAAAAACCCAGCACTGCTCCCGTCGGCAGTCAGCAGCTGCCACGGAAGCCGCGAGATAGCGGAGTTCCTCACAGGGCGCGATAAGCCTGCTGTCTGACGGGCAATGCCGGCTGAAGTGCGCTCTTCTGGCGTGCAAAATCTGACTGTCACTGAGCAAATATTGCTTCGGACACCAGCAACAAACGTTCTGCCCGCGTTACACGAAGTCCTCTAACACCCCCACCCCCCACCAGCCTCGACAGTCGCACATTTGCCTTGCTACACCATTCGAGCTTCGCAGTGACATAGCTACGGTCTGAGCGTGCTGCCACAGAAAACTGAGATTAGTTCACTACTGGCCATTAAAATTGATACACCACGAATATGACTTGATACTGACGCGAAATTTAACCGACAGCAAGAAGATGCTGTGATATACAAATGAGAAGCTTTTCAGAGCATTCACGCATGATTTGCGCTGGTGGTGACACCTACAACGTGCTGACTTGAGGAAAGTTTCCAACCGATTTCTCATAGACAAACAGCAGTTGACCGCCGTTGCCTGGTGAAACGTTGTGATGCCTCGTGTGATGAGGAGAAATGCGTACCATCACGTTTCCGACTTTGATAAAGGTCGGATTGTAGCCTGTCGCGATTGTGGTTTATCGCATCGCGACATTGCTGCTCGCGTTGGTCGAGATACAATGACTGTTAGCAGAATATGGAATCGGTGGGTTCAGGAGGGTAACACGGAACACCGTGCTGGATCCCAAAGGCCTCGTATCACTAGCAGTGGAGATGACAGGCATCTTATCCGCATGGCTGTAACGGATCGTGAAGCCACGTCTCGATCCCTGAGTCAACAGATGGGGACGTTTGCAAGACTCAGGCAGGAGCGCCTGCGATGGTGTACTCAAGCATGAACCTGGGTGCACGAATGCCGAACGTCATTTTTTCGGATGAATCCAGGTTCTGTTCACATCATCATGATCGTCGCACCCGTGTTTGGCGTCATCGCGGTGAACGCACATTGGAAGCGTGTATTCGTCGCCATACTGGCGTATCACCCGGTGTGATGCTGTGGGGTGCCATTGGTTACACGTGTCGGTCACCTCTTGTTCGCATTAACGGCACTTTGAACAGTGGACGTTCCATTTTTAGATGTGTTACGATCCGTGGCTCTACCCTTCATTCGATCCCTGTGAAACACTACATTTCAGCAGGATAATTTACTACGGCATGTTGCAGGTCCTGTACGGGCCTTTCTGGATACAGAAAATGTTAGACTGCTACCCTGGCCAACACATTCTCCAGATCTCTCACCAATTGAAAACGTCTGGTCAATTGTGACCAAGCAACTGGCTCTGGTCAATTGTGACCAAGCAACTGGCTCCTTGCAATACGTCAGTCACTACTCTTGATGACCTGTGGTATCGTGCTGAAGCTGCATGGGCAGCTGTGCATATACACGCCATCCAAGCTCTGTTTGACTCAATGCCCAGGCGAAGGCCGTTATTACGGCCGGAGGTGGTTGTTCTGGGTACTGATTTCTCAGGATCTATGCACCCAAATAGCGTGAAAATGTAATCACATGTCAGTTCTAGTATAATATATTTGTCCAATGAATACCCGTAGATCATCTGTATTTCTTCTTGGTGTAGCTATTTTATTGGCCAGTAGTGTAGTTCATATTGTCAAAGTACACCGTCTGATCAGAACTATCAGTGGTCAATTGCGCATGCTGTAGGGTGCCCTAAGTGTCGCGACTGGCGGATCCGCCATTATAGAAAGATGCAGGGAGTATCATATTGTCAGTGGAGGAGTAGCAGCAGCAGCAGCAGCAGGAGAATGGGTCTGTGGAGAGAGCTCAGTGACTTATAGAGTGGACTAGTCAATATATGTTATCTGTGCAACAAATTATCACGACATCTCAATGTCAATAAAGTTTCAGAAGTCGATTGTCTTTCATGTGTTTGTGAAATCAGTACGCGAAGGAACAACCACAGCTAAACAAAGACCTCACGTAATTTTTGGCAGGGGCTGTCGAACATCGCCAAGGCTGGTTGTAAAAACCGCGCGTATTTAGCCAAAGGAATCACTCGTGAGTTCCAAAGTGCTTCCAGTACTCCAGTTGGAACCCTCAGTATGCGTATGGAATCGAAAGGAACGGCGTGCAACAAGGGAGCAGTTCTCCATAAGCATTCATTTCTGTAATGAATTCGAAACCACGCCTGAGCTGGCGTGGACACAACTGGACAGTAGATGATTTGAAGCGAATGATACCGAACGATTAACCGCGCTATAACCTCTGGCAATCAGTTGGAAGTGTATGGGTTTTGGGAATGCATGAAGTAAGTTCCGTGCGACCATTTGAATTGCGTATTGCCAACAGTGAAGTTCGATGCTGTTGGTGTTAGGTTACAGGGGTGTTTTTCGTGATTACAGTGTAGTCCTTTTGTTGCACTAAAGAAAATGATAAATGCCGGAGGGTATGACGATGTTTCACAACGTTATTTACTGCGAACAATAGAGGAACAGTTCGGAAACGATGATTGTGTCAGCATGATAAGACACCCTGTCGCAGCCTCTGAAACACCTTTGCGGTCAGTTGGAACGTAGACTTCGAACTGCGGCCATGAATCATGGTGATGGTGTCTATCCTTCTCTACAAAGCCCTTGATTGTAGAATGTAGAATTTAGAATTTTGGCGTCTCAGGAAACGTAGCACCCCGAAAATCATCTCGTCGTAATTATGGAATTGTCTGCTGCGCAATGGTTTCTTCACCCAAGGCAAGAGGAAGATGTCACCGCGTGTTCCGTCAAGGGAACGCGGGGGGTGAGGAAAAATTTGATATTGTGACTTTCGTATGCAGAATAATTGGGGCGTTCTCGTGGTAGCTTCCCGCAACCTCGCCAGGTTTCCGCAACATGCTCTTCTGACGGTTCACCTCCTGTGAGCACAGTGCTTCAGTATCAAACAATGAGATGTAGTGACACAACCATTGTCCTTCCATGATCATCACGGTGCTAAACAAGTCCCGGATTCTCCTGACAGAGCAGTCGCATATCCGCTGTTGCCTCTATTGGTCAGGCTTTCTTATTCAGTGTGATCAGTCTCGGGCCATGATCTTTGTGAATACGACAGTGTCGTGAAAGATGATGAACATACACAATAAAACAAAAAAAGGGCGCTCCCCAAAGAGGTAATCCAAACGGGACTTAGGTGTCATGTACATGTACAATTAGACCAATTATTAAATTAAATGGAGGATTCATTCAAGAGAAAGAGCTTCACAAACTGAGCAGGTTAATAATGCGTCGGTACCCTTCTGGCTTTGACAGTTATTCGGCTTGGCATTGATTCGTAGAGTTTTCCGATGTGCTCCTGACGGATATCGTGCCAGTCTGTCCAGTTTGTGTGTTACATCGTAAAAACTCCGATCGCCAAACGTTCTCAATTGGTGACGGGTTGCACGGCATTTCCGGGCAACGTAGGTTTCGGCAAGCTCGAAGACAAGCAGTAGAAACTCTTGCCGTGTGCGGGCGGGCATTATCATACTGAAATGTAAGCCCAGGATGGCTTTCCATGAAGAGCAACAATAAAAAAAGTGTAAAATATAGTCGACGTATCACTGCGCTGAAACGTTGATGCTATGAAAATAAATAGTACCCCAAACCATCACTCCTGGCTGTCGTCCCGTATGACGGAAGATAGTAGAGTTGGTGTCCCACTGTCGCCAAGGACGTCTCCAGACAGGTCTCTGCTGGTCATCGAGGCTCAGTTTTACTCCTGTCAATGATGTCGTAGTCCGAAGACGCCCCGGACAAAGATGGGATAACAACCTGGACAGTCACCCACCATACGGCACGACAATCGGTAGTAATGATTTGTGGTGCCATTTCATTTCAAAGCAGAAACCCCCCTTTTGGCTGTCGTCTGCGATACCCTTAGAGCACAGTGGTATATCGGCGATATTCTACGCCCCGTCCGGTTGCCCTTCATGGCAAGCCATCCCGGGCTTACATTTCAGCAAGATCATGCGCCCCCCCCCCCCCCCCCCCTCCTCACCCCGCACACGGCGGAAGTTTGATTTGCTTGTCTTCGTGCTTGACAAACCCCACCTTGGCCATTGAGGTCGCCGGGTCTCTCCCCAATTGTGAACGTTTGGAGCATTGTGGGCTGGGACCTCCAACCATTTCGGGATTTTTGACCATGTAAGCCGTTAGTCGGACAGAATTTGGCGTAATAAACCTCAGGAGGACATTCAGCAATTGTTATCAGTCAATTCCAAGCCAAATAACTGCTTGCAGAAGGGCGAGAAGTGGACCAGCGTGTTACTGACTTCAATCTGTGAAGCTCTTTCTCCTGAAAAAGTCATCCAGTTTTTCTGAAATTGTAATTGTTTTTCTGTGAAAGCATATAACGTCTATAAATTTCCGACCGATTCAGGTGAGTCCTTTATGATGCGCGCCGTTTTCTTTTAGTGTAAGTTTAAGTCTTGGGAAGTGTTGTATAGCAGTGAAACATAGACGACTGGCAGTTCAGACAAAACACAGCTTTCGAAATAAGTTGTTATAGAAGAATGCTGGACATTAAATGAGTCGTTCGATTAACTGATGAACTGATTCGAATTGGGGAGAAAAGAGATTCATGGCAGACCCTGATTAAAATAGTATTTGGTTAATATGAAGAAATTTGGGCAATAAAAATTGTACAGGGAGATGAAAGCTCGAATAGAATTCAAATGGGCGTAGGTTGCAGTAGTTACGCAGACATGAAGAGGCTTCCACAGGATATACTAGCACACAGAACAGCATCAAACTAGTCTTGGGACCGGAAGAAGAAGAAAAAAAGTTTTCTTTTCGTGAAAACATACGTCGTATATGAGGCACGCCTTGACTCGGTCGTGGTCCCGATAGCCACTGCGCGGATGATGTCCTTAATGTGGACTCTGTGCGCCGCGGAAATGTCTCTTTGCTTTTATTATTCGTCGCTTTACTCTGCTGTGTTGCTCAGGACAGATGGCGACTCAAGCTCTGCGTTCAAAACATGCAATACGCAACATGACGCGGGGACTTTCGCTTGTTTTGGCATTCGGCGCAGCAAGTGTTGGCACATTTCCAAGACGCGGTATTCCGCAGTTTCCACACACATCAAACCGCTCGTCGCTCTTGGCGAGACGCGTTTGGAAGTTCTGCCAAGGCAGTTCCCGCACGCTTTCCTTCTGTCCCCTGCAGCTGCCTCCGGTCGTCGCCATACACTAAACATAGTGAAACTCGTTCTCGGGGAGGTTATTTATAGGTACACGCACAATCACTGTTCTCACTACTGCAATGGACCGATAAAATGCCGATTTATGTTTCACTTGTGCGGAACGACGAAACTTAGCGATTTTCTGTAAACACCCTTTAGTTCTTTCCTTATTAGTATTTGCTAACAAATACAGCTCTTACGCTATTTTATTACTGTAGCCTGTTATGATTTTAAACGTCGTGCAAAAATTCTTGTACACGCATTTTCCCTACCTCCTTCTTGATTGCATTATCTAGAATTTTATCAGTACGACATTTTATTCTCGTATTTAATACACAGAGTAAAGGGTTGTTCAATTCAGGGTGTTACCACTTGCAAACTATACTATTAGAGACAGACGATCGTAGTTTATTGTAAAACGTTTAGCAGCAGTGAGTTTTAATATTATGCGTGCCCCACTGCAGCGTTAGCAGTTATGTTTGCTTCATAGCTTCGTGCGCGAAGGGTAGCAATAGGAATATCAAAACCGATACACTTCCCGGGAAATGTCATCCAGCCCACCACACGTTCAAACTGTGATGTCCGAGCACACCATCACGCTAAAAGATAATGAAGAGCAGCAGCTCCTCGATCTATGGTAGGAGGAAATGCTAGAATGCGTCCGATAGACGTTTACCGTTATGGTTTTAAGAAAATAAACCTATCACCCTATCGTACATTAGGCCACACAAAACATTAAGCTTCAGGCTATCACCGAAGAGTTCACGTGTATACTGCAAATTGTAATGTTGTGCCGATTCGCGTGTTCAGAAACGTGGAACGGACCTTCAATTGAAAACAAGCACTTTCTCATATAGTCACTGCCAGCATCTATGGCATGGAAGACGTGACTACTGTCGTTTGGTTTCAGTGCTTGGACCATTTGCACTTTATACGCAAAAAGGCGATGCAACACTTCATGGACAGTTCAGCTTGCCTCCTGCGATTCACTTGAACTTTTGGAGACTGCGTTGAAATTCAAGTTGGGCTCCGTCAACAGTCTCTTATGACACATAGGAACCTCCACTTCGAGGAAGGTATTTGACACTGTCTCCTTGTAGTTTCTGAACCATCCCATGTATGTGCTGGTGATGCCCTCCCATACTGTGGCGTCGATAATTTCGCAGTACAGTTGTTACAGATTTGGATCAGCATACCAGATCAAACATGACGACTAAACCAACTTTGCACACAACGGTTCCTGACGGAATCAAAGTGTGGTGTCACCGCCAGACACCACACTTGCTAGCTAGGTGGTAGCCTTTAAATCGGCCACAGTCCGGTAGTATACGTCCGTCGCCACTATCAATGATTGCAGACCGAGCGCCGCCACACGGCAGGTCTAGAGACTTCCTAGCACTCGCCCCAGTTGTACAGCCAACTTTGCTAGCGATGGTTCACTGACAAATTACGCTCTCATTTGCCGAGACGATAGTTAGAGAGCGACGTTCGTCATTAATGGATTAAAGTTAAGTATTCCAACAGCTACGTCCGTTTTTCTCAATTCTAATTCCCTTGTCATGTTCCAGACCTCTCGCCAGCCTGCGTGAGCTAAAACGCGTGCATTTCGGCCTCCTTTAGTACCAAGGGGTTGGCTCTCCTGCCAACCACAACAGAGACCGTATATACTGTAAGGCAGGAAAGGCACGCAGCAGCCAGTGGCAATCTCATTAATTTTAATTATGCTTGGAAATCTAGATTTCGGCAATAAATATCCATCTTCAGCGCATTTTCGTTACAGTTCAACAGTCCTCGTGACAGTTCATGTTACTATATGTTCTTCCAGGAGAATAGCCAGGGCACACATATGGTGACATTAACTGCCGCAAATCTGTTGAATTGTACCGAAATTTAGATTTTCAGGCATAAGAAAAGCTAATAGGATTATGACTGAATCCTGAGTGCCTCGCCATTCTTACGTGTGACATCTCCTGGGCTGTCACCATTTTGATGAAGTTAAAGTAGAATCTGCAACAAAGGGCAGAGAAAAAAACTGAGGGCTGCTAAAGTTGTAACTAGAGACAGGTAATATCGGTTTCTTGTACAAGTTAGCATTATTTTCAAAATAATACCGGTGCTTTATGAAAACGCTGTATAGTTTTTTCCGCTGGACACAGTCCGGCGGGAAAGCCTCGCTTCACAGTGTGTGGAGGCACAACGTATTCTGTCCGCCTTTTCTCTTTAAGTTTTTGCTCATGACTGACACTGGCGAAAAATTTAAAATCTTTGCATTCATAAGACTGTCAGCTGGCAAGTGTTATCTACAGCTTTCGAACGTCATTAAAAATAGCATTGACCTTGTTCCTAAATTACGTGTCTCCTTCCCCGTACTACCATTCGCCGAAAACCTCATTTCCGTATCTGGAAGAGTTGAAGACACAAGACGTGTAACGACTTTCGCGACTCACATTGCAAATGGCCGCTAATAACGGGGCTGTAGTGCACCTTGACACAAATAACAGCAAAGAACATAAATTTCTCATTTTTAGCGCAGCTAGGTGGATAATGGGTTGCTGATTACTGTGCTGTTCACTCTGAAATGATACCGATATGGTGGTGCAGTGATAGACGCACTTAAAATTCAGCTATTCAAATTCAAGTTTGTCGTACTTCAGCACAAACTGCTGGAGGTAAATGTCTGGATGGCTCGTTTTAAATCACCGCCGATTTCCTTCTCCGTTGCTTCGAAATCGTAGGTCGTACGCAGTCGCCATTGCCTCGGCGTGGTCGGGGAGTTTAAAGCGCAATCTTCCTATCTATCCTGCCGTAGAAAATGCTGAACCTTCAAATTATAGGTTTCCTCACTACGTCGCGCGGTAGGTTACGTCGTAGTGAAAGTGTAACACCTGGTGTAACGAGTCTAGCGCTCGCGTCAAGTTAAGTAGGTCGCACAACGCGATAACAGACAGGGTGACAAATGAATACGTCCTCGTAGACTGTGGGTTGGCACAGGTACCTAAAACACTGCTCTGTACCACGCCAGCTGACACGCGTACAATTAGCGAACCTCGCGTCGTAGCGGTCCCATTACACATTACCCACACTTCGCCACAAATTGATGCAAAGCCTAGCAGCGGTATACTTCGACCGTCAATGTATAAGGAGATTTACACATAATCACTTAAATGAAGAACCGTAGTACTTAGTCACACTCATGTGAGAGGCGCTTTCATGCGGTCTCGACAGCTGTATGTCCAGGTTAAATTACAAAGTAAGCTCGCTGTGTCTGTGTGTCATGTAAGTCATTTTTATGTCAAAACTAGAGAGCACTGTAATGCTTCGCAGTTGCTAAGTATGTATGGGAATTGCATATATGTCCTGATCTCTTTTCTCTGCTCTCTTTGCCTATCACCCCCCCCCCTCTTCTTGTCCATTTCTTCCCTCCTTCCCCTGTCCATCGCCTCCTTCCCCTCTGTCAATTTCCTTCCATCTCTCTCTCGTCGACAACTCACCATTGTCTGACAGTGAGCGAGCGTTGTTTGTTGCTATTGGCTGCAAAACCTTGATTGAAGCCGCTTTAAATGAAAGTGTAAAATGTACAAAACATGGAGAGCTCCGCAAGCGAAAACGCTACAGCAGCCAAAAAAGGAGCAAGAAGAAAGAGATGTAATGTTTACGGTCTTTGTCATGTGGGGAATATTTCTGCAAAAATTGCTGGATTAATAAACAAGAGTAAAGTAAATGTGATTTTCCTCCCGCCCTCGCACATCCTACGTACGTAGGTTCGTATTCTTAGATGAAAAGTGATTTCTCTGCCTCGTGATGACTGGGTGTTGTGTGCTGTGTGCTGTCCTTAGATTAGTTAGGTTTAAATAGTTCTAGGGGACTGATGACCATAGATGTTAAGCCCCATACTGCTCAGAGCCATTTGAACCATTTTTAGATGAAAAGTGAAGCTGTGGTAATTTTGCGAACTGTTCCTAGGTACACCTACGTGTTGTGCGTACGTACGTACGTAACATACTCCGCAAGCCACCATATTGTGCGTGGCGGAGGGTGGGGATGAGAAAAACCAATACGGGTGTTTCAATTGTGAATAACCGGTATTACTTGTTACTGTTATAGGTGTACCTGACTCTTACCGAAGACAGATTTAAATAAAAAAAAACACACACGAAATATCAATTAGTCTCAGCAGCAGTGGTAATTGCTTTAGTTTTTAAATACTCCTTCCTTTAAATAAGTACTAGTTTCTATTCGTAAAATTTGCATTGTTTTGAAACGTTGGATTATTGTAGAGAACGGGAAAGCTTATCGGCGTTACCTCAACAGCGTTGCCGACAAACTAACAACAACAGCAACAAATGGCATGAGAACTGGTACAGCCCCTGTTGCCGTGGCTTCAGGTAAAGCGTGTACGTGCAATGTGCAACAGTTGCCCCCACCTATTCTACGTGGAAGTTTTTCGCTGTCGCCGCCGGACATAAGTTGCGAAGTGATAAAGCGATGGAGCAAAATGCTTCAGTTGCTTTAAAAGATATAAAAAAAATTGTCGTTTCTGTGAAATAATAAAGTAGGGAGGAAATACTGGTAACACTAATAAATTAAAAACTTGACGTTAATGCTCTCATAGCATACCATGAAAATAGAAGATAGTTGATCTACAGCCTGTAGCTAGAAAACGCGCCTTTATCTGCTTGTAGCCCTAGAAAACGGACAAATTCACACGAAAATGAGTTGTCTGGCCTCAGTTTTCAGGAAAAAAAGCAGTTATTCCTCGTAATGCCCATGTAGTAGTATTTGATTACAAAGTTTTTGATCAGTGTTTCGGATAATTAGAATCAATAGGAGAATACTTGTGTGTGTGTGTGTGTGTGTGTGTGTGTGTGTGTGTGTGTGTGTGTGGGGTTGGTTGGTGGTGTTTTCAATTATCACTTTACAAGAAAAGTAGCGGACGGTGGACGGACTAAGTTTGCTTCCACGTGCCTGTTTAAGACATTGATTTTATATATCTTGAAACGATTTCTACATTTATTACAGGAAATAATAGAAACAAAACAACGAAACCGGTTGTTTCAGAAACCGGTTATTTTGAGCGATTTCGACGGGCTTGGAAAGACATAACCGATAAACGGTTGTTTGAGAGGAAACCTCAATACTTAGCCGAGGCTGTCTTGTTCCATGGCTAGTCATTCTTTTTTTATGTTCCTCTCGCAAATAGAACACGGGAAAAACTCTTGACTGTACATGCCTCCGCACTAGCTTTGTTTTCTCTTACCTTGTCTGAGGGGACACTACTCGTTACATATGTGGTGGCAGTAGAATCGTTCTGCAGTCTGTCACGAATGCCGGTTCTCTCAACTCTCTCAACTCTCTCACTAATGTTTCGCGAAAATAACGCTGCTCCTGAAATGACTCTGAGGTTATTAGGTAGAGTTGGCAGGCTGATCCACTGAGGCTGCGAACGCGGCACGGGAAGCGCCGCCTCGCCCGGGCTGATTGCGACGCATTTGCGCTCCGCACGAGATCCTTTTCTGCTGTCACTCCTGTCGTTGCAGCGTCACGTTCCCTCTGCGCTCATTCAGCCGAGTACATTGTAACGCAGGCGCTTACCTCTCGTCACAACGGCTCGTGAACGCCACATAACGGACTATTGACTTCATTGCGGACCAAAAGCCCGTCGGCTCGTGCCGCGTTGACGTGCACCTGCAGAAAACCCCCACATTGCCTGTACAGCCTGTTAGCATGTTTAATATTCCCGCTGCAGTTCTTCTGCCGACAGAACGGACCGGCTGCGGAATAGATACCGTGTGAGAAACTGCCCACCCTCCCCTCTCAGGCTCGCGAAGAACAGATTCATCGTCGTTTTGTATAGCCGTTTCAAGTGAAAGCTGGAGCTAGCGTTAATTGTTCTGGTTTATTATTCATCGCTTACAATAGAAAGTCGCCCGTTGAGTTCAAAGAAAGACAATCACTGGAGAAACCAAAAGATGAGAAACCAAAAGATGAGTGTTTTGTCCTCCATACTCCTTAATTACACAGAGATTCGGTTGGCTCTACCGCTGTGTTATATGCGTCCTGCAAAGCTTTCAAATATCACTTAAAAGATTTTCATATCCTCTCGCCCGCTACATGCAAACTACCAGCTCTACAGAAGAAAAAAAAGATCAGGACCACCTTGTAAGAAACGCCATGTAGTTATAATTTTGTACTGGGATGCGTTTTCGCCAGCGGCTGTATTTTTTTCGAATTATTCAAGCAAAATCTATAAAAGTGACACTCATTTTTCATGAAAACTCGAAAACTGTTTCCTCCAATGAAGATATTCCAGTACAAAATTTAACTACAATAAATTTCCACAAAAAGATGTTCATTTTTTCTGTAGGACTGATAATTTTTGTGTAATGTGTCGGAGAATATGAAAATCTTACGTGTGGTATTTGAAAGTGTTGCGGGATACATAAAAATCTATGTAGTGACAGCTGATTTTGTTTTAGCAACCCAAGCAAAAAAGTTCAAGGAAATTGAAAAAGTCAAAACAGCACACTGACAACTTTCACTGAATATTATGGTAAGAACACCTGAAACCAAAGGCTCAGAAAATGTAGGTTTGTGATTTAAACTTCAAGCCTAAATATCTTGGCGTTACATTAGACGGGTCTTAAACATGCAGCAAGCTAAAATTTTAAGCCAAAAATAGTATAATTCGGAATCTCAGTAACAGGGGAGCCAACCTGACGTCATTAGAATCTCCCCCATGGAAGTCTTTCCCTGTTAGGGATTGAGTGTGCCTTGTATGTTATAACTCTGGCCGTGATCAGTCGTGCGATTTCATACACCTGCAGGCGAGATTTATTCGGAGGAGATATTACATCACCTGATACACATCGCATAGTAGCTGCAGACCTAGAATGTAAAAAGATAAAACAATCATTTACACCCGCTCCATGGCCGCCAACCACCAAGGTGCTAACCTACAAGGGCATAACTTTGTATTACTGCATGTTACATTCTGATTGTATTAAAAATCAAGAACAGAAACACAGTAAGGCACGAATTAATGTAGTAGGTAGTTACTTCCAGCGTCTGGTGCACTGGAAAATACAACAAACACTGTGATGAATATTTCGTCCCTAAGGGAGGACACTGATGGCTGCGACTGTCGATACAAACAAAGCGGTTTCTGCGTCAATCAAGTGTTTATTTTGCCACTGCGCGTTTCGATGGTTCACACCATAATCTTCAGGTGGGCAATTGTTTATTTACATGGCCGGTGTTGGTGAAGAGCATAGACGTCTCTTCAGAAGAGCAGGCCAAGGTTGGTGTAGGTTGTTTTACATCTTTTACTAATAATAAAAATATTTAGAAAAGGAATAGAAAACATTTAGACAAGGAACTTTCAAGGTTAAAAAACACAAATTTCTTTCGGTGGATTGTACTTACAGAGCTGATAGTCGTAAAAAGTCTGAATACTGCTGCCTGATTTACGTCCTCCACACGGTACGTTACGTTACGTGTACGCAGTCGCTTCAAATATGATATACATGTAAGAGATATGCTTCTATACATTGAATAGAACGATAAAAGATGAAATGGTTTCACAACAAATTATTTTTAAATTAAAAGGAAGGTCAGCGTTGGTCGCAATATTGATGTTTTATTGATAGCAGAATCGATTTTCGATCACACGGTAATCATCTTCGGTGCTGTACGCATTAAACTCAGATACTGGCATCAAGTTATAACCAAAACTGAGAAGCTATCACAATAACTGAGTTATTATGATCGCTTATCAGTTTTGGTTATTGATAACTTGATGCCAATATCTGAGTTTAATGTGTACAGCACCGAAGATGATTACTGTGTGATGGAAAATCGATTCTGCTATCAATAAAACATCAATATTACGACCATCGCTGACCGTCCTTTTAATTTAACATATATGGTCGTTGGGCACACAGGACTCCATGGAGTCGTGAATCAACAAATAGTTTTTTAAATTAATCTTTCATCATTGTATCCAGTGTAAACAAGCATATCTTAAAAATGTACATAGTCTTTCGATGCGACTGTGTAAACGTGATGTACAGTGGGAAAAATATAAATCAGGCAGTAGTATGCGGACTTCTTACGACTCTGCCGTCCCTGTAAGTACAATTCATTCGTGTTTTCTAACCTCAAAAGTACCTTTTCTTAATAAACAGATTTTCATTAGCAAGAGATGCAACATAACCTACACAACCCTCGGTCGGTACTGTGAAAAGACCTCTGTAATCTTCACCAACACTTGCTGTGTAAATGGAAAAATTCTCAACCTGAAGATGGTGTGAAGCGTCGAAACGCATAGTGGCACATTGAACAAGTGGCTGACGCAGGAACTGTTCTATTTGTAAATACCGTGGTCACACTAATTGTCGGTAATTGACTGTTGGTAGTCGCCGCTATACCCGACCGCTGAGTACACTGAGAGCCAGCCGCCTGCAGTAAGGGGAGGGCGGGAGAGTGATTTGCTCGCGAGTCGCCGGCCTCCGGCCCGTGCATCCGCCCCCGCCTTTGTCCGTGTGAGGCGAGGCGCGCGCGCCGCCCATTGTCACCGCCAGTGTCTGTCTGTCTGCCTGCCTGCCTGTGGCCCGGCGCTGTGTGCCGCCTGTGTCAGCGAGCGCCATGCCGCGCTACAGCAGGTGCCCGGCTAGAACCGTGTCAAGGCCGCTGCAACACCCATGTCCCCCTGACGTCACCACGAACGTGTCGCGTGGCCGCCTGCTCATCACCTAAACGCGCCTCTCATTTTTAATTATTTTTTTCGTCCTGCAGATGTTATGGTGCAGGGGCTGATTTACACTGAGGTGACAAGTCATAAGATAGCTCCTTGCCATTGGCATGGACTCAACAAGTCTTTGGAACCCACTGAAGAAATACTCAATCTTGCTGTTTCAATGTTGTTTGTTGTGCTCTTCAATCCTGAGACTGGTTTGATGCAGCTGTCCATGCTGCTCTATGCTATGCAAGCAGCTTCATCTCCCAGTACCTACTGCAACCTACATCCTTCTGAATCTGCGTAGTGTATTCATCTCTTGGTCCCCCTCTACAATTTTTACCTTCCACGCTGCCCTCCAATACTAAATTGGTGATCCCTTGATGCCTCAGAACATGTCCTACCAACCGATCCCTTCTTCTAGTCACGTTGTACCAGAAACTCCTCCCCAATTCTATTCAATACCTCCTCATCAGTTGTGTGATCTACCCATCTAATCTTCAGCATTCTTCTGTAGCACCACATCCTCTTCTTATCTAAACTATTTATTGTCCATGTTTCACTTCCATACATGGCTAAACTCCATAAAAATAAATACTTTCAGAAACGACTTCCTTGCCATTGCCAGTCGACATTTATATCCTCTCTACTTAGACCATCATCCGTTATTTTTCTCCCCAAACAGCAAAACTCATTTACTACTTTAAGCGTCTCATTTCCTAATCTAATACTCTCAGCATCACCCGATTTAATTCGACTAGATTCCATTAAACTCGTTTTGCTTTTGTTGATGTTCATCTTATATCCTCCTTTCAAGACACTATCCATTCCATTCAACTGCTCTTTCAAGTCCTTTGCTGCCTCTGACAGAATTACGATGTCATCGGCGAACCTCAAAGTTTTTATTTCTTCTCCATAGATTTTAATACCTACACCGAATTTTTCTTTTGTTTCCTTTACTGCTTGCTCAATATACAGAGTCTACAACCTTGTCTTACTCCCTTCCCAACCACTGTTTCCCTTTCATGTCCCTCGACTCTTAAAACTGCCATCTGGTTCCTGTACAAATTGTAAATACCCTTTCGCTCCCTGTATGTTACCCCTGTCACCTTCAGAATTTGAGAGAGAATATTCCAGTGAACATTGTCAAAAGCTTTCCCTAAGTCTACAAATGCTAGAAACGTAGGTTTGCCTTTCCTTAATCTACCTTCTGAGATAAATCGTAGGGTCAGTATAGCCTCACGGAATCCAAACTGATCTTCCCCGAGGTCGGCTTCTACCAGTTTTTCTATTCGTCTGTAAAGAATTCGCGTTAGTGTTTTGGAGCCGTGACTTATTAAGCTGATAGTTCGGTAATTTTCACATCTGTCAACATCTGCTTTCTTTGGGATTGGAATTATTATATGCTGTTTCGAAAGCCGTACATAATAGCGAAAGTGCAGCCGGTACAGGATTTTGCGCACGAACTGGCCTATAGATTATGTCCCATAAATGTTTGACGGGACTCACGTCGGTCGATCTGTGTGGCCAAAACATTCGCTCGAATTCTCCAGGGTGTTCTTCAAAGCTGAACATAACCACTTGCAGTCAGTGATCGGTATAGTTGGACCAGAGGACCCAATTTATTCCACGTAAAAACAGCCCATACCATTGTGGAGGTACCACCAGCTTATACAGTGACTTGTTGACAATTAGGGTCCAAGGCTCCAATCTCAAACCCTACCACCAGCTCGTACCAGACGAAATCGGGACTGGCCAGAACATGCCACTGTCTTCCAGTCGTCTAGGGTCCAAACGATATAGTCACATTCCCAGCAGAGTTGCCGCACGCGATGTCGTGCTGAATTAGCAGAGGCGCTCCAATCGGTCGTCTGCTGCCATTAACGCCGAATTTCGCCACACTGTCCTAACGGAGACGTTCACCGTACGCCCCATATTGGTTTCTGCGGTTATTTCATGCTTTTTTTTTCTGGCAATTCCACTAACACGCCGCTGCTCTCGATTGTTAAGTGAAGGTCGTCGGACACTGCGTTGTCCCTGCTGAGAAGAAATGCCTGAAATTTCGTATTCTCGGCACACTCTTGACGGCGCGGATCTCGGAATACTGTCCCCTGCGTCTAGCTCCATCTATCGTTCCGCGTTTAAAAGTCCGTTAACTTATCGTGCAGCCGTAATCACGTCGGAAACCTTTTCTAGTGAATTACCTGCATACAAATGACCTCTCCGCCAGTGCAGTGCCCTTTTTATACATTGTCTAAGCGATATTACCCCCATCTGTATATGTGCATATCCCTGTCCCGTTACTTTAGTCACCTTAGTGCACCTTGCACTCAGTATGGCTTTGAGGATAAAGTGAATGAAGTCAAAGGGGTGACACAGGATAGCGACTTAACGTTAAAATTGGGAGCGACAAGGCAGTGAAAAATGTAACAAAATTCTTCAGTGTAGGAGGAAACGTACACAGGGTAGCCGAAACAAGGAAGATTTCGCAAGTGGTCGGGGCTGGCGAAAGCAGCTTCCTTCTGTAAAGGTGGTCTACTGATACCAGATGTTGATATGTTGTTGAGGAGGAAATTGCTCAACAACTGCCCGAGACGAACAGCTATAATGGACCATTGGAAATCGATAGAAAGGAAACAAACTTCGCTCGCAAAGGAAAGGGCACTGGTCGTGACGGAATACCAATACTATTTTGTGTAGAGTATGCAAAAGAGCTTTTTCATCGTAGTAATTGGAAAAATGAGCAGGCCATTCCCGTTTTTCAAGAGGGGTCGTCGAACACTCGCACAAAACTAAAAGCCTATATCTCTGACCTCCGTTTCATGCAGAATTTTGAAACTTTTTTCATGCGCCCGGTTTACGACCTTTTTCGGGATCGAAAATCTTCTCTGTAGGAACCAATCCAAGTTCTGAAAATACAGACGGTGGGAAATCCAGTTCATTCTGTTCGTTCAGGAGTCCTAGGAACCAGTAGATACCGGCGTCCATGTTGATGCAATGTTCTTTGGCTGCAGTTCCGCATACCACCTGCCGAACAAAAAATAAGAGCCGGCCGGAGGGGCCGAGCGGTTCTAGGCACTACAATCTGGAACCGCGCAACCGCTACGGTCGCAGGTTCGAATCCTGCCTCGGGCATGGATGAGTGTGATTTCCTTAGGTTAGTTAGGTTTAAGTAGGTCTAAGTTCTAGGGGACTGAATACCTCCGAAGCTTAGTTCCATAATGCTCCGAGCCATTTGAACAAAATAAGAGTACAGGATGCCATTCTGCCAATCAAGAGAAATATTTAGATGTAACTTCGGGTATAGTCCAAGGGAGTATTACAGGACTATTAATTTACACGATATATGCTGTTGACCTAGTGGATAACGTCGGAAGATTCATAAGGCTTTTCACAGGTTATACTGTCATACTGAGAAATAGCAACGCTAGCAAATTGTAGCGAAATTGGGGAAGATCCGCAGAGGATTGGCTTTTGCTGCAGGGATTGGAAATGGGCCATAAATATACTGTGATGTATTGCATACACTTAAATAAAAATAACAATTATTGGAGGATTCACTGGAAGCAGTCACATTTGTAAAATATCAGTGAGTATGTGTACGGAGCTGTTCAAAGTGGAGCGACCAAATAAAACTAATAGCAGGTGATGCATATGATAGGCTGCAGATCATTGACAAAATCCTCAGGAAGTATAGACCACCCACAAAGAAGATAGCTTACATTGCCCTCGTTCGATCAGTACTTCAATATTGCTCGTCAGTCTGAGATCCGTTCCAGATTGGATTAATAGAGCGAATAGGTAAGATCCAACGAAGAGCAGTGCCTTTCGTCACGAAAGCGTCACGGAGACGTTTAGGCAACTTCAGTGGCAGTCGTTAAGAGAAGCGTTCAGCATCACGATGTAGTTTACTGAAAAAGTTGGAAAAGTGTACGTTCCTACAAAAGTCGTCCTAGCTATATCAAACGGAAGGACCACGTAGGTAAAATAGGAGGGATTAGAGGTCACATGGAAGGTTACCAGTAATCTTTTTTCCTAGTGAACTTTTCGCGGCTGGAACAGGAGGAGGGAGAGGTGACAATGATACGCAAAGTACCCTTCACCACACACCGTAAGGCGGTCTGCAGAGTATAGACGTAAAAAAGACAGGAATAGTTAAGCTGGCGCTGGAAGGTAGAATAGAAAGTTAAGTGAAGGCGAAAACCAGAGTATGCGTAACAGGTTATAGATGTTAGTAAAAGTTAACGTAGAGATGGAGGAGATTAGGACAAGGTAGTAAACAGATGGAGGCCAGCTTTAAATCATTCAAAATATTGAGGAGCTAAAAACGACGACGACGACGACTCCGTTTGCTGTAGCTACTGTTCATAGTGGCCATATTTGGCCTCAAAATTCGCCTGACCTGAAACCGATTGAACACATCTGTATCGCCATGGCGCGCCTGCTTCGCGCCCTCAAACTACCGTCACATCATTTACGGGAATCACCCGACCTTCTGGGTCTCTGAAAGAATTATTCTGTTTGATGTCATTCGTCATGGTGCAAAGACAACCCTAAAGTTGTGGTGCTACGCCCAGGAAATAGAAGAAACGTCTTCAATTTCGCCAGCACAAAATTGCAAACGAACTTCCCCAGGACAACGCAAGGCCTCGTAAAAGTCTGCGCACACCAGAGCAGCTCACAAAACTTCATTGGATTGTTCTTACTCATCCATCCTAAGCCCGTATCTCGCCCATTCCGACTTCCTTCTGTTTGGTCCAATGGAGGAATGCACTCCTGGGGAAGCAGTACGTGGATGATTGGGAGGTTATTGATGCGACAAGACGCTGCCTCCGACTTCGTCCAGCAGAGAGGTACCATGCGGCCATGGATAGATCCTACCATTAACTTGGCGAAAGGCCGTCGCATTAATGGAGAATGTGTTGAATAACAGGCTTTTGTAGCCAAAAGAGTAGGGAATAATGTGGTGTATTGGAATCCTTAATAAAACCAAATTGCTTTGTGAAAATCTTGCATTACGTATTGAACGCCTCTCGTATAATGAAAGTGAACTGCGTTCTTTGCCAACTCGAATGTCGCGTCAATCACCCCGTGAGGCATCATTGGGCGAAAGGTTGTAGTTTTCGTAGTTGACGTGATGGCTGCTCGTAGTGGTGGTCACTCGCGTCGTCAGGGAGCGATGAGATTTGCACGAGGCTGTTTCTTTTACGATGCCACGCGCATGTGCTAAAGTATTCGTGGCGCGCCATTAACCACTGGGTGCTGGAGCCAGGAAGAGCACTTGTTCGCCGGAACGCGGCTGTTATCAAAGGAATGTTGACGACTTCACGTGCAGAAAGCTCTGTTATGGGTCCTCTCCCAGCATTCCTGCGGCCAGTGACGCGCCCGGAAAGGCTATAGCTAATACGGCGTCGCGTCACTGCTCGAGGCAGAACAAAAGCAGCAGCAGCAACAACAAAAGCAAAATCGAAGGCACGCCGGACGTCAGTTTTTCAGTAATTACATTGAAAGAGAGACGTAATTACCTGTTGTTACTACTTCCTTCAGTTGCAAGTGATTGAGCGCGAAGCTAATAAAAAAATGGTTCAAATGGCTCTGAGCACTATGGGACCTAACCTCTGAGGTCATCAGTCCCCTAGAACTTAGAACTACTTAAACCTAACTAACCTAAGGACATCACACACATCCATGCCCGAGACAGGAGTCGAACCTGTGACCGTAGCGGTCGCACGGTTCCAGTCTGTAGCGCCTAGAAACGCTCGGCCACCTCGGCCGGCCGAAGCTAATCGGTCATAGACCAAGTAACTAAAAGTAAAGCCTTGCTCAACCAGAAAGTTGATTCGAACACCAAAGTATTGTAATTTACATGACCTTGTTGGATGTAGTATGCAGCACATAGTCTCATTTGTACAATAAAATTTATTAGATGTACGGAGCCTGTCTTGAAGCATTCAGTATCAGTTGGCATGAAGGTTCCACTTGGCCTCAAGGATTTAGTTTAGGGATGGTGATTGTCTCTTCATCGCTGAATTAACCGGTTTTCTGTTTTATCTTTTTTTTACGCCAGTTTAACCTGACTGTTAAACTGTTCAAAATAACAGGTTTCTCAAATAAGATTTTTTTTTAAATTTGTTACTTCCTGTAATAAACATAGACATCGAATAAAGATCCAAAAATGTTTACTCTTTCAGTTTCATAAGACACACAGAATCAGAATATTAAATTGTGATCATACCACTACTTCGGCATAGCGATTAGTCAATGCTAAAGGGTGAAAATTGCGGTTGAAGGAACTGTTCTTCGTTTTAACTTGTCCATTTTCAAGGGGCTACTAGCAGATAAGACATATTACGTAGAAACAGGCAGCAAATCGGCTTTGTATTTTTATTGCATACTGTGAATGAATGGTAAGTTTCTTAAATTTAATACTGTTATTACTTCATAGAGATGGCAGACAAATGTTTAATCTTCTAAAGCCAAAAAAGCATTGTGCTGAACTGCTACGTCACTTCTTAAAAAGTGGTTGTGCCTTTATGCAATGTAAGGGATGTTCGCGGACACGACACGAAAGCGGCGTGTAGACTAGGTGGGGGCAAATCTTGCACTGCGCGTACACACTTAACCTTAACCTACGACACACGGCAACACAGGGACATTCTCAGCAATGCTGTACCAGTTTTTGTGTCGTGCTTTTGTTGCTAGATTTTGTCGGCATTGGTATTAAAGTAGCAGTGATCGCTTTCTATAGCGCAGTATTTCAAAACAATACAATAAGTTACTCACTTTAAAAAAAAGTTTATTTGCAAAAAATTACTGCTATGGCTGATATTTCTTGATTATTAATAAAAATAAAAACCTGTTATAACAGAGACCAAACAAGTACCGAAAATACCGGTTATTCAGGACTGAAATACAGGTATCTATTTTAACCGGTAGGTTTTTCCCATCCCTAGCCCCTCTGTCCTGGATACATGCACTGTTCGGTTGTGAAGGGAGTCGCAAAGCCTCAGGGAAGATGACACACAACTGTTCTTATGGGTCGTTGATAACCTCGGTTCTGGCACCGATACAGAGCTGACATCTGACCTGATCTCATACACAAAGTAGGTTCGAATCCTGCCTCGGGCATATCCTTAAGTTAGTTAGGTTTTAAGTAGTTCTAGGTCTAGGGGCCTCAGATGTTAAGTCCCATAGTGCTCAGAAGCAACCATTGTCCCATCACCAAGATGCCAGGAGTAACACTGCTATGCTTCTCAAATATTGGAAGAACCTGACTCCTGCCCCGATCGCCGCTTTCCTCGCTGACTACGGTCGCCCGGGTAGTGTAGAACCATGATTCCTCGCTGAAAACAGTGTGACGCCATTCATCAGCAGGCCACACCTCCAGCTCCGAGCACCACTCCAAATGCAGCCGTTTCTGTTGCGATGTTAACGGTGGCTTAAGCACTGGACGGTCATTGCCTAGTCGGCTTCGCGATCATTTCCGACCAGTGGGCCGAGTTGACAAAGAATGTTGCTGGGAGTCCATTACTTACTCTCAGATGGCAGGCGCACACCGAGGAAGTTGCGATGTACTTCGTGTACGACACAGAATTCTCCTTTATGAGGGTCAGACCTGGTCGGCCAAAACCTCGACGATGATTGTTGGCCGCCACGTCCCCGTGCAGTCGAACATCGGGCCACTTACCCATCCGAATGCGTCACAATCTGCGTATTGCACGACTCGAGCTGCGGGCCAAATGGCGACTCGCGGTAAGTACGCTTTCAAACTCTGCCAGATGCTGATAACGCAGTCTCCGCGTTCTTTACAGTGATCACACAATATGTGACTGTCCATGCCGAACTAAATACCCTACCAGGCCTAGTAACAACACTAAACACGAATAACCTAATACGCTCTGGTGGCCTTTCTATAAGGGACGTTCAAAAAGAAACGAGTCAGTATCTGTATGTTAGAGGTGTTCACCCTGGCTGTTGAGACACTTATCCCACTGTAAGACAAGGCTTTGAGTGGCGGTCTCATAAAATTCCCTGGACTGCGATGTTAAGACTATGCCGTCCGGCGACACGACAGTGTTGTCGCGAGCATAGTATCACGCAGTGGCCAGCTATACCACGTAAGTATCTTTCGCATTCTGTTCGTGGTTTGTTTAGGTAACAATAAGTTAAACACGTCAACAAGTGTTTTTGGTTTCATAAGTACTTCTGCCGTTTCATCATGGCGGACGAAAGAGACAATAGCATTATTTAAGATGATTGCGCGGACGTCTTGTCTGACGTTCCGGACGATTTGGCCGATTGGGAAGAAGACACTGGATATCAAAAAATGAAAGTGAAGCAGAATCGTAGGAAGATAGGTAAATACGTCTAAGAAGAATTCGGCGAACGCTACGGTTGCCAACTGATTCGGCTGAATCAGACGAAGAAGACAGTGCACAGTGGTCAGACTTTGCTTTACTGTGGCCCAATAATAAATTTGAAGGATCCACGGGTCAAAACATATTTCCCAAAGATGGACAGAGCGTCGAGGATATCGTAGAATTATATATATAACTGAATATATTAACAACGAAAGCAATAAGTACTACAGTCAGGAAACTGAATTAAAAGAATGCCAAATTTGTCGACGTTACGGCACGCGAACTAAGAAAATGGTTTGGGTAAACGATGTCCCGCAACCGATTCCGACAAATATAATTTTTACATTTTTTCCGACAGCAACAATAACCCGGATAGTGCAGACCGGCTTGTCAAAGTGAAATGCGTAATTGATTATTTTCCAAAAAGTTTAAAAAACGTTTAAGTCAAAACATCTCAATTGATGAAGTGATATCGTGGTGTGGGACGGTTAAATTTTAAAGATTACAATCCGTCGAGAATTACTAAATACGGCATACTCACCCGGATGCTGTGTGATTCGATCACGAGATACATTTCTTCATTCAAGAGATATTCCGGAGCTGGACAGCATTAAGCGAAAACAGTGATGGAACTATTGACACCTTCTGAAGGAAAGTGGCATCACCTCTGCATGGATAATTACTATAACAGTGTAGAACTTGCAGAGAAGTTACTTGAAAGGAAAATTCGAGTTTGTGGAAATATATGGCAAAATAGGGGATTTCGGAAAATTGAAGCGCCCAAAAGTCAACGTGTTTGAAGCTTGTCATAACGTAAAGGTGACAAGTGGCCGGCGACAACCCAAGTAATCCGAATTAGCGCTGCCGGTGCCAAGCGAATAAAATGGTACGAGACGTGTGGACGGCAAAGTGTTAACCAATTCTGCACATACAGCTGGACTTCGTCGTCAGAGGTGAATCGTTTGCCCCCTCAGAGCCTTTTGAAGGGGACCAAAAATGGTGTAATCGCAGGGAGAAAGGTCCGGACTGTAGGTAGGGTGGCCGAGAACCTCCCATTTGAATTTCTGTGTGAGTGCCGCGACTGTGTTGGCCGTATGAGGTTTCACATTATCGTGGAGCAGAATGACGCCACGGGTGAGATCGTTTGGCCGTTCCGATTTGATCGTTCGGCGAAGGATGGTCAAAATTTGTGAGTAATTCTGGGCATTCACTGTTGCCCGTGCTGCAGGAAGTGAATCAGAAGGGGACCATCATGGTCAAAGAAAAACGTCAGTATAAGGACAAACGATTCACCTCGGGCGACGACGTCCAACTGTACGTGCGGAACTGGTTAACATGGCAGCCCACGAAATTTTACGAGACAGCCATTGACCGCCTTGTCACAGTGGGAGAAGTGTCTCAACAGCCAGGGGCAGTACTTCTAACATACAGCTACTGGTTTCTGTAACTATGCCTCCATGCCTCCGGCTCGTTTCTGTTTGAACGCCCCTCAGACTCACCAGGAAGAATTGCAACTCAACATCA
Source organism: Schistocerca gregaria (assembly GCF_023897955.1). Taxonomy (NCBI): domain Eukaryota; kingdom Metazoa; phylum Arthropoda; class Insecta; order Orthoptera; family Acrididae; genus Schistocerca; species Schistocerca gregaria. The sequence continues at coordinate 226,340,687 of NC_064922.1, forward strand.
TTTATATACCCGTCGATCGTGGGGACGTGTAAGAAGTTAGTGACTCCAATCATTTTGTAGTTCCTTTCCGTTCCCTTCGAGGGAAATTGTCTGGCTTTTTGGGAAGCTCGTGGTTCACCCCCACCCACCCCACCCCCCATGCACTCCCCGACGACGCGTGATGGCAGCGTCTGTACAGTGCGTGCAGAGGGGAGTGGCAAAGAGCGCCCAAGCTTGCATCCTGCGACTGAAGTGTTAATATACAGGGTGCGGCAGAACCGACTAAGCAATTTTAAGGAGCAATAAAAAGTAAATCTGGCTTTATAGTGAAAAAATCATTTTTATTTTCTAAATTAGTACAATATACCGTTTTACATTCATTTAGATTTGAAAATAATGTCCTCAAGATGGCGGCCGTAAGTATCAATACATTGTTGTAGGTGATCCCTGAAGTTTCGAGCAGCACTTGCACACCTATAGCGGGGTATGGCATTCACTACTTCAATAATCCGCTGTTTTAACCCTGGTGGGGCAGATTTCAAAAAACTTTTCCTTGAGATATCCCCAAAGAAAGTAGTCACAAATGCTCAAATCTTGTGACCGCGGAGGCCACCCGACATCATCCCTCAAAGAGACGAGGCGTCTCGGGAATATTCCCCTCAAAACAAAAGTAACCCCCCCCCCCCCCCTCGTCCATGTTCAACAGCCTCGTCCATTCTGGGTTGCAGAAAATTTTGCAACATTGAAATATAACGTGTGGAATTCACGGTCAATCCTTCCTCAAAAAAAGTAAGAGCCTACCACGCCAGATTGTGATATGACATATCACACCGTCACTTTAGGAGAATGCTGCGGTATTTCATGAATAATTCAGGGGTTATTTTCAGTCCAGTACCGAAAGTTTTGCTTATTCACGCACCCACTAAGATGAAAATGTGCCTCGTCACTACAGAAACAGCTGCATTTGGAGGGATCTGAGCAAGCATTTGCTCACTCAGATTTTGACGGTAGGCTTACGTTCACCGATGTGAAAGAGTGTGCTTTGAAAATACGTAGTAAATTCAGTTTACAGCCCATCTCATCAGATTTGAGTCCATGGTTACATGTTCCCCATTGACAGGTCTTTATTAAAGTGTGTCGACTTTGTTATATACGGCACTTTGAATAGCCCTTCGTCGGCTCTCAAAGACTTAGAAACCAGTTCTGCAAAACAAGTTACCGGCGACGGACTCATGTGCAAAAAGTCGTTTAGACAACGTATGGCCCTCCTGTGCAACAGCTATATCTAAGGTGACCGTTTGAGAGGGTAAAAAATCGGAAATCTGAAAGGATAGTTTTGTGTCCGAAAATAAAAAACGAGCGCTTTTAACGACGGTAATCACCGTGTTATATTCTGTGCACTCTCTTCAGTGTACAGTATTGTCACTGATTTCCCTGGGAGTAAGGCATTGATTCTTTAATATCAGTCACAAATAGAGCGAACTGAAATAGTTTTGTGATGGACCGAACTTTGCTTTTTTTCTACAGGAAGGCAATTAATTACAGACACGATAACTGACCGTAGTTAGTCGACGAGTAAAAGACAGAAGCAGATGTCACCGCCATGATCTAGTATATATTGTGAGTAAAACGGCAGAAGCAGCACAGGACAGAATCAGACAAGGTCGCGCATTGCGTCATCTTAATAGGAAACACGTGATGCTTCAGACATCACATTCACCATGCGCCGGAAGCAATGCATGAACACTGCTCCAGTTGAAGCCTGTGAGCGACCCTAATTACTACACGTGTTGTTTAATGATAAATATGGGGTTGGTTCAGATTGCTTCCTGTCTAATAGAGATGATATGGAAGCATACGTCTGTTCCAACTGTGGCCTACTTTGTCTACAAAACGCAGGTGCCAAAGAAGGGATTATTCGTAGGATTTTTGGTACGTGCTTTCATCATTTTACATCTGATGACGATAAATACACAACTTAGCAGAAATGTGTTGCCTGTTCTGAGGTTACAGATACCCGCGAAGGAAAAGAAAGAACTGTCACAACAGATGCTGTCTTAAGTTTTACCGCACTCTGCAGTCAGCAATAAACTAATTGGTAGATAGAGCACTGCATTGTACCATATATTTGGAATTCTTCTCTTCACTTTCATACCGAGCGAGGTGGCGCAGTGGTTAGCACACTGGACTCACATTCTGAAGGACGACTGTTCAATCCCGCGTCCGATCATCCTGATTTAGGTTTTCCATGATTTCCCTAAATCGCTCCAGGAAAATGCAGGGATGATCCTTTGAAAGGTCACAGCCTACTTCCTTCCCTAATCCGATGAGACTGATGACCTCGCTTTTTGGTCTCCTCCCCCAAACGACCTAACCTCAACTCTTAACTTTCAACAGTTTATCCTCTCCTTCCAGTGTGTGATTCCTCACAGTTTTTAAGATTGTAGGTGTTGGAATTCAGGACGGAACTGTGTTAACGATTGATTTTTCACGTTCATATTGGTTAGCTACTTCTGTAGCTGCTACATACGGATTTTGTTTAAATATACTGTCATGTTCTTACATTGGATGGCAGCAAAACAGCTTTCCAATCTCCCGGACCAAGTACGCACAGCAATTGACGATATGACGACAGATGCCGCTAAATAAAATCTGGTTGCTCTGGTTTGCATGGAACGTGGTAAGCATTTCGATTTACGCGCCACTGTGCACGCTGTAAAGCGTGTAATTTTAACTGTGCTGTCTCCAAGGGAACGACATCTAAAGGATGAAAAATTTCGTAGATTACATCCTGAAAACGAATCTACAGAATTTAATAAAGTTTTTTTTTTTTTCTCGAGGTATGTCTGCTTCACATCACGTAGTACCCAATCTTCCTTTCCTTTATTTCACTTTCCTGAGCCATTTCCTTTATTCTTCCGCTTGGGAAACTAGCCTGTAGCTATTCCCCATGCTCCTCATTTTATACTTTCGATTTCTGCGCTGGTCAGACCTGATAAGGCTTCCGCACACTTAACACACAGTCCAGCACTGGCAGTAAAAGTTTATGATTAGTAGACATACTGCTGTTCCTGTATCCAACAAACAAGCGTTGTTTCACACATAGCTTCTGCGTCTTTTTTATGACAGAAATGAGTGGTTGTGACTCATTTTTCCTGTACACTGTTTAGTGAAACACACAACTGCCCATTTCTCTCGATTCTCAAACGAAACCAATAAAAGTTTGTTCACATATGGAGCCCTGTTCCTTTGCACGATTCTCCTAAATTCACGTTGCAGTAGTGGTATCTGTCAGGCAGTCAATTTCAGTATCAATCAACGTCCGAAACTTTTTACTTTCCAAACATGTGCATATGTAACATACGTGCACACGGTTTCGTTGATAGGTAGCAGCCTATTAGTCACGTAGTAGAAACGATACGGATGTCAACGACGCGGTTCAAGGGATCGTAAACACACAATCATTATGATCATTACAATAATTTATTCCTCGTACTCTACTTGATTCCGTTGCATAGAACGAGAATTGTAATTTATTGTGGCTCCAGTGTTGGTACGTCGATAATGTAGTAACGAAGTGCAATGCTGAAGTACAAACGAAATGTACGGCCATCTCGTGTCACACCCTAGGTGTCTTGCTTCTACCTGTTGTTCACGATCTGTTGAATCACTGAAACAGCGGTATTTTAGGATTTGGCTAACGCATTAGATACTTGCCATAACTAGAATAAGGTGCTCTCATTTGACTTGGGAGTATGAGTGCGCTGTTTCACGTACCTTTCCACAGACATAAGATCCTGATGGAAATAAAATCCACTCTGTACTCACCGCCAGCGGTGTGCTGGACGGAAATTCAGACACGTTCTATTAGGGGTTCTCCTTCCTTAAATAAAGTTAGTTAGAATAGATTGCACTGTCCAAGAGCAGATAGTATCCTTTCGGGATACTACCGTACGGGAGATTACTCTTACGAAACTGAGCAGTCATATAATGCAGGCTTTCACGGTTGGTATGTGTGTCCTTTGTGAATTTGTTTTACGAGTGTTACGCATTGGTTCAAGGCATACTTCTACGTCTACCGTTTCGTTTCATAGTGCTGGAGACATTAGCGGGGGCTATAAACACTCAGGTAGCAGTTAGCCGCGTGATGAGTCAAGACAAGAGCGCTGCTTGGTTGCGTGTGTATCTACATCTACATTTATACTCCGCAAGCCACCCAACGGTGTGTGGCGGAGGGCACTTTACATGCCACTGTCATTACTTCCCTTTCCTGTTCCAGTCGCGTGTGGTTCGCGGGAAGAACGACTGTCTGAAAGCCTCCGTGCGCACTCAAATCTCTCTAATTTTACATTCGTGATCTCCTCGGGAGGTATAAGTAGGGGGAAGCAATGTATTCGATACCTCATCCAGAAACGCACCCTCTCGAAACTTGGCGAGCAAGCCTCACCGCGATGCAGAGCGCCTCTCTTGCAGAGTCTGCCACTTGAGTTTGCTGAACATCTCCGTAACGCTATCACGGTTACCAAATAACCCTGTGACGAAACGCGCCGCTCTTCTTTGGATCTTCTCTATGTCCTCCGTCCACAGAGAGCAATACTAAAGTATAGGTCGAACGAGTGTTTTGTAAGCCACCTCCTTTGTTGATGGACTACACTTTCTAAGGACTCTCCCAATGAATTTCAACCTCGTACCCGCCTTACCAACAATTAATATTATATGATCATTCCACTTCATATCGTTCCGCACGCATACTCCTAGATATTTTACAGAAGTAACTGCTACCAGGGTTTGTTTCGCTATCATATAATCATACAATAAAGGATCCTTCTTTCTATGTATTCGCAATACATTACATTTGTCTATGTTAAGGGTCAGTTGCCACTCCCTGCACCAAGTGCCTATCCGCTGCAGATCTTCCTGCATTTCGCTACAATTTTCTAACGCTGCAATTTCTCTGTATACTACAGAATCATCCGCGAAAAGCCGCATGGAACTTCAGACACTATCTACTAGGTCATTTATATATATATTATCTGTTAGGCTTGCTGAGCGTGTTTAAGTTTGCAGCTGCTATGAGTCTTCATATCCTCAGATAGTGTCCTCGATATTAGGTAGACTCAGAAATGAATCTTGCCCCACGGTCTAATGCCCACGCAACAAAATTCACCAAGTATGCAGTTACTATTGAATAACAGTAAGGCCAAAATATCCAGTGGGCAGAGTATTTTGTTACATTTTATGTGCAGTCGAAACATTTATTTTATTCGTGCTCTGTATTTAACTTCCAAGAAATCATTATGGATAAATGTTCTTTTACAGGTTAAAATTAGAAACGTTTGGAAGGCAGGAGACGAGGTTCTGGCAGAAGTGAAGCTGTGAGGACGGTGCGTGAATCGTGCTTGGGTAGCTCAGATGATAGAGCACTTGCCCGCGAAAGGAAAAGGTCCCGAGTTAGTCTCGGTCCGGCACACAGTTTCAATCTGTCAGGAAGTTTCAGGTTAAAATTATTCGACGTAATTAACTATTTATGTTGTATTTAATAAGTGGTATGCTCACACGACATTTGATGACGCTGTCTTGGACTCAACGTCATTAGCGGGCACCGTTCGTTAAAGCACATTTCCTCAAGCAAGTTACTTCCTCTCTCCACAGCCTCTCTCGTCCAAGAGTTAGGGCTAGTGAAGGAGCAGTGCAAGAGGCTCTTGTTCTCCACATTTCTAAGTCGGCAACGTCTTTGCCCACAAGTGAATGTTTGTCATCATCATTTAAGACTGATTATGCCTTTCAGCGTTCAGTCTGGAGCATAGCCCCCCTTATAAAATTCCTCCATGATCCCCTATTCAGTGCTAACATTGGTGCCTCTTCTGATGTTAAACCTATTACTTCAAAATAATTCTTAACCGAATCCAGGTACCTTGTCCTTGGTCTGCCCCGACTCCTCCTACCCTCTACTGCTGAACCCATAGGTCTCTTAGGTAACCTTGCTTCTAGCATGCGTGTAACATGGCCCCACCATCTAAGCCTGTTCGACCTGACTGCTACATCTATAGAGTTCATTCCCAGTTTTTCTTTTATTTCCTCATTGTGGACACCCTCCTGCCATTGTTCCCATCTACCAGTACCTGCAATCATCCTAGCTACTTTCATATCCATAACATCAACCTTGTTGATAAGGTAACCTGAATCCACCCAGCTTTCGCTCCCATACAACAAAGTTGGTCGAAAGATTGAACGGTGCACAGATAACTTAGTCTTGGTACTGACTTCCTTCTTGCAGAAGAGAGTAGATCGTAGCTGAGCACTCACTGCATAAGCTTTGCTACACCTCGCTTCCAGTTCTTTCACTATGTTGCCATCCTGTGAGAATATGCATCCTAAGTACTTGAAACTGTCCACCTGTTCTAACTTTGTACCTCCTATTTGGCACTCAATCAGTTTATATTTCTTTCCTACTGACATTACTTTCGTTTTGGAGATGCTAATCTTCCTACCATAGTCCTTACATTTCTGATCTAGCACTGAAATATTACTTTGCAAACTTTCAATCGAATCTGCCATCACAACTAAGTCATCCGCATGTGCAAGACTGCTTGTTTTGTGTTCACATATCTTGATGTCACCCAGCCAGTCTATTGTTTTCAACATATGATCCATAAATAATATGAACAACAGTGGAGACAGGTTGCAGCCTTGTCTTACCCCTGAAACTACTCTGAACCATGAACTCAATTTACCGTCAACTCTAACTGCTGCCTGACTATCCATGTAAAGACCTTTAATTGCTTGCAAAAGTTTGCCTCCTATTCCATAATCTCGTAGAACAGACAATAACTTCCTCCCAGGAACCCGGTAATATGCCTTTTCTAGATCTATAAAGCATAGATACAATTCCCTGTTCCACTCATAACACTTCTCCATTATTTGCTGTAAGCTACAGATCTGGTCTGACAACCTCTAAGAGGCCTAAACCCACACTGATTTTCATCCAATTGGTCCTCAACTAATACTCGAAATTGCCTTTCAACAATACCTGAGAAGATTTTACCCACAACGCTGATTAAAGTTGTTACAATCTTTTCTGTTTCCATGTTAAAAGATTGGTATGATTACTGCTTTTGCCCAGTCTGATGGAACCTGTCCCAACTCCCAGGCCAATTCAATTATCCTGTGTAGCCATTTAAGACCTGACATATCACTGTATTTGATGAGTTCCGACTTAATTTCATCCACCCCAGCTGCTTCATTGCACTGCAATCTATTGACCATTTTCTCCACTTCCCCAAATGTGATCCAATTTCCATCATCATTCCTATCTTATTCTACCTCGAAATCTGAAACATTACTGATCATATTTTCACCTACATTGAGCAACTCTTCAAAATATTTCCTCCATCTGCCCTCAAAATATTCCCTCCATCTTCCCAAGGCATCCACAGGATTCACCAGCAGTTTCCCTGCCCTGTCCAAAATACTTGTCATTTCCTTCTTACCTCCCTTTCGAAGACTGCTAATTACACTCCAGAATGGTTTTCCGCCGGTCGCGGTGGTCTAGCGGTTCTAGGCGCGCAGTCCGGAACCGCGCGACTGCTACGGTCGCAGGTTCGAATCCAGCCTCGGGCATGGATGTGTGTGATGTCCTTAGGTTAGTTAAGTTTAATTAGTTATAAGTTCTAGGCGACTGATGACCTGACAAGTTAAGTGGCATAGTGCTCAGAGCCATTTGAACCATTTTGAATGGTTTTCCAGCAGCTTGACCCGTTTGTCAACTCAGCAAAATGACTCCGCAGGTTACATCTTCCTCAGCACTTTCACTCGACTGAGTCGGTTTGAACACGTCCACATCATTGTTCGACCTGTACCGCCTTACTAAGGACATAAATGCGGCCTGACAGCGACTAATTGTTCCTGCCGTTGACCTGAAACCTATCCAATAATACATACGACACCAGAAACGTATGCGGCGACCTTATTTCGTGAGTCGGTTTCCCGCTTCGGCATTGCCCTCTGTATCACGCTCGTTCAAAGCGAACGAGGCAGTTCGAGTCCTAACTCTTTAAACAACTTTCAACATTGCTTGAACTGAGCCGAATTCGAAACTGTGGCTATCATCCTGCTACAAACGGTCTCGTGGAACGGCTCCGTAGACAGTTAAAGCCATCAGTCAGATGCCAAGCTAGATCATTCGATTGACAATCTGCCTGTTGTTTTATTAGGCCTCCGAACAAAACATGATCTCTCAAAGAGACAACGGTTGTATCAGTGAAAGGACTGTCTAAAGCATTCTTCACTGGCACGTCAAACAATGTTATTGAAGCTTCAGTCTTCGCACTACATCTACGCTCCGAAATTCGCTGCTGTTTCAAAAGAAATTTTTATGCAGGTACCATTAATTTTGTGATTTACAGTTGCGCGAGTAATGGACTACGCCATTTCTCCAACCATAATAACGATGCTCCATACGCTGTATTTGTACGGTACAACAGAAGATTCGATGTTGACATCAGTGGCTTAAGTCAGCCTGAACCCGTAAGAGACCACACCGGCTCAGCGATAGTAGCTAACAGGCGTGCCGCTACGTACAAATGATCCCACGAGGACACCGGATGCACCGTGTCTTCCACCGCCGCGGCCTGTGCCTCTGAGTTAACCTCTTGTCGCAACTCGTTTTGCCCGCCGCATGCACTGAAATCCCCAATATCGTTAACAACTGGGGAGATTAATGTCTACATCTACATAAATACTCCGCAAGCCACCTGACCGTGTGTGGCGGATGGTACCTAGAGTACCTCTATCGGTTCTCCCTCTTATTCCAGTCTTGTATTGTTCGTGGAAAGAAAGATTGTCGATATGCTTCTGTGTGGGCTCTATCTCTCTGATTTTATCCTCATCGTCTCTTCGCGAAATATACGTAGGAGGGAGCAATATACTGCTTGACTCTTCGGTGAAGGTATGTTCTCGAAACTTTAACTAAAGCCCGTACCGAGCTACTGAGCGTCTCTCCTGCAGTGTCTTCCACTGGAGTTTATCTATCATCTCCGTAACGCTTTCGCGATTACTAAATGATCCTGTAATGAAGCGCGCTGCTCTCCGTTGGATCTTCTCTATCTCTTCTATCAATCCTATCTGGTACGGATCCTACACTGCTGAGCAGTATTAAAGCAGTAGGCGAACAACCGTACTGTAACCTACTTCCTTTGTTTTCGGATTGCATTTCCTTAGGATTCTTCCAATGAATCTCAGTCTGGCATCTGTTTTACCGACGATCAACTGTAAATGATCATTCCATTTTAAATCACACTCCTAATGCGTACTCCCAGATAATTTATGGAATTAACTGTTCCAGTTGTTGTGCTGCTATATTGTAGCTAAACGATAAGGGATCTATCTTTCTATGTATTCGCAGCCCATTACCTTTGTCTACACTGAGATTCAACTGCCATTCCTTGCACCCTGCGTCAATTCGTTGCAGTTCCTCCTGCATTTCAGTACAATTTTCCATTGTTACAACCCCTCGATATACTACAGCATCATCCGCAAAAAGCCTCAGTGAACTTCCGATGTTATCCAGAAGGTCATTTATGTATATTGTGAATTGCAACGGTCCTATGACACTCCCCTACGGCACACCTGAAATCACTCTTACTTAGGAAGACTTCTCTCCATTGAGAATGACATGCTGCGTTCTGTTATCTAGGAACTCTTCAATCCAATCACCCAATTGGTCTGATAGTCCATATGCTCTCACTTTGTTCGTTAAACGACTGTGGGAACTGTATCGAACGCCTTGCGCGAGTCAAGAAACACGGCGTCTACTTGGGAACCCGTGTCTATGGCCCTCTGAGTCTCGTGGACGAATAGCGCGAGCTGGGTTCACACGATCGCCATTTTCAAAACCCATGCTGATTCCTACGGAGTAGATTTCTAATCTCCAGAAAAGTCATTATATGCGAACATAATACGTGTTCCAAAATTCCACAACTGATCGACGTTAGAGATATAGGTCTATAGTTCTGCGCATCTGTTCGACATCCATTCTTGAGAACGGGGATGACCTGTACCCCTCTCCAATTCTTTGGAACGCTTCGCTCTTCTAGAGACCTACGGTACACCGCTGCAAGAAGGTGGGTACGTTCTTTCGCGTACTCTGGGTAAAATTGAACTGGTATCCCCTCAGGTCCAGCGGCCTTCCTCTTTTGAGCGATTTTAATTGTTTCTCTATCCCTCTATCCCTCTGTCGTGTATTTCGATATCTACCAATGTGTACAGTGAATCACCAGTTACATTTTATGTGCAGCGTAAACATCCTGTTTGTTCGTCTTGTCCCTGAATTTCAAACAAATGATTGCTAAATGTAGATGCTCACTGCAATTCACGATTACGTGAGGTGTTAAACCGTTTTATGTTGTGATGAGTGAATTACATTTTCACACGATAGTCCCTTTCTGAAGAATCAAAGTCAAGGTTTAATGCTGCACTTAGGGGAGAAATGCTGGAAGTAACTGAAAAGGAAGAGTGTTAGTATCCTTGGGAACATTTCATTAAAGGCGCAGAGTTGATTCATTGGTGTTTGAGGGTCGCTGCAAGGCCAGCTTGTAGGGCCGGTCCAGTTGTACCCTCCAGGGATCTCCAACGGCACGTGCCAGGTGAAAGCGCCCGTGGCTCGATTGTGGACAGGTACTGTGTGGCGCGGGTGCGAGGGCTCCACTTGCAGGTTGGCGTTTGATTTGCATGGCCTAGTCATTGTAGCCTACTGACTAAAGGTTGCAGCTGACGTCGACTGTATGATTGTGAACATCACATTGCTTTACTAACGGGCGTGGTCCTATTGGAGATAAGCCGCGCGGAGTGGTCGCGCGTTTTTGGGCAGCATGTCACGGATCGCGGTGCGCCTCCCGCGGGTGGTTAGTCCTCCTTCGGGCGATCGTATGTGATGTTCTTAGCATACGAGTTAGTTTAAGTAGTGCCAACGGCCTTGCGCAGTGATAACACCGGTTCCCGTAGGATCACCGAAGGTAAGTGATGTCGGCGTGGGCTAGCAATTGGCTGGGTTACCATCCGGTCTGCCGAGCGCTGTCGACAAGCGGGGAGCATTCAGCCCTTAAGAGACAAACTGAGGAGCTACTTGATTCAGAACTAGTGAGTGGGCGGAGGATAACGGGGGCCGGTCGACATCGTTGGGCCTTACTGTTGTTACTTTGAACTCCGTACAACTTTCTACCTCATGAACGAAGGGAAGAGATTCCTGTTATTATTGATAAATGAGAAAGTTACTCATTAATAGACGCATGTTTTATACAAGTTCGACGAAGTACTGAAGCGATGGTTGATGTAAATTTTTGTTATACGTTTCTTTAAATTTTACCTTTTTATTGATGAAATAACGTAGAAAGCTGTATTGCTTGTTGTATTTTACAACATCCCTATTCTGTAGGAATCAACATGGGTTTCGAAAAAGACGATCGTATGAAACCCAGCTCGCGCTATTAGTCCACGAGACTCAGAGGGCCATAGACACGGGTTCCCAGGTAGATGCCGTGTTTCTTGACTTCCGCAAGGCTGATACAGCACCCCACAGTCGTTTAATGAACAAAGTGAGAGCATATGGACTATCAGACCAATTGGGTGATTGGATTGAAGAGTTCCTAGATAACAGAACGCAGCATGTCATTCTCAATGGAGAGAAGTCTTCCTAAGTAAGAGTGATTTCAGGTGTGCCGTAGGGGAGTGTCATAGGACCGTTGCAATTCACAATATACATAAATGACCTTCTGGATAACATCGGAAGTTCACTGAGGCTTTTTGCGGATGATGCTGTAGTATATCGAGGGGTTGTAACAATGGAAAATTGTACTGAAATGCAGGAGGAACTGCAACGAATTGACGCAGGGTGCAAGGAATGGCAGTTGAATCTCAGTGTAGACAAAGGTAATGGGCTGCGAATACATAGAAAGATAGATCCCTTATCGTTTAGCTACAATATAGCAGCACAACAACTGGAACAGTTAATTCCATAAATTATCTGGGAGTACGCATTAGGAGTGTGATTTAAAATGGAATGATCATTTACAGTTGATCGTCGGTAAAGCAGATGCCAGACTGAGAGTCATTGGAAGAATCCCAAGGAAATGCAATCCGAAAACAAAGGAAGTAGGTAACAGTACGCTTGTTCACCCACTGCTTGAATATTGCTCAGCAGTGTGGGATCCATACCAGATAGGGTTGATAGAAGAGATAGAGAAGTTCCAACGGAGAGCAGCGCGCTTCGTTAAGGATCATTTAGTAATTGCGAAAGCGTTACGGAGATGATAGATAAACTCCAGTGGGAGACTCTGCAGGAGAGACGCTCAGTAGCTCGGTACGGGCTTTTGTTGAAGTGTCGAGAACATACCTTCACCGAGGAATCAAGCAGTATATTGCTCCCTCCTACGTATATCTCGCGAAGAGACCAGGAGGATAAAATCAGAGAGATAAGAGCCCACACAGACGCATACCGACAATCCTTCTTTCCACGAACAATACTAGACAGGAATAAAAAGGAGAACCGATAGAGGTACTCAGGGTACCGTCCGCCACACAACGTCAGGTGGCTGGCGGGAGTATGGATGTAGATGTAGAAGCAGCCCTCTGTTAAGCGTTACAAATCAACAAGTTTTGAATAAAACCTAAATGAAACATAGACTATTTCAATTTTGCAGTTACTACTGTTTACTTTTTAAGTTACATAAATACGTAGAACACAAATGTTTTGTAGGTTATACAACTCTTCGGTATCGATACCTACGATGCCACAACATAAGGGCGCTCTGCTAGGTTGGCACCACGACACACCAGCGACAGCGCCCTCTAGCCGGTGCTGTGGAGGTCTACGCGCTCCGCTACAGATCCAGCCCATTTCATAGAGAGCAGACGGCCTGGAACATCGCTTAAACAACAGTGTGTTTTGACTTGCTATTGAGACCTTGTCCTACTCACGACGGGATGTACGCAAAGTTAGATAACCATTTATTATCTTGTTTTTGCGTACAGTAAACATCTAATATTCTAATCGCAGTACCAAAGTGCCTGTCCCCTCCTGCTCCTACTCTCTTTCTTCATTCGGCCTGCCCTTCAGTTTGCAGAAGCAGATCCACGCGCCGCCTTCCAGGCGCGATACAAAACTCTTTTGTGTATCGTAACTCAGATTTTACACAGTCCGCCGCTTCCGATTTTAAAGGTCGTCTAGTAACACACTGATCGCATACGCAAAGAAAGCGATTGTTGTAAGGTAACCTCCTATAGTTACACAAATGAAGTATCCCCCAATTATTTACGCAACACCCATAACGTACAGGTAACGCAAGTACGACCAAAACTACTAGGAAAATTACCGTAGTCCACGATTAGTTAAGGTAGTCTACGGTAGCCTACAGTAGTTCTACAGCTGCAGTTGTGAGAGTGGCCTGCTCAGCCTCAGGGATTCTGCGGCCGTCGACTGAGCCGCTGCGACGTAAACCAGCGCCTAGCGAGGCGCCGGCCGCCGTGGTGCCGTGGTGCCGCGATGCTACGCTAGAGCCCGCTATATAAGGCCGCGCCGGCTGACTGGCCAAACAAGGCTGACTCAGTCTCCCATTTGTCTCGAGTCCACGGCCGTGCGTGATTTGTGCTCCACTGCCTTCACTTCAGACGGTTCAGGCGCCGATCCAGGTTTCACCTCTGGAGGGTCCCAGTTTCTTTACTTTTACCATCCCTGGAACCAATACAACTTCTCATCCGTACTTTATCTGCCACAGGTGTCCTGGATGATGATGATGATGATGATGATGATGATGATGATGATGATGATGATGATTCAAAAATTGTGTACAATTCATACACGCTGCAGAGTCATCTTCATAATAGGACCAGCCACTTAAAACTCCTGGGCCCAGACGACCAGCCGTTAATGCCATTACTTAAAATTTTTCTACCTCATTTGTGTTTGCTACATCTTTCGTAACTCACGCTTAAAAAAATGCAAAGTTTCAGGGTTAATTTTTCATGTTTATTTTAGTTGTTTCATTGATTACAAATCGCAATAATGATGGGAAAAAGTTTAATTATCCTTTGAAACAAAGTGAAGTGAGTTCTTTAGCAATTTTGCATGAAATGAACTTCTCCACGAAAAAGTAGAAGTGCTTGGCGGGACACATACTCAGCTGGGTAACCCACGAAATGTTCGGAACACAACAGTGCTGCGATTTAAATTGTGCTTTTAGGACTCCGCCTAACCATAACTACGTCTCTCTCTCTCTCTCTCTCTCTCTCTCTCTCTCTCTCTCTCTCTCTCTCTCTCTCTCTCTGTATGTATGTATGTATGTGTGTGTGTGTGTGTGTGTAACAGCGATGTAGCTGGCGAGATCATGTGACATGAGATACGACCGACGAAAACTCGTCATAATCTCGATTTCAGTGCTTCAGAAGCTATCGTGCTGTGTTTGGTGAAATTTCTGTTTACACTTTCGTGTTACGAAAATGTACAGTGTCTGACGCTCATCAAAGATCTTGCAAAAACGCGTTGTTTTAAGCTGGGTTTCGTTTCCTAAAGTGCCAGGAGCTCTCTGCCGGTGTGTAAAATCGTCACCATTTAAAGGACTAAAAAGTTTTACAGCTCCAAGGGAAAGTGAATTATTATTTAACACGGTAAACAAGTACTTTCACCCGGGGTAAAGTGTATTTTCACCTGGGAAAAAGACAGTTCTTAACGAGGAAATCGGAGAAAAATCGGGGGCCTTTCTTGACCCCAAGTACGGCCTGATACACTGAAGAGCCAAAGAAACTGCTACACCTGCCCAGTATCGTGTAGGGCCACCGCGAGCACGCTGAAGTGCCACAGCACGACGTGGCATGGTCTCGACTAATGTGTGAAGTAGTGCTGGAGGGAGTAGACACCATGAAACTTGTAGTGCTGTCTACAAATGTGCAAAAGTACGAGGGAGTGAAGCTCTCTTCTGAATAGCACGCTGCAAGGCATGAGAAGTGTTCCTAGAGCCATTCCGTTGCAATTCTGGACATATGGGGTGTTCCATGGCCCTTCTGGAATTGCCCAAGTCCGTCGCAATAAACAGTGGATATGAATGGGTGCAGGTGATAAGACAGGATGGTTACGTACGTGTCACGTGTCAGAATTGTATACAGACATGTCAGTGGTTCCATATGACTCAAATTGCACATGCTCCACGTCACTAAGAGCCTCCACCAGATGGAATAGTCCTTTGCTGATAAGCAGTGGGTTCATGAGGTTGTCTCGATACCCGTACACGTCCATCCGCCCAATATAATTCGTTACGAGACTCCTCCGACCAGGCAACATGTTTCCAGTCATCAACAGTCCATTATCAGTATTGACGGGCCCAGGCGAGGCGTAAAGCTGTGTGTCGTGCAGTCATCAAGTGTACACGAGTATCAATGATACTTCGTTGAATGGTTCATACGCTTACACTTGTTGATATTCCAGCACTGGAATTTACCAGCAATTTGCGGAAGGGGTGTACATTTGTCACGTTGAACGATTCTTCTCTGACGCCGTTGGTTCCGTTCTTGCAGGATCTTTTTCCGGACGCAGCGATGTCCGAGATTTGATGTTTTACCGGGTCCCTGATATTCACGGTAGACTCGTGAAACGGTCGTACGGGAAAATCCCCACTCCAGCGCTACATCGGGTATGCTGTGTCCCATCACTCATGCGCCGACTATAACAGCACGTTCAAACTCACTTCTCTTGATAACCTGCCATTGTAGCAGCAGTAACTGATCTAACAAACGCGCCAGAAATGACAGGCGTTGCCGATCGCAGCGCTGTATTATGTCTGTTTCCATATCTCTGTGTTTGAATACGCATGCCTATACCAGTTTCCTTTGGCGCTTCGGTGTATAATATGTTTGCAACGTATTTGGGGGAGGGCGGGGTGTCTCACAATGATAACCTCATCCCATGTCCCACGCCTTCATATACCGGCTAAAAAAGTGTTATTACCGGAGACGTCTGTGGCTGACCGCGACTGTAGCGTACAAAAAGTGACTCAAGAGAGCAAACTACATGTTTAGCAGGCAAAGTAACTTTTAATCAGTGCTGTACCGTACTTGAAAGTGACACAAATACATGGCTCTGTTTTTCAAAGTAATCCATTAGTTTCTGTAAACAATGTTTGAATGTTCCACAGTCCTTCAGTTCCTCGACGATAAAAATTCATTCCTTTGCCACAGATATTAGATAACGCTTGGGTAAACCGTCCTCGCTTTCGGAAAATCTGCTCCCCCGTATATTTCCTCCCGCGACATTGCGTTTGGTCCATATACCGCCAGAATTCCACGGTGGATTTATGTGCATTTAAAACGCTAGTAGACAGCCAGGAATGGTATTGCCCCACGTACTTCAACTTAAGGAGTACGTTTCCAGTTGCAGGCCCATTTCACTCCCACGCTGTGATGAAGAGGTTACCAGCAATCCTGTCTGCAGGAAACCCAAAAAATATGCTGTCAATTCTGACAGTGCCCCCACTGTTACTGGGCAGTGGTCTTAGAAAATAATTACACATGTCCGGCCATGCTAAGTTCGTTCGCAGATTAGGGTATTTCGGCCAGTGTAATACGGTTTTGGGAGACACTATTTTTCGTTTCAGTTTAAATGCTACGCGTTTCGGAGCTACAGCTCCATTTTAAGAGAATACGTTAACTTTTTTGGGCGTTACATCTACAATAATAACCTGCCAGTAGATTTCGACATCTTTTTCAGTTTTACGAGAGAGAAGTACGTGTAACTCGGTTTTCTGGATTTTAATGCACTTAAAATTATTTTCGGCGCGAATTTGTTACATTAATAATACGACTGACGTATTTGTAGAGTGTTCGATTCTTTCAGAAATCCCTCAAGTCCTTACGAGCAATGCAGTAGGGGAAGTGGGATGACGAGCACTTGGCAGAATGCAGTCTTGTCTCATAGCAGAGTCATTGCGCCTTGAGAGGCTGCCAGGAGGCGAAAACACGTCAGCCCCTCCCTAGCCTAGTGACTAAAAGAGCGCGCGGATTTACTACGGCATCACCAGTGAATCAGCCGCTCGTTTGACGCCGTGAACTCGATTAGCGTATCGATTCAACATTCCAGTGTGCAGTATTCATCAAATAAACCGCTTCTTCTGTAAACTGACATGAACTTGAATATTCTCCAGAATCGCCTTCAGTTGTCTATGATGAAATTCCGTTCAGTTAGAAACGCCTGCGGTTAGGCAGTTTCTCTCATAAAACATGATTCCCGCCGTTGACATTTGCGGTAGGACATAAGTCTTCTACCAGTCACTTACAGTTCATATCTAGCGACCCAGAAAATATTCTTATTTATACGTAAGGAAGTTTTAAACCGCTGAATAGTATTAATACTTCGTTTCGCCTTGAAAGAACCATTACTCAGCAGTAGTATTCTTGTTTTCTTCCACCAAAAAATGTCGCCTCACTATGGATCCGCTTTTGTTTTAACGACCGTGCGTTTGAAGTTGGACACTTTAGTCAGCTGTTCGGGCATGAACGCATGAGAGTAGCCCTTCTGTTCCGTGTAATTGCCTGTCCTTTTGGGTATCTGATAGCCATTGTAAAAACTCGCATTTGTAATTCGGAAAATACTTGATGATTAATCGTCTTTCCAAAGCACAAAGAATGTTTCTTAAGAAGTACCGTTTTAAAATAAAATAGATTTTTCTTACAGAATTTTTAAATGAAGCCTGTACTTTAGCCTACTTATATACATAATTCCCACCAATATAACAATCCTTGTAGAAATGTGCCCACCTGATTAGGCAACAACTGCATAAAGCACACTTCTTGTCACTTGAGGAAACTCGTCAGATGACGTCGAAATCGTAAAAAAAACTCTTATCTTGAAAGTTTCTATCAACTTTCTGTACAAAATCGTCAGTAGTAGCAGCAGAAGGTCGCCCATTTTATTCCTGATGATGCATATTCGCGCCGCCATCTTTAAAAGCTCTCACCCATTTCCGTACCATCCAATGGCTTATAATATTTACTCTATACACGTGACGAATGTGACGATGAATTTCAGCCGCTTCCGTGCTTTTAGCATTAAATATAAGTAAACGAATTACAGTACGTATTTCCCAGTCGGCGGAATCCTCAGTGGGAGGAGGCATTTCAAATACGATACTCCCAAACGAACGTAAAAACGCCGAATATTGTGCGTCTTCATATTTTCGCGGTGCATAAAGTTTCGGGCTTTTAATGTAATACGTAGAATATTATTGGGAACTATGTGGAAAACTAAGAGATGGCGCAGTCACGTGACCCGCCTCCCCTTTGAATGCGAATGCCATATTTCGACTTCAGAAATAAACAGTTGCAGCAATTGACAGTTTTATGCAATAATCGATCGTTAGCATTCTTATATCAGCAGTTAAGTTTCTTTCATCAGTGAAGTTAGACGTTTCTCTTCGCGGTCTGCAAAATAACTTTTCAGCAGAAGGAAGAATTAAAATTGTGGAAGCGTATGTGAAAAAAACTTCGATTACGGAAACTCGTGAAATTTTCGGGGTCAGGTATCCGGATAGAGAACTGCCAGCAAAGAAAACAATACAGGGTCTATATAAAAACTGGTGTACATACGGATCCATGCAGAATGTTAAACGACAAAGAATTCCTTCAGTTCGCGCACCACAAGTTATTGCAGACATTTGCCGAAGATTTATTCAAAGCGCAAAGAAGTCTACACGTAAATTGAAAAAAAAAAAAAAAACAAAAAAAACATGTAACTGGAAGGAATTGCCAGCGGATATTGGAAAGTCGTAATCTGAAACGATACCGTGACGGTTATACAGCAATTGCGGAATGATGATAGCTAGAAACGTGTACATAACTGCACTTTCGTTTTGAATAACATCGATGGTTTGTTACATCCTTTCCATTACATCATGAGTGTTGAAGCCTGGTTTCGTCTTTCCGGTCGCGCGAATTCACAGAATACGAGGTACTAACACTGTGTGGCAGCAGCCACTCCAGCATGAAAAAATCTGCGTTTGGTGCGGTGTAAGAGGAACGCGCATCATCGGAAAGATTTTTTTGACACTACCCTCAGCACGGTTGCATATATGGATATTTTTGATACATTTGGTGCTCAACCCACTGATTATGAAAGGCAGTATTGCTCCTTCCAGTAAGATTGGGCAACACAACACACGTATCCCTGGAAAAAGACCATGATGTCGTCACTGAGGAAAGAATTGTCAGCAAACATTTATGACCACCATGTTCGCCGTATCTATCAACGTGTGGTTTTTGCGGTGGCCACACGTGAAGAGATAAAGTCCATGAAGCGAATTCACACAGAGTACCGGAAATGAAAGGCAACGTCAACCGTGAAGTTTCCGCCAGCGATATCCTAACTTAACGCCGGGTGTATGTGAATGTGCTTGGACGTGCACAGCTGTGTATTTATGCTGCAGGTGGTCACTTTCAACATCTTCTTGAAATGTATTTCTCATTGTAAATAACTAATAAGTCCATTTCAGCTCTTCGTTTCTGTATTTTCGGAGCATTTCCTTTATGCTTAACAGGCTACTGCGCTACCCTGTATGTTAAAGTACAGGATTTTATTAAAAGTAGAATTGCTAAGAAAAATCTTGAGGTTTTATTTTTATTTCAAAAAGGTATCTTCTGAAACACACCTCGTACTTTGACACGTACTCTGTGTAATGAAATTAAATCCTGCAGTGATTACAGGTCTCTGAAGCTTTTGCTTATCCGTAATAGGAGTATTCATAAATTTCTAATTTTCACTTCGAAAAAATAGTTACGTAATTATTTGAATATTCAGAGGAACATGTCTGCAGTCCCGGTACATATAGTACCACAACACGCCGCTAGAGCACCCAAAACAGAACGGCTCAGACCAACCACAAATTGAGTGTCGTGCGGTAATTGGTTTACAGCAGCAGCAGCGGCGGCGGAAGCGTTGCAGCTGTGTCAATCCACTCATGATGGCTTATGTAGCTGTGTTAATTGGTCTGATACACCTGCAGCACTTGTAATCTGCCGAAAACGAATTATCGCAAGATACCCAACTTAGGGCCTCACCTTTCTTTATTGGCTCGTTTAACGGCGGTCTCCGGTTCTGTGCCTAGGCAATTTCATTGTGCACTGTGATTGCAGACATGTAATTACAATCAAACGAGTGCATAACCATATTTTTTCGAAGTGATAATTAAAACTTCATGATTACCTCTCGCCTATTGTGTCGACATTTGGAAGTTAACGTTATTGTTGGTTGAAAGCCAGACCTGCAGTTTTAAATGATGTCCCTCGCTGAACCCCAATTCTTTTGTCATGGGATCTATATTTAGAATTATATAACTTAAGTGGATTTGCAATAAGGAAACATAATCGGCGATACTTAGTAATCATAACTACTTCTTTTCCCATGGAATTTAAAATAATCAAAATAGTTTGGTGTTTCATGTCATTTACTTGCGTTCTGCGTGCAAAAACTGTTACTGGCCTTAAAAATCTCCCTGTGCTGTGAATGTTCGTGAAGTAACCAATGTGAACATTTCAATTTCATGCACACTGTACTCGCAGTCGGGAGGACGACGGTTAAAACCCGTCTCCGCCTATCCTGATTTAGGTTTTCCGTGATTCCCTAAATCGTTTCAGGCAAATGTCGGGTCAGTTTCATGTGAAGTTAAATGTAGCCATCTACTTTCATTAGGTTACCTGCGCCGCGAGGCATCTACTCTGGCTTTTTCTGCGATAGCTCATTCGCATGATACGCGATGTAATCTCAATGATGCAGTACGAGCTACGCAGGTCAGCGCACATCTGACGTGGTGCATTGCTTTAATGAAGCAGTCTCATGTGAAATATCTCACTGAGAACTGTGTCCTTCTGACTTCCTGTGTTTGTGTGTTTGTGTACAAAACAGATGTGAAGGTGCGTGTTATATTCAATCACAGACATAGACATCAGTGAATGATTTTGTGTCTGGTACCGAATAACGAGAAAAACGAGGGCATCATCAGCACTAAATCTCGTGTGCATTCGATAACTGAAATGATGCGTAAATGTATATTACGAGCCAAATACGTTCCACCATGCCTTAACCAATCGGCTGTCGACTACGCACATCCAGTCGGTATTTTATGCATGAAAGTCGGCAGTTAATTAGAAATAAATTACACTAGAACAAGAACAGGTATTAGGAAATGGAGTATAGCTCTGTCAAGCGGCGGAATCACTGGTGATTTCACTTCCGCGGTTGGTTTCATCTAATATATTGACTAAGACACAAAAAAGTGACCCTTTGATCTCAAAGTGTGTCTGAAAATAAGCGGCAAAGGTGTAAACAATTGACGGCACGCGACAGACGCAGAGAACAGCAGTGTGAAACGTTCTGTTACTTCAAAAATTTCATACACTTCACAGATTAAATTGCCCGGTTGGTAGTTTTGGAATTTAATTACTCTGCAGTTAATATTCCATAAGGTAATGTATCTTGTGAATAACAAGAAACTCATTTTCGTGGATTGAGCGCCATACATTTACGTGCTGGTTCGTAGCAATTCTTTGTTTACTTGCATCATAGGTCTGTCGTGTCCCGTACGTGACTCACTCATTTCTGGAAAACAATAAGAATGACGCTCGGCTCGCCTTTGCGCAGCCAGAAGTGGAATCGGGGCCGCGGAACAGTTCCACGTTTCCACGGAAACGCGCCGTCACGCGGCGCTTCCTATGACGTCACGCTTCCAGTCCGCCGAGACGGGTTTCGCAACTCGTGGCACAACTGGCGCACTGTCGCCCCAGGAGTGGCGCTGCGGGAGCGTCCCCCCCCCCCCCCCCCCCCGTCCTAGTATGAGCTGCTGCTTGCTGGCTCTGGCTATAGGCGTTACCCACTGTCGCTTGTCATGCGGTGCCATGAGGTGATACCAGAGTACCTAGAATTTTAAAATTCCAATATATTTTCAGCGAACCATTGTGAATTGCGTTGCCGAGGTACTTGGCACTGTACCCCATGATACGGTTTTTTTTTCCGTCTCGATCGCGTATGGAACGAGAAAAGAATGACTGCTACAATGCCGCGCACTGTAATCAGTCTAACGTGTCTTAGTGGTTCTCTCGGGATACGTAAGGGGCCTGGAGATAACTCTACCAGCCGCACTTAATAGTGGTTCATGAAATTTTGCAAGTATGATTCCGTGGTATAATTTCCGTCTAATCCTTGATTTTCAACATTTCTGTAACGCTGTCACGCGAGTTGAAGAAACATGCTAGAATTTTTAAGGATCACAAAATGGGGCACGAATGATAAATTCCTGGAGCAAAATTCTAAGAAGCTGCACGTGGGTGACTTATTAGCAGTTTCCTCTGTTGACTGACAGATTCGGTGGCAGGATACTGGGCGATAAGTCTGCTCCCTGTCTTACCTACGACAGAGTCTGTGTGATGATTCCATTTCGTATAGTACAAACCGTTAGATTCAGGTATTTGATAGTTCTATGTTTTGATTCGTTCCAATAGTAACTCGCCGGTGTCTTAGTCTTAGGATATTACGTCTTCTTCTGTGTGAAATGAATTGTACATGTCTCAACATTCAAACAAAATTGCCGATCTTTGTACCTCTGTCAATTTTTATCCAGATGTAACTCAATACTGTGTGTGTAGTTATCTACTACGAAGTGCTGTCCGAAAACAGTGTCTGCGAAAAATCCCGAGGGTACTATTAATATTGGCTGCTTGGTCATTAACGTACATGAACAGCAAAGGTTTCAACACAATTCCCGGCGGCACGCATAAACGTACTTCCACTTATGTCGACCACTCTTCATCAGAGATATGCTCTGTCCTCGCTGTTAAGAAATTCTCAACGCAGTAAGAAATAGTTATACTATATGATGGTACATCTGATAATTGTCGTTGACTATAATGTTCTGCGTTGGCGTGTGAGCACTTACTGCAGATTAACGTGGCCGTACATAATGTACGATACGGTTTCATATATTCTGTGTATAAAATTGTTTATCACGAATATTCTTACTAATTCTATTATAAGCGGCAAAGCTTGCGAACCGCAAGACTTTGGGTGTTAGTGTTCCACGTATTATTTTGAGTGGGGTGGCGCCATTTGAAGGATGCAGCACAACTGCTTACGTGATTCAAATAACTCAACGTTCTTAAACACATGTTTAAACATTTGTTGAGGAACTTCAGGAAAAAGTCGTTAAATGCCTTTTTGCAGCTCAGGAATAACGGATGTGACTTCTTACAAGCAGCATCCTCACAAGGAAAAGTCTGAGGGTAAGCCAGGTTATCGAGGGAGGCTACATCCCTTAGACATCAGTTGTACATAAAAACACTGGCCCAAGAAATAGATGTGAAACTCGCAGTAATGGAATATCCCACGGATGGGTTCAGTCGACTGTCGGGAAAGGGTGTTTTTCTTCGATGTACTTTGGCCCCTTTCCGTGCGGATATGTGGGAGTTGTGTCGTGATGTTACTGGCTGCACGGGGTATGACTTTACCGCTGAAACCATGCTTACTGTAGCTGGTCTCGAGATATGGTGTTTACTAATTATTTCACGAAATGTAACTGTCGTTCTGTATTCACTGTGTCACCGAAGAATGTGAAGATCAGCCGACGTGACGTTGCACACCAAACATCCAGCTTTTGTACATGAAAGAGGGGATCGTGCAGCTGATGTGCGTTATTCCTAACCCAAATTGCGACTACTTTGCCGTCATAGACCCGTCAAGGTAGATCACTCCCTCTCCCTTTACACAATACATGAACCACTGACAGAAATCTAAATGCTTACCTTCATCTTCAGGGTGACAATCCATGAAGAGCACGAATTGTCTGCGGTTGCACCTCAACTTCCGTGCACAATGCCCTTTGGTAACTAACAACGGAGAGACGAGACTTGCTAGATAGACGTCGAAGAGCCTTTAAGAGACTCTTGACTTCGCAGCTTGGTAATTTTCTAATGTTAGCAATTTCGGTCGGCCGCTTCAGGCTGTATTTGCCACATTTACTGTCTTCTGGAATTTGTCAAAGAGCCGCTTGTGCTTTATTTCCTTGCTGCGTCTTCAGCAATTTCTTCGATGAAAGCATTCGGAGTGTTGGCATAACTGACACATTGTAGGAGAATGGATATCGTCTGCTGTAATGTATAAACCATTCCTTCCTAAAAAGCGGAACAACAGATAACACACACACATACGGGGCTGTACACCCCCCTCCCCCTCCCACACACACACACACACACACACACACACACACACACACACACACACAAATCCCCGCAGGTTCGACTTACACTGCGTCCTAGCTTCTGGAGAAAACTGTTGACATTTATTCTACCCTGCTGACATTATTATTCTACCCTGTTGGCCTCCGTTAACCTGCCTTGTAAAGGTGAAAGTAGTAATTTTGGGGATGCTATGAAATGCTGAGTGCAGCTAGTGGCATGCTTAGAAACTGACAGGAAACGTTACGGGGGAAAGCAGTGAGAGGCGTGTGTGCTGCAGGCTTTGGGCTCGTGAGTCATAAGGCAGGCTACTGGGTCACACACACAGGCCACGGGCGTGGGCGTCGTGACTCAGGCAGAGGTCATCCACGTCTGGCCACGCTGGTCACGAATCTCTCATGGAACCCGCTTCAGGAGTGGTGGTACGTGCTCAATCCTGTTGTAAGCCCGAGTCCTCTAATGGTACACTGACTGCATCGGGTGAAGTACGTTTGCATGCAGTTCATGTACATTAAGAGTTATGGGCGACTGCTTGTACGTCTCTGTTAGCACCGAAATGACAAAACATTGAAAGCGTATTGAATGCTCTGTTCCTTTCCAGAAACTGGCGCCTGCGATGCTATGCTACATGAATTCAAGGAAGAATAGACTACATCAGGATGCCTTCATAGCGGTTTGGGATCCAGTGATAGTGTTAAAAGTAGACTGGCCACATTCGATTTTCTTCATACAGCTCAAAAAACACAAAATCAACATTGAACATTTCCGTGCGGTGTTAAAAGTACGAAAAATGTTGGCCACTGAATAGAGGCGTGTGTAATTGCTTACGTAGGGTTCTCAGCTTATAATCGGGAAGTTGCTATTTCGGTTCTCTCTCGACAACTGATCTTTTACTTTCACTTCAGTTTTATATTTATTATCAAATTGGAACGTTACGTTTATGAACAATTATTTGTGATTGTTAGTTAACATCTGATTTGTAACTACTGATAGCCTGAAAATGCGAGCATTCATATAAAATTTTGTAAAAATACGAAATGACCCATTGTTAAAAGAAAAAAAAACTTTAACTCATTGTGAATGCTTGTGTTTATATGCGGATCGTTAAGAATCAAAAGATATTACGTTTATTAAAAATTTGATTCTATGACCGTCTAACAAAGGAAATCTGAATTTGCAAGTCGGAAGGAGGAAACACTGCGATAGTTCAAAGATTGTGATCAAGATCTGAAAGAAATCGGTATCTCAAGGATAAAATTGTGGATAAGAGCAAATTTCGACAAATAATGAGAAACTACCGGCATTTTGAGCTGGGCCGAGAGAGACATCCAGAACATCTGTGCTGCCAGTCGAAAAAGATAGAAGAAAATGGAAAATAACATAGATTGTTAAGTCGTAGTCAATAGGGGCTCAGTTCGGAAGCAGACAGATCGGTCCGTTCTTGTTAATTAACATTTCAATTTTATGATGGATGTAGAAATCAAATGAAAATTGAAAAGCTGGGTCTACCGAACAATAGTCGAACCGATGATTGATGATTGGTAGAGTCCCCGACAGGAAAGCCACAGAAATCGATGTCCCGGCTCTGACGTTCAAATGCTGTTTAAAGTATGAAGAAAGTAGAAGAGGAAGCCACTCGGTAAAGTTTACTTGTTACATATCATTAGTTGGGATAATAAAATTGAATTGCTGAGACGAATTGGGATGAAGTGCATCGATAAACACTTTACCCGGAATTGTCCCAAAGAGACCTGGTAACAGGAATAGCAAATTAAGGAAGAGGGAGGAGTGAAGTTCTAAGCAAAGCTGCAGATGATCACCACTGCCGTTTACCTCTTATTTCGAGAAAGAAGTGAAGGGAACTTCAAAAGGAAAAGTAGGAATACAAGGCGGAGGGGGGGAGGGAGATGCAGGTGATATTGCCTTCCTGGTAGAAAGTAAGGGGGACTAGAAGATTTAATTACGGTAAGTGTAACGGGCCCACCAGTTGATATAACACTTCGATTCAAGAGAGAGATTCTGTCCATTGTAGCCACGAAAGCTCAGTTTTCGATCCTACTTAAAGGCGTGAATCCAGTAATCAGTTGGATAATCAACGTTAATCATACAGGGTGAAAAGTATTTAAACCGACAAACTCTGGGAGGTTGCAGGGGACATAAAAAATATTTTTCCCTGTGAGGATTATTTAAACCGGTGGAGGGGCGTATTACGCTCTTCAGTTGCAGGCAACTACTGTCCACCAATGTAGTAGTGCATTGTCTCTGTTTACTAATGGAGCGGTACTCCAGGAGTGAGTACACTGATACGGTTGGTGCGTACTGCGTAGCGAACCATAACGGACGACCTGCACAGCGGATTTATCAACAACAATATCCTAATCGCCGTATCCAGGATCATACGACCTTTGCTGCTGTGTACCAACGTCTGGTTAATACCGGGTCATTCAGCAGATTACCTGAACAGGGACGCAGTCGCACGGTAAGAACGCTGCAATTTGAGGAAGCTTTCTTGCAGCATGTGGAGTGGGATCTTTCAATCAGCACTCGTGCAATTGCATGTAACATGGGGACGAACCAGATAAATGTAGGAACAGTCCTTCGAGAGCAATTGTTACGTCCATTTCACTTACAGTGTTCACAACCTGGAACCAGGTTATCCACCAAGATCACTGTTCCTCTACCGGTTTAAATACTCCTCAAAGGGAAAAAATGATAACAGGGAAAAATATTTGTTTTGATGTCCCCTACAACCTCCCAGAGTTTGTGGGTTTAAATACTTTTCACCCTGTAGATACGTAGGTGAACAAGAAGGCTAATACCACACTCAGCATACAAGGAATAGCCCAGTTAGGTGCACACATTTTCGTCCTGTTAGTCGCGAATTCAGGTGTAATTTTAGATACAAATACATTAACCGATCACTTCATGAATGCTGCGGCATGTAAGTGTATTGGTAGTATAAGCGCTTTCAGATTCAATGGCAGAGAAGCAAATCAGGAATTACTTGTTAAACTGTAAATGCAAAATTGTAGATGAATCGTTATTTTGCACGGGGTCAGTACAGCGTTAAAAATGCAATCGATAATAAACGTTAGGCTGTTCAATGTACAAAATTATTACGCCAATAGAAGATGTACAGAAGCCGGAAAGGCATCTAGGATTCATAAAGCTCCCAGATGCTGTATTTCTTCCAGTAATTCATTATACTGCCTCGACGCTCGACCAGCATTAATATGTACAGAATATCAGCTTTCACTGGTTAACAAAAATCGTTAAAAACAGAACAAACGAAACGAGTAATTTCTGATAGACGCGTATTACAGAGTTGACACGAGCAAGAAAGAGAAACGCAAGAAATGAGAAAGCGACAATGGAACACAACGTGTTAGCTAATGTATAGGCAGTGACATCTTTGGTTGACATGTAGCTGCCGATTGCCGGCCAGCAGTTCTTCTGATCACATAGCTTACGAAGGTAAACATAGTTTTATTTTAGAGTTCCTTACTGTGCATGGGAGAGCGTTAGTTCAGCTTTTTCCAGCATGGCGTCTAATACAAGGTTTGTTGCGGTGGATACTGAGGCTAGGTGCTGGCTGCTTTAAAGAAACCAGTGGAACTGATTCACAGTGATCTTGCTGGATCATATTAAAGACTCTCACCAAGAAGCGAATGTACTTTCGTGATTGGTAAGATTTTGTAATTCCACCGTGAATTGGTGTCCCTACAAAAATTGGCTCACTTTTACAAGCGAGTTACGTTTGGTTACCGTTAACTTGTGCACCAGAATCGATATAATCTGGAGTTTAGCCAATATTCACTGTCAGCTAGTTCCTTCAATAGAGAATTTAAATTTTTTTAGATGTTTTTGTGGAATCCTTACCTGTAGAATTAATGGAGGGGAAGAGGATAGCTATGCGTTGTCACTAGATCCCTTAGTAAGCGTAAGAGCATCAGAGAGATAATCATCGAACTCCAGTGGCAGACGATGCAAAAGAGGCGGCGTGCATCACAGACAGATGTGCTGTTCAG
Organism: Schistocerca gregaria; assembly: GCF_023897955.1. Taxonomy (NCBI): domain Eukaryota; kingdom Metazoa; phylum Arthropoda; class Insecta; order Orthoptera; family Acrididae; genus Schistocerca; species Schistocerca gregaria. The sequence continues at coordinate 226,368,949 of NC_064922.1, forward strand.
ATTCCGAGAGTATAGTTTCCAAGATGAGGCAACATATTACACACTCTCAAAAACGTTCGAGATAGCCGTAAAAGTAAAATAGTATTTCCTCTGAGTCGTGCACTTTCTCGCGCGACCGCTACGGTCGCAGGTTCGAATCATGCCTCGAGCATGGATGTGTGTGATGTCCTTTGGTTAGTTAGGTTTATGTAGTTCTAAGTTTAGGGTACTGATGACCTAAGAAGTCCCATAGTGTTCAGAGCCATTCGAATTATTTTGAACCGTGCACTTTCTGCCCGCGTTCAGTACCAGACACTTGGGCGTACGATTGCAACGGTAACTTTGCCCTATAGGCCGATGACACCGCATACTTAGTTTTTCGGCAAAGTTAGTAGAGGCAGCGAAAAGAACGGTATTAGTACACGTCCGACTATTACAAGTAACGACGCCAAGGCGGAAAAAAATTGAAGTGCATCTAAGGAGCCAGCTGCTAATGTTCAAACATCACCAACTCTCAGAGCGCTCTAGCCTGAAATTGGAAAACTTCATCAAGCAGCCAATGACACCAGACAGTGCAGCAGATACACACTGCCAAGTACTTTCCGAGTCATCTTAGACGACGCCTTATCGTGGAGACCGCTTACAGAAGCAATCGTAAGAAAAACACGGAAACTAACGAATCTCCTAAAATGTTACGATCGAAAATCAATGATTACAGCCCATAAACTTTTATTTAAACATTAAAAAATAAGTTCGATCTGCTGGTCGTAGTGTATAGTGCATTTGCTTGGGCGGCATTGGAAAACCACAACAGAAAAGGTTTCGACCGCTGGAACTTCGGGATGGTCACCACAGTGTATTACACCACAACGAAAGAAACAGTTTAATCAACAAACACTTGCCCACTAACGACGAAAATTATACCAGAAACTGGAAAATAGCGACAGAACATGGCTCAAAGCTGGACCAATAAAATACGTTTAATGCGGTCCGCCATGATTACCTAACCTAAGTCAACCCCTTTATTTAAGAGAAACACTTGTATTGAACTTCCTCAGTTATTTGTGGACATATTTCAGTCTCTCCGTTTTTACTCTCCACAGTTTTAAATGCGATGGAAGTTACTCAAATGGTTCTGAGCACTATGGGAGTTAACATCAAAGGTCATCAGTCCCCTAGAACTAACCTAAGGACATCACACACGTCCATGACCGAGGCAGGATTCGAACCTGCGGCCGTAGCAGTCGCGCGGTTCCAGACTGAAGCGCCTAGAAGCGCTCGGCCACTCCAGCTGGCGATGGAAGTTGTTCCCTGATGTCTTAACTTACTTCCTATTTACCCTGGCCCATCTTGTCGGTATACTCCATTCTTTCCTCAACGAATTTGCAGCAAACCACCTCGTTTCTTAACGTTTCACGTAATTTTAAACATCGTGCCATAGTACCACATCTCAAACACGTCGATTCTCTTCTTTTCCGGTTTTCCCATAAGCATGGTTCACCTGAAAATCCAATAATGAGCTCCAAACGTACATTCCCAAAAATTTCCTCCTCGAATTACGCTTGCTACTAGTAGATTTATTTTGGCCATGAATGCTGTATTTACTTGCACTACTCTGCTTCTTATATCGTCCTTGCTTCGTCGGCCATGCACTTGCCCGCAAAAGGTCCCGAGTTCGAGTCTCGGTCGGGCACACAGTTTTAATCTGCCAGGAAGTTTCATATCAGCGCACACTCCGCTGCAGAGTGAAAATCTCATTCTGGATGCTTTATTTTGCTTCAATGTAGCAGAATTCCTTTAGTCTACTTAGGTAATAAACTTAACATCAAAATCACAGGCCACTATCTCATTTCTGTTACCAGGTTGAAATATTTATAAACCACCCCACCGCCCTCCCCCCCCCCCCCCCCCCCCTCCCAACTCACAATGTTTCTTAATTTGCACCGTTAATAAAACATTCCCGAAAACAGAATCCATGGATAAAGAGGCTAGATGCCCATAGTAGTGAAAACGATTACTTAAATACGTATTCCCTAGTGAACAGTGTGTGTTAGAATAGACTTAGATATAAAATAGGGAAGGAGTGTTGACACTTTACGATCAGTAAACACAGCTAAACCATAGCATACACTCGATCTTTCAACATTTGTATACATTGTGTGAGTAATTTAACTGTATAGTGTAATCCGAACACCAATAAAAAAGTAAATTCTGTTCAAATTATTTTTTCCGCGAATACTACTAATACTACTAATATTACACAACCAGAGATGACAGAAGGGAAGTCGCTAGTTTTGGATCAACGAGATCTTATGAAGAACGGGATCCTGTGTTTCCCGCCAAAGTGATCCCACAGTCACAGAGGGTCGGTCTTTACGAGGCACGCGGGACCCCTTCCTACGACAAAGCACGGCGGTCGTAAACTCAAAAGACGCTTGCGCGAAACGGCAATGTAAACCGCCCTGTACACAGAAGGTAGGTAATGTTTTTGTGGAGGCTTCATATACTGTTAAGTGACAAACATGTGTAAACTCCAAGTAATTGCAACGTCTTATTACAGACTAATATGCAATACGCGGCGCTAGACGAACATAGCGGAGTGGTTACGTCACACACAGTGACACGATCGTGTAGTGCTTTGTTCCGTATTTTTGGGGGTGACAGTGTGGACTAAAATAAGATAATGTCCTGTAAACACGTGCTCCAAAATGCATACCTTAAGAGCTATGAGTAGCTTTTTGGTAGAAATTATGCTTCACAGAAGTGAAGATGACCACGTATTCACTGTTCTTACGGTGTGCGCTTTAGCGCCCACGTTTGCTAGACACTTTTCTCATGTTTTGGCCCGTACTATCACCCCTCAAATTATGGAATACTAACATAAGGAATACTGTTTTCAACACCTTGTATTGTTTGAATTTTCTAGTGACGCACCTTTCACTAGTTTGTTTAGATGATTCCTCCCCACGGAAAATTACGAACAGATTTCTATATGCTAGAATGTGATCTATCCAGTCACCTGACCGCTCCGAATGTTCCAAAGACCACATTGTGTTCACTGTTGTATATGATAGTACCTACTTCATAAACTATCGTTGGACGGTAAATGAACCTACAAAACCACTGGCAACGAAACAAAATCGTTTCCAGCTGTTTGCATACCAATGACTCCAGCAGAAAAGTTCCACTTTGTCATCCGTTAGTCAAAAATGGCTCTGAGCGCTATGGGACTTAACATCTGAGGTCATCAGTCCCCTAGACTTAGAACTACTTAAACCTAACTAACCTAAGGACATCACACACATCCATGCCCGAGGCAGGATTCGAACCTGCGACCGTAGCGGTCGAGCGGTTCCAGGCTGAAGCGGCTACAGTCGCTCGGCCACAGCGGCCGGCATCCGAATCCATTATTCAGCAGTCGTCGAATCAAATTTTTGTGGTACGAATACGCGGGAAGGCTGTATTAAGAGGCATAGCTAAACTTCCACGGAATGTGTAATACAAACTTTATTGGATGTGGAGGAATCTGAGAAATGTTACTTCCTGCTTTATCAGCCAGATTAAGGCCAAGCCTTTTAAGAGGAAAGCGGGATACCATCTTCAGTAAAAATTCTATATCTTCCTAAGAATCTTGAGTTCATGGGAGCCCTGATACCTAAGCACAAGTGGAGGAAAACCGTAGCGGACACGTCTCGCATACTGAACGTGGGCAGTATATGCTGCTCTGATGAAGGCAGGAATCTACGTAAATAACGATATCCCACAACGAGTTTATTCTGTCCTGTTACGCTTTCCCTATGTCAGAGCGAAATTTTGTCTGGGCTGTAAGAATAAAATGGTTTCAGGTTTTGTAAAGCTACTTGTGTATCGAGAACTGTGCTAGAAAAAGGGTGAGTTTAATGTTCGATGTGTAACGGTCGTCGTGATAAAGAAGCATCATGGAGAAGCCAGCCTTTGATAATTCTTGCTGACATCCTCTGATACTAAGTTGTGTACTGTTTACCCTGTCACACCTTGTCCTTCAGAGAAGTGGATTAAAATGTCCCATTTCACGGAGCCAGAGAAACTTCAGCATAGTGGTTAGCGCCAAAGGATGACGTTTGACAACCTGTATATTGTGATTTTATTGGACTGTTTATTACCTCGTATAGTTCACGATATGGTGCTATGCGTGTAGTTGTCATCCATTCTTATGGCTTATGTGTAAGTGGTCCCCAGTTTCATAATCGCGTGTAGGTGACAGTGATGAATACGAAAATAGGTAGTGTTGTCTTGGTGGTCGACAGTGTAGGGTCTTCATTGAATTCAGGTTCTGTAAATTAACTCAACAGGGTTTCGAGAGAGCGTACTCTCCTTCCAAAAATTCCCGTTTAAGTTTCTCGAACGCCTCTTTAACACTTTGATGTAGCTTTGGTCCGCAACTGAGTAATGAAAAGGGCGTTCCAGTTGCTATGTAGAACTTCCAGTCCACTACCGCATTCGGCTTTTTTTAAATTATTTTTTAACGTCATTCTAAAGTGGATCCGAAACTGCCGACGTTTGTAGTAGCATGGACTATCAGCTCGCTGCATCACAGACAGGAGCGCCTGTGATGCCGAACTCAGCGACGAACCTGGGTGCACGAATGCAAAAAGTTCTTTTTCCGGATGTATCCAGGTTCTGTTTACAGCATCATGATTGTCGCATCCGTGTTTGGCGACATCGCTGTGAACGCACATTGGAAGCGTGTATTCGTCATCGCCATACTGGCATATCACCCGGCGTGAAGGTTTGGGATGCCATTGGTTACACGTCTCGGTCACCTCTTGTTCGCATTGACGGCACTTTGATCAGTGGACGTTAAATTTCAGATGTATTACGATCCGTGGCTCTACCCTTCATTAGATCCCTGCGAAAGCCTACATTTCAGCAGGATAATGCACGACTGCATGTTGCAAGTCCTGTACGGGCCTTTCTGGATACAGAAAATGTTCGACTGCTGCCCTGGCCAGCACATTCTGCAGACCTCTCACCAGTTGAAAACGTCTGGTCAATGGTGGCCGAGCAACTGGCTCGTCACAATACGCCAGCCACTACTCTTGATCAACTGTGGTATCGTGTTGAAGCTGCATGGGCAGCTGTACCTGTACATGGCGCCATCCCAGCTCTGTTTGACTCAATGCCCAGGCGTATCAAGGCCGTTATTACGGCCAGATGTTTTTGTTCTGGGTATTGACTTCTAAGGATCTATGCACCCAAATAGCGTGAAAATGTAATCACGTGTCAGTTCTAGTAAAATATATTTGTCCAATGAATACCTGTTTATCATCTGTATTTCTTCTCAGTGTAGTAATTTTAGTGGCCAGTAGTGTGCAAATCGAAGAAGCGATTGTGGATGTAGAAAGATTGCACAGTACAATAAAAATTTAGGGGCGGGTGGTGGTGGGTGTAGTAGTCGGCGATGACATTGCTCTCCTCATTAAGAAGAATTGCAACACTATTCAATAGAATTAAGTCTAATGGGTTTAACAATGGCGAAAAAGTAAACCGAGCAAACTCTGAAGTAGTGGCGAATAATATCAAAAGTGGAAACGACGAAGTGACTGAATTCTGGTGTCATAGAAGCGAAATGACATACGAAGGACGAAGTAAGGTCATTAAAAGCAGACTAGCTCAGGCAAAGACGGCTATCGTCATGAAAATAAGTCGGCTCAGTTGTAAACATTGACCGTTGAGGAAGAAATTTCTCAGAACCTGAGACTGGAGAGAGAGTGAATTCTGGACTGCGGGGAAAATCGAAACAATATGAAGCGTTTGTGATGTGGTGCTGTTGAAAATCGGGTGGACGGGTAACACAAAAAACGTGGTGTTGGGGATTGGAAGATACCCAACAAATAATTGAAGACTTCGGCTGCAGGTGGTGCTGTAAAACGAAGAGGCTGGCACAGGAGGAGAATTGCAGTGGCCCCGCAACAAAACAGTTCGATGACGTGGAAGAATGTTCAACATGCGCAAGTGTGTAGCGCGGGGTGCTTTGTATGCACTGGCGAAATTTAGTGATGCTTTCTTCCTAGTATACTGTATACGGACTGTAAGTAAATTTTTGCAATTTCCTTCTTGGTAGTGCAAGTTTCTTAGCCACCGTACTGCTGTACGCATGGGGTATTTCCGAGCTACAGAGTGTAAGCAGGATAAGTATGCAGAATGAGTAAGCGTGTAACACTGGACGGTGCGGCTGCTCCAGCGGCAGGTCCAGCACGAGGCAGGCAGTGTGTCCGTGGCCCGGGGTGTCGTATCGACCAAGCCGCAGCGCCGCGCCGCCCGCGCAGGGCAAATCAGATTCCTGCGTCCGCCGCCCGCCCCCAGCCGCCCTCGGCCCTGCGTGTTCAGCTGCGATGCGACCGACTGTCAACAGCCCCGCCCCTGCCGTCGCGTCCCGCTGCACGCACCACGCACGCGTGCCGCACGCAAAGCCGCCGCCCACGTCGGGCCCCGGCTTCCGGGGCGGCGCACACCTGTCCGCTTACTGCATGCTTCTGGCGCTGACCTCACCTTTTTTTACCGTCGGATATAGACGTAATCCGTACCACCATACACTGATGGCGATCGTCCGCCCATTCTACATACAGCGTGTAAAAACTTCACGGTACAGTAGAGGGTGAAATGACGAGTACTTAAGATCGGAACCCACGCCAGGAAGAGACATCCTACGTCGTTGTATATACAGATAGGAACAGGACAAAAATGTGAAAACACAGCGACAGATGCATCCTGTAACATAAAAGCAAATGCTAGCCAAGCCTGCAGGTTTTATGTGACACGAACGGCACGTATAAAATTTCCTCAGTACATTACAAGTAAATGTGGTGCTACAGAAGAATGCTGAAGATTAGATGGGTAGATCCCATAACTACTGAGGAGGTATTGAATAAAATTGGGGAGGAGTTTGTGGCACAATTTGACGAGAAGGGACCGGTTGGTAAGACATGTTCTGAGGTATCAAGGGATCACAAATTTAGCATTGGAGGGCAGCGTGGAGGGTAAAAATCGTAGAGGGAGACCAAGAGATGAATACACGTAGGTTGCAGTAAGTACTGGGAGATAAAGAAACTTCCACAGGATAGGGTAGCATGGAGAGCTGCATCAAACCAGTCTTAGGACTGAAGACCAAAAAAAAACAACAACATTACACGTGTTCTAGTCGCGGTCGGGACAGTCTTGTGTGTGGCTGTGAGTGCATTAATGCCTGAACTGAGTGGGTGCAAAATTTTGGAGCTTTTATGGTGGGTGCTTTCGTAACCAATGGAGCCCAAGTGTTTGGTGTTTGAAGAGACTCCGTGTAGAATATTAATACTGCATACAGGGAAAGAGCCGGCCGGGGTGACCGAGCAGTTCTAGGCGCTACAGTCTGGAACCGCGCGACCGCTACGATCGCAGGTTCGCATCCTGCATCGGGCATGGGTGTGTGTGATGTCGTTAGGTTTAAGTAGGTCTATGTTCTAGGGGACTGATGACCTTAGAAGTTAAGTCCCATAGTGCTCAAAGCCATTTTGAACAGGGAAAGCGGAAAAACATCAGACGCGAAGTCACAACCTGGACAGAAGTGTGTTGAGATCGTGACACACTGTCATTGAAGAGGACTGTAACGAAAAATGGGAAGACAGAAACTGCAAAAAAGTTAGTGCAGAACTGAATGTCACGCTTGCGAACTCATTCAGCAGCAAATCTTCACAACGGGAGCTACCGAAGTAGATAATTGTGGGGGGGCGAGATATAATTCCAAAACCAATCATCAGTGATATACGAGGTGTGATCAAGAGGTAAAGGAAATTTTTGTTTTTCTTAAATAATGAGGCAACATAATGATCTAGTATTTTGCTTTTTTTCCCAAAAAATCATGAGTAAGCTTTAGGGCGTGAGCGAGAGCATAACCACGATACAATTTCCACTCGTGGTTTTGTCACAATTCTGTTTTTTTTTTTTTTTTTTTTTTTTTTTTTTTTTTTTTTTTTTTTTTTTTTTTTCGGGTTGCTTCAAGGAGATTGTGCTCAACTTGCAGGTAGCATTCCTTCTTGACCGTACGATGATAACGCAGGAACTCATGATACACTGTCCCTTTGTAATTCAAGAAAACGGTGACAAGTATCTTCACATGTGATTTCAATCCTTTTTTTTTCCTTCGTTCTTCAGGGCGTTTCCATTGGAACGGTTGGACTTCGGATTAGACATCATACCCGTAAACCCATGTTTCGTCTCCTGTTATAACCTTCTTTAGAAGTTCTAGATCATTGTCTACTTCATTCAACAAGTCCTGAGCAACGTCTAAGCGATGTTGTTTTTCTGTCGGAATTCAACAGTTTTGGTACGATCTTTTTGCTGCTACACGGTTAATGCCAACACCCGAAAAAATTGCTTGGTATGAGCCAAAGGATATGTCGACATCAGCAGAAATCTCTCTGATAGTGATCCATCGATTTTCCAGAACAATTTTCTTTATTTCTTCCACATTGTCCTCAGTAATGATCTGCCAGTGCGTCCAGGGCGGTTGTATTAAGTTTTCTCGGCCCTCGTAAACTAAATTTTACTCGTAGTAGATTCGCCAAAAACCACAGCCAACAGTTTAATACGGTGCTTCACTTTTTCATGAAAACTCTTTGACCCATCATTTTGGAAAGTAAAAATTTACCGAGCAGCCGATAACACATGTAACCTTCTCGACTGTCAACAATAAACTAAATATTCATAACAGCTGTGTCCTATACCTCCAAATTGTTGTTGAACCTTTGTAGATAAAATGTAAGAGACACTCTACTTGCGTGGCAGATACAGATCTTACCAGTTTTGCCGATATTCTTTCTTATTCCATTCCTATATTGAGCGAGGGAACAAGGGCTACATTGTTCTCTCGAAATCCTGGTAGATAAGTTTAGAGAACCGGTATTCGGGAGTGTCTGCGACATTTCTGCTGCCGCAAAAGTGAATATCGCGTAGGGATCATTAGAATAAGGTATGGGGAGAGTGCATTACTTTTTTTTTTTTGTTTCTCCGTGCAGCACACGAATCAAATGGGACAGAAAATGTTGCGTTAGTGTGAAGTACTTTCCGCCACCCCTGTTCAGTGTATTTTGTGCACGAACATACATGCTCTGTAGGCCTGTCATCAGTATTGTTGACACATTTTACATGATCCCGATGAGGTTCGCGACTGTCTTCAGAATTTTGCAAACACCACTTTATTTCTCTTGCTGCACGCGTTTCAATAGCAGCACTTAGCTTGACAACACGCAATTCTGTATATTTATATAAATGACTAGAAGGTACAAAATAGGAAGTGTTGCTGAATGAAGAGTTAAAAAAATGTGAATTTTTTTAAAAAAGTCTTTGTTGGAGGATAAAATAAAAATCACTAGTTTCGAGAGTAGTTAAGGTCAACGAGTCCGTAATAACAGATTGGATATTTTCCTGTGGTTTCTGTAAGGAAAAAAATTACTGTTCGTTAACATGTGTTGTCGCGAGTGTTCGTGATGTAATTATAGTATAATATGTGTGTTCCAGTGGGATATACTGATAGCATTGTAATACTATCATACATTATCAGTATTAAAAGTACCGTATTTAACAGTTTAAACCACTACAGTATAAACAAAACTGTGTAAGTGATGTTTCCAGTTTAATGCTATATACACCTGAAGAAATAGATTTTCTCATTAGACGTCACTTAATAGTTTATTTTTCGTGATGTGAGACTTACCAAAAGACAAAGTTCTTGTTAATTTTTCTGGACTGGACCAACGAAATTTGACCACCTAATTTAATCTGCACGCAAAACAACAAAAGCATGGTACTATAGCATAAGAAAACAAAATATAAAATTACGAGATGGGTACCTGAAAGGGGCGATGCAGAAACTCGTCGTGCAGGGCTAGGTATTGCTATTGAAACATGACTGATGCGTACAGTAAAAAAATTACTTGTTTGCTCTACGATGTGTTTTGAGAGTTTCACTCTTCATCTTCAGGTGGACGGACACTCGTATTAAATTATTGAGTGATTTTTTTTTCCTTTTTCCAAGTTGTTGAGTGTATTGACCTGTTTCACTATTTAATGTTCCAAAAATAGTTATTACTCTTGAAAATTTCTTTGAAAACTATTTTTGAAGTGTGCGTCTGACCAGCAATATCTGTTCCTACATCCTTCCCTACACGGGTAAGGAACACGCAAGTAAAGTTCTCGAATGTGGTTGCGTGAGAACAATCCAGAATCGGCGGAGGGCTTGTATGGTAAACAGTTCCGAGTAGGATCGTAAGCTCGGGTGCTTAGGAGCGCAGTCGCCTTCACCTGTGATGGTTCGGTTCTCATGGCGCTAGTGCCAAAATGCGCATCCATCAGTGGCGGTTTATGCTGGTCGGCACAGAGGCCACTGTGCGCAGTCGCAAAACACAAAGGGCGTGGGAAACTGGAACAGGCGTTGTTCACATTCACTGCCCGATGCGGCGCGGGGGCATTGCACTCTTCCGATTGGAGGTGTTTCTCTGTTTATAGTCACGTAATCTGCTGAAAACGGAGGTAGTCGGAAATATTTCTCAAAGCTAAGTAAAGAAAGAGAGATCAGTGCTAGGTAAAAGAGCGGTGGAGCTAAAAGAATGTGTAACCAGTAGTCGCTACTGTTCGCTGTTCCTTTTTGTGCAGTAAAAGACGTAAATGCGAAGTTTGTGTATAGTTGAGTTAAAGCTTGTTGTCAAAGTTTGGTCCGACTGACTAATATCTTTTGGTAAGAATGAGTGAGATATAGAGAAATGTTCCATACTAGTTGTCGGCTTCGACCAGTGACATAGGAAACATGCAACAAACGCGGTAAACGTATTGCGACTACGTTTTTCCTAACGGGCGAAGGTACAAATCAGTTAAAACAGCTGTAACAGATTTTTCACCCACATTCTTTGGGTTCGGCTACCAACTACAGACTGTGAATATATGCACGAAAAGGTGACGTGACAGGAGCCGTTATCATTGTCACTGGTCAGAGCCGACGGTCGTATCGAACATTCCTCTTGACTCGAAAAGTGGACGGTGTAGGCATTCCTTCTGATCCGAAAAGTGCGCAGTGTATGGAGCCACCTTCGAGAGCTGTTTCTCTCACTTGCATGAGAGAGAGAGAGAGAGAGAGAGAGAGAGAGAGAGAGAGAGAGAGAGAGAGAGAGAGAGAGAGAGAGAGAGGGGGGGGGGTAGAGGTGGGGGGGGGGAAATTATTGTAACAGTTGATGTGTTCCATTGCATCACATAACAAACGTTTTTTCGCAATAGGAAAATATCGCGTTTTTTAAACATAGCGAATAATTCTAATTACTTCTCCAAAAGCTGAATTCAGAAACGTCCGACATTTCTTCCTTTGCCTGAACTAAACATTAGAGTAGTAATAAACTTTTCGGAGACATGAACACGAAACATTCACATACAGCAGTCTTCACGGATTGTTGTTATTGCCATGGCTTCGTGGGAGGATCAGAAACTCCACGTACGTCGATCCGTATAAGTACGGAGTTCTTCGTCCAGTAAATTCTTCTACCTTCGACAAAATATTTTCAATTTTTCGCGAATATTGGAAAGACCGTCAGTGAGCTACCATTGCTTTCTCTTTTAAGTTTTACGAGATATGCGGCTCAGTGGTTAGGTGCTATGTAGGAGGAGCGGGGTTAGAATGGCCTTCCTGCCATCCAGATGTTTTCCGTAGTTTCCCAAAATCACTTTTGAGGACCGATGGGGTTGCTACTTGGGAAAAACCACGTCTGATTCCGATTTTTATTATCTTTCACACTTACCGCCACATCCACTGGTGTCTATCTTTTCGTTTAGATGATTTGTCTTCCGTTCAGAGATACAAGTTTTAAAGCCCATATATTTGCCACGACTTCCTATTCAGCTGGGATACACGAACAACTGATAACACACCTCTCAGTTTTTGTCAGACAGTCGCTCATATTTTGTTTGATGCATTACCAGCTTAGTAGCTGATCTTTCAACATTTGAATTATTAATGGTAAACTATTTTAAATTATTATTATTGTATTATTAGCGATGTGGTACCTTCGTTCGCACACACGCGAGACAGATCTCCTACGTCACAATATTTTATTTTGCTTTTGGGGCTACAGCAAACTCCAGTCGAAAAACACTGGTAATACGAATTGCCCATGTTTTATCGGAAACTGCTGTTACTCTGTTTACAAAACACAACGCAACATGTCATATCCGAAAAAGAATTTCTCAACTAGTTATTACTCGCCGGAAACTGGCAACTTACTTACAGAACTGTTTTTCAAATACATTATATACCATGGTTCTCATTCACCAAAGAGTCAAAACAGCGGTGCAGTCAAGCGAATTTCGTCCTGCAACACTTTCCAGCGTCTCGGTGTGAGAGTTGTCCTATCGACTCGTCTCCGCTATCTACCCTTAGCGGATCACAAACTATTTCAGTGCCACTTTGCTGCTCAGATCGCGATTCTTAGGGATAACCACACGCGCGTGTTTCGTCATTTACATCTTCCTAACCAAAAAATTGTATTCTAAACGAAAATTTAGTATTATAACGGAATACTTCGTCTTTCGGTTTTTTTTTCCCTAAACCGATATCAAGAAGCCAGCTGATCGGGAGCTTATTGTATTTTGTAAGTTGTAGGGACAAGAACATTCATTCGCGGAACTGTGATAGATTCCATCTCCAGTCCGTTTGTGCTTCGTCTCCAGTGACTTCTGCGTCTCTGGGATGTTGAATCATAACCTTAGTTTTTCCGTGTTGACATGCTGTGTGCTCTTAGTCTGTAAACACCAAATGCACTTTTATTTCTAGTACTAAATGTTTTTATTTCTGTTTGTGCGCAGGCCTCGATGGACCTTCCACCCGACAAGGCGAAACTGCTCAAGCAGTACGACGACGAGAAGAAGTGGGACATCATCTGTGACCAGGTAAGCAGCAGCAGCGGCGGGCTTTTCTGTCTGCCTCACACGGCCTGCAGTTCCATCTCGGGAGGAGTGTGGGATCGGTGGAGCACAGAGGAGAAATTCTGGAGAGCCTCTGGGAACACAGCAAGGCCGCCGCTGGCGCCCTGTGCCCGAAAAACACGAGTAAGGTGACGGTCATAGTGGCGTCGGCATCTGGAGACTGGGCCGTGCAATAGCAGTAAGCACTGAGATTCTTGTCACAAACATACACTCTCTCCAAAAATCACGTGGTTATCGCCCTGTGCAAGGTTAGCCCGTAAGCAGTTTACAGATTGTGCACTTCATTATCTCCCAAGTGCAGACAGGTCCCTCGCAGAGGTGCCGCTTGTTTTGTAAACGCGTTTCTTAGGCATGTTAACAATTTGCAATCGATATCTAGAGTGAACCGCCTTAAACCTTATTAAGAAACAAGTCAATGGCATTTCGTTTGTTACATAGCTCCGGTGCCGCAAATTGTTTTGAAATACAGGGTGTTACAAAAAGGTACGGCCAAACTTTCAGGAAACATTCCTCACACACAAATAAAGAAAAGATGTTATGTGGACATGTGTCCGGAAACGCTTAATTTCCATGTTAGAGCTGATTTTAGTTCTTCCACCTACGCTCAATGGAGCACGTTATCATGATTTCATACGGGATACTCTACCTGTGCTGCTAGAACATGTGCCTTTATAAGTACGACACAACATGTGGTTCGTGCACGATGGAGCTCCTGCACATTTCAGTCGAAATGTCGTACGCTTCTCAACAACAGATTCGGTGACCGATGGATTGGTAGAGGCGGACCAATTCCATGGCCTCCACGCTCTCCTGGCCTCAACCCTCTTGACTTACATTTATGGGGGCATTTGAAAGCTCTTGCCTACGCGACCCCGGTACCAAATGTAGAGACTCTTCGTGCTCGTATTGTGGATGGCTGTGATACAATACGCCATTCTCCACGGCTGCATCAACGCATCAGGGATTCCATGCGACGGAGGGTGGATGTGGATGCATGTATCCTCGCTAACGGAGGACATTTTGAACATTTCCTGTAATAAAGTGTTAGCATTCCATGATTAATGTGATTTGAAGAGAAGTAATAAAATGAGCTTTAACATGGAAAGTAAGCGTTTCCGGACACATGTCCACATAACATATTTTCTTTCTTCGTGTGTGAGGAATGTTTCCTGAAAGTTTGGCCGTACTTTTTTGTAATACCCTGTAGAAAAGGAGGAAATAACCGCCGCTGTCTTAAGTTTTGACCATATTAACGAGTTTGTGTTTTGATAATTCTGCTACGGTAGCGTTGCGGAACGGATACAGAATACACCAAAGTAAAATTGTGATAAATCGCAAATTTTCTGCATGTAGTAGCTACTATTTTTTTAACAAATTGGAATATTTTTACGGACTAATTTTTGTGTTCTAGTGTCTTCTGTTCAATATTCCTTCATTTTTCGGGAACTCAATTATTCTTCGAACATACGCATTGTCCACCCCCACCCCCCTGTACGGCTTCCTAATGTGAATCCTTAAAAATAAACAAAATAGTTTGAAGATGTGCATTATTCACTGTCGTATCAGAATGGTAGCACTTGCCCACTCTAATAAATTTGTCGAACATTCATCTCTGAAGTATATGGTCATAGTCACATCAACTTTTCCCACGATATTTATTCTTTATAAGTGTCTCTCTACTAACTAAAATATAAAGCGTTTCTTTGTAGTCTGACAACTGAAGTCTCAGCTCTGTATGCAATTTGTATTTGGGTTTTTGCTTTTAAGTCCCGAGTCATATATTTATATTCACGAAACGCACTACACATTTTAAGTAATGACCAACACAATATGGCAGCTTAAATCGTTTTAACCCTTCATCCGTGAAGATGGTCCAAGACCGAAACCAGTAGAATTTTGATTTAAAATAAAAACAGCTGACGTTTTAAATACGCATTTTATAAAACTGAAATCAGGCCCATGTGATAATTAAATAATTTTCTCCTTTCATGTATTTTGATAGCATGCATAGCAGCAGCAATTAAAATTACTATTACTAATAAAGAAATATGTAAAAACGGGGGAAATGTCGGACCTTCTTCAGTTTGTGGTGTACATCGCCGCTCATGCGATGGGGTATTTTTCTTCAGAGTATACTGGGTGTCACAGGGCAAATGGTCAATATTCATGGATATGACAGGAAAGATTATTCGTAGCAAAAACGTCAGGTAAACCATGTGCTTTAATATGTATGCTTGAAAGGCACTGTTCACTAGATCTTTCGCGGTAGCGAAGATGTAGTGATCATAGCTCTTAAGGTACGCATTTTAGAGGCTATTTTTACTGGACTTTTTGCTTAGAATGATCGTTCTTGTCACATACCTGAATACTGACCATTCCTGCTGGACACACCCCGTAGACACGAAAAACCTTCCTCGTGAATCTGAAAGAGTCATTGCATTTCACACCCTTCGTATTCTCCGTCCATAGCAATAGCATCACGGGAATCAAAGAATTTATGCAGCCTGTGACCGCGTGATTTGGCCTTCCTTCCACGACTCGAAATACACATTACCACTCTCGATGTATCAGATAAATCTTTGAAACCAGGCGCTGATAATTTTGTTTTCCTGGTATTTGGTCGTAATTTTTTTCCCCCTACACTGAACTGGGCAGTAAGAAGACACGGAAGTGAATGTCTTCAGCTTCCTTAACATTTTAAAAATAAACAGTGTTGATCAATCATTCATTACCCGCGACATTACATCCTTCCGTTCGTCCTTCCCTGTAAGTATTGAGAAACAATACATCCTTCCTTTCGTCTTTCTCTGTAAGTATTGCGAAATAAGTGAACACACATCCATCGTTGGAATAATCCTGGCCGCGAAGTTTTCCTTGTATCGATATACTTCTGGGTGTCCATAATGATACTTCATCCTTTGCATTGAATCTTTTTTGGAATCATTAATTCCTCTGAATAATAGTTTCACGGATCTTATGGCAACACTCACTCGGTCCCGGCGGAGGCTCGAGTCCTCCCTCGGGCATGGGTGTGTGTGTGTTTGTTCTTAGGATAATTTAGGTTAAGTAGTGCGTAAGCTTAGGGACTGAAGACTTTAGCAGTTAACACACACACACACACACACACACACACACACACACACACACACACACACACACACGCGCGCGCGCTCGCTAACATTGTCGGCAATTAACACACGATATAAAATTTGAAGCAGCAACCGTGTTTGCTGATGTACCAAGCAACTCTTAGAACAAGCAGGACGGCCGCAGTCCTTGATTGGGGCCTACATGCTACAGTGAGACAGCTGCCGGATGACAAGAAACCCGTTTTCAAATGTGTAAATACCGATATACATATTCTACGAGGAACTTAATTTCCACAGAATTCAGCTAACAATGTGGAACGGCGGCCGAGAAGCATACACTACGGAGATGTTGGAGGGTCTGTGACCATCGTTCAACGTTGGCTGGAATTTTCAAAAACAATTGTTTTCTCGAAAAATTTTTAGCTTACTTCACCATGCATACTACTTACAATCCAGTAACGCTGACACACAAGCAGTCTAATTACAGAGATTCACGGCGACAATGATTGTACACTGTTTATTCTTCTGTTTTGTTAGTGACAGTAGGGTAACGTCGTAGAATTTGTCGACACGCCTTGATGCGCAAAATTTGACAATTTTTCCCATCATAGTTTTCGCTTCATCAGAATATGGAAACACGGGCATACAGAATGATGTATCATCCCATTGTTAGAGGACTCTTGTTATAGTATGTGACATGCAGCTTAAGCGACTGTTGTTTCTTGCTTTCGATGAATTGTGGCCGCCTAGCCAATTCCAAAATTAGGCGATTCGCAGTAACAGCTGACAGTGGTTCGTATATTGTTAAGACGCTGTGGAGCAACCGTGGTACTGAGAAGTTCGTGAGGTTCACCGAAACGCATCAGTGCGTGTACATTTTACATCATTATTGAAATAAATTTCAGTTAAAAGAAGTGCCTAGGTTGCAGATTTAATTCTGCAATATTGAATAAAACATGTAACAAATGTGGAGAAATAAAAGGGGGAAAAAATGAATCCCTGTTTTCGAGGCTAATTTTTGTGCTGTAAGTATGCGTTCGTTTCAGAAGAAAATACAGCTAGTAAAAAAACTGAACGACCAGGATTTTTCTCTCACGGTAGCCTTCGTTTACCGAATCAGTAATATTACAGGAATCGCCGAAAGGCGGGAACTCTGCTGTTGCCCTCTTCAGCGTACGTGCATTATAAGTCTTGTACTGTTAAGTGGCCACGACATGGGCTTTGTCGTTTACTCTTTACGGACTTGGCGGTGTTTTCACCAGGCTCCAATTACAACTGCTGGTAAAAGCTGCACTGAATAGCTTTCTCGGCCGGAAACAAAATTAAATTGTAGAACGCCCCCACAGAAAATTTGTGCAGTTCCAACATTCCTTTGGCGTAAAGGACCAACAGCTACACCTCATTATTTATCTAGTTCTCTCTCGCAGCTGCATACATATTCCTTAAAGGTGATTAGTTTCGAACGAACCCATTCCTTTTTCGAACTACTAACTAACTTGATTTTGTATTGTGCCAAGGACAGACAGTTCGAATGTATACCGGTAAGTACAGAACAAAAGTTCCATGTATTACATTGGAACTATTTTACAATTACATGATAAAGGCACAGATTCGTTAAGAAAATAAGTACCGGTGAGAAATATGTATCCATCAGTAACAGGAAGTTAAACAATAAAAGATTTTTTCAGCAGTTGTCTCAGACTTTGGACACTGTCTGTTCTAATGATCCAAAAGTGTATTTGAAGCAGAAGGCAGAATTATTTGTTTTCTGTTTGATGGAAGCCGTGCTAGGAAACCTTACCAGGTGAAAACTTACACAAAAACGTTATTTAGTAAACGGTGCTCTCTTTAAATATTTATTAAAGAAAAGTAATTCAGATTAGCGCCGTCAATGGCAAGAGTACTCATTCCCTAGTCATATACATAAAAATATGAATAGGCTAAAAAGTTTGTTTCCGGGCGTGCGTTTCTAAGAAATCTTAAACTGGAGAAAAAGAGAGCTGCCACCTACATTATTTGGGTTCAGCTACTGTAGTTAATAATACCACTAATAATAATAATAATAATAATAATAATAATAATAATAATAATATTGGTAACTTGCAACCTTGGCGGACATCAAATTTGGTAAGTAAACATATTTATTCATTAACGTGTGAAGATGGATTTTGATGCAGTTTTTCACTTCAGCATAAATTGTATGTTGCGCTGTAGGAGTTAGTTGTACTAGCGGTTGAGACTCGCTCACCTGCGTCTTGTAGGCTTATTTGCAAGCAGAATGTACCATTGAAACCAGTAACAAATAACATACTAGAAGCAGAATACCTAACTTTGCACCAGAAGAGGACGTAATTTGGAGCAG
This sequence comes from Schistocerca gregaria, assembly GCF_023897955.1. Lineage (NCBI taxonomy): Eukaryota > Metazoa > Arthropoda > Insecta > Orthoptera > Acrididae > Schistocerca > Schistocerca gregaria. The sequence continues at coordinate 226,387,360 of NC_064922.1, forward strand.
TAGAACAACTAGACAGTGTACCCATGTGGAAACAAACTCCTGACACGTTCTCAGATACAAATTACCGACGTTTCACTGTGGCAACTCCTTCTGTACTGTAAAAGTTTTGAATAGAAATAAGCATTAAGTTAAAATTTTCAAATTTGCGACCATATGACTATACAGTTTTTTAGACAGTGCGCGAGTGTTTAACTGGCATGTTTGACGAGTCAGGACGAACTAAACCTAATACACAACAGCGCCGCTGCCTTTCAACGTCCAGGCTAGCAGCTACGCAGAGGTAGCTCTTACGGCGTATACTTCCAGCGTAGATTAATCATGCAAGTATTTCTTGGTACCATGTGAGGCTGACATTGACGTCAGCAGGTCAAACATCTGAGGTGTTGACTGGTATCCTTATTCGCGATCTAGCCAGTAATGTTCTCGGTGATCTCGGCACAGAACACGTGTTTCGCGTGGGACAGCAGTGGCTGTACTTGCCTCCTCAGAGGCGTGGTCCTGACAGCGAGCGGTGACGACGGCGATAAATCTTGCACGCTCGTGCCGACAGGTTGATCCATTCAGTGTGTGTGTGGGGGGGGGGGGGGGGGGGGGGGGGGGGCTCGGGCAGGTTGCCAAATGGGTCGCAGTTCACGGCTGTGACAAGACCAACTCGTACCGCAGGACGGACGAATTTACATGACAGATTGTTCAGAAGATGCGGAAGGGGACGGTGTGCTACAGCCTCCTCTCCGCCTTCCCGCCACCTAACACTCGGGAGATTAAAGGTCGTAGACATCTGTTCTCTGGAAACGTCTGTGGACTGCGTGGCAGACGGTACTTCATCTTACCAGTTATTAAGGATCCTTCCAGTTCCCCTCAATTATTAAATACCAGAACAACAATTGCTTTAATGTCTGTGCGCGCTGTAACTAGTCTTATCTATCCTTCGTGGTACCTACGGGTGCACTTCGTAGGTATAGTATACACCAAGAAAAGCTCCGCGTTCTGCCCCTAATGGGCCAGTCGTGTCATCCCTTATCAGTAACGCCATTGCGTACGGTATGGGTTAGGGATGGAAAAAATCAATACCGGTCTTTCAGTTCCAAATAACAGGTATTTTTCTGTCTTTGGTTGGTATCTGTTATAACAGATATTCATTTTTTTTTACTGATAACTGAGTAGAAAAACAGAAATATGAATTAGCTATAACACTGCTAATGTTTTTAAATAAACTGTTCTTAAAATTTGCTTTGATATTTAGAATTTGATTTGTTTTGAAATATTTTTACGTAAAATGAGAGAAGCAATCAATGCTAGTTTAATGGCAATGGCGACAGAAACGACCAACAAACGCATCGCATAAGAATTGGTATACACCACTGCTGAGACAGTAATGCCCCTGTTGCCGTGTGTCGTGCTTCAAGGTACGCGTGTACGTGCAGTGTGTAAGGTTTGGCCCCCACCTGGTCTGTACCGTAGTATCTCTCTGTGGTCGCAAGACATCCGTTGTATTGCAGAATGGCACCAAGCATAGTCTGCATGTATTTTTACGAAGTGACGTAACATTGAAGTACATTGCTTTATTTGCGTTAAAAAATTGTCTGCCAGTTGTATGAAAAATAAAACAAACAACTATTCATTCATGATGGACAATAAAAATAGAAAGTAGCCGATCTGCTGCCTGCCTCTACATAATACGCCTTTATCAGCTTGTAGCGCTTGAAAACGGACAAATTAACATAAAGTTTTATTCAGCTTCAGTTTTCAAACTTTGGCGTGACTGTTTGTGATGCCCAAATACTGAATTGAACGCTGGTTATAACACGATTTTAATCAGTTTTTCAAAAAAATTATAAGTAGAGAATACTGGTGTTTTTTGTTGTAGTAGTAAACACTTACCACTTTCCGAGAAAAGCAGCGAACGCTGGACGGACAAACTTCCCTTATATTTGCCCATTTAATTCAACATTTTTATTGTATGTATCTTGAAACTGAAAGTCAAAATTTTTTCAATCTTTGTTTGATTTCTGCATATATTACAGGCAATAATCCGAACAAAAACCGATAATCGGTTATATCAGAAACTGGCTATTTTGAGCGGTTTTAACAGACAGGTAAACTGCCGTGGAAAAAGCGATATTACCGAAAACCGGTTGTTTCAGCGATAACCGCTCTTCCTAGTATGGAGAGGCGTGGGGTCAGCACACCATCCGTCCGGTCGTTGTCGGCTTTCTTGACCTTGGAGCCGCTGCTTCTCTCTCACTCGTTGAGCTTCTGAATTGACATTAAGAGGCAGAGTGAACCCCGTTGTAGTCCTCTCGCGAAGGAGAAATCCCTGGCAGTACCGGTAATCGAACCTGGTTACTGAGCTTAGCAACCAGACACGCTGACTACTGAGCTGTGGAGGCGGACATCACATACGTAGTACGTTATTTAAAGCTGATTCTTCAAACTTTTCTTAGGTTTTGTCCGAGCCAGTTCAGTTTCTTCAGCATCTCTGTGACACTTTCCCACGGATGAAACAAACTTTTGACCATTCCTGCTGTGATTACCTCTACATGTTTAATATCGCCTCTTACTCCTCTCTGGTACTGTTTCCGCATACTTGAGAAATATGCAAGGAAGAGGCTCAGGAGTATTAAGTAAGCAATATTGATAGTGCACAACCAATGAACCGAAGACTAAAATGTATGTGATAATTCCATTCCATATCCCTACAAATTATCAAGTCCAAGTATTTATGGCTTGACATATTCCAGTTGTTTCATTGGCATTCTAGGCAAATAGCTTTTCCACGACTGATCAGTGTAGGGATGGGGCGACAGAAGGAAAATTTGCTTTTTGCTTTCGCTTTTCTGTTAAGCAGCATATTAGGTGATGGCACCCAAAATTCTCTATGATTATTAGAAATTATCACGAAGAATTACTTTTTCATGCGATCTTCACAAAAAGCATTTTTTTTCCAATTTGCTGTTTAAGGTGCAGTACTATTTTGCGGCACTTTTTACGTTACGGTGTTGTAATCTTTAGTCCTGAGACTGGTTCGATGCAGCTCTCCATGCACCCTATCCTGTGCAAGCTTCATCATCTCCCAGTACTTACTGCAACCTACATCCTTCTGAAATCCTTCTGAATCTGCTTAGTGTATGTTACGTTACAAAAGCAAAACATAGTAATTCAATCGGTTGCGCCACTTTCGAAAAAGTGATATCTGATTGTACAATTGAAACGGTTAGAACTGATGTTGTACTACTCTGTGTGTGTGTGGGGGGTGGGGGGTGGGGGGGGGGGGTTGGGTGTCTCCAATCGTAACGTCCTCTAGGCCGAAGATATGTATTTGTTTGGCGTGAAAAGATACAAAGAAACTTGAAGGTTGGTGTGGAAACTCCTAAGCTGTACTAGGAATAATCCATTATAATCAAGACTTGCATACCCAACAACTGAACGGCTATTGTCGTTAGCTTTTGTAGACCCATTCCTTTCGCCGAAGGTGTTTTTAGTATGTGAATTACAACGGTGAAGTGCGATTGAGGAAAATTTGTCACAAATCTTAGAATTTCTGGATGGTCAGATTGGTGTTGCAACAACTGGTAATTTACAGCTCTGTGCACTGGTTCGTTGGCCTTCAGAGTACTTTCCTTTTGCAGTTGAACCTTTTTCGCACCTTATTTTCCGTTCGTTTAGTTCAAAAGACATGCGCAATGTTCTCCACGAGTTTTTCTGTTCGAAATAATCAACATCCCCTTTTTCGCTGTGAAAATATTAGCATTGACCTTTCCGGCATAGAGGGACTACCGACCTCGGTCTTCGGTTCCTTGGTCCCCACAAAACGAACCTTTTCGCACGGATGCTATCGACTTCCGTCATTTCTGGTCAGGGATACCGGATTACACGCAGAGATGTGACCGCGGTTCCGTTTCTGGCAACTTCTAGACGAAGTCTGATCCGCAACACCAAATCAGTTGGGTCCTTTGCAAATGGGTCCAAAGATTTTTTGGGAGTTCGGTTTTTGGTGTAGTCCTTGGTAAGCATCGGCAGCCAACTTGCACAAAGCCTTCTCATAGCTAATTCTTTATGGTTTTCGGTAATGAATCTACTCATCCAGTTCCCAGACCGTGGCATTCTAGAAGTTTGTCTGTGACATAAAACAGTGAGGTGAGGAGAGTCATGGGATAGCAATATACACACCTTCAGATTGTGGTAGTATCGCGTACACAAGATATAAAAGGTGCATTAGCGGAGCTGCTATTTGTAGTCTGTGATTCATTTGAAATTGTGTCCAGCGTGATTATGGTTGCACGACGGAAATTAAGACTTTGAACGTGGAAGGGTAGTTGGAGCTAGATCCATGGCCCATTCTATTTCGGAAATCGTTAAGGAATTCAATATTCCGCGATACAGTGTAAAGAGTGTGCCGAGAATACCAAATTTCATGCATTACCTCTTGCCACGTACAACGCTGTGGCCGACGGCCTTCACTTAATGATAGAGCAGCGGCGTTTGCCTGGAGTTTTCAGTGCTAACAGACAAGCAATACTGCGTGAAACAATCGAAGACATCAATTTGGGATGTACGACGAAAGTATTCGTTAGGGCAGCGCGGAGAAATATGGCGTTAAGGAGCTGTGGCAGCAGACGACCGACGCGAGTGCCTTTGCTAACAGCACATCTACACAGCCTCTCCTGGGCTCGTGAACATATCGTTTGGACCCTAGACAACTGGGAAACAAGGACCTGGTAAGAGGTGTGCAGATTTCAATTAGTAACAGCTATCGTAGGGTTTGTGTGGTGCAGACCCTGCGAAGCCATGGAGCCAAGGTGTCAACAAGGCACTGTGCAAGCTGGTGTGGGCTGGTCCAACTGAACGGATAATTGATTGGGAATGATTATGTTCAGTTACTTGGAGACCATCTGCAGCCATTAATGGAACTCGTGTTCCCAAACAACGATGGTATTTTATGAGTGACAGTGCGTCGTATCCCCGGGCCATATTCGTTCCGATTGGTTTGAAGAACATCCGTGCCATTCGAGCAAATTATGTGGTTACCCATATCGCCCAATAAGAATCCCATCGAACATATATGGGACATAATTGAGAGACAAGTTCGTGTGCAGACTCTTGCAACATCAACACTACTGCAATTACGGACGACTATAGAAGCAGTATGGCTCAGTATTTTTGCAAGGGCCTTCCAGCGATTTGTTGAATGAGTGCCATGTCGATTTGCTGTATTGCACCTCGTTTTATTTTACTGAATAAAATACCTAGCTCACACACACACACACACACACACACACACACACACTCACTCACTCACTCACTCACTCACTCACTCACTCTCTCTGGCGCGCGCGCGCGCGCGCACTTTTTACACTAGGTTGTGAACGTGTTAAGTAATTTATCCGTAGTGAACGGCATGTAGGAACTTTGCTGCCCCCAGCTAGGGAGACATACATATTGTTCGCTAGGCCGTGCGAGGTCGTATCACTACGTCAGGATACGAGCTTGTTTACCGCAATAATTAACTCTGACAGTGCGACGTTGTGTAGAGACCACCGACTATCGTTGTTGGGGCTTTCGCGTCGGGGCAGCAGAGAGAGATGCGCCGATAGAGTAGAAATAGCAGTATGTCTGTCATTAGCACGTTCTGCCCATGTTGTCGGCATTAAGCTGAAACTTTCACCTGACCTCGGGACGATGTGTTTTTAAGCCCAGGGCCCTTTGGCCGTCACGCCAAAATTCCATAATGCATTTCAAATGGCGGCATTTACACAGGTCGTCAACAGACCGTCACGTCACGGAACGTCAAGGTTTCCGGGTAAGAAAGTTTCGACGATCTAGTGTTCTGCTAATATCGATAGTTAACCTATATTGACCAGTCGCGTTATAGTAGTCGATTTCGTCGTCTTGTGTCTTCTTAACGTTTTGTTTTATTATTGCGCCTTGTTTTCCTAGCAAATTGCAAACCTTTCAGGACGACTCGGATATTTTTCCATCGAGTGGTCTTACAAAAGCGAGGTCAGATATCAGACAGAGAAAAATTACATAGATTTTACGTTAACGGAACAGTGCGCTCCCACGATGTACATAAATAAGAAATTAAGTTGAAGCAATTTCCATCACAAAATATTTTAAGTGGAAGGGTCAGATTCAATAACGCTTTACGTAAATAAAAATTAATGAATTGGTTAAACAGGCTCCGTTTATTCGTTTATAGCTGTTGTTTGACGTGTTTGAATAAGTATATTCCGTCTAGGAAATCAACGTCGATGTTTTGAAGTGTTGTTTAAATTCTCAGCAGTTTACCAAAGAAAATGTAGAACATAAGCTACAAAATTCGCTTTGGCTTTTCGTAAACTTCGTCGTTATTAGTTTCTGGATTCCGATACTATGCTCTGACCTTTCGTATCACAGATGGTGACTGGTAACATCACTTTCGCCATTGGTAGTGGGCTAAGCGAACTGAAGTGACATGGCGTGACGGACAGTATGAATAGATGTTGACGTGATTGTGCCGTGACGTGATGCCCTTTCATTTTCCTCTTCAAAGCTAAGAACTCAGTTTATTGCAGGTATCAAACGCAAGTTATGTTGTCTACAAAACGCGTGTGCCAAGTCCACGCCACCTGCATGGGGAATCCGTCTGTACTAGCGGCATGATGACATTGAAAATTAGTAGGATGTATTACGGACAAACCGACGCCGTCCCGAGGTCACGTGACCACGGTGGCAATGTGTTTTGAAAACAGAAAATCAACTCTGCGCATCAGAGTGCTCACTTCAGATATTTCTACTCTGTGAGTGTGTCCAAAGACACCGTGCACAGGAGGAACACCACGTCATCTTTCTAATTGAGTCATGATTCTACGTACAGCATTACAGTGGGTCCATCCGTGTGCGGAGGCTCCGAAGACAACGAAAGTTACTGCATTGAAATCGATTGTCAAAAGATGCAGCACATAGCGTTTGGTACGGGATGCCTTTGGGTAGACACGATAACAATCTCTGTTTACCCTAGATGGTAATTTTGACAGCAAGCCCGCTGCATTTGTGTGCCGTATGTTAGAGGTCTCCTCGTCGTTAACTTCAAAGAAAATAACGCGATTCGCATATTATCGGTACTTTCCTAACGTACCTTGATACAGAGTGTTACACAGTTGCACGTTCTGCAGGTTTCCCAACCATTGAAAACGTGAGGTCAGCGGGATGCTGGGGCACTGGCAAGCCATCACTCTCTAGCAACTACAATTGATGACCTCTGGCGTTGAGCTGAAGTAGAATGGAATGACGTACCAGTGTCTGTTACCCAAGCTCAGCGTCACTCGATGCCCATCCGAGTTAGAGCCATTGTTGCTGCCAGAGGTGACAGCGCTGAGGACCAAAATTTCGCACCCCAAAAAACCTACAGATATAGTCATATATTCTTAGTTCTCTAATGCACACGCACAACAGGTAAAATTTCATTTTCTATCCTTCCTGGTGTTCCACTTCTAATGGAGTTTTTATTATTTACAAGGGATTGCAGAAGGCAGGAAGAAACACTTTGCCCCTACTCCTTTTGCAGTTGGGCCTGCCTGCAATGAAACTGTTTCCTGCTAATACACAGTTTCGAAACGGTGCGAGAGTGATTGAATTCTGCTACGGAACGGCGCGGAGACTGTGCGGGCCTGAGCGCCTGTGCCCTGTTAGCCACTTGAGCTGATGGTCGCTTCCCTCTCGACGTCGCGTCCACATTTCCCGTGTCGTTTGCTAGCGCCCACTGTTGACTGCGTCCTGTCCTCTTCCACAAGGCTCCTTTCTGTCCTAACATGGCTGCAATCTGTGCCTCCCGATGACAGGACTCTGTAGCGGGTTAGAAACTACCTATAGAAACAATACTAAGTCCCCCCTCCCACATGTCAACCTTGAACGATTGAATTTCTCGTACTCTGGTTTCCGTCAAAAGATGGTACACAGATAGGTAGATAATTTTGTGTGTTAAATCCTTTGAATTCTAGTATTACCTGAAACATTGAACCCAGCAGTTTTTGTAAGACATAATGAAAATGAAAGGCCGTAAACTAGCTGCAGCAAGGTAATATGATTGATATTTTACACGACAGGCCTGTTTCGGCTTAATCAAGTGACTTGTCAGTTGAAGTCATGTCTTGGAAAGTGTAATAGTTTTTGTAGTGACAAAACGTAAAAAATACATATTGACAGTTCAGTATATTGACAGTTCAGTATAAATAAGCTATATGCACTTTGTAAATATACATAATCTATGTAAAGAACTGTCAAATTACCTGTCAAAGTATTTTTCACATTTTGTAACTTCAGAAAATATTATACTCCCCACGACTTGAAAGAAAAAGCTAGAGATGCAAGGTGGTCTACACTTCCAACTAGACTGCACTTGACAAGTCACTTGATATAGTCGAAACAGGACTATCGTGTAAAATATTAAGTATGTTACCTTATTGCAGCTTGCTTTGGAGATTTCATTTTCATTATATCTTATAATAATGTGTACTAAGCTGCAAGCAGCGGAACGTAAAATATTGACAAGCAGTTTTTTTTTACGAGGTACTCCGTAGTTTTTAACGTCATTCGATAGCTTTGGAAATGAGGAGCACAGTGACGTAACGCTATTTAACGTTAGTGTTGCAGCTTTTCGCAAAAATACTGGAGAAATATCCTAAAACCGAAAGGCAAACAGCGGGGATCGGCTGTTGCGGCTTAAAATGCCAAATAGGGTTCTCGTCAATGACGTGATTCAGATTCAGTAATGGCCGTTAGTACTTTACGTAGCAGGTGTAAATTCGGGAACCGAGGCGAGCAAAAGAAATGCGTAACGATCTCTCAGCATATGAAGACTGCGCAGATTATGGCGTTGCAGTCAATGTTCCACCGTAGGCGGCTATCAAGAGAAAGCTGTTGCTGGCCAGTCTTCTTTAGTGGGCGAATTTCCTTCTCGCCTCACTAAAACATGCGGTTTCAGCGTCCGGGTGAGCAGCGAGTTCTCTGTAGCCTTGGAGCTGTACCTGCCGTACTGTCACACTGCCTCGACCTACTAATAGCGAATGCTTTACCTAGGAAAAATGCTGGTCTTCAATAAACGCGCAGAGTGAAGAAATGAAAGTGGCGACAAAAGTCAAATTACCTCCTAATATCGTGTCTGACCAATTCGTTCTGTGGCCGTCTGTAATTGAGGAAGTGTTGCCGGTGGAGGATTTTGTGGACGAACCAACCTCTCGATTACTCCCACAAATATTCAGTGTTATTCATACCGGATCTGGGTGGCCAGATTATTTACTCGAATTTTCCAGAACGTTCTTCAAACCGAAACATTGACGCCCGGTGACGACATGACAGTTGTTTGGGAACATGAAGTACTGAACGGCTGCAGATGGTGCCCATGTAGCCGTGCATATCCATATACAATGGTTGGTTCAGCTCGGCCTGAGGACCTAGTTCATCCCATACAAACACAGCACACACCTTTGCACAGTGCTGTTGACAACCTGAATTCACGGCTTCGTGGAGCCTTGCGCTACTATCGAACCCTCACCATCAGCTTTTTCCATCTGAAAATGGTACTTATCTAACAAGATCGTTTTTTTTTCCAGTCATCCAGGGCCCAACCGACGATATGGTCACGAACCCAGGAGAGGCGCTACAGCGACGTTGCATTGTTAGCACCGACATTCGCGTCGGTCGTATGCTACCCTAGCCCATTAACGCCAAATTTTGCCGCACTGCCCTCACGGATAGGTTCTTCGTTGGTTGTCCACTGAGATCTGTGGTCATTTGGCGCAGTGTCTCGTGTCTGTTACCACTGACAACTCTAAGCGAACGCCGCTGCTCTCGGTCATTAAGTGTAGGCCGTCGGCCACCGACATGTCCGTAGTGAGAGGTAATGCCTGGAACCAAGTATTCTCGGCAACCTCTTGACATTGCGAATAGCGGAATATTGAATTCCCTAACGATCTTCAAAATGGAATGACCCCTGCTTCTAGCTCCAAGATTCCTTGTTCGAGGTCTGTTAATTCCCGTCATGCGGATACAATCGCGTCGGAAACCTTTCCGCATGAATCATCTGAGTACATATAACAGATCCGACAATGCACTACCCTTTTACACCTTGTCTACTACATACTACCGCTACCTATATACAGGGTGAGTTATCGGGGAAAGGGACATGTTGTGAGGGGTGATACTTCAAAAATGGTTCAAATGGCTGTGAGTACTATGGGACTTAACATCTGAGGTCATCAGTCCCCTAGAACTTAGAACTACTTAAACGTAACTAACCTAAGGACGTCACACACATCCATGCCCGAGGCAGGATTCGAACCTGCGACCGTAACGGTAACGCTGTTCCAGACTGAAGCGCGTAGAACCGCTTGGCCTCTGCGGCCGGCGAGGGGTGATAGTGATTCTGAACAAAAATCTTTGTGGATATATGTCTTATTCTGAATGATTTCAGAGGTAGAACACATTTAATATCACTTTTCTACATGACCTCTTCAGTATCTCTAAAATCACTCACTCCATCAATAATGTCGCAGCAAAAAATCAAAATAAGTCAAATTTCCTACAAAAAATGGCGTATTCATTTTTTCTCCCTAGGACTAATAATTTTTGCGAAGAGATGACGAGGATATTCAAAATCTCGCTCTACGCGTGTGCGCTGTAACGTACGTAGTTTTTGTAGGCCATGAGAGGTAGTTTCCTTATTTACTAGACCACAAATGTCCCTATCGAATTGTGCGCCCTCAGCTTCCTTTACTACAGTTCTGCGTTACAATGTAAACAATAACTATGTTTGAAAGTACGGAAAATAAAACACAATGTACATTAAATATGTTATCTCAGGAACTATTCTGAATAGGGCATATGCCCAACTGAAGTTTTTTGTTCAGGAACATTAATACTACTACCCATCAACACTTGTACCTATCCTCCTGACTCACCCTGTATTTGCATATCGCTTTGTCATGACTTAATGTAAACAGGACGCCGAAACGGTAAAGAACAATGTAATCAAGACAATTGGTGAACATTCTGCGGAAGTCGCTTCACATATGCACAAGTCCCACAAACTAATTACATGTGAAACTATTTATCGTTGTCGAGCCTGCGTTGAGGTTTTTGTAATGAGTTGGATTCTTTTAGCTCTACAGTTCACTCAAGTTGTCATTTATTTTCATATTGTTTAGCAGATCTGAGGATGGACGACGTTGCCTGAAGCCGGTCTCTTTGAAATAATAAAAACAGTAACCGACGGAGGGAAAGTAAATCTATTTTCTTAAAACACTTTTATATTCTGTTCTCATTATGGGCTATGTGCAAAACGTGTAAATGGTACTAGAGGGAGCTGTAGAATGTAAACTATAGAGAAAGACAGGGACTGGGAGACATCCAGCAAATAATTCAGAACGTAGGTTGCAAGTGCTACTCTGAGGTGAAGAGGTTGACACAGGGGAGGAATTCGTGGCGGGCCGCATCAAGCCAGTCAGAAGACTGATGACCAAGAAAAGGTTAGGTAGGGGCGGGTCATGCACACTGCTTTTAACATAGGGACTTTAAGGGGGGTAGGACGTCAAACTGGCAGACATGGAGCAGGACTGGCACCAGAGGACATTTTAATTTCCACAGTCTCTACTTTCACAAATAAATTCATAAAACTTTGTCAGCATGACCAGGAAGGGTTCAGGATTCACGCTCATAGCAGTGGAAGTTTAAAAAATAACTATTTTTTTCTACATGTGAAATGTCATCATTTTTTAACTTACATTCGTTGCTATAGGTACACTTTTCTTCATACGTAAGAGAGACTGTTCGACGAACTTTGCTCAGCATAAATCCTTGGGTAACAGAAATATTGAATTTAATTGATGAAAGGAGAAAATATAAAATGCAGTAAATGAAGCAGGCAAAAAGGAATACAGACGTCTCAAAAATGAGATCGGCAGGAAGTGCAAAACGGCTAAGCAGGGGTGGCTGGAGGACAAATGTAAGGATGTAGAAGCTTCTCACTAGGGGTAAGATGGATACTGCCTACAGGAAAATTAAAGGGACCTTTGGAGAGAAGAGAACCACGTGTATGAATATCAAGAGCTCAGATGGAAACCCAGTTCTAAGCAAAGAAGGGAAAGCAGAAAGGTGGAAGGATTATATAGGAGGTCTATACAAGGGCGATGCACTTGAGGACAATATTATGGAAATGGGAGAGGATGTAGATAAAGATGGAATGGGAGATATGATATTGTGTGAAGAGTTTGACAGAGCACTGAAAGACCTGAGCCGAAACAAGGCCCCGGAGTAGACAACATTCCATTAGAACTACTGACGGCCTTGGGAGACCCAGTCATGACAAAACTCTACCAGCTGGTGAGCAAGATGTATGAGACAGGCGAAATACCCTCAGACGTCAAGAAGAATATAATAATTCCAATCCCAAAGAAAGCAGGTGCTGACAGATGTGAAAATTACCGAACTATCAGTTCAATAAGTCACAGCTGCAAAATACTAACGCGAATTCTTTAGACGAATGGATAAACTGGTAGATGCAGACCTCGGGGAGGATCAGTTTGGATTCCGTAGAAATGTTGGAACACGTGAGGCAATACTGACCTTACGACTTATCTTAGAAGAAAGATTAAGAAAAGGCAAACCTAAGTTTCTAGTATTTGTAGACTTAGAGAAAGCTTTTGATAATGTTGACTGAAATACTCTTTCAAATTCTGAAGGTGGCAGGGGTAAAATACAGGGAGCGAAAGGCTATTTACAATTTGTACAGAAACCAGATGGCAGTTATTAGAGTCGAGGGGCACGAAAGGGAAGCAGTGGTTGGGAAGGGAGTAAGACAGGGTTGTAGCCTCTCCCCGATGTTATTCAATCTCTATATTGAGCAAGCAGTAAAGGAAACAAAAGAAAATTTTGGAGTAGGTATTAAAATTCATGGAGAAGAAGTAAAAACTTTGAGGTTCGCCGATGACATTGTAATTCTGTCAGAGACGGCAAAGGACTTGGAAAAGCAGTTGAACGGATCGGACAGTGTCTTGAAAGGAGGATATAAGATGAACATCAATAAAAGCAAAATGAGGATAATGGAATGTAGTCAAATTAAATCGGGTGATGCTGAGGGAATTAGATTAGGAACTGGGGCACTTAAAGTAGTAAAGGAGTTTTGCTATTTAGGAAGTAAAATAACGGATTATGGTCGAAGTAGAGAGGATATAAAATCTAGACTAGCAATGGCAAGGAAAGCGTTTCTGAAGAACAGAAATTTGTTATTAAATATTGATTTAAGTGTGAAGAATTTATTTCTGAAAGTATTTGTATGGAGTGTAGCCATGTATGGAAGTGAAACATGGACGATAACTAGTTTGGACAAGAAGAGAATAGAAGCTTTTGAAAAGTGGTGCTACAGAAGAATGCTGAAGATTAGATGGGTAGAGCACGTAACTAATGAGGAGGTATTGAATAGAATTGGGGAGAAGAGGAATTAGTGGCACAACTTGACTAGAAGAAGGGATCGGTTGGTAGGACATGTTTTGAGGCATCAAGGGATCACAAATTTAGCATTGGAGGGCAGCGTGGAGGGTAAAAATCGTAGAGGGAGACAAAGAGATGAATACACTAAGCAGATTCAGAAGGATGTAGGTTGCAGTAGGTACTGGGAGATGAAGCAGCTTGCACAGGATAGAGTAGCATGGAGAGCTGCATCAAACCAGCCTCAGGACTGAAAACAACAACAACAACAAAACCATACTTACAGGTGTATGAAACTCTTGTATTTTCCAAATCTGTTAAAAACTGTGCTAAAAATTGAGATGATAACCATAAAATTTGAGTTTTTTCTGAACATGAAGTTTAAAATGTAACAGCGCATTCATTTTTTCATCAATTACATAAATTCTAGAGTTTCATACTCCTGTAAGTATGGTTTGTATGCTGTGCAAAATTCATCGAAGAATCGTTCTTGTGAAGAAAACTGTACCTATAGCAACAAATGCAGCCAATAGTAAATGAAAAAATGATGAAATTTCACACGTATAAAAAAATTATTTTGTGATACTTTTGAACTTACATTGCTATGAATTTGAATTCTGAATCCTTACTGGTCATGTTGACAAAGTTTTATGAATTTATTTGTAAAATTATAGACACTGGAAATTAAAATGTCGTGTGGTGCCTCTCCTGCTCAAAGTCGGCCCGTTTGAGGTCCTACCCCCCTTAAGTCACGATACACGGCAACAGGGACATTGTTTCAGAAAAACTGTGCTAGTTTCTGTGCAATGTATTTGTTGCTCGTTTGTGTCGGCGTTGTCATTAAAAGAGCACTGATCGCTTTTCCCAGTTTCTCTGATAAAGCAGTACTTTATACCAATCTAAATTTTGAGAATAAAAATTACTTCTTATTTCAAAACGAAAAATGTTAACACTAATTGTGTTTTTATTCTGATTAGTAAAAAATGAGGAACATCTGTTGTAACAGACAAACAAATACCGGTTATTCAGGACTAAAATAACGGTATTGGTTTTAAATGGTCAGTCTTTCCTATCCCTATTACATACCGATACAAAAGCAGACGCCGCCTGCAGTCAGCTTGCTAATGTCTTTACCCATCGCCAGTGCAGCTGAGAGATGACAAGTGAAGCGCTGCTTATACTTGTTTGTATGTTACGATGGAACAACTACTCAGCCAGGCCAGCAAAATTTGGCGGTGATACAAAGCAGCAGACAGGTAGACGGCTCTGCCTTACGTAAGCCCAGGACGCGGCTTCCTGTGTCTGTGTCTCCAGCAGTCCGTGGCGAGTGGGACGTCCTCTCCATCAAGGTTACATCGGCGGCTGCAACTTGCAAAATTTGCTGAAACACGTCCGTTTTCATAGCACTTCTCTTTCCATCACCAGAGATGGACGCTCCATCTGCATACATATTGCGCAAACCAATTGCGGAAAATGTTGATATCGTGTTGGTATATGGCTTTTGTGATCAAAATGCCCAACGGGCGTGTGCTATGTATGCTGCTAGATATCCTGAACGACATCATCCAAGTGTCCGGACCGTTCGCCGGATAGTTATGTTGTTTAAGGAAACAGGAAGTGTTCAGCCACATGTGAAACGTCAGCTGCGATCTGCAACAAATGATGATGCCCAAGTAGGTGTTTTAGCTGCTGTCGCGGCTAATCCGCACATCAGTAGCGCACAAATTGCGCGAGAATCGGAAATCTCAAAAACGTCGGTGTTGAGAATGCTACATCAACATCGATTGCACCCGTACCATACTTCTGTGCACCAGGAATTGCACGGCGACGACTTTCAACGTCGTCCCACTTGGCGCAAGAGAAATTACGGTTTATGACAGATTTTTTGCACGCGTTCTATTTAGTGACGATGCGTCATTCACCAACAGCGGTAACGTAAACCGGCATAATATGCACTATTGGGCAACGGAAAATAGACGATGGCTGCGATAAGTGGAACAACAGCTACCTTGGCGGGTTAATGTATAGTGCAGCATCACGGGAGGAAGGATAATTGGCCCCATTTTATCGAGGGCAATCTAAATGGTGCAATGTATGCTGATTTCCTACCGATGTTACTAAAAGATGTTTCACTGCATGACAGAATGGCGATATACTTTCAACATGTTGGATGGCCGGCACATAGCTTGCGTGCGGTTGACGCTGTATTGAATAGCATATTTCGTGACAGGTGGATTGTTCGTCGAAGCTCCATACTATGGCCCACACGTTCACCGGATCTGACGCCCCGGATTTCTTTCTGTGGAGAAAGATGAAGGATATTTGCTATCGTGATCCACCGACAACGCCTGACATAATGCATTGTCAATGCATGTGCGAACATTACGGAAGGCGAAATACTCGTTGTTGAGAGGAATGCCGCTACACGTATTGCCAAATGCATTGATGTTGACTGACATCATTTTGAGCATTTTTTGTATTAATGTGGTATTTACATGCGTTCTCAGATATGATAAGTTCACAAAGGTACATGTATCACATCGGAACAACCGAAATTAAATGTTCAAACATACCTACGCTCTGTATTTTAATTAAAAAAAAAAACCCTACCTGTTACCAACTGTTAGTCTAAAATTGTGGACCATGTGTTTGTGACTACTACAGCACCATCTGTCGCAAAGCGAAAAAAGTGGTCCAACTAAAACATTCATATTTATGTACTACACGAATATGTAATTAAAAATGGGGGTTCCTAGATAAAAAACACAGTTGATATCCGTTTGACCCATGGCAGCGCCATCTAGCGGGCCAACCATAGCGCCATTTGATTTCCCCTTTCAAGCTAGTCAAGTTTCGTTCTTTGTAGTTTTTTCGTTTGACCCTTATTTCTTGAGATATTTGGCCCGGTCATGTTCGATGGGCCACCCGATATATGAAGATAGTTACTGTTCTTGAAAGAACAGATACCACTGATAACCGTGCAGCTTCTCTAGAATAAATGCTGATTGATTGAAACCCTCAGCTGCCGACAGGTGTTGTTCATGTAGCTCGATGGGGAAGCCTTATGTGGAATTAAAACGTTGACAACTTTTTAGAGGAAGTAAGTGTGTGTGTGTGTGTGTGTGTGTGTGTGTGTGTGTGTGTGTGTGTGTGTGTGTGTCCATTCTTACCGCGCATCAACCGCAGTTCTTGGCAATGGCATCATACATTGGCTCCATTCTTTGCGAATTTTTTGATCGTCTAATAAGTAATGTATTATTGCCAAATTGTGAGTACAGTTTCGGAAACTGATATAGAACTTTGCCGTCATTTGCGTTTCACGTGATTTTTCACATTGAAGAAATAAACAAGACGGCTGTCATTGAAAAACTACTTCACCAGACTAGCTTGTAGTATTTTGCGGCAGTTGAGGTTCGGAAGCTAAAACTGTAGGGGGCAACAGTAACATCAGCTGCGGTGGAAATTGTTTTCCGAGCTTTTGGCCACCAACCGTCTGTTGCAATACTACGCCCTATCTGGTAGTTTCTCCTGACCTTGGTGGGCAGCGACACACATTAACGGAAAACCGTTCTCCACCGCCGATCACCTCGGGCTGAAGCAAGACAAACGTCCGCCAGACAAACAAATTTCAAACTGAAGCAACTCCTCCTGGTGCCGTGTTCGTCAGGTGCTCAACGACCGCTCACACTGTGCCAATAACGCATCCAAGCATGTCCCTCTTGCTGTGGATGGATGTCTTTATCTATACTAATAATAAAACTGTCGTGTCGCGTCTGTCTGATGGTCTGTTTAAACACGCTAATCTCAAAAACTGCTCGACGAATTTTCATACTGTTTTCACGATTCCTGAAATGAACTGGGCTGCTCGGAGTTCCGACCTGAACCTAATGGGACCTGTCCAGAGAACTCCGGTTTCGCCGGTCAAGAATATTCACAGTGAGGTGATCAAAGTTTTGTGGTATAGCGTTATGCACATATACGGTTCAAGGTAGCACCACGTACGCAAGGTACAAAAGGGCGCAGTGGATTGTCATAGCTGTCATTTGTACTCGGATGATTTTTGTGAAAAGGCTTCCAACGTGATTATAGCCGCACGACGCGAATGGAGACTTGGATCGCGGAATGGTACTTAGAGCTACATGCATGGGATATACCATTTCGGGGATCGTCAGGAAAATAAATATTCCGAGAACTACAATCTCAAGAGTGTGCCGAGAACACCAGATTTCAGGCGTTATTTCTCACCATGGACAACGCCGTGTCTAATGGTCTTCACTTTACCACTGAAAGCAATGACGTTTGCGTAGAGTCGTCGGTGATAACAGACCAGCAACGCTGCTTGAAATAACTTCCTAAATCAGTGTGAAACGTACGACGAACGTATCCGTGAGGACGGGGCGGTGAAATTTAGCGTTATGGGCTGTGGCAGCAGACGACACACGCTGGTGGCTTTGCTAAAGCCAGCGACTCTCCTGGGCTCGTCACCATATCGGTAGGAGACGGGTCAGATGACTCCCGATTTCAGTTAGTAAGAACTGATAGTCGCTTTCGACTGTGACTTAGACTCGACGAAGCCATGGACTCCAGCTGTCAACAAGGCACTTCGTAAGCTGGTGGTGGCTGTATAATGATGTGGGCTGTGGTTACATGGAATAGATTGGGTGGGTCGTCTAATCCAACTGAACCGTTCATTGACTTGGAGACCATTTGCGACCATTCATGGTCTTTATGCTCCCAAACAGCGATGCGCCCTGACACCGGACCACAACTACTTGGCCGCTCATATCGCCCGATGTGAATCACATCGAACGTTTATTGGACGTAATCGAGAGGTCAGTTGTGCACATCATCATGCACCGGCTACACTTTCGCTATTATGGGCGTCTCTCGAGCCAGCATGGCCCAGTATTTCTGCAGGGGACATCCAACGACTTATTGAGTCCATGCCAGTCTAGTTGCTGTACAACGCCGGACAAAAGGTGGTCTGACACAATGCTAGGAGGTATCCCAGGACTTCTGTCACCTCAGTGTACAGGGTGTCCCAAAAAGAATGACCCGATTTTAAATAGAATTATTTATTAGGAAGAAGGGCTTAACACCAACAAATTGCATACTAAATTACGCAGAAAAGACAAAAGTTTATAAAAGTCCATAACAATGTTCAATATGTCCTCCATTGACTGCACGGACATCTAGCCGGTAGCCGAATTGACAGTGCGGCTGGTCGCGGCGGAGGTTGGAGTCCTCCCTCGGGCATGGCTGTGTGTGTTTGTCCTTAGGATAATTCAGGTTAAGTAGTGTGTAAGCTTGGGGACTGATAACCTTAGCAGTTAAGTCCCATAAGATTGCACACACATTTGGACATTTTGGTAGCCGAATTCATCCCAAACAAGGTGTCAGACACTGAAGCTACAGCAGCTAGTATTCTGGTTTTTAGGTTATCAATGTCACGAGGTAAGGGACGAACGTACACACATTGTTTGACTTACCCCCACAGGAAGAAATAACATGGTGTTAAGTCAGGGCCCTAGGAGGCCAAGAGTGTAAAGCCTGGTCTCGCGGTCCTGTACGCCCTATCCAACGTAGAGGCACATTGGCATTGAGGAAACTGCGCTTATAGCGAGGTTTAGCGGATTTTTTCTGAAACTCTATACCATGCCGATTACATCTAGTGCTGTTTGTTACCAAGTGACACTTGTCTCAGTATTATTGGAAGTTAAAATCGGGTCCTTATATTTGGCACACCCTGTACAGTTTTTGTTTCTACATCTTGGTTGATGAAAGAAATTATCATGTAATTATATTACTTGTCCGCTTGCCTGCTAATTTTTGCCGAAAGCCGCGTTCCGAAAACTAGCTCCGCTCTGGAAATCGATATTAGACGACTCGGCTCTGCGCGCAGCGGCCCGGAGCCTTCGCTTCGCGCGTCACGGTGGGTGAGCGTGACATTTGGCAGGCCGCGGCGCTTGTGCAACGCGAGCCGATCGGCCGCCGTGACCGCACGGCCCGGGACTCGATTCCCGAACCGCAGACAGCTGCAGCAGCACCGGCAGCTAGCCTTGTGGCCGGCTCTTGTGTTTCAGGACGCGCGCTGCGCCATTGCTTTTATGGCCGCTTTGCTACCAGAAGCAGCCTCGGCGCGCCGTGAGCGGACTTTTAAAGCGCGGATCGCGAGCGCTCGCTGACGGTCACTGTGTCACGGGCTGCAGGAATGTTGTCTCGCCGGCGCGTGCTGGCTGCCTCCGTGTATACTAAACGCTCTGCTGGGCTGAATGCCGGCCGCCGCTGTCGTGGGATCACCGAACGGCTTCGGGCGGAGCACTGTGAATCACTGTAAGATTCTGTCCACCATAATTCGACGCGTCAGAGTTGTCCTGACAGATACAAGCTTGCTCACATGCCAGGCAGAAAAATTACTAGCTGGTTACACTACGTCCCCTGTAACTCAATTGTATGTTAGATGCGCAAAGGAAATAAATATTCGTGCAATGTAAAAACAAACTTAGTTTATTTACATGTTGCTTTAAATTAATCTGATCAGAATTATACGGACACCCAATGTAATGTGAAACTGATCACCAGCTGTCACTTGAGGTGGACCCGCCCATTATAAACAGGAGGCGGGGAGAATTTTGTTGTTAGTAAATAAGCAGAAGCAGCAGCAGCAGCAGATGGGTCCGGTCAGGAGAGCTCAGTAACTTCGAACAGGGTGTAAATGACTTTTATCTTAATACTATGAATATTTATATGTGTGTTTCGAGGGAGAGGGACAGGGAGAGTGAGAGATTGATTTTTGATTGAGATTTTTACTTTAAATCGTGCCTGGTACCTGTATTTTGGTTGCTACCTCCTTGATCAGCTTCTGCACCAGTTGGTGACTTATTACAATTTGGAGGAAGTTATTGTTCTTTAAGGTTTAAGATACAACTCTGTTAGTTACTTGTTCGTATTGCAAATAGCTTTGAGCCAAAGTTTTCGTAGCTTTTCATACCTAAGGGACCACTATTGTAAGTAAATAACATCAAACACAATGTGCTTTTCGTGAGAAAAGGAGATTGCTTGGAACACAAACTTCCTTCAAACTACACGTATTGCTACACAATTGCGTTAAAACACAATCAATTTTCATGGCACTTTTTTGTCTCTTTCTTTTCTCTTCCCAAAAACCTCTCTTATATTCACTGTGTCTCTTCTTCCTCTC
Source organism: Schistocerca gregaria (assembly GCF_023897955.1). Classification (NCBI taxonomy): domain Eukaryota; kingdom Metazoa; phylum Arthropoda; class Insecta; order Orthoptera; family Acrididae; genus Schistocerca; species Schistocerca gregaria. Next base: position 226,408,022 of record NC_064922.1, read on the forward strand.
TTCTGTCCACTTCTTTCCTGGTTTCGTCTCCTTTGGTGTTTCCTCCAATTTCTGTTTCCTGATTTTTTCCCCTCTATATTTTTCTCTGTTCGTTATTTCTTTCGTGGAGATATTTAGTTTCTTGAGGTCACCCATGGTTTCCTTTGCCCAGTTAGTTTTCATCGTATTACTCATCACTATGTTAAAAATCTTCTTGATCAGCCTATTTTCGTTCATCGTATAAATGTGCCCGTAGAATTTGGCCCTTCTTTTTCTGATGTTGTTTGTAATTGTCTCTGTCTGTTTGTACAGTTGTTTCGTCGGTCCTTTTATCCAGATATCCTGTCTCTGAATTGGCCCATATATGTTTCTCAGAGTTTTCCTCTCTTGCTTTTCCATTGCCTTGATTTTCGTTCTTCCCGTCGTTACTGTCGTTTCTGAGGCATACAAGGCTTTGGGTAAGACTACTGTTTTGCAAGGTCTAAATTTGGCATTAACGGAAATACTCCTTTTGTTGTAGTGGTTCCATGTAAGTCTGTAAGCTTTTTGTAGCTTTGCAACTCTTTCTTCATTGGAGTGTCGAATTTAGTCCTCTTTGTATGTTTAGTCTCTCCCAGGAATTTTAAACTTTCAACTTGTGTTATATTTCCATACTTCGTTACCAATGGGCTTCTATGTTTTTTTTTTGTGTCCATGTAGGCCAACTGGTTTTTTTCGTACGAAATTTGTAGTCGTGTTCTGGCTGCGATTTCATGTAGTGTCTCTAGGGCTTCTTTGGCTTCTCTTCTGTTATTTTTTACGATGGCTATATCATCGGCAAAGGCCAGACATTTTATGTTGATAGTTGTATTTCTGTGTCTCGTCATCTTTGCCCCATTGATTCCTTTGTCCTATGTCCTGATTATTTAAATAAAATGGGTGAAATTCCTCTATAGTTATTCAGGTCTGTTTTGACTCCTTTCTTCTGGCACCTTTCCTTTCTTGATTTTGAACGGTTCCGACATCTCTCCCATGAACTTCACTTTGGATTTTGGATTTGTTAATGTTTCCTGGATTAGTTTCCTTGTCTTGTTGTCCACCTTCATTTCTTCCAGTGTACTGAAAACTTTCTCTTTCTGTGGAGTCGTAAGCCATCTTGAAATCAACAAATGTTATTGTGGTAATATTAATATTGTTCTCAAGCACCAGATTTCTTCACTGCATGATCTTCCTTTCTTCAACCCTGCTTGGTACTCTCAGATATGTGGATCTATCTGAGGTTCTAGGCGATTTAACAGAGCTTTGTGTAGAATTTTGTATGTCACAGGCAGTAACTAAATTCCTCTTTAGTTATTCGGGTCTGTTTTGACTCCTTTCTTCTGGCACCTTTCCTGTTTCCCAGATGTTTTTGATTATTCTGTGTATTTTGGGTGTAATATTTTCATGGTCTAATTTCCATATTTCTGAAATCAGTGCATCGTCTCCTGGTGCTCTGTTATTTTTTAAACGATTTTATTATTTTCACTATTTCTTCGTGTGTTGGGGGTTCGGCGTCCTGGTTAGGTTCTAGGTTTGTAAACTGTATTCTCTGTTTTGGTTCATCGCAGTTGAGTAATGTGTCAAAGTATCGAGCTAATATTTGTTTTTCTTCGGATTTGTCTTCAGTGTTCCATCTCGTCTTTTGAAGCATAAGCTTGCAGATCGATATCCTGTCATACTTTCTTGGAATATTCTGTAAAATTCCGTGTGTTGTTTCTGTTGTAGTCCTCTTCTATCTCCTTCAGCCTGCCTCTTTTTTTTTTCTCTGCGGATTATTTTTGAAGTGTTTTTCTGTGTCCTGTGTATTATTCCTATTTTTCTTGTGTTCTAATGATGAACTAGGTTTTTTACGAGGTGTTACTCCTCCCCCTTCTCCTTCCTCATCACTTGCGAGATGAGGCCCCAGGCTTGGGACCGGCAGTGGCGGAGTTCAATGCTGACATATTAATTACTTCCTGTTTTAAGAAAAGTTATAAACTACTAATTTGTGGCAATTGTCAGATAAGCAATTTCCGCACGTATTGTGTGTTCCCGCTTTGCTTTGTCAGTGCTGTCTGTTTTGCCGGCTTACCGATGTTGCTTAAGTCGTGCCTACTCTTCCTTGTCTCCAGACCCCGGAATAACAGGCGGGCACAAATCTTTAGGGGAAGAGGGTCGCCACTGCTGGAATTGCCTTGTTTCTTATCTGATGTAGGGGAGGGTTGGCAGATGGAACTCGTGCTGTGCTGGAAGTAAAAATAAAAATCTTCCGTTGCAGTTGACTGGTGAGGCGCCTCCACCATAAAGTCGCAAAATACCCACAGAGCTATATTAGCTGGCGCCAAGTGAACGTCTGCACTTCTACTCCGCAACCGATGGCACGATGTGCGGCGGTAATCGCGAAGTGAGGCCCACAAGAAAGAAAAGGCGTGGCGCACACATCACATCACAGCACGTGACACTGCAGGTCTTAAGAGTGCCAGTAGCGGTCTCTGGCGGGGAGCGAGTAACTGTTACAGACGATGAGCTGTTGGAGACTTTCGCGACGTAGTAACTGCTTCATTGGTTCACGGGCGTCGCGTCTGATAAAGTTGTGGAAGCTGCATAGTATGCCAGAGAGACAACTGCTCGCCATCTTCGGATACTGGTATAAGCTCGTTGATATATTGTGCAGTATCCAGAACATACCGGATGTCACGCCCGTGAACCAGTGAAGCTATTTCAGACGAGTTAGATAATAATCATGGACTGCGGGTTTAAATTCATGCAAGTTCTCGACAGCACACGAAACCGTTAAAACCTTTAGTGGGTACCTTTTCAATTACGTATTCATTTCCTGTGGGCCCTGCTGGGAGCCGAGCGTTCGCGGAGTGTGGCGGACAAGCTAACTAGTGTGACGTCATTAGTTTGTTGCACGGCCCTGTATCCCCGTTGGCCCCGACTCGGAAGTGTAGCAGAATTGTTTGCCTGATTAGTGCGCTGTGATGTCGCTATCAGACGGGCATCGCCGCCTTAGGTCTGAAGACTGGTTTGATGCAGCACTCCACGCTAGTCTGTCCCGTGCAAACATTTTGATCTTTGCATAACTAATGAAACGTACATCCATTCGCATCTGCTTACTATGTGTATTAAACTGGGACCTACAAACGACAGAGACTCAGTTCCGCCGTAGCCCTCAGTGATTCGCAACCCCACAGGAGTCCATCGGTTATATCGGGCCAATCAGACGTAAGCGAGACCATGGACGACCGTGTGTTGTCGTGCAGCAAGATACCTTTCGAAAGCAGTCGCGGTCGTTTCCTCCGAATCGCCGTCGGCAACCGTTCGAGCGTAACAAAATAAATAGCAGCCTTCACGGTCTCTCACTGGGTGAGGAAATAAAGAAGCGTTAGTCACTGCATGACCCAAAAGGCTGTGACAATCGATCAACTGACTAGCAGTGAACGACCAGTTTACTACGGATTTATTCATGCCGTCCTCCAGGAAGTATGGTGTAGAAAATCTGTCGCCAACGGAACGGGCGTGATACTACTAGAGCTGGTCACAGAGTTGCTTTTCCGTGCAGTCTGCTGCACTATTACTGTGTGTGTGTGTGTGTGTGTGTGTGTGTGTGTGTGTGTGTGTGTGTGTGTGTGTGTGTGTGTGTGTGTGTCCGACCGCCTCTCTGCGGTTGAGAATAGTGTAATGGGCCCAACACTGATACTTGTGGAACTCCGGATACTACATGCATTCATTGTGACACTCTTGTTGCAATCATTATACACTGTTGGCGAGACGTGAATGTTTGAGCGGAACCACTGTACACCACTTTAACAGGAAAATTTTTACTTGTGAGCTTAGTAACGAGAATGTCAAACCATAGTGTCAAAAGCTTTGCTGAAATGCAAAAAGCACGTACTAGCCGCTTGGTGCTTACCCATAGCTTCTTTCAGATCATCAGTCACTTTTGTAAGAGCAGTCGTGGCGCTGCGATTGTGCCAGAAACTGGACTGGTATTAATGTGAAAGGTTATTTGATGTTAAGCTAATGGTGAACTACGTATTAGTCGTCCTGAAATAGGTCGGAGCAAAGATAGTCACCACTCCGGCTTTATAGCTACTCCAGTGACAATGATACGTTGTAACACTGAAAAGTATTTAATTAATAATTGGTTGTGAAAGCCTACGTTCTTACTTTTATATGTCTTAGCAAGCCAGGATGGCAGTTCTAAACTTTTACTTCTGGAGGAAGTCGATTATATGTGTGGCGTGTGTTCTGTTGGGCTTGTCTGAAAGAGCAGACATATCTTGATACAGCGGCGTATATAAATACAAATCTCACACCAAGTAATACATACGCGCCTTGACAGTAATCACAGCTGCACTGCGGATGCACACTACGTGTATAGTGAACGACAGGTTGAAGATGTGGTTGGAAAGGGAGCGTGTCCTGATAGCTGAAGGAGTTAAGTTTACCGCTATCGTAAAGCGAGAAATCCGTGTTGGAGTCCCGGTTCGGCATTAATTTTCCCTTGCCTCCATTGAATTTAATTCAGTGCCCAGTTGCGGCTGAGATCGGTATTTCTCTTGCATTTTTCACACGCACACGCACACGCACACGCACACGCACACGCACACGCACACGCACACGCACACGCACACGCACACGCACACGCACACGCACACGCACACGCACACGCACACGCACACGCACACGCACACGCACACGCACACGCACACGCACACGCACACGCACACGCACACGCACACGCACACGCACACGCACACGCACACGCACACGCACACGCACACGCACACGCACACGCACACGCACACGCACACGCACACGCACACGCACACGCACACGCACACACGCACACGCACACGCACACACGCACACGCACACGCACACGCACACGCACACACGCACACGCACACACGCACACGATTGCTGTATCAAACAGGTGTTTGCTCTGCCTGACATTCATTCCTGCAGTGAATGACAGGCAAATATCACTTTACATTTAACTATGGACTGTATTACTCTGTTCTAGCCAATAACACTAGCTTGTTCCTGGAACTAAACTACGATAAGGCGGATATAAGAGTGGCTTTCAATGTTGGCTGTCAGAGAGTGGGGTGATATATTCTGCTTCCATCTTGAAACTCCTGTCTTTGTTAGTTCCTTTAGTAAAAACTCAATACAGATCAATCGAGAAAACAGGAAGAAGTTGTGTGAAACTATGAAAAAATAAGCAAAATATACAAACGGAGTAGTCCATGGGCAAGATAGGAAACGCCAAGGATAATGTGAGCTCAGGAGCGCCGTGGCCCCGTGGTTAGCTGAAGCATCGGCGGAACGAGAGGTCCTCGGTTAAAGTCTTCTCTCGAGTGAAAAGTTTACTTTCTTTATTTTCGCAAAGTTATGATCTGTCCGTTTGTTCATTGACGTCTCTGTTCACTGTAATAAGTTTAGTGTCTGTGTTTTGCGACCGCATCGCAAAACCGTGCGATTAGTAGACGAAAGGACGTGCCTCTCCAATAGGAACCGAAAACATTTGATCGCAAGGTCATAGGTCATAGATCAACCGGTTTCTCCACAGGAAAACACGTCTGATATATTCTATACGACACTGGTGACATGTGCGTCACATGACAGGAATATGTTGTCGACCCACCTAACGTGTTCACTTGGCGAATGGGTAAAAAGATTCTTCTACCTGGCCCAATACTACGGCGCAGTTGCCTCGCATCGGACGGACGGACAGATACTAATTGTCTGAAAATAAAAAAGAAAACTTTTTACTCGAGGGAAGACTTGAACCAAGGACCTCTTGATTCACTGCTGCTCACGCTAACCACGGGTCCACAGCGCTCCTGAGCTCACACTCATCTTTATATTGCCTATCTTGCGCATGGACTACTCAGTTTGTATATTTTGATTATTTTTTTCATAGTTCCACACAACTTCTTCCTGTTTTCTCGATTGATCGGTGTTCAGTTTTTCAAGGCCTATCCACTGTGCCAACTTATAACTAAATCTGAGGGGGGTGCGATGGGGAGGTTCCCTTGTAGGTAATAACGAATCCGTAAACCGGCGCTACATGTCAAAGAATTTCTGTATTTCGACAGTGTGTTCCGTTGTTGGTGTTAGCATTCGAAGTTGATAAAGTATTTCGGATTCCGACAAAAATTGTATCTGGGTATATATTTCAACCCCCACGAGCGCGCGAGGCTGTGTTTACGCGGTGTGGGGAGTGTGCCGGCTTTCTCCGGGTCGGTCCCGGTGAGTCAGCGCCGGCGCTTACGTAACGCACAGTCCACTGCGAGAAACTACGGCCAGCGGCCTGGCGTGCCGGCCAAGGGCACGCCCGCCGCCGAGCTGCAGCTGCGGCTGCGGCTGCTGTTGCTGCACTCTCTCCTTCAAACCAGCCACCTCACAACACTCCCACACGTCTGTGCTAACGGATGCCACATTAGTTTCTTTAACAGGAGACCCGGCGGAAATTTCGTGCATATGTAGTTTTAAAGAACAGCATTTGGAATAAGTGTCGTTGAGATAAGGGTAGTTGTGGGAATGAAAACTTATTTAAAAATGAACCGGGCGCGAATAACAATCAATTTGATGCATCATTGCGTATACATTTCCGTGCATATAATTTTGAACGACATTCAGTTCCGCGAAGAACGTTAGGTGGTCGTAGCAATAGAAAATTCAGAGTGACAGTGACAAATAGGTTCATACAGGGTGTTTCAAAAATGGCCGGTATATTTGAAACGGCAATACAAACTAAACGAGCAGCGATAGAAGTACACCGTTTGTTGCAATATGCTTGGGTCAACAGTACATTTTCAGGCAGACAAACTTTCGAAATTACAGTAGTTAAAATTGTCAACAACAGATGGCGCTGCGGTCTGGGAAGCTCTATAGTAAGATATTTTCCACATATCCACCATGCGTAGCAATAATATGGCGTAGTCTCTGAATGAAATTACCCGAAACCTTTGACAACGTGTCTGGCGGAATGGCTTCACATGCCGATGAGATGTACTGCTTCAGCTGTTCAATTGTTTCTGGATTCTGGAGGTACACCTGGTCTTTCAAGTGTCCCCACAGAAAGAAGTCACAGGGGTTCATGTCTGGCGAATAGGGAGGCCAATCCACGCCGCCTCCTGTATGTTTCGGATTGCCCAAAGCAATCACACGACCATCGAAATATTCATTCAGGAAATTAAAGACGTCGGCCGTGCGATGTGGCCGGGCACCATCTTGCATAAACCACGAGGTGTTCGCAGTGTCGTCTAAGGCAGTTTGTACCTCCACAAATTCACGAAGAATGTCCGGACAGCGTGATGCAGTAATCGTTTCGGATCTGAAAAATGGTCCAATGATTCCTTTGGAAGAAATGGCGGCCCAGACCAGTACTTTTTGAGGATGCAGGGACGATGGGACTGCAACATGGAGCTTTTCGGTTCCCCATATGCGCCAGTTCTGTTTACCAAATGCTGCCCACATGCATATCGCCGTCATCAATCCTGTGCACTATATCGTTAGCGAATGTGTCTCGTGCAGCAATGGTAGCGGCGCTGAGGGGTTGCCGCGTTCGAATTTTGTATGGATAGAGGTGTAAACTCTGGCGCATGAGACGATACGTAGACGTTGGCGTCATTTGGACCGCAGCTGCAACACGGGTAACGGAAACCCGAGGCCGCTGTTGGATCACCTGCTGCACTAGCTGTGCGTTGCCCTATGTGGTTGCCGTACGCGGTCGCCCTACCTTTCCAGCACGTTCATCCGTCACGTTCCTAGTCCGTTGAAATATTCAAACAGATCTTTTATTATATCGCTTTTCGGTCCTTTGGTTACATTAAACCTCCGTTGAAAACTTCGTCTTGTTGCAACAACACTGTGTTCTAGGCGGTGGAATTCCAACACCAGAAAAATCCTCTGTTCTAAGGAATAAACCATGTTGTCCACAGCACACTTGCACGTTGTGAACAGCACACGCTTACAGCAGAAAGACGACGTACAGAATGGCGCACCCACAGACTGCGTTGTCTTCTATATCTTTCACATCACTTGCAGCGCCATCTGTTGTTGAAAATTGTAACTACTGTAATTTCGAAAGTTTGTCCGCCTGAAAATGTACTGTTGTCCCAAGCATATTACAACAAACGGTGTATTTCTATCGCTGCTCGTTTAGTTTTTATTGCCGTTTCAAATATACCGGTTATTTTTGAAACACCCTGTAGTTTCGAAACGTATATTCATTTAGATAAGTCATTTTGGACGATGGGCAGAGATATGTGGACTACCGCAGCGGTCAAGATTATTATCTTTGACAATGCTGTATACAAAATATCAAGTTAATAAGTACTTCAAAACAAATAACGTGGTATTTGTAAAGGAAAATACGAAATGGGAGTTTCTTATTCAGTGTCGGCGTAGAAAGGCCCAGGCGAGGCGTAAAGCTTTGTGTCCTGCAGTCATCATGGGTATACGAATGGGCCTTTGGCTGCAAAAGACCACATAGACGATGTTACGTTGAATGGTTTGCACACTGACACTTGTCGATTGCTCAGCACTGAAATCTGCAGCAGTTTGTGGAAGGGTTGCACTTCTGTCGCGTTGAACGATTCTCTTCGGTCATGCTTGGTACTGTTCTTGTAGGATCTTTTTCCGGCATCAGCGATGTGGGAGATTTGATGTTTTACCGGATTCCTGATATTCACGGTACTCTCGTAAAATGGACGTACGGGAAAATCTCCACCTCATCGCTTCCTCGAAGATGCTGTGTCCCGATCTAACAACTGCGCCAGACACTTCTTACATAGGCGTTGCCGACCGGAGCGCCGTATTCTGCCTGTTTATATATTTCTGTATTCGAATACGCCTGCTTATACCAGTTTCTTTGGCGCATTAGTGTACGATCGCATAGCGACCCTGTATATTAGCTCCAGTCCTTCAACAGCTAGAAGTCCAAATACATTTTTTAAGTTGTTTCGTTACAGCTCTGCGATTTTGTCGGGTACTGCATACAGCTAAAATTTAAGCGTCTTCAGCGGCGCTTAACCCATGTACTAAAGCCGTCTTCACATCATTACAGATAAATTGCTGTCAGCAGCTTAAAAAAAGGAAAAATATTTGTATAGCATGGCTTGAAGTGTGTTTTCGTTCACAGAACACAACTATCACATATTGAATTTCACCGTCGCTTGTTGAACACAAATTGATAGCACTTCATCCACATCGCTATTTTAAGACCAGCGTGGCGGCAAGGAAGATAACAAAAGTATTCCATTTCAAGATGAATGGTTAACCTCTGGACCGCTTTACATAATTTTAATTATTAGAGGTAAGACGAAGTGAAGACAGGTTTGTGGTAAGGTTTCCGGGGAAAGTGTGATGCATCTCTAAGGGGAATCGCATGCAAGAGGTTCGGCAATAAGACGAACTTTACAGCAATGCTCCAGCGCTTTGAGTCCTTGTTAAATATGCCTGATAGCAGAAATGTAATTCAGAGACGAGCATCGAAGTTGTTGAATCTTGAACATGACAGTTGCCGTACCGTTTTTCGCGCGATATTGTTTTGGGTTTGGACACATTCCCATCTTACAAGGCGTAGACTAATATTCAAAATGGCTCTGAGCACTATGGGATTTAACATCTGTGGTCATCAGTCCCCTAGAACTTAGAACTACTTAAACCTAACTAACCTAAGGACATCACACACATCCATGACCGAGGCAGGATTCGAACCTGCGACCGTAGCAGTCGCGCGGTTCCGGACTGAGCGCCTTAACCGCGAGACCACCGCGGCCGGCAGACTGATATTGTGTTTTTGTCTTAGCAAAACATCCAACCTCATGGCCACTGCAAGTAAGTCGTATCGAGTGGGAAGAAGTTTTACTTAACTGGGGGTGCGGTTGTGGGTGGAGTTGTGCGGAAATGTGCAAATACTCGCCTGTTTTGCACCATATGAGGCGACTGATAATGTCTGCTGGTAGCGGCCATGTTGACCACCGTGTCGCGGCTGACTGCCCCTTGACCTTCAAATATCTGTCGATTTAGAATTGGCCCTGTCGACTAGCTGACATTTTAGTCTACATCTACAAATGCACTGAAGCGCAAAAAGTAACTGATATATGCATGCTTGTTCAAATACAGAGATCTGTAAACAGGCAGAATACGGCGCTGCAGTCGGCAACTCCTATATAAGAAAAGTGTCTGGCGCAGTTGTTAGATCGGCTACTGCTGCTACAATGGCAGGTTATCAAGATTTGAGTTTGAACGTGGTGTTACAGTCGGCGCACGAGCGATAGGACAGCATCTTCTAGGTAGCGATGAAGTGGGGCCTGCCGGGGGGGCCGAGCGGTTCTAGGCGCTACAGTCGGGAACCGCGCGACCGCTACGGTCGCAGCTTCGAATCCTGCCTCGGGTATGGATATCTGTGATGTCCTTAGGTTAGTTAGGTTTACGTAGTTCTAAATTCTAGAGGACTGATGAAAAAAATGGCTCTGAGCACTATGGGACTTAACATCTGTGGTCATCAGTCCCCTAGAACTTAGAACTACTTAAACCTAACTAACCTAAGGACATCACACACATCCATGCCCGAGGCAGGATTCGAACCTGCGACCGTAGCAGTCCCGCGGTTCCGGACTGAGCGCCTGAACCGCTAGACCACCGCGGCCGGCAGAGGACTGATGACCTCAGATGTTAAGTCCCATAGTGCTCAGAGCCATTTGAACCATTTTGAAGAAGTGGGGATTTTCCCGTACGCCCATTTCACGAGTATGCCGTGAATACTAGGAATACGGTAAAACATTCAAATCCTAGACATCACTGCGGCCGGAAAAAGGTCCTGCAAGAACGGGACCAACGACGACTGAAGAGAATCGTTCAGCGTGACAGAAGTGCAACCCGACGCCAAATTGCTGCAGATTTCAGTGCTGGGCCATCAGCAAGTGTCAGCGTACGAAACATGATTGATATGGGTTTTCGTGTACCCTTGATGACTACACGACACAAAGCTTTACGCATCGCCTGGGCCCGTCAACACCGTCATTGGACTGTTGATTGGAAACGTGTTGCCTGGTCGGACGAGTCTTGTTTCAGATTGTATCGAGCGGAAGTAAGTGTACGGCTAAGCAGACAAACTAAAATAAATCTATGGACCCTGCATGTCAGCAGAGGCTGTTAAAGCTGATGGAGGTTATGTAATGGTGTGGGGCGTGTGCAGTTGGAGCCATATGGGACCCCTGTTAGGCTACGTCTCTGACAGGTGACATGTGTATAAGTATCCTATCCGACCACCTGCATCCATTCATGCCCATCGTGCTTTCTGCATTCAGATTGACTTGGGCAATTCTAGTAGGACAATGCGACACGCCAAACGTCCAGAATTGCTACAGAATGGCTTCAGGAACACTCTTCTGAGTTGAACACTTCCCCTGGCCACCACATTTCCCAGATATGAACAGTAATTAGCATATCTGGGATGCCGCGCAACTTGCTGTTCGGAAGACATCTCCACCTCCGCGTACTCCACGGATTTATGGACAGCCCTGCAGTATTCATGAAGTCAGTTCCCTCCAGCACTACTTCAGGTATTATTCGAGTCCATGCCACGTCGTGTTGCGGCACCTGCCTGCTCGCGGGGGCCCTACACAATATTAGGCAGGTGTACCAGTTTCTTTGGCTCTTCAGTGTATAACCTGGAATTCACTGTACAGCCCGTTTTCTGCGCTGGTGGGGGTGGGAGGGGGGGGGGGGGGGTGCGGAATTCCTCTTTACTCACTCTTTATGTGCATTTTGCTTTTGGAACGAAGTAAAAAATATATTTCGTTATGCAGCCACAAATTACTATGTCTTATTGTTGCGCAGTCGGTGCTTGTAACTAGTCTTCTCTGAATAGAAGGGAGATTTATTGTTAAATGGAATTAACAATCTATTTGCAAACGTATTGAAAAAATTACGCGATCTTGAGAGTTCAACCAGGATACCATTAGAAGCATTTGTCGGACCTACAGCTCAGAAGGAACATAAAATCCCAGTTTCTTGCTGCTTTACTGCTTAAGAACGTTTGTGTTTTCCTGATAATTGTACTTGCCAAACCTTACGCAAGACATGTGAATGCTTCATCCTTTCCCACTCGTAATAAATGTATACAATATGTTTTTTAGATAGAACATCTATCGTGCTCTGTTCTCAGCCCCATATGATCTGTGTAGCAAAGTGATGGAGCTACTGAATAATTTTACATATCCGTTACGGTACTGCCAGAAAATTTTCGTTACTCGCCATGTTTTCATTAAACCATGCAGTTTTTGGCTGGCTAGGCCCAAGCTGCAAATATTCATAATTTCAGATTCCTTAGTACTACACAGTTCCCACACGTCACACTCTTCAACTCGCTATGGTGTCCGCCCTGAGTTAATCTCCGTCTTGTCGACTGCACACAACGTTAAGTGCGAGTTTCAAACTCTACGGCAAGTTGACGCAACATTTTACCGCGTTTCTAATTACTTTCAGAACCGATATACCCTTCCTCTGCCGCATCTTATTTCGCTTTTTTAGAAGTGTGTCTTCGTATCGCACTGCAATTACCTCAAAGCCATAAGGTATCCTTATCGTCGATTCTAGCCAATCACAAAAGAATAGGTGATTGGGTTCTCATGCGTTCACAGCTGTTCGGTTCAGTCTCCCATCTGTAATAGTTTCACTGCATCAGATCATGTGTGGGCCGATTATGGAAGAGTCACTTTCCGCCTCCCGCAGCATGCTGAGCCCTAGAGGACTCTCGGCTGCGCCCACGCACCCACGTATATGGTTTCTCTCACCTTGTTTTACAATTTTCCGTACTACTGTTGTTCATTTTAGCATTTTGACTTTTGCTATTAGGAATCTCCAAGTGGTTGGAAGCCGTTATTTATTCCATTACTGTCTCAGCCTTTCATCCGATTAGTGGGGTATCAGATGTGGGTGAGGTTTCCCTCACCACAGGTGAGCCCTGTGTGAGCTGATGCCTGCAACCGGGCCGACCCGACCCTTAAACTTTTGTAATGCAATCATTTCTGATCTGTCATCAATAATGTTTTCAGTGCCATGATTTTACCACTCCTACATGCGGTCAGTATTCTGGCTGATCGTCACTAACGCCAGAGGGACTATCCCGTGAACGAGGGACTCATCACGATGCTGAGTTCCTTAAAAGTTCCGCTACCATTGGGGCGTATGCGTACCAAGGCAGTTTTATGGAAGAACGAGTGAAAATTTGCTGCTAGTTATTGTTATCTAGCAAGTTCCCCACAAGTAAAGGGAGACGTGTAAATGGTTTCCAAAATTATTGTAATTACATATTGCACCAGTAGGTTGTACTGCCCTCATGTTTGGTTGTAGACCCCATGGTCGCTAGATGTTTGGCTCTTCATTATTCAATATGGTAACTCACATTGTCATTTTTATTTGAAGTGATTCTGTCATTATACATCATCGAACTGCTTGCCAGTTGAAGGAAGAAGAAGACTCTCAGGATGTGCCGAGAGAAAGAACGAAACTAGAACAAAGACCTTACATTCGTGTCAAACAGCTCTGTACAAAGGTTTTTTCACACCGTATCTCAGGTGCGAAGATCGATGTGACTGTCACAGGAGAAACTCTTATTTTGCATGTCACGGTAAAGAGCATTTCATTTGACATAATCTACTGAAATGTCAAATATTTGTAATTATAGGTTCTGTCAGAGTGCTTTATATCATAAATGGAGAAGATAGGATGATCATACAATCACATCACCCCGAGATGGTAAACAAGACACACACACACACACACACACACACACACACACACACACACACACACACACACACACACACACACACAATATGATACTTTTTTCTACATAAAAGTAAAAGAACAGAATCTGTTCCATTAGTATCTCGTCTCTATGTTGATGAGGTATTGCTGACCTCGTATGGCAAATGGTGGGTTTCATTGCGGTGACGTCGGCGACACGAGCCGCAACGTAGCAGCCTTGTGCCTGTCCAGTAGCAGTCCTTTAATGTAGATGAATGCATTGGAATCAAGCCTTCAGCCTTTCGCTCACTGATTCTAAGACGCAGTGGTCGCTTAAGGTGATGCTGCGATAACCACGCTTTGGTTGTTATCTGCCCGCGATTGCTTCGTTGTGGAAAACCATTTCACTCTGTACCGTAGTGAAAATATTATGTTCGTAGCAAGTAATGGAACGGTGAAATATGGTGGTTGATTTGATGGTGAAGGTCCGCAACCTTGCTTATGTGTCGAAGTAGTGTAGTAATTCATTCCGCTGCTGTCTGCGGAAACAAATTTGATGCGAGTGTTATGTTGGCCGGTATTAAGACGCCCTAGCCTCGGTAGCTAAATTGCTCGAAGGTACGTTTTGAGGCGGAACGTTTCGTTTGCTCACGTGCGGCGAGGCACTTCGGCTGATTAGTCCTATTGTGCTGTAGCTTGTGGTTGGCTCCCCCCCCCCCCCCCCCCTCCCCAAAAGCTGCACTTCCCGTAATGAACATTCGCTGATACGGCTTGTCGGAACTATATCGGAAACTATAACTCAGCACCCCTCACCCTTCTTTGCGCCCATCTTCGGAAAGTAAAATGGAAGTGTCCTCTTCTGTCAGCCGTGTGAAGTGTTTTTGAAGAACAGTAATTTGACCGAAGACTTTGTGACCAGACAACCTTCATGCATCCAAGTACACGGGAAATTGAAAAACAGTCCATTCATCAGTCGCGCCAAAGGTACCTTTTAAAGAAATGAGAATTCGGATCCTTAATTTGAAGCAAGGGCTACTGAAGACAGGAAGCGTAGCTGAAAATACGCGTTAGAAATCTATGGAGCGGTGATAGCAGTGTAGAAAATTAGAGGAGACTATTAAACTACGAACAGAACGTTCCTTTCTAGAAAATATTGGCACTAGAACTTACAGCTACGGTGCATTAAACTAACGAACCAGCTTAAGGATTTTAAATGTCATTCGACCAAAGTAATAGTTTACTGACTTTCGGAACTGATTTAACAGGTTATGAATTTAATCCATTACAATCATCTTAAATCTAGAATGTTGCGTACGTAAAAATAATTATCCCGTAAATAATTTTTTGAAAGTGAAAGTAATTCTGCTGGTATCTAAGGTTTATTCTGTAATTGATTAATGGAAGTCGAAATTACCGTCACCATGTTATGATTGATATTTAACAATTTACAAACTGAATATGAGAAAACAAAAAGTCCTGGTCCTATAAAATTAGTTTCTATGTTACTGCTACAAACTAGAAATGAAAACTATGTTCTGTTGGACAGCACCATCTCGTGTTCAAAAGTCATTAAAGATATTTGTGTATCGGTAAACTATGTGGACACAGAATGAGAGTTTCACTCTGCAGCGGAGTGTGCGCTGATATGAAACTTCCTGGCAGATTAAAACTGTGTGCCCGACCGAGACTCGAACTCGGGACCTTTGCCTTTCGCGGGCAAGTGCTCTACCATCTGAGAGTCTCGGTCGGGCACACAGTTTTAATCTGCCAGGAAGTTTCATATGTGGACACAGTTTACTTAATTGTCGTAGTCGTCAGTCCAGAGACGGGTTCGACGCCACTTTCCAGGCTAATCTATCTTGTGAAATTCGTTTCATATCTGCGTAATTACGGCATCCTTATCGTTTAAACCTGCGCACTATATTCAAGCCTTTCTCTCCCCCACTCCCTCCCCACCCCCCTCACACACCCCTCCATTACCAAATTAACTGTTCCTTGATGCCTCAGGAAACTTTGCCATAAAGCTCTTTTTCATCCCAAGTCGATTCAGTGCCTCTTCATTTATTACTGGCTCTACCCATTAGTGGCGTTCTTCTTTTCTCTGTTCCTAATCGACTGCATCACAATTCTATACAAGCCTACGCACAAAACATATGAAAAGCTTCAATTTATATTTGCTGTTAACTCAGTGCCATTTCAAGTGACGACATTCTTGCTATTGCCAGCCTGGATTTAGTACGTTCTTTAGTTCTTTGTCACCTATTTTGTTGCCTTTAAAAGCAAAGCTCGTTCACTACTTTCAACGCTTCGTTTACTAAATCAATTCCTTCAATAAAACCTTTGTTCTTCATCTTACTTTTGTTGGTGTTCACCTGGTAACCTATTCATTCCGTTAAACTAGTCTTTGCTGTCACTGACTGAACTGCAATGATATTGGAAAATAATGAATTTTCATTTCTTCTCCGTGGACTTCAAATTAACTTTCCAGGTTTATCCTTAGTTTACTTAACTATTAAATTAATGTAAATATGAAAAAAAACCACGAGGGTATAGTGTAAAGTCTTAAGTACTTTCATGAACATTTCTCTTATATGCACAAACGCTGAAGGAGATTGCTGTAAGATACGCTTCGGTATTCTGACAAGCCACTTCAGATTTCAAGTGCTGTGTTGCGGTGTACATCTGTCACATTTAGTTCTACGAGGTAGTTTTCATTGAGATTTTATTGAATGTAAGAGATTACGTCTGTTCTGTGGTAATCTTAACTTTTTCAATGGAAATTGATCAGCTGAAAGTTAGTCAGAACGACAGTTGTTAAAAATGTGAATCATCCATGTTTCAACGCAACATCTCGTGTGACGCAGTGATTGACGGAAGTAGGGCATTTTATCTCGCCCCGTGTGCAAACACCAGAGGTGTTGTTTGCTCCTACTTCTGCTTAGCATCACGCGTATAACCAGTAGCTGCAACAGTTCCATTTACATTAAACGAGAATCCCTCGGAAGGGAACTCGAGCGTCAGCTGTCCGAGGTGTACCAGCACACGTTTTCGTAAATACGTAAAACATTTTGCTTATGATTGTTCACTATAAAGCGGGTAAGAGGGTTATAGTGTGCTTAGCTTTGATATCATACCTAAGAAAATAAGCACGTGCTGCCGCTGAACGTCTGAATCTTAGAAGAAAAATACGGAAGATTACAGGACAAACCGATGGAAAAATGTTCGGTAGAAGCCAGAAGAAAGATTATGTAATAAAAACTCAATAGCCACCCAGTACAAAGACTTGCTGGCAGACCAGATATATGGATCCAATAAGAAACTCTTAAAATTTGCCTGACCGCCAAAATAACACTGGGACATTGCTCTATCACTTTGTATGAATGAAGGGATAACTGATGAACCGATAGCACTATCTGTCACCAAAAACGCGAATTACTACCTCGATATTCTTTACAGTTTTCCTAAAATAAACCTGAACTGAACAAATGCATACACTAAACTGGCACGATGGCTGTGTCTCGCTTTTGCTCTTACAGGTAGGTATAAACACATGCTGACCATCGTTCATTCATTCATTTCATTCATTCATACACAAGTGAAATTATAATATAAATAGATGAAGAATATATAAAGTGCGTAGGTAAAGGGAGTTGAGTCCTGATGAAAGTAGTTTGTGTGTCATTAATGTTAGTGTAAATTTCCCTACATAAAGTTGGGTATATTTGACTCGATATAAATTTATTAGAATCTGTTGAACAATGTGTACGTCAGTTGTCATAAACGAATTTGAAAACTTCCGCGGGATAGCTTTAAAAAGTTACTTTTGCGTGCTCGGTCGCATATTTCGGGTGTGGTCTGTGATTAATATACTGACGTAATGTCAGAGTTGTACTTATTTCCAAACTAACTTAAATTAAAAAGGTTGAACTGCTGTAAGTTAGAAAGGCCTAATATTTCTTGTAGTCAACCAAGTTACTTCGCTTCAGTTTCTCAGTAAAGCAAAATATTCGGCTGTAAGTAATAGCCTGTCTTAAATATTATTGTGGTAACTAATAGCTACTACAAAGTTTAAACACTCAAAAGGTTTTAATTGAGTTGAAAACAGACTTTATAGAACTGTAGCGTCGTAACATCGGTATCAGCTGTTACTTTGTTGCGCTGAGAACCGACGATATTTCATGCCTTGTGCTGCCGATCTTCGTCGCCGCAAGGACGGTCTCTGGTTCTGCGGATGGATATTCTTTATAACGGTTTAGGAAGGATATGTAAACGGATTTGTCTGAGCTGATTCGCAAACAAACAGTTCCCGGTAACCACGCTGAACGCCCACGCAGCAATTTATTTGATTGAATGGGACATAAACGTGTTTAAAACTTGTGTCAAAGTGTGCTTGGTCCTCCCAGTAAAGGAACTGATGATAATTACAGTTTCTGTTCACTTTTTCAATACACTAAGATCGCTCTATAATCTCGTTTCTTTTTACACAGTCCAAAACTTAGTGGTAGCTCACTGTCCCACTGTCAGTCGAACTAAATAGCCGTTGTTCTATCCATACACAGTCCTTTTTAACGTTACGTTCAGTCGCATTTCTTTTACGAATTCTGCTCAGTACTCGCGCGTTAGTTGTGTTGAATTTTTCACTCTTCTACTCCTATACGCTGAGTATTCTGTTCTTGCGTCGTCTGTTTTGTCTTTCAATTCGTCACGTTCTTTCCTGCGACGAATTATTGAAACTTTATATTCCTTATTAAAATTAGGTAATTCGTTACATCTGTGACGCCATGATGAATTCGTCCCACTCGTAACTGAATTTATTTTTATTTTTTTAAAAGAAAACTGCTTCCGCTGCATCTCAGCATTATACCATTCAACTATTACCACAAAGACATGACTTCGCACGTCTTTACGCCCCCCCCCCCCCCCCCCACCCCGTATTCAGCTGTCCCTTCCGTCATGATTAAACTAATAAGTCTACAACAAACAGTTGCGAAACTCCACAGGGCAAAAACATGTTACATTTTTTAGCAGAATAGCATGGTATAAACTGAGAACTTGCTATTTTTAAGGCTGCTAGCCCCATAATAAGTCGCTAAACGTGACTATATATATAATGTAATTAAAGTAGTACACCGTCTTCCGTTAATGCGAAAATATAATAATAAAATCTCAGAACAACTTTATCCTCTCAGTAGCAGAGTCGAAACAGTATCATTGAAAATTCTTTAACAAACGAATTGTAACCTGACGTTTTAAAATCGAACTGATGAAGAGTATATATACTTTCTCATGCTATACTCCGATTGTAGTTAGTTTCACCAGTTTCTTGACTAAATTCAGACTCATTTTAATAGATTCAAATATAGGCACAATTTTTACATTCTTAGAGATTAGCTGCTGCTTCCCAGGTATCAAGATCCTCTGTAAATCTTAGTCCTCCAGCATGTCTGTTTGTGACACTTTTTGCTATTTGTGTGCTTGTGTTAAACTACGGCTAGCATACACTCCATTACATTTAGCACTACCTGTTCACTTTATCACACTGCCGTATGTTTTGTCAATTATTCGTATGGTGCTAATTTTCTGTTCTTGATAAACGATAGCAGCCCGTCACGTATTCTAAATCCAACGGAAGCCGCTGCTCCCAGAAATAAGACCATGTGCACTTCCAGTGTGCTTCTCCCCTCCATGCATGCAACCGTTTCTCAGTGTGTTTGTACGTGGCAGTCGTTTGACGGCGCTGCGGTTCAGAAGTTGCAGAAAACCCGTTGGAGTTTCGTGCTTCATTATACTGGGTTCTGAAGAAAACTTCACATACGGGACCAGAGCTCTTTCTAACTGCAACTAACGTTGCGTCGAATATAATGATTCCAGATTACAATGAATTTGTTTACATTTGTACAGAAAAAATGATCGATACGCAAATTACGTAAAATGGAAGTTGAATTCATCGTACTCGACCGAACATAAGTGGTATAAATATACAGTGAAGATAAGTTTCCGTCACAGACGGATACGGGATTAAAGCCGGACCGGAAAAAGTGTACTGCTTAATGGAGGAGGAGCAGAATTTTGTTACTTGGATTAGTTCAGCTTTGTTTTACTAGAGCGTCTGCGCCCTCTGAGCACTGTGCAGTATGATGGTGTGTTGTCGTCGTACACTACGACCACGTCAGCCAGGATTGATGCAACGATGTTCCCCTACAAATAAAGAAAACAGTGGGCTACTGTACTCTAGCGACGTGCAACGGCATTGTGGTTGTAGAAATTCCTTTTGTATAAGGACTGCAGACATACCGGTGTAAAGAAACGAGATACTGCTAAGTTATTTCATTTTTTGAGGTGATAATTAACATACTGACTTAACTTAAAGATCTAGATGTAGGTAGTTTCACTGTGTCTCACGAAATTCAACATTTGCTATAATCGTGGAATTGTCACAGTTTTTAGTACCCAGTAGTTCGAATGCTACCCGTGTTCGTGCCTAGAATGTACCGGGACTTTCACGAGCGTAAGTGACATACGGCGTGCATTGCATGCGAGGAAAGTTCCGAGAAGCGGACTGAGTAACGAGACGTGCTCGGGACGCGTGGCTGGCCAAGCCTCGCTTTCCAGCCTCCTTCACTTTCTACGGTCCCCATCACGACGACGCAGAACAATCTTCAACTCTTAGCCTCCCCCGTTTCATAGACGAATGGTTGTTTAGTGGGCAAAACTACACAGTGGGTTCATTGCATACAGGGACTGGGTATTTGCTCGAGAAAAGAAAGACTAAATCATACGTAGCCAGTTATTGCCAAGGGATCAATCAGGGTTTGGATAAGGTAGGGGCACCAGAGAACAAATAATACACATAAGATGGCTAATGGAAAAAAGCCAGATAATATCAACAAGACTTACCTATGTGCTTCATAGAAAATAATATACTATTTAGGTCACTCAAAAATGTGGAAAGTACTAAGCTCTGCAGCAGAGGTCACCAATGCCCACTTGTGCGTTGGCGCTCGACTCCGAGCTAAGCCGGTTCGAATCTTGTTGGTGGATGACATTCTCAGCGCCAGTATTTGACTGGAAGGGGGAGGAGAAGTGGTGGTGTAAAGTTCTTGGTCTCTGGTCTTGGCACCAATGCCCTGGATTAAATACTAAACCTCTCCGAATTGTCTCATGAAGTGAGGGATGCGACATCTTGAGAGTGACACGTCCTTCATATGGGAACATTAACCTCGGCGGTCCCCCTTTGTACTGTTCCGGGGTAGTAGGTAATGTGCCAGCCTCTGGAACAGTAACAACACAAACTCATCACAGTCTTCCATATGACGCAGTTACACTCTTCACAGTTGATAACAGGCAACGGCAAATCAGTTCCACTAAGATCTTACCGTGATCGATGATGTAAGATTCTTGCATCTGCTCCCTTCGCCCATTTCTGGAGTATGGGACTATTGACTTTCGCCTAGGCTTAATGGCAATACCAAAGCATCTTACACAGTTGATAGGAAATTTGTATAACAAACAAGCAGTACCATTAAAAATATAGCCAGAACACAAAGAAAGGAGTTAGTAACAATCTCCTTAGTTTGTTTCGTTGACGTTAGCCCGCGTTTGGGCTTTGAAATGAAACAATGTAAAAGGTGAAAATTTGTGCTTGACAGAGACTCTAACCCAGAGTTCCCTCGGTAAGCGAGCGGTTTGTTGCTTCGGCCATCGGAGTACGCTCCCCTGCCCACCCATATTCGAAGTCTGTTACACACTATTGCCGTACCATCTCGTATCCGCGAACCCCTTACTCGCACCCACTGATTCCCGTAACGAGTCGGGCATGGTGTGCATCCGCACCTAATTGGTATATCTCCATACCTTTTCAGTTTACATAACTGCACATCTAGCAGTTGTGGAAACTAGAATTAAGATTGGGGGGGGGGGGGGGGGGTTGTCTTTGCTCAACAATGTAATATAGACGGATGACGCAACACTTACAGCAGGGAGTGAAGAAAACATTGAAAGTGTGCTGGAAAAGTTACGAATAGAAACTAAAAATCTTGACCTAAGGCCAAATTTCAAGAAAACAAATTTTAAAAAAAGTGCAGACTAATGTCGTCATGGATGGGTAAGTCAATAAGGAAGTCGATAAACATTTAGAATCTAAAGATACTGAAAATCAGCTCCTGCACTGAACGAATGACAGAAAGAATAAAACCTAAAAAGACGTCTTAGATGAATTCAGGAAGTTAGTAAAGAAAAGGGAAAAGTTACTAATTACCAAACTAAAACTGGCTCAGACTTCCTTTGCCATAGTGTTGTGCTAATGTAAGTTGTGATTAATGGAAAAAGTGGATCGCAAGAAATGCTTTTGAAATATGGCTTTGGAGAAGCAGCCTGCGGATTTCGTGGACTGAAACAAAAAAAGGTCCTGGAAAAAATATCTTTGGAGACCAAAATAGTGCAGATGGGACAAAGCGATTTTGGACCTATTATGAGAGCAGAAGACTCAATACAAAAAGCTGTAATGCTCGGAAGAACAGACGGACAATAACGTAGAGAAAAATCAAGGAGAAGGCGGACAGAGGACTTACAAAGAAAGCACCGGAATGACGACGGAAGTAAAAGTAGGACGAAAACAATATCCAGAAGTGCTTCGGCGGCGGCAGCGGCGACGTATGGACTGCACACTGCCACGACAAAACAACGGATGCGCCTCTGTAAGAGATCTACCGTTATGTCACAGGATTTTGTATGCTTTTCAACGCTGCATGAACTACTCCTCTTCATAAATTATTACACGAGTTTCGGTGTCTGCCGTGGCAAATGCACTTTGGTGCCAACAACTGGAACAGAGGAATTCTTTCAGCCACTGAAATGTGACGTGCCACATGCGGCTGCGGCTTTTTTTATCTCTGTGCTGTGCCACGGTGTCGTGACTCCAGCTCGTGATGATTCATGGCGATGAGCACATCACCACTGCTGCGTCGCTGTTGCACTGCCGTTCACCAGCGTCA
The DNA here is from genome assembly GCF_023897955.1 of Schistocerca gregaria. NCBI lineage: Eukaryota > Metazoa > Arthropoda > Insecta > Orthoptera > Acrididae > Schistocerca > Schistocerca gregaria. Next base: position 226,430,767 of record NC_064922.1, read on the forward strand.
CCACACTGCCAACACCACTGTGTGTTTACCCCGTAGCGTTGTACTGTGACTGATCTGTAGCAGTTTCCAGGCTCGTCTGTGAAATTTGTTCATTCTTCTGTTTGCTTTCGCCATTATCGTACCAACACAACTCCAGTGCTTTGCTAGCCTGAAATTACTTTTGTGCTTGTGGGTGTGTCTCCAGGATAACTAGCAGCGTTTCACCCTGCAAGAAGTTCTCAATCCAGTCGCAGAGCCGCGCAGTTAAGTGTAGGGTGAAGATGGCATCGACCCGAATGCTACGAGGGTTGCCCAGAAAGTAATACACCGCACTTTTTCTTTATTCAGCTTAATGAGAATTAGACACGCGAAAGAATGTTGTTTTATCTAGGCACCATATTTTTTCACGTAATCTCCATCCCGTTGTATGGCCTTTCTCCAGCGCGAAACAAGAGCGTGTATGTTCTGCCGCAGCCAATCCTGGTCCTGGCGGCGGAGCCAGTGCTTCATTGTGAGATTCACCTCCTCGTCGCCCTCAAAACGTGTTCCACGAATGGCATCCTTTAATGGAAGTCCGAGGGGGCAAGGTCAGGGCTGTAGGATGGATGGGGTAACACTGTCCAATCCTGTTTCGCGAGGTGTTCAGTAGTCCTCAACTGTGTGGGGCCGAGCTATATCGTGTTGCAGCGAAACATTTCCTGGGTTGCTGTGTCGCCGAAGTCGCGTCTCGAGTTTTGTTAGCCGAAGTCGCGTCTCGAGTTTTGTTAATATGTTGACATATGCTTCTGAATTAATAGTAACACCTCTTAGCATCACATCAATGACAATCACACCTTCACAGTCTCAGAACACGGTGATCATAACCTTCATGGCGGAAGCATTTACTTCGAATTTTTTCTTCTGTGGGGACAGGGAATGGCGCCATTCCATCGCCTGTCGTTTTGTTTCGGACTCAAAATGGCGAACCCAGGTTTCGTCACCTATCACTATCCGGGACAAGGCGGCCTCCCCCTTAGCTTCAAAACGTTGCAACAAATCAATACAAATGTGTTTTATTCCTTTCTGTGCGATTTGTGATCCACCGTTAGACACCGCGGGACACAACTTGCGCACACTTTTGAATATCCAAGACTGCGGATAATTGCATTCACACTTCCTTTGCTGATTGACAGATCCAGCGCCAACTGCAGAGCCGTAATGCGTCTGTCCTCGCGAATGACATCAGCTCGCTGCAACATGACATGTGACGGCCATGGGTAGATGGTCTCTCCGACCGCTGCAAATAATGGAGCTCCACCGAACCGCCTTCTTATGACCTCACCCTCCGAGCCCAACGACTAACTATATTTCTGTCGATAGCAGACGCTCCATAGACTTAGCACAAACTTATGTGAACATTACCCACAGTTTCTTTCTCTGCAGTAAGAAATTCAATAACAGGACGTTGCTTGTAACGTACATCACCTACAGACGCCATTTTGAAAGAATCCTGCAGCTTCGCTGTCGAAAGGGACGGAAGCTTGATGCGTGCACTCAGTAGACTTCAGATAATATATACGTAACGTTTCGCTTTCGTATCTTTGATTTCCGCTCGGAAAAAAAAGGTGCCTTATTTTCTGGGCAACCCTTCCACTAGACGTGGTCCTATTTGCCTTTCCCCGACGTTGAAAGTGCACTTACCAGGTAATTTATAGGGAAAGCTCAGGTTTAACGTGGATCCCTAACCACGGGGCAAATTGACATTTTCCCCTATAACTCATTATTCCCAGAGATATAAGAAACGATAGCAGAACAAATGCGTGGACCACCTACTGAGCCATACGGTCGACTTTAAATCTGCATGAATACCGTGCAATTTACTCTAAAATTTTTGGCAGAGGTTTGGCGCACTATTTCTTTGCCATTATACTCTTTAATACACTCCTGGAAATTGAAATAAGAACACCGTGAATTCATTGTCCCAGGAAGGGGAAACTTTATTGACACATTCCTGGGGTCAGATACATCACATGATCACAATGACAGAACCACTGGCACATAGACACAGGCAACAGAGCATGCACAATGTCGGCACTAGTACAGTGTATATCCACCTTTCGCAGCAATGCAGACTGCTATTCTCCCATGGAGACGATCGTAGAGATGCTGGATGTAGTCCTGTGGAACGGCTTGCCATGCCATTTCCACCTGGCGCCTCAGTTGGACCAGCGCTCGTGCTGGACGTGCACACAGCGTGAGACGACGCTTCATCCAGTCCCAAACATGCTCAATGGGGGACAGATCCGGAGATCTTGCTGGCCAGGGTAGTTGACTTACACCTTCTAGAACACCTTGGGTGGCACGGGATACATGCGGTCGTGCATTGTCCTGTTGGAACAGCATGTTCCCTTGCCGGTCTAGGAATGGTAGAAAGATGGGTTCGATGACGTTTTGGATGTTCCGTGCACTATTCAGTGTCCCCTCGACGATCACCAGAGGTGTACGGCCAGTGTAGGAGATCGCTCCCCACACCATGATGCCGGGTGTTGGCCCTGTGTGCCTCGGTCGTATGCAGTCCTGGTTGTGGCGCTCACCTGCACGGCGCTAAACACGCATACGACCATCATTGGCACCAAGGCAGAAGCACCTCTCATCGCTGAAGACAAGTCTCCATTCGTCCCTCCATTCACGCCTGTCGCGACACCACTGGAGGCGGGCTGCACGATGTTGGGGCGTGAGCGGAAGACGGCCTAACGGTGTGCGGGACCGTAGCCCAGCTTCATGGAGACGGTTGCGAATGGTCCTCGCCGATACCCCAGGAGCAACAGTGTCCCTAATTTGCTGGGAAGTGGCGGTGCGGTCCCCTACGGCACTGCGTAGGATCCTACGGTCTTGGCGTGCATCCGTGCGTCGCTGCGGTCCGGTCCCAGGTCGACGGGCACGTGCACCTTCCGCCGACCACTGGCGACAACATCGATGTACTGTGGAGACCTCACGCCCCACGTGTTGAGCAATTCGGCGGTACGTCCACCCGGCCTCCCGCATGCCCACTATACGCCCTCGCTCAAAGTCCGTCAACTGCACATACGGTTCACGTCCACGCTGTCGCGGCATGCTACCAGTGTTAAAGACTGCGATGGAGCTCCGTAGCCACGGCAAACTGGCTGACACTGACGGCGGCGGTGCACAAATGCTGCGCAGCTAGCGCCATTCGACGGCCAACACCGCGGTTCCTGGTGTGTCCGCTGTGCCGTGCGTGTGATCATTGCTTGTACAGCCATCTCGCAGTGTCCGGAGCAAGTATGGTGGGTCTGACACACCGGTGTCAATGTGTTCTTTTTTTCCATTTCCAGGAGTGTAGTATGTGCGGAAAACGAACATCTAAATACATTGACGTAAAAAAAAAATCCTCGACACTAACCGTAAGGACGTGTTGCGCTCTGTAAATGAAAGTTGATAGGCGTGTTTCTACATCTGAAAGATGATGTCCCTTCAGATTTCGTGGCCGTCGCATAAAAGTAGCACTGTTAGCGCCACTGAGGGTGCAGATCTGGTTTGCTTTAAATACACGCTGTAACGGTTGTGAGCGTTCGTTACCTTTGAGATTATACGTTGTGAATTGTTTGTCAAGAAAGCCATTAAGGCGACAAAAACGCAACTATCAACACCTCATTGAGTTTGAACGATGTCGTGTAAGTGGGATATGAGAAGCTAAATGTTCCTCCTGCGATATTGCAGAAAGACTTGGCAGGAACATAGCCACTGTACATGATTGCTGGCAGCGGTGGCCACTAGAATATACGGTCGCAGGAAGACGGGGGCGGGCTCCAGACGGGCCCGTGGCACTACAGACAGGGAAGACGATCGTGTTCGGTGTACGACTTTGGGAAACCGCACTGCAACTGCAGCAGCAAACTGAGCAGGAGTTGGCACCACAATGAACTGTTACAAATTGGGTACTTGAAGGACAGCTCCGAGCCAGATGCCCTGTAGCGTGCATTCCACTGATCGCAAAAGATTTTCGATTTCAGTGGTGTCGAGCGAGAGCTCATTGTAAGGCAGGACGGAGGTCTGTTTTGTTTTGTAATGGCAGCTGGTTCTACCTCGGTCCCAGCGATGGCCATGTGTTGGTTAGAGCCCAGTTGAAGGCCTGCAGTCAACCTGTCTGTGCCCTAGACACACTGTACCCACACTACCCGTTATGGTATGTGGTGCGATATCGTAAGATAGCAGGAGCACTCCCGTGGCTATCCCATGTGCCCTGACTGCAAATATGTATGTCAGTCTAGTGATTCGACCTACGCTGCCATTCATGAACAACATTCCAAGGAGTGTTTTCCAACAGGCTAACACTCGCCCACATACCGCTGTTGTAACCCAACATGCTGTACAGTGTTTAGACATGTTGCCTTGGCCTGCTGTGTCACCAGATATGTCTCCAGTCGCGCACGTATGCGACGTCATCGGACGACAAATCTAGCATCATTCACAGACTGTATTAACCAACTAAGTGAAAAAAGCAAGGAATACAAACTGACATCCGGCAGCTGTACAACACAATGCATGTAAGTCTGCATGCTTGCAATCAACATCCTGGCAGTTACACCGGTTATTAATGTACCAGCATTTCACATTTGCAGTGGTCTCGTACTGCATTAACCTGTGATTTCACAGTTTTTATCGCGTAAATATGTTACGTAGAAGAAAGTATTCCCTAAATTTAATTACTTTACATTATTTATTTTGTAGTGCTGGGATTTTTTCCGTAAGTGTATTAGTGTGCGAGCTCTGATATCTCGTGTTGTATCGCGATGTCATTTCTCCCTACAATATATTTTCGCATTCGGAGGGTCAAGATGTGTATCGAAATTGTGCTAAAAGATTGCGTTTGCAGTGAAAAAGCCTTTGCTTTAATGACTGCCACCCTGAAACACTTACCATACCCACGAAACTCCACTATTTTGTGTTGATACAAAACGAGATGCACTTGGTAGAGCTTCGTTGGTATTATCCATCAATCCTATCTGGTAAGCACCATACCTACATTACGCAAAAGAACTCTAGAAGACGACGAACAAGCACAGTGTATGCTGTCTTCGATCTGTCTTCCCCATATTTTCCGTGAAATTTAACTTGGTCGTAAACGTATTTTCTTTAGAAGGGGAATCTTACTCATATTCTTACAGTAAGTAGTTGACGCTTGCTAACAAGCTCATAATACACCTACATCTACGTGGAAGCCACTCTACGATGCATGGGGGAGGGTATCTTGTACCACGGCTAGTCATTCTCTTTGCAGTTCCAGTCGCAAGTGGAGTAATGAAGAAAACATCTGCTTATGTACGAGCCCTGATTTCTTCTACCTTGTCCTTACGCGATATGTACGTCGGTGGCAGTCGAATCGTTCTGCAGTTTGTGGCAGATGCCACTTCTATAAACTTTCTCGGTAGTGTTTCATGAAAAGAACGTAGTCTTCTCTCCAGGGATTCCCATTTTAGTTCACGTAGCATTTCCGTAATAATCCCGTGTTCATCGAATCTACCGGTAGGAAATGTAGCAACAAATATCCCAAGTGCTTCGACGTCTTCCTTTCATCCGACATATATGATCCCCAAACAGTCGAGCAGTACCTCAAAAACGGTTCGCAGATGTGTTCTGCATGCGATTTTCTATACAGATCATCTACACTTTACTAAAATTCTCGCAATAGACCGAAGACGACCATTCGTCTTCCTGCAACCGACATTACGTGCTCGTTTCATGTCGATCTTCAAAGTTACGCGAGATATTTAATCAGCGTTACTGTGTCATGAAGCACACCATTAATACAGTAATCGAACGTTGCAGAATGGGTTTACTACCCATCTGCATTAGCTAACGTTTTTCGACATTTAAAATAACCTGCTATTCATCAAAACAAATAGAGATTCTTTCCAGGTTATTCACTATCCTCTGTCTTCCTACAGCCAACGTCAGTTTCCAGTACACCACAGCCTCATCAACAAACAGTCGGATTGCTGTTCACCCTAACGTGAGGTCGTTTATGAATATAAAGAGCAGGACCGGTGCTATCACTCCTCCCTGTGGCACCGCTGACGCTACCTTTGTCTCCGATGAACAGTCGCTTCCAGCGTGACGTACAGGATTCTGTTGTCCGCATGAATACTTAGGTGGATATTGTGAGAAATAAACGAAAATGTGTTTAGCACGAGCTAAATCAGTGTTGATTTGTGGATAGGAGCTTTCCTCTCTGAAGGAAATTTATTCCGCGATAGAATATAATGTGCTCAAGAAGTCAGCAACAAGCCGACGTTGCGGGTATTAGTTTGTAACTGTAAAACCCCCTATTTTTTAAAGAATCGAATTCCCATGTACAAAGAGCTTCAAATTTCTGATCACTTCAGAAATGAATTGTCGTCGTCGTCCAGAGACTGGTTTGAGGTAGCTCTCCATGCTACTCCATACTGTGCAAGCTTCATCTCCAAGTAACTACTGCAATCTACATCCTTCTGAATCTGCTTATTGTGTTCATCTCTTGGTCTCCCTCCAGTAATAAATTTGTGATCCCCTGATGCCTCAGAATGTGCCCCACCAACCGACCCCTTATTTTCATCAGGTTGTACGACAAATTTCTCCCAAATTCTAATCAATACAAATGAACTAATGTGTTAAATATTTGATGTTGAGAATGTAAGCGAGAAGAAGTTGAGAAAAAAAGTTACATGCTTTCACCTGTTACTATCCTTCAAAGTAATCACCAGCGTTGTGTAGAACCCGTTGCGAGCGATGTGGAAGGCGTACTGTACCATCAGCAGAGCCTGTTCTGTTGATGGTGCGAATGGAGCGGTCTAAATTTATGGGGATTCTCGTGTATGATTGTGATGGTGTTATCCTAATGCATTACGTTCCTCCATGGAAAACCGTCAATGCACAGTATTACTGTTCGCTTATGGAGCATCACCTGCGACCTGATTTTGCGAAAGAAACGGTGACACTTCTGCGCAACCCTCCCATCATTTTGCACGGCAATGCGCGGGCGCATACAGTGCAACCGGTGGCTGCTCTGTTCGGTCGATGGGACTGGAGGTACTGTGCCATCCACCATACTCCCCGGACTCAAGTCCTTGTAACTTTGATTTGATTCCGAAGATGAAGGAACCACTTCGTTGCATTCGCTTCATAACTGTTCCACAGATTCGACAGGTAGTAGATGGCACCATTCGTACCATCAACAGAACGGTATACTACGCTTTCCACATCACTGACAACGGGTTCTACACAATGCTGGTGACTACTCCGAAGGACAGTAACAAAGTGACAGGTGCAAACATGTTAATCTTTTGTATCGGTTGCGAATAAATAGTTGCCACTACTTAAGTACCAACCCTCGTATGTTTAAAGTTTCTTAGAAGCCGCTTAGTGCTGTCATTATGAAACAGTGGACGAATATAGTCTGGGACCCGCCTCGGTGGCCGTGACCGATGGCGCTCGAGACGGGAGTAAGACGGTTCGAATCCTGGTGGTGGAAAAAATTTTCACTGCCAGTATTCGGCTGATAAGGGGAGGAGACATGGCGGTGTGAAGTCCATAATCAAGATTTGCGGCAGTGTCCTTACATACCAAACTTCTCCACCGAGCGAGGTGGCGCAGTGGTTAGCACACTGGACTCGCATTCTGGAGGACGACGGTTCAATCCCGTCTCCAGCCATCCTGATTTAGGTTTTCCGTGATTTCCCTAAATCGTTTCAGGCAAATGCCGAGATGGTTCCTTTGAAAGGGGACGGCCGATTTCCTTCCCAATCTTTGCCTAACCCGAGCTTGCGCTCCGTCTCTAATGACCACGTTGTCGACGGGACGTTAAACACTAACCACCACCAAACTTCTCCGCATTGTCTCATGAAGTGACGTCACGTGACACTGTTGATGGTATTCCTTCCGTTAAATGTAGACGTAAAGCTTGGCGACCCTCTTGGTGCTACTCGCGAGTAGTAGACTATGTGCCGGCACCAGGTTTCACCATCTCACTTCTGTTATCATCATGTCCGCCTCGATAGCTGAATGGTTAGCGCGGCAGAATGCTGTGCAAAGGGGCCCGGGTTCGATTCCCGGCCGGGTCGAGGATTTTCTCCGCTCAGGGATTGGGTGTTAGATTGTCTTCATCCCCATCGACGCGCAAGTAGCCGAAGCGACGTCAACTAAAAAAATTGCACTAGGCGACCGGTCTACTCGACGGGCTGCCCTCGCCACACATCATCATCCAACGCAAATATTACATTACGTACGAAAACACATGTAGCTCGTACATTTAGTATTAGATAAAGTTGTAATGGAGCATGTTGCAGCTAAAAAACAAAAGTCTTGGTAATTTGCACTCCATCTTAAGTAAAAATTTGGTTTTTTCCACGCATTTCAATGATTATGTCGTCATATCTCCTGAACAGTGATGTAATTTTGCATATAAACTCAGTCCGTCTACAAAACATGTTGCGAAATGAGTTGAGAGCAAAGAATTAATGCGATCAAACGTCATGCCTGATGCGGAAGTTTTGCTGCACGAACAACGAAGATGTAAGAAGCGATAAACTTTTTTCCTGCCATCCTTCTGTTTGAGGCTGTCTGCAAGAAATTTTTGATAAGGTTTTAAACTATGTGTGAAGTTTGTATAATGTGGCCAAGTGCTCTCATTATCTGGATCAGTGTGGTCGTAGTAATTTGCGCGTGGTAAGCTACAGTGGCTCAATACGTATACGCATCTCCAACTGTAATACTTGTCTTACGCTATACCTCTTAAAGAGCAGATTAGGACAGCATTTTAAGTTTTTAAATTCAGCCAGTAATTATATGAAATATCGGAAATGAGGTTTTTGCTACCCCTGGAAGTGATTGGATAGGCAGTTGGCAACTGGAACTCTGAAGCCTGAAGCGTGTTGGTCGCTTAGTAATTTTTATTTAGGAGGTAAAACAGTAGTGCCATGGCAGAGCGCGCAGAGGCTCGGTGAGTGTTCGGCGGCACGTGCAATGTGGGTGCGTTGAGCGGCGCGTGGGCACGTGGCCATGAACTCACCTCCCCCCACCTCTCCCTCACTTCAGAGCAGACGTAATCTCCGTGGTGACACGGAACTCGCAGATGAGGGAGGGACGCTGGATCGGCTGTCCAATCCTCACATGCGCGTAGCACGCTACTGCGGAACATGTCCGGCGTGTACATCCGGCCTATACAGCAGCACGATTTGCAAGCTATTTTTACCTGCACTGCAGGCCGCAGGGTCCCCTGTCTGCGCCGACGAACACTTGTTTCCCGCCGGGTGTATACAAGGCCGAGGCGTAATTGGACCAGTGAGCGCATTTTCTTCGTCCAGATCATCTGTAACTGTAGCACTTCGCCAATCTTAGTTGACAGGTCCGACTATACTAATATAACGGTTTGCTTTTCTTTACAGCATGTTAGCGATAAGCCGTTGTACAGCAAGTGGCTGTCTTATTGTTAGTGACTCTGCCTCTGTATCGCTATGCGGTTTTCATAGAATGTAATTATAGCGAGGGCACGTGTTTGCAGCCAATAGACAGATTTTGAGACGTTTACGAAAGAGCAGTTATTTACAACAGATACAGATTCTTAGATGTGACAGTGGTGAATCACAGTAAAATCCTAAAATAGCGTAAATAACGTTAATAGTGTTTCTTACAGTAAGCTAGGCAAGTAGTTAACGCTTTAGCGTATTGTGAACATTGTAAACTCTGACAGCTGTTTGCGCCATACTGTTGCTTAGATGCTAGGCGACGACGGTACATTTGTTTACATTGTCTTGTGTGTAGCTGCGATTGCGTTGCAATGATCCTGTCAGTTATTATGTGACAATGGATGCAGTAGGATGTGCTTTAAATATGGTATTTCCCAAAGCGGAAAAAATTGAAATTGACATGGCCATGGTTTATGGTGAATGTAGGAAGAATCCCGTTCGTTCGTGTACCGTGTATGCCGAAAGATATCCCAAAAGACGTCAATCATCGCGATATTCATTTGTCACCCTCTTCAAACAGTTACGCGCAAGTGGTGGTGTAAACCTAAAATACGTAACAGAATGAAACTTATGACTGGAGAGGTTTTGTGAAAATAATATCCTTGCTGCTGTAGCGGTATGTCGCAAAGTAGTTTCCGTGCAGTCGCACAAGGAAGCGGCATGAGTCAGGAAAGTATATTACTCGTTCTCAATCGTCATAAATTCCATCCTTATCACATTTTTCTCAATCAAGCGTCGCATGGAAATTATTTTGCGAATCGTGTGAAATTTTGGACGTAGGCGTTCCGGACGTGTAATGTTTATTGTTTACGGATGAAGATAGATTTTCTAATCACAGCCAACTAAATCTCAGAAACATGCGCTACTGGTTGGTCTGTTAACAATCCCTGTTAGCCTCATGAGGTGAAACGTCAGCGTCCATGGAGCTTAAACGTCTGTTGTTGAGTAGGGCACCATCACCTCAGAGGCCCGTTGTTCGCACAGTAACTCAACCTCCTAGCGGACCATCTTCCACAGATATTAGAGACGTTCCTATTCAGACCCGGAGGAACTTCTGGTATCAACATAATGGCTGTCGGGACCATAGTGCACGAATTACAACTGTGCATCCTCAGGGATTGTTTCCAAATCGATAGATTTGACGAAGAGGACCTGCACCTTGGACGACCCGTTCCCCACATCTGAAGCCATTGGATTTTTTTTTCTGTGAGGGAAGCTGAAAGACTGTTTCATGGACATACCGTCCATACAAAATTATGTGAGACGGTATACTACTGCTGCCTGCGCTACATTTTCCAAAGAACCTGTGCAGCTACCGTTGCATGGCAGACTACAAGCTTGTGCTGAATCTGGTGGTGCTGATTTTGAGCACATGCTTCGACGATACATTGGCTCTTTACGTCTCAGACCTCAACAGAGGTTCTGTGTTCACCCTTTTTTTTCATTTGTTAAAGGCAATCTCCCATTTACCAGAACGGCACCTCCGGAGACTTATTAACATCTGTGTAGGGCTGCACATACACATCCATGTCTAATTCACATTGCACAAACAACTGCCATGTTTACAGTGTTCAAACTACGCACATCGTGAGCTACTTGCACTAGACTCTTGCAACAAACACCATTGACACTGATTTAATCCACGTTGATTGTGGCACTGTCAGTAATCATTGTCCCATTGATATATCTGTACTTTTTGTAAATAAATAGACATTTGAAACTGATAAGTGTTCGCTCTGCAAAGGCGGGTCCATGTCTGCTATTCCAATCTGTAAAGTTCGTATGTCAGTGGCGCGTTCCATTCCCGAAATATCTGCGAGCAGGTTTTAGATGATTACCCTGTATATTCCGCAGACTGCTGTACGGTGTTTGGCAGAGGATACTTCGTCGCGTACCAGTTACTTCCCCTTTTCCTGTTCCATTCACGAATGATTAGCGGGAAGAAGGCTTGTTGGTAAGCTGTGTGTGCTCGATTCCCTATTCTGATTTTTACGTCCATAGCGTATACTCGATATATGTGTAGAAAAAAGGAATATATTGGCTGGCTCTTGTAGGAACATACGCTTTCGGAACAGTAAACCATACCGTGAGAGAACCCCTGTCGTGCAGCGTCTGCGACAGGAATTGGCCGAATCTGCCTTTCCTGCGATTAGTTTTATATTGTCGTCGCACTTAAGTTTCTCCTTAAGCATGCTCGTAGATATGTAATGGATGTTACTGCTTCCAATAATTGTTCTGCAATCACGTAATCAAACAATAAAAGGTCTTTCTGCTTATTCATGCACAGTTATTTGCGTTTGTTAATTTCGACGTTCAGCTGCCAATCCCTACATCAATCTTAGATCCCGTGCAGGTCTTCCGACGTATTCGTAAAATTTCCTAGCATTGCTACTTCTGTCAATACAACAGTACCATCCGCGAAAAGCCTAATGTAACTTCAGACGTTACCCACTCACTCCCGTTTCATCAGTCCTGACATATCAAGTGCCTCGTGAAATATATCGATATCTAACACCTATACATGTGGCAGTTTAAGAGCAATGATTACCACTTCTGGCAGACAAAAAACCGTATCCAAAATTAGTAATTATAAAGAAATGACTAGACAACCTGTCAACAAGTAGGCTCCAATTTTCAGATAAACAGTGTTACAACCAATTATCGGAAGAAACTGCAAAGAAAGTGAAAGAACCTTTGAAATTAGGAATTATTCTCTTGAAATATATGAATCAATTCCGAAACTGGGCAAAGAAATATAATAATTTCTTGGAGCAAACTGACATGTACATGTGCTTAACTTTTTTCTTCAACTATACTTTACGCCATGTAACTTTTCTACCTTTTTAAGCGTATTCGTTTGTAAGAACTAGGTTAAATATCACTAGGGCGTCTTCTGTTAAGACCACCATGAACGAATAAAAGCGCGTGTACAATTTACCGCCCGCATCTCGTGGTCGTGCGGTAGCGTTCTCGCTTCCCACGCCCGGGTTCCCGGGTTCGATTCCCGGCGGGGTCAGGGTTTTTCTCTGCCTCGTGATGGCTGGGTGTTGTGTGATGTCCTTAGGTTAGTTAGGTTCAAGTAGTTCAAGTTCTAGGGGACTGATGACCATAGATGTTAAGTCCCATAGTGCTCAGAGCCATTTGAACGATTTTGTACAGTTTACCTCCTTTGTGTTGTCCTTGAATACATCAAAGCGCGTCTGCTAATAGAAGTCTGTATTTGATTAATTTTAACAAATATATGCACTAGTCTTGCGGATAGTATAGCTGCATCCAAAAGTTCGTGATCCATATTAATTTACCTGAGCTGTTAGCCATCAGTCTCTCTTAGGTCGCCAATAGACGGCCGTCGCAAACAATGTTGAAAGTCTTCACATACCGTATCTCCAGCTATAACCAGCACTTTCAACCACAACGCTCGGTAGCTGGTGCGATTTCTATGTATTTCGGCGAAACGCTTCTCAGCCCTGCGATACGGCGGAGTAAAGAACCTGTATTATGCACTGCCTGACGAAAACCGTGAAGCATCCAGAAGAGCAGGAGGAAACATGAAACTTAATGGGCCATCTGATACTATTTCAGTGATTGCAATATTGAGTCAGATTTACAAAGCACGAACTTGGCATTATGAGCCCACTTATCTGTATGACGTTGCACCGCCTCTGCTGTTGATGCATGCATTGATTCATTTGGGTAGGATGTCATAAAGCCATTGTAAGCTCTCTTGAGGGAAGCTGGTCCACAGCTGCTGTAGTTAGTCCTTGGTATCTCGGATACTGGCGTTGGGACAGAGTTGACATCCTGTCTCTCCATACATGTTCTGTTTGGGACAGGTGTGGAGATCTCGGTGGCGGCGGGAATACCCGTCAACATCACGGCAGCTCGTGGAGGAATGTGCGCTGTATGGACGAGCATTGTCGTGTTGAAAGATGGCGCCACGATACTTTAGCATGGAAGGTAACACATCAGGACACAGGATGTTCTTGGCGTACCAGCCAGCAGGGCAACTTAGAAGATGAAGCGGATTAAGCTATACACGCGATTTTATTTGTTTGTCATGGTCTCTAGTGATATTCAGCTTAGTTCTTACAAGCCAAGACGCATAAAGAGGCAGGAAAAAGTTACATGGCGTAAAGAATGGTTGAAGAAAAATTAAGCACATGTATATATCAGTTTGTTCCAAGAAATTATTCTGTTTTACTTACCCCGTTTCAGTATATATTTCAAGGGAACGAATTTCTAGTTTCCAAGGTTCTTTCGCTTTCTTTGCGGTTCCCTCCGATAATCTGTTGTAATATCATTTGGAAATTATATTCGACTTGTTGGCAGCATGTTGTGTTACGTCGTTTTATTGTTACTAATTTTGAATTTGACTCTTTTTTTAGTTTCCCACTAGTGATAATCTTTGCTCTTAAACTGCCACGGATAATGGTGGTAAATTTCAGTACATCTCTCGATGCAGGCTTTGAATTTGTGATGACATCCCGCTGCTCAGCTACGCACACATTGTGATTTATGAAACAATCCAATTTGCCTGTACTGTCTAGATTTGCGTGGATCATATCGAATTGTATTTGCTCCACCGCCTGCGCAGTACACAGGGCTGTGCATTTTTCTCGTCCACACGCCTCGATTTGACTGCGTAGGCAAACCTGTCCGGTCCAGCTGCACGTGTGTAGCGGCCTAAAGGGCAACAGATGCCTGAAAGAGCCCAGCATGTGAACCACTAACCGATTATTAAAATGTTAGAAGTAGCCACAGTCGGGCTACATTAGCCCATTACAAACAGTAATGTTAAGTGCTTAAAAATGTTATTAAGAAGGCAAAGAGTATGTGGTATGCAAATAGAATAGCTAATTCACATGATAAAATTAAAACCATATAGTAAGTTGTGAAGTAAGTCTTTGTTCAGCAGCACAAGTTAGACAATGTAAGACCAGTTAGCAGTAAAAATATTTCTGTTACTGATAAGTCAGATAAATGTACAGTATTTAACAATCAATTTCTGAGCGTTTCTGGTGAATTAAACAAAAATTTAGTTTCTGCAGGAAATCATAACTTTCTTGGCAAATGCCTTTCCGAGATTGATGTCTGAAATACTCTTCTGTGAAACAGACAAGAGGGAGATTGAGTCAATAATTAAATCACTGAAGACCAAGGACTCTCATGGTTATGATGGAGTGCCTAGCAGAATATTAAAGTACTGTGCTGCACATGTTAGTCCTGTATATAGCCATATTTGTAGTTCTTCCTTTAGGAATTTAACTATTAAAGTACGGAGATGTATACAGTAGGCAGGTTCAAGAGGATGTAGTCTGCAGTAGCTATTCTACATGAAGAAGCTTGTACAGGGTAGAATACCGTGGAGATGTGCATTAAACACGCTTAGGACTGAAGAGAGCAGCAACATGAATTAGTATGTTAAAAGTCCCCAACAGACTAGCTATAGTAGGGGCCCAATAAGTTGTCCACCGGCCCACGAGTATTTACCGTTAAAAGTTGGCACCATTTGGAAAACCTCTTGTTGACGTTCTGTTTCAGATTGTTGCCACACTGAGGGATCCAAAGTTGTGACACAGTAAGCGCCTGACGAAGTTTTGCGTTGTCAGTGCGAGCAGATTGTTGATTAATAACAGTAATTGAACTTGTATTAATGTCCATTATGCAATATGAGACACATTCACAAATGTTTACTAAATGTTTTGAATGCCAGTTTTCTTGTACTGACTGCGTTGTGATGAGAAAAGCCTTTGCTTCATTTCGTATTACTTGGAACAGATAAGTTCCTATTTCAAGATAACCGTCTGTGTAATGCACAGTTATGAACCAATGATATTTTTGTGTCAAAATTTATACCAAAGCACGTGATCGGTGCATGTTGCGTACGCTCGTCAATTATCAGAACCGGAAGAATAACGATAAGAACGTTCCTCCGTCTCACTGTTTTTAGTCGCACTGCTTACCCGTGTCCACTAAACTCAAGGTCGAATTCACCAACGGTATGTAAAATTAAGCACATCTTTTAATAAAAGCGTCTCCGTAACTTCTTCGTTTCTGAGCAGCAAAATTACACTTTTAAGAAGCTCTTGCCGTTATTGAAACTTTTGGATTCAGCTGTTAGCTGCTAGAAGCACCTGAAAACCGATGGCCAAATTTGATCACCACAGGGCTATGCTGTCCTGTGAAGATCTTAGTAGCACATTTCTGAATTCCGACAATGATTACTGCTATGCCTACCTAATAAGGACTGCAAATGCTGGAATAGTGCTCTAGAATGGGTTGCGCTACCGCCTTGTGTGCAATTTGCTTTTTCAGAAGCATTGTATTTCCTCTCAGTCCAAATCTAAGCTTTCCATTCGCGTTCTCTATGACTGATTTTACTTGTTCGTCGCATACCGTATCGCTTCTTAGTTTTTAAACTATGTTAAGTACTACAGAAATTAACCAATAATATTTTAATGGTTATTATCGGTTTCTCTCCCCCCCCCCCCCCCCCCCATCCCCACCCCCGAGTTTCAAGGACTATTGTGTAATTTTCGTATAAATGTCAAGGATGTCCACAATTTGGATTAAAGATAAAAAAAGTAGGTCACTTGCGACGATACAGCTCGCCCGTGGTATTGATATTCAAAAGGGGGTTGGGTATTTAGCCTCGCCTTTGCCTTTCACGATACGCAGGATGGCCCGGGGGGGGGGGGGGGGGGGGGGGCGTTAGAGGCAGAGAATGGACTTTCACCACCATTGTCAGGTTATGACGACAATGCTAATGAGCGCGTTTCGCTGACAATACGGCAGGCGCCACGGCTCTGGACTGTGCTCGGTCTGAAAAGCAGAGCAGCGCAGCTAGCGGACGCCTGCTGCTGCAAGAGTTTTTGCGGCGCGGCTCCAGGAGGCGTCGTTAGGCAGTGACGTCAGCGGACGCTGCGCTGCGCCGCTCTGCGGGTGCGGTCTAGGCTGCAGTTTTCTGCTCTCCAGGCGCCCCGGCGAGCCTCTCGTTCGCCAAACACGATTCTCTTCAATAAGGTGTTGGAAGAGGTTTAGCTTCCGCTAGTCATTGTGTGTACAACAGCGTTCCAAAACAATGACTGTCAAATTTCTGAACTCAAGTATACACTTAGGTGACTAAACCACATTGCCTAACGATGTGCACGTATACGAGGGTAACTGCAAAAGAAATGCGCACAATTTTTTTAAAATCCGTCTTTTATTCTACATGTTTGAAAGTTATACAGTGTGTTAGATACATCCTTTAAGAACAATATTTTCATTTCTCCACATAATTTCCATCTCTCTCTACTGCCTTACGCCATCTTGGAACCAGCGCCTGTATACACGCACGGTAAAATTGTCCACCGACCTGTTGGAACCACTGTTTGGCAGCGTGCACAAAGGGAGTCATCATCTTCAAATCTTATTCCACGAAGAGTCTTTCAGTTTCTCAAAGAGATGATAGTCACATGGAGCCAGTTCAGGACTGTAAGGCGAGTGTTTTCAGTGTTGCCTATCCGAGTTTTGAAATCGCTTCCATGGTTTTTTGACTGACATGTGGCCGTGCATTGTCGTGCAACAGCAGAGCCGATGTGGTCGAACACGACTCAGTCGGGCTTGAAGTTTCTTCAGTGTCGTCACATATGTATCAGAATTTATGGTGGTTCCACTTGATGATGTCCACAAGCAAAAGTCCTTTGGAATCAAATGGCTTTGAGCACTATGGGACTAAACTTCTAAGGTCATCAGTCCCCTAGAACTACTTAAACCTAACTAACCTAAGGACATCACACACATCCATGCCCGAGGCAGGATTCGAACCTGCGATCGTAGCGGTCGCCCGAGAACCGCACGGGCACTCTGGCCGGCCCTTAGGAATCAAAAAACACCGTAGCCATAACTTTTCCAGCAGAAGGTGTGGTTTTGAATTTTTTTTCTTGGGTCGATTTGCATGGTGCCACTCCATTGATTTCCTTTTCGTTTCTGGTGAAAAATGATGGAGCCATGTTTGATCACCTGTCACAATTCTTCCAAGAAATTCATCGAACCATTCTCATAGTGTTCGAAAACTTCGCTGCATACCGTTTTCTTGTTTCTTTGTGAGCCACTGTCAACATCCTGGGAACCCACCTGGCACAAATCTTTTTTAACGCCGACACTTCCAGTATTCTGCAAACACTTCCTTCCCCTATCCCAACGTAGCGTGACAATTCGTTCACTGTGATGCGTCTGTCAGCAGTCACAAATTCGTTAACACTCTGCACATTATCTGGAGAGTGTGCAGTAAGAGGCCTGCCGCTGCGAGGACAATCCTCGATATTGCCGTGTACGCTTTCATCACGTAACCTGCTTGCCCACCGACTAACTGTACTGCGGTCGACAGCAGCATCTCCATACACCTTTTTCAACCCCTTGTGGATGTTTCCCACTGTCTCGTTTTCACAGCACGGGAATTCTATGAGAAGCACGTTGCTTCTGACGAACGTAAAGTGTAGCAGCCATCTTGAAGACATGCTGTGACGGCGCCACTCAAGGGAACAGGTTGAACTAAGTTTGAAAAAAGCGGGAAGGATGTATCTACACACTGTAAAATTACTCACACGTGCAGAATGAAAACTGTATTTTGACCCTCTTACATATGACGGTAGTATCGCGTATACAAGGTATAAAAAGGGCAGTACGTTGGCGAAGCTGTCTTCGGTACTCAGGTGATTCATGTGAAAAGGTTTCCGACTTCACTTTGGCCGCACGACGGTAGTTAACAGATGTTTACCGCGATATGGTAACTGGGGGTCGACGCATGGATTATTCCATTTCGGAAATCATTAGGGAGTTGATATTCAGAGATCTTTGGTGTCAAGAGTGTGGCGAGAATACCGAATTTCAGGCATTACCTATCAGTACGGAGAACACGGTGGACGACAGCCTTCACTTAACGACCGAGAGCAAAGGCGTTTGCATAGGTTTGTCAGTGCTAGGAGACAAACAACACTGCGTGAAATAACCACAGAAATCTGTATTGAACATACGACGAACGTATCCGTTAGGATAATGCGGCGAAATTTGGCGTTAATGAGCTATGGCAGCAGACTATCGACGCGGGTACCTTTGCTAACAGCCGGCCGTTGTGGCCGAGCGGTTCTAGGCGCTTCAGTCTGGAACCGCGCGACCGGTACGGTCGCAGGTTCGAATCTTGCCTCGGGCATGTGTGTGTGTGACGTCCTTAGGTTAGTTAGGTTTAAGTAGTTCTAAGTTCTAGGGACTGATGACAGCAGATGCCAAGACCCATAGTGCTTAGAGCCATTTGAACCTTTGCTAACAGCACATCGCTTGCAGCGCCTCTCTTGGGCTCGTGACCATACCTGTTGGACCGTAGACGACTGGAAAACCGTGGCCTGGTGAGATGAGTGCCATTTTCAGTTGGTAAGAGCTGATGCTAGAGTTAGTGTATGGCGCACATCCCACTAAGTCATGGATCCACGTTGTCAACAAGGCGCTGTGCAAGCTGCTGGTGGCTCCGTAATGGTGTGGGCTGTTTTTACGTGAAATCGGATGGTTACTCTGGTTCATCTGAACCGATTATTGACCATTCGCAGCCATTCATGTATTCATGTTCCCAGATAACGATTTAGTTATTGTAACGAGTAGTATTTAGTTAAAAGTTAACGAGTAGTATTTAGTAGTAACGATTTAATATGGATGATAATACACCATGTTACTGGGCCACAGTTGTTGCCGATTAGTTCGAAGAACTTTCTGGACAATTAGAGAGAATAGTTTAAAAATGGTTCAAATGGCTCTGAGCTCTATGGGACTTAACATCTAAGGTCATCAGTCCCCTAGAACTTTGAACTACTTAAACCTAACCAACCTCAGGACATCACACAACACCCAGTCATCACGAGGCAGAGAAAATCTCTGACCCCGCCGGGAGTAGAACCCGGGCTCGGGAAGCGAGAACGCTACCGCACGACCATGAGCTGCGGACGAGAATGGTTTGGCCACCCACATCGCCCGACGTGAATCCCATCGAACATATATGGGACATAATCGATTGTTCAGCTCGTGCGCAAAATCCTGCACCACCAACATTTTTGCAGTTATGGGCGCCTGTAGAGACAGCAGGGTCAATATTTCTACAGGAGACTTCCCAAGACTTGTTAATGCCACGTCGATTTGCTGCACTGCGTCGGGCGAAAGGAAATCCAGTATGATATTAGGAGGTATCCCATGACTTTTGTCACCTCAGTGTACACATGACAAAGGAATAGTGGAACTAGAAATCTCTTCCGTGACAAAGAAGGAAAAACTTGATGGTATAATGGTAGCTGTTCACCTATCATTAGCGTCGGGAGAAACTTCAACAACCGTAGTCTCTATACAACGACGAGATACTCCCTGC